>NW_026570223.1:0-2400000 GCF_019649055.1 Paramacrobiotus metropolitanus
AACTGTTCCTTGCCGGACGGATTGTCATCGGACTGGGCACCGGGGTGGTTACGGTGGTGGCGCCCGTCTACACGGCGGAGATTACCCCGGCGAGTTTACGAGGAGCCGCTGGGACCCTCCCCCCGATTATGTACGTCCTGGGGTTAATCGTCACCACGGCGATCGGGTTCCCGTCGGCGCTGGGGACGGAAGCGGGATGGCCCTGGCTGGTCAGTATCGTCGTCATCCCGGTGGTGGTGTCGTGTATCGCGCTGCCCTTTTGCCCGGAGAGTCCGCGGTACTTGTACATCGAAAACAATGATGAGCACCACGCCGCGGAAGCGCTGGTGTGGTTCCGAGGCACCTCCAAGATCCAGGACGAAATGGAGGAGATGCACGTAGAGATCGACCACATGAAGGGATTGCGAAAAGTCTCGGTGTGGGGTCTCTTCACCGATCCATACCTCCGGAAGATCAGCATCCTGACCGCCGTCCCTATGCTGGTGCACCAGTTCTGCGGATTCCACTGCGTGACCTTCTATTCCACGTCCATCTTCGAAAGTGTCGGATTGCGGCAGCTGTACTCGGTGTATGCCACGATGGGCGTCTGGTGTTGCTACTTCGCCTCGCTGTTCATCTCCATGTTCCTGGTGGACCGGTTGGGACGCCGGACGCTCCTATTGATTAGCCAGTGCGGGATGATCGTCGCCCTGATTCTGTTCGTCATCTTCGCCTGCGTCACGGAGAGCGGTGTGGAGGGAACGCAGTACGGCAGCGCGGCGTGTCTGCCCTTCTTTATTGTATGCTTTGCGCTGGGCTCGGCGGCTATTCCCTGGATCCTCCCGGGGGAGATGTTCCCGCAGGAGGCCCACAGCTCCGCGGCCAGTTTTATTGCGTCGGTGTCGTGGGCATCCGCCATCCTGACGACCTTTCTATTCCCCATTGTGGAGCATGCGGCGAAACAGTATACCTTCTTGATTTTCGCCGGCTTGGTCATCCTGGGAACGGTGCACGTGGCTTGGAAGCTGCCGGAAACCAAGGGGAAAACTATCGATGAAATACAGACCAGTTTGCATGGTGAACGGCTTATTATTGAGCATGCGCCGCATGAGTGAGCGGCACGCAGCGCCTGGAGGAAAAACTCGCGCTATTAATTATTGATATTTAATGGCTGAAACGTCCGACTTTATTTCCGGTGTCAACGCTCCGTAATCGTTATGCAATCCGCTTTTTATTTCTTTGCTACTGTGTAGCAGCGCTTTGAAATCAAGCCATACAGATAGAAAATTATACTGGCAAAATAATAAAGAAATTTGCAATCTGAAACACAAATAAAAACTGATATGAGGAACAGAAAAAATATAAAGTAGAAAACGCAGTGTAAAATAGAAAGAAAAATAGAAAAAGCTTTTAAAGAATTATTACGAATTGCAGTTATACAGAAAACGAATTATTTACGTAAGAAATAAACTATTGTCTAAGGATAGCCACACTGTCAGCAGCCGCTACGGTAATCGATTGCGGCACTACCGGGGATATTCTTCCAAATTTTGTCCAGCCACAGCTTAACAGCATCCGCAAATCTTTCAAACAAACCAGAAGTATCAGCGCATCCGTTGTTGGCTGCCACAAACGGGTCACCATGGCCACCTGCTCCAGCGCATCCAGTCCATCCACGTTTAAATAAAACAACACGGTCACCAGTTCAATCATTCCGAACGAAATCAACATCTGTACACTCATTAACAATAAAATCCAGATGGCGCTGTTGTACATGTTGCGCTGGCGCTGCGCGGTGGACTGTACGGATCGATAGCGACAGTACAACGCGGTAATACACGGATACGACACAATGGTGAGGGCCACCGGAATCACGTACACGATCATCTGCGGAACAATAATCTGCGCGCTCTTGTACACATGTAACGGATATTCACAACGGAAGCGGTTACCAATCCAGATAAAATTATGCAGATTAAGGATGAAGGTCGGAAGATAGCCGATATGAACGATAACAACGGCCGCTAAACAAAGAACTACCGCTAATTTTACCGTGTGATGGGTTTTATACGAAACCGGCCGGGTGATAGCCCATAGACGGTTCCCGGTGGTTAAGAGATGCGCATAGAAGAGAATCCCCGGGAAAACATTGTTAAAGTACTGGTGTATATCGCAGACGACAACGTGGGCGGGTGTTGTGCCGTATGTCGGAGACTGCGTAATTAAAAAAAGCGGCAAAGAGAAGATCGACAAAATAGCGTTGGTGGAGGTCATCAGGATGATGTACGTCATAAACGGTCCGCTTAAGCGCTTCCTGATAATCAGAAAGATAATTAATATGTTCAATATCGATCCAGTGACCGATGTTATTAGCGGTGTGAGGTAGTACAAAAACCAGTTAAAAGGGTCGTTAATTGTGGTAAGACTCGTTTCCGTACAATTAGTGATATTCACGGAAAAGTCGGGATCAAGGAAGGAAATATCCATTGGTTCTTGAAGAATTTACTTGAACAAGATGCTTCCCGGTATTTCAGAATTGACGAACGCTTTGCGCAATACAATTATAATTTTTATGGTGGATTCGGCTCCATGATCTTTTCCTCAATGCTACTTACACAGTTGGGTATTTGTTCCTACGCAGCAAGTTTCGGCGGCAGTTCTCCCTGCGGAATTAAAAGTGCTCACTGCGCAGGGCCATGTTCTACATACCAATCGTACCATTTCGTTAGCTCAATAACTGACGCTTTATTTAACCATGATAGGAAAAAATTACCCAGTTGCACAAAAAGCAGATTGTTGCTAACTCAACGCGTCTCTCTTTCCTTTGTGTTAACTGCTATGTTAACTCTCTTATCCTTTCTGCGTTCGCAAGCTGCAGAAAAACATTAACGCAGCCCTGAATTGTAAAATGGATGTAAAAGCCAGTACATGGCTAACCTGGTAAGTCAAACACAATGGTAACATAATATTTACGTGATAATACTGTATCAATAATATGGCTGCTCGCTATTTGGGTATTTCCTGGATCCCTCTCCATCGAAAATAGGGGTAACATTATCTGAAAAATATGGCTGATCGACATTTTCGGGATCTAAATTCTACAACGGGGACGTGTTGGCGAATGAATCATAGCCCTGTCTAATCTGAAATCGAGACTCTAGGGTAGGGAAATATCAGAATGTTCTGGTGATAAACGCTGCATAACATTTTCCGGAAATTTTAATTGAATATCCGAATATACTGAATTCACATTGAAATTGGCAAAAAACGCCATAAAACAGTTTTTTGGTTCAGTTTCATCCTGCAGTATGTAACTACTCACAACTATTTGCCCTTTACAGAAAGCGTCAAACAGAATATCGATGACCCGGCACTTGATGCGCGACTATGCTTGAACTTCTTTTATTTAATTTGTCATATTTTAATAACTGTAGGTTGCGCGAGAAATACAAATTGCCTGACTGTATTATGCTATAAAACACTGCAAAAATCAGTACTTGGTGCGCGAAAGCAGATGCTTCAGCGAATGCGTGCAAGATTGGTACAATGAACCAGCAGCCTCTTCAGATCAGGGCCATATACACTCGGTCATAGGATACGTTTTTAAGATAACCGTAATTCTCTGACACATATATCGAGTTCAGTCATAATATATTATATTGTTATGATAAGCTTTTCACCGCAACCGTCGCTGTAGAAGGGATTTGCGGCTGGCTAGCACGGCGCAAGCAGGAACACTGCAGCTGCCTGCGTAGATCCTTTATCGAAGTCATTAGAATTGCGGCGTCCACTGTCGGCTGCCACTAAATGGTTACCAAACCAGCCAGAAACGGAACCTGCAAACTACCATTAACGTCCATGCCGGCCATTAGCAGCACATCAACCACCTGCACGAAACCCATCGAAAAAAGCATGGACACCGTCATACCCACCAAAGTCCACATATAGCGCTGCGACTGCGTTGACGCTGAGCTTCCGAATGGAAAGGCACGGCGACGACAGTACACGCCAATCATTACCGGATACGCCACCAGCATTAACGCCGTAGGAAGCGAATATACGATGATCTGCGGAATAACGATTTGAGCGCTGTGGAGGGTTGCCAGATGATGAAAACACTGGAGTCTAGCGCCGACGTGAGTATAGTTATGGAGATTATTAAGATACGTCGGCATGTAACCAATGTGCACCACACCGATGGTTGCGCATAGTATCACGGCTAAGCGTGCTGAGTGGTGATTTTTGTAGGAAACCGGTAATGCGATCGCCCACAGCCGGTTGGCGGTTATTAGCAAGTGGACGTAAAACACCAGACCGGAGAATACAAGATAGAAATACTGGTGCAAGTCGCAGATGAGTACATCAATCTCACTGCCAGTCGTTCCATAATCAGGAGCACGTATCAGTAACATTAGTGGTAGGAGCGTTACCGATAGAACGGCACTACAGGCGGCCAGTGCGGTGACATGTACTGTACCATAAACGGAGTCTTCAGACGATTTCTAATAATAAGGCACAAAATCAAGAAATTCGAGAAAAAACCGGTAACAGAAGCCGTCAGCGGCATCAGGTAGAACAATATCCAACTCGCTGTGTCCTGGACAGTCGTGGTAGTAGTTCCGTTGCTGCTGGTTAAATTTAAAAAACTGACCATATCGGCGTTGTTTTGCTTGCCGAGATAATGATTTAGTTATCCCGATACCCGCACAGGCCGCACTGCTTAGCGTTATCGGGAAGCAATGACTGCACACGTTTCGCGACGACAACGGTAATTTCTTCTGTTGAGATATTCTGCTTAATGCTTATGCTTGTTGAACTTGTTGAATTGTTGGTTTAATAATTTGCACTTTAGGATGCCTTTGCTAGGTATTTCCCGAAGCGTGTCGCTACGGGAGTTACCGGAAGTGCTGTTTTGTTGATATAGTATTCAGAGAGAAGGAACTCACAGAGATGGAAAATACTGCCTGATGGAATTCAACGATAATATTGCGCGGTGTTCAGCAGGGCAGACTTGACCGTTATGGCTAAAGCCAGATAATAATATAAAGTAAAGTAACTACTATATAAGTAAACCGTAATAATACCTGCATTCCTATATATTTGTAGCTGCGATCTGCGTGTAATTAAGAGTAAAATTATACGACAGTTGAAATGACGTGAGGATTACTACAGTATTTTTTGGCTGAATAATTATTAAATGAGAATTCAATACAGCAATATCACAGCCAGGTTTTCTTAAGTTAGTTGTCGTTAACGGTGTTATCAATCTTGCCGGAAGCCCCCGCACTTTTTGCACCAACTTCGCGGAGCCTAGTCTTTTGCGGTTGTAAATCGGCTAAAAGTTTTGTAAGCACGCTGCTGTTTTATTGAGCCAGTAACGTCAGAGCATATAAATTAGAAGCATATTTAACTAAACAATAAATATGCTTCTAATTTATTGTGATGACATTTGGAAGAGAAGCAAGCTTAAATATGAGCGAACAATAAGTACAGCCGCCATATTATAGTTATATCGAAAAGTCTTGGTCCTTCGGTCTTTTGAAAAGAACTTTCAACGAACCAATCAACCCTAAAGCAATCGATGGTGGGCTGACACTGTGCGGCCACGGAGGCTATCGGCCACCTACCCGAAATATCAAGACCTTTAACAAAATCCATACCGGCAAAGAACAGCACATTCACCAACTGGCAACTGCATCAATCCCATGGAAAACGCCATGGACACGCCCATCTCCACCATAATCCACACGACTAAAGGATAGTCCCAGTTAAACAAACATACCGAAGAGTATAACCGAGAAGATTGATTATGAAAGTCGACAGATAGCAAACAGGGCCCACTGCAGTTCTTAACAAGCAAAAGGTCACGGCCAGTACCGTCGAGTGATAATTTTTATATGAGATCGGTGCCGTAATGGTCCATAATCGGCCGGCTGTACTAAGCACGTATATATAGAGTAAAATACCCGTGAAGACTAAATTAAAATACCGAAAGATGTTGCAGTTTGTTAAAAAAGTTTTCTGCTGAAGCTGGCAATTGACGCCCATGTAATTTAACTATGACAGAAATAAATTAGCCAGTTTGCAAAAAAAGCAGATTATTGCTAACCAAAGCTTATATTACGCGCCTGCTCTTATTCTTCGTGCGTTCGCAAACTGCAAAAAAACAGTGAAATAATTTCTAAATTGTCAAAGTCAAAGTCAATATTAGGCTAATTAATCAAACAGAAAGGTAAATCTTTTCACGTTGACGTGGTAATACCAATGACCTTGGCACCTCGCTAGTTGAATATTTCCTTGGTCTCTCGATCGCAAACAGAGGTAATACAGTATATCTGGAAAGTGCTTCTGGTCTGCATACTCGGAATTTAAATTCTAAATCTGTGCGGTATTGGCTAATGAATCGTAGTTATGGGTAAACTTACGTTGAGGCTCTAGAAGGAAATCAAAATTTCCAGATGATAAACGCTGCATAATATAGTATATTTTCCGGAAATTTGTAATTGAATTCCCAGATATACTGTAATAAATCCACATTATAATTTGCAAACAAACGCCATAAAATGGTTTTCGTTCAGATTTATCTTGAAATAACCACACATGTTGCACGTGGCCTTTGAAGAAAGCGTCAAAAAGGTTTGATCAGCTGGCATCTTATGCGTCTAAACTTGGTTCAATTTATTATATTTTACAACCGATGGCTGCACCACGAACGGTTCTCAGGCTAACGTATACAAATTTTTAACTGCACAATGCTATAAAGTGGAAAAATAAGTGTTTAGTGCATAAAAGCGGAAGCATCAGTGAATGCAGACTAGAGCGATACGAAAAACCAGCAGTCTCCTTGAACCAGAGCCCATAGTCATACGAGCAAGTAATCACACTAACCAACTTAAGGTTCTTCCGATAGTTTTCAGTATTTTAATGTCTATCTTAAGTAAAAATGTTTTGCGATCACCATAATTTTTGAAGTATATTCGGTTCGTTGTACTTCCATTTGGGCCCGTCGAAAAATTATGATAAACTTTTCAACGCCACAACCGTCGCTGTAGAAGGGATTTGCGGCTTGCTAACATGCCGCAAGCGGGAACATTGCAGTTGTCTACCTAGATCGCTTATTGACAGAATGAGAATTCCAGCGTCCACTGTCGGCTGCAACTGCACGGTTACCAAGCCCACCACAAAAGGGATCTCAAACTACCGTTAAGATCCATTCCGGCATTAAATATACGTCAACTAACTGTACGAAACCCATCGAACACAGCATGGACACCGTCATTCCCACCAGAGTACAGATGGCGCTGCGGCTGTGCTGACGCTGAGTATCCGACTGGTGGCACGATGGCGACAATACACGACAATCGTTATCGGATATGCCACCAGCATCAACACTGTGGGAAGGAAATACACAATGATCTGAGGAATAAGGAACTGAACGCTGCGGAGGGTCGCCACCGGATGATAACACTGTAACCGGGTGCCGACGTAAGTGTAGTTGTGCAGATTAAGGAGAAATGTCGGCATGTAACCGAGATGCACCACGATAACGATAGTACCGCACAGAATAACGGCTAAACGTGCAGAGTGGTGATTTTTGTAGGAAACCGGTAAGGCGATCGCCCACAGCCGGTTGGTGGTTATCAGCAAATGTAAATAAAAGGTCAGACCGGAGAATACAAAAGCGAAGTATTGGTGCAAGTCGCAAATGAGCAGATCAGTCTCGCTTGTCCCATAATCAGGAACGCGTATCAGTAATATTAGCGGTAAAAATGTTACAAATACAACTGCCAGAACACCAGTCAGCGCCATGACATATATCGTAAATGGAGTGTATAGACGATTCTTAACAATAAGGAATAAAATTAAGAAATTTGAGGAGAAACCGGTAACAGAAGCGGCCAACGGCATCAAATAAAACAATATCCAGCTTGCTGTGTCCTGGACAGTCACCGTAGAAGTTTCGTTGCTGCTTGTTACGTTTAAGAAAGCGGCCATAGCGGCGTAATTTTTCGAGCTGAGACAAGTGTTTAATTTACAAAATACTTAATTCACACTGCTTAGCGCAAGTAAGTACTGAGTGGGGTTCGTTTGGCGACGGCACCTGTAGGTTGCCTATTTTTGCAAATACTGAATGTGCATGCTGAATTATTGATTTAATGATTTGCATTTTGGGATGCATTTATTATGGATGACTCTAAGCGTGACGTTACGGGAATTGGAGGAATCGCCCGGTTTGTTGACATAGTAGTTAGATGGAAGAAACTCATAGAGAAATCGAAAATATTTACTGATGGAATTCAACGATACTTTAAGTCAATGCCACGACGTTTAACCTTGCAGAAAACGTGATATTCAAAGGCAACTCCACTAAAACTGTACTTACTTTATTGGCTCAATATACAGTAGCTGTATCTAGCTACTATTAAGAGTAAAATTCCTACAGTTAAAATGCAAGTAGGATTACTGCAATATTTTCTGATTGCATAATTATGTATGGACAGTTCTGTACAGTACTGTACAATTTTACAGATTTTCCAGAGCTACCCTCGGACAACAGTTGCTGTTATCGGTTGAATCATGCCATATACAGTACTGTTGCAATTTTACGCCAGGCCCGCGTAGCTTCAAGCTTAATCATTTTTGTTATGTTCTTCTGTTGTTGTGAATCAACTGTGGCTGTGTTTTACTACAAGCTCTCAAGCGACAACTAAACAATAAAATTAAAACGCTGCCGATTCTATTATTTATAGTGATGACATGTTTTAGACAAGCAGGCAAAGAATGCAGCAGTTCAATTTCTTGCAAGGCGTTCAAGCGATGCATTTTGCAGCTGCATACAGTACAGAAACCATGCCATTTCGTTCGTGGGTTTTTGACGAGCCTGCATTGAGTACAGCCGCCATTGTCGAGCGACATTCTTGGTCCTTAGGTTTTAGGTTTTTTTTTCCAATTACACGGTAGTCCCGCTCTTAGAGCCTTCAACGAAGCGAGCAACACCAAAGCATCGACAGTTGGTTGCCACAAAGTGGCCACTGCAGCCACCATACCCGGAGTATGGAGACCCTTATCGAAATCCATACCGGCATAGAACAGCACATGAACCAGCTGCTTGAGTCCAATGGAAAACGCCATGGACACGCCTATACTGTACCCACCAAAATCCTTACTGCTCTCTGGTTAGGTCAACGCTGTTGTGGAGCGGATTTCGGTCTATATCGGCAGTAAGCCGTAATATCACCGGATATGCCAGAAGCATGGCGATAACGAGTGCAAAATAAACCAGCTTCTCGGGAACGATGACCCGCGGACTTTTCATTACGGATAGCGGATAAGCACACTTAAACAAACCCCCAGGGTAGGCAAGAGTATAGCTGTGTAGGTTGATAATAAATAAAGGTCGGGAGATAGCAGACATGGGCCACCACCGTACTGGACAGGCAGAAGGTCACTGCCAATCTGGATGAATGGAAGTTCTTATACGAGATCGATGCGGTAATGGCCCATAATCGGTTGGCTGTAATAAGCAGATGTATATAAAATAAAATACCCGAGAAGACGTAATTAAAATACTGAAAGATGTCGCAGATTGTGATTAAGTTGTTTGCAGATGTGTAGTCAGAGGCTTGCAGAGTTAGGAAAAGAGGAAAGGTGACGACAGATGTAACCATGTTAACCAGAGACAGGCCAATTACATACCTATACCATGAAGGAACTTACGGGGTATTCATTACGGCTGATCTTCGAAGAATGGTTCGGTTCAGGAATCAAGTCTACGTAATTAATGCTGAAATGCTTCTCAATCAAAGTGTTATCGCCAGTTTGCGTTTAAAACTGCAATAAATTTTACGAATGGACTCTCGCACTTTTCCTAGGAAACAACATGCAAGCCACTGTTTTAATCGGCCGAATTCTCATCTCAAAAGCAAGTGCTTACTGTATCTCCCGTGGTAGGATCACGGCGGACACCTTAAGCCAATATACTGTACATATGATGTAACTGAGACCATTTGTGCTGTAATCGCTTACTTAAATCATAAAATACAGTAACTATGCCGTCACGAGCACATGATAAAAGCAAAAATGCTTTTGGTTTTGCTCGGAGGAAATCGACTGGAATTGCTAAATTTTCACACGGTTTTCAATCGGGGTTCATGATTTTCAGGGCTGCACGGTTACGATTAAAGCTGTGGAAAAAATTGCATCTGAATAATGACAGACTGAACTGCTGAATGGGAGTCAATATAAAATCACCTTCATCGAGGACAGCAGCAGCGCTACATTAAGTAAATGAAAAACACAGCCACTAAGGGATTTGTATCCATTATTGAATCCAAAGGAAAGCTATGACGCTTATTTCGAATTGTTGGTTTACTCTTGCCTGCAAAGTTCGCCGCGACCGCATCACCGCTGTCAAGCGGCATAAAGTTGTTGAAATCATGTCTTACCGTGCGACAGTCCCAGGTTATTATTTCATACTGTTATTAGAAAAGTCTACGCAGAAGTAAAGCTCGTTATAAGCTACATGATACATCCTTTCTCAGTCACCCGTGCAAAACGCGGTAATCCGTTAACCATGGAAAATCTGAATTTCATTAAAAAGATAATCTATCCTTGGATTCTCTTATTCGGGCTTGCCGGTTTCGGCGGCTTCTTTCGCCGCAGAGAAATACAACCAAGAACTGCAATGCTGCTCAATCTTGTGCGCATTTTGTGGGCACTGCTGATTTTTGTGATTTATATTTGCATCGTAACGCATGCGTTGACAGTGACCTTTCGGCGAACCGTGGTGCGCTTGGATAGCGGAGCGTTCTTCCTTGTTGTTACCAATGTCCAGCGAATGGCTACCACAGTCTTATCAGTGTTTTGCTTTTATTGCGTTTATCCTCGCTACATGGAAAACGTAGAAGAAATAAACCCTTTCGTTGCTAGATACTGCAATAATTGGGACAGACATGTCATCGTTATATTCAGTGGCATAACATTCGCAGGTACTTTTGCAATCGCCGCAGTCTATGTGCGACAATACTGGTACAGTCTCGAGCTTCCGGATTACGCTCCCCTTAAAGAAGCGCTAGTACATCTTTTAGGCATTGGACCGACATTCTTGAGTATGCGGATTATATTTGGTTTTTGTGCGTATACACAGTGCTTGATGGATGTCGCGTTCATTCTGCTCCAAGCAATAATCATGACTGTATGTTTTATCGCGGGGACATGCTATGAAAAGGTAACAACGGAAGTTATCAATGCGAAATGCGAGTTGGATGCAGTGGAGCCGATTTTGGATGATCACTATCGATTTAGTCGACTAATGCAGAACATTAATGGCCATGTTTCGTACGTTATGCTGTGGGTGTACACATACAGAGTGTTTACGATTCTCAATTACATTTCAAAAATAAAGGCTGGCAACTATGGATACTCGGAGAATTTCTTCATTGTTCCGCTGCTGACGATAACCGGCACTTGGACGATCATTTACTTATACGAACAGGTGCTAGTCGCAATATTTATAAGTGTTGACCAAATTGCAATTGTAAACAAGCCGCTGAGAAAGTGTTATAATGTGTTTCGGCTCGCAAGGAACCATACAATCAATAATTAGAAATGGAAAATAGTATACAGTAATAGGAAATAAAATATTTGCTTTTATTGCATTTCTCTTTATTAGGCGGAGTCTGTAAAATGTCTCCTACACGATATCGCATATCGGCTGCCCCACGAACAACGATTGCCCATGCAGTTCATTATCAAACGCGTCAACTCAGTCAGCACGGTTTTTAGTCTAGGCGGATTTTTCACGGTGGACCGGTCGTTTGTAGCAACGGTGAACGAATTAGATTGTTTTGTACAATAATATGGCACAAAATAACTAGCCATATAATCCTTTTAGCTGGCTGGTGGAATTCTGACATTTGCACTAGTAATTGACCAGCTGCAAACTAAAGGTATTTCCGCGGATGAATTGTCCGGCGTAGTGCGCAACTCCTGCACGCACAATACAAGTTTCACCTGAATTCATTTGCCTGGAGGTACTATGTAAGTGGCAAACGAGTGCACACCGACCCTACTCTGCGAACAGATTTCTCTTCTTTATTTTTCTTTTATGTTCGGAGTACTTGTATTATTTTTGTACCTATTCTGATACGAGATCTCTTTGCTTTTATGTACATTGACCTGTATTTGTTCTGTGGAAGTATAAATTCATGCGACGTCGTGCGTCACTTTAATTATTAAAGTTTTCGATTGTAAGCTTCTTTTGCAGCAGCAGCAATTTTAAAAAAAAAAGAATATCGATGTACCTCCTGCCATGTTTCGTCACTCGTCAGCAACCACATCCGTGTAATAAAATTAATGCTTTTATGATAAGTCCGAAAACATAGTTTATGGTGGCCAGTTGTCCAAATACTACAACAGCAATGCAGGAGTACGAGTACCGTATACACATTTATTCTCACCGTTCGATTAAGCATTCAAAAGAATCGAGAGAGAATGTATGGATTATATTTGCGATGCGATGCGTATACCAGTTCTCTTTTAAGAGACGTATCTAAATTCCTTGACAGATTGGAATGCCTCAGCAGCAAATCCCATGTGGTCAACCACGCGCGACGGAGGGAATAATCAACAACTGCAAGAAGACAGTATATACTAGCATTTGTTTAGTTAGCACAGCCGGAACGCGCTGCGGACACTTATCAAAATTATTTGCTGCAGGATTCACTACTCAACAAAAGTAAAGTGCCATAGTCACAGCCTCATGAGACAATTGTGGCAGTACAACTTTTAGCGGTGTACGGTACTGCAGACTGTACCATGTACATGTTAATTTTCACAGCATTTGGTTCTCTACAGATACGGTAGTCTGTAGTTCCAGTCATCTGAAATCTGGGCGAGACAATTGTGCTGATGAACAGAGTCCTGCAGTATTCATTGCTGCATCCAGACCTTGCATTGATTATCTAGCAAGCCGGTGATGATTCCAAACCATTTATTAGTTTCCATAACGATGTTCGAACAAAAAAAGAAAGTGTCAGCTAGAAACAACAAGCTGACCTTCACGGAGAAACTGATTCAGCCCTACGTTCTCGCATTCGGACTCCTCGGCTGCGGACAACTGCGGTGGCCTTTCTCTGGCAACCAGTCCTCAACCAGCCGATTCTTCCGGGTACTGCGAGTCTCCTGGAGAGCAGTGCTGCTGATTGCGTATACTCTGGCTAATATTCTGTCGATGTACGAAATTTTCCAACAGTACCGTGCGTCGGTGGATAGTGGCGCGCTGTTTAACTTTATAACTGCCGCCCAACGGGGCCTCGCAACGTTTCTCAGTATCGTCTGCTTTCACTGCATCTACGATCGTTGCATCCAGGCCGTCACTGAGTTGGAGCCTTTCCTTAACCGTCATCTGCATGAAAAAGATAAGAAAGTCATCGTTCTCTATTCGGTATTAGTGTTTGTCGGTTGGATCGTGACAAGTGCCACATTTTTATATTTCAACGAAAAGAACTTCCACGTGTTTGAGCGTCAGATCAGTGACCTTTTCAGTCTGCCATTGCGGTTGCCAGTGGTCCAAATTTTATCGGGTACGCTGATCTTTGTGTACGCGCTAATGAGCTGGGGTTTTCCGTTGATTCAGTGCTTCCCGGTTGTGTTGTGCGTCGCTGTGGGGAAATGCTATAGACGTATCCATAAAACATTGCACCAAGCACCGCCTGAGTTGGCTGTCGTGGAAAAGATTCTGAACGAGCATTACAATCTCAGTGGATTGGTGCAGAAAATTAATCGTTTCCTCTCCTTTACTTTGTTCTTCGTTTACGTGTACGTAGTCTGCTCTATTCTCAACTACATTATTAGAACGAAAATGGGTGCATACATATTTCCGCAGAGTTTTGTGAGTATTTGCATGTACACCGTTGTCGGCACACTGCACTTCATCTGGTTTTACGAACAGGTAATATCGCCGTGGGAAATAGCATTTTCTGTCTTTCGATTACTGAATATCGAAAGAGCATTACTGTCTTTTTCCGTACTGGAAATAACCATAAGTCAGCGTTTTTGCTTTTGCAGGCCGAAGCAATGAAGGATTCTCTGCACGATATCGCATACCAAATGCCGCAACGTGACCGTTCCACTATGCGGTTTCTTATTCAACGAGCTTCTTCGACGAATGTGGCTTTTAGTATAGGGGGATTTTTCATCATCGATAGGAAGTTTATCGCGACTGTAAGGTTATATTCTGGTTTTCATAGTGACGTATTTGTTGTTAACCGCAGATTGTGCATCGATTGAATCGTAAAACTGTTATGATTCAATTAATTTGTTCCAATTTTTATGAATTAGTTGGCTGGAGGAATTTTGACGTTTGCTTTGGTCGTTGATCAGTTGCAGTCAAAAACTGTGTCTATGGAGGATCTCAGCAGCGTGATCCGGACTGCTAATTGGACAAAAGTGGTTCACTCAGGGTAATCCGGCGATTCTTCAGTCCATTTACCATTTCACAATAATTTAGTTTTCCAAATTGCAAAATGTTGACTGTGCATGATTTCTGTTCGGTTTTTGTACACTATTTCCAGTTAGCCTTCTTCGATGATTTACGTACGTATCTGGCCAAAAACGGACAGAAGGGTTATTTTAGACAGCGGCTCTTTACCCCGATACAACCTGGGAACGTGTGTTACGGGTATAATCCCCGATCAGGACAGCATTGAGAAAGTGATTCTTTTATGAGTTTGTTCTGGTACTTAGTTTGTACTTGTATACTTACAGATATTACAAGCACTAGGTACTACCGTACTACTACTTACCTAATATTGAGCTGCAAAAGCATCGCGCAGTACTTCCAGTTTTTGCGCTCGTTGATTTTTAACACAAAATAAAACAAAAACATTCACTATGAAATGGATTCCCTTGAGCTTCGTGGATCCGTTTATTGTAGTTATAAGTACATATTCACGTGTTGCCGGCTTCGGTGCATTGTTCTTCAAAACAGCAGAGACCGAACTGTAAGTTAATACTGACTAAGCTCCTTCGTAGTGTGATAGAATTTTCGTGGATGTTCATGTTGATGTAGTGTTTTATACGGTTTTTCTGTAATGCGTAATACTTCAAAATGTCAAAATATTTAGCGCATATCTATCCATATGCACAGCGCTATCGCTTTGGGTGCAACCACTTTTTTTGAAGCCCACTGCATGTATACAGCTTTCGATTCTCCAGAAATAAGGTTTCCTTTGCCGTTCTTGCTGTTACATAAGAGATTCAGTTTTCATGCATAACTTTAGAAGGTTGTGGCTCTTTTTATGCCAATGTATCAATATAAATAATATTCGAACTTTTGTGTACCTATTTTCAAAAAATTAAAATCAAATTTTTAATAAAAAAACTATTTATAAGCAAGCAAAATCCCCAATAAAGTAAAACTAATTACTTATGCAAGTGTTTGGGCGTCTATGCGCGCTTTCGGAAGCTATATCCTTGTAGTTGTGCAAGTATTTTATATTTGCTACAATCTATGTTTTTAAAATGACCAATCCGAATTTCATAAACCGTGCTTCGAGTGTAGCACAAGCGTTCTGGCAATACTTTTATGCACCAGGAACCACATAAATGGTGCCAAAGCACTCGTATATTTCGACTCTGCTAAGGCCAGGGGGCCAATGTCAAAACGACGGCGGAATTTTCTGCCGGCGGAAATTTTGTGTAGTGAAAACGCCGGCGGAAATTCTCGTGGTCAAACTGCCGGCGGAATTTTCGTAATTTTTAATTTTATTTATTGTTCATATTTCGAAACAATTTTGCAAGAAAATGTATCTTACATAGATTCGGGCTCCCCGTCTTCAGTGTAAACCTCTTTATCGGGCCGCATGTATGTGTATGTACAGTCTGCATGGGCGTTGTTGCGTCGGCAGTTTGCACAGAACGCGCGAACAAGTTCAACGGCATACCTGAGCCGCGCAAAAGAGACAAAGAAGGTATTTGACAATGGCACTGCGGCGAAGACACTGAGGTGCGGTCTAGTTTGATCCTTTGGAGCCTTTCGTGGGAAGACTCACAACTCCTCTGAATATCGACTGGCACAGCCAACTCAGACGAAGAATCTCTTCGCGCAGAGATCTCCCGGTCAAACTGCCGGCGGATTACCTGATTGGTATTCGAGCACGTACGTAAGTTGTTTTGTCATTGTGTCTTTTGTTTGCCTGTGCTTTTTTTAATTTTTCAACTTTTTAAAGTTGTAGTTCTCGTATGTTATTGTTGACTGTTTATCTGCCGAACGATGGAGTTGTTTTGAAACTAGCAGTAGTAGAAGTTTGTTTGACAAGAATACATGGATTATGGCTACATAATACATAGAATGTCCAGCTTGTTTTTACTGCATGAATTAGTTTACCAATAAGTTGGTTTTGTATCAATTCGTGATTTCCGTAAAAAATGCATGTTCAGAAAATTCCGCCGCAGTTTGACCACGAGAATTTCCGCCGGCGTTTTCACCACACAAAATTTCCGCCGGCAAAAAATTCCGCCGTCGTTTTGACATTGGTAGGGCCGTCGTTTTGACATTGGTAGGGTCGTTTTGACATTGGTAGGGCTTGGACCAGTACGGGAAGTATCCAGCCGCTACTGTTTTACTGGGAGAATTCTAACCGAAACTGCACAAACGTTCCAGCGTGCATGGCGGCGCATTTTTATGGGCTGGATACAGCGTCACACGGGTTGCATTCTTATGGGTTGCACCAAACTGTGCGCGTTTAACACCCATGCCGAAACATCTGTAATCGAACGCGCTGAACTGGTAGAATCGGTCAAGTGGCTGCTCCGATATCTCTCAGGGTTCCCAGTTGTTGGAGCAAATTAATTAATCATGTTGGCTACTGGCGCACCGTTTTCGTACTTCTAACTTCGTACGACGAGGATTCACGTAGCTGGATTTCACTTTTATGATTATAGCTATAATCATAAAAGTGAAATCCAGCTACGTGAATCCTCGTCGTACGAAGCTACCAAGGGTCTGGCAACATTGTAAGTATGTAACCTCGTTTTACTGGGCAAATTTTACCCCGGTGGAACAACAAATGCGCCCACGATGCTATCTGCATGCTATGATGATGGCGTTTGTTGCAGCTCACTTCATGATTTAGAACACGCTGCGAGGAGCTACATCTTGCACAGTCATGGATAATTTATGTTCTTGCTTCTTCGGTGTTTTCATCTTTCCCGGACACGACAGCCCCGCTCTTAAGGCTTTCAGCGTAGCCATCAGTACCAGTGCATCGACGGTGGGTTGCCACTGTGCGGCGACCGAAGCCACCATACCCGGAATATGCAGACCGTCATCAAAATCCATACCGGCATAGAACAGGACACCAACCAACTGCCCCAGTCCCATTGATAACGCCATGGAAACGCCAATACCCACCAAGATCCACACCGCACACCGCACTCCGACTACGTCGACGCTGTTCGGGAGCGGATTTCGATCCACGCCGACAGTAGATCGCAATCATTACCGGATACATCAGCAGCATGACGATAATTGGGGCGATGTACACCAGCACATCAGGAACGATAAACTGTGCACTTCTGCGTACGGATAGCGGATAACGGCAGTTAAATAAAGCCTCAGTTGAATTGTAACTTCGTAGATTAATGATAAATGTCGGAAGAAAGCAGATATGGGCCAATACAGCGCTCGACAGGTAAGAGATCACGGCCAACCTCGCTGTATGGTGATTTTTATATGATATCGGTGCGGAGATGGCCCACAATCTGTTGGCTGTAATAAGCAGATGTATGTAGAACAAAACTCCTGGAAACACAAACACAAAGTACTGAAAACTATTGCAGACAATTACTAAGCTGTTGGCAAACGCGCTGTTCCCGTGTTCCAGGATCAGCCAGAGAGGACCGGTGACAGTGGATATAACGATGTTAACTAGAGCTAAGCCGGTTACGTACACCATAAAGGAACTGCGCAAGTGCTTCTTCACGATCAGATATAAAATTAGCGCATTGAAAACTGATCCAGTAACGGCTGTAATCAATGGCATGATATAGTTCAGAATCTCTTCGGTTAATTTTGCAACAGGTTTTGTGATCACATTTGCCGAAGTACTAGTATTCGTGGAAAAGTTTGAAAAGTAGCCATAACACCGTACTGATTTCTGTATGTAATTAAAACCAGACTTAGCGTGTGCATTCTTCTAGCGTGTGCACGTAGCTGTGCATGCGTCGCTACCAGCACCCGACCAACTAAAGACATATGTTTTATTATCAGAATTCGTATGCAAGCAAACTGACTGGACGTCTCAAATTATTCTACACGATTTCGAACAATCCGGTCTGAAATGTGTACAAAAGTTCATGATTGGACGGTATATCCATCTGCACGTGAGTTACAAAACGTTTCGTAGACGAAACAGCAGCAGCTGTGCATTAGCTAGAGGTAGACTGGGCCCATACGGGATTAGCGACCTTTCGTCCAAACGTTTCTCCCGCGTTACTTGTTGACCCTAGTCAATTGAGCCCCAGCGCGACGTACCTTTTAGGACTCTTGTTAAGCGGCACAAAGTCAAGCCAAATCGCAAATTTCTTTTATTCTGCACCAATTGATTAACCAAACGCTCTACACAAGAGCAGAGCCTCGGTGACAAACTAGATGTTTTTTAAGTTTTTCTTGCAAAACACCATCATAAAAAATAATAACACGGCAACTAAGAAAAAGAACTGAATTTTACTAATGAGTTATTTTGTTCAAGGATTCTCATTCAGCCATGTCGGTTTCGGTGACCGCTTTCGCCGCACAGGGAAAAGCCAAAGACAGCAATGCCGATACATACTCATGCAATTAACTTCAGCGTTTTATCAATCAAGAAGACCCTTCCCGATTTCAAAGCCTCTCGCGGCACAGTTCAAATCATGAATACAGATCATCTGGATGTAGCCTGATCACGTAAAACAATACAAAACCCCGTTTGGACGCTTACGACAACAAAGTTTCAGTGAATAACTTGCCGGAAGCGCAAACACTGTAGTTGCACACGCAGATCTTTTAACGACGTAATCAGAATTGCGGCATCCACTGTCGGCTGCCACTGCACAGTTACCAAACCAACGAGATACGGAATCCGCAAACTACCATCAAGCTCCAGGCCGACCACAAACAGCACGTCAACTAACTGCACGAACCCCATCGAACACAGCATGGACACCGTCATTCCCACCAGAGTCCAGATTGCGCTGCGACTGTGTTGACGCTGGATGTCCCAATGAGTGGCACGACGGCGACAGTACACGACAATCATTACCGGATACGCCGTCAGCATCGCCACCGTGGGAAGGATATACACGATTACGTGTGGCAAAATAAACTGAATGCTGCGAAGGATGGAGAGCGGATGAAGACACTGGAACCGGGTATCAACGCGAGTGTAGTTGTGAAGATTAAGGAGAATTGTCGGCATGTAACCGAGGTGCACCAAAATAGCGACGGCACAGCATAGAATAACGGCTAATCGTGCGGAGTGGTGATTTTTGTAGGAAACCGGTAATGCGATCGCCCACAGCCGGTTGGCGGTTATTAGCAAGTGGACATAAAATAGCAGACCAGAGAATACAAAGGAGAAGTATTGGTACAGATCGCAGATGAGTAGATCAGTTTCACTTGCCCCATAACCAGGAACACTTATCATTAATATTAGCGGTAGAAATGTTACAGATAGAATTGCGTTAACACCGGCCAACACCGTGACGTATACCATAAAGGGAGTGTTTAGACGATTTTTGACAATAAGGCACAGGATAAAAAAATTTGAGGAGAAACCAGTAATGGAAGTGATCAATGGCATTAGATAATACAGTACCCAGCTAGTTGTGTCAACAGTTTCTTTGATAGTCGTTATGTTTGTAACATTGCTGCTGGTTAGGTTTACGAAATCGAACATAACGGCGTTTAAGTTTCCTATATAGCTGCATTAACAGTCTGATAAAACCTTAACAGGATAGCCAGTACTGTATCGCGAAAGTACACTGTAGTAAGCGTCGAGTTCGACCGTTTGGGCAACGACAACCGTATGCTACTTCCGTTCAATAACTCTGCTTGTGCATGTTGATTTAATGATTTGCGCTTGGGGACGCGTTCACTACAGCTAAGGATTCTGACATAGCGTCCCTTCGGGAATTAACAAAATTGCCAGGTTTACTGGCATTAAACAGGGAACTTACCGCTGAAAAATATAGCAGTTGATGGGATCTATCTACAGGTAGCTGGCGATCCATTACGTCGACCCTGGGTTATGATGTGCGATTGTTCTGATTGCTTCATCTGGAACTCCCCGTAACTGTAACACTCATTTGAAAATCCCAAAGAAGGTCAAAATTGAAACAAAGTCGAACGCCTAGAGAAGAATTTCTAAAATGGGCAAAAGATAGAGACTAAGGTCGTGGTAGCTAACCCAGAAAAAGACACTTTAAAAACAGCTACTGTATATACTCCTAACACCAGACGGACGCAGAAACAATTGCGTTATATGATTAGTCTACATGTACTCTGTAGTCAAGGGTTCGGAAATCAGAAATTAACAAATATTATAGTTATTGTGAAATATAAAGTGGACCAAAATGTCGTCTGAATCAAACTGCTTTTGTGAAATTAGCAGGGCGTATTACGCTGTTCAGATCATCCAGGGACATGGGTTTTGACTGCAACTGGTCCACAACCAAAGCAAACGTCAAAATCCCTCCAGCCAGCTACAGTACAAACAACCGGCCGAATCAGTTTACACTTTTCGTTAATTCAAACTATTCGTATGTATTAATTTACGACTGTACTCTCTATGCGCAAACCTGTATTACAAAAATGACTATGAACTTGCCGTCGCGATGAACGTTCTATCGATGGCGAAAAATCCACCTATATTAAAAACCACAGTCACCGAAGAGGACCGCTGGATGAGAAAATGCATGGCGAAACGGTCCCGTCGCGGCAATTGGTATCCGATGTCATGCAGAGAATCTTTGATTGCTTCGCCCTGTAGACGCAAAAATCCAATTGCTGAAAACTGCACGGTAAAGCGCACACTGCCTACTAGCTAAAGCTGCGTGGAAACGTTAAGCGGTCGAAATTCAGATGCGTATTACCTGTTCATACAGCCAGATAAAGTGTGGTGTACCGATAGCAGTGTACAAACAGGTACTAATAAAACTCGGCGGAAATTGATATACTCCCGTTTTCGCCCTAATTATGCAGCTGAGAATTGTGCAGACCACGTTGATATAGACGAAGAAAAAGGTAGAGGATAGAAGACGGTTAATTCTCTGTACCAATCGGCTGAGACTGTAATGTTCGTTCAGAATCTTTTCCACGGCAACCAACTCCGGCGGTGCTTGGTATAACGTGCTATTAATGTGGCCATAGCATTTCCCAGCAGCAGCACATAACAACACCGGGAAGCACTGAACTAACGAAAAGCCCGAGTTCATTAGGCCGTCCCCGAGGATCAGTATGCGCGAAAAAATTTGGGCAACTGGCAGCCCCGGTGGTAGACTAAAAAAGCTGCTGATTTGGCGCTCAAACACCACGACGTTCCTTTCGTTGGTATACATATATGTGGCACTAGTCACGATCCAAACGATGAAGATAATGGCCGCATAAAGGGCGATGACCTTTTGATCTTTGACATTCAGATGGTGGGAAAAGACATGCTCCAACTCGTTGATTGCTTTGACGTAGCGATTGTAGATGCAGTGAAAGCAGACGATGCCAAGAAATGTGACAATGCTCCGTTGAACGGCTGCTATAAAGTCAAACAGCACCCCGCTATCCAGCGACCCACGGTGCTGTTGAACAATTTTGTACAAAGACAGGATATTAGCCAGGGTGAACGCAGCCATCAGCAATACTGCCCAAGAAAATCGGAGTATTCCGAGAAATCGACCTGTTGATGATTGTTTGTTGAGGAAAGGGCACCGTAGTTGCCCGAAGCCGAGAATGCCGAATGCGATAACGTAGGGCTGAATCAGCTTCTTTGTGAAGCTCAGCTTGCTCCATCGGGCTGCCAGTTCCATTTTGCTCGAAGATAGTAATGGGGACTGGTAGATATTTCAAATTCTGACCGAGTTCCTAAGAAGCCAGGGCTGATGTTGCTATATTACAGACTGGAGGGAAGAACCAACTGCCGTAAAATACATGGTATACTAACTTCTGCACTTTGCAGTAGTCGGAATTTTGTGGGCAAAAATTTAGATCTGATGTCGCATTGCATCCCTGCTGTGCCAACTTAGCAAATGGACTCTTTTCGTGCAATTTCTTATTCCCTGCGTATGCCTCGGTAATCCCCACGGGATGTTATTGTGAAAACTCAATCAATCCATCGAGGACATTCGCCTTTCGTTCACCTTCTGTTTTTTGAATACTTGAGCGGTGGGTGTAGCCGATCAAAAATGTACTGCTGCAGGATGGACAGACGGTTAAAAATTCTATGTTACGAGTACATATTCATTACTGTATCTTTATTAGATTTTTATCTGTAAAAACACACTGACACGCTGTGTTGCAAACAGTGCCAACAATGCCTTTAAGTTGCTTACGAAAGCCAAGCCATATCACATCGTTTAGCGCGCGCGCTCAGAGCTTGGTCTTCACAACATTGTGAACAGCTCCAGCCGCCATGGTTAACCGGGATTCTCGCTCCTTCAGTGTTTTCCTCAATCCGCAAGATAGTCCCGTTCTTAGAGCTTTTAACGAAGCAATCAGCACTAGTAAATCGATCGTGGGTTGACACTGTACGGCTATCGAAGCCACCATACCCGGAGTCTGCAGACTGTCGTGAATTACTAGTTTATTGGCGAGCTCGCTATCGCATACTGACTCATCATATCGAACTGACAATACATAACACAATAGTCGTTGCTACGCGCTGCATCTCCCCCAGTGGGTTGCCCACTCATAAAACCATCAATAAAATAAAAAAAAGAAAATTACATTTCATTTATCAACAGTTTTGGGGCTTTTCCGGCGTTCGTTCTTCCAGTTCTGCGTATTTCCTCAGGTGGCTGTGCAGCCTTCGCAGCTTTCGCTGGTTTCACCTTACCGGATGGTGGAACTGTCGGCTGTACCTTTGGCGGCGCGACTGGTGCCGCCAGCGTCAGTTCCTGTGTAATGGGCGGAAAAGTTGGCTTTACGTCCGGCTGTACTATCACCTGGGGCTGTGGTTTCACCTCCGATTGCGTCTGCGTTGGTGGCGTCGGCGTGCGCGCTCTAGTAGGCGAGACTGTCTTTTCCATTACTTTCGCCGGAGGAAATGCTACCGATGTCTCCACGGCCGTTTGACCTTTTGCCGTATCTGCTTCCGTGTTTTCCGGCGTCTCCAACCAAAAACGAGGGCGTATTTGGTTTGCATGCCGCCTCCACAGCAGATCGCTCACCTGTACCTCCCAGATCAGCCGGCTTTCTCGCTTAATTAGCTTGCCGCTGATCCAATCCACTGCGCGGCTTGGGCGATAGTCTCGCACCACGACCAAGTCGCCCAACCGAAAGTCTTTCTCCTTTGTGTGCTGGTTGAAATTTCGGCGGTGGCGCTCCCTGATCTTCTCTGCCGTGGTCAGCAGCACAGGGACTAGCAGATCCAGCGTCGAGCGCATCTTCCGACCCAAAAACAACTCGGCCGGCGTTTTCCCAGTCGTTGCGTGAGGGGCGTTACGATAGCGCCAAAGGAACTCCCTCAGCGCAACCGGCAGGCGCTTCTGGTCGGCCATGAGCTTGGATACGCCGTCCTTCACCGTCTGGACGTAACGTTCCGCTTGGCCATTCGATTGGGGATGGCCCGGTGGCGTTCGCAGGTGCCGGATGCCGTACTGCTGGCAGAATCCGTTAAACTGCTCCGATGTGAACTGTGTCCCGTTATCGGATACAATTTCGGTGCACGGCCCGTAGTGGCTGAACATATCCAGCAGTGCATCAACTACGGCGTCCGTTGTGGCACTTCGCATTGGCACCACTTCCGGCCACTTTGACATACCGTCGACCACGACGAACAACATCGTGCCATGGAACGGCCCGGCAAAGTCTACATGGAGTCGTCTCCATGGTCCGTCGGGCACTGGCCACGGTGACAGTGGGACCTTCGCCGTTTCTCCTGCACGTTCAGTGCATACACGGCACGCTTTAGACACCCGCCCCACGTCCCGGTCCATGGACGGCCACCAACAGTACCCTCGGGCTTCACCCTTCATCTTTGCCGCTCCAAGGTGGCTTTCATGCAGGTACGACAGTATCTGCGCTTGCAGCTTCTTCGGAATCACCGTCCGCGTGCCCCAGCACAGACACCCGTTCACTGTCACCAGTTCACTTTCTAGCCGCTTATACGGTCGCAGCTCTTCCCTTACCACGCTCGGCCATCCAGTCTGGACGTATTCCAGAACGATGCTGAGCTCCGCATCTGCGCGGGTTTCCTTTGCCACGGATTCTACTGACACTGGTAACCGTCCCGCGTTCTCCGTGTGCACAGCACTGACTATGCTGTCCATTCCCAGGTTACCCAACTCGGTCAGCTCCGTGGAATGCAGTGGTAACCTGCTTAACCCGTCCGCCTGGCCGAACTCTTCTGTCCGCCGGTACTCGATGGCAAAACTGTACGCCATCAGCATCAACGCCCAGCGCTGAAGGCGGTTCGCGGTCACCACCGGTATCCCTTTTCGGCCTCCAAACACGCTCAGCAGCGGCTTGTGGTCCGTCAGCAGGGTGAACTCCCTCCCAGCAATATACTGGTGGAATTTCTTGCACCCGAAGACCAGGGCGAGAGCTTCCTTCTCAATCTGCCCGTATCTGGTCTCGGCGGCGTTAAGGCTCCGGGATGCGTGCGCAATCGGTCTCTCCGTACCGTCCGGGAACCGATGGCACAGCACCGCTCCAATGCCGTACTGCGATGCGTCGGCTGCTACCATCAGCGGCATCGCCGGGTCGTAATGCACCAAGAACGTGGCTCGGGCAATCTCTTGCTTCAACTCAGCGAACTGCTCTTCGCATTGTTTTGACCACGCCCATGTCACGTCAGCTTTCAGGAGGTTGTGGAACACATGACACTTTGCTGACAGGTTCTTCACGAATTTGGCATAGTGGTTCACCATGCCGAGGAATGCGCGCAGTTCACTTACGTTCTTCGGCGGACCCATATCCAGCAACGCCTTCACACGGTTTCTCGAAATGTGGCGGCCACGACTGTCCACGATGAAGCCCAAATACTCCACGGACAGTTGCATGAAATGACACTTGCTGCGCTTCAGCGTTAGTCCGTGCTCTGCCAACCGTGCCATGACCTTTTCGAGGTTTCGCAGGTGCTCTTCATCCGTGGCGCCGGTGACGATAATATCGTCAAGGTATATGGCCACACCTTCGCAGCCATGGAGAATCTGCTCCATAATTTGCTGGAATATACTGGGCCCACTGGCGACTCCGAACGGCAGTCGATTATACCGAAACAGTCCCTTGTGTGTATTGATAACCACAAGCTGTTTGCTGTCGTCGTCCAGTTCCACTTGGGCATACGCCTCGGCGAGATCCAGCGTACTGAATTTCTCTCCGCCGTTTAACTTGGCGAATAATTCGTCAGGAGTTGGAAGCGGGTACTTCTGAACGTCTAACGAGTCGTTCAGACCAGTGCTTAGATCGGCACACGTTCGCACATCTCCAGCCCTCTTCAGCGTCCCCACAATGGGCGCCGCCCAATCGGCGTGTTCGACTGGAGTGAGTATGCCGCGCTCCACCAAACGCTCCAGGTCCTTCTCGACCGCCTCCCGGAACGCGAATGGCACTGTACGGGGTTTGCAGAACACTGGCCGTGCTCCCGGTTTCAAATGGAGACGCGCCTTATACCGCTTGCAATGACCCAGCTCATCGCGAAACACTTCCTTGTGCCGGTCGAGGACTTCTTCCAGACTGCTCGCAACGCTATACACTGAACTAGCCTGCAGGTCACGTAGGCTCATGTGGCTCAGATCCAGGGCGCGTATCCAGTCGCGGCCGATCACATCGCCACCACGGCCCACTACCACCACCGGCAACTGCTTCCGTACGCTAGCGCGTTGCACGTCCACGGTGGCGGTCCCGATCACTGTCAGCGCATGGCCAGTGAAGCTCCTCAGCGGCTGCGTATACGGGGACAGTCGCGGCGAACCAATCCTCCTCCACGTCTCTGCCGTGACGATGGTAACGTCCGATCCCGTATCCAGCACTGCTGGCACTGGCGTGCCGTTCAACTTCAGCTGTATGCGTATGGACTGGCTGCCAGCCGCTTCCACTGCCAACACGTCGAATTCTTCTTCGACTAGCATTGTGCGTCGTCCGTCTCCACGCTGCTGGTTCTGCCTGGGCGCAGTGCAAATCTTCGCAATGTGACCTTTCTTGTTACAATTGCGGCAGGTGACATCCTTCGCCCAGCAGTCTGCACGGACGTGGCCTGAATTACCGCAGCCGTAGCATTTCGCACTGCTACCCGCCGCGTTCTGGCTTGCTCCGCCGCCACGCGCTTTCTGTCCCGTACCACGACGATTTCCGCGTTGACGACCTTGACCGCCGCCCCGCCTCGGCCCACCACTGATGCGCGCTACGTCCACACTGCCCGGCGCCTTCTTCGCGCTAGCCTGGGATAGCTCGAACTGTTCCACCAGCTCCAGAGCTTTATCCAGTGTGTCGTAGTCCTTCGACATCAGATGTCGCCTGGTAGCCTCTCCCTGCAGCCCGTTCAAAAAGGTTGCTTTCATGTTGTCCTCCAGAACGTCCGCTGGGAAGCTGCACAGGATGGCCTTTTTGCGGAGTTTGTTTGCGAAATCCAAAAGAGTTTCGCCCGTATCCTGCTTCAATACGAAATACTTGGCCCATTCGGTGGATTTCAGGGTCTTTTTCACGTATGCCCTTTCCAGTTTGGCGAGAACTTCTGCGAGTGTCTTGTCGGCTGGATCGTTCGGCAGGCACATAGCGTGTACCATTTCATAGGCTTCCACACCTAATGAGTCCAGCAGAACCCGCTTCTGCTCCTCTTCGTCGGTGACCTTTTGGAGTTTAATGAAGTTCTGGTACCGTGACCTCCAAGACATCCACGCCATCTTGTTGGGCTCGAACTTTAACAGGATAGGAAGCGTCGTTTCGTCCGTCATCGTCGTGAATCAGCGCGTGATAGATTCTTAAAAGAGTTTTTAGTACTACCTTCACGCCAGTTTGTCGTGAATTACTAGTTTATTGGCGAGCTCGCTATCGCATACTGACTCATCATATCGAACTGACAATACATAACACAATAGTCGTTGCTACGCGCTCCAACTCGTTGATTGCTTTGACGTAGCGATTGTAGATGCAGTGAAAGCAGACGATGCCAAGAAATGTGACAATGCTCCGTTGAACGGCTGCTATAAAGTCAAACAGCACCCCGCTATCCAGCGACCCACGGTGCTGTTGAACAATTTTGTACAAAGACAGGATATTAGCCAGGGTGAACGCAGCCATCAGCAATACTGCCCAAGAAAATCGGAGTATTCCGAGAAATCGACCTGTTGATGATTGTTTGTTGAGGAAAGGGCACCGTAGTTGCCCGAAGCCGAGAATGCCGAATGCGATAACGTAGGGCTGAATCAGCTTCTTTGTGAAGCTCAGCTTGCTCCATCGGGCTGCCAGTTCCATTTTGCTCGAAGATAGTAATGGGGACTGGTAGATATTTCAAATTCTGACCGAGTTCCTAAGAAGCCAGGGCTGATGTTGCTATATTACAGACTGGAGGGAAGAACCAACTGCCGTAAAATACATGGTATACTAACTTCTGCACTTTGCAGTAGTCGGAATTTTGTGGGCAAAAATTTAGATCTGATGTCGCATTGCATCCCTGCTGTGCCAACTTAGCAAATGGACTCTTTTCGTGCAATTTCTTATTCCTGCGTATGCCTCGGTAATCCCCACGGGATGTTATTGTGAAAACTCAATCAATCCATCGAGGACATTCGCCTTTCGTTCACCTTCTGTTTTTTGAATACTTGAGCGGTGGGTGTAGCCGATCAAAAATGTACTGCTGCAGGATGGACAGACGGTTAAAAATTCTATGTTACGAGTACATATTCATTACTGTATCTTTATTAGATTTTTATCTGTAAAAACACACTGACACGCTGTGTTGCAAACAGTGCCAACAATGCCTTTAAGTTGCTTACGAAAGCCAAGCCATATCACATCGTTTAGCGGGCGCGCTCAGAGCTTGGTCTTCACAACATTGTGAACAGCTCCAGCCGCCATGGTTAACCGGGATTCTCGCTCCTTCGGTGTTTTCATCAATCCGCAAGATAGTCCCGTTCTTAGAGCTTTTAACGAAGCAATCAGCACTAGTGCATCGATCGTGGGTTGACACTGTACGGCTATCGAAGCCACCATACCCGGAGTCTGCAGACCCTTATCAAAATCCATACCGGCATAGAATAGCACATTAACCAACTGCATCAGTCCCATGGAAAACGCCATGGACACGCCCATTCCTACCAAAATCCAAACCGCACTTCTGCTACGTCGCCGTTGTTGTAAAGTGGATTTTGATCCATAGCGACAGTAAATCGTAATCATCACCGGGTACGCCAGCAGCATGATGATAATGGGAACAATGTAAACCAGGACTTCGGGAACGATGACTTGAACGCTTTTAAGAACTGATATGGAATAATCGCACTTATATAAAGTCCCTGCCGGAGAATAACCGCGAAGATTGATTACAAATGTCGGCATGTAACAGATATGCGCAAGTACAAGGCTCAATAAGCAAAAGGTCAAGGCCAATCTGGTTGAGTGACGGTTTTTATACGAAATTGGTGCTGTAATAGCCCATAATCGGTTAGTTGTAATAACTAGATGGGTATAGAATAATGTGCCGGGAAAAACTAAATTAAAATATTGAAAGGTTGAACAGAGCGTTACTAAGTTGGTTGCGATTGCGTGATCACTAGCTTGAATTATCAGGAAAAGCGGAACGGTGACAGTGGATGCGATAACGTTAAACAGGACCAAACTGGTTACATATACCATAAAGGAACTGCGCAGACGATTTTTCACAATCAGATATAGGATCAGTGCGTTGGAAAGTGCGCCGGTAACGGAAGTGATTAATGGCATAGTGTGGTCTTTATTCCATTTGCCAAAATTATCGGTAGTGTTTGTGGTCATGTTTGCCGATGTAGTTAGGGAGACGTTTAAAGAAGTGGCCATAACGGAAACGTTGATTATGCTCCTGGTAAGTACGAGTCCGTTGAATGTCCAGGTAATAAGCGCTAGTCGCACCAGCACTGTGAAACCGTGGCAGAATTATAATACCGTACATTATAAAATATGGCAAACTCCGTATGCAAAAAACGCTGGTCGCAGCAGCACTGTAGCAGAATTACGGTAACATTACAAATGAGAGTCATCGTGTTTATACGAACCAATGCGAACTTGCGAAGTGTGCTCAGCCGACCGACATCAATCTGCCAGTACATTTATTTATTGGATGGAATTGGGTCTCTATGGGAGTTGAGCTACTGTGGTCCACAAGGAAGCTAACTAGTGTTTCGTTCGCGTTATTTATTGCCCCTTGACGGTACATCCCCGGGGTTACCATACCTGTTGACCCTCCGGTCGAGGGACAGCTAATAAAATATAATATTCTTGAGCGCAGCAAGTCGCAATTTGCTAAAAATTAGTAAACAATATTAAAGGCGCCTCTTTAACGACCTGCTGCATAATATACATGCTTTTCATAGGTCTCCGCTAGGAACGTCTTCCAGTAAATACGAACGAAACGATTTTCATCGAAAAGTGTGTTTGACCATGGGTTCTTGTATTCAGCTTTGCCGGTTTCGGAAGCCTTTATAGCTGCAAGGAAAAACACCCAAAAACCACAAGACTGGTCAAGTTCACGCGCATACTATGGGCAGCGCTGCTTTTTGTGACGCATACCTGTATTGCTGGGCATTCAGAAATCCCGAAATTCCACCGAACCGTACTACGTTTCACTAGCGGAGCGTTCTGCGTAGTCATTATCAATTTACAGCGAGTGGTTACTTCAGTTTTAACAATCCTCTGCTTCCTTGTGTTTATGCTCGATACCTGGAAAATATTATAAATATTAACGCGTTTGTTACTCGAAACTGCATTGGAAGGGACAAAGTCACGAAGTATTATCGTTTTGTTTACTGCTCTAACATTTGCGGGAACTCTATCGATTGTCGGATGCTACGCGATGTACTGGTACAGTCTGGATCTCTCAGGTTACGCTCCCCTTAAAGAAATGTGCGTTAGTATTAGTATTTGTCCGTTTGTCCAGGGCTTGATGGATGTCGTGTTTATTATGATCCAAGAAGTTACCATGGCTGTAAGCTTTGTTGCGGAGAAATGCTATGAGAAGATAACAGCGAATGTTATCTATGCGAAATGGGAGTTGGATGCTACAGTATCGATTTAGTCGACTAATGCAGAAGAGAAACGGCTATGTTTCGTATTATGCTGTGGGTGTACATATGCAGAGTGTTCACGATTTTTAATTACATTTCAAAAATAAAAGCCAGCGGCTATGCACACTCGGAGAATTTCTACATTGTTCCTCTGTTGACCATAACCGGCACTTGGACGATCGTTTATTTACACGAACAGGTAGTCAGTCACGTCACTCATCGCAATAATTTGAAGCTGTAGCAAGAACTAACTACAGCTATGGTAAGTAATATAGTAAGTACACTTCTGTACTTGGCTGTAGCCAAAACGGTATTTGTAAAAATAAACACTGTAAAAATGCTGAAAACGTTTTCGGAGTGCATTTTCGTTCAGTAGCTGCGCAACTAAGCGCGCAATTATTGGATCCAGTACAGTAAAAAATTATATTTATATCGCTTCTCATTATTAGGCGGAATCGGGAATCCGTGAAACAACTCCTCCACGACATCGCCTATCGGCTGCCGCACAATCAACGATGGTCGATGCAGTTCATCATCAGCCGCGTTAATTCAGTGAACACGGCATTTAGTATACGCGGGTTTTTCACGGTGAACCGGGCGTTCGCAGGAACGCTAAGCAAACCCGTATTCCCTATAATTTTACACAAAGACGAATGGCAGTGGTAATTTTTTAGTTGGCTGGTGGATTCTGACGTTTGCGCGGGTAATCGATCAGCTGCAAGCTAAAGGTATTTCCATGGATGAGTTATCTGGTGTATTACATACTTCCTGCAAGTTTAATTCAAGCGTCTGAGTTCAACTTGAACGTACTGCACAACAATACAGCGACAACAAAAACGATAATAAATAGCGTACAATACACAGCGACCGGTGTAACAGACTTTGCGATCTCCACTCTCCCTGGCCCTTTCTGGTATTTGATCAGAGCACTGTTGCGCTCTCGGTTTGGTACATCGATTTAATTTTATTCTGTAGAAGTTCAACACAATTCCTGCTGGGCTCTTTTACTTTTGCTATTTTGTCAAAGCACTGTACTCTAGTACCCTTTTGTATGTTCGTCCATACTAAAAAAACATACTCATACGAATATTGCCGTTTGCATGTTTTGTACTTGCACAAGAGGTTTAAATATTTTCTACTGATTTCAAAGTACACTAAGATTCAGTAATACATAGCGTGATGGACTGATGGCGATCTATTTGTCGATTGATTACCAATACTTGCGGTTTTTACCACTGTTCATTAAAATTCAAATATGCACACAGAAAGAAAAGGCAGGACATACATGTTCAGAGTCTGTTCGTATTCCCGTAAAGCTATCCTTTTGGGGCACGTTCTTAGTTTGCTTGATGAATTGCGCTGTCTAAATAGGAAAGCCCATGTGGATAACCACCACGCAGAGAGTAAGGCAAGCCGGCACGACACTCCTAGTTTTCGCCAGCTAGCACAACACATGTGCGCTGGGACATTATATCAAAATTACTTTCGGCAGCCTAAATATCGCCGAACGTACTGTACGCTTTACAGCAGTGAGTTCGCCACTGTAGCCTCAGTAATAACGGCTTTAATTTACTAGTAGAACAGTGAGATTTATTATTCAACGTCTTCAGCGCCAGCTATGAAGACAATGAAAGTGGCGGCCAGGTGGAACAAACTAAGCGTCGCGGAGAAGCTGATTCAGCCCTACGTTGTCGCGTTCGGTATTCTCGGCTTCGGAGAACTAAGGTGGTCTTTCCCTGACAATCAATCAACACCCGGTCGATTCTTCCGAGTACTGCGATTCTGCTGGATCGCATTGCTGATAATTGCGTACGCGCTGGCTATTACTGTTTCACTGTACGAGAGCTTTCAGCTGTACCGTACTTCGGTCGAAAACGGGGCGCTGTTTAATTTCATTACAGCCACTCTACGCAGCGTCGCCATGTTTCTAGGTATTGTTTGCTTTTGTTGTAACTACAACCGTTGCATTAAAGCCATCACAGAGCTGGATCAACACTTTACCCACCGTTTGGATGCTAAAGACCAAAAGGTGATCGCTCTTTATGGAACCATTTTCTTTGTCATTTGGATTGTGACGAGTATCACATTTGCATGTTTTAATGAAAGAGCCTTTGAGGTGTTTGAGCGTCAAATCAGCCGTCTTTTCAGCTTATCACCTCGGCAGACAGTTGTCCAAATTTTATCGGGCATGTTCAGCCTCGCTCATGTGTTAATGAGCTGTGGTTTCTCGTTGATTCACTTTTTCCCGGTGGTATTGTGTGCTGCGGTGGGGAAATGCTATACATCCATCACCAAAACTTTACAGCAAGCACCACCGGAGTTCGCTGTCGTGGAAAAAATTCTGAACGAACATTACACCCTCAGCCGACTCGTGCAGCAAATCACCCGTCTTCTCTCCTTTACCTTATTCTTCATTTATATCAACGTGGTCTGCACTATTCTCAACTACATTATCAGGACGAAAATGGGTTCATATATATCTCCGCAGAGTTTTGTTAGTATTTGTGTGTATACCGGTGTCGGCACTCTGCACTACATCTGGCTATATGAACAGGTAACCTCAACTCGATCGTGTAACAGTTTCGTACGGGCTCTGCACCAGCATGGCGTGCATGCTTTGCTGCACCGCTTTTAGAAGACGGTTTTTCTCCTGTTACAGGCCGAAGCGATGAAAGATTCCCTGCATGACATCGGTTATCAGATGGCGCGGCAGGATCGTTCCTCTATGAAGTTTCTCATCCAGCGGGCATCTTCGGTGAATGTCGCTTTTAGCATGGGAGGGTTTTTCACTATCGATAGAAAGTTTATTGCGACGGTAAGTCCACAATTTTTACATCGTGGAAAGTTCACTGGCAGACCGCTTGTAATCCACTGGTGCGCATATGATACGTTACCGTAAATAACTTATTCATTGACTTGACCCTTTTTGTGAATGCAGTTGGCTGGAGGGATCTTGACGTTCGCTTTGGTTGTGGATCAGTTGCAGTCAAAAACCATGTCCTTGGAAGATATCAACAGCGCAGTTCGGGCTTTTAATTTCACAAAAGCAGTTTAAATCCGAGAATTTTTTGTTCAATTTTCTATTTTATAATTACTGTAGTTATTTCTCAGGCGACTTATTTCGAAACATCTAGCTACTTATTTACTATAATTTTTCTGTTATCTCTGAGTGGAGCTGTTGTTTATAAGCAAATGAATAGTCCCTGGGGTAACTGACTCAGTAACGGTCATAGCTCTGCATGTGTTTTTTAGATTTTTGGAAGCTGTCACCAAAGTATTCAGCTGTACCTTAATGTCAAACAGGATTTAGACAGGCTAAATAGAAAGGCATGTGAAAGATACGCTGACAAAAAATGGAGATTTTTGCATCAAGCAGCATCACTTTGCACTTTACACACGGAATCAAAGACTGCCATTGGTGTTATTTTGTTTTTGCTAGTGTGCAAAAGCAAAAACAAAAACAGAAAACGCGAGGTGGCGACAGTGAATGCGGTAGTATTAAGCAGAGTCAAACCGATGACGTATTGCATTTATGACCTTTAAATATACATTCCACCGGCGAACTTCAGGAATGGTAAGATTCAGTTTGGCATATGCACGCATACAAATCGGTTGGAGCTGTTCAGTCTGTACAATGTCCAACCCTATGCCAGTTTACCCTAATTCCCGTTTACTAATCCATCAAGAAACAGCAGATTCGCACCCGGTGATGGTAGTCCTAAACTCCTAATATGGGTGCTGCGCTGTTCGCTGGGATCCGTTATCACAGATAAGTGTTCTGCTGCTCATATTTCGACTGTTTCCTGTGAGATTTCTTTCCTATGGTATTTATTATACGAGTGGCTTCCGGTCACTATACTATAGTCGAAAGGTTCTTGAGCCCAGCGAACAAAGAAATTTCTTAGTGATGTTTCGTTGAATAGCAGCGGTTTTTGCTTGTGCTGGTGCTATTTTCGGCCCAGAACAGAAAATACCTACTTTCAAAATTGCAGTGATGTACATCAGGTCGTGATGCTCTGACAGATCGCTTCCCATGTGAACAACTTTCCCCTTTTCCATGGGATTAGGGGCACACTCTCTGGTCACCTGCCATTTGCTCGGGAAATTCAAGGAGGAGGTATAGTATGTACACCATTACTCCCTTGAGAGGATGCACCCATAGTTGCATTTATGGATTCGCTCTCTCGATAGAAAAGCCTATAACAATAAGTGGATTAACCATGCAACGAATAAGGCCAGGCTACATGGCGAAAATATTAGTTTTGCTTAGTTAGCGCAGGAACGCGTTATAACCTTTCAACAAAGTAATTGCCACACAATTCTGCGCACCCAGAATAATTAACAGTTTGTCAACAGTTCAGAGTACTTCTATGCAGTATCGTCGTAGAAGAGTACTATAAACTCCCAGAATAAAGGAACCGCCTTCGTGTAGTACAGATTGGACTACAGCAAAGAGTTTTCAACTACAGCTAGAGCAATAATAACGTGGGTTTCCAAGTAAATCAGTGAGAATTCTAAATTGTTTATTATTTTTCAGTAATGTCGTGGCAGAAGATAAAAGTGGCAGACAAATGGAGCAAGCTAACGTTCACAAAAAAACTGATTCAGCCCTATGTTATTGCATTTGGCATTCTCGGCTTCCGAGAACTGCGATGGCCTTCTATCGGCAACCAATCACCAACCGTGCGATTCTTCCGAATACTGCGATTTTCCTGGACAGCATTGTTAATAATTTTATACACTATTACTATAACGTTGTCTCTGTATGAGAACTTTCAAGTGTACCGTGCGTCGGTGGATAGCGGGACGTTGTTTAACTTCACAACGGCCACTCAGCGGAGCGGATCCGCGTTTTTCGGGGTCGTCTGCTTTCACTGCATTTATAATCGCTGCACCCAGGCCATTACCGAGATGGAGCACCTTTTCTGCCATCATCTGAATGTAAAGGATCGAAAGGTCATCGTTTTCTACGCGACCGCAGTCTTTATCGGCTGGATAGTGACGTGTGCCATGTTTGTGTTTTTCAACGAAAGGAACTTTCATGTGTTTGAGCGTCAGATCAGCAACGTGTTCAGCCTACCAATACGGTCGACTGTTGTACAAATTTTATCTGGCCCTCTCATTTTCGTTTACGTGCTAATGAGCTGGGGATTCCCGTTGATTCAGTGTTTCCCGGTGGTTGTTTGCGTTGCTGAGGGGATATGCTACAGACGTATGGGCAAAATATTGTATCAAACACTACCGGAGTTAGCTGTTATGGAGAGGATTCTCGACGAACATTACCGTTTCAGTCGATTAGTGGAAAACATCAATCGTCTTCTTTCTTATACTTTATTTTTCGTCTATACATACATGATCTGCTCTATTCTTAATTATATAATCAGGATAGAAATTGGCGTGTATGTATTTCCGCACAGTTTCCTTAGTATCTCTGCGTACCTCGTTATTTGCACTCTGCATTTTGTATGGCTATCTGAACAGGTACTTATCAAGCTTGACGTGACCGCCCAACTGTAGCATGCAGTGTGTACCGGTACAGTGCAGTGTTTTGTCGATACCGCGCATTAACAGTAATAGCTATTTTTTGCTTGCTTAGGACGAAGCAGTGAAAAACTCCCTACACGATATCGGATACCAACTGCCGCGACGAGACCGTTTTTCTGTTCAATTTCTCTTTCAACGAGCTTGTTCAGTGAATGTGGCTTTCAGTATGGGTGGATTTTTCACAATTGACAGAAAGTTTATCGCAACGGTAAGCACATATTTTTAAACCACACAGGTTTGTGAATCGGGAAATGGTTCACGTTGCTGCTAGTAGTTCAACTGTTTCGTTTTTCGGTGAATCAGTTGGCTGGAGGGATTTTGACCTTTGTTTTGGTTGTGGATCAGTTGCAATCAAAAACGATGTCCATGGAAGATCTTCGCCGCAGCGACAAGCAATGTGTCAATTTGACAAAATTAACTTAATTCTGGCGGTTTTCTGCTTAACAGTATTTCAATAATGGTTATTTTCACGCGATTTGTTTCAAAACCGCTGACATTACGACCGCTCTAAGGTCCAGTTCAGTAACCTATTCCTTATGAATTAAAGTTTCTCTAGATCATAGGTTTTGTTTTTGACCAAATGGGCTTTCAAAAATTGCCTTGGAATCAACCTTAACACGTCCCACCTAAACTGTAGAAAGATATATGAAAGTTGCCTCGATAAAAAAAAGAGCATTTTACTGTACCGAGTACATGGTTACATCACAAGCACTATTTTAGGCTGTAATTCGGTGAGCCGAGCGAGTAATATTTTGCATTTTTATTTAACTATAGGTATATAGGGGAAAATGTGTCTAGCCGAACCAATCCCTTGTACTTCTGATGTAAGCCAGCTGGTGGTTTACGTTGTGGCTTGACAGTGTTTTATGTAAAGCGCTGCTATTAAGATTGCAGGTACTGATAACAGGTAAGCAGCACTCGTACAACTGCAGGTAAACAGGCTAAAACTGTGTTATAGCCCGGACCTGCCTGGTGCAGCTAATACCACATGTACCGTCAATGCCGCACAGCCTTAATAGCAGCGCTTTACATAAAACGCTGTGCAGCCTCAACGTAAACCACCAGCTGGCTTACATCAGAAGTACAAGGGATTGGTTCGGCTAGACACATTTTTCCCCCTATATATCAAAATATAAGACCATTGTTTACTCAGCTGCACATATCAGCAGCACCACTACGACAGCATCAGGAGAACAGCAGGTATACCATTACCAGTTCACGGTGCTTCGATTTTTCTCGAACTACATAGGCCTAAAGATATGTTTTGCGAATCCTGCGCTCACTGAATTTCTAAAAAAAAACGAATCTAAAAGGATGACCATAAGGTGGAGCCAGTGGACCTTTGCGGATAAGTTGATCCAGCCGTGGATTTTGGTGTTCCATATTGCCGGTTACGGTGCGCTATCTTTCGAAACAGCGAATCCCGTCAATGGTACGTTGAGTATGATCTTTAGACTTGTGCGCGGCTGCTGGGCAGTATTTCTACTGGCAGCAACTGCTATGGTCGAAGGCCTTGGACTATGCAGCCCCCGGTTGATCCTGAACAACGGGACACTGCTGATGAGGATCACGTACTTCCTGCGAAACTTCACGGTGTTTCTGTGCCTGGTGTGCCTGCACCCAGTTTACAATCGATTCATCCGAAAATTTAAAGAACTTGACCAGTATTTTTACCGTTTACTCAGTACATCCGAGCGAAAGGTCATCGGCGTGTATGTGGCCGTAACTTTTGCGGTGTATATCGGCAACACTCTATCCTACATTCGGTTCTTTGAAGAGAATTTCCATTTATTAGATCGGCCGTTTGTCATGTGTTTTCAAAGGCCGATAACGCTCGATATGCAAGTATTGCTCGGTGTTCTTAGCATCGCGCAGCGGATAACCTTTGCGATGTTCTCCACGATTGGGTGCCTTCCTGCAGCGGTGAGTGTCGCGACAGGGCAGTGCTATAAAATATCGGCCGACACCTTCGTCATGCCAAGGCGCACATGATGGTGATCGAGCCATTGCTAAACGAGCATTATAATCTCAGTCGTTTAATTTCGGAGGTCTTCGGTGCCTTATCTTATGTCATCATGTGGGTGTACATTTATATAATCGTCACCGTTCTCAATTATATCATCAGGATGAAATTAGGTCAGACTGTCAGTACCGACAGCCTCGCTGTTGTTTGCATGGTCTTTCTGATCGGCACTCTGCACTTTCTATGGATGTATGAGCAGGTACGTATCATTTGATCGTGAACAAAGGCTTAATAATTATAATGTCCCAAGATTTGGGTTATCATCTGAAGTTGTGTTATTCATTTTATTTTTTGCACAAGTCAAAATCATGGCTCATTATAACTAATATTCACTTATTAATTTACAGGCGGAAGCAATCAAAGATTCCCTACACGAGCTTGGCTGTCAAGTTCCGCCCGATCAACGCGTGTTAATGCAACTCCTCATTCAACGCGCCGGTTCCGTAAATGTTGCCGTTAGTATTGGCGGATTTTTTGTCGTTGACAGGAAGTTTGTAGCAACGGTAAATACGAGCGCAACACTATTGTGCAGGTATTAACTTGACCCGGGTTTTGTGTTAACAGTTGGCTGGTGGAATTTTAACATTTGCATTGGTGATGGATCAAATGGAAAGCAGATGCCTTTCTATGGATGATTTGAACAACATGATGCGCATTTTGGGTGTTGCAAATGCATCCAGTCTCACAGCAGCGGCTGTGCTCGGCAAATAGCGTTGTTACAGTTATGGTAACTCGTCATAGAGTTGGCTTGTTTATAAATGGCGAAATTTTGGTAACGGTCGTAATTGGTGGTTATAAACTGCAATTTAAATGTTCAATATTTTCGGTTAGCGCTGGACTTCTATGGAGCAGCCTGCAAAGTTTTTGACGCTTATTGTTTGTCTCTGTACTGCGTATTCGAAATGACTTCCCCAGAATATCGTGAAATGGAGCTCGCCTTTGAAAAGTTTGTAATACTTTGAAAGTGCAGTGCACTTCATGAAGGTGTTAACATCCACAACCAACAGCGCTATGCAGTATGCACATGTAAGATGGGTACTTCAGTATGAGTTTGCACCATTTTTAGGTGTAGTGTATTATTATGGTTCACCCCTGAGCCACTCATTTGTCAGAGCCAAAATATTCCAGTTTATACTCCACAATCATCAATAATGTACCCCCCCCCCCGAGATGGTGATCGTAACCACAATGCCACAATGCTATCCGCTTACAGACATTCTTCCTTTTCGTATGCCGAAAAAAATTTAAAGGCAGTACACGACTGGAACATTATTTGCACTCTGAGTTTGAACGCATAAAAATAATAAGCAGTATTCATAATAACAACATTAAACGCATACGCATGTTACTAGCGTGATTTTGTCACGATCAACATTTTTGTCGGTCCTTAGGTACAATCTGTTTTAACAGATAGATCAAGCAACTTTTGTGGGAGACTTCATACAATAAGATGACCCCGGAGAGCTGACACCCCGGACAGCAATTCCCATGGTTATTGATTGTTAGCGCCGGATAAATAACTGAATTACAGAAGGGAGCATAGGTACTGTACAATGTACTGTGCATGTATCTGTTGTACGTTGAAGTACAACCTGTACTAATTAAATGTTATTAAACCAGATTCTTACAAGCTTTGATAATGGGAGTGCCGATGGCAGGTGCAAAATGTTAGCATACTGTCAGTGTTTAACGTTGAGTAGGTGCAACAGAGGTGAAGCATGCGTTATGTGATTATTGTGCCATGTCGAATACTGCACATTTTGTCTAAAAATGTTAGCTCTCTGCAGGTGCCCGTGAACCATATCTGCATAATCTGTTATGGCAGTATAGTAGCCGTAGTACATATATCTATTCCCTTTTTGATGTCAAACTTGCATTTTTCTTCAACTTCGCAGTAGTACTCGCAATGAAGTGCGCCGTGCAGTGGACATTTGCCGAGAAGTTAATCGCGCCATGGATCTTTATATTCCATATTATCGGCTTTGGCGCTTTGTCGTGCAGCACGGCTAAAGCAAAAGGCTGGAGAGTCATCCGATTTTTTCGCCTACTATGGGCAGTTTTTGTGCTGATCATGATGGTTATGGTCAATCTATTAACGTTGCGCGAGTACTATACTTCCTCAATGGACAGCGGAATGCTGCTGATGATCATCACCCATTTCCAGCAAACCATAACGATATTCCTCTGCATTGTGTGCCTGCATCCTGTCTATAACAGACTGATCCGAAATTTCAAAGAGCTAAATTATTATTTCAGCCTGTATTTAAACGGGACACAACGCAGGGTCATCGGTGTGTATGTTATCGCCACTTTCGCAGTGTGGAATATCCTAACACTCTCGTACATTCGGTACTTTAATACAAACATCCATGGATTTCAACAGCCGTTTACTGAGACCTTCCACGTACATTCCTCAGCTTTCACTGCGGAGGCCGTTCTGGCGATTTTGGTCATCGTGCAGTGGATCACGTCGTGGATGTTTATGGCGATCGAGTGCTTGCCGGCGGCTGTGTGCGTGGCCACCGGGCAATGCTATAAGAACATGGCCCAGTTGATGCAACACGCAAAACCGTCGCTGGCTGCCATCGAGCCGCTTTTAAATGATCATTACAAACTTAGCCGTTTGATGTTGAATATTCATGGTTCGTTGTCATATGTTATGTTTTGGGTGTACGTCAACGTGGTGTGCACCATTCTCAACTACATCATCAGGGTGAAACTAGCCCAGACGGTGGGTCCGGAGAGTTTTATAGTCGTTTGCATGGTCACTGTGGTTTGCACAGTACAATTCATCTGGTTGTATGAACAAGTACGTGAGCTCGTACCTACATACATAGTACATACTAGAGACAATACACAATTTCTGCGTAGGTACTTACTTTATTAAAAGTAACGGCATTTACTCGTAACAATTTTCGCGATGGCGTTTTATACACTGTGCAGTATTAAACACAGTAGTACTAGTTCCGAGACCTTTGAGCTCTAATATAATTAAAGTGAAGGTAATATTCTTCGGCAATTCATTACTGCAGTAATTTTACAGATTTATTGAATGATCAAACGACTTTATATTGGCAGGCCGAAGCTATCAAAACTTTCCTATATGAAATCGCATATCGCATGTCGCCGGATGAGCGTTCTGTGATGCAGTTTCTTATTCAGCGTGCCGCTTCAGTCAGTGTTGCTTTCAACATCGGAGGATTTTTTGCCATTGACAGGAGCTTCGTAGCAACGGTATTTACGTGCAGTATATCCAGGATGTACCGTAACTTCCGTATAAAAATTATGCTCGCGCTAGTTTTTTTACAGCTGGCCGGTGGAATCTTGACTTTTGCATTAGTCATGGATCAGCTGCAGAACAAAAACGTTTCTTTGGACGATTTAGCCAACATGTTGCAGAAATTTGGAATTACGAATACCTCCAATCCGAAACATTTTTAACTTTTTGACAGCTCAATGTGAACACGAAAAGGAAACCGATACAACTTCTTCTTCAACTCTACAGAATATTATACAGTAGTCGATATCGACTTTCTGGGCGATCGTAGCTAAGTTATTCATTTACAGTATCGTTTCTGCACGGGATTCTTGTTGTTCAGTTTGCACTTGCACGACATACTGTAATGGAAACAACTTTTAACCTCATTTTGAGGCTGAAAGTTTAGCAAATAAAAATGATTATTAAAATGCTGACCATCTCGGGTTCCCTGCTCTCCGGTTGCAAAGCTAACTCGAACTTGGAAGTAGTCACTAGCGCCCAGCAGTCAACCATAGTGACGTGTGGGAGTAGGATCACACGCCGGGATGTACGTACGGATGCTGACTGTCCGCCTTCCACCTGCAACATAACGGATAATCTAGTCAATCTCTACTGTGATTTGCTGTTCTCTTCTACTAGCGGTGTATATGATGTCATAACACGAAGTCTATATAAGTCTGAGCTGTCACTAATATCGGCAGCAGTCACTCGGCAGTCGCTAACTTGACTTCTGAGACTGTTTTCTAATTACGATTTCCTGGTGTTGTGAACTGTGAAGTGAATTGGATTAAGAGACAGCAATACTTGTTCCTTCTGATGTACATGATCGCTCCCGGATTATTGCATAGAATACAGGTTTGCTCGTGACGCAATCGTCCTCGCTCTTGCCGATCCTCACAGGACTTACGACCGGAAGTTGTGATTGGAGTGTTCCTGCTTAGGGATTCCTGCGTTCCTGTGTTCCTGATTCGTTCGACCTATTTCCACCGTAGTTTATCTGTTACAGTTTGAGATAAGAGTTGCCTAACGATCGAGCATTACAGGCGTGGAAGAGTAAAGATTGTTCATGGAACCTTAACCGGTGTGAACGCTTATACACGACAATAGGACACTTACCAGCTGTGTATGTTTCGCTTACTTTGTTAAAAATATCCTTACACAATGATTTTGTAAGGGTGGTATGTGCCATGATTTCGAAACTGTCATAGTTCTTCCAGATTTACATCTGCATTTTGCAAAAACGGCATGATGGCAACCTTTTGAGTCTAGTAAGTAGCAACCGACAGCTGTCATTACATTTTTGTAAGGTTAGAAACGCCAATGTTATGCAACACAAGATATAAATCATCCACGGTAATAGTTTTAGTTTTGAACTGTTCGATAATTAGCGCAAACGTTAAAATTCCTCCAGCCATCTAAACGAAAGAAGAAGCAGCTCATTGAGTAACTGTGAACACGGCGATGCTGTTATGAATTGCACCCACTTACCGTGGCTGTAAAAGCTCTGTCAATGCTGAAGAATCCTCCAACACTGAAAGCTGCGCTGACGGAATGGACGCGTTGAATAACAAACTGCACAGACGGCCGTTGGCCAGGCGGCAGCTTGTAGGCAATGTCGGGCAACAGTGTTTTGACTACCTTCCCCTGCAATCATTAAATAGCGCTAGGTCTAAGCAATTATTGTCATTGGGCAATACAGGCATATAATATTTGTGCACGCTCAGATTTCGGACTTCATTAGCTTAGCGACACTCAGATTTGAAAAACTTTGCTATTGGTGTTCTGGAGCATCAGTCTCAGATTACCTGTTCGTATAATCGGCAGTATTGCCAAGTCGTGAGTATGGTGAGAGACGGAGTAATAAGGAAGCTCCCGGTAGAGTAGGACAGGTTAGATGTTTTCATTCTCGTGATATAATTGAGAATGGTAAAGACCCTGTACGTGTACACCCACAGCATAACGCTGGAAAGTAGACCGCTCATTTTTTGTGCCATCCGACTAAGTTCAAAATAATCCTCCAATATCGACTCGACAGCATCTATCCGTCGTTCAGCATGGCACAGTGCCTTGGTGATCTTAGCGTAAGTGCGTCCTACGAGAAAGCATGCAACTAGCGGCACGATTTGAATAAAGACAAAAAACATCGAGTCGATTAGCCACTGGGAAAAAATACAAAAGTTCAGAAGAACTCTCAGGACTACAGTTTCTTTTGGTAGCTGCAGTAAAAGTTCCATGTCATTCTCTATGAGTTCGATCGTTGCATGGGCCGCTCCACAACAGTGGTGCATACCATACAGCGATAGCCCAAGCTCCTAAGAAGCATAGTGTTGCCCATATGACAATCCAGCGTTTATCGTTTTCATCCAAATATCGCGTAATGAATGTGTCCGTAGAGCTGACCTTTTTCATGTACTTTGTGTAAACGCAATGAAAACACACTACACTCAGCAGGGTGGTTGCGGTTCGCTGTGTGCTCGTGATAAAAACAAAAAAGGCTCCATTATCCAGCCGAAACTGCGCATTGCGGAAGGCAATGTAGACCGAATAACTCTCGTTCCAGAACCAGCACAAAATCAGGATAGCTGACCGTACCGCGCGCATAATACTGCAATAAAGCGCTTTTTTGGTAGACTGCCGTAGCCGGATGAGCAGCACACCGAATCCGTCAACGTAGAACACCATCACCCACGGCCATATATCAGTTTTCTAACGAAATTAACTTTTTGTAATCCTAGTTTTGTTATAATCGCCATCGATCCTTGGCCGTTGGTCATAATTTCACGCAATGAAGCTGAGATTCGCTACGAGTGTACTTTCTACGTACAGTAAATCAAATTAAGTCATCAAGTTATTGTGCTTGTTGTACGCGAGACGTAGTGTTCTGCTGCATACATTTCGTCAAAACAAACCCCGAGGTATTACATCACACTTTGCCACCACCCACTGAGAAAATTGCAAAAATGATTGATTTCGCTAGTAAGTATAGATCCCGCGGGAACAACTGTAATCAAGGAGAGCGAGCACTTCAAGGAGAAAACTATTTAGACAAGGTATGTACCGCTTGTGCCGACAAGCTCGTGATCATTCACGATTAGCGCTTTCAATATACTATATTTGCTTTATGTTCAAGTTTTAGTTTGCTCAATTCAGACGTTTTGTAATTGTAACATTAATCTTACTCCTTGATAACAAGCTAAAGAATCCCTACGAGTAGTGACATTTTACTTAACCTAAATTATTTTAATATTTGCTACGAGTGCCTCTATCCGGTCACGGCAAGGCGCAGCCTGGTACACCCAGATGCACGATATTGTCACATGTCCTGCGAGTGCGGACTGTATAGTTCTCTTCTGTACTCTAATTTTACACGATACAACAATACATTTACTGGGTCACCGTGTAATTATGGGGAAATGGAATTAACCCAATATTTGCCTAACAAATGGATACAAAGTTATTATGAACATAATGAACCTATCCGGTTTCTTCTTAAGACATCGCTGTCGGCTGAAGCCGATGCCTTTCCAGTCACGATCAATATACATACCTCAAGTTAATTACAGTATTAAAGTTAATAATTACATTAAATAATTGATCCTTTGACGCAAAATGTCACGAGTGAGCAATTTTATTCTTGACACGAGCGGGGTTTTCGTCAGAATCATAACTGAATATCCGCTTTTAGAAGGTTCACAACACAAATTAGAACTATATTAACGAGAAGAGCCGGCAGCCATCTATAACTAACACTAGCCTATAAAAAATCACCAAGCGATTACATTTGTGCTACTGTTACATTACTGTACATTTGTGTTACCAATATGCACACTGGCATTATGTTGTACGTTGTAGCATATAAAAATTCTTTTCTGTGTGCGAACTCAGGTCATTGTGTGTGCAAAATGCGTATATAACAAAGGTGAAAGCGCTACTGAGAATGAATAACTTTACAGCACGTGATAACAATGTTAATCTCACCAGGATTATATCTTTGCCACAGCTTTATATAATATCGGTTGCGAATTTCACCTGGATTCAATGGTTAACCGTATTCCTCTGCATCATTGCACTCCTCGCCAATGTCGCTCGACTTGCAGCGTATTGCAAAGCCCGCAACTTGATTACACCCTTCCATATTTATGTAAATTTTCTATTATCCAGCAACGTTGGGATGTCGTTGACTCTGTACAATCCGTTCCTTCCGGCCACCCGAATCGTGATTGCGGAAAACTACCACCAGATCTTCTGCACCGGGATCCGTTCACTGGCCGTCGCCATGACACCGCTGGCCAATTTGTACCATATGTCCATCGCCCTCAACCGTATATGGGCCATCGCCTGGCCGCTGTCATACCGCGCCACGCACACTAAGAGAATCGCAGTGTTCTTCTGTACAGGATGGGTGATACTCTGTACGATATTCTCCGCCACGGTCACCACCGTGGATACGCTTCTCTATCAGCATAAACTGGACGCGGGAGAGTGTACTTTCCCATCCGATGCGCGATGGATGCCGGTGTATAATAGTATGTTTTTCAGTGTACCGGAAATCATCATCCTTTGTAGTTATCCGTATTTTGCACTGGTCATGAAGCGGAAGAAGATTTCTCCGTTGAGACGGCTACGGTCTTCCCGGGTTCCAGTGCCGCAAAGTAAACAGCAAGTACCGGCAACTTACGACTACCGTTACGCGGCCAGTGCGGACAATCAATCGGTGGCTTCGTTCCGTGTGCTATCGCTGATGACGCTCAGTGTGCTGATCTGCTGGACACCGGCCAACGTGATGTACTTGGCCGGACCGGTCGTGTTTAACAATAGGGCGTTAAATCTCAGCACGCGTCTGTTGAAGCTAATCCATTCGGCGTTTGACCCACTTATCTTTGCCTTCTCCTGGCCCAGCTGGCGAAGACATCAGGAAGCGCGAAGTATCGCATGGAACACGCAGGTGCGCCATCATCAAACTTCCAGGATGCCTGCGTCGATTGCATAATTGCTGTTATTGTTTATCCCTTGACTAACCCTAATCAACCATATCTGTTTTAATAAAATGTTTTATTAATGGGAATTATGCGATTTACAATGCTGGCTGTTAGAGGAGCACACATATTAGAATGCGGAGGTGAGCGTCTGGACAAACCAGCAACCCCAGTGAATGCATTGTTCATTTCTGAATTTTTTCATGGCAGCTTTTGCTTTGGTGTTGGTGACCATATGGCGCTGTTAAATAAGGTACAGCACAGGTGACCAGCTGTATCGGGTTTGCGGCTTTGCCCCATTTTGTTGTATAATACGCATTATCCTGTATAATTTACCGTACAACGGCAGGACAAGCGTTTATCGCTGTGAATCGCTTGGGGCGCTGGTTGTGGTACGTCATTATTCGAGCAGCGTCAAAGCGATAAAATTAAAGCATAACGTAAATGTGAAGTAAGGTCATTTCCCTCCACGAGAAATTTAGTGAGGGTGTAGCGAACGGCGATAAGCCGCTGGTGGTATAAAGTACCACTTTTTGTTAACTGTTCAAGAAAAGGGATGACAAGCAGTTTGGCTCGAACTCAGATATCAGCCTATCACCATAAGAGCGATTCAAGGAACAACGCTCGCGATGAATGAATTCCTGACAATGTCGTCGTATTGAAAATGTTGCGGTTGCCAGCGAAATGGCTCAAAAATATCGTAGCATTAACGAGTGCATCTAAAGCAGCCCGGCAGCAAACCCTCAACTCTCGCCCGGAACGCTCAGGCGGCGACAAGGAAACCTGAATAAAGTACCTTGATTCCTTCCCCAGATGCGAGTAGAAAAGAGGGGAGCCTGGTTGATCGAATTAACCAGGCTGCCAGTCTGCGTGCAGACTTACCGGTATATTCTCGGTGGCAGGGATTGCTGCTGCTGCTCGGTGCGGCTAATCAAACACCGTTGTGCCAGACATCGATGCAACAAGAATTGCGGGATGTTTCCGTCAGTTTATTGGAAACAAAAAACGTACAATATGCGAGCTCGCTTCGGCTATCACAGTATGGCCGGGCTTCTTTGACCATAATAAGAACACTTCGACCGTGCAAAATACTCAAGAAAGGTTAGTGAAAAAGGCCCGCCAAATTACGGCACAATCTGAGCTAGATATGTACAAAATAAACAATATGCTAGTCATCTTGTAACAGAGCAAAGCTAATTAGATTTCGCGATAACTTAACGCCCGACAAAGGCTTCCAGTTTTCCAGTTAGACGTAGTAACCTTGTCTGAAGAACTGCTGTTCAGCATCGGAGGAGATTGTTGGGAGAACATTTTTCGTAATTAAATTGGGAAATTCAAATTTCCCTTCTTCAGTGGTCAACTAATTGCTTTTCTTCTTGCTTAAACAAAATAATTGCTGTACGTGTAATAATGTAATTGCATCACGTGTGGATGACATATACCCGGTACACAGTAAATTAAATCCACCCGCCAAGGCGTTTATCACACGTTGTAATACTGGAATTACTTCTCGATCTTTTCGTTACTCCAAATATTCCATGTTCAGCCCACTTTTTTTAAAATCCAGCTTTATACAGCGTACAAATATAATGCAATAAACTTAAAAATCTACAATATAATTACTATCAATAATATTCGTACCAAAATGTGCCAAATGATTTCAAAACTAGAGCACATGTACATCAAAACAGCGCTACATGACATAGTATCGGTAAAATATGTAAACAACAGTCATGCTTCGCTAATGACGCCCTGTTTTTGTGCTCATCGACAAGGCTCTTGATCGGTGATCTTTGCGCCAGCCCGGTAATGTGAAAATGAAAATCACCGGATTAAGACAGGAGTGAACCAACTTCAGAATGCGCGTACTTAGATTTAGCGCACGGTTACTGTACAGCACCGGCCCCACGGCATACATGACAACACCGGGTGTCCAGCAGACGAGCACACTCAGACTCATTAGCGTCAGAACTAAAAACGACGCGGTTGATTGGTTATTACCATGATAATGACTGGCTTTCTGGTCCTTGACGGTTAAATCCGGATTTGATTTTACGCGATTAGTAGCCGATACATGTGCCCGCTGAATTTTCTTAGCGATAAAGTACGGACAGCATACAATAATAACCAATTCCGGTGTAATAAAAAAAAGGCAGTTCTGTACCAACGGCCATTGCGCCTGGTACGGGAAATTGCAGTAGACACTGTCCATTTGTCGACCATAATTATGTTAATATGTCCATAGTGGTGACTTGCAGCGAAGACAATGGACGTCAGCAGTCCTCCGAAGCAGAACAATTTAGCCACACGTTTCGTGTGACGCACGCGGTATGATAGCGGCCAAGCAATGGCCCAAATGCGGTTGAGCGCGACATACATGTGGGAGGGACACTGGTAAAAGCGGTGGAATAAGAGTCGCCAGGAAACGAGTGACGCCACAAAAAACTGGGTGGTACGCCAACGGTACAACACTTTTACTGGCAAATACAAATGGATTATACATTAATACAGACATAATCACGTTGTACACGAGAAGTGTTATTACGTAAATATGGAACGGTGTCAGGAGGTGTCTGGTGCGATAATACAGAAAGAGAAGGACAAGGTTGCCGGTCAGCGTTATAATGCAGAAAACCAAGCTGAGCCATTGTATCCATGTAAAACTGCGCATAATATCCGTTAAGGATTGTTCCCAGTGTGTATAGTTGGTATACCATAATTATCGAATTTGCACCCCTGGGGTGCAAATAGTTCAAACGTCCTGGAGGAGGGGGGCTTATTTTGGGGAGGGGGCGTTATTTCGGGGGGTGGTACTATTTTTCAAACAGCATTTTTTCGAGGGGGCCGTTGTTTTTCAAACAACTGCTCATCCCGTTCTATTGATACTGAACGCAGTAGATACCGGTATTTGCAATTTCACAACCTTACGAGCAGCATTCCGAAGCCTCGCACCACATTATTTTTGTGACGTTTGTCTGTTTATTCATTAAATCATAACAATTATTAGGAAGCAATTTGCGGTATATCTATTTTGTTGCGCTTAACATTTAATAACGCCCCCGGGCGGTAAATTCGGGGGGAGGCGCTATTTTTCAAACGGGTTGTGGGAGGGGGGCTTATTACGGAGGGGGGCCTTATTACGGGGGGAGGTGCAAATTCGATAATTACGGTAATCTGATGTGAAATTCGAGTAAGTGCTGCGGTTCATAATTCCTAAAATTGCGTTCAACATGGGGTACTTTTTTCTAATTCGACATCAGTGAAAATTGGGGAGCAGCTGATTAACGTAACGTATAGGTTTGATAGATTTGGAGCATTTGATTAACGTATAGGTTTTAGAAAACTGGTTTAACAAAACTTACCCAGATTCGGTATTCTTGGCAACTAAGGGGGATAATAATTATTGAAAACTGATCCCAGCATTACCAAGTAAAAGTGGGTTGCCAGTTGGATGCGCTGAATCGCAAAATTAATTACTTGTATGCCTCCGCGAACGGAATAGCGACATCTATCAAGAAAGCCAGAGTCTGTGCAGAATAGAAACCCACTATGACCGAGCTCACGGTCGACGGAACTTCACGTGACGTAAATTAGCTGACTTAATTGAGTCGGTAACTTATGGCCATGAGCAACATGTTTGTAGTGGAAGTACTGCATACCGGAAACTCTTTTATGATGTTCAAAAATCAAACCCTTTTATGATGGGGAGTGAGCACAACAACTGCATACCAGTTTACCCGGGTCCTTTCCCGGGTCATTTAAAGCTCTTTACAAATATTTTGCTGATATAATCTGTGGGTGGAAAAAAATGCTGTTTACGTTACCGCGTCACTGCATTCTGATTTCAATTATTGTCGCGTAATTACACCTCGACAGATACCTGTGTAAATTTGCGTGCTCATAGCATGAATGAAGTGCAGTATTGTTGCTTGATCTGCCTGTTTTTCAGGCTCATGTACTACAATTTAGAAGGAACTGGTAGTCTGGTACCCTTGGGAAACACCCCGGTTTTTCTGCGTGTAACTGCAGTTGCAAAGGAAATCTGTCCACGGAGAACATCCCAACTTGTTCTATATACTTCTATTGCGATTTTAACTGAAAGACGGAGAGCCAATAAACCAAACGAATGAGTACGAATTACAAATTTGTATCTTTAGTTTGTGCGCGCTAAAGTATGTACCAGTTCAATATTGTAGGCGTGAAATGTACAAGGCCATTGGCTCCTGGTTGCCATGATTGAGCTGTTATGCATTTGGAAGTCCAAAGCCGGAAAGTACCTTAAAAAGTTTCCCTTATTTGCATTTTTAGAGAATCGTACGATAGTAAAAACCAGAATACATCAGTATTTGATTGACAGTTTGTGCATAAACCAAGTCCGTAACCGGGCGGCGCTCGCGCATATCATTACCGAAGAATAGCACACATACGATTATCACCGCGAAAATGAGCGTATTATAAGTACAATCAAGTACTCTCACACTAGAGTCTAGTGTAAGAAGGACTGTTAACCAACCGTTTGACGTCATCACTCTCGCATACACGGGAGGGCGGCTGCCATGGTGACAGATGCGCGTTTTTCACAGTTTTTGTCAGTTTTCTCAGCCAATTTCTCTTCTCTTCTACTTTAGCCCCCGAAATAAAGGTTTCTATATTCAATATGATCTTTTAAAAATATCAGGAAGCTTTTGATGAGAAAGAAACTTCAGAATATCTATTAAAAGGGACAACAAAGTCTGTGGGACTATGGTAAGCATTTGCCCAGCAGTGCTTTCTGTATGCGACAGTGATGACGTAGTCGACCGTTGTACAGCAGTTCCCAGTCCTTCTAGCTCTAGTAAGTTCTTGGTACAATACACTTCCTTGCAATCCAAGCCGTAAAGTGCCGGTTCAGTAACGAAATTTACGGGCGGACAATGCGTCCAGTAATTTAACAAGAGTTTAAGGGTGGAATTTCATATTACATTGACCTGTGAGTGTTGATAAGCTACTTGGATAAACAATGTCGAAAACTGGACCAGGCAGTTGTACGGGTCAGGAATGAGAGAACAAAAAACGACACCGTAGAACTTTTATTCACGGCTTCGCGGTTACTGCTGAGCGTGAAGTTAACGGCTGGAGTGTTTTAATATTAATCCGAGTACGGCCTGCTGCCTGCTGTCTTTCACTGCTGGAGCTGGAGCAACGATGTGGCCATTGTGTATAGCAGTGCTGTTTAAAGTGTGGTTCGAAGCCAAATTTTGACGGCCATCAACTTGACGGACCTAACTTTCGGACGATGTCCGGGTATGTGGTTATACTCCACAAGTCAGTCACGTGCAATGTGACGGAGATGGGGAAGTGTTCATAGTTGCGAAATTTCATCAGTTCCGTGAGATGTGACGGCCTTAAAGCCGAGTATAAATAGGCCGTAAGTACTGCGGTTCATTACCAAAACAACATTCAGCATATACAGCGGTCTTTCCTGGATGGGCCGTTATGCTGTGCGTGTGGGTTAATAAATGCATTTCACACCATGTGGAAATCCATATTTGATATCTTTGGTAATTAGTGCAGAATCAGATATAACTAAAATATTGCCGCATCCATTGCAGCATTTTTGGACAAGATAAGGCAGGTCGGCAGGATGAGCTGAATCTCCAGTTTCCATCAGCACTTGTATGTCGCCGTCAGCGGAATAGCAATCGCATCCACACGGACGAGAGAAGATATCGATACTATAGTTGAATGTATCTCTTATTTGTTTGTGCAGTATATGCGAGACATAACAGATTATGGACCAGCACCAAATGCTACGGAAACTGTTTATTAAACTGTAATCAGTTATACGGAATGCAAAAGCGAAAAGCCGGAAAGTTCCGCGAAACTCATTTTCTGTGAAAATCCTCTGCTGCCGAAAACTGGAATATGTCGGTATAAGTCAAATACAATCTATGCCGCAAGTTGTAATATTAGCCACGGACGTCCCATGTTTTTGCTGCTAGTAACAGATTTATTGTGTACTGGTAGAATTTTATATTAATGCATATGTATTTGTAGAAAGGGTGCTTTGATTAATAATGGAAATTACTTTATACACCAAAAAATGTCAGGGTAGTGTACAGTGTACACCATGGCGCAGTTCAAGTATTCGTGTCGTCAGTTACTCGTCCCGTATTTTTAAGCGCGTTTTTTACTAGTATTACTTTGCTTTTACAAAACATATCTAGGACATTTAAATCTATACGAAATGTCCGTACATGGATAAAAGACCAAAACCATCTAAATTAATCCTAGATCACAGGCTGATCTCAAGCAAAGCATTGATCATGCCACAACGTAAAGCGATTTGAAGAAGTCGATGTTACAGAAGAAGGTCACCAATCTAAAAGATTCTTCGTAATGAAAGCGTCTAAAACACCGGAAAAGTGTATTGACGCCAAAAACAGACCCCAGTGTATGCCTTATTGCTTCGTTCCTGTAGCTTGCGATAAGGTTCTGCTTTGCTGCTCGCTTCGCCAACCTGGCCACGAGAAAACAAATATGAAGGGATCCAAGCAGGAATGAATCAACTTTAGAGTACGCGTGCTTAAATACACCGTACGATTGGTGAGCAATACCGATCCAGCCGCATAAACAACATTACTAGGCGTCCAGCAGATGAGCACACTAATGGTCATGAGTGAAAGAACCAGAAACGACGCCGTTGACTGTTTGGAGATAGGATTACGATTGTTGCTAACGGTTACATTCACAGCCGTAGTAGCTCCCGCCCGATTATGATCAAGTATTTTTCGCCTTTTGAGCTTCGTCATAATGAAGTAAAGATAGCAAAGCATTATAACTACTTCCGGTAGCATATAAGCCAGGATGTTCTGAACCAATGGCCACTCAGCCTGGCTTCGAAAGCTACAGTGTGTGCTGTCTAACTGGTCAGGATATATTAGCGCATCCACGGTGGTGACAATGGCGGCAAAGACGACAGCCGCTAGGAGAGTGCTGAAGCATAAAACTTTGGCCAACCGTTTGGTGTGCTGATGGCGGTAGCTTAATGGTCTGGCCATGGCCCAGATCCGGCTAAGAGCGATAAACATATGGCATAACGGGACCAGCGGTGGAATGGCCGTAGCTAGATAGCGAAGACCGCTGCAAAATATTGGATGGTAGGCTTCCGGTACCACACTCTTACTGGCAAAGACGAACGGATTATACAGCAACACCGACATTATCACGTTGGTTAGCAGAAGAGCGATGACGTAGAATTGAAACGGTGTCAGCAAATTCCGGGTGCGATAATACAGGAACAGTAAGCCGCCGTTGCCGCATAAGGTTATGATACAAAATACCAAGCTAAGCCACTGTATCCATGTGAAGCCAAAAATCCCGTCGGATGACTGTCGCCACTGTGCTTGTGGGCTGCTGCTGTGATAACAACTATTGGAATTTATTTGGTCTGTGAAGTTATCCATTGCCGATACCATTGAAACTTCTCATAAGGCGTTAGGAATTTTCAGTATAACTGCCGAACACAATTCTGATCGCGCGCCGCCTAATGAATCGCTGAAAGAAAAGGTGCTACTAGTTTGAACTTTAATACGTAGATGATACGTACGTGGGACACCACCATATTATTAAAATTCCTGGTGATTAGCGGACTTATAGTCCGTGCTTCGTAATATCAGGCGCAGCCTAATGTAGTAAGACCGCTGACATTTCGAAGACATCCGTCAGTTTCGGATTTCTGTCCCTCATGCACGGATTAGTTCCGTCCGTGGTACGATGACTTGGTAAAGTAATCTACATAGAATCATGCATACGTGCACCTACTTACATTGGTGTTATATGCTGTAAATGTATCAAATGCTAACGGAATTTAAATTTAGCGGTCATGCATCGTGCTTGATCTGAAAAGCAATAATGCAATGCTAATTCCTTTCAGTATAAAAAAATCCCAGAACATAAATCTTCGCCTACAGCCTTAACATTAAAATAATTTCCGGCACTTTACATAATTAAATCTAAGCATGGTCATCGTACGCTCATCAACGTGGCCTTCGCTCGTTTGGCTTGTCTGTTTGTATAAAGCAGATCGCAGATTGTTTGTTACCTGACGTGCGATTGTCGCTGTAAATGGTTGGAATGTTTTTGTCCCATCTCAGTCCAGCATGCTAAAACTATGCTCACCGTATTAGCATGTTAAAGATGCGTGTTAAAGGTGAGATTTGCACCGGTATTCATTGTACTTGTTGAGAAACGCTATATTACACAAAATCTAGCGAATCACGGTATTCCACAGCAATTGCCATGGTTAGCATAACAAAGGAGACATCAAGGCAAGAATTTAATGACGTAAGGCAAAAACAGTACGAGTACAATAAAATGATTTATTTCGGATTTCGGATTCGTCTCTTCTACGTCGACCGGATAACCACATTGGATTCTTCAAGGTTCCAGAAAGGGATTCCAGAGTTTCCAGGATATAAGATTTCCACTCCGGGTTCTTCACTGCAGCAGATTGAGATACACAGTCACTCTACCGATGTTGTCGTGGTCGGTAGCGGCAATAAAAAGGTCAGTGTCGCAAAACCTTACTTATCGTTTGTGAACAGGAAAGCCACGGGACACGGATCGTATTCGTCTTGACGTATCGCCGTACTCTTTCCTATACACAACAGTACCGGTAAATATCCACACTCCTTAGCCGGGGCTCCAGCATGCTTGATATCAATCACTCCTGTCAATAACGGATGAGCGGTGATCTCGCCACATTAACTAAGTACTTAAATGTCGATCCAGTTACTAGTGTGCCCTTTGAGGATCGCAATCCAAACCTATGCACGTTTGTACTCGGTGTATTGACACTACGTCGCCATCGCATCCAACTGCAAATTTTCTGCAGGTGCATTTCTTCTGTTATAATTTCTAATCCATCTTGTATTTCTATCTCTAACAAAAAACTTTGAACAAGCGGACGAGGAACACTCATATATACGAATACGGAAAATGGGAACAGAAGAGTGTCATGACCAGACACTATGTGTCAGTAAATTGATGCGACCATTACTTTTCTTACTCAATGTGGCTGGTTGCGGATCGTTTCATCACTGGAAGAAGCAACCTTCCACAGTTAAATTACATTGTGTAGCAGCTTTATGTTGGATAATCTGGACTTTGGTGATCATTGCTTATTATTGCGTTGCTCTCGTTTTCCAAGTGTATGTTAAATTCCGCCAAACTCGCTCGTCGTCGGAGGCTGGCGATCTTATTGCCTTTTGGACCGATGTTGCACGCAGTACAGCGCGTCTCATATGTCCCTTGTACTTCTACCACATCTATGGGCGTTTTACAGAAGCAGTCTCAACTTTAAACCCACATTTTGCTTCGTACCTTAATAAGAGCGATATAAAACAGATTTCTGTTTTTGTTTGTATCATCTGCATGCTGCCCTTTACTGCTGACAGCTACTACTTAGCCACCATTTGGAACGACAACAGCGAAATCTTCCAACGGCAGCTTGGTGTTTTGCTCCATTTGCCAGTCAGCCGGCAGACGACAGGAGTTCTCTACGCTTGTCTTATGACGCTCCACTGTATAGCAGAGCTAGCGTTCCATGCGATGCAGTACCTATCGACGATTATCTGTTTTGCGACCGGGCGGTGTTTTTTACAGATACACCACGCGCTAATCAAAGCGGATAATCGCGCAAGTGAAATGGATCTCGTAGTGAATGACCACTTTCGTCTCTCCCGGTGTATAAGCAAAATCAATCGGCTTCTGTCGTTGGTCATGCTATTATTGTATCTGTATGACTTTTGCACGATTCTGAACTACATTAACCGGTTTACATTTGGACGGGAATTACATTGGCCAAATTTGGCGCTTGCGTGCTTTTCGCTGGTGGTACGAACGTGGCTTTACGTTTACATGTTTGAAAAGGTAGCTTGCAGCTTCTGTACTGTGCGGTTTGGCAACCCATAAATGTAAATCTAATCTTTAGTTTGCTATTAATTTTAAACTCTTTTATTGATGTACAGTATTATATTCCGTTGCCTAATCACTGCAACAGAATTACAAATAAGATTTTACAACATTATTTAAAATTGTTTAGGCCGAACTGGTAAAGGAGTGCTTAGAGGGAATGGCTTGCCGGCAGCACCGCGGTGAACAAAGCAATTTAATACAGTCCCTGATCAACAAGGCCAATTCCGTTTCCGCTGCACTGGATCTCCAAGGATTCGTCACCGTTAACCGTGCCTTTGTTACCACGGTAAACAGTATGCTTGGCCTATGAGCTCCCCAAGGTTTTCTGGCTCATGGTATTTTTTTTCTTGCAGCTAACGGCCAGCATAATCACGTATGCCTTGGTGTTGGATCAGCTAGATAGTCAGACCATTACCAAGGAGGATATGGTGGCATTGCTTCGAAATATAACATGGAAATATCAATATCAACTGCATTAGACCAAACGGGAGTTACAACACCGCTTCGTTCTTTAAACACCAGGGATATTTTTAAATAGAGGTTGTCCTGCTTTCCGCTTACACATAATATTAGGAAGCATCCGTAATGTTAATGAGAGAAGACAACAAACGGTTTTTTGGAAATGCTTTTTTGCTATACATTTTTATACTTGTGAATTGTTCGCAACCGTGTACGGGTTTCGACGAACCAAATTAATTTTGTTAATCACCACATGTACGAGAAAATGCAAACATATTGCTGTTGTAGGAATATTTAGAGCGTGATAACGTAAACGAGCGAAAGCAGTTAACATGGCCAAAGCATATGACACAGAGCATTTTGCACACACCACCGATCCTTTCGCATCGGATCGATGCTCCATTTTATTGCCACCACCCCGCTTGGGGTTCATACTGCACCCGGCGTCACAATCCATTCAGTCCCGGATGTAAACAGCTCGACGTCTTCACATCGGCATACTGCATGAGCGACTGCGGGAACGGCGTGGTCTGGTTGATGTGATTCTGCGGGTTCATGTGGTTGAAGCGCAGCGCCGACAGGCTCTTGTTGTACCAATCCAGTCCGGCATCGTCGGCCTCCGTGCCGCCGTCCGAGGAGCGCATCATGCCCATATTGGTCAGGCCGGCAGTGTTGTTGGGCATACTGCTAAACTGTCCACTGCTGGCCGCCGCCGCGTTGTACACCGACTGCGGTGAGGGGACCGAGGCGAAGCGGCCCATAGGGGCGCTGCTGTGCGGGTGCTGGTAGGGCGCGTAGGGGTTGGCGCGGGCGGCGGCCACGTTGGCGGCGGCGTAGAAGTTGCGCATGGGGTTGCTGGTGGGGCATACCATGTTGCTGGCCACGCTCAGGGTCTTCTGCATTTGTTTCTCTTGTTTGCGGTATTTGGCCCGACGATTCTGGAACCATACCTGCAAAAATATCGATCAATAAGCAGCGTATTAAACCGTAAACGATTAGCAATGCACTTAGCGGAAGGAGTATATGTTCATACAAAAGGTGTATCGTGTACAAAAATAATCGGCTTCAGGTGTATCGGCTTCAGGTGTATCGGCTTCAGGTGTATCGTGTACAAAAATAAATTCTTTTATTCTGTATACTCAGTAGTGGTAGGAAAGGTACAGCTAAAGATGTCTTATCGACTACAGCGGCAGTTGATCATCTCGACTGTCGACGCAAAGCAAAGGGGACTCTGCTAATTAGCACCGAAGCAACGAATTATGTAGTAAGTGCTTCTTGAAGAACGGACTATGCGAGGTTTCGGTAATTCACATCTGTCAAACTACGAACCTCGAAAAAACGAGGACTGCTTTAGCCTGCTTGGATAATATCCGTGCAGGTGGTGATACATGCCACCGCATCCGGTGCTAGTAACTCCGCTGACCGATCCGGAGTATGCAGCTATTTTGCTGATAACGGCCTTACAACTGCGGAAGGGAATGTTTAAGAGCGAGCCTTTGTATTTACGCCCGAACTCTGAAGAAAACACTTGAAAGTGCGGCGATATAGAAATACTCGTGACTACAAATCATAGCATAACCAGTGACATGGCGGTACATAATATGTTAAAGTATGATAAATGTACTTTACTCGTATATTTTGTATGTATAAGAAATCTCAAAGCCACCGTAACGGCACATATCTGAAGCAAGCGGCACAGCTGGATTCTTAATTTTGAAGACTCGCAGGATCTGCAGACGGATGGAATCAAGATATCTCCTAACTGTTCAGGAAGCCAAAAGTATAAGTTTAACACATTAAACAAAATGTCTCATATTTTCATGTCACCGTGTTCTGTGAGGTGACAGCAAACGCAAAATGTGATTTCTTTATTGAAGTATTACAAATGACTTATTGAAATAACTCTTTTATAAAATGAGGCAACGCAACGATTCCCGCGACGGTTGTTTATAGAATGCATAGATTATTTTCAAAATTCCTTTGCAAAAATTTTTCTACGTCTTATCGAAAGTGCATTATGCATTGTAGTAAGTAACATAAAACTAGGAATTTTTCTTTTGAACTGCTTCCACGCGTTTCCTTTACCACCCTAAAAACTATTTTACATGGAACCTTCGGGCATAGATTGTGTTGATACTGGGCTTGCTTTGTCCTGACATGTCAGCGAAATCTGAGTAATATAGCAGTAAAAGGGGATAAAAATATTTTGATACCTGCATTTTTCCAGAATTTTATCAAAAACTGAGAATTTGATTATGCCTGGCATAACCGTGAAGTTTCATAGATGTTAATGGAAACTTCAATTCACACATACCGATGTTCAAGAATAAAAAAGTTTTATGGTACAAAAATACTGAGTTAAGAAGAAACATCAATAATGCAGTGAATGTTTTCTTAATTAACCTACAAGAAGTGATAATAAGAAGGTTAGAGAGGTAAGTGTACGTTTATGATGAGGCACTACAGAAATAAATTTCTTGCTGGCACGGCGATAATATAATTATTCCGTTAAAGGGTTTCTTTATTTAAAAGTTTTAATTGCAATGTAACTCAATAATTCAGTCATTCAACATTCAAGAATCTGAGCGCATGACAATGCCGTGGCTGACATGCTAATATCATGGCACCAAGTGAAATTCCCTGAGCACCGGCCGCACCAGAGAGCGCGAATAGCTTGGAATCGGATCGGGATTAACCCCTACTGCGCTGCATCGTAGCGCGCTCAAGCACAAACTTTGTGCTATACATTGTATGCACCACTACAGTACCTTATAAGTTGTACTTTTAATTAACTGAAACAAGGTAAAAAAGCGTTTGGTTTCGCTTAAAGATTCGCAATGAATCTTAAAAATTTACAGCAGTGTTATCCTGTACGTTAACCGAGCACACACACATATACTGTAAGCACAAGTGGATTTCACTCATTTGCTGTCTCCAGTTTATGTACATTTCGGTTGCTAAAATAAAAGAATGACCTCTCTGACACAGTGTCTACAACGTCGCGGTTAAACGCAAATTTAAGCTAACAAATCGTAAAATTAATAGCCAAATCACCTAATCGCAGCACATAGGTAAGCATATCTAACAAGCATGTTGTTCCCTGAAACCAAAATATAAGATAAGCGTACTCGTATTTCTTTGTATCTGTCAGTGCGATATCTGTACAATTACTTTATTCTTCGATGCCAATGTTTTATGTTTTTCGGTACCATACATACCTTATCAGGATAAATGCATTAACACACACGTAATATATGAGGTGAATAGATCCCTACATCCTCAAAGGTCACTGGCATATATCAGCCATGATCGCGCTGTGGTTACAAGGCAACAGATTCCCCATACAACAAATATGGTCCACGACATCGTCGGCCATGATGACGCTAATCATCGTTATACAAAAAGCATATCCAACGCCGCCATGATTTTTATGAAATTACAAGCTTGCAGATTGCCCAGCAACTGGATTGTGCCAGCAGCAAGCGCAGGCGCCAACTGCCGCACTATACTTTTCCAACAAGCTCGATATATATATGCGGGTATGATGTGCAGTAACATCACAACACAGCAAGCCGGAATTCATTTTACTGCTGCCCCAATGTAAATTGGATTTTGTATAATTAATCTAATTTCGTCGGTCGCGGTACCCGTTGCCTATTCTGCGCGGTGCCAGCCCCGGCAAAATTATGTCCTGTCGTTTTCTATTACGCTAATCAACGGTGTTGTGGTGGAGGCGGCTGTTAGGTAATTGTACGCAATTTCCAGCCACGGCGTCTAATTGGTTTAGACGACGCCGTGCTGCCGTTGACAAAAAACAGACACACCATTCTCCCACTAACCTGAATTCGCGCCTCGTTCAATTTCGTAATCCGCGCCAACTCCTCTCGACAATAGATGTCCGGATAATGGCTCTTGGCAAAGGCATTCTCCAGCTCCAACAGTTGCTCTTGCGTAAAGGTCGTCCGGTGACGACGGCGTGCCGGGGTCATGGCACCGGCCGCGGCCGCTGCCGACGTTAGTGAGGATACGGATGAGGTCGGGGATAGTCCGTTGCCGACGGTGCGCAATTTCTTAAACGCTCCTTCACCACCTGTGCAAACCCAAACTCCACTAACTTTAGGATCTTCAGCTAAATCGAATAATGATGTTTACCGGTAGTGTCGTGGAAGAGTTTACTATCCTTGCGCTGATTCTGCCTGGCCCGAATTCCTTCATCCGCCATGGCTAATTGGCATGGTTGTTTATAAGCGGATGTTGTTATATTCGCGTGCTATGTGTCGATGGGCTAATTCGATGCGTTACAATGCAGCCAAGCCGAAATTGCTGACAGAGATTCAATTAAAAATGTGCATCTAAGTGCGGCGACTGCGTAAATCGGATATATAATGCGGTTCAGGTTCACTTGTGTGTGTTTACCACGGGCTGCTGCGTTTGTGTGGCGCTGTGTGTACGCGCGCTGTGTTTGGTGACTGACACGAGAGTGAGTGCGGCCAATCAACGACGGGCAATTGCGTTAGCCGGCTGTGCCACTCTCCATCAAGTCAACCGCACAGTATTCTGTATATCTGCTGCTGACAACGGCTGCCCCGCGGATATGTAGTGGGCACACCGCTCTACTCTCCATCACCCGGGATGTACGGGGGCCACATTATGGATGCGCTGTTGTGTACGAAATATTGATTACGGAAATTCAGGTCCCGCGGGGCACAGCATTGTTCAGCAGCGCAATTTGTGGTAATACACAGACGGAAGAATAGCGCGACAAATTGCTGCACATGGTCGCATTTCAATGCTGCTTGCAAATTCATGGTATGAGCAGTGACCTTTTTTCCACGGTTATTTTTTGCCGTGATATAGAGTTTGCGCAAGCTTAACGAGTTTCCCTGTAAGGTTATTTAGTACAATGGCAATGCTCCAGAGATTATAATTACTGTACTACTTTAATTTTTTTATTGATGGAATGATGCGAGCATTTGTTCGTACACATACTCTTGCATGGAGCTATTAATAATACGTTAATATCTTATTATTTATGTTAATATTTATTACTCCCGACAAGATTTGTTATTAAACTGTGCAAGCTTTTTGTAACGAATTATAGTGAGTTTTCAAAACGCAAATATGTATGAGCTCTTTAAAGCCGACTGCACTACTATTAAGCCTGTACAGAGTACAATACAGTAAATAGCATACGGTACATTTAAAATAAAGATTTTGTTTTTTTTCGTTCAGAATTGTTATTTTGTTCTTGTTTTCACGGGTTGCATCCGCCTAAAGGTTTTCACTCCCAACATCATGTGGTTATTTTTCAGTTCAGGGTGACATATCATGGTTTATTAATGTGACAACAATAATAATTTTGTTAAATCTGTTAGTCACAAGTGGTAAGTTTAAATTATTAGCGCGGAAAAAGATTTAAATACACTTGCACTACCGCTTGGACAATCAATACAAATAAGCCATCCATTCAGTAAAAACGGTTCCTGATTGACTGGCATTCGTTAATTGATTGCCCGGGCTTAGTCGATAATCTAAAACGCGATAAGAGGATCGCTCGGTCGCAATGAATCGTGCGGTGGATATCAATCAAGCGTTCCGTACATGACTGCATATGTATCCATTTGTGATTTTGGACATGATGATAAAATCCCGTCAGTGGCGCAATCGCGCATCGATCCACGTAGCAGTACAATAGCGCAATTTGGTGACACATACAGATAGTGCCCAGTTTGCTGGGATGGAGAATTGAACGGGCAACATGTGTGCGCGTTAGCGGGGGAATTTGTCGCGGGGGTGCATCACAGCGGGAGCACACCCATACTTTCCCTGACCATTCCCCTGGAGGATAGTCTTTTAAAGTCAGCACCCAGTCAATCATGCAGATCCGGCCCGGGCGCAGTGTGCGGCACATATGAGACATGTCACTGCATGCTAATTACCCTGTCAATGGACTGCTAATGCACTGGCCACAACGGCTCAAGCAGCGACACAACTGCACATGCTACTCCACTTTGCCAAACCAGCACAACAACCGTAGTCAATCACCAGCCGATCGATCAGACTACTACTTTAGTTACGTATAACTTTGTTTTTTTAAGGTGCGAAAGATTACAAGCTTTGTCACATAAAACGGCTCAATTTTAAAAATATAGATACATATTAGTTAAATACAGATTTACATAGATGCAATATAAATTTAAGTTTTATTGATTAAAACTTTTTTTACTTGCTTTATGTGGAGTTTGTACGAGTTTTTATCTATCTTCAATATACTCGAATACCTCCTAAATCCTTGCTAGGAATCCATACATTTGAGAACATGCGAATACATATGCAACATACAGATGTGTGTACATGGTAGTATACTACACTATAAATAATTATTGCTTTCAGCCGTAATCTAGGTAAATGTTTAATTATGCACGTAAGAGCTAGCAGTATCTGTACACCACGCAATTGTATACACTATTCTGCCTAACGTCTGCAATACATCGTGCAGTTTGCGAGCGTTTATGATTGCTCAGTGTGATACATTAAATTACTGTAATATTTAACATCATATTAACCCTTAGTAACGATTTTGGTTCATGACTTTATTGGCAAAATCCATGCCACAAAACACAAATTCGAAGAAAAAAAACATGCTAAACTATAACAGAAAAATTTTGGTTGTTACCCTTTAGTTGTAACCCTTTAGAAAATATTTTGGTTTGGTTTTCATAATTTATATTGCCTTGGAAAGACCAGTGGTAATGAATACGGGTAGGTATGAACAATTACCGACTATCAAATTCGTGAGATGCGGGTTGAAGTGTTATGCAGTTGCTACCAAGCAAGAACATGATTATGTTCTCCTGCAATTCCTGCTTACTTAATTTTACAAAATTAATCTGTATAAACTTTGTATATCATTCATCATTTTATCATTTGATCATTAAAAGAAGAAAACGCACTACGATAATGAACTATGATAATGAACTTTAATCACCGCTGCCCAAGTGCGCGTTGGTGTGTTAATGGACTTCCAAAAAAGCTAAAATATTGTGAAGCATATCCTTACATTTTGCCTTACAACAAGGCCCATAAGCGCACAACTACATTATTATACTGTAAAATGTAATTCTACAGTTATAGCGCTGGTATTAATTACTGCTTGGTGTCGGTTAAACTGACGCAATTTTTGTTTGTAGTTTTAAAGTTTAACTTTAATATTCACCAGTAAGTGGTCTTTAGTTTAATATTCATTTTATGCCGGTCTGTGAGCACTGTAAGGTGCACTCCCGGTCGGACTGTGTATCACCTGGGTCAACTATAAAGTAATATCAAGATAGAGACTTCCTACAAACAAAACGTTTATGTTCGCTGGTTGCGTAACTCTTACGAGCTGCGGAAATGTCGCGTATCGTGTTAAGTAATTTGATTCGCAAGGGAAGACTGCACCCGTCGACGAATGGCGGTCTTTTGTAACAAACGCCCTTGGAACGTGCTCCGCTCGAAATTTCACGCTGACTTCCTGCGCAGAGGGAAAACTCGATCCGAACCTTGAAAGCAACGGTAAACACCGAACAAACTCTCACCAAAGACTGGAAATTCCATGCACATTGCCGCCCGTTACACCTGCTGATCATCGCGTCAAATCTTCAAAATCTTTAAATGGCCAGAATGTGTAACACAAAAACTTCCCCATGGTTTTTTGGTGACCGCAAAATGACCACCAATGGAAAGGGATATTTGGAGACCGTGTTCACCTTTTGGTTGTATCTGCTACAGGTGAGCGGTATGGGATGCGTATTCCATTGCTCCTCATCGAAACCGCACTGGATCATCCGTATTCTTCACTGCTTGTGGGCGCTACTGATCGCTTTCCTCCAGATTGTAACCGCCACGGAGACCATCGTGTATGTGTGGAGCAAAACGACACCGCAGCTGGAATCCATTGTGGAGTTCGCATGTCAACTGCAGCGCATGATTGCGGTTGCCGTTGGCTTCATTTATTACATTTGCATCTTTAACAAATTAGTTAAACACCTTCGCAAGCTGGACCATTTTGTGCGTCAAGAATTTCACCTGGTAGATAAGGTCATTGTGGTGTTCTACGCTATCTGCGGCACCGGCATTTCTCTAGGATTTATAATGCACAGTGTGTATGGGACACTGAAGTATCCCTATACTATTTCGTTTTATGAGATTTTTGTCGGATTAATCGTAAAAAAATTGCTTCTAACAAAAGTCATCTGTTATTTATTGCTGGTCTCGGATTGGACGGCGGAACTGGCGAGTTATCTGATGAGATTTCTAATTGGTGCGCTGTGCCTGGTGATAGCTCTGTGCTTCCGGCGGATTCGTGGTCGGATGAAGGAAATCTTAGCAGAAACACAGTCCCTCGTTCCTTCGGTATATGAGCATGCGGATCTCTGTGACAATGTTGCCGAAATGGAGAAAGAACTGAATGTGCTTCTGTTCATACAGTATGCATTGTATACTCTGAATATTCTCAACATTATCACCCAATGGCGAAATGGCAACTCGAGACATCTGCTCGATCTAGTGGAGACGGTACTATTTATGTCCGTTTCCACAGTATTTTTCGTTGGCGTGCATGAGACGGTAAACAGTGTTTAGTAAAAAGGTTTTGTTGCATGCGCTGCCAAAGGGTGTGATAATATGACGCATTTGATGTAGGCTTCGGAAGCAATGACGCAAATGGAGCGAGGTCTTCGCGCGAACGCTCAGTCCAATGTCCAACAGATCTTCATGCATTTGAACAGACTAACATTAAGACCAGTTTCGTTTTCCGTTGGAGGATTCTTCCCGATAAATCGGGCTTTTATTGCGACGGTAAATAAATCAAATTATTTTTGTTGTAAATACTGTATGTAATTTATGTTTAAGTCATTCTAATGCGCCAGGAAATTTTCGAGCACTTTAATTATTTTTGGTGGTTGATTTCTACGAGTATATGTCAAAATTTATTTGCTTATTGTCGCTAGAATGCTTGCTTAGAATGCGACAAATTTATTTGCCTATTGTCGCCAAAATGTCGCTAGAACTACCGTACTGTTGCGATATCACTTGTGGTCATTTACCGAACTCTGCTTCCTTTCAGCTTTTTGGTGGTATCGCGGCGTATGCAATCGTTATCTGGGAGCTGGGCGACAAAGGCATATCCAATAGCGATATTGAAAAAATTTCCGATCTAATTACCGCTCGATTCTTGCATGGGCATAATATCTCGAATCTCACTTTACCATAATCCCCAATATATTCCGAACATTCTTCAGTGCCAGTTATGCTTCGCTTGCTTTGCTATTTGTTTTATTCGTTTTCGCATTTAACAGAATGCAGTCTACTGTAGCAGGAGAGACTGCTGAACGTCTAACCATGTATCACAGGCAACAGTGGTAATGCTAGTACAGCATGATGTTCAAAATTGTTAAAAATCATCTTAAAAGAAAAAAACCTGAGGAGAACTATTTACCTCACGATGTAATAATATCTTCCATGAGACTGTTCGATGCTGCATAATATCCACAGTTCCGAGTACTCACTTCCCTTGTGGATCCTTAATAGTTAGTCGAATTGAAAGTTCCATGAGTGTGAAATATTTCTATGATTTCACTCTTCGTCACACCTTTGCTTTGCAGTTGGTCTATGAGCAATGCAAAGGTCACAATTCCTCGTGCAAATTAAAAATCAAAGCGTAATATTAGAGTGGTGAATAAATGAGTTCACTAATAAGTGCTGCAGCGTCATTCCGCTAACTAAACGCAACTCCGGAATCTAGAAGCGGATGTCTTAAGCTGCAACAAGCCTACCGTTGCTACGAATTGTCACTCGATTGCGAAAAGCCCTCCGACCCCCGAAAAGGCCAAATTCACTGCCCTGGCACGTTGGATCAGGAAATGCATCGGCGAACGCTCCTCACGCGTCATGCGGTGAGCCATAACGTGCAAGTGCTCTTTTAATGTCTCGGCCTATGACCATACAGCAGATTATCGATTTGCATTTATAAGATAATATACGGCAATTACATCTTTAAATCTAATGGCAATAATGTTAAAATAAATAAATGGTGCATGTGCGGTTGTACCTGGTTTTTGAAACAATGGGCGTGTGGAGTAAAGAATCTAAATGCAAGATGTTTACGCTCGGTAAGATGCTTTTCGAGAGGACACAGGAGAAACGGTCCACTCTATTTCTGAAGCAGAGAATTAGCATAGCTTTGATGCGTGGTAACGCTGCTTGTGTTCAGGAAACGTTCTGTATTGGTAAGAGATTGGACGAAGTGTACTATGTGCTAAAATGATGTGACGCGTAATATTGTTTCTATCCTATGTTCACTCCAATAACCCAATAAAGTACCCTGCTCGTATCCATAAACGAACTGCCAAAGTCCCGCTACTGTCAGTACAGCCACAATGATTATTCCATCTATGCCCACATGCATTCGAGACTGTCAGTAGACTCAGTACAGCCACAATGATTATTCCATCTATGCCCACATGCATTCGAGACTGTCAGTAGACTCAGTACAGCCACAATGATTATTCCATCTATGCCCATATGCATTCGAGACTGCAGATAATTCGGACCCCAACGGAATGTGGCGAAAGGTCAAACGACTCCACAACGCTTTGACTGAAACCTTCAGAGCGCGATAGGAATGTCTGAGCATGAGAAGTGGCAAACCCAATCGATGTTAGACACGCAATAATGTTGAATATGCTGATTAATTTTCTATCGACGCTCTGGGAATGTCGTTCGACATAGTCATCCAGTTGATGAATATTCTGGATATGTTGCTTATACACCCAGTGTACGCTGCAGACGGACAAAAATACCGTTACCGTTCTCTGCCAGGTTGTAAGGAACGATAGCAACGCTCCGTTGTCCACTGGACGCACTGCATAACTCCGTACTCGATCGTACAATGTGTAGACAATGCATGCGCCATACGTTGCCAGCAGCAAAACTGCCCCGAAATGGTGCAGATATTTTCCTAGTATGCGAGAACGTCCAGAATATCGCGGAAATGGCAAAGCGCCGAAACCGGCAAGAGAGAAGATAATAATCCATGGTTGCATTAGCTGATTAGTCACCATTTTTAACGTACAGTATCTCGTGATCATGCTACGATGAAAGCCACGCAAAAGGTAAAAGTTTGACTTAATTAAGTACTTGCACAGAGTACCAAGTAAAAGAAAGCGAATGAAGCGATCCTCCTATTCGCTGTCTCTGCTTCGAGAAATCATGTACCAACTACCACGATTACTACGTAGTATCGTAGTATACTACGATACTACGCTTTTGTACTACGATTTTGTAATAAGCTGAACTTTCAAGCACGACTATGAAAACATCCAGAATGTTGAATAGGGTGATTATAGGCGGTATTGGCTAAGGTGCTTGAAACAATTGGGTAAATACTGATCGGTGCCGGTAAGATCAACTTATTCGAAAGTGATAACGAACTGAGAACTTACTTAGGTGCAAAATGATTACAAACCCAAGTGCGAGAACGTCGTACCGCATTTACGGCGTACAAATATGACAGGTGCCGCAGGAGCACCCGACAGTGCTGACAGTAGTGAATCTACTATTTAACATGCACTGTGGCAATTTATTCTGCTCCTATACAGAGCAGTTACGAAAGAATTATTGACAGATTTGCAACACAGAAAACAATGTGACTAATTGAATTTACACGGTTCCATCTGTCGCCCCATAACTTCTAAAAACTACACAAACCCGATGTCACAGTAGCGGTTAGACTGCTATGGACGCATTCATCCATTATACGTATTACTCGTAGCTTCAGAAGTGATTGGAAATTTTACAAAGAAGAACAATTACTGTACATATATATTGCTTTGGAGGATTAGACTCTTGCTTCGATTGTGCTCAGATTAGTGATGCCAAGGTTCTGTAGAAGAGCGGACAAGTGGTAAACGGAAACGCTTTTGGCCTCAAGCTGATCCATCACCAGAGCGAAGGTTAAAATCGCACCAGCCAGCTACACCACCATCAATCTTTATACGATCAGGAATTGTAGTACTATCAGTTTTAATGTCAATATCTTTGGAAATAATTTAACAAACTATAAAGCCTATGTGTAACTGTATTTGAGCACATCTGCACTAAGTATTAAGGGTATGGATCTTTCTGTAGTTCAACTTTACCGTGGCGATAAATGTTCGGTCCACAGTGAAGAAGCCGCCCAAACTGAAAGCAATGCTGACCGAAGTGACACGTTTGATAGCGAAATGTAGAGACAACCGCTCATCCGGTGGCGCTTGGTAGATGATATCAGGCAGTAGATTGCTTATTTCTGCCGACTGTAAATAGTTGTTAGTCCTTTTAGTGTTTTCCGAATTCAGCAAGACCTTAACATAAAACTGGAGTAAACGTATTACTGTCTCTGTTAGAAAATCGTGTTTGCGTGTATTATTAGTTCGAAGATTTAGAGAAAGCTAACTGTAAACAGTTTCATTCCAGCTTCATGTGCGCAAAAGACGGAGTGATTCAGAGATCAATGTCTAGAAATGTATAGCTGCAATTGACGAATGTTAGCATTGTATGATCTTTGTTGCACTGTGGTAGATAATACTACGGCTTTAGCACATTCTCCAGCAGGCAGTTTTCCAAAAAGTTATGACAGTAAATGAATTCATACCTTTTCGTGCGCATAGATGAACGCGTGAGTGCCGGCAACGGTCAGCAAAGGCATGATGAAAATACTTTCAGGATTAACATAAACTCCGGTCTTCATTCTCGTAATGTAATTCAGAATCGTGCAGACTCTGTAAACGTATACAAACAGGATACTACATGACAGAAGACTGTTCATCGTCTGTAGCCGCTGACTAAGCTGATAATGGTCGTTGAGGAGCGGATCCACATCTTTTAATTCATACGGCACTTTCGCCAGCCTTTTACTAATTTGTCGATAGCATCTTCCACCAACAAAACAGACGATCATAGGTAAGGTTTGAATTAGGATGAAAAGGGCGTCCATGAACCACTGCGAGAACGAACAGAGATTCGCTAGAAACTGCGCAATATGAGTTGCCGGTATAACGTGCAGAAATCGGGCAATGTCGCGCTCAAAAGCCTTTGTGTCTTGACGGAAGCAGAGCGCCCACATGTGAAGGGCAATAATCGTCAGAGAACATGCAAACGTTAGCACCGCGAAGATACCAGCGTATTGCCGGTCTCTGTCCTTTAGATAGCGTGTTAGAAAGCTATCGATCTGCTTTACATTTTCGATGTACTGGACATAGACAAAATGGAAGTACACAATGCACGACAACGTCGTCACCATACGCATTACATTGGTGACCATGATAAAGAAATCTTCGTTGTCTGGTGTGAGATTAGCTTGTAGTTCAGCATACAGGGTGCAGGCTAAGTCAAACGAAAATAGCAGCATCAAAACGAACATCCACGATGTTCGCGAAATATTGAATATCTGCTTTGTTTTGGATGGATTTTTATACATCTGGAGCGGAAAGGCCCCAAACCCGGCCGTGTGCAGCATAAAGATCCATGGCTGGATCAGCTTTTCCAGGAACGTCAAATGGCTCAGATTATGCACTAAAAAGCTTTTTAGTGACATTTCCAAATACTTTAAATAGTAATTTTTTGATGAATATCTAACGTACTACAACTGACGATGAGAACACTAATGTGATTTAAATCTTGTCCGTTACACTGCAGATATGTCTTCAGTTTAGCGGCTACGATTTCGATTACTTATTTCCCATTCCCTTTGTGTGCAATTTCAGGCTATGAAATGTTTTCCTCTGTTTTTCTAACATGAAATGTACGAAGTAGTCAGCAATTTTGATGTTTTCAGAATGCATCGAACATTATTCCCAAAAGACCGGTGGATTTATTCTAGCGTAATAAGAGAGCCGCTGCTTTGCACACGCATCGCCGTCTACGTCAGACTATATGTTAAATAATTAATTTACATGTATTCTTTATATTTTCGGTTAGAACATCTCCTCTCGGAATTATTGTTTATTAAGTGACGGAACATGGCTTCATGGCCGCGTAAGTTGGAGAAACATCTAGGGTCAACAGTGCCGCTTGAATGGCGACGAGCCTATTCGGACGCCGTATTGTAAACGATACGAGACTTGTCATTCAATGCCATAAGGACCAAAATGTATCCAAAAATGGAACAACCAATCTGAAAAAATTACAGATTCTTGAACACTTTGCTGCCCTTTGCTGACTGAAAGTCTGAAATGTGGCATTTTGATGCCGTACTTTCCCAATAACAAAGTATGAGCATTCGCCGGGATGTGCAAGAGTTCACCTACACAAGCAAGCTTATCGCGGTTGATGCACAATCCTGCTAGTGTCACTTGGGGTTCCATTGCGATGACTCGTTGTAGATGGCGCTCTACGGATCGGGAAACATCTGTCGGGGGTTTTTGAAATGTTAAGATGTGATGCAGGAATCTGACGACATCTTGTTCCTATAAAACTGCTGTGTAGTGTGTGCAATACGTATTGTTTAGTGTGTGCCATACGTACTTAACGTAGCTATCCGACAAATCGTATATACGCATTTTTGGTTCATGTTTCTTAATGGATTATTAATGGATTTCAGTACGATCGAGACTCTTACCTGCTCATTGACATACAATACAGATAGCAGCTGTACAATCCCCATCACAGCACTGCACACTGAGAAGAGCACTGCCGCTACATCAACTTCTTTGCTCTGCACAATGCGGTCGAGAAACACTTGCAAAAATCCCATCGTAATAAGAAGACTCTCAGCCAATGTCATAATATTCAGCCAAGAGAAATGTTCGTCGTATTGGCACAATCTATGACAGACTTCGTAATGCACAGCCAGCGCCTCTCGCAATGTTTTGCAATAATCACTCCGATATAAACTCAGCGAATCAATATGCTGTTGAATTGCAGCTAACTGCAGCCCTTCCATAAAAGGATGCACAATAAGAACACACTGGACAATTCGGAAACCGATGACGCCCATCTCGTATAATACGTGCATACATAACGAAAGCGATTGAGCTAAAACACCTAGCTTGTTAAATGTATCGTCAAGCCGGTCAAGGATCCAGCGATCGTTGATAAGAAGAATTAATTTCGATACTAAAATCTCTCCTGGACCGATTACGAATACAAACAACGCTAATGCCGTAATTTGGACAACATGTAGCGGTTTTACTAACGAAGAGAAAGATGCTAGCATGGCCGTGCTGTTAAGCAGCAGCAATGTGCCACTGCGCCATATCTGCAGAGCGCACACTAGCCGAATTAAGGGGAATGACAATATGGGCAACCAAATCATCGCCCGGGAAATACTCCGGCCCAGGATGAATATATAGACGCTGTCAATGGTGAAAAATGCGTTGGCTGTACACTGGGATAATACGTAGAGTGTCATTGCAGATCGTATTGTGAGAGCAATAGGAAAAGATTTGGTCAACTTGAAAACTGGGAAGCAAAAATACCCACATATATGCATTCCGTAAAAGAAGAGTAAATTTTGCCATCGAAGAATTTTTATTAATAATGCCGATCGGTCCGTCACCATTTTATGCGATGTCCTGATGGCCCAGTGATGGGTAACATATTCGACACAAAAATGAGGAAAAAGCCAGCATACGACTGGGGACAATATGGTTGATGACGGTCTGTTCTCAATAAAAAAGGGGTATCGACTTTCTGTTAGCTTTGCGGAGATTAGAAGAAGCCGGCATGTTTGCTTTGTGCTGCTTTCTCGTTGTAAATTTGTTCATTCAGTATTTGACAGGTTTAAAGTGATCCAGTGAACAATTTCAGTCGAAAACCTCTTACCTTTCCTGTACTTCTAACTAGTGTCCTTGAATTACAGTAAAACCTTCCTGATACGTACACTCTTATGTACGTACACCCTCTGTATTAAATACACCAAAACGTTAACCAAAATTACTGTAAACTGCAAAATACACCTCTGAGTAAAGATTCAGTTCCTACTAGTAAGTACAGTGTTAAGTGCCGTTCTTACTTAAAACCTGTCGCATGAAACAAGGCTGAATGCCCCATTTCCTTCTTGTTGCATGATTTGACTAAATAAAAGTTTCTTAACATTTTAACAGATTTGCAGATATCCGCCAATGCTCTAACCGCATCAAAAATTTAAGCGTGGACTATAGTTTCAGATCTGCACGTATATAAGCGCGCGGCGTGCCTCAAGGCGGCATCAAGAAACATGATGGTAGCTGGTTGTTTACTTCGTACATTGATACAAAATTCTTTCAAAAGAAGCTACTAAGTAGCTTCTTATTAGCGCACCATGGAACTTCTATTTGGATTACGTTTACATAACACGAGCAACCGACGACGTTGTATTAAATCGAGCTGCTATTAAATCTGAAATCTTTTCAAGATCGCTGCTGGATAGGCCCTTGTCTCCCATTTCCAAAATCACGACAGCGTAAGCTGCGATCCCACCGACGAGCTACAATGAAGGATTCGTTATTAACCGAGCCTTAAAGGCATTGTTATACTCTTACCGTTGCAATAAAAGCGCGATCAATGACAAAAAATCCTGCAACAGAGAACGCGATCGGCCTTAAGGTCAACCTGTTGATGTGCATGGCGATCTGCTCGGTAGTCTTTTCCTCGTTTTTTCTCAAGCTGCATTCCATTGGCAGCAGTGCATCCGACGCCTATAACCGCGATGGTTCAGTACACAATGGAATTAGTTACTTGCAGTGTAATTATGAAAATGATTGTCTCTCGGGGAATGTTACGCTCCTACCGTTTCATGTACAGCCACAAAGATTAGCGTCGACATGCTCATGAAGACCAGGATGTCCACCATGTTTTGGGCATGGCGGAATTGACCTTTATGACAGTAATTGATGAAATTCAAAATTTTAACCATGTAGAACATATAGTGAATGAATAACATAGGGCTCAGGGCGTTCTCCATCTTCATTGTCTGATCGCACAGATCAGCATGCTCGTTTACACAAGAATGTAATGACTGTCCCTTCCCTAGAGTTTTCGTCATGCGCATTTTTTGCTGACCAGTGGTCAATGTGTTGACCACTTCTGTACTGCTGCTTTAAAGCACTTTTTTTGTACTATTTAATGAACTAATTGTTTTTACTTAATTCCTGTTCGCCTAATTATTACAAAATTAAACATTTTTATGCTGTAGACTGTCCATGGGCATTGGCGTTGGCAAGGCGACATAGTCAGCACCGCTGACCTATGGTCAGCACAAGCTCACAAAAAATTCCCCTTTTTAATTGATTTTTTTCGTCGGGAAATCCCAATTTTCAGAAGGAAACTCGCACTCCTTCGGGTACCGCCCGCTGGAGGGTTAATACGGCGGAAACACAATGCCATGGCCAGACAAATTGTTCCAATCAAAAAACGCATGAGATACGTAGCCGATGAAGCCAACCAATCAGAAACCAGCATCGCGTAGCAGGTAAGCATTTTCAAAGACGACTGCTTTATGACCGGTGCAATAATGGATTCATAAAATCCGTAAATACCGTTGTCAGTTAAGGCAAAATACATTTCTTGAACGGTTAGACCGGTGCAAAATCCGGCACCCAGTACAACAAAGCACACTAGCACACATTTATCCGCCGCATGTAGTTCCTTGTGTACGAAATAATCCAGCTTGCGGATGTGGTCCACCAATTTATTGTAGATGCAGATGTAGTAAATTAGGCCGATAACGACGGCGATCATTCGCTGTAGTTGGCAGATAAAACTCACAATGGAGTCGAGCTGGAGCGTTGTCTGCGCCAGAACAGCACGTACGGTTCCGGTAGCGGCTGTAATTTGCAGCAAAATGATAAGAAGCGCCCAGAAACAGTGCATAATGCGAAACATCCAGTGCTGTTTTGTACCGTTAGTGTGGAATATACAGCCTAAACCGCTTAGCCGAAGCGCATACAGCCACAATTTTACGAGTCTTTCCAAAACCAATATTCTTCCAGTTCATGGTTTATACGCAATTTGTATAAGTACTATAAAGTAGCAAGAAAAACACTAGTATGAATTTCCGGAATTTCAGCGGTCTGTTTTGCAACAGTATGTAAGTTGTAGGAATGGTTCGATGCCTGTCGCACCATAACATTTTTAAGGCTCGACTACAGTACTTCGCTCTCTGCATGCTGCACGGTACTCCGTGTTTGCTCTTCACTTTATGCTAGTGTGTGCAGGTTGCGAGAACGGAAGCATCGGTCAGCAAAAAACTGCTTGCCTGAAACTAGTCTGTGTTACCAATCCGTAAGATGGTTGTTGTAATGCCTTGGCTCCGGATATAACTGAAACGGGCTTAATCGGGCGCAACTTAAATCGCGCAACATACCCGGGATGTTAGAACCAACCGACTCCATAATTTCTGCTTCTCAGGGTTTTCTTATTTCCAACTCAGTGAAACTTAGTTGGAGTTTGACCATTTACGGCGAAACGACAAATGATTCCGTAGAGTTTATAATAGTATTTAGCCACGAGATACAAATCTACAATCATTTATACAACCATTATTTGTATTCATTAGCCTCCGCTTTAGAGCGAAAGCAAAATTACAACGCAAGTAATTGCATAATATAGAGAAACGAGGAAATTAACGCGACCTTGCACTATAAAAACTAATAAGAACCAGTACCGTTCCATAAGAACTAATAAGAACCAGTACCATAACTGATATCTGCCGTTCGAACTACATGCTTTCAATCCCAGTTCTGCCCTCCATTTTCAGCATCCGCTCGCTCAGTCTCAAGACAAGATGCACTGTAGCCTGCGCGGTCATACCGCAGTCCAACAGTGTAACGTTGTCGATCAGCTGTGTGCCTTCAAAAATCAATCGCTGCTGATCCATGGGAATCCCTTCCTTATTCTGAATCCAACATTTAACCGGGTACACCCAGTAAGCCAGATTAACTGGCACAGTGAGAGTTTTTCCGGTCAAGGTCTTAACGAAAATGGTGGTATCGGGCAGCAACCGCGTCGGCTGGAGAAAGTTCTTCCACAATGCCGGCTTCGGTGCAATTACCTGTTGCAGCTCATCCATGGTCCAGGACGCCCCGGAAGAATGCAGGATGCGCAACAGACTGAACAGTCCGCACAGAATCATCCGACTGCCCACCTCCTTTGGTTCAGCGTGGCGGTAAATAGCCCGGACAGCATCCAGGACGGGGATCTGCTCCAGATTGACGACCGGATGGCACAGACGCTCTACAAACGCCACCTGCGTCCACAGTTTCAGCTGCGGAATTTCCCAAATCAACGCCAACTTCATGACCTCATACAGGAAGAACGGAGCCGCTCGGCGGGGATCGACTGGCAGAGATTCGTTCTTATTTACCGCCGCGTCCAGCACAGTCGCAACAACCGCTAAACTGCAGTCCAATCCGTAGGAGCCGACTTTTCCCATTTCTCCCTCGGCGAAGATGGCACGTGCTTTTGGCGACACACTGGCCAGAATCTGCCGATCCATCTCGATCTTTCCCTGTCGCGTGTTCAGCACCACGGTATCCGTTCCTTCCATGACACCCCCTTTTGCCAGGGCTGGACACTCCGGGATGGTCTGCCGAAATTTACTGAACAGCTGCCCCAGAAAACGTCGCAACGGCACACGCATGGTGACGAAACAATAGGCTTCGCGGAAGATCCCGAGTTCCTGGCAGCACTCCGAATACGTCTGACCTAGGGCCGAAATCAAACTGTCAGGATTCTGTCAGGATTCAAATGTCGAATCAAACTTGCTTCAAAATTACACAGTCCTAAGCGTGTTTAAACTAATTTCAAATAGGCAAATTAAACTGCCTAAACACAGTAAACTGCCTTTTCACTCTTTTATTCCGATTATAAATGTAGAAAATCACGGAAATACAGCCATGGGCAGCCAAGTTGGGGCAGTTGTGTTAATTAAATTACAAAATATTGTTTCCAGCAGTTTTTGATTTGATTTTGCGTACACTTAATGTAGTTTTTATGGGGAATTGAGCAATATAAAAACCGGAACTATTCGATTTGTCAGTAGCGAGCCGAGCAGTGATCCAGGGCTCGGAGTGGTGGTCACTTTTAAAGTGCTTATAACCGCCCTTCCAAAAAATTCAGCAACTGATATTTTTAAGGGGTGTTTATGGAAACTGTTCAGTGGTCCAAAAGGTACGTGTTGTAGGATGGCAAAAAAATTGTGCTCGATCAGTGCTTACTGTGCCTTTGTGCCTTTGAATCAAACTACGTCTCCCATAGCCCTGTATGCTATAAAGTGCCCGCCGAAACAAGTGGTTGCCTAGCGCGCTTGTCTGAGTAACCGCGAATTGATCTTTTTCTTGCATGAGGAATGTAATAATTTTAACAGTTTTATTGTGTCCAGGGATTTTTGTTGCATGGGCGGGAAGATGGAAGTGCCAGACTGATGAAAGAGAATTATTATAAAGCTGTGATAAAAAACAGTTATGATTGCTTTTAGAGCTTGTTGGAAAACAACGTCTGGTGTTCCTTTTGTAGTTGAACAAGCTAAAGGTGGCATTCGGTACCTTCTTACTAAGATTTTATCAAAAATGGCAATTTCGGATGTTTCGTCGCTGCTTGGCGGGCGTGCAAGTGAGGTCGCCCTCAACTTCGACAGTGCCCCTATTAAAATTCTAAGGGTCACCCAGCCGTCGCGCGAATGTGGTGTTGTCAGGTGTATTACGTAGCAGGACTAGTTAGGAAACGGTCCAGGCTTATCGTTTTTGGGGTACCACATCAACGAAATTTTTATCAAATTTTAAGTGGCAGAAAGGATTCTACGGTGGATGGGTCGGGCCGCATTTTTGAGCAGGGCTGTTCTAGTTTGACCTCACTGCAATTTGAAACATGGTCGCAGTGTTGAAACTTTAAGTTCAATAGATGCTGGACACATAGGGCAACCATCTAAAAGTTAAATAAAGATTTATTTGTTGACGACTGGCCAGAGGTAAATTTTTGTAAAAACTGCCCCAACTTGGCTGCCCAGGGCTGTAAATGGCCAGCTGACAAAAAGAAATAGATACAGTGCCATAAAACAATTTCTTTCCATTAAGTTCAAATTTTATTTTGTTGCCAATCAAATTTTTACGTTATCTCAAGAACGGCTAAAAATGTTTGCATTTGACTGACCGTTGATGTTCTTCAGTGTGTTGTTGATGAAGTCCATGTTGGTAGCATGGGTCGCCGCCATTTCAATGTGAACGATCGGGCTTCCGCGATGGTCCGGATTAATGAACGCCAGTTGCACCTCTGTTAGAATGCATTCGTCCGGAAGGCGCTCCAACTGGATCCTGGCCTGCCATGGAATCTCGAAACCACGCTTAGACTCGTCCTCGGAAGAGTGTCGTCGGTTTGTCGCCACCTTTTCCTGCACTGCAACGCACTATTGGCCATTACTCTTTTTCAAATGCTTTACATCGGATGTAGATCAGTGAACCATACTAGGATATGCAGATAACGACGAATTATAAATTTACAACAGAATAATAATTATATAGTTTCTCAGCAGTACATTCTTAAACGCATCACTAGACGATTTCCTTAAAAACGGAGATTAGACTGAAAACTCTCGTACAAGGACCCTACTACAGTATTACACGATGCGATGCGTCGCCATCAGCTACATTTGGGGGTTGATCAGACAAACAGCCGTCAAAGAACGACTTTAAAAGGTCAATACTTACGAAACACTTGCAGTCCAACGCCGTTCTCCAGCCATGCTGGCAATGGGGAAATTTCGTGGCCAGTCCGTGACACACGCACTCGCTGCAGTTTTCCCTGACCGTAATGGTTCCACATCGCGGAATGCAAGTCTTGTAAAGCCTTCTGAAAAGTGTACATGGCGCGGCACAATACGGCACCGTCATCCGTCGCGCCCGATTCCATGTTGGCCAACTGATAATGGGCGAGCAACTGCAAAAGTCCCGTTTCCAACAGGCGCTGCTCATTTAAACGGTCGGGGTGTTGTGCGTTGATGATGCGGACTTGGCGAGGGAAATGGAGCGAGATGCGGCCATCAAGGTCCAGATGGTGCTCTGTCGAATGTCGGATCGTGAAGCCATTTCCAGCTACGTCAAACCCCTTCTTCATCCTTTTGCCGTCCATTTCTTAGCGCTTGTCGATCGGACAAAACCAAAAATCTTAGCGCTTGTCGATCGGACAAAACCAAAAATCTGGAGGAACACAATCAACTAGAGACACTGTTGCAAGTGGTACAAATCCATCCAGTTTTCCATACCGATACGCTCAGTGCCAGTGGCTCACGATCAACATCTTACCTGAAGAGCTCCGGTTTCCCGTTGGATAAATACCTTACCTGCCTACCGTTCCCTGTCCGACCACAGTACGCAGAAAATTACAAAAGGCTTGAGAAGATTCCTTTGGAATAGCAGAATATTCCTTAGATCAAACCCAGCATGGAAATGAATCACGATTATTGGACTGTGGCTTATAAGCCGCTCGCTGGGTCCATAAATTTTACGTTAAACGCACGATTGCGAACAACTCGGAACGACTATTTAAACCGTTACTAACGGGTAAAGCAGGTGGAGCATGTGAGCCGGCGAATCACCGGGCTAATAAGTACCCGTACCGGTCGTACGTACTGTTGCCTGTGGGCACGTGCTTATATGGCAAGCCACACAGGACAGTTTCTAATGCGCTGACAGGTATCTTCGCAGTTACACACTGGCGAAGCCCATGTTATACGATAAGTGGCGCACCATGACCACGCCCATTGCTGCATGCGCATGAGCACAGAATAATAATTTGGGCGTCCGTAGGCGGTGACGATCGACGCATTGAGCCTATTGCTTCTGTTAGTTTTGTTCCTTTATATTTATACTAAGTAGCGGTGGTTGTTAACCACATTAGTGACGTTGCGCAAACGCGCTTCTGGTGGCAGTTGCTTGTCGCTCGTCGCTTTTATCCAGTCTGTGCTCTGTCTACCAGAGATAGAGCGCAGACTGGATAAAAGCGACGAGCGACAAGCAACTGCCACCAGAAGCGCGCTGCGCAACGTCACTATTATTGCACGAGCGCGAGCGCCAATACCACTGAGTAGTGGTACTGGGTTCGTGGAACTGGAAAAGTGAGCCGCCACTGTGAGCGGTGACGCTCTTCGTGGCGTCATTGCGTCAGACAAATTTATGCTCTTGACGATCAGTTAATTGCAGAACCTCGCGCTTCGCGCTCGGTGCAAAGAAGACGGCAGTGGCAGACTAGCAGAAAAGCAGCGACTGCCTCTGATCAGTATTTGTGATTCTGTAAAATTTTTTCAACCGAGCCCAACAACAGCAGTAAATCAAAAACAATAATTCTTACCCCGCGCAATACTGTAGAGAAAGATTATACTGTAATGTGTTAGGTCGCTTAGATTTCTTTCAGATGATATTTTGTATTTCCAGATAGTGCATTTGACCAAGTTGCTTCGCAGATACTCTATGCTTCTATTACATTCAAAATTTAATGCAGTGTTTTTTAAGCTGGCGTTGCAGAAGCCACACCTAGTATCCTTTGTTGGTTAGTTTGATGCTCTTAGACAAAGTAGTGTCAGCAGGTTTCGAAAATATAACCTGGTCTCCAAAGTTATGGTGTTTGTTGAGGATGTTGACTGCCGGTGCTGTTGGCATTGCAGTTGGAACTGCAGTTGAAGGCGCCATCAAGCGCCTGCTTATAAATCTATCATAGTACAAATTTGTTCTGCAATGTATAAGAAGTCACAATTCATCTGAGAATTTCACGTAAATCGGTGATTAAGGTAATAATAGCATGCTCTGCAAACTGAAAAAACTTTGGAAACGGAAGTACTGACTTTTTAGATTCGTTTCTGATGTTCTTAATGTTCTTAATCTACCGTAACTCAGGTAGTTGGCTCATTGTTACTGTTACATCCGCACAACCCAACTTGAGTACACGTGTAATAGAAGCAATGGTTGTTAAGAAATGCTTCTTAGTTAAAATTTTAAGCGTTCATAATACTACATGGTTTACTCTGCTTCACACATTCGGATACTTCTGCTATCCAGTGAATGCCACAACCTGCCGTTCGCGTTGCGCACGTTTCACTATTAGCATTTTAATGGCTCTCTGCGTCGCCTTCCAGCTGTGTGCTAATACCGTACGAGATATCGAATTATTTCAAGATCTACAGTCAATCAGCAGGCCGCTCTCGCAGGCCTTTCTCCTAACGCCGGCGCTGCTGACGTTCCCCATAACTCGGCTGGTTTACGCATTGCAGATATGGCGACTCGTCGGTTTTTTGCCTATTTACGCCCGACAAAACCTCGTATCCTTTGCTTCATTTGTGCGATTATCTGATGTTGCTAAAGTGTGCATACTATCCCTTTGTATCTGTACTCTGTTCCCTGGTGCGCACTTGGCTTATACAGTAACTTGTCGTACGCACCTAGAAATTTTATCAAATTTACCGGCAGGTATGCCAACCTTTAGGGCCGACCGTCAAACCTCTGGTCGCCGGCCGGTGTATGTTCTTTTTCATGCCGGTATTCGGTTATGAAGTGCTTCGCTGCATTTTGGCCGTGTTGCCCTTTATGGACGGCCTTCAGTTATCCGCAATCCACCGCTGCATCAAAACGTTATCTCTTAATGATGAGAAAGCGGCCGAAACACTCTCTAACCTTCTGCATACGCATCTGATGCTCTCTGAACGAATCCGCACATATGATCGACATCTTTCGTGGTTGAATGTGATGACCTGTAGCGTGATGAATTAGCGTGATGACCGTAATGTGTCCAAGCCTGTAGCGCTCATGGCAATCTGGTCAAGAATTAGGCACAACATAGTTCTTCCGTTTGGTATCAGTATGTTTTGGAGGCTGTCATTGATTCACTATCCCAGTAATTAGTATGACTGTATGAGTTAAAACAAGGAGCAGTCACATACTCACATTTCCTACAACCTACGATGTACAGTACAAGTACATCGCTGCTGCCGTATCACAGAGCCAGACAGTGGTACTTACCTTCTACGCAAATTGTAAGATTCTATTAATTGCAGATTGCATCGACGGTTTTCGGGTAATTCTTGCTGTTTGCTGAGTTAAACGACCACCCCAAGGAATTTAATGGACTGTCGCAACAAAACAATTTGAAATCTGCATTTAGCACTGACACATTCTGTGCGCCGGCTTTCGTTCATTCCCGTCTGGGCCGGTCTGGCAGACTGGCATCTTTCTTCAATTCGTTACGTATCGAAGTGGCTATTTTGCCGCAGTATTTGCGGCAAAATAGCCTTAGCCATAATATCTGGGTCAGAATTGGCGCAGTAGTTTGTACCGCGCCAGAATTAGCCTTATGTATTGCCGTAACGTCACACTCCAGGCGGGTGGCGGCAGCCGTACAGGGGAACAGTGAATCGAGTTTACTTTTTCCCCCTATATATGTATGAGGTACGTACAACCCTAATAAAAGGGGAGCAACTGCAAAACGATGTGTCTGAAAATGTAGGATTTTTTTGTTTTTGACTTTGTTATAAAACGGTCTGTAGTGCAGTGAGATGAATTAAAATTGCTTCTACGAAAGTTCGACACATATCCTAAATCAATGTGATGGCTGATGACGATAAAAAATGTAACTCGATGCGCAGAGGTAGATCTTCATGATATATGAAATAATACCACCTAATAATGCCTCCATTTTAGGTGGTATTTTGCCAGTATATTACTGAATGTAAGTGTACATATTTTAGCAGATCGCCTCAAAAGTTTCTGAATACGTTTCCATTCTCGTGGGACGCGGAGATCAGCGCTCACCCTTAAGAATTAACGAACTTTGTGAAACATATGACGTAAAACGTAAAAACTGGATGCCGCAAGTTAAATGCCGCAGTGGTTTGCGTAATGGATCTGACGTAAACCGCCATTAAAGTACGAGGCAAGCGGCAACTCTTTCCCACCGCTTTAGTAAATTTTATCACTTTCCCCGCTGCATCTTACCCGTGTGCAGGCGCCCACGTGATATCGTAACTATTCACCATTGTAATCAGCGCTTACTTAGCCGGCGATAAAATCTCACCTGCCGTCCTCTTCGCTATCTTCTTTATCAGTCTGCGTAATCAACTATAGCTTCAAACCGGTTTAGACGTGAAACGGCTGAAATCAAGTATCACGTGAGCGCCTGCACACGAGTAAGATGCAGCGGGGAAAGTGATAAAATTTACTAAAGCCATGGGAAAGAGTTGCCGCTTGCCTCGTACGCTTAGCAAGCCTACACTATTGACTGTGTTTCTCGTTTACGGATACGTACTGCATGGTTTTCATAACTCTTCTGTGGTCACCGTAGAGAAAATTAACCGCCAACGGCACACTGTGTAGCTGCTGACTGTTTGTTTTGCTAATCAGACATCACTATGCAATCTTCACCAAAAACATTAACTAGTTTAACCTGCAGATAGATGTTAGAAGCGCTTAGATGGCGCTTTGGCAACCTACGAATCCGTGCATGGGATTTCCTCTCTGCAGACTAGCAAAAATTAATTATAATAATTGTCACTTGATGCTTGATAGCAGCGTACGTAGGCGAGTATCACGAGTAAGTTATGGCAACCAAAATGGCATTACTAAAAAGAATTCTGGTTACACATAATTTTTTAGTGTATGGGTTCATGTACCTGTGAGGATATTTTTGCTACTCAACCGCCTCTTTATCTCACTTGCGCACGATGCGCTTCCTGATACAAAGTTGTATGGGTATCTTTATCCTTCTCCAACTATGTGGTAATCTGTTGCGTGATATCGATTCTTTTCAAGCCTTCCTATTGTCCATTGATCGGAGTGTCGCGCAAACCTTGTTATTGTCACCGGCAACTTTACTGTTTCCTATCGCCAGAGTGATGTACGCCGTACAAAATTGGCGGTTTCCTGGCTTCTTACCAGCTCACAACCATGCGCTTGTCGAGTCATTCGCGCCGTTTCTCACACTGCAAGACGTTGCTAAAATTGTTGTACTATCGGCTGGCCTCTTCACACTGTTTCCGGTTTCACATCTAATTAGTAATTTATCCGGATTTTCCGGTCGAATAGCCACTTTAACGGTCAAGTACACACCTCTCTTTGGAGCGTTTTCTAAGCCGGTGGTGGTTTGTAGTGGTTTGTTTTACGCCACGTCAGTCGCCGGTTACGAACTAATTAAGTGTGTTCTGGCACTTATTCCCTTCATGATAGGATTACGTCTGGCAGCGTTAGAAAAATGGATTTCGGCGGTCGCACTAGACCATCCTGAGTCTGTACACCTGCCAAAACTACATGAAACTCTGGAGGCCCATGTATCCTTTTCGCGTCTTATCTGCTCGCTTGATGAAAACCTCTCGTGGCTTAGCTTAGCAACTTTTGCGGAGACCCGGTTATCGGTTATGAAATATCTGCAGGACTTCTTCGACAGTATTGCGCAGGAGAAAGAGATCCCTTACGTTCGCTTGTTCTTGTACATGATTCCCGAAACAATACTGCTTGCTGCGCAGTTAATGCCGCTTGTGTATATGCAAGCGAGAAGGTGGGAATAATTACTGTAAATAAATCAATCGGAGTCATCAGTTCTAGAGCCAACAGTCTACACCGCTTCGTATCATATTCTTTATTGAGCAATAGCCGGCAAAAGCAAACATAAATGGTAAGTATTTTGTCAGTTATCGCGAAACAAAAAGATCCTATACTGGATACTGGCTTTTCGCCAACACGTGCCGGCAGTCAAGGCTGCTCTTGAGCTTCACCTTGAACTCATGGACGCAATGAATCCGGTGATGACTCTAGCCGGAATACCTGTGGATCGTACAGCAATTGCTACGGTAGGGGTTTGTTCTCTTTCGATTACCGCGTCATTTTCACGGGGTACCATTTGTAAAATTTAATGTCTAAATGCCTTACGAAAGTACCGGCATTATGCGGTTATAGCAAAAAAGTGAGGGGACTTTTCTGGTGGTTGTGTAGAAGTGCAAACGGCCTGTGATTTGGAAAGGAGAGTTGAAGAGACTTCAGTACAGCGATATCAAAATGATGGCTTCAAGGGCATCAGTAATTTTCGAGCGAATCGAAGCGAAGCTCACAATTAAACAAAATTGCAGCAAAATTGCATACTTCATACTGCCAGTGAATATGCCCAAGCAGGGCGCAATCAGCGTAACAGGGCATCAGAAGAAAATTACAATGACGAGTGTTCGATGGGATCGATAATTCTAAGCATCCGATCGTGCTGCAACGAACCGGGACGTTGGTTGAGTGATACAGAAGGCGGCAGTCACAAGCCGAGGCTGCCCGGATGCGGTTCCGATGCGAACTGTCGTTCAGAACCTCAACCGCCAGCCGAAAAGCACGGCATCCAGGCAGCTTTAATTTTTATCAATTTCGATTATTGAGTTTGTACCCTCACAGAAACATTTAAATAGGAAATGAAGTTACACGAAAGATTAACTTAATGTTGCCGCATTTGTTGCAGATTGTTTCCACGATTTTTGGATACATTCTTCTCTTTGCACAACTAAATGACCACCCGACACAACTGAATGACTGCACAAACCACACACGACTGTAGAACACGATATTAGTTTGTATTTGTAGGGAGATACGTGCTGTATGTAGTCGACATGCGGACATTGTGGTCTTTTCGAGACCTCCTGTCGATTACGCTGCTACAATGCTAACCAATAACAATCAGGCCACAAAAACTAATATGATTATGGGCCGGAGTTGATACATTATTTAAGTTCATTTTACTTGCGTTTTTTTTAATTCGTTAAATTGCAATTAAAGACCGCCTGCGCTAAAACATTTTATGCGACAACCAGCCGTTTACAGATATATTGAACGAAGGTACAGCTACTGGTCCTTATGCTGGCACAACGACGAAAATGCGGTATTGCAAACCGGCCCGTTTCCAGAAACACCGGGAGAAAGAAATCACACAGTTATTAGATCGGTTAGGGCACGCCAGCTGTCATACGCAGAAGTTGGCTAAAAATGATCCATCATATGGTATCACCTGGTGTAATTATTTTAAGCTTGCAGATTCCATGAATCTGTGTAACTCTAGATCACCGTGTAACTAATTGTTCTAGCGGAAAGGATTCTCTAATTCATTTCGTGTGTCAGCACCCTTCTTTAATCCTTAATCTGCTTGTCTTTCTAACGTTTCGCGATAAGCTTGTTGACGGTATCCGTGTATCACGAAGTTTCCAGTAATCATAACCTTACACATCGACCCGCTCGCCCTCTCCCCAAACAGGCTTTCGTGATTTCATCCATCAGTCGGTTCACCTTGTTGCAGTGGTTCGACGCCGTGTCCGTCATCGGTTTAACTGACAACGGCAGTTACCTTTAGAATTTTAGAAATTTCGCGAATTCTTTACTTTATTCAACACCTATGTCATCGGCCTTCTTGGCAAATATCGCCGGCACACCATTCAGCTTCAATCCGATCGTTACCGCCATAACCCCCGGGGTCGATTGGCGAATACCTAGTTTACAGATTACTGCCACATAACCATCGCCCTCCGACTCTGGGATCTGGGTGGTGACGTGGCCGTTATCGTGGCGGGCAAACCACTCAAAAGAACAAGCGTTTATACCCTGCATTCTCTACTGGTCAGCGATTTTCGCTCTCGCAGTAATGGTCATAGCCGTCGAATCGTAGAACGCCGTTATTGTTGCCGGTTTTATTAATCTTTCCGGGGACATGATTTGCACAGCTATGCCGAACGTTAATGACGGAACGCCGGTTTCTTGCCGCGCCACGCTTTGGTCATGGGCTTATCTTTCTCTTCCTTTGTCTCGGTACCTTCACGACGTGAGCGTCGTGCTCTTTGATAAATTGCAACTGAATTACTAAAATTAATACAAAAACACAGGGACACTCAGTGATACTCCATTTACAACATAGGCCAGTAGTGCGACACTGGCACACGTTGCCATGCGTCACAGTAGAGTACCTAACTGCGTAACATAGTATTATAACGTCATAACAGTTAATTGTGTAACATAGTATCCTTTTCATTGAGTATCTTTTTGGTGTTTCTGATGAAAGTTGAAATAACTTTTACTATAATAAAATTGGATATCGCTTGGTTGTTGGAATTTTAAACAACGGAACGACATAATTACGATCGATTAATATTACTCGTACAATGCAATCTATTCGGGAAGTATGACAAACCAATGTCCGTCTGCATGTATCTGTTCTCGTTCTTCCTGTCTTCTGGTGTCAGTACTCGAATGTCCAGTCGCTTTCTGCGCACTGCTCGCTTTCCTTGCAATGGAAAACTGCAAATGTCAACAATATGTCGCTGCATCACATGTTTTTCTTTTAATAATCAATGAAATCAATGAAATTATTTGTGACTGTAAAAACTCTTCAGTTTGCCGATTGTTCCGCCGTTTTCGGATACATTCTCATGTTTGCACAGCAAAACGGCTATTCGAAAACCCAACTGAATATGCCAACCAGACGAGAAGGTAGAAGCATCAGGCATGTACTGTCGATATTCTGACTTTGACGATTGTTGCCTCTGGAACGGGATCATGGCGCTACAACATTGTCGCAAAAACCTATAACGATCAAACTGAAAAATTTTATCTATTATTCGAAATATTGTATTAAGTGTAAATAAATGGATCGGAGTGCACTTTGCATGCGTATTAACTATATCCGTTCGACATTTTGAATTTTAATGCATATATGTATTTTGGTAAAACGGTTATTGTCATATGTCAGCTAAATTCAGAATTCCGACATTCTTTTTATTCAGCTGTGGTACAACGCATTATACATAAATCCAGAATATCCCAATTTTTACAATACAACATTAAAACTTCAATAAAATTTTCTGCTCTTTTCTTTTGTTCCCATCAGTGATGCTGCGTTTCCCCGCGTTGTACCGTATCTCCAGTGATATTCTCTAACGCAAAAATTCATGATAACGGGGTTCGCTCGTTGTTGTAATCGTTTACCCAGCTCATTTATAATGGCGATAGATGACCGTCTTCATGGGCCCATTGTTGCGAAGGCTATCGGTGCAGTTCGGACATTTGGATTCCCTCTATTAATGCATCAAAACGATTATATTAGTTGCAAAATGCAGCTACGACTTCGTAGTGAGAGATAATGTTACTTTATTAAGACAGTTACATACTGTACATTGATGTAACTGCTTGTTACCTGCTTGTTATTCGATAATAATAATCATAATAATAATAATGATGATGTTACAGGCTAAATTACATACTTTGATAAAAAGCAATTTCGGAACCTATCTGTACAGTACTGGTGGCAGTCTGGCAGAACACCATGCATTTGCTCTAACGTCAGTTGCATATTGAAAGATGGTGATACTGGGTACCGATCAAAGCACACATCTCTGACGTAATAATCAGCTGACCGGTTAGTCTTTATAGGTCTGTGTCGGTTCATTTGCGCAGGCGACTATCAAAGTCGAGTCAACCGGGTTTAATAAAGGGCATGCGACAATAACAACCGACTAATTACACTATGCTGATTACCTGATCTGTGCCTCCAAGAGTTGCCTCGAGCCCAGTGGTGTCATCCCGCATGATGCCGCAATTTTTGTCCTCACTTCTAGTTCCTATTTCATTCAGTCGTCGACCCTCCAGAATCCACACAATTGCCGCACTTCGATAAGTAGAGTGTCCAGGCACCTAATACGTGACAGTTATGACTTTCTTTAGCCTACAGAGTTTCCGTGTTTCAGTATGCTACATAATTAGCAAAATAACTCAGTCAAACGGCTACCGTTGCAATTTTCCAGTTTTTCTGTTTCGGTACTCGCAGCGCCCAAGTAACAAACAAAAAATAAGGTCTGTTTGAAGAGATTTAACAATTGCAGCCTCTACGGTTACGTTGCACTTGAAAAAGCATAAACACATTTTTGTAGAACGGTGCAGTACAGTATCAAGATTATGCGGAAGCTGTTATTAAGAGGCACAGCATCAATCTTTTGGAACCTTCATATAGTAATTCATCAACGATATCTCCTCTGCTGAACCATAGAACATATAAGCAAAACTGTTGCAAAATCAAAAATGTGCACTAATAACTGTCAAAGGCACAATTTTTATGCAAAGGGAAAATAACTCTAGGATAGCCTCTACGGTATATGTTGCAAAGTTCCTCAAGCTAAATACCACATCAAAAAGAAAAATAATTCGACAAGGAAGGTGCGGAAAACTGTAATTGTATCGCATTAAAGTTCAATACCGCTCCTTTATCGAAAATACCGGCAGAAACCAAAATAGATGGCAATTAGGCCAAGCTGGATAATCATGTGCGGTAACTGTGGGACAGCATTGCGTCACCCTGGTTCAATTAGTGCCTCCCATCCGCAATTCTTTGCCTCATTCTTCCTCTGAATCATCCTGTGATTAATTTTCGCGCTAAATTTCTTGCTTATAATTACTCCGAACCACATATAAACGCCATAACAGCTTCAGCATGCTTCAGTTTTCTTTCAAATGCTCCGCCTAATATTGACATTAACCATGAATCGCAACATCTCCCACGACCATAACCTTACACGCATCGACCCGCTCGCTCTCTCACCGAACATGCGTGCATCCATCAGTCAATTCACCTGGCTGCACTGGTTGACCGTTGTCATGTCCGTTATCACTTTAACGGGCAACCTCAGTCTGCTGTCCATTTTTTATAAACTACGCGAGCTCCTTACTCCCTTCACTATTTATATCATCAGTCTTTTGTTGGCTAACATCGCCGGCGCCCTGTTTACCTTCAATCCGTTCATTGCCGCCATCAACAGTCTCCTAACCGAACAGGACTCCCCCTTCTTTTGCGCTTTTCCGCGTTTTTTCGCCGTGGCCATCGGCCCACTGTCTCCATTGTATCATATGAGCATCGCTCTCAACCGCCTGTGGGCGGTAACGTGGCCGTTATCGTACCGTTCCAAACACACAAAAAGGACAGCGATAATTATTTGCATTCTCTGCTGGGCAGCGATTACCGCCTTTGCGGTAACGGTCACCACGGTGGATACGGTTTTGTACAGCGACGCCTTGGACAATGTGCAGTGCAGTTATAGTCGCGTAGTGCCTTCGGAATTTTACTGGCTGCCGTTTCATAACTGGGCGTTTTATGCACTGCCGGAAATCGTTATTGTCATCAGTTATCCGTACTTTGTCATCCGTCGACGAAAGATTGCCGTTGGGACGCGAAAAACGGCAAATTCTTCTGACACTGACCCATTGCCTTTCGCCGTTGCTCACGCAGAAACCGGCAAACATAGACACATTGTGGATAAAAGGTCAAGTGGGTCATTTTTCTTGCTGTCACTCATGACCTTTAGTGTAGCGGTCTGCTGGAGCGTGTCCAACATCTATTTCATGTCGGGAACGCTGTTGGCCAATAATCGTGTTTTGTACTTGACCGGGCGGATTTTCAAGATGGCACAGGCGACCCTTGATCCAGTTATTTTTGCATTCGCTCGGCCGAGAATTCTTCGTAAATGACACCTCACAGCGGTTCTTACTAAAAGATGTTTGTCTGGCCAACAAATATGGATAATGTACAATAGCCAGATCAGATTGCTACACAGTAATTTTAATTATGCTTTTCCCAGTGGATTAATGTATATAAAAAATATGATTAAGCTTCACAGAGATACAATTAAGGTGTTCGAATGATTACGGAGCATTGCCTATTACTGTAGCATGACAGGCTCTTTTGTCACTAAATGGCAAGCACTTCGGTGTGCGGCTATACTGTATTTGTTTTAAAATTCATCGGAATCAAGTAAAAAGTACAATTTTTGTGCTAATCGATGTTAAATTCTAGCTGACCACTGTTTGGCAAGTTTGGTCTCAAAAACCGCAACACGTTTCTGCTTCCGCATTATCACCCATGATTCCGGCCAGGAAGATTAAATATATCCTATAGGCGACCTTCAGTTTTATAATGAGCTTCCGTACCGCTGCGTCAAGGGCTTTGCAGAGGCAGTCAGAATTTCATATGGATCACGCATAATTCGAAAGCCATACAGTACAGTAAACCATACAGCCATCCAAACTCAGATTTAGAAACAAAATTATTATTCTGATAACTGATTGTCACGCTCAATCTGGATCAGTTACCACAAAACTCGGTTGCGAGTATACCTTCGATTCTAATATTTCTTCGTATGGCAGGCTGCATCGATCGACATTCAGCACAATTTACAGGACTAGTGGTACAAATCGTTGCTATGTTTTTCACAAGTTTACAGACAATTAACCGCTGAAATCACAAAACAAGTGGAAGCAGGAAAATAAACAGGAAAAGAGAATGTATACCATTCTGGGAGAAACGACCAACAGAAATTATCCCACCCCTCCGCAGCAAGAAAATATTTGATTAAGTAGTTCTTGGTCATATGATACCGGCAGAAACGTCTGCACCTGTATGAACGCACAGCAGCGTTGTGAGCTTTCAATGTATCGGTTGCGTTTTTAGCATCCCTTTTATTAATGCCCTAATTTATTAGTGGCAAATTCAGTAATTTATTGTCCACATAAATGGCTAACCGGTCTGTTTCGCTGGAGAATATTCTCAAAATACATAACTTATGTTGGTTGTGCCTTGCGCATTCATGCGGTTATTTCTGTTATCCAACCAATGTTCTCATCCGCTCACGACAGTTACGTTGTCTTACACGTTGCGCCATGGGAGTGTTCGTGTTTCTCCAGTTTAGCGCCAACGTAATGTACGATATATATCTATTCCCACAGCCAGATGCTTTTAGCAAGAGTATGTCCAGGACACTGTTATCACTGCCGGTTTTACTAATCTTTCCGCTGACACGACTTAGCTATGCCGTACACTTATGGCGGCATGCCGGATTTTTACCGCGTCAGGCACTGGCTATTACCGAATCTTTCTCTTCCTTTATCGAACCAACTCATTTATTTAAAATAATATCCGTTTCCCTGGGTGTGTTTTTGATGTTTCCTGGGGGAAATCTTGTCATTAATTTTTACTATCTGAGCAGTGAAACGACATATATGATCGACCAATATTACAATCTCTTCGGTCAGTATGGCAAGCCAATCATCATCTGCATGTACTCGTTCCTCCTTGTGTCGGTATTCGGCTGTCAGGTCGTGTTCTGCATGCTGATCGTGTTTCCTGTCATGGAAGGGCTGCATCTGTCAGCAATTTTTGACCGCATCACGTGTCTTTCTTTTGATAAAAGAAATTCTTTTGCAAATATTAAAACGCTCTTCCATTTGCATTTGATAACTTCTCGTCGGCTTCTTGCATATAACCAGCGTCTTTCTTGGTTGTATGTGTTGATCTTTACGGAAACATTGCTTGTTTGTATGGGTTATCTGGATTCGCTTCTCCAGGAACTGGCAGACGAAAGCAGCCCAAGTGTAAGCTCGTGGTGGTACTTGGGATCGAATGTGTTCGTGCTGACGGCGCAGATGACGGCCGTGGTATATGTTAATGAAAGGGTAATTGCAGCTCTGACGTATGAGGAAATCACTGAAAGAAACATTCTCCTAAATTCCAACTTCCTTGGTGTGTACGGTCAGTTTATTTTCAGGTCGCGGCAGCGGCTGAAGCGTGGCACCATGTACTAGCCTTCCAAAGACCCCCAACTGATATTGTTCCTTCAATTCAGCAGCATATTAACCGCATCACGGCCATGGAACTTCAGATCACTTCTGCCGGGATATTTATAGATCGGTCGCGAGCTTTTGCGGTAAAATGCCACATTTATAAAATACTCTGTACATGCAATTCAACAAAAAAAACTGTTATTCTACAGGTTGTGTTTAGCTATTGCGTATTGCAGGTTACGTGCAGTATCGCGGGATACGCGCTGTTGTTAGGCGAGCTCACGGACAAGCACTGGTGACCTTGTCCTTGTGTATCATTAAGTTGGCGCAAGCTTAATTCGAGTTGTCGTGTGACTTGTGTCTGATAATTGCAGTCGTACTATTGTTAAAAGTGCTAAGCGTAGCAACAATTAATTCGTGTGGTCACATTATCACAAACAACGAAGCTCAGCCATATTATAATATTCTCCACGATAATAATTGCATTTCATGGACGCCTGATATTTGACACTGAGCAGCTCAAGTTCTTAAAACAGGAAGATATAACCACTCTGACGTAAATGCAAAAGTATCTGGAATTTGTCACCCCCAGCTGCTAAAGTTACCCGATCGCTGTTGATCCGATCACCCATGTCACCGATGCATGCTGCCAAAGACATAATATCGTAGTGGCATTAAAATTTCAGATGTAAACAATTTGTCTGGTGTGTTATAACAACAAATCTGCATTCTTCTCAAGCTTTCGTATTAAATGGCCGGTTTATTATTCCCCAGCTTTCTCAACCAGTTAAGTTATCATCCAAAATTCCCTTAATCATCTCATCGTTTTTTTGAAAAGAATCTCCACGGATAAAATTGAAATGGCCGGAAAATCTACATTCCTACCTGGAAGTCTCAAAATCCACAATGCATGTTGGTTTTGCATTTTGTATGTATGCGGCTACTTTTGCTTTACATTCAGCGGATTCAACAAAGTTCCCGGCCACTGCGTTACATCGCATATTGTGCAATGGCTTTTTGTTTGCTGCTGCAATTCGGCGCCAGTTTAGTTTCCGCTGCCGATATCTTCCATCGAGCAACGGATATAAACCTACACAGGAGCATGTCCAGCACACTAATTACGTTAGAAGTTCTGTTGATCTTCTCTTTCACTCGGGTAGGTTATGCTGTGCAGGTATGGCGTATTGCTGGCTTCCTAACGCACAACACTCGTTCCCTTGTCGATTCATTCACTCCTTTCATCTAGGTTTGCCATGTGGTCAAAATATTGTTAACCTCTTCGGTCTTTTCGCGCTCTTTCCTGGATTAAATTTAATCGTCGGTTTGTTTTTTTATGCAGAGAGATGCGATAGTCTTGGCAGCGGAATACTACTCTAATGTCGGTGAATTTGGCCACTCTATTCTTATTTGCCTTAGGATGATGTTTCTCCTAGCGGTAGTTGGCTATTGAATTGTATTGTGTCTCCTGGTACTGTTTCCTTTCATGGAAAGACTTGACCTGTAAGAGATCGACGCCCGGCAAATTTTTCGTTCTCTGTCGTCGAAGCGTTGTATCATCCCGCAACTTAGGAAAATCTTCTTGAGATACATATAATATCAGTTTACCAACGCCTAGGCGAATACAACAAACGCCTTTCTTTGCTGAATACAACGGCCTTTACAATGTGAATATTAACAGTGCTAATCGACATGGGATACCTGCAGATCCTTCTTAATGCGCTTGTAGAACGGAAGAGCGTTGATTTGGCACACGGTTTCTTTTTGGCCTCGTGTGTCATTATGGCGGGAGCACTTTTGTGCGGCTGCGGTATATGTAAACGAAAGAGTAAGGAAGATTTTGTTTGTACAAGACACTGTATATTAAGGGATTAAATATCGGAGTATCGTATGCCGCGAGATAGAATCATGAAGGTTAATAATGATTTTTCGTATAGCCGCGGTATAGGTATTTATTTGGGGTGCCAAAAACCCCGTTGCCTTGCACTTAATCGGAGGATCCATATTTTTAAAAACATGATTATCCTGAGCATTTTGCAGCCGATATGTAAGCGTAACAAGAATTTGTAGACTGTGGGAGACTGTACAGTGGACTGCGAAAAGGTGTTACAACGCGCGCAACCAGGCACTTTTCTGTACTCTAACAGGCAAATTCGGAACTGGCCATCGGCCTGTTGATATTAACACTTGCTCCTAGCGCATTTCCCAACGAAAACCATCAATCGATATCTCAAAAGAAAGAGAAAAACATTTCAAGAATTTTGATACCATATAGGTTGTTCTTAGTGAGATCTAAGAGAAAATCCACCCACCTAAAGTTTCTCGTAGACATAACATAAGATTTGAATGCACTGTTTGTCTCCAGTTCTCAGTGATCTCACACAGAAATCGTATGCTTCGTCTACGACAAACTAAAATGGCTCGATTTTCTCTTAGACCTCATAAAGGATGACACGTTTGGTATCAAAATTCTTGAAATTTTGTTCTCTCCCGTTTGAGATATCGGTTGATAGTTTTCGTTGGGAAATGCGCAAGATGCAGGTGTTCAAAGTCTTGCGCGTTTCGCGTTTATTGGTCATTTGGTCTCGGCCATTTACTTTTACTGGTCATTCGGTCGCGGACCGAATGTAACAGGTTTTTACAGTCCACTGTAAATGCTTGGCACCATGTGATTGTGTTTCATCGACCATCGGCTGACACAGGTGCTTCAATCCAAAACCATCTTTTCTGCGTTGCTATGGTAGAACCGGATATCACTTTCGCCGATATATATATGTTGATCGAAATCGAGTTTCTCCTGTAAGTTGTTACATATCGATGGACTATTTTTTGCCTTTCTCACCTAATTTGTGCGCGATTACTGAATTCAGCAAGCTTCATTGAGAAGCGTATGCAGAACTGCATACTCTTATATGATTATATCTACCTTGCAACTTGCAAGCAAACTGAGCTGAGTAAATCTAACATTTTTGCAATTATTGCAGATAACTTTCAGCGTCACAAGCTACGCCCTGCTGCTGGCAGAACTAAGCGAAAAGCACAGTCAATATTCTGTGCGCACGTACTGAGTATTGCCCTGCAGTAATTTACAGACTGGATTCAGTTTCTGGATCATGTTGCGCCAATCTGTAGTTAGATATTCTTCTCCCTCCGTTTCTAAAAAACTCTGCTACCCTGTCTTGGGCATGGTTAGCATCTTTGGATCTCCTTTAATTATGAGACGACAACATGTTCGTAATCGTTACTACACACGTATAATAACAGTACTGTACGTTTGTGACGGAGTGCTATAAGACGGTTCCGAAAACCGGAGTAGTAGCGTTCAGTTACTTTGCAGTTTGCACTGCCTTGAGCCAGTCAGATTACGCTCTCTGGTGAACAGAGGAAGAGAAGCAAAAAAGTAGTACTGGTACAAGTATAAATAATAAATAAACAGTGGCACTTAAAAAAGAAGTCTTATCAAACAAAATAGGGATTAGAGCAGAAGTCAGCTAGTCGTGCTTACTGCACTTTAGGCTTCCCTTGATGCCTAACAATGCACAAGCATATCCGCCCGCACGCCAGCCCGATAAGGAGGAGCGCATCGGTACTCCCTATCCCAGACGATCACTCGTGCCTTTCACAGATTTTCGAGCCCAGGGGCCAAACTTAGAGTAAAAAAATAAAAAAAATTCCGATGTGCAACGCGGTAGCATCCCGGACGCGCTATCGTGCAGCATGCAAAGCACAATAAGGACCCGTCAGAATCACTGTTAGCCTAACAACCCGCAATCCTTATGTATTTTGTCCTAGAACTTCGCAGCTTCAGAATTTGCTGTACTACCCTGCACTGGAGCTTTCGAACCGCCTAAAGTGGGAAAATTCCATGTAAGGGAAATCTCGCGCTTGAAATGCGTGTTCCGCCAACTGTCAGTGTGGCCGGCGATCAACTTGGCATAAGTTTTGAAAATTGAAATGGAAATATTAGCGTTAAATGACAGTGCTTGTACTAGTATTCATGTTACCATTAACATTCGTATGACGAATCGCGCGCTCGAGATGTGTGTACTGCTAACAATACGCTGTCAGTGTGGCCGGCGATTAACTTGCCAGACGTTGTATTAACGTTGTATTAATTACTATATGTTGGAATCCGACCACCAGTTCCAAAAACAAATGCTCAACTTCATGCAAGACTGGTTGTTTAATGATTAGACTTGGCACGAATACTCTGCAAACGTTAGCGCGCATTAGTATCTGTAGCCTATAGGTGCTTTGCTACTCCACCTAACGTTTTACAGTCATTGTTTTGTTTGCTGACTGTAATGATAGAAGTATGGCTGCTAAATCGGATGTAATACGAAAAATCTTGGCGGCACATTACACTTTCTGGTTATGCCTGATGTTCGTATGCGGCTACGTTTGCTATCCAATCAACAGCTTCACCAAAACCCGCTTAATTCGTTACATTACAACGTTTACGTTGGCGCTGTACGTTTTTCTGCAGTTTAGCGCTAACATCCTATATGTAGCTCGCTTGTTCCAAACTGAAAACGTCACGTATAAGAGTATGTCGCGCACTCTCCTGATGTTACCGAGTCTGTTGAGCTTCCCGTTAACACGGTTCGGCTATGCTGTTCATATCTGGCGCCATGCCGGTTTTTTACCGCGCAATGCGCACGCACAGGCTCAGTCACTGTCGCGTTGCATCCAGCTGACGGATGTAATTAAAATCTTATTGTTGTCCGTCTGTCTGCTGGTACTGCTTCCGGTGGCAAATTTTATCCTTAATGTTTCCGATCTGGCCAATGAGACGGCTCATCTGGCCGCCCGATACCACTACCTCTTGGGCGCATGTGGCACACCATTAATCGTGATCCTAAGCTTGTTGCTGTATCTGTCAGTTGTGGGAGACGAAGCGGTTTCGTGCGCGCTTATTGTGTTTCCCTTTATGGAAGGACTGGAATCATCGGCGCTGTGCAAAAGCATCCACTCTCTGTTCTTCCACGCTCTACACGACGCAGCGGCTGTGCAGAAGGTTTTGGTTAGACATCTGGCTGTAGTGCAACGTCTGTCAACATACAACTCGCATTTGGCATGGTTGAATTTCTTGACCTTTACGGAGGCGCTGCTTGGTACACTGGCAAATGTGCAACTGCTTCTGGACAGCGTCATAGACCAGCGTCCCATGCCGACGATAATATGCTTGTTTTTTATAACGAGCGGTGTTTTGATAGCGACGCAATTGACGGTGCTGGTTTATGTTAATGAAAAGGTAGCAAAACCAAAATGTTTTTTTATAATAAATCTGTTCCAGATTATTGATGCCGCATCCGAAATGATGCGGTTTTTTTTGTTTTTCTCCGTCAAAATTACATTGTTATTATTTAGACAGCCGGCGTTACCGATGCTCTGCGCGAGGTATTAGCTTCCCAGAGGCCATCTTTGGCGATTGCGACAGCGGTAAAGCAACATATGCTGCGCGTCGCTGCTGCTGAACCGCAGATAACGTTAGCTGGGATTCGAGTAGATCGCGAAAACGCTGTCGCGGTAAAATTTTGCATGTTAAACACGTCTGCAGCTTTACTGTGAACTTTTCGATTGCATAAGTACAATAAAAGCCCTTATCGGACAGATTATTTTTGGGAAAGGGCTAGCTGTTTGAAAACTCTGGTATTCTGTAAGATCGTTGGAAAGCTCAATTTGCACCACTTTATATTTTTTCGCCTGATAGCAGCTCTTCGTCATTTAATCTCAAAAGCTCAAAATTACAATAATACTAGTACGACTTTTTGCAGATTGTATGCAGTGTCTGTGGATATGCTCTGTTGATAGCGGAATTAAACGATAAAAACCCGGTAGTCCTGGCTCAGACTGGAGAAAACGAATGGACAGCAAAGCGATTTCCTAGCTGATACTACAATACAACCCTTTCACAAACTCCCCGTTTCATAAACTCCCCGTTTTAAGCTCTTTGAATGTTGTAAAGAGGTGTGTGTTTCGTAGGGGCAGTGCCCTTGGAGGCGGTTATTAGCAGACGCCGGCGCACGGAGCCGCCGATGTTTTGTTTATCCTCCCATATTTTCAGGCATCATATATGTTTTGCAGCTCCGGCGCTAATGTTTTGCAAACGTTTTTAAAAAAGCAGCCGTATTACTGCCAGTTTATGCTTCAGAATGGTGATTTTTGATGTCGTTTAGCTGACAACTTTAGCTGTTTTGTGCTGCCAGATCTGGTACTGGCCAGATCTGCTGGAGAACTCGTAACTTCATTTGAATTTTTCATTCGCTTATCTAGCCAACTGTATGTAACGCAGGGGTTAACTGTATTCTAAATATTATCAGCGGTTTCTCGAACGGTGTAAAGTATGCTTACCCTTATAAAGCGGTGGAATTATATACAGAAAACTGCCCTTATTATAATTCACCGGACAGTCTGGTTCTCAGCCGAGTGTATATAATTAAGGAGGGAATGTTGTGTAAGGATATATGTAACGAGAGGTTTTAATGTAGCAGTTAACGACATTCCAGAGTCAGCTTATATAACAAACACCAGGAGTCCGCAAAACCACCCCTTTAGCGTTGAGTGGAGTCCTCCTAGCCCCACCATGCAAGATGACTTCTCTTAGAAGGCCCGCTGAAATAATATGTTCAACAGAACGTGTAGCAATTGATTTTGTCCGTAGGTATGCTGTTCAATCGATTAGGAATACAAAATTGTAAAAAACCATCGCCCTTTCTGACCTGTATAAGACTTCGGGGTGCTATAAAGCTGCATGTTAAAGTACTAAAGCTGCACTGACTTGACCGTTAGCGTCTCTGCAATTCGGTGAACTACCCATGGAATTTAGCATTTCTTTATTTGTTCTTGATCTTTTTAGATTGCATGGGAACTTCTAAATTTGTCATTAGAGTCAACATAGTAATTAAAGTACGAGGTAGAAAACCTGGTATGATAAAAGAACCGGATACGATACATCTGATAGAAGTATGACAAAAGGAAACATTGCGAGACAGCTGTCACACTACGGTTACATTTAACGGATTCTGCTTGGGGTCCAATATCACCGCTTTCGGATGTACGAGTATGCCTTAACGCCACAATCTAATGCTAAAACTACTGTACAATTTCCGATTTACACAGTGTGTCTGTCACAAAATGCATCGTACATTCTCATCCAGTTTGCATAACCTGTCGGGGTCCTGTCCGATAAACGTCATTGATGGTCAGTTTGTTTTATAAGGCTTCCGTAATCTTTTCCAGTTCTTCCGAACTCTATTTTTCAACAGGAGCATGTTGATGGCTAACAATTCTGTTTTCCTACTCAACATTTTAAAAGTACACAACACAATGTGGTTGTGCCTTCTACATGTCTGCGGTTACTTTTGCTACCCAGTCAGCGGCTTTATTAAACCTCGGTTACTGCGGCGCATCGTGCACTGTGCAATGAGTTGTTGTGTTATGTTGCAGTTCGCCGCCAATTTAATCTACGATGTAATTTTACTTCACCGAACGGAGAGTAGCACGCCGGCGAAACTCATCTCATTGCCAGTTTTAATGCTCTTTCCGCTAACACGGTTACTTTACGCTATACAAATATGGCTTACTGCCGGCTTCCTACCGAACAACGCTCGTGCCATTGTCACTACCTTTACACCTTTCATCCGGCTGCACCACATAATCAAAATCTTGTCAGTATCACTATGTCTTCTTGCACTTTTTCCCGGGGAAAATTGTGTTGTAAATTTGCTTCTGATGCTAGACGGCACAGATGCGATATCTGTTGCTGAGAAAAAATATCATATTCTCGGCGAATACGGCGTTCCGGTTGTATTGTTCCTCAATGTTTTGCTTCGTCTGTCGATTGCCGGTTACGAAAGTGTCTTGTGTCTGTTAGTGTTGTTTCCTTTTATGGAGGGACTCCAGCTAACCGAGCTTTGTCACCGCATTCGTTCTTTGTCATTTGACAAAGCAGATCATTATGTAGCGTCCATAGAAGCTCATTTATCAACATGTCGGCGGCTGTCTGAATACAATATACGCTTTTCCTGGTTGAATATGATGACCTTAACTGAGACGCTGTTAATCGGGATGCGATACTTGCAGATCGTTCTTAATGAGCTTGTAGAACAGAAGAACACAAACTTAAGGAACATGCTTTTCTTTATTTCGGCTGTCATTATGGTGGGAGCTCTACTGACAGCTGTGGTGTATATCAACGAAAGAGTAAGAAAGAATAAAGGAACCTTTCTAGAAATGTAAGAAGGGAAAAAAAGTAAAGTTACAAAATGCAAAAAGCACACAGTCGTTTAACAGGTGTGCCCTGCTGTTTAATCCGGCGCAGTAAATAAGCACCATTTTCAGCCTACAACGTCCCACTCCAGACGGGTGACGGCAGCAGCAGCGAGAAACGGTTTTTAGTGAAGGTTGTCCCTTTATATGCGCATTTAGGCTAAACTTTCATACGTCAGTGCCGATTACCTTGTATCATGTAACAAACAGTGGACATCCATTCTTATTATCTGTAGAAGTACCTGTTTTTAGTCAAGTATAGATAATCTAGTTTTCGTAGGCTAATGAAGCTGTGGTTTCCTGGCGTCATGCACTGGCATTTCACCGACCACCGGCTGATGTAGCCGCTGCTATCAACACCCATCTTGACTACGTTGCAATGATGCAACCGAAAATCACTTTTGCCGGCATATACATAGATCGTCAACAAGCTGCGGCTGTAAGTTTCTGTTTACTGATCGCCAGTCATAAGAATAACTATTAAGCTTTTATAATTAACTTTGATGCACGCCAGATGACTCCTGAGCACATAGAATTAATCGAGTACTGCATATAGAACAAAATGTCTGAAAAGATTCTAATGAACGGAAGCAGTCATTTTTTTGTAGATAGCGTGCGGCGTCGTGGGATTTGCAATGCTCCTGGCACAGTTCAGTGACAAGCATCGGTAATATGGTACGCAATACGGTATTTGGTGAGTTGCCCTGCCGGTCTTCTGGTTCATGGTCAGCTGACTTTAAGGGCATATATAGCACGCTTTCACCTGATTTCGTACGTGGACGTACGAAGGGGCCTCAGTTTTTCAACTCAACTTTGATACGGATGCGATATAGAATGATACTGATCTTGTTGTTCTGTGGCTTTGTGCCTTGTGCATGACGTAGCTTTGTGCCCGTATTAGCCTACAGCAATTCTGTGACGTGTTGCTTCTCTAGCGTACGTATTACTGGTGTTTAACGAGTTATGGTGACTTGACTAGCCTAGCATATTCGATGTTCTTCAACGGATAAGGATATGTGAGAGTGCCCGTTTACGGGCTTGGCTACTCGAAAATAAATCAGTTACTATAAACGCCTGTTCCTTTAAATTCCGTATCCCGTAATAAGGATTTTTTGAAACTTTGTGTACAAGCAAGGTTATCCTGATTATGTCACTTTCTTGCTGTCTGTAAAGTCACAGCGTGAACATAAAAACCCCTGTTGCAATTATGAACGGTTATACTGGGCGCACTGGTCGTGCAGACGCAGTCGCACCCCTGCTTTAATGTTCCATGGTGTGTGTAAGCGGACGACAACTCAATAAACGTTTTTCTTACTGTAAATCATTGCTAATGGCAAGTACATACATGTCGTAAGATACCAATTCTCCGTAAACCAGGAAGTGCAACAGCAAATTTCTGAAGCCGCTGCTTTAGTTACCCGGTCGCTGTTTGATGCGACAGGATGGCATTTCCGGATACTATTTCAGCTGCACACGTATTCGATCCACGAGAGCTTGATATTGTATTATATTACAAGCTGATAAAACTCACATGCACTTCCCCCTTAATTTCACGCCTAACCCGTTTTCTCAGTTGATAAGTTGCTTTCAGAACGTTTGTACTTTCTTCCGTTAATTTAAAGAGTTTTCCAAAATAGAACAGTAAAATGATAGTCAGTAAATCTGTTTTCCTATCCAGGATTCTTAGAATGCACAACACATGTTGGTTGGGATTTCTGCACGCATGCGGTTACTTTTGTTATCCAATGAGTAAATGCGTGAAATCCCGACTACCGCGTCTCATGCTGCAGTGTGCGATGGGGGTATGCGTCATGCTGCAATTTGGAGCCAATTTAATTTACGATGCCTCCATGTTCGATGAAACCGCGCATGTAACCAGGAGCATGTCAAGCGCACTTATTTCGTTACCAGTTCTCTTGTTCTTTCCTTTGACGCGGTTGGGTTATACTGTACAGGTATGGCGTATTACTGGGTTCTTACCGCACCACGCCCGTGCAATTGTCGATTCATTTACCCCTTTCATCCAACTTCACCACGTGATCAAAATACTGACCGTATCGTTCGCTCTCTTTACGCTTTTTCCTGGAACAAATCTAGTTATCAATTTCGCTCATACTCAGAGTACTACGGTTTCTCTGGCAGCCGAGTATCATTATATTTTCGGCGAATATGGCAAACCGATTATTTTGAGCATTGGGCTGGTGCTTCTTCTATCGATAGTCGGCTATGAAACTGTATTGTGTCTATTGGTGTTATTTCCTTTCATGAAAGGGCTGCACCTAGCAGAGGTTGGTCGACGGATTCGTTCTCTGTCAACTAAAACGGATGATCATACGGTAGTCGTAATAAACTTCATGGAAGTGCATCTGTCAATCTGCCGGCTGTCGTGCGAATACAACAAGCGCCTATCCTGGCTGAATATGATGGCATTCACTGAAACTCTATTCATCAGCACGGGATAATTGTACATTATTCTCAATGACCTTGCAGAAAAAAGGAGCGTAAATTTGGGGACTGGTCTTTTCCTTTCCTCCGGCGCGGACTTATGGTGGGGGCATTATTAATCGCTGTGGTGTACGCCAACGAAAAAGTAAGAAGAAGAATGGTTGTTTGTACCCACTATCTGTAAGGCGAAATACGCCTTAGCAGCAGAAAAACGATAGCCATCTGCCACACCGGTTGTATGACTGCGCGACATGAAAGAAAAAGCAGATACGATTAACCACGTTTGCATATTTCCCGACTGCACAGCATGCAATACACCTAAACTGTTCGCTAAACTAAACTGTTCGCGTTTCTGGGTTTTCGTATGTACAAAAAAGGCTTAAAGAATAAATTGTTTTAGACTGCTGAAGCTGCAGATGCTTGGCGTCATGTGCTAGCGTTTAATGTGCCTCCACCCGAGATTGCTGAGGTGATCACAAACCATCTCCATCGCACTGCTACGATGCAACCGGAAATCACTTTTGCCGGCATTTATATAGATCGTCAGCGCGCTACGGCTCTAAGTTGTACTGACTACTTACCAACGGGAAACTTAAAGTGTGCACGCTCATAGTGCAGTCAGCTAGCATCATTTGAAGGTTGCATACAGAATTACTAAATTTTATAGAACCCTAGCGCACATATGTGAATTTTGCAGATGGCTTGCAGCATTATGGGATATGCGCTGCTGCTGGCAGAACTTAGCGACAAGCACCGCTGATACTCTGTGTACAGATACGTCACTACTCGTTGTCAGCTTCCGAAAGATGTTTTCCCACTAAGCGATCAATAAACCGCTTAGTGATACTCTTTGCACTTTGTGTTACTACTTACTTCTGTGCATCCTTTCAATCCGTAGCTTGTGCAGCGGCCTTGGAAGTTTTGTTGTGATTTGTGTGCTACCAATTAACGACGCGTTATTATCCTTAAACATTCGAATACTCCTTTCGAACTGTTCGAGGGCTTATTAAAGCTGCCATCAGAATAAAGCAGCTCTCGAGTATGGTTTAGTAGTTTACCAGCAAATGCGTATGCAAATTCGTTAGGTTTCTCTACTGCAAATGTCCACTTGTTCAATCTTTGTCCAGCCGGTGTCCGCATCTTCCGCATACAGCAGCTACATCTCATAAAACAAGTCCACTGATTTTAGAACGTTTAACAAGAGATTTAGGCTGACAACAGCGTAACTTTTCCTCGGGTAATTTCCGCCGCTTGCGCATTACGTGCTGCGGAACTGCTGCAGACAAAGTAAATTAGATGTAACATGAGACAAAAGTAAACTGCCTGGAAACTGTCCCTCCATTGCGAAAGTTACCCCCGTTCGCTATTTGACCCGATAAGTTCCCCTTACCTGGTTTAAAGCGTACTGCCAAATTTAAATATGAATATTAAACATCAAAGCTCCATTAATTCATACTGCTTGCCGTGAAACTCGAGGTAACGCTTTACCAACGTTCACAACCGCGACGGTATAATACCATTCTTGTTTCTCAGTTAGGTAAAATATTTACCGAAAGGTGAATTTAAAGCATTTCTGTTCTTCGAGTAGTTTTCCAAGACAAAACTATAAATGGTCAACAAACCGGCTTTCTTAACTGGCATTCTAAAAGTACACAACACCAGTTGGTTGTGTTTTTTGCATGTATGTGGGTACTTCTGTTATCCGATCCACATATTTGTCAGATTCCGGCAGTTGCGCCTCATCGTACATTGTGCAATGGGTCTTTATGTGCTGCTGCAGTTTGGCGCCAATTTAATTTACGATGCCTCTTTCTTCCATCGAACGGAAGACTTACAAATAAGCAACAGCATGTCGCGGGTACTAATTAATCTACCGGTTTTGTTGATCTTTCCTTTCACTCGGTTATGTTATGCTATACAGATATGGCGCATTGCTGGCTTCTTACCGCATTACACCCGTGCAGTTGTCGAATCATTCACCCCTTTCACCGAACTTCACCATTTGATCAAAATATTGTCAGTATCTCTTGGTCTGTTTTCGTTTCTTCCTGGAATATTTGTGGGCACCAATTTGTTTTATATGCAGAGTGATACGACATTTTTAGCCGCTGAATACCACTACATTTTCGGTGATTATGGCATGCCGATAATTATGTGCATAAAGCTGGCGCTCCTTCCATCGATAGCTGGTTATGAAACTGTGTTGTGTCTGCTGGTGTTATTCCCTTTCATGGAAGGACTCCAACTGAGAGAGGTTGGCCGACGGATCCGTTCTGTATCGTTTAAAACGGAAGATCATTCTGCAGTCTTAAAAAACATTTTAGAACTGCACTTGTCAACCTGCCGGCGGTTGCGCGAATACAACAAACGGCTTTCTTGGCTGAATATCATGACCTTCACCGAGTCGCTACTGATCGGCATGGGATATCTGCAGATCATTCTCAATCAGGTTGTACAACAGAAGAGCGCAAAGCTGGATAACGGAATTCCTTTAATGTCGAGCGTTATTATGGTGGGAGCATTACTGGCATCTGTAGTATATGTCAACGAAGGCGTAAGTAATCCCTTATTCTGTGTAACCCAAATTAAATGTAGAATTTATGATTCAGAAAAGCACAAAAAGTGTCATGTTGCCGTTTACCACACCGCTGTTACTTGTACTTTTGTTCAACGCAATACAGGATGACATTAATGGTCTGCCGCTTGTTTATTTTTGGCTACACTCAAACGATGGTTTGCATTACTATTATTATTATTATTATGGCACAAGAGCAACAACCCCAATGGGACTTCAAATCTGGTCGAATGTACAATCTACAATGTACTGTACAATCCTCGATCCGCTTCATAGGCGCACCTAAAACGTTCTAGGCATTGTTCCGTTTTTTCCTGTTAAACGAATGGATAGGACACAATCATTTTTTAGACTGTCCAAACTGCGAATGCCTGGCGTCATGTGCTTGCATTTCATCAACCACCGGCCGATGCAGTTGCTGCGATCGAGAACCACCTTCACTGCACTGATATGCTACAACCGGAAATTACTTTCGCCGGTATATATGTGGATCGGATTCGAGCTTCAGCTGTAAGTTTTGGCTTACCAGTGGACTGACGGTCATTCCCCCAAAGGGCAAACCAAGCCTTTTAGACAAGAAAATGAATAAATGAACAGAGAAATACTTGTATGCAGACGGCAGCAGGCCCAGAGTTACTAGGCAAATCCAAGCAACAATTTGATGTTTTTGTAGATAGCGGGCAGCGTCATGGGATATGTACTACTTCTGGCAGAGCTTAGTGATAAACGCCGCTGATACTCTAATTTATCAAAGCGCAGGAATGGCGCTGCAGGGGTTTTGTTGAAGTTATTTTGCCGCTCTGTAGTCAACTCTGGTCAACTGCTTACTAATATTTTGTAATACTTTTTAAAGATACGTCTTGGCTTTGGCATTGCATTAAGGTTTTATTTTGGCTTATTAAATTTCTGATACCGCTTATGTTGTTTGATGATTTACAGACGTACAAGATATTATACAGTTATGTAATTCGCTCATTATTGTACGTATGAGCGTTTAAGCCTTTCGCATTTTATTTGTGTAGTGGAATAATAGTCACAATTTTCAAAAAATTTAACATTCAAGTAAAGCAGCAGCTGCACCTGTCATGAAGCATACCTCAACTGTAAACCGAAACAACTAAAACTCAACATCCCCAGGAAGCCGCGAAGCGAGTACCCAGCGATCTCACACTGCCCTTGACATCACACGGGTTATCGTCCGCGATTGGCGGACAGTTGCTGTCTCTTGTCCACTTGAAGCGGCTGGCCATCGGCTTCAAGCTTTTTAACAGAACAGCTGCACAGAAAAAGTAATAATTTGCTTATTGTTTATTGTACGGCAGGCAGGTAACCCATTAAAAGGCTAGGATCGAGATCTAGCCTGGGAATTTAAACCTGGCTAAATAACAGAAATCATAATGAAATTAGAGCAAAAGCCACAAAACAAGAGAAGTACTAAGAAAAGAAAGGCAAGTAACATGCTTCAGTGCATTACGAAAAACAGCAAGCGAACTGCTCTTAAGAATGTCGCTTCCGGCCTCGGTTAGCTGGCTCATAACGTTGTTCAGCCTCCACGCCAACGTGGACTTCCCCGTCCTTGTCCTTCCCTGTCCTTCGATGAAGGTCCTGTTTCCGCTTCGAAGGCTGTACGGTTTGGAATCGTGTTTTACGACGATCATTTCGGTGAGGTAACGGGGCACTTGGAACTTCTCCGGGTGCAGAATTTTGTAAAGCCAAGTTGCTTCCTGGTGTTTCCATCGCTTAAACAGTGGCGTTATCTCGTATTGCTTCATCAGGTCGGTGGTGGACACTTCGGCATAGTTGGCAATAGCTCGAATGGCTTTTCTTTGCGTGACAGCCAGCGGCTCCAGCGTGATAAAGTCCAACGCGTTGGGGCACCGGCAGCCCGCTCTTCACACTGTTTATGAGGGCGACTCCATGATAAGCACTTTTTTGAACCTTTTTAATTTGGTCGGTCCATTTTAAATGCTCGTCCATTATCACTCCCAAGTGCTTCACTGATTTTTCCGGTTCAAGCTTATGCCCATTCAAATCAACCGACACGATGCTTTTGTCCCGACTGTACGCTGAAGTGATCATGAGCAGCTTAGACTTCTTTTCATTGACAACCAAGCGGTTCAGTTCAAACCACTCACAAATTATTGGAAGCACAGCGGTAATTTTATCTGCTGCACCTGACTTCGTGTCTGCTATCGCATAGCAGACCGTGTCATCAGCGAAACTTTCTAACCGGACATCAGGACAACGTAAATTTATTTTCAATAATTCGTTCAGGTAAATGATAAAAAGTAATGGACCGAGAATGGAACCCTGTGGCACACCTGCGTACACACGTTCCCATACAGACATCCGTTCACCAATTCGCACCCGTTGCATTCTGCCAATGAGATACGAGTGTCACCATTCAAGTGCATCACTGTTGAAACCAAGATCGCGCAGTTTTATTAATAACAAATCATGACACACTGAAGGAAAAGCACTTTTAGATCAAGGAAAACACAAGCCACCGCCTTTTTGTTGTCAACAGCCTTTTTCCATGTTTCCGTCACTTTAAGAAGCAACGTTTCACACGAATGACCGTTTCGAAACCCAGACTGGCATTCAGATAGAATGTCGTGACTTTTCAAAAATTTAACAATTTGCGACTGTGTTACCGACATGGGCGACATGCATATTGTATGTATAGAGACCGTACAGCCAGAAAGTAATAATAACAATAAAGCTTCGGAGTTATTATTCTCCATTATAGGCCGTAAGTTCGATGTCACTCAGTTGTCTCAGTTAAAATACTTCTCGATTTACTTGAATCGGCTTCAATTTTTGTTAGGTACAACTTAATGTATAAATGGCAAACGAATATACACTTTTTTACTCAACATTCTAAAAGTACACAACACTGTTTTATTATGCTTTTTGCACGCCAGCGGTTATTTTTGCTACCCCATCATAGACTTCATCAAACCTCCGTTACTGCGCCACATCGTGAAGTGTGTAATGGTTTGTTGTGTTATGTTGCAATTTGCCGTCAATTTGTTTACCATGTCACTTTATTTCTCGAAGCGGACGCGTCACAGAACAGCATATCGGTGACACTAATTCTGCTACCAGATCTGCTGCTTTTCCCCCTCACGAGATTAGGTTATACTGTACAGATATGGCGAACTGCCGGCTTCCTATCGAATAATGCCCGTGCCATTGTCGCTGCCTTTACTCCTTTCATCCAGCTTCGTCATGTGATTAAAATACTGTTTTTATCACTCAGTCTTTTTGCACTTTTTCCTGGAGAAAACTTCATAATTAGTTTGCTCCAGATGTCGAACAGAACGATTTCTCTGGCCGAGGAAAAATATCATGTTCTCGGTGAATATGGCAAGCCAATTATTTCGTCCATCGATATTTTGCTGTTTATCGATCGCTGGTTACAAAACCATAATGTGTTTGCTGGTGTTGTTTCCCTCCATGGAAGGGCTGCAATTAAGAGAGATCTGCCGCTGCATCTGTTCTTTGTCGTTCGACACATAAGATGTAGATTCCACCGTGACCTTGACAAACTACATGGAAGCCCATCTGTCAACCTCTCGACGGTTGCATGAATACAATAAGCGTTATTGCTGGCTGAATATTGCAAAGGCAACTTCTAAGCTGCCACTAGTGGAGTGGGTTACACACCCGTACCACGATAAAACGAGCTTTGATGGTTCGTCGGTGACCGTCGGTGATGTTACGAGTTAGCGAATTACCCAAAAGTCAGTTATGCAATTGCGAACATGTTAACCGATACCGGCGCGATTGTCAAAGTGCACAAACATTTTTAATCAGCTGAAAAGTCATTGAGGAAGAGCAAGGGCAAGAGCAAGAATGATTTCAGAACATTCAGACAATCTCAGAAGTCTAGAAAATCCACGTCAGAACTGGTCATTTCGTGCAAGTACACATTCAGATGTTTCCGGTTGAACTAGCACCAATGAGATGCACATCTTCACTATAGATCTCATTTGTACGGCTACAATATAATGACCTTCACGGAAACGCTGCTAATCGGCATGGCATACTGGGATAGATTATAGCGATAATCTTAGTGTTATTGTGCACAGGTGCTGACGCCTGTTGCAGCGTGTCTTGATGAATCCATGTTTGTAATCTGTATCGATGCTGTTAAGTGTCTAGCGGTTAGAAGCTCTCTCTCTGGTAGCGATGCGACCTGATTCGTAGATGCCCACTGGGCAGCCACCCGTATATAAGCGATTAATCGGCGAATACTCAGCGTATTTGGCGCTCAGTAGTTTGCGCATTTTTGATTTTTCTTTTTTCTGTGTCTAGAGGTTGTTTTTCCCTTGCGGTTGTGTTCAATGAGAAATAAATTTGGCGCTCAGTAGTTTGCGCATTTTTGATTTTTGATTTTGATTAACCGACTGACTGACTTCGGTCATCCGTTATCATGGATATTCCGAAGTCTAAGTCGGCGTTGAAAAAGTTACCTGTTGATAAGCTTAAAAAGCTTTGCGATCAGTTAGATTTAGTGTATGCTTGTGATGACGATAAGAAGAAGTTAGCTCAGATTGCCGAGGATCACTTGTTTAACCAGACCATTGAAGGTGTACTGCGTCCACTGAAGTTGGACCACACGTGCCAGGATGAATTGGAAAAGGAGGGCATCACCACAAGGGCCACTCTGCTGACACTGGGGGAATCGTCAAAATTCCGGATAACCTGTCCTTCATCAGCCGCGAAGGTGTCCGCTGCATCTTGGAGAAGTATATTCGTGCCGGACTCTCGGTCCAGAATCCACCCAAACCTGCAGCTGCCAAAGAACAGCAGCCGCGTCAGTCGGGGTCATCGTCTCGCAGCAGTAGCCGCAGCCGCGGCACCGGCCGGCACCACAGCAGCAAAGGTCACCGGTATTCCGCTCCAAAACCGGCTCCAGAGCCACCAGTTCCCACACACACCCCGGGAGGTGAGTCGCACTGTGAGAAGCCGAAGCGGTCAGATAGTCTGTCTTCTCTTGATTCGTGCGCGAGTTTAAAACCGCGCCCAGCTGTAAGCAATCGTGGCCGCTTCCCAGCGGAAGCGCGCGATCTGCAACGGCCGCATGAGCTGGCATGCCCGAAACCGGGTGCCAAAAGCAAAACGGTCGGGCCAACTGATTTGTCGTTAGACGAGTTTGCAGTCCATAGTTGGCGTACAGCAGTAAAGTTGTGTAAAACTGTGTCAGGGGAATACGCTCGTACTCTTTTGGAACATTTGGAGTACAACGAATTTTTAACTTCCATGCGATGTACCTTTCGAGATGATGCTGTTTTAGCTTTTGATAACGATTTCCGTCATAATGCAAAAGAAGAAGAATTTTCGTTATATGATTTTCAACAACGTAATAATTACAGCGCCCGGCATTTTCATGCCGGCAACCGTCGACACCAAAATAAGGCCGTAAGCCAACAGCTTTTTCGCGGGCGCAGCGGTTCGGACACGAACCGCTACAAATTTGCCTGCTGTTACGCCTATCAAGAAGGCAACTGTCTCCGATCCGCCGCCGCCTGCTCATTCAACCATGTTTGTGGGGAGTGTGGTAAACGCGGACACAGTTTTCGAGAACACCGAGACACCGGCAACGCCGGCGCCGGTGTATTATCTGAAAGGTTATCTGAATGACACGGTTTGCGTATTATCTGAAAGAACGACAACTTTGGCGCCGTCAAAATATGCCGGCATAGGAGGCGGCGTGTGGTGATGCCCTCCTTTTCCAATTCATCCTGGCACGTGTGGTCCAACTTCAGTGGACGCAGTACACCTTCAATGGTCTGGTTAAACAAGTTCTCAATACGCTCGTAGAATGGAAAGGCACAAACTCTGGGGACTGGTTTTTTTTATGTCGAGTGTAGTTACGGTGGGAGCACTACTGACAGCTGTTGTGTACGTTAATGAAAGAGTAAGACTAAGAACGGCAGAAAATGAATTACGCAAGTTAAGTGAGGTAAAGCTTTACCAACCGAAAACCACACAGTCGCAGCTTTATGGCTCTGCACAATAATTATGATTAGAACGCTCAAAGGGTTAACCCGTTTTTCCTTTCCTCCATTGTACGTACAGACGTAGTTTGTCGACGCTGTAACTTGCAACTGGTTGGAGTGTTTTTAGGCAGCTGAAGCTGTGACTTCTTGGCGTTACGTACTGGCATTTCAGTGACCACCGCCCGATGTTGCAGCTGCCATCGAGTCCCATCTTCGGTGTCCTACTATTATGAAGGCGGAAATCACGTTTGCCGGCATTTGCATAGGTCGTGAGCGAGCTACTGCCGTAAGTTTTTGCTTACGAACACTGGCCAACCTACCAATACGGCAGATTTTAGAATTTGTTGCGCGCTAATTCATATATAATCAGGTAGGGCAAAGCGGATGTTGCAGAGCGCCCAAGTACGGTACACAAAACGTCCATTTTCTTGAAAGCATCATTATGAGGATTGCTTTTGTAGATCGCGTCCAGCGTTGTTGGTTATGCGCTGCTGCTGGCACAACTGAGTGACAAACACCGATGATATCGTGGGCAGCTGCGATATTTCCGAAACTGACTGAATGTCCGCCACTTATCCTGTCGCTCCTGCGGTTGCCGATCAACTGACTGCAGAAGCACACTTGGACGCTTGAATTGTGCTGTCTGTTTTTTTACCACTTTTCATTCCATAAGTTGTTGCACATCTTGAACTGAAAAATTTTACATTTTTATTGCCGAGCGTTTCAGCCTATACGGCTTGGTAAATGTTATACCTCTACCATTGCTTTTTAGCTTTTGTTTTATACAAAGTAGTTTTGTAATTTCGTAAGCAAAGTTTGATATTTTGTAAATGCTTTATTTAATATTGTTCTATTTCGACTGTACGAGCTTTCTGCGTTTGAATTTCGTTCGTGTTGGTGAACTTTGTGCTAAAAATTGTAGTTGTTAAACAAATTTTAAAGTATAATCGTTAAATAAATTTTCCGTACGTATAGCAAGTAGCAACGGCAGCTCCTGTAATGCCACAGCAACATGCGAATACGCAATCCCTGAATGTGTGGGCTGGTCCGTGGTGGACATCAATCTCAGGTACCCAGACCGAAGTCAAAACCCGCGAAATTTCCGCAACATCAGCCTGGGCATGGCCACAGTCCGGGAGAATCGCGCTGTCCGGTTGGGTCTGCACGACACCCACCTAAACATGACGAAGATGGCCCTGGCGGTAGACTTCCGCTACCTCCCTGAAGGAATGTTCATCCAGGCGACGAATCCCATCCGACGCAATGTTACCGAATTCACCCTGTACAAGTCACCACCGCTGTACCGGCAAAATGCCGACAATGAACTTCACCAGCCTCCTGAGCTTCACCATCGACAAATGCGACCACAGCTACCGGAAACCGTTAACGGGGCACCGCGGTGACTTTGTCCAGAACCCGCATTTGCGTTTCATATTATTCAGTGAATGCGTCACCATGGAACTGGAGCCGTACACCTTCACGCACATTCCGGACCTGCGCTTACTGGCACAAGAGAAAAAATTCTTTGAATCTTAATGGATGTCGGAAACAGAAGATCGAAATAAATGGTTGCAACTGCGCCGTTGCGGCTGTAAATACGCCTGGTTACGAAAATTTTTCCGGGTCAATTCCGAGTTGCTTGCGCGCGCCGAAAGCCGCCGCTCAGTTTTATGAAGTGTCACGTGCGTTAGTCCAGTGGTTAAAAGGGAAGGCATTTTCGTGCCAACTGACTGCCATAAGCCGCAATTTCCTGAGGACAATAGTCAAGTGGATGGGGCGGAGACGTGCTATTCCTTCAACACTGTATCGCGATAATTCTTCGCTCATTGCTTCGAATAAATAAAATTACTTCGTAGAAACTCGAAGGTCACTCGTTTGGTGCGGGCTCCTGTATTGCCTATGAGCATTGAACAGATTTCTTTTGTGCCTTAACGCGTGTACAATTTTGATTGCAATTTTGCAGTGACCCTTTGTCAGGTTTTGATGATTTGTTTAGCGTTTCATAATGTTGCTTATCAAAGAATAAAATCTGTCTAAGAACGAGTTTTGCAACTGTCAGATGTCATAAGTATTATATCAAAATTCTGAAGCATTTTTGTTACCGGTGTGACCTCAGTAAGATACAGCTAGCTAAATCGGGGAGGGCGTTATGCCGCGATCGAGGAACTGCCACAACGATATTTCATGAGTACTGCCACAACGATATTTCACAGTATCGCTTACCGAGCAACTGAACCGGTGATCAAATTCGCAAAATATCTTCTTTAACAAAAATTCTCGCGATGAAATACCGACATACATATCAACGGATGCTAGGATCCGGCGAAAAGCTGCAGAAACACAAGCTCCACTTTCATGTAAGATTGGCTGGGTTAAGTTCTAACGGTTAGAATTGGCACTCGGTAAACGGCAAACATTACTCTAGTACTAATGAGCATTCGCGTTCGGCAAAACTACATACACTGCATTTCCTTTCCCTTGTCCAAACTTCAACGCATTTACTGGATTGCAGTTAGATCCTCTTTGCTCGGATTTCTAATAATATGGCTGCTAATTCGGCTGTAATACAAAGAATCTTAACGGTACACAACTCGTTCTGGTTTGGCCTGATGTTTGCCTGCGGCTACTTTTGTTATCCCACTAGGGCCATCGCCAAAACCTGCTTGATTCGTTACATTATAACGTTCACACTGGGTTTGTGCGTTCTTCTGCAGCTCGGTGCCAACCTCCTGCACGTGACTCGGGTATTCCATGGTGGTAGCGTTATACAAAAGAGAATGTCGCGTACGCTACTGATAATATCTATATAGATATGGCACACTTCGAACACAACAATTTTTTATGACCGCACTTCCAGGTCGTAGTCCAGTAGCCAACGTAGTAACCTGTACACTTCAAATTCTGTTGGTCGACTTCCAAAATCTTAGTAGTCACTCTTAGTCTGGGTAGTAACCTGTAGTTTTTTGTAGTCTCGGTAGTTTGCGTAGTTTTCTGTAGTCTGGGTAGTCTTGGTAGTTTGCGTAGTTTTCTGTAGTCTCGGTAGTCTTGGTAGTTTGCGTAGTTTTCTGTAGTTTCCTGTAGTCCCGGTAGTTTTCTGTAGTTTCCTGTAGTCCCGGTAGTTTACGTAGTTTTCTGTAGTTTCCTGTAGTCCCTGTAGTTTTCTGTAGTTTCCTGTAGTCCCGGTAGTTTTCCGTGGTTCCCTGTAGTCCCGGTAGTTTACGTAGTTTTCTGTAGTTTCCTGTAGTCCCGGTAGTTTACGTAGTTTCCTGTAGTTTCCTGTAGTCTCGGTACACTCGGTCTCGGTACAATTTCCTGTAGTCTCGGTATAAGTACCGAGACTACAAGAAAGAACTACTCAAACTACCGAGACTACAGGAAACTACAGAAAACTACGCAAACTACCGAGACTACTAAAAAGTGCCCAAATTACCGAGACTACCGAAAACTACACAAACTACCGAGACTACCGGAAACTGCACAAACTACCGGGACTAACGAAAACTACGCACACTACCGAGACTGTGCAGGTGACTACGGGCATGGCGGAAAAATTTTGCCATTGTATGAACAGCCTTTGCGAGTACATAGGCTACAACGGAAAGGTGCACTACATCGTCTAAGGATGGCCGTAAAAAATTGTCGTGTCCGAAGTGTGCCATAGGTGTAATGCGCAGACACTAGTCCAGTCACTGTCCAGTTTTATCCAGCTGACAGACGTATTTAAAATCTTATTACTATCCATGTGTCTGTTGGCACTGTTTCCTGGGACATATTTCATTATCAGTTTCTCGAATCTCTCCAGTCTGACGGCGAATCTGGCCGCCAGATATCATTATATTTTTGGCGCATATGGTACACCAATCATCTCGTTGATGCTCACGCTGTTTATACTGTCCATTGTCGGATATGAAACCATATTATCACACTAAATGTGTTTCCGGTTATGGAAGGGCTACAGTTGTCCCCACTGTGTCAAAGCATCCTGTTTCTGATCTCCCACACTTCCCACGATGCCGCGACTGTGCAGCATATGTTGGATAGGCGTTTGGCAACTGTACAACGCCTGTCGGCATATAATTCGCATATGTCGTGGTTGAATTTCTTAACATTTATGGAGACGTTGCTCAGTGCGATGTCGTATCTGCAAGCCGTTCTCGACGACGCCATACTAGCGCAACGTTCTGCACCGAAGTCATTGTGGTTGTTATTTGGAATGGACTGCCTTATGATAGCGATACAGCTGATGGCACTGGCGTACGTCAATGAAAAGGTGACACAAGTTGGCCCAAAAACCAAAAAAATGTATACAGGAGTATCGCTTTTGCAGTGTTGGTGATGCTGTGATGCAGTGGTAGTGATGCTTCTGCGGGTTTTCTGCGCTAAATCTGCTGCTGTTATTTTTTAGTCAGAAAGCGTCATCGATACTCTGCGCGAGATATTAGCATTCCAACAACCATGTCTGGAGATTTCGACGATGGTGAAGCAGCATATACTGCGCGTCGCTGCTGTGGAATCACAAATAACGTTTGCTGGAATTCGAATGGATCGCAGATCGCATACACGCTTCCGCGGTAAACTTCATAAAATTTTGCAAATTAGACTTTATCGTGAAATCGTGAATATAAATTTTACACGTTTGTCAATTTAAGGTAAACTTTTCAAGCACATAACGTGAGTGCAATAAAAGTGGATATTGGATAACTATCTCTTTTGAAAGCGAACTGTTTCGAGATATTTTCTGTTTTTTTAATATCCGCTATATCGTTATTCGGAGCTCGAATCGCACCATGAAAATCTCGAGATGGTGTCTCTGCAGTAATGAGACTTCTTGTGCGGTAGACTGCATGGAGGGTCTGTGGATACGCCTTGTTGATAGCGGAGTTGAGTGATAAAAACCGGTAGTTTTGGAGCAGATAGGAGAAAACGGATGGACAAAAAAACGCCTTCCCAGCAGACTGCGTCAACCCATTTTAGAATCCGCTAGGTAAATAAAGCACAGGTAGACGGTGACCTCGACCCTTGCAGAGGAAGCGCACGTGGTCCCACCGTGGAAGATGACGACTTGTATGTGAAACAGATTCGTTACAATGACAGTTCCATTTTTCGATGGTTTGTTACTTATCTTCCATGACAATAAATTTTGTTTTATTAATAACAAAAATACGTCATGTGCTTAATACGTCCTGTGTTGCATTTCACCAACCACCGGCCGATGCAGCTGATGCGATCGAGAACCACCTTCAATGCACTGATATGCTACAACCGGAAATTACTTTCGCCGGCATATATGTAGCGGATTCGAGCTTCAGCTGTAAGCAATGATTTACCACTGAACTCCCCAACAGGACAGATCTGACTTTTTAAAGAAATTTGTCATTAGAACCGACTGAGGATTGCATGATGAATCAAATGTTCTTAAGCGAATCCAAAGGAATAGATACAGCGTTTTTGCAGATGGCTGGCAGCATCCTGGGACACATATTGCTGTTGTGAGAACTTAGTGACAAGCACCGTTAATACTCTGCTTAAACTCAACGTTAAGCTTACACTCTACGTTTAGCCGTTATTGCTCTACGTAAAGCACCGTTAAAGCGCAAGAACGGTGCCGCAGGGGCTTTGCTGAAGCTCGGTGACCAACTCAAGGCTTACAAGTACTAATTTTCGTGACTTATGTGCTAATGCGTCTTTTTTCGTGCTCTGTACGTTGGCAATTATTTAAATTTCATTTTAGCCTGTCATAATTTTGAGTGCTGTTTACTTTGTTTGATGGTATATAAACGTATAATACTGTATATTATGCCATTCTAATGCAATTTGGGAATAACTTTAAACGTGTGAGCGTTTCAACGCTTGGGTTTTATCCACGTGTCCTAGAACAGCAGGATATTAACAGAGTTCGTTATAAAATAATAACTTTTCAAAACATTTACCATTAAAGTAAAGCAGCAAACGCACCTGCCAGGAAGCATACTTCAACTGTAAGCCGAAACAACTACGATCACTTATTGCGCCGGATAGCGAAATTGCAGACCAAGCGATCCCACCGCGCCTCTGACATTAGTTTAAGCCTAATCCGCGATCGGCGGACAGTTGCTGTTAACTGCCCACAAGAAGAGGCTTATCATTCGCCCCAAACCGTCACAACAGAATAGCTGCATAGAAGGAATACTAATTTGTAAGTAATGCATTTCCATCCGGTGGTAGCACGACCGCGGCATGAAACGCATGGCTCTTTTGCCGGTAAAGGTTCATAAACTGCATTCGTAACGAAAACGCATTCCATTTATGCATCGAAAGTTTATATCACTGGGCAGTTGTGCAGCAGAATGCTTTCAGAATTGCTTCGCAATTTGCTTGTTAATATGAAATGCACAAAGGCTTGGATTTTCCAAAGTGTGACATCTGATAGACGGGGAGCAGTACGACTGACGCAATAAAAGTATAAGCTCTCTGAAAATTTTAAGATTGTGGTTAAAGAAACCTGATCGCTGTTTTGTGCGAGACAACTTGTTTCAAACAAAACCGCGATCAGGTTTCCTTGCATTAATATTCCATTAATGTTCTACGTCTCTCGTGCAACCACAGCAGCGTGTGGGGGGATACTGGAGAAGCTGCTGACCGGAAGCGCAAGCAAGGTGTGTGAACGCAAATGCGTTGGCCACCTCTGATCGCTCCAGCCGCACAAGCAATCCCTTTATTTTGGTTGTGTACAAGCAAAATAAACAGACAGAAGCAAACAGGTGCGCGGCGGGCGGGAGAACAAAAACAGCGACGTTCTGAGCAAGAACTGAGCGATACATAAATGAAAACTCCTGACGCTAGCGCGCGAGCAGAGGCGACAAGAACAGCTCGAAGCGAACGTGTGCAAAACGCAACAGCCATAAAGCGGGCGGCCGCCGCAGAGCCATCAAAGCGTCCGAAAGGCGTCCCGTCTGAATGGTGGGCCAGCGGGGAAGGCGAGCACCGCCGACGTAACATTAACCTCAATTAACGCGTTAATTGGCCGTTAACTGCATTAATATTCCTTGCATTAATATTGCGTTGTTAGCGACATACGCAGTTTTTCCAGGTAGGCATTTAAGTACCTTCCAGCCAGAAAGTACTCGTAGTAATAGACGTAGCGATAATGCTTTCTAGTTGCACAGTATTGCGGTAATCATACAATGCGATTCTCCTTTGGTCTTCACAGGTCGTCTGGTCCCATGTCATTCTGTTTTCTCAGTTATTTAACCTGCTTTCTAGGTCTTCCCAAATTTTTCCAATTCTTTGACGTTCTGTTTTTTTTGTACCTAAAAATATAAATGGCTAACAGGATAACCTTCTTACTCAACATTCTAAAAGTACACAGCACCGTTTGGTTATGCTTTTTGCATGCCTGCGGTTACTTTTGCTACCCAGTCAGAGACTTCCTGAAACCTCCAATACTGCGTCACTTCGTGAAGCGTACAATGGGTTGTTGTGTTGTGTTTCGATTTGCCGTTAATTTAATTTACGATGTCGCTTTATTTCACGAAATGAACACGTCAGAAACTAGCATGTTGGCTATACTGCTATTGCTACCGAATCTGCTGCTTTTCCCACTCACAAGATTAGGTTATACTGTACAGATATGGCGTACTGCCGGTTTTCTACAAAATAATGTCGCTTCCATTAATCCTTTCATCCAGCTCTATCATGTGATCAAAACATTGGTATTATCAATTAACCTTTTTGTACTTTTTCCTGGAGAAAATTTGGTCATGAATTTGCTCCATCTGCCGAACATGACGATTTCTTAGGCCGAGCTTAAATTTCATGTTCTCGGTGAATATGGCAAGCCGATTGTTTTGGCCATCAATGTTTTGCTCAGTCTATCGAATACTGGTTACAAAACCGTAATGTGTTTCTTGGTCGTATTTCGCTTTATGGAGGGACTGCAGTTAAGAGACACCTGTCGCTGCATTCATTCTTTGTTGTTCGACAAAAAAGATTTCACCGTGACCTTGAGAAACTTCATAGAATCCCATATGTCAACCTCTCGACGGTTGTGTGAATACAATAAACGTTTTTCCTGGCTGAATATGATGACCTTCATCGAACTCTGTTAAGCGGCATGGCTCAATTGCATACCGTTCTCAACCAGCTTGTAGAACGTAAAACACAAACTTTGGGGACTGGGTTTTCTTTACCTCAAGTTTCATTATGGTTACAGCACAATTGACGGCTGTCGTGTATGTCAACGAAAGAGTAAGGAAAACCTTAGGTACATGTTGAATTAAGCCATGCACAGCAAAGCTGCTCCAATCCAAAATTGCACAGTCGCTGGCTTATGGTTTCGTACATTTTCAATGCTTAAAAGCTAAAGCTTTCATCTGTTTTCCATCTCTTTATCTAGGATACAGTTTTCCTCATATTTATCCAGGGTATTCCGTTTTGTGGATTGTTGAAGTCGTGACTGCTTAGCCCTACATGCAAGTACTGTATTTCACCGGCTACCGACCGATGTTGCTGTAGCTATCGAAACACATCTTCAATGTACTGCTATGATGTAGGAGGAAATCACGTTCGCCAGCATATTCATGGATAGTCTGCGAGCTGGAACTGTAAAGGTTTGCGTACTGAGTTATCTGCCAACAACAATTCATAATCTGGTTTACGCTATAATTCTAATGCAGGTCAGCTGAATGAGTCTTGTATACCGAGAAAATGTCTGGAATAACGTCCAAGCATCAATATGGGGGATGTTTTTGTAGATCATGTGCAGTGTCGTCAGTTACGCATTCTTGTCGGCTCAACTCAGTGACAAACACTGATGATATCATGCGCCGTTATAGAATTAAGTTCGCATTCAGGGATCGGTTGGCTTTCCGCCAGTATTCTGCCGCTTCTGTGGTCATCGAGAAACTGAAGACATAGACGCTTTATTACTCTTTAGTTATACGACGCCTTTTTTACGCATTTTTGCTTGATATCTTGCACTCTGAAATTGTGGAATCTTTTATGCAAGGTTTTTAGAGTTTTTGACAGACGTCTGGAACGTTCAACGATAAACAAAAATGTGAAGCTGCTTTATTATTTTTCGTCGCCTGCGAGCCACCTAATGCGGAAGTATTGCAGTGCTGACAAGATCAGTTTGACGTAATTTAAGGAAAAGTAAATCGATCACCTGAAAATTGTCATAACGCTGCTAAAGTTACCCGCTCAGTTTTCGTCCCGACTACCTCATGGCTCATGCTACCCGTTGCATGCTGCGAAATTTTACTCGTATTACGTACGCCAACCGAACAAACAATGCAGTATTTCATTATCTTATTCCTATTAGACTCTCTTCGAATTTGCACCCGTTGGTACAATTTCATCTAATGCGATTCTGGCTTCTCAGTTGATTTGGTTTATTTGTAAATTATTTCATATTGGTAGGTTTGTACCTCCTTTGTTCTTCGAATGTTTCCCAACTATAAATGGCCAATAAATCTTCTTTCTTATAAATGGCCAATAAATCTTCTTTCTTAATCGGTATACTGAAACTGCACAACACCGTTTGGTTGTGCTTTTTACATGTATGCGGTTACTTTTGCTATCCAATCAACACATGTGTCCATTCTAGGGCGCTGCTTCTCATCGTGCACTGTGCAATGGGCCTCTGTGTACTGCTGCAGTTTGGCGCCAATTTAATTTACGATGCCTCTTTCTTCCACGGAACGGAGAATATGATCAGGAGCATGACGAGGGCGCTAATTTCGCTACCGACTGCGTTGATTTTTCCTTTAACTCGGTTAGGTTATGCTGTACAGATATGGCGGATTGCTGGCTTTCTACCACACAACGCTCGTGCAATTATCGATTCATTCACTCCCTTCATACAGTTTCACCACGTGATCAAAATATTATCAGTATCACTCTGCCTTTTTTCGTTTTCCCCTGGGATAAATTTGGTCATCAGTTTACCCCGCATGCAAAGCGATACGGCTCTCTGGGCCGCGGAATACCACAGCGTTTTCGGCGAATATGGCCAGCCGATTATTATGTGCATTAAGTTGGTGCTTCTTCCATCGATAGTTGGTTGTGAAATTGTAATGTCTCTGCTAATATTATTTCCTTTCATGGAAGGACTGCAGTTGGCAGAGATTGGTCGAAGGGTCCGTTCTTTGTCGTTCGAAACAGATTATTATTCCGCGAGCTTGAGAAACTTTCTAGAACTACACCTGTCAATCTGCCGACGGCTTATCGAGTACAATAAACATCTTTCTTGGCTGAATGGGATGGCCTTCATTGAAATGTTGCTAATAGGGATGGGCTACTTGCAACTTGTTCTGCGTGAGCTTGTAGAATGGAAGAGCGCAAACTTGGAGAACTGGCTTTACTTTTCCTCGTGTATCATTCGAGTAGGAGGACTACTGGGGGCAGCTGTGTACAACAACGAAAAAGTAGGTAAGAGTTTAACATAAACTGGAGGATGCCGGTAAATTATTCTTCGTAGAGCGTTGGAGCTTTAAATGCTTGGCGTCATGTGCTGGCGTTTCACCTGCCGCCACTCGATGTATCTTCCGCTATCGAAAACCATCTTGACTGCATAGCTCTTATGCAGCCGGAAATCACCTTCGCCGGCATATGCATGGATCGTAAGCGAGCTACGGCTGTAAGTTTTTGCTTACTGACTGCTAATGCTATAGGTATCCATACTAACGGGCAGAATATAATAATAAAAGGAAGTGGAATAAACTAAATTAAGGTAAACGGGGTAACGCTATGAGCATATTGTGCACAATCCCATCTCATGTTAACTGGGACAAGTTCTTCATTTGATTGCATTATACTGAGGGGTGCTCGTTGTTGTACATATGGAACTATTAAAACAAAACAGGCAAACGGGTTAAAACTATTAAAACAAAACAGATAGTATTTCGCGAATGCCCTTTTTGTTATATTGATGGCTTTTGCCCAATAAAGATTATCTCCAAACAGATAAACGGGTTAGTAGGCAAATCGGGCGTATAAGTGTGTCGTTTTTGCAGATGGCTTGCAGCATCATGGGATTCGTACTGCTGGTAGCGGAACTCAGTGACAAGCATCGCTATTAACCTTATTCTACCTGTAAAAGCATGTACGGCTTTGCTGGTCCTAACGGTGTACTGCCGCTGTGTAGTTAACTTTGAGGCTTATTTACTTTGCATTATGTTGTCTTGCACCTCTGCTTTGCATACCGTATAATTTGATATTCATTTGATACCGAGCAATTCATTTCGATTGTTAAATTATTTAAAATATTCTTGTTGTTTTATTTCACGATTATCATGGCTACAACTAATAATAGTGCTTAAATGTTAAATTAAGAAGTAAACCAATCAACCAATACCGTCTTGTAAGAGCGCATAGATAATTCAATACCTGCAGTTCATTAAATATGTATAATCTTTGAGATTTACCATAAAACTTAAAAAGCAACTTAAGAGTAAAACTTAAAAATGTTTGTTCTTGCGTACATCACTGAGATAACATTTCCGCCACTGCTACGGCAATTATTGCAAGCGCAGATTTTTATATCGCTTCTCAACAGAAGGAAACAGCCACTTCCTTGGTAGTATTGTATTATTCAGCAAACTGGATGACTTGCAACCATCCGCACACGGCGTGATATCCCAAATTCGGATAGGGCCACAAAGGGCGACCACGTTGCACTGCCTTCAGCCAGTTCAAATTACGTTCCGGCGGCTCCACATGCAACCTAATCAGCTGACATTAAGGTCTCTTACTACACATGTCGACGAAATATGCCTCCTTACTTTTGCAAGCACTGGGCCAATAGATCGAAATGCCCGTCGGATACAAAACCCAAAATATCCACCACCTCCATCCGTTTGTCCAGCGCTTCTCTGTCTGCCTCGTTTGGTGGACACAACGTATCGAGTTTCTCGAAGAAATCCAGGGTCCACTGCAGAGGATCCGCATTTCGACTCTGCAGTCGAAGTTCATCTGTCTGACAGTTGAATAACGTGCAGACATATCCACACGGCAACGTCCCCGTTTTGCCATCGTGGAGTAACATACAACGCTCAATGAGAATCTGACAGCGGTGCAAAATTATCACGCCACATGTATCCCGCACTTCCGGGCGGAGAACGTAGGTGCGGTAGCAGTCGACGAAATCATCCGGAGCGACGTACTCGTTATCAGCTATTATCAAATGATTGAGGAAGATGCTCTTATGCTGTAAAATGCGTGTCAGTGCGACAACGCATCGGTGATAGTTTCCGATTAGGTAGATGCAACGCGTGGCCCGGGTAGCAGTTTTGTGAATAGCCAGCGCTAGATCGTAGGAGTTGTTGATGCAGCTGCTGGCCCGCACGATGAGTTGTTTGTCCAGAGACTGCCATGATAAAACACTATGCCAAAATACCGACACTCTAACAAAAAAGAAGGTACAGTTACTAGTTTGTCTAATGTATTAATCTCAAACTAGCACTCTCTCAAAATTATTCTCATTCGAAGAAGTGAAACCGGAATCCGCCAGAAGAATCGCTTACTTTTTAATGATCTGTCGTTCGTAAATGTCGAAATACGAACATAATTCCATCAGAATATCCTCGGTTATATCTTCGAAATTACTCGTATAGTCAGCACAAACATCGGCTGCGGATGAAACGTAAACATCACGCTCCATTGCAGTTTTATCAATAGCAAGGGCATAAGCCAGCAGCTCTTGTGGAATGTCTTCACAACCTTCCGACCAAACCGACTCGAGCATATCGCGCCGGCACAGCACTACAGCAACGTCGTTTTGAATGCCCATTAACACCGTCCCGGTATGGTTCATCCAGCGGTATCGAAACTCAGAGTTGTTGCAGTGCCGAAGAGCTTCAATGGATGCGGGTGAGAGATTGACGGTTACCTTCTGGACCGTCTCCGCGGTCGCCGCATTACGGGGTACACGCTGTCGCAAACGTCGACGCTGCCAGAACGGTCCGTCGTTAACCACCAGTGAATTATCGAAAGCGTTACTGGTCACGGTCGCCAACTGCCACCCGTTGCCGGTTGGTCGACCATCCCATTCCGGGTAGACCCAGCCCGTCTGCGATTGGAGGGATAGAACTTTACATGGGTACCATCTGCAGAAATTAATTCGCAACGTTGCAAGTTGACATCCAAAATGAATTTAGGTAGTAATATTTTCCCGTTTCCGGAAGAAATATGACTAAAATATAACGTAAACGTGCTAAGGTTTTGGCGAAATAAGAAGCGTAATTGTAGGCACTAAAGTTTGAACATGTATGTATATCGAAATGTACCGTTCGGGTTGGTCTTCCGCTAACCGCAGTAACACTTCCATGTTCTCTGCAATGTCGCTCGTGTCAGTAATCTGTTCATCTAAATCGTCGTCCATTATAAAACATTTGTCGAATGCTACTGTTTCTTGTTGCCGCTTGGAGCAGTTGAAATCCACCAGGAGACCATCTTCCGAGCGATCCACCACAAAGCCGCGCGTGAAATTTCCATCGGCGTCCAGCACATCCACAGCCAGCTCTTGGCGGACACAGGATAATCGTTTGCACTGCTGGAATGTCCATGGAAATCAGCGTTCAGTTGCAAATCGCGTGGTTGCTTTTATAAAAAAAGAACCAGAACATGGTAGGCTGGCAAGACTAGATGCTAGGGTAAGCGAAAGGATGCAATATTCTCAGTCGTTTCAAGTTAGCACCAAGCGTAGCGACAGAAACAGTGCCAGGAAGGGAGAGGAAAAATCAATACAACCGCCGACATGTTATCACGCCGCTGTACTGATTATCTGGTGTGAAGGCCACATCAAAGTCGTATGTATGCGCGAGCTATGCCAGTAAGGCGGTTAATAAAAAGATAAATCCTTTGCGACCATTTTGGCAAACTCATGTTCGTCTTTTTTTAGTAAAACTTATTGTTTCGCCATAATTATGCTATAAGCTAATCCAGAATACAAGACCTGAACGTATGACACAGCTAAGTTCTGTTGCAGTTTTCAAATACCATTTGCCGGTACAAGGACAGTATAAAATCGTATACTGCAGCACAACATCATTACTGTATAATAATGTATAATACTAATATTACAAGCGAAACCTTTTCCCTTCTTTGTAAGACTTTTATATTGATTGTGTAATTCAGCGTCCGATTAACGGCGCAAAGTAATATGATCATACGAACAGTTATACAGTAGTTAACTGCATTAAGTGCGTGAGTAAAGCGTGAACGAGATTCTTGTCGTAAAGTAAATTATATTTCGTAATTGCGCTTAAACAGTTTTGACAATTTGATCATCCTTTTTTAAATTTCGGTGGGTTAAAATGTATAATTAGGTTAAAATGTGAAAATTGCTTTTTTTCTTAAGTTCTTTATTTTATATGGCAAAAACCGTGTTTTATAAATTAATAAGTTCAGCAAGTGGCCCAGCACAACAAGCAAGCGGTAACAGATACACAAAGCACGACTCTTGAAGAACCTACAGTACCTATGTACAACACAAACGTGTGCTCTTAGTGTACTGCATGATGGCTTGGTTTTACGCTTTGCCTGGATAAACCTTGACCTTATACCGCGCTATCTGAAACCTATCAATCTGTCAATCTAAGCCATTTTTTGGCTGTACCTACCTGACTTAGCACCCACCGCTTTTAAAATGTAACAATTGCAGTACTCTTTTTCTGATTTTTTAAGTACCTTTTCATTTTAAACATACAGTAAGCGTAACTTGTTAAAAATGACCTGGGCGAGAGCATTTCCATATAGAACATGCATTATCACCAGTAAGTACAAAAGTGACGACAAATTTTTGCGCACGGTTTTCGGAAACTGTAAACGTTTTACGCATTTTACGCTAAATTTGTTAGCGTCATCGGAATATGTTATCTTCCATGTGTTTTAAGGTGTCACTGTATATATTACAGTTATTAATGATTTGCAAAATCATTAATAACTTTGATATCCGAATGAACCCATCCAGTTCTTTCGGATATCCAAATAAAGCAATGACAAAGTACTGCTTTTTTCCTTATGCGTATCGAGCTGTAACAGTGCAATCTGCAAAAGTCACATAGGTATACCGTTAATTTACAGTTAACCATTTATATAAGCAAATTACTCTCTGAGATGCGGGGTGTATCGCACCATACGCACATACGTCACCATATTTGCGCTTTTTGTCGTCGCTTTATTTTGTGCTCCTTGATTTGCTTGTGCTGGATCCCGCGCACGTTGGAATTAAGCTATGACAGAGTATATACTCGCGGAATCCATCTTTATGGCGGCCATTGGCACGCACATGTTAAGAGCGTGTCCACTCAGGCACCACCTCGTGTGGTCGACCTGGACTGACCTTTTTGTTTGCTTTGCAGTCGTAATGCTGGGAGTGCAGTCGTTGAAACCCCTTCTGCGGGAAAGCTCCGATTGGTGCGCGAACAGTATGTTACACTTTCGTAAAATACCTCAACTGCAGTAGTTACTGATTCACAAAAATCCCCAGCTACTGTATATAGGGAGAATTCAACTGCTGAGGCAGCACTCCCTGTAATTGCTGCCGTCGCCCGGCTGGAGTTTTACGTTGTGGCTAAACATGGTGCTTAATGCTTATGTACTGCCGTAACGTCACACTCCAGCCGGGTGACGGCGGAAAGTACAGGGAATGCCTGCGCCTCTGAAAGCCCCTTATATGCATGTATGCATATTGCATACTCTTCGATCGTGTTATAGGCAATGTGACGTCCAGTATGCCGGCACCGTCATTTGCACCCACTTCCGTTCACAAAGAGCCCTTTCCCAACTTTGACTGCCAGCCGATGAAGCAGGATGAATGTGATAATATGACCTTACTCATGTGCGTACATTATTATATTGTCTTACAGTAACAACTCAGGTAACACTCATACACTCCATAGAATACTGTGCTCATAATACAGTAAGTACTTGTACCTTGAAAAGCATTTCACTTCACCTATAGCGGTTGTAATGATTGTCAGTGCATGATTTGAACCACAAAATTCCAATATTGTCTATCACACATATCAAACCACGAGCGTGCCGCTGTCTGAAGTTTGACAATCGCCATACCGTGCAGGATCATAGGTCGGAAAAATCAAACACTCAAAACTCTCTGTAGCATGTGCGACCGTTAGTATGAGGGTTTATTTAGTCAAAGCTATAAAAACATTTACCAGAAGGCCAGCATCAGCTTTTGACCGTGTCTTCTTTTGGCTGTGACTGTAGGATCCCGGATTGCGTGGGTTGGTCCGTGGTGGACATCAATCTCAAGCACCCAAACCGAAGTCAAAGCCCGCGAATTTTCCGCAACATCAGCCTGGGCATAGCCACAGTCCGGGAGAATCGCGCTGTCCGGTTGGGTCTGTACGACACCTACCTAACCATGACAAAGATGGCCCTGGCGGTAGACTTCCGCTACCTCCCTGAAGGAATGTTCATCCACCAGGCGATAGATCCCATCCGACGCAATGTTATCGAATTCACTTTGTACAACTGTCATCACCGCTGCACCGGCAAAATGCCAACCTTGAACTTTACCAGTCTCCTGAACTTCACCATCAATAAATGCGACTACAGTTACCGGAAACCGTTATCGGTGCGCCGCGATGATTTTGTCCAGAACCCACATTTGCGTTCCATCATATTCAGTGATTGCGTCACCATGGAGCTGGAGCCGTATACCTTCACACATATTCCAGATCTGCGTTTGCTGGCACTGGAGAATGACTTCTTCCACTCCTTCTGGATGGAGGAAGAGGGTGCTCGGGATAAACAACTGCGTCTGCGCCACTGTGATTGTGAATACGCCTGGTTGCGGGATTTTCTCCGGGTCAATCCCGAGTTAATTGCACCGAAGACCGCCGGCCAGCTGTATGAAGTCTGTCAGGCTGTTAGTCCGGTGGTTATAAAAGAAGACATTTTCGTGCCCATTGACTGCAGGAAGCCGGAACTTCCTCAAAAGAAGAATGGAGTTGATTGGAATGAAACTCGCTTTGCCTTTAACAGTGATCCCCAATAATTTTTTACTCATTACACTGAATAACAGCAATAAATATTTCTACTGAGAAAGTACACTCGCTTTTGCTGGCTGCATGACCCAGGCGTATAACTTTTAATGGTTTGTTTGCTCATCTTTCGCAATAACTGCTTAGTTTTTAAAGGCACAAAGGTGAATACGGATAAGTTCTGCCTCTGACTTTTAACGCCGGTAAATTATTCGCAGTAAGATTATAATAATAAGATGAAGAAAACCTATTATCCGCCATTTGATGAGATTTAAAAAGTCGAACTTACTGTTGGCCATTGTCTGTTGATCAGCAAGCAGCGGAAGGCTCGAAGGGGATGACTGGCGGATAGACACCATAATTTTCGAAACCGCAGAGCATTTAAAAGACCTTGGCTAAACTTTGTTCGACAATGTTTTTTGTAGTGCTACAGGGCTTTCCAGTTACAGATTTCGCTAAGATTTACTTTTTAGCTGTAGAACCTCATAAAGGGCGAAAAATAATAAGTCAAAGTAACGACGAATGTTGGACTCGAGGTGTTGGTGGTACTACTACCAGCGATACAGTAAATTCCCAAGATCCAGCTGAGACAGCGAGCGAATTCTCAAAACGTTTTCATAACAGGCACGTTAGCGGTTAAATGATAGAATCCATATTAATTACACCATGCTGGTAGCTCGAACCACTTGAACAGCTGCACAAACAAATGCACGCACTTTGTATGAGACTTGTTGTGATAATGGCTAGGATCGGGCGCGTTCCAAACGTCAGGCGTGAGTGTTAGCAGTCGGGAAAAGCAAGCTGCTTCCCTATTATCTGCTGCAACCGCTCACCGAATTGCAGTCATTGTTACTAAGATGGCGGTTAAACCAGCCGTTATCCGAAAAATCCTTACGATCCATAACACTTGCTGGTTGTGTCTGATGTTCGCATGCGGTTACTTTTGCTATCCTGTCAGCGTAATCGCAAAAAATCGTTTAGTTCGATATATTTTGGCTTTTACACTGGGCCTGCGTGTTCTGCTGCAGTTTGGAGCTAACCTTGTGCCGCAGGCTCACGCACTTCATGGCGAAGGCGCCTGGACACAGAAGAATATATCGCGTACGCTACTGTTATTACCAGGTTTGTTGATATTTCCGTACACACGATTTGGTTGTGCTGTGCACATCTGGCGTCATGCCGGTTTTTTATCGTGTAATGCGCGTGGACTGGCCAAATCATTGTCCAGTTTTATTCAGGTCACTGACTTGGTTAAGGTTTTATCACTGTCTGTCTGTCTGTTGGGGCTGTTTCCAGGGACAAATTTTATCACTAACTTTTCCAATCTGACCCGTGATGTGACAGACGAGGCAGCCAAATACCATGACATTTTTGGGACATATAGCACAGGGTTTGTCGTGCTCTTGGACGCGCTGTTTATCCTGTCCGTTGTTGGTTACGAAACGGTTTTGTGCACGCTAATCTTATTTCCCGTTATGGAGGGACTGCATCTGTCGGCGCTATGCCGCACCATCCGCTCCCTGTTCTTCAACGCTCCACACGACGCCGCGGCCGTGCAAGGGATTTTGGATATACATATGGCTGATGTACAGCGCCTGTCCACATATAATCAGCATTCGTCGTGGTTGAATTTTTTTACCTTTACGGAGACACTGCTGAGTGCGCTGTCATATCTGCAAGTCGTTCTCGACGACGCTATGGCACAACGTTCCATACCGATGGGATTAATGCGCATGTTTTTTGTAATGGATTGCCTCATGATATCAACACAACTGACGGCACTGGTGTATGTTAATGAAAAGGTGACAAAATGTTGCCGTATACCAGGAGGCCCCTTTTGCGGCTGAACCAGTGTTGCAGAAATGCGTTTTCCTAACTTCGGTATCTTACTCATTCTTTCTTTAGGCAGAGCGCGTTATCGATACTCTGCGCGAAATATTAGCGTTCCAGCAACCACATTCGGATACTGCGACGACGGTGAAGCAACATATACTGCGCGTCGTAGCTGTGGAACCACAAATAACGCTTGCTGGAGTTCGAGTGGATCGCGAACTCGCCACCGCGGTAACCTCAAAAAAATTCTGCACGTTAAACCGTCTTTGCCTCTTAATCGCCCACATCATTGCTGCAAAGCGGATTTCTGATAATGGTCGCTACGGGACTTTTACTGCTCGAAAACTTACTACTTTATTTTAAATAACGCTATAGTGAGTTATTTAAAATCGCCATGCATTAGGCCATTATCGCAGAATCGAGGCCATTATCGAACCATATTTTAACCGCTTACACGGAAATGCTTGACATGACGGTATCGTATCACAACATTAATATGGCTCCTTGCAGATTGCATGCAGTGTCTGTGGATACGCTTTGTTGATAGCGGAATTGAGCGATAAGAGCCGGTAAACCTGGCGCAGATTTGGGAAAATGTAGTGGACAGCAAAGCGCCTCCCCATATGACTCCTGCCGTTATCGCGTTTAGATCCAGCTAAAGTCCAAGAGGGACACACCTCGTTGTCGGCACTTGTCGCAGCTCACAATCGGTCCGCTCACCGTTGGGGAAGTCCACCTAGTCCCACCGTGAAAGGTGACGTCTTGTAAAAGATTCGTTGTGTTGCTACGTAAAAAGAACATAGAGTAGTAATTCCTTACATACGACTGATACGAGGAACACAACACCAGCCTTGGTATGCTACAGAAAAGCGCAAAAAGTAATTAATGTTAACTGTATGTGCAACTTCCAAATAAATCAGACAGATATGTATTCTGGTACACCTCTTGATTCTTGTAATGTTTATCGTTCTTGACAACGGCGTGCAGGTATGCTTATCAAAAATCTAACAAATACGGAATCAGAATATGAGTGCCAAGGGAAAGAATTTTAACAAAGTACAGTATCCAACGGCGAAAAAAACAAAGCCTGAAAAGCATCCATGAGTGTACGGAGGATGTATGCGACAAGAGCGTCTTTTTGCATGTTGTCTCCAGCTTTCCCGCCAATATAATTTTGATATAATTAATATATGTACCAATACAACTCACAATCACTTCATCGGCTCATCCAACAGAACAGCGCAACTTCTTTTCGCAGTCATGGAGAATTCATCAAGCCTGAATTACAGTAGTACGAGTTCAATCAGTGCTATGTGCTAAGACCCTTTTGGCATTTCTAAGTTTTGTTGGTTTGTTTATTTTTTCGAGATTTTGGTTTTAAAGATAAAAATCTGTCTATGAACAAGTTCTACAACTGCCAGATGTCAAAACTGCTCTAGTTCTGAAACACTTTCCTTTTATTTTTTTTCTGTTCAGTGACCACAGTATGATACAGCTAGCTGAACTGGGAAGAGCGAAGAGCGATATGCCGTGCTTGAGGTAAGAGAAGTGCCATCGTACGAGTAACTCACAATGTCGGCTACCGAGCCGCTGAACCAGCGATCAAATTCGCAAAATGTTTTGTACAACAAGCACATTAGCAGCTAAATACTAACATACAGATGAAGAAACTCTAGAACCGGCGAGGCAACTGCACAAACACATGCTGAACGGTCATACAAAACCAACTTTATTAAATTCTGACGGTTAGAGCTGGTACTCGAAAACGGTAAACGTCAGGCGCCGATGAGCGTTCGAGTTTAGTAAAAACACAATGCATTTTCTATCACTGTTCAAAGAATTTACCAAGTTGCATTAACTCTTCTGTTACTCGAATTCTTAATGGCATGGCTGTAACATCGGCTGTAAAACGAAGGATCCTAACGGTACACAATACGTGCTGGTTAGGCCTGATGTTCGCCTGCGGCTACTTTTGCTTTCCCATCAGAACAATCGCTAAAACTCGTGTATTTCGTTACATTGCGACGTTTACGCTGGGTGTGTGTGTTCTTCTGCAGTTTGGCGCCAACCTCTTGCACGTAACTCGCTTAATCCATGCTGGTAGTATTATACAAAAGAGTCTGTCGAGTACGCTGTTGATAATACCTGGTCTGTTGATTTTTCCGCTGACGAGGTTTTCCTACGCTATATATATCTGGCTTCATGCCGGGTTTTTACCGCGTAATGCACAGGCACTATCTGAATCACTGTCCATTCTTCTCCAGGTTACGGACGTAGCTAAAATCTTATCACTGTCCATCTGTCTGCTGGCACTTTTTCCTGGGACAAATTTCATTACCAACTTCTCTAATCTGCCAAGTCTGACGGCGAATCTGGCCGCCAGGTATCATTATATTTTTGGCGCATTTAGTACACCCTTTATAATGTTCATGCTCACGCTGCTTATATTGTCCATTGTGGGATACGAAACCGTTTTATGCACGCTAGTTGTGTTTCCGGTTATGGAAGGACTACAGTTGTCGGCACTATGTCATAACATCCACTCTTCGATTTCTTACACTCCTTACGATTCCGCAACTGTGCAGAAAATGCTGGATAGACATTTAACTATTGTACTGCGTTTGTCGGCATATAACTCGCATATGTCATGGTTGAATTTCTTGACCTTTACGGAGACGCTGTTCAGTGCGTTATCGTACCTTCAAGCCGTTCTCGACGACGCCATACTGGCACAACGTTCCACACCAAAGTCAATGTGGTTGTTTTTTGTAATGGACTGCCTTATGATAACGACACAGGTGTTGGCACTTGTATATGTTAATGAAAAGGTAACCAAAGTTGACCCAGTGAATTTATACAGAAGGATCACTTTTGCGGTGGCAGTAATGCTGCGTTTTTACGATTTTTCTTCGCTCATTATTCTTTAGGCAGAAAACGTTATCGATACTCTGCGCAAAATATTAGCATTCCAGCAGCCATGTTCGGAGATTGTGACAGTGGTAAAGCAACATATATTGCGTGTCGCTGCTGTGGAACCACAAATAACGTTTGCTGGAATTCGAGTGGATCGCGAACATGCCACCGCGGTAAACTTTACGAAATGACGTAGACTGTTTTGTTACTTTAACGTGAACGCTTAGACCACATAACTGCAAGAAGTGCATATTGGATAACGATCTCGGTGGTTTCCAAAACTTATGCGTTCTATATCATTATTATGAGCATGGATTGTAACACCACCTGACACTTCGGAACTGGCCATTTTTGCGCGATAGTTTAACCGTTAACATAAAAAGGCTTGGTGTGACACTAACATCGTCCTTGCAGATTGCATGCAGTGTCTGTGGATACGCTTTGCTAATAGCGGAATTGAGCGATAAAAACCGGTAGTCCTGGCGCAGATTGGCGAAAACGAAAGGACAGCAACACTTCTTCCTGCTGCTGCTCGCAGTTTCTCCATTTACTCTTCACCTACTTGAAAGAAAGATATCAGATTGATGTGGCTCCACCCCGCTCCCCTTTGAGGAGAGTCCACCTACCTAGTCCCACCGAGGAGATGATCTCATGCAAATGAAGTGTTGCATTGCTACGTTAACACTAAAGGCGTAATGCACCAGCCTGGTACAATATGTCACAGAATGACGCACAACGAAATTAATGTTTGTAGTGCAACCTACAAATACAGTGAATGAAGCAAGTGTCTAGTTTCGTCCACCATCCGATTCTTTTATTTTGTATCGTTATTGATAATAAAATGCATTTACGTACGGGCTTCTATGCTAATAGACATGGCATAAGAAATATGAGTTCACCGTATTATAACAGCAACCCAATCTTCACAATCCAATTCGTACCACTGCACCACCATACTTCATAGAAATGCTTTGCTGATTCCCAATAAAACCATTCTGCTAAACTGTTTCACATTTACATCCCGTAAATCCACCTGGTCCCACTGTCTCGGCGTGCCGTCCATGTCGAACCCGCTGAACCTGCAATAACCCATCCACATAACTGACTTATGATACTGCGGTTCGTTGACGTATAAAGTGAAAGGGCTGGCAATAGTGCATCGAAACAATTTTTTTGACGGCATTACCGCTTGCTGCTTCGGCTGGGGTGGACGTTACGGCTGTAATGGTGGTAGGGCTATTGTAATCCGCACTTGCCCTGCTGCTGCGTTCGATAACGCATATCGCCGGAAACGTATCGGCAGCAGGTACGAACACGGCTTACAGAAATACAGCACACCCGGGTTCTACTGCCGGCCCAGTTTGACTGCATTTGTACAACAATGTAATATACATACATACATATTTGTTGGCCGACACAGAAAGACTTACATGCACAGGAAGCTGCGAACAGTCTCCCACTGCTCCGGATAGGCGAGCGTGTCGACCCAGCGAGTATGTACCGCCGCAACCTTGGCGTACACATCATCCGTTATCGGGGGATTATTGTTATCCAATGCCCACATAAAGCGGCTGGCCATGTGCTCCCAGCCTTTATCGCAGCTAAAATGCAGTCGGGGAATGGTGATCTGTAGTCCGTCAATATCCAACATGTAGTCATATGTCTGCGCCACGAAGCGCATTGCCTCCCGTTCGTGTGCCGGCAGAGGCACAAAGCCCATTCCGTTCGATACGAAAACGTCATACATGGGTGGGCCGAAAACTTTAGCCACTGTACAGTTGTACAGCAGGATGCGTTCACAAATGTTTCTCAGTAGACCTATCTGGAATGTTGCACCGTGCTTTCTGCGCAATTTGTCTGGCAAGTAGGGAACACTTGCGCATTGGGTAATGACGCTGTTTTTCAACACAAGTAAAGGTAATTTGATTCCCATGACGGTTAGCAAGTCAGTTAAAAATAAGTCATGATATCCCGGGATGCAGTTCAGTATAACGACGCTTTGGGTTCTTGAGTCGAATGTACGGCTGAGAAGTAATGCGATTTTGTACCAGTTGCACTTGTCGAACAGGGTTTCTATGCAGCTTTCCAGGGATACACTGAAGTGACTAATTTTGCGGGTCAGCAGGATCCGCCACAGTGCACATACTCTGTGCGAACAGTAAATCCGTCAGATAGTAACAAAATATTGTAAAATTGAGACAAACGACAGCATAGCTTTATCATATTTTACCAAAAAACTTATTTTGCCAAAAAAAGTGCTCGTGTGTAAAAACGTCCGGACGACCATGGCTTCCGTCAACTGACCCATCAAAACGTCTGGCAGCCATTAAATTGACGCACAACGCAAGCTATGCCCGCCCAGTTTTCTGCGTTTTCGATCGGTAAACGTGTGTGTCTGTTTCGAGCCGGACACTTAGGCTGTCCAGACGATTTGGTCGGATTTGGTCGGTAACATGTGCAAATAAAATCTTTGCTATTACTAGCATAATAATCAAAAAATTCTATGGAGCTGCACCGGAGAACTCGGCATTTCATGCACACCAGCAATATACAATGCCCGCTTACCGCTGGATCCTCATGCGTGCATGCAGATCTAAGTGAGAAAAGATCTCATTCAATAGTGGATGCGGCAGATAACAAACATGTGCATCCGAGTTCCACGAGTCAAATTCCACATCTACGGGAAATTTAAAGAAGACATTGATTCGCGCTGATGTCCATTATACACGTAAGTACCAAAACTTGACACCTATAGCTCACATTTTTCATGCAGACCACCTTCACTATTTGAGAAAGCGGCCACTGGTAGATCCGCACGGTTTGCTAGATGTGTCTCAAGTAATCGCGACAGTGTTACAGCCGTTGTGGCCGTCGCCGCCGTCTCCGGGTCATTGGCGAAAGCGTTTATGGTAATGAACGTGCAACCATCCTCTTCGATTCGTAAATGAAATCGGCATGGCTCCGAGTGCTTTCCTGGCGCCGAATGGCAATCAAAGGCGTTGCGAAAATATCCGATAATCCGATATTTATTAGAGGTGTCACTCAGAACTTCTTGGGCCCTGACACAGGGAATGAAGTGCTTGCTGTAGGCTAAACCGTCGTTTCGGTACTGCAATGGTGGTTCGTCGACCGGCATCTTCCGGATGACTTGACACTCGTCTACCAGTTCCGTGCGAGTCGATCTGTGCGCAGAGTCGCTGTTTGTTTCAGGAGTTGCCGTTGTGACGAAGAACATCAGCCAGTCTCCGCCCCATACAGAGCCCAACAGAGTTGCGGGTCGAAACCTGAACGGGCCGTCGTCTTCGTCACGCAGTGCGACATACACTGGCATGTTTTTCCACTGATTATCTGCCCAGTGGTGACTATCGATAAGGAATGGCACCGGCCATACGTGTCTCGCATGGATCCAGCCGGCCGCAGCCTTTTTCGAACTAAAACTGATAAACACGAGGTCTCCTTCCAGGTCTTGAATGTTACCCAACCACCATGCTCCGTCATCGCGGTAGACAGCGACGGTGTTCTGATAACTCATTTGGTTGGCATCAGCTAAGAGCCGCTCATACGGAGGCATCGCGCTGGACTCCATACTTGTGTTAGTCATCATATTACTATTAATACTGGACTGGCCCATACGCAACGGGAGAAAAGTAAAAAAATCTGTGCATATATCTTTGATCTGTTTGGAAGTCGAACGGTACTGCAGCTTGGTACTCGTATTTTGTGTATACTGTTGTGAGGAGCGAACAAGAAAGAATACAGCAAAGTACCGACAAACATGTTTTTTTTCAATGCTGCCGAAGGCGCCCATTGCGAGTTTTTATGGTACTGCATCGCTCGAATATGAAGGGACAATCCGCTTGACAAGCTCGCCGCGAGCGCAACTCTCTTGTTTAAATGCATGACTTCAGAATAATCATTTTTTCAATCACATTCTGCACGAGCGCACTGACCAGGGCACATTTTCCGCGTCCAAATTCAGAAAAATTTGATCTTTGGCATAAACATAGTATACCATCGTAGTATATTTAAAAAAATAATTTCAGCTGCTGACACTCAAAGGGCGTGGCCAAAACAAAATTAATAAGTAAGTAATACTGCATGTTATTACAATGCACTACCGTTACACCCGCATAGGCTTTTTATAAAATAACAGCATATCAGGAAAGTTTCACCTCTTGCAGAAACGTAGTATTTTGCCACATGAAAATGAAAATTTTATTGTGCAAACGTTAAGACGACACAGTATAAATACCATTTTGTTGCTGCGTTTCTTTGCAGTAGTGCAACAGTACGTACCAGTACCACATACTGCCACTGTATTTGCATTCTGGATTTTGCTTTTCCTCACTGTGTGCAGTGTGCTCCTGAAACTTGTGATAAATATTAAACTTCATTATTTTTTAACCGTGCTATAGTCGTACACTGTCATTCGGCAAAATATGAGTATTTCCTGATTTATTATTATTACGCTGATACAAACAGCTGCTAGAGTACTACACTAGTGCAGTGCAATAGTATGCACTATGACTTAATAATTTTGTTTTGGCCACGCCCTTTAAGTGTCAGCAGCTGAAATTATGTTTTTAAATATACTACGATGGTATACTATGTTTCTGCCAAAGATCAGATTTTTCTGAATTTGGACCCGGAAAATGTGCCCTGGTGAGCAATATGCACAAATCGCTTCGCAATAACAATCGGTAAAATCGAAAATTATTAGTATGTTCAGTCAAACAATTCAGTTAAAGGTACGACATTCATCGCTTCTCTGCCTTCTCAAGCAAAACAGAAGACTTAAACGACGTGTCTGGCAAACTCAGAGTTTCAGTTAATTGCCGTGCTGGATGGATTACAATAATAAGTAGTCCAATCTTTGGCGTAACGCATAAAGTGCATCAAAATTTGCGAGAGATACTCAGAATATGGCCATGATGTAAAATAACTGAAAAAACATAATTAACTGCAACAAAAATTTAACAAAAAGATATTAACAAAAGCATCTATAAGCTCACGCAAGATGTAAAAAAGGAAGACGTCCATTGGTGCGCTGTGGCTACCCTTGAATACGGTTTTTCGACAAAATACGTGCCAACATTCCAAATCAAATAACAACACGTTATCTCCACACAATGACACGGATCGTTTAAGGAAATGCCTCGGAGATCCCCAGCAAAGCCATTCTTCCCAGCTGTTGCACATTCACATTCCGCAAATCCACCAGATCCCACAGTTTCGGTGTGCCGTCCTCGCCAAACCCATTAAACCTCCAACAATTCAGATATGTAGGTGGGTCAATGCATTTCGTTAAGCTACTGAAGTTCTCATATATACCATGATAATATGCCATGAAAATTTCCCTACTGTAAGTAAGCCAACAACTAGACTTACAGGCATAAGAACGCGCGAATTGTCTCCCATTCAGCCGGATAAGCGAGAGTGCGCATCCAGCGAGACCACACTGCCGTGACTTTAGCGTACACGTCATCGGTGATCGGCGGACAGTTGATGTCCAGCGCCCACATGAAACGGCTGGCCATGTGCTCCCATCCATGGTTGCAGAACAGCGTCACCCGGGGAATATTAACGTGCAGGTCGTCAATGGCCATTTGGTGGTCGTACGATCGCCGTGCGAAACGCATAGTTTTCACTTCATGTAACGGCAGAGATACAAAGCCCATTCCGTTCGATACGAAGACGTCGTGCATTTGTTGACCGAAAATCTTACTTACTGTGCAGTTGTACAACACAATGCGTTCACACCTATACTGCAACATATCCATTTCCCATGTGGCACCGTGCTTTCGCCGCAGTCCGTCCGATGTGCACGGCACACTTGAGCAGCGGTTAATATCAGTTCTTAAGACGATTAAAGGCACTTTGATATTGATGATCCGTAGTATCTCAGCCAAAAACGGTTGATGATCTCTTGGCACTGAGTGTAGTACAACGAGGCTTTTTGTCGTCGAACGAAGGGTGCGGCTGAGCAAAAACGCCATTCGGTGCCAGTTGTAAGTGTCATAGTGCCGTTCACAGTATTCATCTGAACGATGCAGAGCACAGCTTGCCAACGATATGCGGACGTGATCTTTTGCCCAGCAATTCCTGTTCACAAGGCTCTGCCATAGTGCACAGACTCTGTTCAAACAATAGCATCATCAGATTGTAAGATAAAGATAAGAAGAATCAGAACACAGAGAATTTTTATAATGTGTCTAGGAATTTCCTACTTATTAAGGCAAAATGCGCACACTACCTTGTATCTCAGCAACGCAAAGCAGCGCAAAACACCTCATGTCAGCTTACCGTTGAATCCGCATCAGTCCTTGCAGATCCAGATGAGAAAACATCTCAATCATGAGTTCATGCGGCAGATCACAAAGCCTAATATATATGAGTACATCCGGCGACAACAGGTGAACCGCCATATCTAAACAGCAACAACGATTTTAGGAGGCTGCAGTAAACGTTACAGCTCTCATTGAGACTTCTCAACTTCATTTAGACATAAGCACAACTACCGCTTTCTACATTTATACCTTCATAAAAATTGAGGCTTCGCAAAACGGCCGTTTTCGACGCTGTCCGGCTCGCTACATGTTTCTTTAGCATCTCCAGCAATCTGGGCGTCAACGGCGACTCCCCGACAAGACCAATAATGACAAACGTGCATCGGTTTTCGGAGATACGCAAATGAAATCTGCACCACTCCGGCCGCCTTCCCTGCTCCGCATAACGATTAAAAAAGCCGCGGATGTGCTTAATAATCCGAAATGCATCCGAACTGTCTTTGAACACTGCATTTGCTCTGTTAAAGGGAATCACATGCTTCCGGTACACCAAACCAGTTCTTCGGTAGAGCAATGGTGGTTCATCAATCGGCCCCGGCAGAAGCCGCAAGATCTGTCCCTGGTCCACCAGTTCAGTACGGCTTGCACTGTCCAGCTCGTTGTTTCTTGAGGTAGGTTTTGTTGCAATGTAGTAAATCCACCCCGCACCACATTCGCTCGCATAATAGTCCAGTACCATCGCGGGTCGAAACCGGAACGGACCATCGTCTTCATCCCGTAGCGCCACGTACACCTCCGTGTTTTTCAATTGATAACCTATACCGGGGTGATTGTCGGCAATAAAGGGCAGCGGCCATACGCGTCCCGCGTGGGTCCAGCTGACGTTGACCTTTTTCGAGCCAAAGTGAATAAGAACAAAGTCGCAGTCAATATCCTGAATGTACCCCAGCCACCACGAACCATCATCCCGGCAGACAGCGACGGTGTTCTGGTAATTCATCTGGTTGGCATCAGCTAAGAGCCGTTCAAATGGGGGCATCACGCTTGTGTCCATCGTTATCTGTACGAGTATACGCAAAAAAACAGTCCCACAAAGTACGAACAACTAACACCATAATGCCTACAAAATCGATATACGAGTATGGTCCTCATAGAATGCTCACCTGCAAATGAGTTGTTGCAGACTATTTACAGTGCAGCTCACCGGTCAGTGCCGCGCAAATACCACTGTAATACAGTACCACTGTAATATTCCAGTCGTCTTTTGACTCCTTTGCAATTCGGCTTATAGTGTGGAAAATGGCTCGGTTGCATATCTAGGAGTTCATACTTATAGAAATAATTACTTAGGTAGCGGAAGGGCGGGAAGAGTACAAGTATTTTATAACAATGTTGCAGAAAAGTTGTGTCCGGGTAGCTTAGCCAACTGCCCATGAAATGGGGTTTTTTTAGCATGAAGGATGACGACAAGCACCGTTACATAAGAACACCCTGAAAGAAAAATCCTCCCAGATTAGATGAGACTGGCATTTACTAGTGCTATTGGACGACTTTCGACTGATTTGCCCCATTTTGCTAGCCTATTTTTGCTTGTCTATCTTCCTCACCTGTATGGGGTTTGTAACCCGTTTGTTAGTTTTGGCTGTTCGAGAACACTAGAATGCAGTAGAAAAAGAACACTGGATAGGTGTCGTGTCTAATGCTCTTAAATAGATTTCTAATGCTCTTAAATAGATGATAGTATCTAATGCTGTTAAATAGTACAGTACAGCTTGATTTCTCTTTAGTGTAGCGTGCAAAGCGTTACGCGTATGATCTGAACTCTGATTAAAGCAGCATGATCCTATCAAAGGGAGATACAGACAGGGTGTTACGCGTTACTGTCTTAGTCCTAACATCCAGTACTCATCTATCTTGCTTCTACCATTTGATGCGCTTAATAATAACCAAAAAGTAGGCACATTTTATTAAAAGTTCATAGTTTACAGGCATTGGTGTGTAGTATTACCATTTGCGCTTATTAAATGGGAGAGGTCACAAAGTAATAATTATTTTGTGACCTTTATTTGTTAAGGAACAATTAAAGTACGGATTACGGTTGCACGTTATTCGCCGACATCTTTGCCCCGTATTGATTGCCAGTAGCAGATCCAGTTGTCATCCGGTAGCAGATTGCCGAATTCGTCACATTTCCGTTTAACACCTTCAGCTTCTCATATTAGTAGGTCGTGAGAAAGACAACCCGTGCAGAGAAGAAACCAATCAGAATCAACCAAATGAGGCCGGAAGATGAAAAGGCGTTAAACAGTGCCTGCGATCGCGCCAACTTTGTATTAAAATCGCCCAACCCCGTGGCTTACCGACGCGGACGGAACCTGAGATCCCGATTCCCCTGCGACCGGAAGGGCAAGTGCACACCCCGATTGTGGCGTACGCAGCAATAGATTTGGATTCTGTATCGTAGTGTGATGTCACGAGATATAGTGTCTATAGTGCCTTGGTGTCCTGTATGTCCAGCCTGGCAACTGCGGTAGCAGTATTCCAGTTTTGTCACGCTTGTTGATATTTACGATTGTTAGTTGGTTTTGTGCGCCCTCATTGGTGGGTAATACAAGATATTACGATATTACTGCGACCCTCAGGTTTTGGCAGCTTCATTGCGGACACAGGACTTAAAAACAGCTTTCACTACAGATAATTCTAATAGGTCGCAAAAAAATCTAGAAAGCGCATATTAAAACCATCCATAAGTTTACGCAGAATGTATATGACGAGAACATTCTTTGGCGACTTCTCTGTTGTATGCAGCTTTCGAAAATTAATACTTTTGCATCTCCTTCGAATCAAATGACAAGTCATCTTCATATAATGTCACGGCGTTTTATGGAAATGCCTCGCTGATTCCTAATACAGCCATTTTGCTTTGTTGCCCTCATTCACAACTTTCGAATTCACTTCATGATCTTACATATTCATCCTTGTCAACCCAGGAAGCCTAAGCCAAAACCAACCGACTTGCATGCGTAAGAAGCTGTGAATCGTGATGCGGATAAGTCAGAGTACTAACCCAGCGAGTCCCCACCGCGCTGACTTTTGCGTACACAGCGTCCGTAATCGGCGTTTCCGTTGCTTTCGTACATTTTGGGTGGCCTGCATAAAAAGTACTGTGCCTAAATTTTAGGACTATATGTTTGTGTTCCGTCAGTGTTTGCGTTCCTGACGGACGGAACACAAACATGCAGTCCTAAAAGCATGGTAGACTGCTTGGTTTATGTTTGCACTTCCCAACCTTTAACGACTTGCACAGGAGAATTCACAACACCGCAACCGACGCAGTGTATTATAAATTCAATACAGCGGATCGTTGGAGACGGTTGTGTTATGAACTCGCGGGAGTTACCGCGTACCATTAGAGAAACCGTATCAGTATCACTTTGACAGCCGACAGGTGTCGTACTCAAATGCGAACACGATTCCTGTCTGTGTCTCTGTTGCACAATAAAATTAACTGTTTTCGATAACGATAACCGCAACTACAGCTGAGCAAGGCAAAAGTTGGCAGAAGAGTGGCATATGCGACAATATAAATGGATCTGCTATGTAGAACGCTGGGTTACCAGATCAGACAAGCTCTGCTTCGGTGCATTTATGCACAAACAGGAACATACTGAAAACAGCAGCCGGAAAATGAAAAACACTGTCTTGCTATGGCGAATTCTCCTATTGTAGGCGTACTTAGGTTAAAGATTATTTTACATTCAGTGTTAGAAAACTGCATGTACACTACAGCAAAATGCCTGCTAGATCTGATGTGCTGCAGAAAGTCCTCAGAATCCATAACGCCTGTTGGTTGGGCCTTCTGCATTTATGCGGATACTTCTGCTATCCCAGCAACGCCATCGCTACAAGACGCTGGATACGCTATGCCATTCATTGTACCATGGTTCTTTCTCTGATCCTGCAATTCTCCGCCAACGTACTCTATGTCGCTTACTTGATCAAGGAGACGGATCTGATCCGTAAGACATTATCACGGACCATCCTGGCTCTACCGGGTCCGCTGCTTTTCCCGCTAACCCGCTTATTCTACGCAATACACATTTGGCGAATTGCCGGTTTTCTACCGGGCACTGCTCATGCTATTGTGGATTCATTGTCGGTTTTCATTGAGCCGCTCCACGTGATGAAAATAGTGTCACTGTCCGCCTGTCTTTTTCTCGTATCTCCCATTCTGTTTTTGCTAACCAATACAGTCTTAACCGTGCCGTATATAGCGGCATCTCTACCTATCAAATATTACTACATTTTTGGTGGTTACGGTAAACCTATGGTCGCTTGTATCTGTTTTATCCTGCTTTTGTCGTTGGTCGGATACACTATTGTTCTGTGCTTACTGATCGTGTTTCCCGTCATGGAAGGTTTGACTTTCGATGCATTACGGCAGCATATCCAGTCCCTGTCACTGGCCACGCCCACCAGTGAGCGCCTGGTTCAGCGTGTACTGGATCTGCATTTAAGAGTGGCGCAGCGCTTGGATTCTTACAACCGACGCCTGGCGCTGGTACATCTGTTGACCTTTACGGAAACCATGCTCGGCACCATGGTATACGTGCAGATTATCCTGGATGATATAATGCAGCGGCGCAATACAACGACATACCGTTGGGTGTGTTTTTCGTCCTACTGCGTTATGACCCCGGCACATTTGTTGGCGCTGGTGTATGTAAACGAGAAGGTAAGGTCGATCTGTTAGTAAATTAATTTACTTTAATTTAGTCTAGTTTATTCGTTGCGCAGGTAAGACCTCGAGGCACTCTCAAGTTTGAACATTATGATATGAACGTTTTAACAGACAAGATTAAAGAATATCTTGTATTCTTTAGCAGTGCCACAACCTAGCAATTCAATGCCATAATTTTTTTCCGCCAACAGTTATTTTGTCCAAAAGAATCTGCTGCGTCGTCCCTAGAACAGTCTTTCCAAAATATACTGACCTTGACAATTTGTTTAAAATTTGCTAAATTTTCAGCCAGTACAGTCTGTATTCACATTTTAGGCTACTCCAGTTTTGTGAGTATTATTTTTTTATACTTTTTAAGGCAGGGAGCGTTGTCAGTGCACTCCGCCAGATTGCAACCTTTAAAAGATCGTCGTCCGGTATTACGGAAATGGTACAGCGGCACTTACAACAAATCACTGCTCTGCAACCACAAATAACCTTTGGTGGAGTGCTAGTGGATCGTGAGAAAGCTGTCGCGGTAATGCGTGTTCCTATCCTAAATGAACGTCAAGTGATTTTTTTGAGTACATGTTTAAATTATAACCTGTAAGCGTAATACGTAGAACCGCACAATTTAAAAGGAACCTCGTTTGTTTGGAATAAGTATGTTTTGCAGATTGCATGCGGCGTCTTCGGGTACGCATTGCTGATTGCGGAGCTAAGCGACAAGAGTCACTAACAACACCTCGAAAATCCAGCCAAACTATTAAAACAATATCAGGGTGGCGGATATTCAACGAATCCAACAGTCGTAAGCCACAAGAGTGGCCTGTACAGTTCGAAGACGTGTAACGGATGAATGCTTTTGAGCCAACTGCTTTGCGATTTATGTCATCCCTAAAGGTTTTTCCATACAGCAGTTTGAAACCGTAAGCGGTTTATTTCAAAGCAAAAACAATAAAAACCAGATTATGAAGGGTAAATAATTTACGAGTGTTATAGCAATGGTACAGATAAAATAGCGAGGGCCATTTTATCTGTACAGGAAGTATAAATACAGTATGGTCAGACGTTATCTTGCCATTTAACCGAATGCTATGTCGACGCGGAATGACCGGTATGCCGGCTATTTCCCGTTTTGCCGAAACCGCTTGCAGGCAGCGCCGGCTCCGCCCACATTCCCCGCCATAATCTCCGACATCCCTGTCGTGTAATCTGCAGCGTATCCGTCATCCAGAAATAGATTGCCGAATTCGTCGCACTACTTCCGTGCGACAACACCAGCGCCACAAAATTGTACGTCTTGGGAAAAGCAATCCAGGCGCGCCCGACGAAGAAGAATCCAATCAGAATCCACGAGACCAGAAAGATGAGAAAAACGTTGAACAACGCCTTCAGCAGCGCCATCTCCGTACGGAAACTCCCTGCTGGATCGGGAACGGATCCAGGATGCGAATTTCCCGATGACCGGGAGGGCGCCACGGCCCGCCGACGGACCGCCCGACTGTTCCGGACGCGCAGATAAATCTGGACATAAGCGTAGAAACTGATCAGAATGGGGATGAGGATGGCCCAAGAGCCGAAGAAGATGGAGTAGGACCAAACGTGCAGTTCGGTGGTGCAGAGATAAAGGTCATCGGAGTAGGCAGTCACGCCCCAGCCGATGAGATTGGGTAGATGGATTAGATGGGCGATCATCCAGAGGAGAAGGATAATGAAGATGGTGCGGGGTACCGTAAAGAGCTTGATATGCAATGAATAATGGCAGATACAGATGTACCTAAGAATGGGAATTTTTTTGTAAATCAGTATGGCCTATTATTCTTCAGCGTTTTTCGGCTATTATCGTATTTACAACCTGAAACGAGACCGATTCATATTAACATGTACAAATGTGCCGCTTATAATGCATTTATGACAAAAAAAGTGAAGATCGGCCGATATTTATGCGCGTTGGATGTACAGTACTTCTGCTTCTCACTTTTCCAACTGAAGTAGTCATCAGTAGACGCGAACAGAGAAGCGCTAAATTGGAGCTGTATGTAGTAAAACAAAGCTCTTACGCTACATCCTACATCGTAGGCTAAAAATTAATGCTGAGCAGTAAAAAAAATGAGCATATGTTAATAAGCTACCGCACGCTGGTTTCCTTTATGATGATTCTTTCTTGTTGAATGTATTAATTTGGTATACAGGTTCGAAATAGTTTACTAATAAAAATTGCCGAAACTGACCTTTCTACACTGATTGCCATGATGCACCACACGGAGCCGGCACAAGCCGTAGCGCAGATTGTCCCGTCCATTTCGCAGAACCAGGGATTGTCACGGAAGAAACGCGGTCCTGCCATGGTCCCTTTTAATTAGAAGAACCACTCAGTCATGTTTCTGGCCTGGAGGCTCTCCCGTACGTCCCACCGCTCACTTACCGACAATGTTGGCGGGAATAATGAAAGCTGTGATGATGAGGTCAGCAGCGGCCAAATTGCCGACGAACGCATACTGGATCTGGTGGAGTTCTTTGAGAATGACAAAGGACAGCAATACCTGATAAATAAAATGTCATACGCTTTACGAATACGCTAGAGTACAAAATGTCATGCGCTTTTTCATGCAATACAGTAATAACCATACGGGATTGTTCTGCGTTACTAAATACAGATTTGCATCCTTGACTCTAAGCCACCGTGAAAACAGTGCCCTCGGACTATTTATCTTTCAAAATTGTGCAGTATTTGACTTTATCAACTTCGTGGCACATAATATATTTTTTCCTTACGCCGTTCGCAGTTGTTCAATCTCACATGCTCATATTGGTTGTTACATACTGCATATTCCGAACATCATAAGCCAAAGGCGGTTAACGAAAATTGAAACGCCACAGCATAAGTAGCTTCTTACTAGCAAATTCATATTTCTTAACAATATTTTGCCAACTTTCTTACCACAATGTTAGCCAATGTGCCAAACACAGCCAGAACGGTCATAACGGCACAAAACACGTAGTTGAGTGTGCGCTCGGCCGCCCACTGCTGGTTGAATTCGTGGATGAGAATGTCCCATTCCGTCGTATTATGAAACTGCGATACATTATAACTCATAACTGCGGGCTAATAATAGTTGTGCACGTTTTTAACATCGACAATAACAGCGCAGATATCTGCTCCAGATATCTCTTTAAAGGTCAATGTTGATGGCGATTGGATGAAGAGGAAAAGGTGACATTCAAAACGCGCTGTCAGCGCTTTACATGTCCAGAATGTCGAATAACCATAAAGTTACTGTAATCTGAGAAAAACAATAATGATTAGACAGTGATAGGTGTCGGAAGTTCAGGCAGCTTGTTTTTCCTTTACACCGACAAATACAGCGTGCTTTCGTCTTACTCTGAGCCTAGTTATCCGGTTAAAATTAAAACTAAATCCTCTCCGTTCCCGGAACGCTGCTGTTTTTCATCAGTATTACGTACGGTTTTCTGCTCTACTAAACTTCAATTTTGTGAGTTGCCGGCTTGCTGTTTTCTTCTAACGCTTCATCTGGCGGTAATAAGGTTGAAGTCTGTGTTTGCAGAATAACATCTGACTTTCAGTAATTAAACACGCCTTGTTGACGGCTCATGTCGTCGGAGTCACTTTTCCAATCAGACCTTCGCAGCCAAACAGAGAGGATGTTATGCCACTAAATCTTCCTTGATCTTTAGAGCACTGAAGGGCGGATACGTATGCGAAACCTCTTTTATCAGGATGTTATGAGTTCCTGGGAGCGCCGCGGAAACACGAGAGGATTAGCTATCAATTTTTACTCGTATATGTTACTTTCTTATGCACTGAAGTACCTCTGATGCTCTTGTACGTTACTTTCTTATGACAAATATATTGCACGGAATCTACAGATCTATTTCAATTTGTGCAATGCTAGGGTTGGGCATCTACAGACTGTACTCTATCTTTTATAATGGGATGCTTCTGTATGCACTTGTACTTCTACTAATGAAAATTTAACACCGCAGGTAACCCAATTGTAGGCACTTATTATTTTCTTCAAGCAGTCGAAAACCACATTTTTAGAGATAAGATGCCGTTTATATTCGTGGCTGTGACTATTTTCACTCCCCTTACACCCAGCTGTGATTATTGCCACCACCCTTTCAATTTATTGCTTATAATTTAGTCTTGCCACCAGCGGCTCTTTTTCTGTCATGTCCCAGCCAACATTGGCAGAGAAAGGTGCTAAACGCTGCTGATTTACAATGGACTTCAAAACTGGCTTAACGCTGTTCGATAAAGCCAGTAAAACCGATCGGTCCAGTCCAACCTCAAGTGGTAATATTCACAAAATACTGCAGCATAAAAAACGAAAACGTCAAGTTCTTGGTATTTCTTTCTACTGTACATACTCGTGCGTTTCTTTTTTCTAAGACATTGTTGGATGAGAGATCAGTGTAGCGACGAAGTCTGATAGAAACTGGCTGAGGGGTGACGACACTTAAAAAGGCTGTGAAAGGTGGTGGCAAAATATACAGTACTCTAACTTTTTAAATTAAGGGAGTGGCAGCAGCCGAAGGGGGCGTAGGGAAGTGACAACAGCCACTTTTTTTATATTCTTTGGTCCAAGTAGTCATAGTTTCTGTTACTGTTTAAACGGGTTTTAAATGAGCACTATTTATGAGCCGGAAATCAAAATTGACTGGAGCAAGACTTTCTACGGATTCGTTAAAGCAGCGCACCAGTTTTGCTGTTGATAAAGGCACTCTGCTCGAGAGCCGGACTGCTCTACCGGGAACAAATTTTATTTTGTTACTGTTTAAACTTGAGACTGCATAGTAAGTACAGCGGGGCTAACTAAAGGGGGCGGGGCTAAAGGTACCAGTATTGCTTAAAAATCTCTGCCGAACAATATATACCGTCTGCGTGCTTATTGATCAATTTTTTATTAGAGTTACAATAGGACGTTACTATACCAGTACAGAGTACATAGATAGTGACACCTTTGACAGTTTTTGTCTACCGGAAGAAAAGTTATTTTTGCTGTATGTTACCGTAAATGCGCACTTAAACTTGCTTACCTACCATCACAAGAAGATTCTATTGATTTGTCATATTATCAACAGCATTTCCCAGCAGCGTGGCTAGGTTTAATATATTTAGAAGATACATTTAACTGGGTGAGAAAGGAATTTCTGTGCAATATTGCTGTGGGAGATTCTTGAGCGGAAGTACAGAATTCCAACACACTCATAATCAGAATCACCAGCAAATTGGCCGAATACTGTACCGATTACATGACCACCCTACCGAACAGACTCTAGAGTCTACGGTAGATACACCGCTGGCAGAACACACAGCCTTTACGACACCGATGCTGCCGGTTGTTTTGCTTGTTTTCCGGTACATTGCCGTCCCGTCTTCACTGTCTCGCTGGTCGCTACATGGTTACATCAGCTGCGGCAGCAGCATCCAACCGGTCCTCTTCACTGTTTTAATCATATACAAACATCCGCCACATATGATGTGATGTAATCAATGAATCATCGTCTGAACGGCCAACTGCACAGCGTTTTACAAAAAACAAAACAAAACGCGCAGGTATATATAATTCGGAACCGACTGCACTTATTCTCACCACATACTTCCGGAACACTGGAGAAATCAGTACCGAAATTCTCTTTACTACACAATGCAGTCGATCCTCGCTCTGATCGTGCTCCTGGTCGCCCTCTGCGGTGTGGTTACCGGTAAGTGTTAAAAAGGTCACCGGCATTTTTTCTAAGTCGCTTTTTAACCGGTGCGTTTTTTTCTCAGCAAAGGATGAAACATGCATTTTAGCCAAAGATTGTCGCGATGCCGGCACGACGTGTATCGGGGGAAAGTGTACATGTTGGACTGATCTGGGCGCAGCGGCAGCCGATGCATGGGTAAAAACATGTTCCAAAATCGCGAACAATTAACTGAAAAGGTTACCGCATTTTTGGTTTATAGTCGTGTGACAGTGATTCAAAATGCCAAGTCAGCTTTCCCGGACACGTTTGCCGCGTGTCGTCGGATTGTGCGATAACACTGGGACGGAAAGGTTACTGTCAACCCGTGTAGTTCCGACTGCCGTCAAAAGATACAAATTTTAACTTTTATCTCAGATTTTTTCTTACAATTTTCTGCTTGAACGGATAAAGATTTTTTAGAATCCAAAGCCAAACCAAAGACAAAAATAAATCGAACAAATTACAAATTATGTCGTCGTACGCATATATAGAGTACAATACGTTTACCGGTACATTTTGTACGTCGTATTGTTCTTACGATTAAATTGTTGTACAGCCAATTATCATGAGCACGTAAAAGTATGTAAATAACCAAAATTTTATTTTATTGCCACTTCGTCGCTGTTTCCTTTCGCCATAATATAATTACAGTATTTCAACTTGTTTTTATTGCAAATAAGCTTTTACCGGCACGTTATTGACTAATTATTTCACGACAATATGATAATTACAACACAGCATATCATCGTATTTTTCAGTTTTGGTTAACGTGCTTCGTTCCGACGGAAAACATCGAACAAAACGTTTTAGAAATATATATCGATCACTGAACAAAATACGCATCAACCGGAAAAATCTTCTTAACAAGAAACCAAATTCCAATCAAAAACAATCTCACGCGCGTGCAATCACAGACAAAACCCCGACCCCCCCGGGAGGCGGCCGGTATCAACTAAGCTTCAGCTTCCGAAAGAGCAGCTTCTCCAGCTGCATCATGGGCACCTCGAAGGCCAGCGAGACCACCGCGGCCAATCCCATGGTGATGCAGACATGCCCGAAGAAATAGTAGGTCATGGTGTACTTGTCGTAGCGCAGCGGTGACGTCATGATGTAGTACTGGTGGAAGATGACCATGGGGTGGATCAGATAGGCGCAGTACGTCAGCCGGGACAGCGGGATGAAGCCGCGGAATGACAGGAAGACGTTGACGGGGCCGCCGTAGCCGTAGATGCAGGCGGCGATCAGCCAGGACAGGCCGACCGCCCAGGCGGTGCGGTGCAGGGCGTTGTAGGCGCTGGCCAGGTTGTTGGAGAAAGGCGCGCCGTTGTCGTTGGGATACGTGCCGTACACGATGCTGACAACTATTAACAGAAGTTTTTTATCAAAATAAAACTCAACGAAAATAATTTAACATAAACCGAAGCGCGAATCAGCTGAAATAGCTTTCCCGGTAATAAAAAATAATTCAGGCTGAATGAAGCACGTATCTGTGTCCAAAAACAGCTCTTATGTTTTTTTAATATTTCCTCGGTAAATGTTTATTTATTTTTAATCAGTAAATTAACCAATTTCATTCCAATTTCCATCAATATATTATAAAAAAAATTGTTATCAAATTTTATTGTAATTTTCGTTAATAAATTAACCGCAAGATATATTACTTCCATTGTTTTAGTCACTCTATGATAACTTTCTTCATTTAAATGCTGCTAATATTTTTCGCTTACATATTCCAATGGAGAAAATCCACAGCAGCGTCGTGTATACGGATTTCAGTTTGAGCTCCGGTTTGGATACAATCAAAAATCCCAGGAGAATTCCAATCAGATACGGTCTGCAGAAGCACAATACGGAGAGATTAAATAAACAGCCGTTGCCTGATACAAACGGAATGAATTTCCGGGAGTCACCACTCACCCGATGCGGGTCCAGGGCTTGAAATAATAATACACACTGTAGTTAAGGGCATTTTGTTGGCTCATCCTGCAACACCATAAACAATAACATAAACACGATGCCATGAAAACTCGTAATCGTTAGTTATCAACACGGTAAAAACATTAAATACACACAGACATTCAGCGAAACAAAATATTAATCAGCCACGAAACAAGGAGACAAAAAACTCACGGATCACTGAGGTTGCTGCCGAACTGGCTAATGGGCAGGGCGTAGTGGTGGGAAATGACGGCAGTGACGGCAATGTGCGCCCCCAGGGCGGCCAGCACGGCGACAATGCCCAGTTTCTTGTTCTTGGAAAAGAGATACAGGAAAATGGGACTGATGATGTAGAACTGCATGTCGTTGGCCATGTACCAAGTCCAATTCATACACTGTAACACAACACCAAACTTACATTTCCTACTGAACTCTATAAAATCGTATATACAACTCTATAAAACTCTGAACTCTATAAAATCGAACTCTATCGTATCGTATCGTATCGTATCGTATCGTATCGTATCGTATCGTATCGTATCGTATCGTATCGTATCGATGACCAAAATACGAGGACAATAATTATCAAGGACTGCTAAAAAAAGGTAAGACCACGGATTAATAATTAGAACACTACTTGCATAAGGATTAATAAAAAAATAATACCACGGACTAATAATTAGAACACTACTTGCATAATGATTAATAAAATAATTAATACCACGGATTAAAAATTACATAGATATTAAACGGTTAAGCACTTCACTGTAATATGAATCTGTGTTGGGTAAAGAATTAATGTTCTCGCAAAAGCCAATAAATTAAGCATAAACACATTAAATAAAGAATTAAACAGGACCGGAAGTGGACGCCTGCCGCAACACTTGGTACGCCAACTTCTTCTACCATTAGATTGAGAAATTCTTTACCGAAAAATTTCGTTAATTTGACTACTTTTTCTAAAATCATGCTTAACTCTTAATCTAATCGCGTTACTTATTTTCTTTGATTTCATACGCCGATTTTGCATATAATGAGGGGAAGAGGATGTCAACCAACAGTACAAACAAGTACAATACACCACGCCCACCATTTCCTGGTCTTTGTAGACGTTGTTGATGTAGAAGAAGTTGGCGTACCACGTGTTACGGCAGGCGTCCACTTCCGGTCCGGAGAAGGGCCACCACGGCCCGGCGCCGGTGTAGGCGTACAGCGAGACGTACAGGCCCAGCAGCAGCATGTAGGGCGGGGTCAGACGCCAGAAACGGTGCACGTAGAACACCGGCCAAAACGACCAGTGGGTACGCGGACGCGCCATCAGTTTCTTTAGGGTAATGTACGTCACCAGAAACCCACTACCGACACCAAGAAAATCCAATTAACCTTTACACTCACGCATAATGCACACCTCTTCAAACAGCAATTTACTGAATAACTAAAAGGCTTATTGACTGGTTTCTTATGTTTTTCCTATGCCTCTCTTGACTGATCCTATTCTATTGACTGATCTATAATTTATTGATTTATTTATGAATTTTTTAGCATGCTTCACACCTTCACCGTTCATGGCTCTTAAATTTTCAATATTCAAAATTTTCATTTTTTAGGTTTAGCGACAAAGTGAACCTACTGGGTAATATGTACCGAGTCCCGACTTTACCGACTTACGATTTTTGCTGCGTAATACTACGAATACGATTAAGTAACACAAGATGAATGGCAGTCAAGCAATGATACAAGAAAAAAAGTACAGCAAATAAACAAACTATGTATCTGTAAAGTACAAAATGAAGAGACCTGGGCGTAGGGAGGAAATAATGATTTACCTGATGGTGAAGAACGTGTCAACGGCGACGAAGGCATTGGAGACGGTGTGATCCCAAAAGTCCGACAGAACCGTTAATCCATCCAGAATGTTCGCTGCAGCAAAAATAATATGACGGTCACCCGCGATAATGATAACCGAATCTGTAATCTTTTAAATCCAGTAAATATTTCAGGAGATTTTACAGCGGTCTGAAAGCCGCTGATGCGCTGCAATTACGTTATCGGCATATCAAAAAGTTACAGCCGAGTAGATATTATGTACTTAACCATTAAATTGAATTTAACCGTTGTATTTACATGATAACTACAAATAAATACAGTGACATTACAGTAGACGGGTATGGCGAAGACGTGTGTATGGGCCAGAATGACCCAGCCCATGGTCAGGAAGCGGATCCCGTGCAGACACGCCAGATCCTGGATGCCCGGCGCCCGGACACTCTTGGTGCTCAGCAGGTTCATGCCGTTGGTGTACAGGGAGAATGCCAACAGAATACGCACCACCTGCAATATTAAATTATGTACCTGTATCTATTACATAGGTAACATTCCAAATACTCCAAAGTAAAATTACATTAAAAAAAGTAAGAGCGAAATTGAAAATACAACCAATTAAAAACTGCATGTTACACATTACACATGCAATGTTTTTGCAAAAAACTTTGTTAAACTCATATCGTACGGCAGTATAAAAATCATACACAAAATAATAGCGACAATCAGACATAAAACCGCATAAATCCCACAGAATACATCACATAAAGACACATTACTTCTACAGTTCTACTTAAAGTACTTTATATCTGTATAGCCGTATTATGTATAAATCCTGTTTGAAACATATGTCAAAACTATGCGGTTATCCGAAATAAAAACCGTGCCGTTTATAAGATAAACAATAAATTAATTAATTACGTAAATAACAAAACAATACTAACACGATTACATACAGGTGAACGTTAAATAGATTACACAGAAAGAAAATTTAGAACGGAACATTTCATGCCGATCCGCGAAAGACGGTGTTATTCCCAGTAGAAACAGACAACGTACAATGTGGGCCTCATCGACACGGAAGGTGCTCCTCTGTACCGCCGCGTCCTTCTCCATACCGGTGTCGACCAGCAGCTCATCGTCGTCGGTGCGCGGGGCGGGTGGGACGTAGCGGACTACGGCCACATCGAGGACGGTGCCGGTTATCATAGCGAACAGGAAGCAGCAGCAGACGGCGATCCAGGCGATGGCCTTGGTGTCGTACACGTACTCATTGGCTAACGGTTGGCAAGTAGTTTCCGGCTCCCCAAGCTGACGTTCAACTGGTTCAGTGCTGTTAATCATACCAAAATTATACAAAACGCCCAGACAAACAAACTAATTAAATTATAAAAATGACAATAAAAAATACAGCGTTCCTAAATTAAAAAAAAGAACATAATTAACCAAACAAATTTTTAGAAAATGACAATCCATCAAAAAACCAGAATTAAAATTTCGTTAAGAAAACAAAACCAAATTATTAATAAATAATTTGTTTTAAAAAACTTACCCATGATAAAAAGGATATCCGTATCGCGATCGCTACAGGAATGCGGCATGCAGAGACCGATATGCGGACTGGCCGAAATCATCACAAAACCACTCTATAAATTGACAGGAAACATCAACATTTTACAGAACATAACCGGTTGCAAATATCTGCGCTACCGGCTACCAGACATCCTCGTACCACAATGTCCATAATATTTGATACATACAGCGACACCGCGATTGCTGTTGCTAGTATTCATGACTGACCGGAAGTGGTTGAATGGTCTGGCCCACCGCCACCAGGCAGTAGTGTGTCTGGAATAAACGCTTGGTTTCCGGTAGGGAATTCAGCGCGATGCACTCACTGAAGCTGCCCGGCCAGGTCAGGGCGCCGTGGAGAATGTCGCTGGCCGGTTTAGCTGCGGCGTCCGCCACTGAAAATCAGACAAGTTCCGTCGGCAGCAGTTCACATAAGAATCCGTCCATAACAACTTCGCAACGGTTTAACATACCAATTTTACGCTAAACCAGGGTACTATTAGCCCAAAACTGTATTTAATATATTCATTAATATGAAAGTAAGTAATTACAATTCCAGCTTGAACTACCAAAAAACGAACGAAAAAAAGCTGCGCCAGTAAAATTATAATTCTAATCTTTTCATTTATTGTGGTAATGCTGCTGATAACATTTCCTTCCTTAAATCATTACCAAAAAATTGTTCACTTCCGGTTAGCACTTGATTCGTAGACCCCAAAATGGTTTTTCTTAGATATTTCATTTAGAAATATACAAACAGAATTTCCGTTTGAAAATTTGTTTTTAATGCTAAAATCTCTAAAAAAAACACAAGCAATAATTGTGCAGATAACTGCGGTTACCTTGTAAAGCAAACGTGGAGTTCTGTCGCAATCCCAACAACAAACTGGCCATATCCAGCGCACAGGCACTGCTGACTTGCGGCGCTGGAGTGGACGCCGGGGTGGTGGCCTGCGTGGCGCCGTTCTCCCCCGGAAACGGCCAGCGCCCCTCCACCAGCAGTCGCTGGAGACTGGCCAGGGGGTGGAACATCCCCTCCGCGCCCGGCTGCCCCGTTAGATACTGCTCCTCAAACAGATAACCGATCTCATCGGCGAAATACTCCACATTCGACATCCCGAAGGCGCCGCCGCGGATCATCTGCTCCACGGACAACCCCCCGGAGAGACGGCGGGGGGCTGATGGGGACTGGCCGTAAATGGGGCATAATACCGAGAGAATTAACGTCGTGACCAGGATGATCGCCCGCAGATACTCCATGACAATCCTGATCAACAGAATTTTTTTTACAATTTTATCCCACAATTTTCATAACAACTATCACATGAAAACTGGCGAATTATGCCCCATCAGAGAGTTTTCAGTAGAAGTGATCTTCTTTCTATGTAGCTGTCATCAGGTCGTGCAAGTAGCGAATCGCACGGATAAACGACATTTTGTTCGTATCAGTGGGGCAAGATATGATAAGGTCATTCTACTTTACGGAGGCCGTTCACAAACGCAACGCTAATCACCGGGTAGAGGTCGGTACTTATCGAAAATGGCAACCAGGTTTAATGTAGGTTATTCGTACAATAGTAGTACTCGATCATTTACTCGCAAAATTTTGTTAAGCCGTTTACTCAACCGTCAACAAAACATGAGAAAGTAATCATTGGTAAGCAATTTACGCATTCTGATTTTTGTAGGCTTATCCATCTGCACTTGTACCCAAAACCATGACAAAATAAACGAAATAATTTTTGTGAAATTAGCAATACAGTACGTTTTAAGTAGCGTTATAGCGTGCGCTATAACCGGAAACGGACCAGAAAAAAAACGTTGTTAATTCACATAACTTACTGCAGCTTTAAATTTAATTAACATTAAATTCACCAGTGCTGTACATCAAATTTCGTAATACAGTAAAAGCAATCTAAAATGACAAGTATTCAAAACTAATAGCATCACGTATCCAGAAAAGCTAGAATGTAATCATTCAACCATTCTGGATTTTGTTAGCGGAATAAAATTAACCATTACAAATCCAGGAAGAAGCTTTTTAAAAAACGTTTTACGTGCCATTAACATGGTAAAAATTCAACACAAATTGTGGAACGGTTTGAAAGCACTGAGAGAAAGTCCAGAACTCTTGGTACCTGCTGCCGGCGCAAATGCAGAACAACGGCGTCCATTCTAATCAGGCGCGACGGTGCCGGTATTGAAGAGACTGGGGAACCAGTAGACGGGTTCACTGCGCTGCGCCAGATCCACCCAGGCCATCCCGCCGGTGACCATGTCCTCCAGGACTTTGGCGGCGCGCTCCTCCTGCCAGCGCAGCGACGTCTGCAGTTGGCGCACGCTGGTGTGCGCCGTCTCCTGGGCGGCCAACATCACCTGGTTCTGGTCGAGGCTCAGCTCACCGGGGACGGACTGTACCAGCATTCGGCCGCGCTGCAGCTTGATCAGACTGAATCCGTTGCCCAGGATCTTCAGTTTGTCCATGGCGCGCAGGACGTCGTCGGTGGACAGCTGCTCGCCGCCGGTCTGGCCGCGGCTCTTCACCAGGCGCTGGAAAAGCTCATCCAAAGCCATTATGCCTGTAAACCAAATTCACGTAAATCTTACGACAAGTAAACCTGTTTTCATGGACAGTACAGAAATTTGCCCAGTTACTTCGTTGAAAATAATCGTGAGTAATTTACCATTACTGATTTACCAGCAGTACAAGTAAAGCAAGCATAAACCTACTCCACATTGAGTCCACAACTCAAAATTACTTGGATAACGTTAAGAACTACGATCGTAGTGCATGGGAACACATGTCGAATCTCATTTGCCAAATCAAAAGTTCCGAATCCGTACGCTAACGTGCAAACGTAAATAAATATAAATAAACTGCTTTAATAGTTTTTGAAATTTTTAGCGCATTAAATATATTAGTTTTTACTCACTTTTTAGAACTTAAAATTTCTCGCTGCAATCGCATCGCATAATGAATTTTTCAACAGCTTTTATGCCTCCGTACAGATTATATAGTTGTTATACAACACTGCAGTTTCAATTTTCACACAAGATACTACAAGCAAACATCCCAGAGTGTTGAAAGATTGTACGTCCTGTGAAAACTCAAATCCATCAAGTAAAAATGTAAAATTTAAAAAATAAGCCAAACCACCGAATTGATAACTACTATTGAACCATAAATTCACAATCACCAATAAATTCGTAAACACAAAATAAGGCAGTGTTATAACCGGCCAAGATCATGATTAAGAGTACTAGAAAGGTTTCAAACTTTGTAAACAAGATAAAATATTATTTGTTTACCCATAAAAGTTATGCTAGCCTACGTTTTCACTCACCGCCGTTTTTGTGGTTGTTGGCCATGCAGATCTCCACAATCTGCACTCCCAGCTCGTAGTAAAAATCCCCCACCCCCAGCATCTCACTCCAGAAGCCCTTACTGGACGCCAGGGGGTCCACGCCGATGGTGGCGCACATCTCCTGGAACTGGCGCCGGAATTCGGGATCCTTGCGGATTTCGTTCTTGTGGCGCGTGGCGAACTCCTTCAGTTTGTCGCGCAGCGTGCCCAACTGGCCGGACAACTGGCGCAGCTGGTCGGCCGCCAACTCCTCGCCCCGATCCTTGAAGCGGGCCTCCTGCATCTTCTTCTTGTCGATCGCCCCGATTCCCGCGCGACGATGCATGGTGGTGAGGGTTGGGAGTTTTGGGGACGGATCACAACTCGGCGAAATATTCACGATCAGCACGAATCACAACGACAAATGCAATCAACTAATCACAGCTGCAATTTCCTAGCCAGTGCAACCAAACAGCAGATCTCATGATACATAACCCGCAAAAAACCAATACATAAAAGATTTGGTAGTAATGACTAGTCCAATTGTAGCAAAACAATCAAATGAATTACAAAAACGGAGATCTTTAAAAACTTGAAAAGGAACAGAAGTGAGAAGTAAAATTTCGACTTCACATTTTTTACTTGTTATCGATTGGGTATCGGTAGCGTGCAGAGAGGCAAGGGCAACTTTCAGTCAAAACTGTAGTAACGTTACGGACTACTCGGGGGCTGACAACAAGTGTTACATGATTTGTGACACCATGTGCACATTTCTGCTGTTCGGTCGGGCTCGTAACATTTGGGGCTCTGCCGTATTTCGAGCCAAATTTAATCGTATGTTGTTGCTCCTTTAAATCTGAAGAACTAGAACTCTGGATGACTGTTTTGTGAAGAGATTATATTTTTTGGATGATCCGATGAGGTATTAGCTGTGTATAAAGGTAAGGAAGCCATTCCAGCAGCTCGTGTGCGCGGAAACTCTGTGTGGGTCGCTTGGATCAGATTCGTTGTCAGGGTGCTATTGTTAATCGTGCGCTGTCGTTTCAGTTCTCTGTATCGACTACGTTAATCTGCGTTATAATAACATGGCGCGACAATCTTGAGCATTAATATTCTTTGGCAAATTAGCTCACTTTGGATAGAAGTGCTTGGTTGATTCACGAACACTTGCGTTTTGTGTTTCTGGAATTCCCTTTGATTGCACATCGACTAAGTTAAAGTGGGATTTTTTTGCAGGATTTTATTGTGATCGTGGCATAAAGAGACGTACCGTTCCGCGATGACGTCGTTGCATTTCTTGCGCGCTGTACCGCAGCAGGTGCAGCGCTTTTCCAGTGTGGTCTTTCTGCGTCACACGCGTCTGGCCTCGCACGCGGCCACCCTCCAGCATCCATCGGGGGAGGTCTGCGTGGAGGACCAGCACGCGCATCATCCGTTTGTGCCGCCGTACCGGGAGTTTATCGGGAATCGCGAGATTGTCGGCTACGGATGGGCGGGCGTTCCTACCTACGGGGACAGCTACATCTGGCCCTACCCCGCTGTCAGGTACTTACTGCTAGAAAGGCATTAGGTATCCCTCATAGGCAGATCCGGCGCTATTTCAACTATTTTCAGAATATAAGTATTTTCAACATTCTGTAGTTCGGTAAAAAGATGATCATCCGTAAAAATTTATGGTTTGATAATAAAATAGGCTGCACTGTATTTGGTGTTCACGTTACAATTGAGATCGTCAGGTTCATCAGAATTGCGCCTTATCTGCTCATTGCTGCACTTTATTTGACACACCATATTACCTGAATTTGACACTAAGTATCTATAAAAAGGTATATTATCCGAGAATTATACGCGAAGCTTGCGTTCTTGTATTGAATTTGCTTCTGAGTAAAGTGAACTGTTAAGTGTTACATTGCTTATTTCTTGAAAGTTATCTGGGTGCTCTGAACTGTCTCGGTAGCCTGGTGTCTCAGATCTACAGAGTATATGAAATAAGAAATTCAAAAATTGATTAAATATTGGCTTTTTATCTCGCTTTTACGCTCGTTGTTACAATCTGTACAGTACCAGGTTTTGTAATGTTGTTGTCAGGTTGCTCTTTGATGAATCTGGCGTATGTTTTGCGATGCTTGCAGCTTATTGCTGCAGTCTCGCTGGCACATATTGAAATTAAGATGGTTTCTGTTGGAAAGGCTTTAATTGATTGGTTGTACTCTTACAGATTCCGTGAGCCGGATGGCCGCTACCGCGAACTGGTTAACAAGGAGAAGGGCGACTGGCATAAGCTGACCAAGGAGGAGAAGAAGGAGCTGTACCGCTACAACTACTGCGAAACCTTTGCGGAATTCAGCGCTCCTCTCGGCTACTGGCGCAGCATGGTCGGCATCTTCTTCTTCTGGATATCGCTGGCGTTGTGGCTCTTTATTCTCCAGAAGAAGAGTAAGTCAAATCAAACATTTGCTATTTTTCAGATCAGTTTATCTTGACTTGGCGAAATTAGCCATGCTTGCTGTGCGCCTTACGATTGCGAAAGTGTTTCCGATATACTACTGATACATAGTAATACTGTAATACGTACTGCTTTATTTATTAAAATATTAGGTTAGTGTTTTTATTTGCCTCTTTTGAAAGGAGTGTAATGGTCAATATGTGGCTTGGATGTTCAGGTTCACATTAACGGTTTAATTTTTCGTTTTTACTTTCCTTTCTTGATACCATACCGGAAATACCAAGGCTAATGATATTCGATTAATACCCAAAGTTTTTCTTTTGTAATTTATTATGCATCTTGTGGATACATGGTTTCTAGGTTGTGATTATGCATTTCGCTAAAATTTATTAATCGTTTTTTGTTCTAATGGTAACTGATTGCTTCGACTTGATAATATATCAGTGTTCTGTTCGTTGTCCATTTTATTTCCTCAAAAACGATGTGTTTTGTGTTGCAGTTTATCCTCCGCTGCCGGATTCGTTCAGCGACGAGAACCGTCTGAAGATGCTGAAATACATGATCGATATGCGTGTGGGCGCCATCGACGGCATCGGCAGCAAATGGGACTACGAGAAGGGACGCTGGAAGGAGTAGAGCGCGAAAGAGACGAGTACAGTGGAATGGTGTCCTGTGTAAAGTGTGTACTGCGCCACCCGAAACTATTGCTCTGCTCGTAGTGATTGAGACTGTTCTTGGCATCCTTGCATCGCTCGCGCCTGTTTAAACGATCACCGCCGAAATGTTCGTGTTTTGTTTTGTGGCTAGCGAAAGAATTAGTGCCGTTTTTCTGTCGTGGCTGTAGCGGGCAATAATGTAATAAAATCGTTACGTATACTTCTGTTATTAATTTTAAGTATGGGTATTCCTTGATTTATTCGCGACATTGGGCAGCCACCGTTGTTCAGGAATACTGGATGTTTGCTTGTACTACTCTGCACTCTGCACGATGTTTGCTTGTAGTACTCTGCACGAGAGTTATAAAAATTTTATGGTGGACAATTTTTAATCTGATGGTGAAAAAAGTTAATTTTTGACGACAGCATAATCATAAAATGTTCTACATCTAGCTCAATTTAAACTAAATTTAAGTACAAACATAAGTTTGTTGTAACGTCAGCTGGCCGCACTTGTCCACAGTTTCAAGTGTCCCATAAGGCTCTTCCAGGGCACAAAGACATTTTATTTAAATACGTGTACCACGCATTGCCGCATGTACGAGTACTTTGTTTTGTCAGTAAAAGTAGAGATCGCAAAAACAACAATATTGCAGGCGAAACAAAAAAGCGACCACACTTAAACCAAAATAGCCTCTCTTACGCACACCGTTCTGCCTGCTGATAGTGTGTGCGTGGATTTCTCTGCAGTGGGATTAGTATATCTGAATATAGCACTGACACAGTGAGACGTTACGGTCATCAGTGGCTCATCACCATCCACGGTTATCCACCTAGTCGCATATATGCAGGATGGTAAAAGTTTGGGTACAGGTCTGCGAGTTGCGGGCCCGTTGCCGGTTGAGGAGTCCCAGCTTGACCAGTGCTCGGTTGCATTCCTGTCTGTCCACCGCCTGTCTGACCACCTCCAGGCTGACCCGTGCTGGGTTCACTTGGCCGCATACCTGTTTGGCCATTTCCAGGCTGTCCGGGAACTGTCTGAACACCTTCGGGCTGGCCGATAACCGTCTGACCACCTCCGGGTTGAGGGGTAACTGTCTGACCACCTCCGGGCTGGCTGGTAACCGTCTGACTAACTCCAGGCTGTCCTGTGCTCGGTTGCGTAATTCCAGGTGGCATCGTAACGGTCTGACCCCCTCCCGGTTGCCCTGTGTTGGGTGGACTAACTGGGGACCACCTCCGGGCTGACTTGTGCTAGGTTTAGTGCCCCCGAACGGTACAGTGACGGTCTGACCCACTCCAGGCTGCCCTGTGCTGGGCTGCGTAATTCCGGGCGGTCCAGTAACCGTCACGCCGCCTCCGGGAGGGCTTGTGCTGGGTTCAGTGCTTCCGGAGGGTCCCGTAACTGTCAGGCCGCTTCCAGGCTGCCCTGTGCTAGGTTGAGTAGCGGAGGGAGGAGCGCTAACTGTCGGACTGCCTCCGGGCTGACCTGTGCTAGCTTGAGTACTTGCTGGTTCACCAGTTTGACCGCTTCCAGGCTGTCCTGTAGTTGGCTCGGTACTTCCGGACGGTCCCGTTGCTGTCGGGCTACCTCCAGGCTGCCCTGTGCTAAGTTGAGCACTTCCGGGAGGAGGGGCAGCTGTCGGACTACTGCTGGGCTGGCCTGTACTGGCTGGAGTGGTTACAGACGGTCCACCTGTCTGACTGCCTCCAGTCTGCCCTGTGCTGGGCTGAGTGCTTCCGCTTTGACCATTGTCACAGTTGAATCCCGTGTTGATTTGCTGACCGCTGTCGTTGGTACCGCTGCCACAACCTGTGTTAATCTGCTGGCCACTACCGTTAGTACCACCACCAGATCCCCCAGAACCGGTATTGGTCTGCTGGCCACTTCCATTAGTTCCGCTGCCAGATCCAGTATTCGTCTGCTGACCACTGCCATTTGTACCACTACCTGAGCCAGTATTTGTCTGCTGGCCACTTCCATTGGTACCGCTACCAGATCCAGTATTTATCTGCTGACCACTGTCATTAGTACCACTGCCAGATCCAGTATTTGTTTGCTGACCACTTCCATTGGTACCGCTACCTGAGCCAGTATTGGTTTGTTGCCCACTTCCGTTAGTACCGCTGCCAGATCCCGTATTAATCTGCTGACCACTGCCATTTTGTCCCGATACCTGTTGTCCCACTTGATTACTGATTTGTTGCCCGATACCCGAAAGGTCACCCGGAGACTGGCGGTTTTCAGTGTTATCAATACTAGTCGTACCGCGCGGTTGGCTTATTCCCAGAAAGATCGGCAGATCGGTGATGGTATCCGCATCAAAATTCATCCGCGGAGTATTCATTCGATGCACTCGCGTCTGGACGGATGCGGCCAGACATAATACGGCGGCGATTGTAACTGCGTAAAATTTTGCCATATTCGGTGCCTGTGAACCACTCATATGCAATACCAAAAATCTGCTAAAAATATTTTTACATTTTCCGAGTTTTTATGTATGAGTGGAAGCGCAAACATGACGTATGTGTCGTGGGTTAGATCAAGAAAAGGGCAGCGCGATACGCGTGCAATGACCCGTTCGGGTCGTTTCCGACGCGAAACATCCACGGCCATTTGTCGCTGTGTAATGGTAACGTTGTGCTGTGGGAAGAAGCCCCGGCGTATTTCGATATGTTTACTAACTTTACTTTGATATGTTACTTATCTTACCATATAATTGGCACAACGAAATTTATGCTGCCATTTTGATTGTCATTAGTAATAATGAATTACAACAATTAATTGCCGGGAGTGTGACAAACGAGTGGCCATGTCCACCACAATGTACAACACCAACAGCTCATAATTCGTCAAATACAATGTACATGACAGATTGTCTTTGTTATCTGAAAAGATTAAAGGTTGCGACCACTGAACCGACATAGCTAACCACGTAATTAATCGATTTGTACAGCATGATGTATCAAATTCCACTGTCAGCGAAGTACCGGACTATGAATTATCAATTACAATAAACATTACAGCATTAGTTTCGTATATAAATACAAACAGAGGTCAAAATGAACATTATTATGTACAAATTTACCGGTGCCTGCAATTGTCGTGCAAATTAGGTAATTGGCTTTCAACACATTTCCACTTGCTTGCAGAAGTTCGTATGCAACATAATGCAGGAAAAGGTCATGTTATGCGAAAATCAAGATTTTGTTTCCAAAAGTGCTGCTTCTGAACCGAAAAGCAAATATTCAATTAAGCATTTGCATATTACCGACATTTTTTAATAAAGAAATGACGAACAGTATTGTACAATACAAGGACAGATACTCTGATACTGTACGATAGTACCTGACTATGCAGCATTGTAATGAATACTACTCTAAGTATGACTTGTGTCTATATTACGGATCCACAATATTCAATCAAATTTCAATAAGAAACAATATTAAATTTTTTTTAACCAATTGTAGTTGTACAGTACTATACTGTTGATATGCATTTATTTTATATTGTGTTACCTAGTAAGTACATAGAATACTCCGACAGCAAACGGACGATCTGTCAGTTCAAGTCAAGGTGAAACAGCAATTATCACAGTACAGTAACCTTCCACAGTCCGCGACTACTACAGTGCCAGACTATCCGTCAGTATGTACATGTTCCCTGCACGGTGCACCGCATGACCGCGGTGCTGCTTCCCGGCATCGGCAATCCCCTCTGACCACGTCAGGTGCATGACGTTCACCTGAAGATAACGGATGCTGACGATGGTATTGCTGGCTACTTACGCATCAAGGCCAGGTTTCGCACAGAAACAAGCAGGAGGTCGATCGTTTAAGTGAGCGAGGCAAAGGGGACAGAAAACACACCCTGTATCCGTCACACACCGGTTCTAATCGTCATAGCAATACTCGTATGGATTACTACTTGTACATGTCAACGGTTGACCCCAGATACGATACCCCGAGCCAAAGTTATAGAACAACGCCAAGAATGCCTGTACCATTCGTGCCGCAGAAAATGCCACTGGAAATCACTGCGTTGCTGGAAGCCGTTTTGTGGATGCAATTGCAGCAGTTACATGTAATCGTAATGGGGAGCTGAACGATCGAATGCGACACTGCGCATTATCAGTGCGGACCAACCGGAAAGGATGGAAAAGCAAAAATTGGTGCCTTCGCTAGTTTAGTTTACGCTGTGCAGCTTTTCCAGATAAGCAATCCTGGCGTCGAAGCATGTCAAATTATAACAACTGCCGTATTATTATTATGATTCGCTTGCATAATCGTACCGCATTGTAACATTAATTTGCCCAAATAAATTATGCATCACTTACTAAGTCCGACGAGGAAGTGGTAGTGCGCGATTATAAATTACGGCGCAGTTATTCCACTATATAGAATACCCACGGAAGAAGGGCAACCGTAACATTACAGGTCAGTATGCTATAAAAACGTTTGGCTTAATTATAAATCCTGCATAAAAGACATCGCATTTCCGTTTGAAAATGAATTATCCGAGCACAGTAATGCGTCAAATACATAAGAGGGAAAATCTACCGTTGAACTACTGCCACAGACTACCTTAGAGTACAGAGCGTACAGTTACCAAAGTGCAATTTTAATTTTCGTCGTTCAAACCAGGGACAGCGTAGAAACTATTATTATCAATTTTCCCGGGAGAATCGTGACCGTCACCGTTGGTATCATGCAGATAATCTCGCATTTCCTTATCGCAGCGCTAGTGGGCGCAGTCCATTGTGCCATTCCCGCATTTCTTCCACCCCCTCCGTCACCTCCGCCTTCACGTAAGTTTTTTCTTGTACATATTTGCTACAACTCTATTATTACCACAATCAGAAATGTGGTGCAAAATCAAATTCGCACCAGTATGGAATAAAACACTATGGTAGAAATAATTCAAATAAGGAGCGATATATATAAACATTGTGGCTGTTTCCGGTTGCGCAGCTGTATGAGTGGAATCAATACCGCGGTAACCGCTGACATTCAACCGGCTTCTGCTCGCCATATGTGGCGATATTAATCTGATTATTCATCCCCATTGGACATAATTTAATTATATTTTAATATTAATTACCTTTACGTTAGAAGCCGAGCGTCTGTAGTACGTCTTTATATCGTACGTGTGTACGTGTTTGTGTGTACAATACATGCACTGTAAAGTTGACGCGTATGCCTATTAATTCATAACTTTGGTGATTAAATAAAATATAATATATGATATATGCATGGAATGCTTTCGACCATAAACATTGCGTAATTGCGCCCCGCGTACAGGTAGCCCGGACCCCGGAAGCACCGGTAACGTTTACGGCAGCGGTGCCGTCTCGCACGGCCAAATGCAGTTGAACAGCCAAACCCAATCCGGTTTCCCCAACGGCCTCCCCTCCACCTACAGCCAGTCGATGAACAACGGCACCGGCACCTCCCTGTCCATCAGCGGACAGGCCAACAGCGGGGTAACCATCAGTCCCGTTGCCGACACCCGGCCGCCGGTGTTCAGCGGGAACAGCGGCGCCAACTCCAACGGGAATGCCGCCACCGGGGTCCTCACTAATAACGACCAGAGCCACGGGGACAACACCAACGGCATGAGTCTGATGGGCACCTCCCAGATCACCGCCAACGGGACGGGGGTTAGTGTCAGTAACAGCGTTAACTCGGCGGCGGCGCAATACCCGTTGACGACGACTACGCCCTGGACGACGACGCCCTGCCGACCGCTGCCGTGCCCGTCGGGATGTCCGTTTGATTCGTTTTCGTGCTCGTGTATTTGTTATGATCCGATAATTGCGAGTAGCGGAAAAGTGGCGCCGGCTGCGCAAAAGCGACTGCTGCGCAACCGGGACCATAATGTCGGTGCGGGGCAGCGGACCGCGCAAAGGTCAAGAAATGTGCAAAGCATCGCTAATCAGAATCTGAATGCACGACGCCGCTCATAGATTGTTGAATTTCCTCGTAATTCGTTATTCATCAAAGTTCACGTGATAAAAACTGATTTGATAAGTGGTTCGATAATTACAGAAAAAACTTAGAATGTTGTGATCTGACCTGCCGCGTTAGAATCTGGCCTACTGCAGCAAATTAGATACATTTGCATACGAATAAGTACAATATCTATATATTAATTATACGATGTATTGTACAGACCATGTACAGAGCGATTTGCAGAGCTTCTATTGAATATAATATTTACCGAACTTGTAAGTTTTAACGATTCCCGTGCGATTGTCATTCAATCAAACGGTCGTGCGGCCATTCTACGTATATGCTTACTGTACTAAGTACATTATAATTACCGGAATTCAACTGCAATTGTGCAAGCATTAACAGACGTATCTGTATGTATTTACCGCATGTTGTTTTTCGAGCTTTTGCTCCCGTTGGGCAACATGTACCTGTCCTTGTATTCGCCATCGATATTAAATACGGCGAACGTTTGATGTCAGTTTTAGGTTTTCGTGCTCGTGTATTTGTTATGATCCGATAATTGCGAGTAGCGGAAAAGTGGCGCCGGTTTCGGTAAACGGCGGTTTCGGTAAACAATTCAATCTACACCTTCTGTTCGTAAGGTAAAAACGGAATTATTGCGTACACGAGAATCGGCCGGCAGACTGCACGTGTAAAAGCAAATCGTAACGCTTGACAGCAGAAACACGTGCGGACTTACGTATACTTTCTGTTCGTTTTATTAAGGTCGATACGATCAATAAACAAACAACATACTTTACAAAAGAAAATAGGGCAACAATTTGTTTTGTCACAAAATTTATCACAGACTGCGCTCACAAAATTAATCCTGGACACCCATGGCGGCAAACTGCTGCGATGGCATCCCGGGAACGTTGGACTGAATTTGTGATGCCACGGATTTATCGCCGGACTTATCCTGCTGCCCGGCGGGCTGTTGGTTACCGCTGTTTTGCTGACTTCCGGCGGCCGGTTGACTGTTTCCACTCTGCTGCCCGGACGGTTGCGGGGCCGCTGCCGGTTGACTGCTTCCGGTCTGGGCGGGAGCTGGCTGCGGCTCGCTGTGCGGCTGCTCGTTTCCGGTCGGTGCGCCGCCTGTCGCGTTAGCGGGCGGCGGGGCAAGGAGATCGGGAGCGTTTTGTCGATGGACCGGCCCGGCATGAACAACTGCCACAATGCCGGTCAGGACAATTAGTTTGATGATACTGTTCATGATGCCGAAATTAATAATATCGGATTCAACAGTAAGAAGTTTTAGGATCGCAAGAATTTTAATGATTGTTCTGTATGCTTAAGATTGCTTTTATAGTCTTTATAATACGCTCATTACTCTTTGCGTACGCATACTAAATGGTCACGGAAAACAACAAATAACAACAACGTCTGCACGTGCAATGACCCGCTTGGGTATCTACCTATTTTCCGCCATTCGGAGATATTCGTGACCTAGCTGCTTGGACAACATCTGGAAACTTCCACGTGCGGACGCTCGAGACTCGAGCAAAGCTAATTATTTCTGCTTATTTTCAGGCAGTGTCAGCCAATTATGCAATCTACAATATATATAATTCGTTACACAATTGACCTACAATATACTTATACAAACTATTGCTATACTACTACAAAATACTTCTATAGATATTCTGTTCAGCTGTATCTGTAGTACGCATTTAGTAGTATCTATAGTATGTTTCAACAATAATAATTTTTGTGGATAACGCAAATGTTTGAAATGCTGTGTATTTTGTCAGCTGTGAAAATCTGTGATGTGAAATGCACTCACCACCCACTGGTAGTTTTATACACCGTAATTTTACTGTGAGCATACCCGTATTTTCAACTTAACAGTTACGATTCCCGTTTTTTTATGCGCAGGCATAGGCGGCATCATGGGCCATCTGGCAGTGGCAATAAATGCAAAGGAGGGGAGTTTACATATTAAGTTTGCATCTATATTTGGGGGCAAATGATTTACCCGGGATACGGAAGTGTTCTGTTCTAAAGAGCACAAAATGCGCAGTTGCTTTTACGTTTCAGCGTTCTGTCTAGTGTCTTGCATGGTGTTTATGCATTGCTGTGATAATTATTACTTCTCAGCTGATGACGTACGACTGTGGACTGATTCATTTTAATACAAAAATTCGGCAAGAGACATATGGCACAGGATGGAAACAATAAATAATACAAAGGTATACCGGTGTATACACCGCGGCAGCATGACCGGGGAGGAACAAAACCCATTAATAAGCCCCAACGGGAACACCGTAAACCGGCATGTTGTAGCCGAAACCAGCCGGCGGCGCACACTGGAAAGGCGCAGGCTGATAAAAGCCACCATAACTCATGCCGCCGGGAACACCACCGCCACCCTGTAAATTAACAAATTAGTATTAATGTCCACCTAATAATATACTGTCTTTTACAACTTGCGTACACTGTACATGTGCTGCTTTATAAGCTGACTGACATCGTCGTTCAAGGATTATAAGAATTGTTATGAAGTGCAAGAGTTTAATCAACACACCCACTGATTAAATCTTTAACAATTACAGCCACCATTTTTTATCATCATGCATTGGCATGCTACAGGATACCCAGAATTATACATCCGAAACTACAATTATATCAACTCACTTGTTGAACCGGGTTCCACTGGTTTACGTAGTAGGGCTGCACCGGAGCTACTGTGCCGTATCCAGGTTGGGCGTACTGCTCCAAATTTCTTCTATATTCCTGAAAAATTAAATTACACGGTTAAAACACAATGCCAGTGAATGCTATGGTTTGCAGTCAAGTTCCGTATATAGTGCGTGTTATGAAACAGTTAATCCGCATTTCTACAGTAATTCGCCGCTTAAGACGATTCAAACGTAAAAAACAGCCATTGATAGATACCTACATCATATTGGTAGGTGACCGTCAGACCCGGGACCGGAACCCAGCAACCGAAACTGTTCAAAACCAACTGCTGCACATGCACCAGCCCGTTGGCGCCCATCACCGGGAAGGGCATCGTGGTCATGACCAGAGGAGGGGCGGGAGGGGAGTAGCTGCAGTTAGTCGGAATCCCGCTGGATGAACTACCCGGCGATGCGTAATAACCCTGTTAAAAGCACAGCTTTACCTATACTGACTGACAGTCAACAGACGTAACTTGTTTCACATATGATGAGTTGCACAATATAACGTGTCGAAGATGCCGAGCTTATAAAATACAACTACGAATTAGCCGTCCGGGTATCGGGCTCTACGTACAATGTCCGAACTCGACGAACTGGACGGACCCGATTCCCCAGCCAATCCTTGCGCGGTCGACGTCGGCGACTGTGGGGCAGCAGCGTTGCTGCGGCGTCCCGTTGACGATGCTCCCGGCGAATTTCCTTGTCCGGCTACAAGAAAAACACGCAATGAATCTCAAGATCAACGGTAATTAGTAGAAAATGGTACGGAGTTAGCCAACATGGAGCGTGGGAAAACTTCACATACGAGCTACGAGTAGCAAAAATGATAATTTGCTTTAATCTGGACGAAATATTGCCGCCGACAATACCTTACCAGGCGAGACGCTCTTCCGGTAGGCCGGACCAATGTGCAGGTTTCCGGCTCCGTTAATCACCAGCTTACAGCACATCAACTAAAAAGCAATACAATTGTACAATGAATTCCCTAGTATATAAATATAAGCCGCATAAGCACTATATTACTGTACTACCGCTGAGCCAGAAAATCACTTCATTGTAATTCAACTTTGTATTTCGCAAGCACGAAAATGTAGTGCACATTTAACACGGCTGCACAACTTAAAAAGTTATACGATAAGTTTGTTAGGTAGAAATAAGTAATCAATTAGTGGCATCCATATCGGCTGCACAAGTGAGTCGGCGCAGTTCGCCTTTATAAGCGGTTATGCGCGGGAGTTGACTGAAATTTGCAAAACAGAGGGAGTGCAGTCAGTGGACAAAGCAAGCAAGTTTTTCGCAGATTTGACGTTAATGCATTCACTTAATTTCCGCCCTCTAATTTCGTGAATACAATTGGACATTTTGAAGTAGGACAACTGATGCAGTAATGGAAAAATTAATTACAGAACTAATTCTAACCGAAACATGAACGGAAGATCGTCAATTCAAAACCAAATTTTGCACTGCTTCCCTACTGTCGGCATGCGATTATGATAATTAATCTCTGAATTTTCGGCCTCCCAAGTTCCAACCATATTTCAAATATTTTATAATTTCTCTGGCTATGTTTGTGCCAAGTTACAGAGTACGTACATAAAACGTTAAAATTCGAAATCACCGAGGAAAAAAACTGGTCAGAATTCAAAATAACGGGACGACGTAAAAGTTGCAGCGAGAAGCTGGTTTTGTGCGCGGACTCACTACGTTACTTTTCCCTGATATGCAAGAAAAAACTGATTCATAAAATTCATAAACTAATAAATATTACCACGATGATGATTACAATTTTTTTATAACATCATTTAAATTTAATGATAAGTTAAATTAACACTTGCAGTACTTACTTTATTCATCGCATCCTGGGCTTCGGCTGATGACCCGTACTCCAGGAAAGCGTGCCGGCGACGCACCCCGTTCCACCCGCAGTGCTGGTTTGCATAAACATCGACCTTGGCGGGATTGGCGATGTCCCGCACCGCTGACACGATGTGTTCCTTTGTGGTCTGCCAAAAAAAAAACACAAAGCTGCATAAATAAGCTGTTAAGCACCGCATTTCACTGATACCAGTAGCACATGCTCTTCCCTGACAACTAAGTAACTGTGTACTTTCCTCAGTCACCATAATTGTTCGAACATGTAATATTACTTTTCACTACACGTAATTGGTGGCGTATTTTGTTAAAAAATATTAAGATACCAAATGTCTATAAAATGTTTTTACAAAAACCGACACACGCTTAGAGCCTCAAAGAACCAAAAGAACGTAGCGCATGAGCTGACCTTCTGTACTGCTGCGTGAGAATGACATCATTTTGACCAAACGTGAAGTACTGAGCGCGCGACATCATTTTGACCAAACGTGAAGTACTGAGCGCGCCAAATGCTCAGCGATCTCCAATGAATACCGACTTAATAATATTATTCTCATGATTATACCACCTCAACAAACATACGTAACAAAACTGACATAAAAAATGTATCATGTCTCATAAGGCGACGGCCGCGAAACAGAGCAGGAGTACCAAGCTAGGACAAGCGGACGGTATTTCACTTACAGTGGATGGCAGTCTTCCAATGAAGACGCTGTTCCGCTGTAGGAACGGCGACGAGGGCTTCGCCTGACCGCTCGGCGTCATCCGGCGCGCTTCCACCTATCGTAAAAACATTGCTTGAGATTGACTAGGCACAGGAGGATGATGAAACCACCGATTGCGATAGAAGCAACAGGTGGACAAAGTTCACAGAAAATGAGCAAGAAAATAACGACTCAAGTAATTAATTTACAGTAGTCTAAAAGCAAACTGCCTTATGACGAACAGGGATTTCAGCACGATGCGCCTCAATATTCCGCTCACTGAGGTACTCACGTCGGATTTCGGCTGGGTCTGATTCGAAGAACGGCGCCCATTGAACGACCGTCCTCGGTTACCGCGAGGAGAGTTTCGATTCATTTTGAGCTGTGTAAACCGTAAAAAAAAACAGGTAAGATTTAAAACGTTAAGAAACAATTCGATAGGCAACGAAAAAACGGGAAACCAAAATCTGAAAACTGCAAAATGTTAGAAACAGGAAAGCTGAAAACTGCGAATGCTGGGAAACGCTTTGACGGCAGGTCAGAAAGGAAAAAATGGGTGGACTTCTGGCTCAATGATTCATTGCTATCCCGCTTCTCAATGGTTGGTTGAGTTGCTTCGCAATTTTGATTGGTTCGCGCTGCTGGCAAGGCAGTGGCCGTACCGGCCGGTTGTCTTTCTGCATTCCATCGGACCGCCGCTCATTGCAATAACCATGGTACCACGGGTTACAGCAGGCTCAAATTATCCTGGAAACATAGGAAACTATCTGTTCTGGAGTGATAGGTGAAAATAAAATATTATGGAAAGGAGTTAATAAAATGTGCCCATACGTAAGGTATTTCATGAAGTTTCTAAAATTTAAAATTATCGAATTTAGTGTTCCATTATCGAAGCCTTTCCGTTCTATTTTTTTCTCCATTAATTTTCGAAACAAATTAAATGCCACTATTTCTATTCCGAGGAACAGATGTCAAAATTAATGAGGAAATTTTTAAATTAAGCTCATGATTTAGACCTTCAATTTTGAAGGTTTAATCATTTAAAATCAAAAATTTCTGTTTTGAAACCGGTCGCGCCAGAAATATCGTTTGTTGAAGTACTGGTCGTTTGTAAATTATGCAGAATAATTTCTTCCTCTCTGTGAGACAACATCAGTCCAGAAATTATCTATAACGGTTCCGTCTCTACAGACAAAACATTCCTATACGAACTGCGGAACATGTTTAGAAAATTCAACAAGATATCAGAACTGAAAAATAAAATAAAATAGATTAAATTATCATAATTCAGCAATATACTCTGCAGACGACATCACTGATTTTAATGTCGATTCTCGTAATATTTTCTGCTTTCCGCATCATAATATTTCCAGGGCCGTCCCGTAACCAGCCACACACTTGACAAGAGTACAATTCCTTTGAGCATTTCCATAAACAAGAGACAGAGAGAGAGAAAACGGAATAAAAGAGAAAACAAACCGCGCAGAAAACCCGCGAATAAATCTCTGAAAAAATCCACAGACCATTTCTCGGAAAGCATCATTCCACCCGCACCAACTCCACACTATTCTCCGCGTTTTCACAACACACTGGTGTCGTTCAGCGCATCCCCCAACCAGCCGCCGCTCAACCGGAACACCATCCGCCGCAGCGGCCGCCGCAACGATACGAGCCAGCGGCCAATTTCCTGGTTGAAGGGCAGTTCACCGCGCAGCTGCCACAGCACGAGGATCGCGATGATGGCCACGAGGAAGATGACCAGGCGGGTGGAATTCTCGGCGGTCATCTGGAAGAACTGCGTCACGGCCCCGACCACGGCTATCACCAGCTGCCCGAGGAGAAGGAGACAGTCCACCAACTTGAAGGCCATTTCACCCATCACGCTCTTGGCCGCTTCCGTCCGGGCTAATGCCTGCAGCAATTTTTTTTAGATTTTCTTCCAAATATTCTATCAATTGTTACACTATTCTTCATAATTTCGTGCGTATATATTGCGTTTTTTCGATTCAGCCACGTCCGTGACTCTGCATTTATTTACTTAAAAAATACTGCCGAATTTTTCCTTACGATCTTGGCTGCTTCCGTTCGAACCTATATTTTTCTTTAATTTTTCTCAAATGACTGTTTTAACTTCTACGTTTAAGTTTTAACTCAGCGACGGCCGCAGTTATTAATTAAAAAAAAAATAACTTCGACTTGCTGTTAGCGACGTTTCCGGTTATTAAATAAAAAATTGTGTTGCACCTATTAATACGCTGAATTTCGATCATGCAAATCCATCAACAAAAATAACATCAACTTTCTCAAGCGGTGTGACAGTTTCATGGAATATGATGTGAGTAATTTCAAAACTTGTTTTTTTTTAGTTTGAACTATCCAGTATTTGGTTTTGCTGACATATTCATATTTAAATTAAATAATTCGCAATACGAATTCATTTTTGAAACAAGCGTTAACTGATGTTCCGATAGATGACTGAAAGCGCACGTACCTCGTCTTCCTTCTGGCGGTGCTCGATCTTCTGTATGCGGGTATTGAGCAGCGTGATCTCGTCCTTCATATCCCTGATCTTCTCGTGGAAGATGTAATTCATCTTGTCCTGCGTGTCCACCAGGTACGTCTTGGTCTCACTGGTCTCCTTCTGGTGCAGTTCAATCAAATCGTGGATCTGCTCCTCCACGTAGCCGCACCGTCGCGACATGTCGTCCATCTGGTTGCCAGTCGACTTTCGCTCTTCCGCCCATTCACTCTTCTTCTCCTCGATTAGTTTCAGTATCTGCAAACAAGATTATTTAAAAAAAAACATTTCACATTAAATGTTAATTAATTTTCCTTGTTTCAGCACTCTCTGAATTTCTGACACAATGCCAAACTGCCTGGCTGGCACACAGAGGTCAGAGGATAGGGTGGCACTGCACTACGTCATTTCCTTATATTCCGCTGTATCGTTCAGCACTAGCATTCTTTCCAAACTTTCAGCAATGATTTGGGATTGGCAACCCAACATTTGCAAATGCATCTTTACGTAGAAATAAACTCCATAAAATTGGCACACAATTAAATTTCCTGTATATAATACTGAATTTTATTAACATAAATATTTGTTTAAGTACTGTAATGGGTTTTATAAAGTCATAAAGAATAAATGAAAAATTTTTTTCTGGCGGTTTCCACACATTGCAATTTACAGATAATCTTTTTATTCATCCAGACATGCATTGTAACTTCCACCCGCCACACTATCGAGTATCCACACGTCGCGACAGTTCATCTAATTATTTCTTCCATTTGGTGAAGGGCATTTTTCGCATTTTTTTCACCACAAAACACCTCATTAGCGCCAACAGCATGGCCACATTATTCACAAAATTTCCCCCATTTCACAAGAAACGGCGTCATGTCAAGAGATCGTAGTGAGAAAAGAGAGCATCTGGTGTCACACACGGCATGCAATTACCAGACACATATTCACGTCGTCCTGATGGATGCGCCTTGCATAATCAGGCAAAAATGCCATTTTTCCTTGTTAATTCTTAAACGCATTCTTCCATAACCACATTCCTGTCACCGAAATGTCATTTTTCGCGCCGCAGATAGCAAATTAATGCCAGTAACATTAACGCTGGCACGATAATGGGGCGACGAAGCCCTGCAACAATTTTTGTCAAACTACAGTAAAAAAATTCGAAAAAGCTCTCTTCTAGCCGACAAAAATGTTAAAAAATAAATTATTAAATAATTCAGAGAGCGGACCGAATAATTTTTTAAAAACTGGCTAATTTTTGGCTAATTTTAAAAAACTAAAAAAGTAAATGGTAAATAAGTAATTCACACAAATCAACATCGCTAACACACAATAATTCAGGAAATTAATTCTAAATATACTCGTAAATTCGTAATAATTAGAACGGCACGGCACGGATCAATACTTCTACAAATAAAAAAGCAAAAACGCGGTACTAAATCCCATTCCAGCGGAAATCGAGTAGGATTTAGCAGCGGCAATAGCAGAACGGACGTTATACCGCATAAAGCTGTACTCGTACCCTTAAACAATTTCGATTAGCGGTGAGAATCGATGGCCGAGCAATTTCCGCTGGAAATTAAATCACATGTTCCGCCATACAGCGGAGTGCGGACAACACTCAAACAACAGCTGCTCTAACGCGCCAGAGGAAATTGCTGTACAACAACAAACACTTTCATTCTCCGGCCTCGAATGGGTCGAGAGCCTTGTGGTTTTTTCGATAATTGACCAGACGCCAAAGTAAAACAACGTAATGCGAGACATGTTTTACGCAATAAAAACCAATCTGGATGAATTTCTACCAAATATTTGCACTACGCTGCCGCTACTTTATAACTCCAAATTTCTAAAAATTAGTGATTACCAAGTAAAGCAGATCTAATATGTTGTACTACATATGTATAATTTTAATCAAATTTAATTTGAATTAAATGGCCTTTCCGGAAAAGAAACCTATACAATAAAATACCGTAGATCACTTATTCATATGAATCTATGATTACAATTTACATAATCATAAATTCGCTGTCGAGCAAGTATGTTTAAAAGTAACTGCACGAAGCACTAAATCGCAACACCGAATTCATATTTCATTTTCAAATAAATTCTGAATATTATTTAATTTTATGGACGTGTGGTTAGCATTGCAATTAAAAGCATAAATCATTTTGAAACTTTGAGGCAAATAATAACTTGCGTTTTAAAGAACACTTTCACAATATAAAATAAAATTCTTCGTCACCCCTGGAAAAATCAATGAGCGATTAAAGTAACATGATAAAGGCGAACGTTGACATTTGGGAAAAGCGGCTGCCTTTCCCGGTCAAACCTCCAGAGTCCGTTATTCGCGTTCTGCCGAGACAGACGTGTATGACTATGATCGACTACATTAGCCGCGCATAAGGTTGCCATAACTCTCGACGGAGCAAATATTGACTAACCCACAAAAATGCTTTTATCGCCAAATGCAAACCAGACCATCAAAATACATTTCGCATCTGCACCACGTGTTCAGCCCACAAAATATTTACAAAACCTGCATTCCCTAATCGACACCGGTTCCGAGTTGCAGCCAAGCAGATAAACGAAGCAAATATGTCTGCGGTCTGGGCCACTCAATCCTTTTACAAAAATTATAATAAATGCCGACAAGAGCGTAGAAAACAGCAAACAGAAATAACACTAAATAATTAATTACAAATAAGCATCTATAAAAAGTTAAACAACATTAATTACGGCAAAGAAAAACGAAGCGAAAAAAAGAATACGATATCACGAACGCATGCAGATTCACGATCGCTTATTTTCGTAAAACAAACACAAAACAGAATGATAGAATCTTATTTCCGAATTCCGATGAGAGAAATTTATTATTTATTGATTCATCGAACTAAATAAATTAATAAAGCTGGGCGAAAAGTTAAAAGAAACATTAAGAGAGCGACTGAATCCACCGGAAGTGTGCAAAAGTACAATTTACTAAAATTTAATGATGTTATTCATTTTATAACCTCACGTCCAAACGTAACTCTCACCGCAATAATCAACTGCTACCTAGATTTACGAAAAATTCATTAATCTGTAGTTTAACAAAATATTTTGGAAGTATCCATACGATAAACCGACTCACCTGTTCGAGTTTCTCCTTCAACTCGCCGACATCCCCTCGCAGCGGCTCCAGCCGCTGATCGACCACCTCGGCGATCTCTTCCACCCGCTTCATCCGCCGCTGACTCTCCATACTATCCGACTCCACCGAGCTGACACTGACCCCTTCACTTCCGCGTCCACCCACCACCCCGGGGACGCTCAGCGCCTGTCCCTCTCCCACAACCCCGGCACTATCGCCTTGACTCCCGCGGGAATCCTTACTGCGCGCACTCCCGCCCGACTCCCCGTTGTGCCGCTCCCGGCGCATCAGGGCGTCCAGGATCCGCCCGCCACTCCCCGTCTTGACCACCTGCGGGGAGGCGGCGCGGTGGGCGGCCTCCCGCGTCTTCTCCTCGGCCATCCGCAACAGGAGGCTTTCGTATTTGCGCTTCTTCACCTTGTACTGCTCCAGATGCCGGCTGGCTTTGTCGTTGGCCTCTTCGAGGCGGCGCATCTGCGCCCGCAGGCGGTCGTTGTGCGGCGCGATGCCCAGTTTGATCAGGTCGTCCTGGATGGTTTGGAGGCGGTGCTCTTCGTCGGCGATGCACTGCTCGATTTTGGTCAGTTTCTTCTGGACGGTGGCGTAGTCGGTCGGTTTGGAGCTGCTGACCGTGCTGCCACCGCCGTCTAGGAGGTCGTTCACCGACGACACCCTCGAGGCCATGGTTCGACAATGTCTGGCTGTGTCAACGCTTCCTGTCACGCTGCCAAATCCCGATGATCAATCTACAAACTAAATCAGAACATTTTTTTATAACTTCACAACAACAAAACTAATAATTTCTTCAGACTGTTTTAGTAATACTCTCCAAATCCTCAAATCGTTTTCATGTGTAACTGCTACTCTGTAGTATATGTCTTAAAATTTATTAGAAATATGTGGCAGAAATAGCCTTTTTAAAAAAAATAAGCCACTGTATTAAATTAAAAATATCGCTAAATTAATAAGGAACAATTTAATTTCCTCCAGTCAGAAAAAACGGCATATCTGATTAATTAAATTTTCTACAAATTCTTTAAGGAATTCTGAGAATGGATTACAGCCGAGCGCTTAAAAGATTAATCATTACACTTTCCAAAATTGGTAAGAGATTAAAGATTCCAGCCGTGCATGATTCACGCCCCATAAATTTTTCAACCGCTACCAAATACGGAGAAATTTCTTGACGCGCCGGAAGTCAAGAGTTAGTAAAAAGCGTTTCCGTGCCAAAGAATCTTCTTGAGATCTATTCATGCCATCACGGAGAACATCAAATGGCGCATGAAGACATCGCCGACAAACAATAATTAATTGCCGGATGCTGGTACTGCTGATCGCAGAGCCGGCATGGGGAAATTAGAGACAAATGCCGTATCACGCAAATATTTGCTAAATTTAGAATAAGCACTGGGAAAAACGTGATGTACGGCCACAGCGCGGCCATTGAAGGTCAGAGCGTGATACGGTCTTTAGTGGGCCTATAAAAAATGTGGGTAAGGCCGCCGCCGCGGCGCGATCGTTCAAATAATCAAAAAGCCTAATCAATTCCTTGAGCATGTGCAATCACAGCGTCCTCAAGGGACGCTTAATCTTTTGCAGCATAAAAACAGCAAAATACGATGGCTCAATTAGCGTCCAGCACACTACATATTTTGCGCTGCTGGCGATTTCGTGTAATTCTTTTACGCTAGACAATAACACGGATTTACCGCAGGCTAAACATATTATTATGTAATTTAAATGTAATACGTACAGAAGAAGATGAGTGCATAATTATGCAAAAATATACAGTAATATAACCAATCTGTCAATTTAAAAAAAAACAGCAAGAAAACGAATGGCAAAACTGTATGTTATTGAAGCAAAAATATGTTATTGAAGCAAAACTCTCTTCGAGCAGGAGACAAAATTAAAAACCATACTAAAATGCATGAGAACATAAAATGTGATTTAATTCATCAATACGAAATACCTAAAATCATTACGCTTAAAATTCAAAAGATTCAGAATAATTCTATAGATTATTTTTCTGAAAGTAAAAAATTAAGAATTAATGGTTCATGCCCTTCGGCGCGCAAGAGCTCACCGGAAATTCCAGCGATAACGAGGATCTCCGATATAAAATAAATAATTAAGAAACCCCCGAAGGAAACTCTTTGCGTAATTAACACGAACGATGCGCGACGCGCACAACGGAAGCAAAACTATGCAATCTACAATTCCACTGTCGGATATATCTGCGTGCTGCAGCGGGATGTTCCCGGGGCTGTCATGAGAGATACACTGGCAAATGGGCTTGTCAAGTGTCGATGCCGGGTGCAATGCAATACTCCCTGGGAGAGTGAGAGACTGAGAGAGAGCTCTTGATTTTTTTCAAAGAAAAATCAATACACACTCCGACCGGTTGTTGGACCAGCGAGCCTAACAAGTTCACAACCCTTCGTCTGCGTTGTATCCCAGCGTTTTCTTGTCACTTTCCCATGCACCGTGGCCGAACCGGGATGAGTCAGGGTGTGTGAGTGACTTGATGACTATCGGGGAAACGATCGCGCTTACACATCCCAGGGTACGAAACCATGCCAAATGCCAATTTGCGGATATGATCGCCATTCTCACCAGTTGGTGATTTTCGCACAGGGGATGCAGGGAATTTCGTTGCAGCGTCGATGTAACGAAATTTAATCAGACCTTAAAATAAATCTATGATGTTTAGGTTAAAAAAATAGTACTACATCGGCTTTAGATACAGTCATACAAATGTAATCGTTTCAAAACGGTAAGAATTATCTACAGAAAATTGTTAATTTATTTAATTTAATACGGGATACGCACGTGCAATCGGCTAACACTGCACCAATAAACTGCTGAACTCCGAAGATAGAAAAAAAAATATCCATAATTTTTATACGTAATTTTGTTTGAAGATGAATCACTTTCGAGTAAAAAAACTGTCGAAGCAAAACAACAAGTGGTGTTACAGAACCAACCCAAAAAATTAGAACTACTCTAATTTTTACATAAAACACAAACCTCGCGTCACGTAAAACCCAAAAAAAATCCACAAATACAACAAATAATCCATACAGCAGTACGCTTTAGCGTCTGCAAACTGCAATAAAGCACAAACTGCAATAAAGCACGAAGGGAATCGATAAAACCATACAGCTAAAAAAATCAGCAGCGCCAGAAACACCATTACCCACTAATTTCAGATTGTCCGCAACGCAAGAGCTGCATCTGTATTCTGCAACAAACGCACACAAATGCGACAACGAGTCCGAAGAGGCGAAGACATAACCTGACGGCGAAATTTGTGATGACAATTGTTAGTTCAATCCGGAAACACTTAACTCTTCGCGTACGATTTACTGGTACTTACGACGGCGTATTAAATAATTATTGCAATCGGAATCATCAGAGAACGCTGGTACGAGTATTGTAAGTTCACCTCAAGCAAGAAATTCATCATCGACCTCGTTTAAGTTTAACACATTATGACATGCTGTACGGCCTTATTTCAAAGGATGAACTGTTGAACACGAATCGAATGCAGTTAAAATTAGAGCAGAAAATCTGAAAATATCAAAAATGCACAATTACAACTGATAAACCGATGCAACCTAATTTACACAGCAACGTAGACATACAATCTAGGTACGTATTTACTTACTATTAATTTTTGCACAATCGAACAAAATAATAATTTGTTCAGAAATATGTACAGTTCGTTTTCGCTCAAATCTTTTACACCCTCCTCAAATCCTTAAATACAGTAACACGGGCTTAACAACAATCAGTACTTAATAATAATAAAAAGACTGCAAAAAAACCATAAATCATGATAAATCAGAAACCAGTAAAAATTAACGTGGATTCAGGATTATTGTAATAAATGATAAATCGAGTAGTACCATCTTTCCGTGTGTTATATGGATGACTAACCTGTCCTTCGGGCAAATAACGCATATTCCAAGCAATAACAAAACAATGGTTAACAATGGATGCAGGCGACACGATCAGAGCCACTCCGCAATGACACAGACAGCATAAAAAACAGCAACAAAAAGATCCGGAAAAATGGACAAACATGAAACCTCAGAAAACGAAAAACTTCGTCTGCCAGAGTCAAGACTACAACGATTGCAAAATTCAACAATCAGCTGCACCACTGACTTGTCCCGATAGTCTTCTGGCACATATTAACAATTAACTATCTTATCACAAATTCGAAGAAAAATATTGACGAATTTCACACAATTCGTGAAATCACGGTCAGAAAGATAAAATTAGGCAGAAACGATGTCGCTGCCAGCGAGAAACAGCAAACAGCCAAACACACATCCAAAACAACTGCGAGGACAAAGTTCAAGTCCAAGACCAGCCTCGCGGACAGGGAATTCATCTCGTACGGCGTAAATGGCACTGATTGTGGCGTCACTGATTAAATACCCGTACTACAGCGCTTGCGGACACGAAGCACATACAGGGAATTCACCGCATTGAAAGTTCCATCTAACCCTCGTACGGCCGTCTACGTCACCGTCTGGTCCCGCCCCCTTGCGATTTTCAACTTTTGCGTACGAAAAAGCTTCCGGTGAATGAATTTCGAAGTTATGAATATGATTGCGTAACCTCAATAACCGCGGCTGTTTTTCACCATTAAAATGCAGTCAACAGAAGACACATGTGTGGCTAAAGCCGTGCATCCGTGCCAAGTTCATTCTAAACAAGATGCGCGCGTGCGCGTGTATTGCAAAAGTATCACGAAAGTTGCAACTTTGAAAGCGGTATGCTTGGTCGCTCAAGCAGCAAGCGCAGTACTTCGCGGCATGGCAAAAGAAGCGCCATATCTGTTTACGCCTGTATAGATTTGTTTCCAGCTGAAATACAAACGACTGAAACGATGCACTCAAGCGCAAGGAATTGTTTTTTATCGAATTTTTTTATTATCCATTTGCACATAATAATATTCACCACAGTGAAGAGGCGCCGCTTGTCAACAATTGACTACGAACAAAATTCAAGATAAATTAAAAATTCAAATGCAAAAATGGAATATTATATAAAAGTATTATTTTCATTTGGAAAACACCATTCTCCGTGTGACGAAAATTCCCCCGGGGGACACGAAGCGACGACTTCCGGGCATCAGCCAAATTAATCCCATTTTCTCGAGCAGCAGCGGAAGCTTACACTGCCCATATATCCTGCAAATGGATGCGTGTAATGATAATCCGTCTTCCGCGCGCGCGCCGTTGACGTCGGTAATCCATTATCCACTGCGAGACCATCATGCGGTGTGTCGGCGCAGTCACTGCCATAACCCGCACGGACACTTTTTGCTTTCTTCGAATTGCCGCCATAAATAATCCATGCTTGCTGATTTGGCATCCGATGGAAGTCATCAGTCCACAATCAGATGGCAAGGAAAATCAGAAATAAAAATTCACCATCCTTCCGTGCACGCGGCAGCCTTCTTTGCCATCACGCAACCCGAGAAGGTTTCCTGGATGAAATAAACATCTTCCTCATATATAGTTACAGATAGAATACAAAGCAACGGCATAATATGTATTTGAGACAGGCATTGACCAATACAGCTTTTACAATGCATACTAAACGAGTGCAGCACCGGTACATAAATTCTGCAATAATTTAGGTAATCTAGAATTATTACTGAAAACAGTTGCTTCAATAATATGACTGTACGCTGTAGTCTGTACGTACTTCTACCGCTCTACGCATGTTGCAGGGCAAGCAGAAAAGCACGACGAAAAACCACAAAATTTTGAATTGTACGCCTCTAAATAATTACAAAACTTACAATTAAATTTAGTTTCTTTTTATCTCAGTTTCTGAATAATTAAATAAAAATTTCTGAGATTCTGGCAGACTTACTAAGAAATTCGGCATTAACGCTCGGGTGTCTTCTGTACTCGTGCATTAAGCGATGCTCCGGAATCCCGGATGATGCCGATGTCGATCACCGTTGTACGCACCTTCGTCATCACAAATTTGCTGCTGTTGGCTTCCGGTTTCCAGGACGAGTGGCCGCGATGATACTACGAACAGTAAAGTCAGTTACAATGTATTTCTGTTTATCACTAGCAGATATAAACCTTATTATTAAAGACGAAATTGGGGATCGACTCTTCAGAAATGAGCTGATTCAAGGTCTTTCATCAACGCGTGACTTCAGCAGACCGTCGTGTGTTCTCATCATACGTACTGTACCCCACAATCAACAACCACTGACAAATGGAACAAAACTTTTCGTTTACAATAGGCGATGAACAGCCCATTTCCAGCCCTGATGCTACTTACTTAATCGTTAAAACCGGTAAACATTTTGCGCATTTCAGCAGAATTTCTAATTACAGTATACACCAATTTGCGTACCAGTGTGAATGACAGCTGAAAGTAGTAATTCTGAACAGCTTCACTTCGCTAGAAAGCATTAATGAATCAAAACGATGCTAATAATATATCTAATCAGAAATCTGCTTAATCGAGATAAATAGAACTCCTTAAATGCACAAATGTATCACGATTACACATTGTTTTACCATTTAATACGTCCTGGAAATCTACACTTCCGACTGTCACCCAGGCGCCGTATTACTGGTGTTGTCGATTAAGAGGGCCGAGTGACGGTGCGTCCATTGCTGCAACACACAAAAATCATGAATTAAACGTAGTTTCGAAATATTTTATTGTCGCTGAAAATTCAATTGTGCCGATTTTCTGTAATAATGCGTTCATTTACGTGGAAAAGTATGGATAAGCACTATTCAGCAAAAGCAAACCAACATGCGGTTAACTGAGTGCCGAACTTCCGGTACAAGTGACGACTCGCATGCCAACATCACAAAAACGGTGAAAACACTGGAAAATATCAGTCTGCAAAATTTCAGATTGTACAAACTGTAATGAATCAATTGTTGGGGGTTTTCGTCAGATAGTGAGCATAATGTGTTTGTCCTCATGACCAAAATCAGAAGACCGTCGTGGTTATCATCCTAGCACCCCATTCACCGGCTGCATGATTGTCAGCCGCGAAATTAAAAATAAAGAAAATTCAAACGCCAAAATACTGAATAATTCTTAATGTAAATACTGTGATTCAAGCTGGAACCACCCGTACCGGCGCGTTATTAGAAATACGGTAGAAGTATGATGAAGTATCTTATCATTCTTACGTAATAAGCATTCGCGCACACTGGTAAGTAATCCATGCAAAATTCAGAAAATTACAACTAATTTTATGACGTTGTAATAACAGAATCTCCAAATCTCGGATATGTAGCGCTTCCAGAAAGAAAACACAACACAGCCAAATGTATACTGAATGAATTCACCGAATGCAAAAAAGCGTACGAAGACAAGCGAGAGCGAAAAAAGTTCTTGTAAACGATATCAATTTTTGACAAAAATTAAACCGGTACGTACTGCGTCCTGTCTTAATTTTAAATACACGGCATACGATATATAGCTGCATACTCGACATTACTCGTAAATTAGCACAGCCTTTCATAAAGCGGGCAGCGAGCTCGTCAAATGCGCAAAAACAGAAACAAAAAATTTCAAAACATTTAAAAATCAGTTAATTTCCCTAGCTTAAAATCTCACCCCAAAGGCTCTGGAAATAATTAACGGCTCCTGCCGCATCACACTGGCTAGGTCTACATCCGGGCTGCTGCGTCGATGATCGGTGTGTGGGTTTCTCGTCGCTCCGGTGGCACAGTGACGACCGCGGAGATTCTGCGTGGATGGCGATGCTTTCCATGCTAGCCAACTCGCGAGAACGCTGCACAAGATGATTCCTTGCTAATTCTGGAAACAAATCAGCTGAACCACACGATAAGAAACATGCATGTCGCAGCAAACAAAAAACACGAAGAACCCGGCTCAAAAGAAGAGTTCCATGATTTCGTGTTCGCTGGCTCCTCACCGTTTCGGATGTGCAACTTGTGGGCGCACATATTTGGCAGTACGAAGGATCGGAACAGAATCCGAGCAAACGCAGTCAACTAGAACGAGATACTGTTTAACTACAAGTAAAAGAAACAAAACTTTTTTTGAAATTAAAGTAAATTAACCGAAATCACAAAACTGAAACGTGAAAATTCTAAAATCAAAATTCAAATTGCAACCAGCGAATATAAGCTCGCTGCTGCAACCAAAATCGTCTTTGCCGACTTCCGCTGTGGGAAGCTGAACCCGAGCTGAGTCGATGTCGCAGTTACGTCCGCCAAAGATGGCACTAACGGTGACTAACCGATTGAAATTCAAGGCAACGGCTAACCATGGAAATTTCCGCAATATGGTTTTCCGGTGTTCGATGATAGAGATTCTCTAAATTTTCCTTTTAAAAAAGTGTAGCTTCTGTTTTTACAAGAATCTAAATTATTCGATTCTATTTTAAAGACATCAATGCGGTAGTACCCTGCCATCGGTTTCTCTGACGTTTGCTGTTTGCACTTGCAGTTCTGAGTTCTGATCGTGACTTCCGTCGGCACACGAACGTAACGATACGAGCCGATTCGGAGTTGTCTGCTTCGGCCTGTAAGTGAATTGTGATGATACTTCGTTACGCCACGCCGCCTGCGCATTGATTCATGTGTTTTCTCATCCAGACTGATTTCAAACCGCCGAGCATCCTCCTTGTCAGACAAGTTTTTTCTCTTACAGTCTTACGCACAGTTACGTAATCCAGTGATCTTCACAGAGTGGAAACGCACCTTTTCCGCTTCCTCTGCGCCCATAGCATCCGCCATCGCCCTGTTTCCTTATTCCCCTGTGCGTGCGCTGATTAATGTTTCTCGCGTGACACACCGTTGTAATCCCTCCATGATTATCGCCGTCACCGATGTTAGCGGATAATAATTACATCCTGGTGCCTCGTGATCCGTTGAATCTATGGTCGGATTTGATCCCAAACAGAGCGTTGTTCTGCCCCACTATGTCTATGGAATATGCGGAGCATCTGCTGCGTTTCTCAGGTGCTGACAGCAGCGTGCTGATGCAGAATTGTAGAGTGGGGATTTGATTTTGTTGGTGTTTTACAGCCGGTTCTTCACGCAGCCGGTGGATGTGTGCAAGATCCGCTTCCAGCTGCAGATTGAACCGATCAGACGCGGTGAGATTGCGTCCAAATATCAGGGACTGTCGCAGGCGGTGGGTCTGATTGTGCGGGAAGAGGGCGTCCTCGCTTTATGGGTAAGTTCGCTGTTATAGACTAATATAGAAGAATTAAAAACCTAATCGTTACTCACAGGAAATTTTTAGCAAGGGAAAGCTATGGAGATTTTGTGCAATTAAAAATTTTGATTTTTTATATTTCTCACCGCTTGTAATTCTATTATCATGAAATTTCGAAATTTTACATAAAGTTCTAATTTTTGCAAAATCGATTACAGGTTTTCGAAGAACCCTTCGAATTTCGAACCATAAAATTTGATGAAAGAGTAATTCCTGAATTTTATCGCGCGGTTCTAGTAGGTGCTGTGGTTTAATAAATTGATTGGGTTATTTATTTTTATTGAAACGTGAAATAGGGTTCGTCTCGGAGACGGTAAGAGAATCAGAACTGAACGTGGTGATTTCAGCGTAGGTAATGCCGTAAAGGAATAATTATATTATATAAGAATAAGTTAAAGTCAAACTGGAAGCCTTGAATTGAAGACACCTGACTTGTGAATGTATTTAATCATTTGGGAATTTTCGAATTGTAGAAAGGACTTCTGGCTGCTCAACTCCTGTCCACTGTCTACGGTCTGGTACAGGTGAGCACACTGAGCAGGCACTAATTGACTAATAGTTTCGATCGTGGAACATCAGTTTCAACGTGCGGTATAAGCATTGCTTTGTTAGGCTTTTTTTGTGTATACCGCACAATTTTTTGTTCTATTTTTTTGCCGTTGATAACACGAACCGCGGAACGGCTTCATTCATAGAGAATGTGAAGGTACAGGGTTTGTGGTTGTAGTTTGGCACCTTTGAGCTGCTGAACCGCGCCCTGTGGACGCTGCGGTGGACGGATAATCCGCGTGATCCCTTCCTGTATTTCCTCTGTGGCAGTGTGTCGGGCGTGGCGGCCACGGTGGCCGCACAGCCGCTCGATGTGGTCCGTACCCGTTTCGTCTCGCAGGGACGCCAGAAGGTTGGTTAAATATTTTGACATTCACACCGGCATTGCATCAGCCGTTTGTTTAAGTACTGTTCTTATAGAGCAATTTCGGAGGTTTTTCGTTGGACTGCGAAAACGAATATCGCAGATATCTTAATGCAAATTCTTTTAAAAGTTCTGTAAATTTTTAAACTTAATATTAAAGTAGTTTACCTTTCTGCAAAATAAATTATAACAGTATCAGCACGTATCGAAGCCGATGAAATATTGATGAATCTCATCGGTCAAAACAGTGCTAAAAGTAAAGAGCAGCTTTCACTTGGTCACCGGTTTGTGTTATAACCTATCGAATCGGTATTACCCAGTGATAGTACATATTTCATTTCTGGGAATCCCTGGCAATGCTGGATAAAAGCGTTAACTTTGCAAAAATTGAATATTCTTTCTATTTATTTGCCGTGTTTTTTCTGTGCAGGTGTACAACTCTTTGTGGCAGTCACTGACTCTCCTCCGCCGTCAGGAGGGCCTCCGCGGCTTCTACCGCGGTCTCGTCCCGGCTGTGATCCAGATAGTTCCTTACAATGGAGCGTCCTTTGCATTTTACGCCCAGTTTCAGTCTATTTATAGACGCTTCTCTGGCAATACGTCCGCCCACAGCGGTATGTCCTATGTCGCGCAGTGTGGCGGTAAAATTGATGATCGCGCAGCCGGTTTCCTGCTGCGGTCGTTTATCGCAGCGGCTGTTCCGTTTATTTACGAATTACTTTCAGGAAAGATCGTTCTGCCGATTTTCTAAGAATTTTTTCTTATTTGCTCGGTCTGCTGTTGATTAATCGTCTGTCTCTTAAAGCTTCATTTCTTTTATTGGATAAGGGTTAAACTTTAAGCAGGTGCGGATATGAGTTTATAAACTGTTAATTCAGCTAGAGATTCATCAATTTAATTGTATTGAACCCAATTAATTTCGCTGATTTTATGGAGTTTTTTATGATTGACTTTATGGACTTCTGCCTGATTTATAATTTGATCGCATTTTTTTTTATAATTTTGGTGGTTTTTTGTAGATGCGCTGGAAAGTTTGACGTGTGGTATATTTGCGGGTGGTGTGGCCAAAACGTTAATCTATCCGTTGGATGTGTTCAAGAAGCGCCTGCAAGTGCAGGGTTTCGAGGAAGGACGTCGCGGATTCGGCCGGATGATCTGCGTTGACAGTCTTCGTCAGTGCGTTGGTGAGATGTGGCGCATCGAGGGCCTCAGCGGATTTTACAAAGGCTACAGGTGATTTCATATCCAACGCATAGCATTACAACTTGTATTGATGTTAAATTTCAGTTAATTTAAATTTTAAAATGAGTAAAAAACGTCATTGCAGTACATTATTCAAAAAGGGATATTTCTACTAGCAGCGTTAGCGTTTGGCTGTATTCTGTTAGTTGCGCGGCTTGCGCCTAGAAGAAAACACGGATATAAAGTTGTTAACATTTAAAATTGGCTTGCGGAAACGCAGCTTAATCACTGGCATTTTATTTTGTTGAAACTCGTTTCTTAATTTGTGTGTTTTGTTTTATTGCAGTCCGAGCCTGATCAAAGCGGCGCTGGCCACGGGGATCAATTTTTATTGTTATGAACAGTTTCTTAAATTATTTCGCACTTACTACGAGTCGAAATGAACCTGGTTTGCCTTGTTGTTCTAGTTTGAAATCTGCGCTGTGGTGGAATGATGTGTGATACTTTATTGATACACCGAGTGTGTAAATGTGTACGTTTGGCAGCGGTGATGTTTGTTAGCAAGTAGCAGCTCTAGCACTAATAGACAACTTAATAAAGTTGTTGCGAAAAAATTCTGTACAGCAGTACCACCTTGCTGATTGTTCTATTTATTCCAAATTAAATTTAAAGTAATGACATTGTCCTATTAAAAATTTAAATTTTGATTCTTTTGGATTCTGTTTTTTTTTATTGGTGAAAAGGCTATAAATTTTTATTTGTCACCGCTTTTCAAATGCCCGACATGTGGTTAAATGTCTCAAAATTTTGTACTAACATTGAAAGGGAAATACTTAGATAGTATGCTAGTCAAGAAGAAACTGGCAAATTGGAAAAATCACAACAATACTCTCATAAGCCATATTTAAAGTACGAGTAGAGAAGTTGACAGGCAATTTTCTCGATTCTAGTTTTGATGCTTTGCCTGTTTATAAATTTTAACTACGTACACAAATTCTATAATATATTTGTGATATATCTGACCATAAGTATGTTCTTCTTCGTTTGTCCATTGCGTGCGGATTCAGTCTGTTTTCGAATTTAAAGCGACCGATCACGGAGTCGGTAAAGCGGACGCTTCGCAACGCTTTGAGAATTTCTTCCCTTTGACAAGCCGACGGAAGCACAACACCGCACGCGAGTGCGGCGACCGCAATGGTATTCGACCAATTTTGGCGGAAACGATTGCCGCTGCACCAATTCCACTAAAGCTCCAGTGGGATTCCACAGGTGGCGCTACTTACCTTACCGTACTCAAGTCTTGCTTTAAACTGGAAAATCCGAAAATGGAGGTGGTTAGCGTTAGCGACCGAATGTTAGCGAGGTGGTGGAATTGGTATTACAAAGTGGTGGAATTACTAAAAATTACCAGCCCGAAGTTTTCTTCGTTCATCCTTTTCGTAAGGAAGAATTTTGTCGATATCACTTGCGACTTTCGAGAGCTATTTTTATTTTTTTTCCTAGTCAGGTTTGTTCCATTTGCTTGCTTTTCAATTTCGTTAGAAGTTGTTTTCTAATATTCAAAGTTTTCAAGTTTTAAGTCCTTTTTTCGCAAAATGAACGGCGGCGGAAAAAACGTAAGTATCTTTGATTTTGCTTTTCTCTGCTGGCTCCACGGGTTCTGTACCTGATGTAGGCAATAAATGAGGCTTACCTCAGAATAAACCTGTACATACCCAATATTAGCTTTGTATCGAGACAGGGACTGCTTTGCATGTGCTTCAATTAAACTCGTTTTTGTATCCTGGTTCCTTCCACTTGTTGCTCCTGTGAATGTGAGGCTTAGTTTCGGGGTTAACTGTAGATCGTTGATTTTCCCTCCGTCGTGATCCTATGCAGACAGCGCAACGCATCTCCAAGAATGCGTATCGGCGATGCAGCATCGGCGGATGCCTTCGCGGGGTTTCGTAGCGCTGAAGAACTGTTTCTGGTTTCCTCCGTATTTTCTGTTTCGTAGCGACTTCTGGGCTTTTCTGTGTTTGACATTGTACAATTTGTACTTGACATTATCGTCGTAGGGAAACCGTAGCTGGACCGAAAGCGCTCCGCAGCGAAGCCTGAATGGGACTTTGATGCCCAGCAAGATCTTTATTGGCGGACTAGCTCCTCAGGTGCGCATTTAATCCATTTCATCGAATTCTGGCGTCTTGCAAATTTTACCAGTAACGATCCTTGTCTGTATTGTTTACGGAAAGTTGCGTAGGATTTTAATGTGAATTTTGGCATAAGCTGTATGTATGCACGAAAATTCTCGAAAAACGTTAATTTATTGATTTTATCACAAACGAAGATGTCTTCAGCGGCATAGAAACTGATGCAGCTCAGTTATTCTCCACAAGCGCTATTGCCTTTAATTTTTATTATTAATATTTTTTTAAAAATTGCAGACCAATAAGGAGCATGTCCAGCACGCGCTCCGCCAGTACGGTCCGATTGTGGATATCAATGTGATTACGGATAAATCGCTGTTCGCGCGTAACGGTGAACCGCGTCGGTATGCTTTTGTCGAATTCGGTTTCGCTGAGGACGTGGATCGAGTGTTGCGCGTGGTAAGTTTGTAGTGATGGGCCTGTAATCCATGTGAATTCAGCAAGATTCTGAAATCCAGTTTTCTGACTGAATAAAATTATGAATTTTCTTCAAATTTGCATACCGTTGTGCTTATCATATAAATCAGGAAAATTATGTAAATGTGCTGTTTTGTGTTGTAAATCCTTCGAGTAAGTATTGAATTTGTTTTGCGGTAATTTTCAGTGATGGAAGTAATTCATGAATTGCGTAAATAACTGTTTTCTGGTTCTTGTAGTTTCAGCGGACTTTTTTGGAAATTCATGGTCGTCGTTTGAATGTGGCTAAAGCCTACCGTCGTCCATCGACGTTTGGAAAAATCTTCCGTAAGGCATTCTCTTTATTACTACTACACAGTACACTCAGTCAGATTTTGCACATCAGTTTTCTGCGTCTCCCGATTGTTGTAGCGTAAATATCCCCGCGTATATGTTAAATAAATGCGATAATTTGTACGAATTTCTCCGCGTCAGGTCCGGACGATGCGCCCGTGCTGCCCAAGGCGGAACAGCTGCCACCGGGAATTGGTGTGGTGACGGTCCATCCGGAGGCGTACAACAAGGGCTACGTCCCGCCGGGGATCCAGAACGCGCAGTGGGCCATGCTCCCGGGTCAGCAGCCGCTGCAGCCTAACGGAATGCCGCTGTTTCCGGTGCGTACGTTTCTGTTATTAATCATTACTGCATCTCGAGATTTGGATAAATTTACCATTTTAAGTTTTCAAAAGTAATATCACGGTGGGGAAATGCGTTTTGACTTTTTGAGACGCCACATAAAGCGCCTGGCTACTCGACGATGGTGAATTCTTTAAAACTTTGTATTATATTAGTGCCCGATTTATCGAAGGTGTAATTAGTGAAACTGTTATTTAAATACTTACTTAAGCAGTGCCAAAATTAGTTTGCAGTTTCCAGTACAGAATTGGAATCAGTTTACCGCAGTATCATTCTGGCGTTTATTATTCAGTTAATTTATTAATCGTTGTGCTGTATCGTCAGTTTGTCACACCGAAAACTTGTTAGTTTATTCGTAAGTTTTTTTAGAGATTCTTCGTTCAGAGATACGAGAACATGTAGAACATATGTATGTTCTCGTGTGCAGAACATGTGTATGGCTTCGCATCAAATACTGGGTGAAATATTGTGTTTTTATAGAATGTTCACGGCGGGATGTTTGGGGTGCCGTATTACAACAACGCGTTCTATATGACTCCCAATGGACTGCCGTATCAGTATTCTGGATTCGGTTACGGAATGGGGAACCAGGTGCCGCTGCTGAATGGCGCCAACACGGCCACGGCTGGCCCAGGACTGACCCCGTATCCAGCTGCCACACCGTCGCCCAACGGGTCTAGTGGATCCAGCGGCGTCTCCTCGTTGGGGACGCCGACCGGCGTCTTCATGGGCTCACCGCCGCGTCCGGACATGTTTGAGGTATCTTAAATTCGGAAATTGTTAAATAACTAGAATATTTGTATGATGCGAATACTTTTTTACGTACGCACCGGTACGTTGTACTTGAACCGAAACTATTCTCTAAAGTATGTCTGCAACTCTGAAGTTTCGTAATTTTGTTAAGAATACGGCCGAAAATGTCTGAGAGGGTATAATATTCCGCTGTTTCCTTTTTCCTAAACGATAGTTTATCATCAACTTTGTAACGGAAGTTACTATTGAAAAAGATGTTAATTTTTTCGGATACTGTTGACTTTTACTTGCGTTCTTTACTTTCTTTGGTCGAGCAAACTCTAGCTGGTACTGAATATTCACTGAGTTTTCTAAAATTTTACGAGGTGCTTTTGAGCTGAAAATTATTAAATTCTTTTTGCGTAACAATTTAGCTCGTATTAGATGAATTTTATACTTGCATATTTTAATTTTTCCAATGATATTTTACAGCGCACCATGGGAATGCATAACGGATATTACTACGGTGCTCCGGGACCGATTCCCATGGACGGCGGCCAGATGTACGGCGGGATGCCGAATTTCTTCCCGCCGATGCCGGCTTTCGTGCCGCAGCCTCAGTTTGCTTAGAAACGGATCTCCGACGTGCCAGACCAAAAACTGTATGCAGTTTAGTTATTCCTTTGTTGTTGCATTTTTTCTCTTTAGTTGTAATCTCCGTTAAAAATCGGATCTTCGTTTGAGTATAGGGACTAGGGCGTTGTTTCGTTTTGGCGTTGCTTATGTGCGGAAAGTGTTGTCATTTATTGTCAACGGTGCGCCAAAACGGTGACAAGAGATTAGTATTTTTGGGATTATTCGAAGAATTTTGTACAATTGATCTACACGATATGTATTTGTCCGGCATTCTGATGCGGAGTATTTTTGCGAGATTTATACGCTTGGTCAATTAAAAAGTTTCTACGTTTGCCGATTGTTCGATACAGCACTCAGTTCATGTACACAGTTCAATACATACTGTACATGAAAATTTAGGAATTGTCAAATCCTGATTTAGTTTTTGATTTGGTGAATATCTATATAGTCTATAGATATAAAGATTTACAGTACGACTACGAGTATATAAATACTATATGTCGACGTGAAAAGTTATTTGCATTGCACGTATAGCCCATTTCTTCATAAAGTAAAACGGAAATGATCGTATTTCGTTGCGAACACTAAGTAGTTGGTAAATACAGATAGTAATGAATCAATGATAGTCAACAGGCGAAACTTATTTCTGTTATTAATTTGTTATCACTTTCATTTATTAAGGTTTGTTGTGACTGTCAAATATGTACTATCATCACTTTCGTACGGTGAGAGATGATTCAGGTAGAAAGGAAGTGCACATTACACAATAAATACGGCGTGGTACACAATAATTTTTACACGTTAGTGATTTCGGTATTACCGAAATCACTAACGTGTAAAAATTATTGCAATCTCAATCACAGTACGTAATTAATAACAGTACAAAAATAAAATACAAATGAACAGTAATAAACAAATTGCACGAATTGTTACCGCATTTTGTGAAATAAAAATTCATTGCACGAAATAAGTTATTATATAGATATTTTTAGATAAAATTACAGTATATCGTTATATATATATTATACGACATGACGGATACGTAAAAAAGTCTTGTCATATCGTTCTCGTTATTTTTTCGTTATACCGCTACAAAAAAAAACATAAATAATATTATAAATTTACTATTCGTACCGTACTCGAGTATTTATGCGCCGAAGAACAGTGCATTACTGTACCTAACCTCACAAAAGTACCGAATTTATCGATTGCGATTTTCTGTACATACAGTACGATACAGTACTTACTTGTACTATTGTACGATTAATTTTACGATTAATACATTGCGAAATTTTCCTTCAGTTCTTCTGGCCCGAAACATTGGCCTTAATTTTTTTTATCCGTATAACGTATTAGAATAAGTACTGACTAGTTATCACCACTCAGAAAATCATATAAATCAAGAAAAAATGAAAACCATATGCGCACTGAAAATTGCTTTGATATGACCGGCGTGCCGCCATTGGCCAGGCCGCCTAGACACCACGTGACGCGCCGCTGTTACATGAAAGGGGCGGGGCGGATGGCCTGCAAAACTGGCAAAGAAAGAAAAGCGGAGCTTTATCGACGGGGCCTGCACTGCATACGAAGCAATTTCCAGACAGACGTCGTGCTGTATGTTATGGCATTGGCGTGCGACTGCACAAGCCGAGTTGATTTCTGTCAAACCTAGTCAACAAGCCTTACGAGTTCCTTCATCATTGATTTCCCATGTTGGGAAGATAATTTCCAATAATTATTACCCGTATATTGTCGGCTGGTCCAATTGCGTCGACGGCTTGTAATCCTGGAAGAAACGGAAAATGTAATCAGTAAATCGGAGACGGTGTTGGATTTTTTCCATCCCGGTGTGGAGTCCCGCAGGTGACCCGTGATATTCCAGGAACGGATGGACTGCCTGCATCCTGTTTGGGTGCATTGTGAAGATGAAGAGTTCTATTATATTTGGATGCATTTTGAGCGGATTCGGTGCACTCTGGAGTGTGGGAGACGCTATTAAGCCAGCGCCACTCGGTGGTAAGAATATTTATTTTGTGTCTTGCTTAAATGGGAAATAATTAATAAGTAATTTCCTAGCTTCATTATGACATTCTCGCTCACATATTTAAATAAATAAATATAAGTAGCATCATAAAAAATTGCGTTTCTGTGGTTTGTTATGGTTTATTGACTTGGTATCAATTTATTTGTAAAATGTCCTCCGGAATGATTTGAGGCGCATTTCTGTTTCAAGACTCGGTTTTACCCGCATTTCCGTTTCGAATTCAAGCACAACAGCGAAACGGTCTTTTGCGCACAGTTTGTTCTCTGTATGTCCTAGATAGCATTTCTGCCGCAGACACAACAAGGAGCTGCAATGAAAGCGGCGTGTTTTCATATTGCACCGTACAGTACAGTCTAGACTGGGAAATCGCCATTTCTAATAAAAATTGATTATTTTTTTGCATTTGATTTTCGTGCTTTGAGAGAATGATATTGATATAGTCTTTAAAGGTATTTCAATAAATTATTTATTACTCTGGTAAATTTGTATTACGCTAATACTGTACTCATCGTTTTCTGCAGTAAACTGAGATTTTCGCATCCGTGTGCAAAATGTGATCACGGCGAATTTTAAGTACACATTTAATTTTTATTCGATTGTGTCTTGGTTTGCCGGAAACCGGTGCTATCCAGCATCACAGTATCATACACAAGCAGGTTGTTTTCCTTAAATTGTCAAGCCAGTGCAGCCGTAGAGTGATGCGGAGGGAGCAGCAGCAAATGAGCACTGTCATTGTCCTCATTTCCGGTTTGGCGTTTTTGGGCGATTCCTTCTCGGCCGAGCGTGCATGCTGTTCTGGCGATGCAGTTTCGGCGCTGTCTGCGGAATTTCACTGCGCGGCTAACCAGACGCGCGGAGTAACCTAACACTGACATTAATGGTTTCCGCGACCAAATTGTCCTACCAGGCGATTTCAATTCAGTCGAGTATTGTCTTGATGGAAAACGATTAAATTATTTAAATAAACGTTGACAAACGATTGAATTATTTAAATGCAGCTAAAACACTACTCTACCAGTAGAGTAAGTAATTTGGCGAAAAATTTTGAACAGCTCTACTTGCGGTCACAATGTCGTGAAATTTGTCTTAAATAAGTCGTAAATTTACAGAAATCTTGAAAACAGAAATATGGCGATTTGATATGCAGTATTATCAGTGAACTGGTTTAATAGTAGTAAGTATTCGTAACGTGAGCAATTTTTTAGGACACTTTAAAACAAAAATTTATGAAAATTGAAAAATATGATGTGTAAATATTGTTGTATTCGCACCATGAATTAAACTTTAATAAATATGTAATGAATGTTTTTCTGGTTTAGAATTACAGTTAAGCTAAAAGAAAGACATCAAAAAAGTGTTGGCTTTTCTAAGAAAATCAATATTCGTACTTAATAATGTCTAAAGTGGGTGAGTTGAATCCTTTAAGATTATTTATTGGGTTTTTATTTATTTAAAATTGCAATTGAGTTAGAATGACTTGGAAAATCGTTTGGCGGTTGGGAGAGTATTAAGAAAAATAAACACGAATACCCGGACAAGCTGTAAATAATGGCGCCAGCTCGTTAAAACGCACCGAATGTCGTCGACTTGACAGAAGCTGACATGTCGATGTGCGATAATCCCTTCGATTTTCCTCGTCCGACTGTCAAAGCGATGACGGTGTGTGCGTTGCGGTTTTTGTGTCGTTTTCCTAATCTCCGCCAGTATTTGGAAAATGGCAGGCAACGTTGTTGAACGCTACTGACGCGGGCCGACAGCTAGCGGAAAACAAGCAGTAATTATTTTAACGCATTTAATTGCACTCGCGGTGGGAAATGACTTCCTTCCGTAACGCGGCTGGTCACTGTAGTGTTTTAGTGTGACTACTTAAAAATACGGCTGCCGGTTCAGGGCGCTAAAGTGTTCTAATTGGTCATAATTGTCTTAACTTTTCCAAGCCTTGGCAGATCAAGATGAACTCTGTTGTTTAGTATGAAATAAATTACGAGACGTCGTGTGATTATTTTTGATTGCAATCATTTCATGCTGCCGGCTGATATCTCGACCGAAATGCTAAAACAGACGACAGCCACCTAATTATTGCGTGATTTAATTTTCCGGTGAATGTTTTTGCTGATAATAGCGTTATTTATTGAAAGGCTGCATTTTACAGGATGAAGAAGTGACTAATTGCAAGAAAAAATAGCAGTGTATGAAAATTTCACGTTTGACCAAATGGTCCTTTTACTTTTTTCGTTTTTAAATAATTATTAATTTTGATATATTTCCGTAACTTGTTTTACTTTGATAACATACTGTAGTTGCCGGCTCAGTCGCGGATTTCTTGAAATTGAGAATTAATTTGCTGCGTATTTGCGTACGAACATTTGGTATAAAATATAAAATATATATTTGAAAACAGAATATGTAAATAGTACTGTGGTTCGCAGAATCACGAAGCAAGTTTTCGAAATTTCTCGACACAAAATAAATCTGTGTAAACAGGAACATGAATACGCTCTCAAAAAAATTTGTCCTTTATTGATGTCAATGCTCAATATTTACCTAAAGCGATGTAGTTTGTATTGAACGGATAAGCGAGACAGCCGGGAATGTTGTTGCAGGTATCACGTGTGTGTGTACGCTGTGCCCCAACAAGACCTGTCACACGGACGGTGTGTGTCTGACGCAGGTGGTCCGGCAGAAGGACGGCGTGGTGGTGCGATGGGACAAGTAGGTTGAACGCCGCATTTTCGCTTTTTGTATCATTGAACGGACAAGGGAATCGGGAATGTTGTGCAGTTGTCTGGCCAAGTACCAGCTCTTCCCACCGGAACATCCCTTCCTATGTCTGGTGTCGGAGGCCCTCCGGGAGACCAACGCGGTGGGCTGCTGCGCGGAAGGGGATTTGTGTAATCGCGACTTGAATGTCACGCTGGCCGAACCGCTGACGCTGGCGCCAGGTGGGTGAAATTGCGATGAAAGTTTGAAAGCATTTCGGCTTCGAATAATATTCGTGTAACTAATAAGGAAACCGGTTTATTGGAATTTTTCTACTCGGAGTAATAATCAACGCAGTAAGAGTGCTTTATTGATTTACGGTTACTTTACTTGTGAGAAAACATTTATCGATACATCTATTAATTATGCTTTTAGGAGTAAGACTAATGATGACCAGTTTCATGACAACTTGTTTAATTAAATTTTGTGATATTTTTATTACTTATTGCATGTTTAGTTTGTAACTGTTTGTGTTTTCCAACGTTTTTTAACATCGCGTGTACGTTGTATTGATGCTGGCGTTGTAATAAAGGTTGGTAATGTTGCAGCGTCAGCCGCCAGCACCGGTGACCCGTGGGAGACATCCGGGAGTCGCCAGCTGATAATCGGCATAGTGGCCGCTGTCATCGTCGTCCTGGTGCTGCTGGCCGCGCTCGGTGTGTTCATGTGGCGCCGTCACACCACCCAGCTGGCGGCCAAGGCGCCGGGCGGGAAGGAAGCCATGCGGCTGCTGGAGGAAGGACAGTCGGGCGCACTCAGCGCCCTCGTGGGGGAGATGACCACGTCCGGCTCGGGATCGGGTGCGTCATGTGCTCGGTCGTATTTCTGGTTGCGCTGATAGCGTTTACTGTTGCTGTTTTCAGTGTTTCTTAACAGTTGACAGTTTTATTGAAATAAGGCTTTTATTTTTCTAAATAAAAGTTTAATTGAATCTGCATTTAATTACACCTAAAAACTGTGATTTGTTTTTTTAATTAGGATTAATTTGTAGTTCGCACTACGGTAGTTGTTCTTCTTTGCGTTTTTGTGGTGCGTGTTGATGAAATCGGCCTTTTTAATACGGTTTTGCAGACAGTATTGGTTTTAAGCAGTGGCAGAAATGTATTACATTATTACAGAGTTTTAAAATTACACGAATTCGTTGAACTATCGTTCGAATTGCAATTAATATTCTAGTATATAGTAATAGTGGAATCGTTTACGTTAGAAAAAGCAGTTCCATCTGTATTTCATTCCATTCTGTTAGTTACACAGCTGCCAGACTAATAATCATGGCGGTAATGTTGTGTAGGTCTGCCGCTGTTGATTCAGCGCACCATCGCCCGCCAGGTGTCCCTGATCAACCCCATCGGGAAGGGCCGCTACGGGGAAGTGTATCTGGGCCGCTGGCAGGGGGAGAACATTGCGGTGAAGATGTTCTCGACGCGCGACGAGGCCAGCTGGAAGCGCGAGGTGGAGATGTACCAGACGGTGATGCTGCGGCATGAGAATCTCCTCGGCTTCATCGCCGCCGACAACAAGGACAACGGCCTGGTGACGCAGTTGTGGCTGCTCACCGAGTACCACGAGCTCGGGTCGTTGTACGATTATCTGACGCGGACACCGGTGGATGTGCCGGGCATGCTGCGGCTGTGCTTCTCCCTGGCCAACGGACTGGCGCATCTCCACATGGAGATTGTCGGTGTGTCCACGCTCGGTAAGGACATCGTGGAAACCAGCCACATTCGTTTAGCAGTTGCTCATGATCGGAATGTACTCACGTGCAATTTATTTATATTTGTTTTTATTTCGTTTATCTGTTGAACCTTGAACCATTATTTTGGAAAATGTACTAGTAATAAATAAATACACGCAATTCGTTCAGCGCTTTTTAATAAAATATTCCTCTTTTTACTGTACCAAATGTATTTTATTCGAAAAATAGTACGAGTACGTGAGGAGCCAGATATTTTCTGTAATTTTGTTAAAATAGTAATGATATTCTGATGCGTAATTCTACATTTGAATACCTGCTTCTTAAAGTACGGGGCAGGTGTTTTGCTTAATTTTTTCGCGCATGTGCTGTAATTGTCTGATCGAGTTAACGTAGGTAACACACTGTCGAAATCGAAGCAACAGCTGCCGGAATTTGTATTGGAATTTCGACCGAAGTATTTAAAGCCGCTTCACTGGTTAATTGTCTATTGATTATTGGAATTTTTTATTGGGCGGATTTTTTGTTGCCTTTTTCTCCGCACTATTTGCGGTATATTGACTCTAATTGAGTATTGATCTGCGACGGTCGTCTGCATTGTTTGTATGAGTTCCGTCTGTCTGTCACAGGGAAGCCGGCGATCGCCCATCGCGACCTAAAGAGCAAGAACATTCTGGTGAAGCGGAATCTGCAGTGCGCCATCGCCGATCTGGGCCTGGCCGTCGCCTACGATCACACCGGCCACATCAATCTGCCGCACAACGATAAGGTGGGCACGGTGCGCTATCTTCCACCGGAAGTGCTGGATAGCAACCTCAATTTAACCAACTTCGAGTCCATCAAGGCCGTGGATGTGTACGCACTGGCGCTGGTCCTTTGGGAGATCTGCCACCGCTGCGCCTTCGCAGGTCAGTATAACAGATTGTAAAATATTGAATCGCTTGTTAATAAAAATATCGGTTCACCTTTATTTATTCATTGTAAATTCAAAATTGCCGAATCTTTACAAATTTAATGATGAGAATTACAATAACACTATACTTCAAGTATATCTACTTATTTTCATAGTTTATTATTGAAATTCCATGCACGCGCTATTCTGATGGATTGAGCTGAAAGCCTGAAATGTATAATTTTCTTTGCAAATAAACAGTTCCATATTTTTATCATGTACCATAACCACTATGAGTTTTTAGTTAGCATTCTCTAGAGTTTATTTACCGACTATGTTAGTGCTGCCTGTGCTGTCATGCAATTTAATAAAATAAGTTATAAAAATGCTGATGGTGCAGGTCCTGCTGCGGAGTATGAGTTGCCGTATGCCAATGATGTCCCGGGTGATCCGGATGTGGGACAGATGCGGGAGGTGGTGGTGGTGAAGAAGACACGGCCCAGCATCCATAATCAGTGGAGCACGCGCGAGGTACGTGTCAGATCAGCGTAGCATTTTGATGTATTCAAATCAGATTGAACGTTGACCACTAAGGCAAGATTGTTACGTATAACGTGATGCATATATATATATATGTATATATGCATCACGTAAAATATATATATGCATATTAAATATATATATGCATATTAATCCAATATTTAATCGAATAATATTCCGTTAAAAAACCAAGAAGGAATATTCCATTAGGAAGGAATAAATAGCATTTTGTTTAACGACTACGACTTGTGCAGTCGATGCTTTCCCTGCTAGTAAAGCTCCTTGAAAACTACTGCTTTGAATATCATGAGCAAAGAAAGAATCAGCATGATTTTTTTAACGGAAAAAGATTGTGCTTTTGGCACTGCGATACAGGCACAGTGTTAATTCAGTACGAGTATTAATTGAGTAAAACTGCGTAAAGCATTAATTTAAATTTTAAATATTACAGTACCGCGGAAAGAATGTTTTCTGTTTAGCGAGAAAATATTACTTTTGTGTCTCTGAACTTTCGATACAGTTTTAATGTTGATTCCGTAAAAAATTCGATTCCGTGGAAAATGTTATAAGAAAAAATACCGGCAAAAGTTGGAGCTTTCTGTTAAATAATTTTGTTTGGTTGTTTTGTTGTAGCCGATGCAGACGATGTGCCGGTTGATGCGCGAATGCTGGTATCCCAATCCGCAGGCCCGGCTGACGGCGTTGCGCGTAAAGAAGACCATCGCCCAGCTGGTGGCCACCGGGGACGTCAAGATATAATGCGGATGTGAAGATATAACACGACACAGTGAACTCGGGAAAACGCTGTTTACGGTGGGGAATCTCCTGGTTTTTTGGCTGAAAACGGAGGCAACACGGGGGCTTTTGTAATTGGCGGGACAGGCGAGTCGGGGCGCGCTGGAAAGCCCGGTCTGTGATAATTTCCGGGGAATTATTATGAAAAACGCCGAGAGCGATGCAGGGTTTTTTTTGTTTTTGATTTTTAATGCGGTATTGTGGCGGACTGTGGTTGCGGGGGTGACTGGAGGATTGGCTTTCATAGGGACGCCCATGGGATTTTCAGCCAGCGATATTGGAATGGTTTTTGTTTTTTTTTTCAAAATACTTTTACAGAGTTGGATCTTTTTGTCAGGCTTCTATTGTTGCGTGCAACGGTCTGTGTGTGTTTACTTGATACCCGTTCAAGAAATTGCGAATATATCTGATTAATTTTATTAGTCATGGACATTTGATTTGGACAGGGAGTGCTTTGAATAAAGCGACAATGATATTACTACAATGTGGAAGAAATTCCTTTTTTTACATACTAGATAGTTATTTAAAAATTTAGTGTAACGTTTAAATGAATCTACACTGTATAATGTACACACTGTATCTGTGTAAAATACATTATCATTATAAAGTTTTGTACCGGTACGTTGGAATTTTAGGAACGGATGTCATTTTACTACTTTGCGAATCTTCGCATACGGAAGAAGAAAATCAAACAAATTCACTTTTTTTACAATGACAGAATTTTGCTGTAAATGCTTTCAGTTTCTGCATTGTGCGAACACAACACTCTTGTGTGCGAATTAAACATTACACAACGCTGCACCGGAAGTGAGGGAAAATCGCTCTCAGCCAAAAAACAGACACCGGTTTTCGCTTGGAAATGGTGTAATAATTCGATATGTAACGCCTTGCGAATTATCATATTCAGGATTATTATGCAAGTAACTGAAGTAAGTATGCCAAATTTAGTTGCGATCTGAAATGAATTACATTAATTAATTGTATTTAGTGTACGAAATACTATTTTAATCCTCTAAATTGTATATAAAATTCCGGGTTATATTGCACTGCTAGATGGTCATTTAGGTATTTTTTTCAATGATTTTTGTTTTTCTAGAAACTAATAAATCCAAAAAATTTCGAATATTGAATGATTATTTGAATCATTGTTGGTAACTTGAGGAAGCCTGCAAGGCAAACTGCAAACTGACCCATACAACCATAAATCACATAAAGCATTTGCCGACGCACGGAAGCCAGACGCGCTTGCGCTCAATCCAACATGCAAACTGTAAACGCCAATACTGCCGAAAACGATCACAAGGAGCGTTCAAGAGGTTACCAGCGGCACAGCAATGTTCGTCGGGATCACGTTTCCGCTGCGTGAATACCGCAATACCACATCCATACAGAATCAACAACACTACCGCCTCGTTACTTTGTTCTTACCCGGGCAACGGAATATCCAAATATGACGCAAGGCTATTTCCCTGTACCGTCTAGCCAGGCGACGAGACAACGTTCTGCCGCCGCAAGATTCTGGCTCGTTCGCGCTCGCACTGCCCAAATTTGAAATCAGTGATCTCGCCAGTCTGCAGTGAAATTCCTGCAGTCCGCCGATCATCTGCATCTTCCATCCAAATCAGGACAATATTCTGCAGTTCTCTTTGTTTTTGTTGTGTGTTCATTGGGAAAAGGCCACGGATTATGCGAATTTAACACGTGATGCACGTTAACTGTTCGCTTTATCGCCGTTGATCGACGGTCGACCTACTTTGTGGTTGCGCAATCTGTACACAACGCGAGGAACCCAGTTGGAACTCATCGCCCCAGTCGATTAATCGTATTTACTGATTGTTGTGCGAGTTGTGGAATTTGCATCCTTTTGCAATATTTTTAACTGTGTTTCTGCTGGATTAATAATGGCACTGATGGGTCGGGTGCTTAATGTTGGACGGTTTGGATGGTTTGCGCTCCGCTCAAATAAGGTACGCCGTAGGTTGTTATCATGATTTTAGTTGGTTTGGAATTTGTGGCTGCTTTTTTTGGGAATCTGCTTGCAGTCTAGTTAAATATTTTTTTATTTTTCGGTACTGATTTTGAAATGCTTAAAAACTTCTTGTGTTTTACTGTTTAAGAGCTTTCACACAATTTACAGTTTACTGAGACTCTTTAGTTTTGCTTGTATTTTTCGCCGGTTGGCCGTATTTGTAAAGATCAACCTGAGTCTTATGATGGTGATTTGCAGCGTGTGTAAAATATTCATTTAATTCATTTTTAATTTAGAAGGGGTTCTGAACTTTTAAGTATTGTAGGTATCGCGTGTGAGACTCATCGTTTCTTTGCCAGATTGTCAGATGGTGTATATATTTCTGGTTATTATCAATATTAATTATTATGTAAGGATGTTTTGATAAAGTGGCGATTGGTAAATAAAGAGTGTTTTTTATTTGGATGAAACCTTCACGAATTTAACATTTAAATGATATTTTGAAATATTTTTCGTACGTATCTGTACAGTGCAGTATAAATTACAACTTTTCTATCAGCTGCGTCTATTATTAGGTTTTTATTGCTTCAGATTTTGCTTGCAGTCAGTAAACAGATTTGCGGAAATGGAGCGTTAATTAACAATTTTTAGGTATCTTGATTTAAAATTTTGTAGTTATGCAACCGCAAAAAAACTAGCCTTTCATGCGGCTGTAAACTGTCACCAGGTTTGTGAACAGAAAAAATTACAACAAAAAATTATTGAATAATTCAGTGATCGTTGAATAATTCAGTGATCGTGAGCGTTGTTATTGTAATCGCCATGAAATCCACCGTAAAAAATACATAGAAAATGGTTCGTATGGCTGAATTTCCTTGCGTTTAATAAAAAAAAATTAATTAGGGCGGTACAGCATCATCAACGCTGAATTGAAATTTGTTTTGAGTTTATTGGTAAAAATCAATATGCGCATTACACAGGGATGCATGGTTAATCGTGGTGTTTTGTGCTGCAGGGAGAGAGTCTAGCCCGCCGGCAGAGTATCGCCGCCGACGGCGACCTGCTGATCCCCTCCGGTCTATTATTGGCGCTGGCCGGTGTCGGTCTGTGTACCTTCTCCTGCCACCAGATGAGCTCTACCAGCACCAGCCGGAGTTTCCCTTACGGGAAATGAACGTTTCTGTGTATTCCCAAAATACACTGGGTCCGCAGTAAACGAGCGGGATTCGCTGTACATTGCGCTGCTTCAGCTGGAACTAGCCAATACCAAAGTGGGCATCTGCTGCTTTTTCTTGTGATATGATGATGCCGTGGCCTTGAGACGAAATGCGTGCGTGTGTATGTCGTGTGATTATTTATTTTAATCCCTCGATTTCTGCTGATTTATTGAATGTTCCTTGATATGTGTCAGATGGATGCGCTGACCGGCGCGGTTTTTGTCGGCCGTCGATGTATCTGAATAAGGGAATGTTCAGAATAAAATCTCTATTGATTTAAATACCGCTGCAAAATAGCGCACTGCAACTTTATTCAGTTTATTGGTTTAAATACCGCTGCAAAATAGCGCACTGAGACTTTATTGATTCAAATCACACGGCGCACTGTGACGCGGCACAAGAGGGAAAAACGGCAAAATTATATTCCGTTGTAGAAAATATTGGTCATGTGTGGAACATGTATCACAAGAAACACTGCTTTAAAACGTAGAAACAGGACAAATACACAGTGCAGAAGTACAAACGAGGAAAAAATCTGCGCACCATTTCCGGTTTACAATTTGGCCCAAACGGCTGCCAGCAGGCCGATGGTGAGCAGAAGCAGGGAAATCGGATGGACGGCGGCGGAGTTGCAAAAGTCCTTGTCGTTGCACAGACAGAGTCGGCCCGTGTAGTACTGGTTCTGGTTGGGATCCTTGGAGGCGTTGACCATCACGCAGTTGTTGCGCTCGAACTTGTAGCCACCGGAAAACTGCTGAATGATGCTGTAGGCCACGCAGGATTTGGTCGTGATGTCTGTGGAAATCAGAAAACAGCTGTGTTAATCAAACCATGCACAGACAGATTATTCCCTGTTCAGCATAACGTATACCGCAACTGCGAGTACAGGGATCTATATTAACACGGTAACCGAACATAGATACGAAATAAATCTGCAGAAATCAGCGGTGTTAATTAAATCATACGCAGGACATTGAATTCCCTGTTCAGCGAAGCGTAAGCCGCAATCGAGAGCACGAGGATTTAACGTAACAGAATCACATTACAAGGAAATGAAAATGCGAATGGAAGCTCATTAATTTTATGCAAGCCGCAGCAAGATTTCATATTTTGATGACTGAAATAACTTTGTCAAAAGAAAAACATTTTCTGCATCCAAAAATTCCGATGACGGTGGTTAAATTAATGCCAAACCGTTCTAATTATTTTTCAAGATAAACGCATGAGAATTCAGTCACATTTTACGGGGAAATTCCCTACTGCGAAGAATTACGAAGAATTACGAAGAACACGGAAGGTCATCGGTCTGATTCACTCACTTTTGAGAAGAGCTCCTTCCCGTATCACATCTCCCTCGAATTTGAAGCATTCATCCTGGGCAATATTGCAGTTCTCCTGGACAACATCCACCAGGCCGGGGCAGGACCCAGGCACTTTGGAGCAGGTATAGCAGCGTAGACCATTGGCTACACAAAAAAAATCACCATAAATTAAAAAAGCCATCAAATCGTGAATGATAGCATATCCGGGATCAAAAATATTTTCCTCCATTTTCCCTGAATAGAAGAGTGATTACCTTGATGGACGGCGATGCACATGAAAACAGCCAAAAACACGGCGATTTTGGAAGCAGTAGCCATTTTTGCTGGTGCAGTAAAAATTCCACTAACTGTGAGCAAGATAAGAAAAGGAAGTTGAAAATAAAAAATATATGACTGTCTACGGCAATGCGGAAATTTTGTCACAGCTCACAAGTGTAAATGAAATCTCAGACACGCCTGAATGATGGCTCCACTTCCAGATTGAAATTTGAAAAAGAGCCTGGTCAAGCGAGATAAGCAAATGAGTTATCCACTTCACCTACGGAACGCACCAGCAAAGCCGGATGAATCATGCGATCGCTCAACAGATTAAAAAATTTTTGTTTGGAGTCAGCGTACAATCATACAATGATGCGCGGCACTCGTATAGCGTTGTACGTACTACGTAATGGTACAAGTACAGGTGTATCTATATTCGTACAGATGAAACAGTATAATAGCAATTTCAGTTTAATAGTTCCAGCAACAAAAATTAATAGTTTATTAATAAGCTGTATCAGTTTTTCAAATAGTTAGTTAATCTATGATTTTTATCAATCGCTTTGATGTTGTGTAATAAGGTTCTTTAACTATGTTAAGGTGAAGGCTGCTTTTAACACCGATTTTTTTTAAAAAAACAAGTACGTAGTGGAGATTATTTATAAAAATAACAATGCAGAGCTGCTGAGAATTGCAGTCGTACACGGTTTGGAACATGTACCAATTACAGTATTATTTTCGGTTTTGGAAAGCTGAAAGTGTAGTTAACAATATTTCTGATTGCTAGCTACAACTTGCACGTGCATAATATTATTATTATAAACAACAAAGAATATTTAATAGATCTGTTAAAGTAGAATTACACTTTTTTGCTAGATCTAATTGAAAAAACATGCTCTTTCAATTACATTGCATGGCGTGTTCATGCCATATGCAATGTACTGTATATCTATATCTATATTATATTGTGGTAAAGTACACTACAAGCACATTTACGATTAATACTATATACAATTGTTAATAATTTCGTTTACAGCACAGAATCTTAATTAAAAGAAGCATGATGAACCTTATGCAACGTTAGAACGATTGAGTTAATTCCAACTTTGCAAATAAAATTTTTCAAATGTATTCAGTATTAAGATTTAGGGTTAGTATAATTTGTTTATTCGCCATATTTCCGGCTTTTTCCTTTGCATAATTGCAAAGTTTGCCTAGCAGACTGCAAAAAAATATGCTTCCGACAGTTGTGCAGGTGTTTACTTATGTAATGTCAACGGGCAACGCAGGACACGAGTAAGTACAGTACCTTCAATACCTAATTGTACTTAATAACAATCATCACATCATTGTTTTCATATTGTACTGAATGTCGAAAAGCAAAGCCGGTATTCCCATGGTCCGTATACTGTCTTGTGGATAACAGTATTATTATTAATTGATTACTGTATGTGCTATAGTGTTATCATCAGACTTCCGGTTGCTCTGTTGAGCACAGGATTACGGTCTTGACATTGACGTAGAGTGGAGCAGATAGGACAAACAGCACCGTGTTGGCCACATCCTCGGTACGTAGCCGCTGATACTCGGAAGCGGTCAAACGGGACGCGGCAGGTCGGCTCTCGGAAGCAGCATCGGCGAAAGCACGCGGCATCAGTTGCGTGTCCGCCACCACCCCGGGACTGATATCCTAACGATGAGAAAATGTTTGAAATGCATGTCCGATGCCGTAAACGTATACATACAGTACCTACGTATTTAATATTTATTGTTAGATGCTCTTTTACCGGCCCAATGGTGCCGTTAAAAAGTTCATAGAATAGTTCTATGATGACAAATATATCGACTATATTCATTTAACGTTCATTTAACTGTCACACGTTCATTTTAACTGTCTTCCGACGTTGTATATACATAATTTATTAAAATACAGTGTTTTATTATCCTGTTTCAGGAAGCATTAATTCAGTTACGTAAACAGACGAGGATCAATTACACTTAATAAAATTAATACAATCAAAAGGTACAAGTATGTACCATTTGCCAACTTATTTGTACATTCTACATTTTCATTATCACCTTCGTTCTTTTCATTGTTTAACTGCTTTATGCAGTACAGATATACGTGCATTGAGAATGTTGTCATTTAATAAATAATCTTGTAGATTAAACCGAATTAGAATCTTTCGATCATGATGGTCATGACTTTGCTATAACACATGGTTAGAAATGCGGAGATTTACCGTTATTCGAATGTTATTCTTCGGTGTCATCGCGCGCACTTGCCGGTACAGTGCTTCCGCCAGTGCCGTCACCATGTGTTTGGTGGCCGAGTAGAAATGCATGGGACCGTAGGTGATGTTCTTATGTCCACCATAACTGCATTAGTAATAACAATTATTGTATCATTAGTATGTACTTTAATTCAGAAGACTTCCTGCATGTACGGGGATATAATTTCCAAACTGTGCGTATCAGTGTATGTACCTGTTAATGAGAATAATATGGCCGTCGGTTATCCCATTTTTCTGCATGAGTTTCAGTGTTTCCCTGGCGCACATGCTCATTCCTAGCACGTTTGTCTGGTTGAAAAAAATATCATTTCAAGTTCGTTTCCAAATGTACATGTATGTGCGGTGCGGTGCGGCAGCGTTTCCGGCTTGGGTGTTATCAGCTGATACTATGCATATTTGGATACGCGTATAGACTGTACCTGGTGTCGTGTCGGCTCATTTAAATATACTCCTACTTTTTTAATTTTTAAATACAGTAATACCGTACGCGCTGGAGTGTACCTGGAACATGTCGAGCCATTTCTCTGACTGTCCGGTAAGAAAATCGCCCAGTTTGGCTATACCAGCGTTATTGATGAGGACGTCCACGTGGGAGTAGCGCTGCTCGATGTGGCTGAACATCCGCTGAATGTCCGCTTCACTAGTAACGTCGCACTGTACCGCTTCGATCCGTCCATTTCCGGCGGTTTCGTGCTTCCTCACAAGCTCCTTCGGACACATGTAGCAACGCGGGTTACTTGCAATTTGCAAAAAAGATTACCGGTTTGGAAAATGCAGTGCAAATTTTACCACTTAAAATATATTTTAATATTAGGTACGTTGATCATGAGCGTAATGCCTCTCCAGAATTCTGCGAAAAATAAATACGAGCGGCCAACGAAAAATCGCACGCAAATATAAAATACAAAAGAAATTTTGACATGAAAACGAAGGAATTACAAGTTATAAAAATAATAAAAGTACCTCAATGGTGCTAATATTCCTGGCGCAGGCGACAACGTTCATACCGTGCTGCGCCAGTGTGTCGGCTATGGTGTATCCAATCCCGGAGGAGGCCCCGGTTACGAGGGCTGTTCGGCCTTTCCAGCGCTCCATCCTTTTACGATCGCGCTCACATCAACGGTGTATTCATAAAAAACTTTTTGCTTTACTCACTGTCAGCATTTACTACATCAAAGCCGTGTACCGGGAGGGTCTTCAGAATTTCACATACGAAGTCATACAATTTTGCCCAAAGCTCGTGAAATAGAACAGATCATTATATGGCCTTGCATATCTGTACCAAGTAGCTACAAACTACCGCTTCCGGCATTATGGTTTTTCAGTTTGCGATATACGTTAATGTGATTATTTTCATCGACGATTAAGGAACGGTATAGAACACTGTATTTAAACCGTACGTTATTAGACATGTACGTACACTGTATAAACCATACGAAAAATTTATTCTACTATTAACCAAGTGTCTTTATACCTGTATACGATATGCGCCGTTAACTAGCTGCATGCAGTAAAGTAATAATTAATCGCAACTTAAGTATTGTAATATTTTTACCGCTAGCCTTAAAGTTTCACTGACATCAGTAACATCATAATAATTTACTTTAGCAGTAGCATGATATAAATATATTAGGTTATTTTGTAATACTGACTTGTAACTACCCATACATTATAATAATTATAATGGAAATGTAAAAACAACTAAAATTATTTTAGTTGTACAAAAGTGTCATTATTATGCGACTGGGTTTACTGTATACATAACCAAATGTTATGCCGTAATCAACACTGCAGCGCTGTGCTGTCCGCGTTGTAAAACGTGATATAAATAGGCAAAGGTAGGTGCGTAAAAATAAAAAAATTATTAACATCAGTCGAGGATTCAGAAATTGCCAGAGTTTTCAAACTGCGCGATACATGCACCGGAACACAGTACTACGGATCACCAAAATATATCCTTACGATTTACTGTATTACAGTTATACAGATACTCGTACCAGTTAACAATAAATCGATCATAATCATATCAATGTGAAGTGGGCGAGTATCAGTCGATGAAGGACAGCTGCGATTCCGGATGGCCATAGCGTGTTTTGTGGCAGTCAAAGAGATTCCGCAGTTCCTGTAAGTAGCGCTGGTGCAATGCGTCAATCTCCGCCTACAAAATTTCCAGATGTGCAACAAAGATTAGTTCAAGTACATAAAGTACAGAAAAACCCTTCGATAGACAATTTCTACAGTAGGCATTTGCACCTGTGATGGATGAGAATTTTCTTCTACGGGAATCGGTGCTCCGACGACCACGGTAATGGGAACACGTTTCGGCAATAGACCGCTACCACCGAAAAATCCCCGGCCTTTTATTAATGCCGGGCAGAATCCGAGCACTTTCTTTTGGACAAAGCGCTGGAAACGGTAGACAACGGAATCACGGTGGAAGGCTAACTCGTACGTATCGTTCTCACCAAAGGCAAATATGGGAACCAGTTGCGCTCTGCAAGGAAAACAGCGTTAACGTGATGGCGGCAGATAAAGGTCAAGATTGTCTCACTTCCCCATGCTGGATTGCAGCCTTGACGAAACCTGTCCCCAAAGAATAAATACTTGAACTTGTTTGTACTCGTATAAGTCTCGACTCGCGACATTTTTAAGACATTATTTAAGCATTAGCAATGCAATTTTTATTAGTAACTGACAATCAAAATTAAGGAGATGGATGACCTTTGCGGTTGCGCAGCACCAGCTTGACATTATGACAATCAATCTCAAAGATCTCCCGCGCTCCGCCAGTGATAATAGCCACCGCGGTCCCCGCCCCTTTCGTCATCCAGTAATCTATACTTTTTCGACTAACATCACACACTCCAAACGCCATCGTGTACTCGCGCATTAGCGGGACTTGCATCATAAACTTCTGCCCCAACCCTATCACATTGATCCCGGGAAACACTTCCCGCACTCCCAGTGCCTCCGTGAATAAGGCTGTCATAAAGCCGAAGGCCATGGTTGGTCCATGCGGGTGTCCGGCAAACAGGTACTTCCGGCGCGGATCCAGTTCCGCTGTCTTAACCAACCGGATAGGGAAGTAGTCGCGTACCCAGTGCCAGAAAATGGAGCTCCGGAAAGCCGCACTGCGACGACCGCCGCGGGAACTCTGGTCCCAGTCATATATATACCATAGCACGTAGAGTAACGGGATCACGTACAGCCTGCTAGGGAAGAAGACGAAAAGAACGGGAAAGAAGAGGAAAAACAGGAAGATCACCGAGCCAAAGATGAACATGATGAAGAGATGCAAGGCCACAGCAAAGGTCTGTAACGCATGCTGCAGGGATTTCTCATCGATCGTTAATGACTGCAACATGCTGATATTGAAACTTGTTACTAGCTCGCCCGGATATTTTCTGCTAGCTCGTAAGTATGCAGATTCTGACGGAGAATTTTTACAGTGGGTATGCGAAGATAAAATTGTTTTAAACTATTTCCCTGAACTGCTGCACTTGTAAAATTGTTGGTACCGTAGTATAGTACGCACCACGCAGTCATGAAATCGTGGCAGTGATAAAATATCTGCACCTCAAGACCGATTTCGTGTCATTTTTGCAATCTCACTCAAAAAGTCTTCTTTTTGCCTGTAGCAAGAACCGGCATGCAATCTCAAATTAGAAGATTAGCAAGAATAGCATGAATACGAGTGCTCAAGTAACTGTAAAATGCTTCCGGCACAGTGTTTAAACACAAGAGTCGATTTGGTTTCTTCTGTTGTACTTCTCGTACTTACAACACAGTTCAACGCATAACATAGCTCTTTAACAGATGATAATTCCTTGAGGTAAGACTAACCATAAGCACAGATCAGTTAGAGTATCAGATTCTGTATTTAACGTATTTGCTAGTCAAACATTTCATGCTTGCACTACGATAAAGCGGTGCGCCGGTAGCCCTTTCTTTACAAATTTACAATTTTGGATAATTGTGCTACAATGTTGTTTGATGTCTTCATAGCATTGTGGTTTACTAATGTGAACTGTTACGGATTGTTAATTTAATGCATAGATAAGCGTAACTTATATTGCACTTATGCATGTACCGATACCAATGCGTAGCCAAAATTATATCTATAGCTGCTATTAAGATCTTGGCTTCTCGCTAATTTGCCGTATCATCGTCCCGTCCCCATGCATGCCGGTTGTTTAAATTTACCACTGCTTACTCATGCATTGGATGATCGGAATAAAGAATCTAGATTTGACTACTGCAGGTTTCTGGTTTCCTTATGCTAAACTTTGCCCGTCTTATGTTAACCATTTCGTTTCTGTAAGGATATTTAACATCCATCCTGTCCAGTATCTGTAAGTACTTTATTGACCTTTACCTTGATGCACTGCATGTTCCACCGCAGATAGATCGGAACAGAAATTCCACTCCAGATCACAATAAAATTAGGAAACTAATTTTGCCGGTCGTTTCGCATCAGAATCGCTGCAAATGTCGATGGATTGGACCGCCCAGGAGAGTGCTTGCATCAGCGTTTGGCAGCGGCTGTCGATTGCGTTACGTGGGCTTAAGGGAAGCGTATATCAATGCAGGAAGTGCCGCTAAAACCGTTGAAAATTAAATTATTTCAGATGATTGGAGAGTTTATGGAGAGAATTGGCAGCCGTTCATGTGTTTTGTTCAGTTCCGAAGGTTCTGTCGTGCAGCGCACCAACCACCAAGTGCACTTTATTGATACGCATTACGGATCTGATTATTTCTGTTCTCATGAAGTATGGAAAAGAGCGTCGCATTTCTCTACCTTTAGATTTGTGGAATGAAAATCCCCTTTGCGGGAACAAGACAGCTACTCTGCCAGTACTTTACCGTTAGACAACTATTACAAATCCGCACCGCCGCTTAAATTCTTGGTTTCGCTGGTTTTACAGTATATTCGCGTAACAACTGTGAATTGGTTACAGACGCTGCTAATCGAAAATGTGAATTAGACGTGTTTTACCTTCAACCAAACTACAATGCCGGCAACTTCCATCATGTCGCGCAAAATTATTATTGCGAACATTCGTGCAGTCATTTATAACACAAGGTTCTTAATAAGTAAATGACGAGGACAAGAACCAGGAAAAAGCGCAGAACGTAGTCTAGATAAAAACTCGAAGTAAAACTCCTTGGAAACGCTCTTTAAGTTTTCTCACCACATGGTTTACGCTAGTGACAACCCGAGCCATCCACTGAAGACAACGCAATGTGAAAATATTATAAAACGAAAATCTACTGGTTTACGATTAAGCGCAATCATTAGCCAATATCGTATACCGTTCATTTCTGTCCCTCTTGGTCCACCAGAGTGAGATCCATCTGACCAGTCCAGTTGGCGCCTGCAATAAATCCAGTTCATTTCTCACTTTCCATATTACGACACGGAAGTATAACAGACCAACAGACCTTACTAAGCGTACAATAACGATTCTTTAAAGAAAGCCGTCTCACGCATGTAGTTACCCTTTTTCATCGTCATCACCGTACAGGCAAGACTGCGGTTCGGTTCGGAGAGCCGGCAGGGATGCGGGCGCCAAATATCGAGACTTTCGTCGTAGAACTCGATATCACAACGAAGATCATCGGCGAAGCCGCCAAGAACATAGATCTTGCCATCCACATACGCACATCCGGCTCCACAGCGATTGCTAATCATATCGCCTGCAAATTCGAGCGGACAGCGATATAGAAGTACTCGTACAAGCATTCATAATAATGGAAATATTATATAGCTGCCTTAAGTCAAACTCAGCAAGTCAAAAGCAGCAGCCTACTTTTCTTCAACCACCGATCGTTACTGGTCTCGTAAGCCTCGACGCAACGCCCATTGTCACCGTCCGAGTATCCACCTACGAAAGAGAAAACTTTACCATATAACAATTGTAAAATCGGAACTTTGGGATGACGACTAGAAACACAATTTCTCCCGTACCGATAACGTAAATAACGCCATTCAAACCCACACAGGCACTGCACCATCGGCGTGCAGTGGGCATGTCGGCCAGCTTATTCCACGCATCCACAGCTGGATCGTAGTAGAAGACGGAGTTAAGCGCTATAAGATTTTCTCCTGATTTTGTCGTTCCACCGAAAACGTACAGCCGGTCATTCGTGGCCACCATGGCAAAATTTGCTAGCGGAAGTGGCAGTCCAGCTACAGAGTGCCAGACATTTTTCTGTGGGTCGTAAAATTCTACGGTGGCCATCAATTCGGCATCATCGTTACAGCCACCAACAGCGTAGACACAACCATTAAGAGTAGCCACACCACCATAGGCGCGGTAGGACAGCATAGGCGCCAGGTTCGTGCATCCACCACGAAAGAGGTCAAGCCGGCGAGCTTGGTACCAACTCTTAGCGGTACATACGACCACTGAATCCTCCAAAACCGTTAAACCATATGCAGTAACGCGCTGCGGAAGCGTTGGTTTATTGATGCGCCAGACAGCCGGCATGGATGGACTGAAGACCTCCACTGAGGCCACACCGGCATCGGTCGCATCGCCCGCAACACAAACAATAACCTTGGGCAAACCTCGTAACAGCAAAAATATACACTAAAAAACTAAAACAATAATAGTGCTATTAATACAAATTTTTGTATGGTTTAAATGTGCCTTTTATAAGTACCATGTTTCGGATACGAACTAAGTACCATATAACAAATTACACATTAGCAACACTTCGGCTTACTGTAAGATTCTCGTGGTCGACATCGGGAAATTATTGATTGGGGATTGCGACCGGTTAGTTGGACCTCAAGACTCGGCGACTGAAGTGAGAAATTAACAGCGCCAGAGTGGATAAGCCCAGTAAAAACAGCCAAAATATAATTTTCAAGACGTGTGGGAGACAGAAATGGCACACGGATATGCTGCAAAACGTCGGATAACTGCGCCTTCCGACCGTCCTGCTCATAATCGGACCAGCGCTTCACAGCCTCAAACACTTCATCCTCGTGTTCAACGCTCAAGTCATCTGATGCTGTCAGCTCAATGACCTACAAATTTCAATATCTTCGAAATGCACAGCGAATGTTTCAAGCTATCTACCTGATGCAATTTGAATTATCACAGAACAATTAAACAAAACCAAGTACCAGTAATTACTAATTACAGTCGCAGCAGTAATGCAGTTATCCCATCTGATTTTCCGTTACAACTTATAGGGCGAGTACTAATGAAGTTTACTTTTAAAACATGCAACAAGTCTAACGACCACAAGCATGAGAAATTTCCGGCTGTACCAAAAATCCACACCAAAAACAACCAAATACCTGTTGTCCGTCCAGCTGCAGGAACTCGATGCTGCTTGCAATTCGGACAAAGTTCTGACATGCCAAGGCTTTGGCCTTGTCGGCCAGATGCGGATTGTTGTGCGTCTGCGCCAGACAGTACACCTGCAGACAACTAAACACATCCAGGCGAGATTCCAGGAAATCCCAGCACAGTTTAGGACGGGAGACAAGTCCAAGAAGAGCGCCGCAACGAGAACTGACTCAACACTGTCGTCATCCAGGCAGATTTGTAAAGTGTACGCGTATGTCACCAACCTGCGAAGGAAGACAAGTGGAGGGCTAATCTCCACTGATTCTCCAGTATAGTTTATACCGCATCGACCACGAAATAACAAGCTAAGCAAAAAGATAAAATTCAGCACAACCGAAACTTGGAAAAAAACTGAAGTAATTTGACGGTTATGAGTTGACATGTACAAAGCGTTTTGTAACTTACTTGCTCAGTACGTTAAAGGAGATATTCTGCAACGGGATCTCCACTTGGGAAGATTCTTTCCAATCAGTTGAAAACATGCTGCGAAAGTAGCCGCTGTGCGCAATGAGCACCACACGATGGCAGGGAATCCCAGTTGATGAATCTTCAGCTCCTTTGAGGATTACGTCGCACAGAACTCCACTGCTCTTCAGCTCCTGCAGCCCCTCCAAGAATCCCTGCACCACGCTGCTGTCCACAGAGGGACGGGCACTGGCGGGATCTGTGCTGGGTTGCGCTTGATCTGCAGACATGATGAGATGGGACAGTGGCGCTCAAAAGTCACAGAAGATACAGGAAACTGTTGTACTCGTTGTCACTGTTCAGGAGTTACTGTCAGCTAGACGATCATCTGAAATGCCAACACCACACGGCATGAATAACAATAGATTAAATCAGAATTCGTAAACTATCAAGTGAAAACCGCGGAAAATCATATTAGCTGACTGAAAATATTAAAGTATAAAAACTGAAAAGTCGATAACGAATGTTTAACTGTCATGACTGCGTTAGTGATATCTGCTTTAGTACCGATAAATGCGTGTATCGTACTTCTGTTGAACTGCGTGGATCTGGCAGTAGGGTGGAGTTACTTACACGTTTTTGCATTTCACTTTTCAAAATCTTACTTCGCATATGTAACTTACCAACCGGATGTAGCGCGCACAAACGGTTTTTACTCAACGTACATACATAATACAAAATCATTTGAGGATACAGCATACCAAAGTGTTTGGGAGTGCGCGAAAGTGGAAGCTTTTGTGTATGTACCAGTATTTCGCTCCATGTACCTTGTCACTTCCCTTAACGATGATTACAAAGAAAGGTTACTATTGGAAGCTCTTCATTGCGTATCGTAAATATGGTCGAAGACGCAGCCATCATGTACAAACAGTATGTACAAGCAGGAGTACAAAACTAACAGCTTCCCACATCAAACATAACCTGATTTGAGTATCATCAACAATTCTTAGATAACGTCAGACTCCAGCGGCGTTTGCGGCCATCGTCTTTTTTAGCAGTAGTCCTTGTGCTTCTTGGAGCATTCGTCGTCTTTGCCATTACGAGTTCCCTTTGAAGCCTTGACCTCGCCGCAGTTTTGGTTTGGCGTTTGCAGTTGGTGCTAGAATCCTGTACTGAGCACTGGAAATCCGGAAAACCTTTTATGGAGGGTCAGCACGGCGAAGGTACTTTCTTACCGGGGATTAACTGCTATTTTCATCTGCGGGAATCGGTGCACGTGCTCCGATGACAGCCGTGGTGGGGACGCGTTTTAGCGCTAAACCGCTACCGAAAGCACTTTTTTGGACAAAACGCTGAGAGGCGGTAGACGATGCAATCGCCGTGGAAGGCATATTTGTACGTGCCGCTCCCACCGAAGGTAAACACGGAAACGAGGTGCGCTCTGCAATCAAGCAGCATTAACCCAATGACGGCACGACCAAGGTCGAAATCGTCTCATTTCCCCATGTTGGATGGCACCCAAATTTAATGCTGTCTTGACTTGTAAGAAACGTAAATGTATTTCTCTTTTCATGTATGTATTAGAAGCTGAAGTAATTATATCTTCGAAAATCATCGGTTAAAGGTGACAATTCTAGGCTAAAAGGACCGAAGCGGCATCGGATGACCTTTGCGGATGACGGATGCGCAGAACCAGCTGGACATCATGATAATCGGTTTTAAATCGCACCGGCATTTTCGCCATGAAATACTCAATATGTATTTGGCCGGCTGGCATCGCAGACTCCGGACGCCGTAATGTACTCTCGCAGGACAGGTGCTTGCAGACGCAGTAGAGGGATTGCATAATAAACTTCTGGCCTAACCCGACCACATCGATTTCAGCGAGTACTTTCCGCGCTCCTACTGAGTGCTGCGGTGAGCAATTTGTCCATGAATCCGAATGTCGTGGTGTGTCTGCGGATGCAACGTACCAAGAAGAATTGGTCTGTTTGAATTTGGTTTCCTCTTGTTACAGCATTACATACAAGAAATCACATACAAAAATGATATTATTTCGGAACTGGTAAACCCTGATGTATCTGTACGAGTACATAAGCGCATTAACGTATTGGCTAGCCGATTCTGTTTATGATTACATATAAATAACGAGTAATTCATTCTGTAGTTTATACACTCGTGTTATACTTATTAAAGGTTCCATCAACATTCTGTAGGCACCTACCGACTTTTACGATATACCGATACCGGTCAGAGGATGTTTTTCCGCGTACCGCTGTTGCCTATATCGTCGCTGTTACCTATTTATGCAGTTTTGTAAAGAACGCAATTACTGCAGTTGTTTCCTAATGATAACCTTTCGCATTTTGTTACGACGTTAATTTTACCATCCTTCCCGAGGAGTACTTTTATTGACCTGTACCATGCTGCAGTGCATGTTCTGTTGCCCACAAATCGTAACTGATAATAAACACCGCAGCACTAAATTCCGGAAACGAATTCCTTTGCCGGTTTCCTTTGCCGGAATACGTAAACTATTAAGTGGAAACCGTGGAAAATCATATTATCTGAATGAGTAAATTAATGTATAAAAGCTACAAGTCGATCACAAATGTTTAACTGTCATGACTGTGTTACTTCAGCTGAACTGTGGGGATCTGGCAGTACGATGGAGTTGTACTGCCAGTAGCTGATCATTGCCCAACCTCTGTCACAATGCGCTCTAGCACTGTAAGTGGGCGCTGTGCAAGTAAGTTGCGGCATTTTTTTTCCAGTTTAAAATAAATTTTAAAATTTTGTGGAATTCCTTGTCAAAACGATTTTTTGCTTATGTCCCTTTATTTGCAAAATGTGTATGAGATCGATTCATAATGAGAGTTTTGGTACATGTTCTTGCATTTCAAACTTACCAACCGGATGTAGCGCGCACAAACGATTTTCACCCAATGTATACTCGTACCAATCACTTGAGTACAGAATGCAAAAACGTGTTTTTGAGGGCGCGAAAGTGAAAGCTTTTGTGTATGTACCAGTATTTGGCGCCATGTACCGGGTCACTTCCCTTAACAATTACGCAAAAAAGGTCACAAAAGTTCACTCTTTATTGCGTATCGTAAAATATGGCTGAATACACAGCCATCGTGTACAAACAGTATGTGAAGTTGTGCACGGAGAAGTACAAAACTACCAGATTCCCACATCAAACATGACCTGATTTGAGTATTATTCGCACTTAGATAAGGTAAAACTCCAGCGGCGTTTGCGGCCATCGCCTTTTTTAGCAGCAGCCCTTGTGCTTCTTGGTGCATCCGTCGTCTTTGCCATTACGGGTTACCTTTGAATCCTTGATCTCGCATCAGTTCTGGTTAGGCGTTTTCAGGCGATGACTGAAATCCTGCGTCCAGCACTGGAAATCCGGAAAACCGTTTGTGGAGGCTCAGCACGGCAAAGGTATTTTCTTACCGGGGATAAACTGCTATTTTCGTCTACGGGAGTCGGTGCTCCGATGACAGCGGAACGCGTTTTGGCGCTAAACCGGTATCGAAAGCCCTTTCTTCTGGACAAAACGCTGGAAGCGGTAGACGATGGAATCGCACTGGAAGACATAATCGTACGTGCCGCTCTCACCGAAGGTAAACACGGGAACGAGTTGCGCTTTGCAGTCAAAGTTATCAAGCAGCGTTACCCCAATGACGGCACGACTAAGGGCAAAATCGTCTCATTTCCCCATGTTGGATGGCACCCTTGACGAGACTTCAACCAGAAATTTAACTGTACCAACTTGTGAGAATGTTCATATCTGCTCTTTTCATGTGCGTATTAGAAGCTAAAGTAATGATATATTCGAAAATCATCTGCTCAATTAGACAATTATAGGGTAAATGGACAAGGGTCATACCGTGCTGCACCAGACTGTCGGCAGTCGGCACTGATAAGTATTTATATCCAATCCGGAGGTACAGAGTGGCTCCTGTTTCCGGGCTGTTCGGCCTTTCCAGCGCTCCATCCTTTTACGATCACGCTCGCATCAACAGCATTTTCATCGGAAAAATTTTGAATTTACGCTGAAGACGACGAAATAACGATGTAAGGCCAACTCAGAACTTGTTTAAAGGAACCCCTACCCTAACAGATGGCTTTTCATGCCTGGGCACATTGAACACTTTGTAACGCTTTGCGTGTTCTTTTGGGGAATTCTTTTGCCTTTCCGAATATACTCGTATGCGTATCTACGGTATAGGTGCTCTACCGTAGGTTTTTAGATAGAAATATACTGTACTTCAAGAACTAAGACCGGCTAGAAAGTGTTAGAAATTATATTACCAATATAATATACACTCATGATGTGTCATGTACTTGTGAACTATGACCATTGTCCTACTAACTGATCTATGAGTGTACAAGCTTGTCCGGTAATTTCCTACGTAAAGGTACAGCTAGCGCGAAGTTTGCGCATATAACGATGGCCACTTCACTACGTTTATGAAAATCTCTAAATGCGCTCCGCAGTTAGATTGTCCCTTACCGCACCGATCATTTTCTAGCCACCTTCCGCCAGGCAGTTACTATCATTCTCATAAAATTATATGGCGTGTACGAAGCCACCACCCAGCCAAATGCAAGTTACGTGTTTGAAAAGTGTGGCGTGGGGCGCCGTAGTGTGAAGTTTGGCGTAACACGCAAATTTATTCGTAAGAAATTACCGGACAAGCTTGTACGGTGCACCCAGGTCACCAATCCCCTTGTTTATCAGATGTTTAGGTGCAGTAACTTACTAATATCGTGAATGTACCTAGTGCTATATAAGAAACCTGCTTGTATAACGTTGATGAACAGAACAACACCAGTGTGTGCGATGCTTCCGGTTTCTGTTCCCGTGACTATAATAATCTCATAATATAAATTCTAACAGAAAGCATCCACTGATGTAACCGACTGGCCTTTGCCACATACGCGTATGACAGACAGGCGAATCACTCACATGGCAGGTCGTAAACAAATGCTTGATCACAGCGATTATGACAATCAGTCCCAAAGATTTCCCTCGCTGTTCCTTAATAATGCCCACCGCCATGCAGTAATCAGAATATACTCCGCCGACTGACATCGCACACTCCATACTGTAGGCCATCGTGTACTTCCCCCCAGCAGGGGAACTTGCTCTTAACTTCTGCCTTAACCATGTCCTCCTATCAGATTAATTCCCGGGAACACTTCCCGCAGTCCAGTGCTTTTGTAAACAATGCCGTCATGAATCCAAAGGCCATCGTTGGTCCGTCGGGATTCCCGGCCATTTGATATTTTTACGTAGATCCCGTTCGTTTGATATTATACTCGTACATCTGCATCGTAATTCTACAATACTTTCTGTGAAGGCCGATAGCTCCGCCTTCATGATTGGCCATTCGCCATTGTGTTTTGCTGTTCTGGGGATTTCCATCCCACACATTGCTGCTATTTTGACGGACCTACAGCACAGCTGCGCTGGCTGTAGGATCCGATCTCATTAGTCTGGTGTTGCTGCGCCACGGTGCGCGAGTTAGATTTCGGCATTAAAGCCTCAATCCGGGTTCGCCGCTGTTTCGCCGTCGAAGGTACGTGGGCGCCCATAAGGCCCCACGTAACATTTCCAACTTTCTACTGCGTCGCAAAATAACACAGTACTATAGTAGGACATAATGTTACCCAGGAGAGAAGAGTGGACAGCAACGCTGCTCAACAAACGGGTTCACGATTGAAAATCAAAAGGTTTTGATCTGCTAATCGAAATGCCGATTTTCATTACTTTTTTTTGGTTTCAACCGAAAAGGTCCCGTAATAATTACGAAATCACTGTCGACCTTCAGCAACGTTTGTTACTGCGAATTATCACAGCTGATAAATTGATAAAGAAACATTGAGTTTATCATCAGCATGAGAAGTAAAACGAACCAGTCAATAATGAAACAATTCAGTTTCCCGAATTCTCATGGAATCCGACTAAGCGATACCAACAGCCAACACATTCATTCCTGCCCTCTTCGTTGATCAGAAACGATCTGGCCAGTCCAGTTGGTGCCTGCAGTTTGTCACACAAGTGTTATTCAATTTCCAGACGCAAGCATGAAACAGTTCACACAGCGTACAGAAACCATTCCATAAAAACTGCTGAATCAGCCAAGTAATTACCCTTTTTCATCGTCATCACCGTGCAGCCAAAGCTATGGTTCGGCTTGGACAGTCGGCAGGGATGTATGCGCCAAACATCTAGGCCTTCATCGTAAAACTCGATATCGCGATTATCGTCGTTTCCGCCTCCAAGAACATAGATCTTGCCATCCATGTACGCACATCCCGCTCTGCAGTGACCGCTAATCGTATCGCCTGAAATTGACCAGTTTGAGTTCACAAGGAAATACTATGATATCAAATGGCTGCGTTAACGGGAACCGGATAACATCACAGCACAGACCACGGAGACCTACCTTTTTTCGACCACTGATCATAGTTGATCTCGTACGCCTCTACGCGACGCACACGGCGATCAGAAGAATATCCACCTACGCAAAGGGAAGGCCTTAACGTATCTGTTGGGAATTGCACACTGTAAACATCATTTCACTCCTACTGATAACGTAAATGATGCCATTCGCGCCAACACAGGCAGTGCAGTCTTCCCGGGCAGTTGGCATGTCGGCCAGTTTATTCCACGCATCCGCTGCTGGATCGTAGCAGAAGGCCGAGTGGGTACTCGAATATCCATCTGATTTTGTCATCCCACCAAACACGTACAGCCGGTCATTGGTGGCCACTATGGCAAATCCAGCTAACGGGAGAGGCAGCCCAGCCACGGGTTGCCAAACATTTTTCTCTGGATCGTAGCACTCCGCAGCAGTCAGCACTTCTCCCTTATCGTTACAGCCACCAACAGCGTAGACCCGGCCATTGAGAGCAGCCACACCGCCACAAGCGCGGTTGGCCAGCATAGGCGCCAGATCCGCGCATTCATTACCAAACAGATCAAGCCGGCTGACTTGATTCGTCGGGCTCCCATCAATTTTGACACCACCACATATGATCAACGAGTCCTTCATAACAGCTATGCCGCATCCATAAACGGCACGCGGAAGCTGTGGTCTTTCCATGCGCCATGCAGCCGATATGGATGGACAGAAAACCTCCACTGAACTCACATCGGTATCGAACTCAACGCCTCCAACGCACACGATAACCTTGGGCAGACCTCATAAAAGCAAAAACAAAATAAAGGGTAAACAAAAATAGTAATCGTTCTATTTTAGAAAAAAACATCAACACATTAGTGACACTAATAATAACAACAAAAACGTAAACAATAACAAACGGTTTACTGTACGATTCTCGTGGCCGGCATCGAGATAACAGCGATTCAGGATTGCTACCGGGTAGCTGGTCAAGAGTCCGCGACTGAAGTGGGAAATTGACAGCGCCAGTGCTGACAAGCCCATTAAAAAGAGCCAAAAAATAATTTTCAAGACGCTTGACAGAGAGAAATGGTACACGGATATACTGCAAAACGTTGGGCAACTTCGCCGTCCGGCCAGTCTGGTCATGATCGAACCAACGCTTTACAGCCTCCAGTACTTCATCCTCGTGTTCGACGCATAAATCATCTGATGCTGTCAGTTCAGTCACCTAAAAACGGCAATTTGTAAGTAACCACCCAAAAAGCGGCGGCCTTTTTTTGACATGCTTTTATTTTTGTTATCATATAAAGATATTAAACACAGAATATCAGAGGTAACAGAGGCAAAAGGTTATGCTATCGTTTCATGATACAATAATTAACAATCTGAATGTTACAGATATCAGAAATTTCCAGCTATCACAAATCCTACAAGCAAGAAAAGCACTGTACCTTTTCTGCATCCAGCTGCAAGAAGTCAACGCCGTGTGCAATCTTGACAAAATGCTGGCAAACCAAGACTTCAGCCTTGTTGGCCAGATACGGATTGTTGTGCGTCTGCGCCAGCGAGTACACCAGCAGACAACTGGATGCATCCAGGCGACTTTCCAGGAAATCCCAGCACAGTTTAGCGACGGGAGAGAAGTCCAAGAAGAGCGCCGCAACGAGAACTGACTCAACAGTGTCGTCATCCAGGCAGATTTGTAAAGTGTACGCGTATGTCACCAATCTACAAGAAAGACGAGGAAAGAGCTAATCCCATAATATGATAATCAAGTCGATGTCGAAATAAATTAAATAATACCAACGGAAACAAAAGAAAGATTTTAGTGGCTCACAATTTCAATAAAAAAATAATCAAGCAGTTTTACAGGATTCAGTTTTAATTCACATATGCAGAGTTACCAGAGTACTAGTATTAGCTTTTTGAAGCTTACTTGTTCAGCAGCGTGGCAAAGGAGATATTCTGCAACGGGATCTCCGCTTGGGAAGATTCTTTCCAATCAGTTGAAAACATGCTGCGAAAGTAGCTGCTGTGAGCACTGAGCACAACACGATGGCAAGGAATACCAGCTGCTGAATCTTCGGCTCCTTTGAGGATTACGTCGCACAGAACTCCACTGCTCTTCAGATCCTGCAGTCCGTCCAGAAATCCCTGCACCACGCTGGAGCAAACAGAGGGACGGACAGTGGCCGAATCTGTGCTGGGTTGCATATGATCGGAAGACATGATGCGACAAGACCGTAGGAGGTTGCTAACTGGTAAGATCAGAATAGGAACAACGTGGAAATCTAAAAATGACCAAACTAGACTTAACTAGCTAACGATCTGATTGTAACGGTTACAGGACGAATCTAAAAAGAAATTGTGCAGCAGTGAATTACGTAAACTGATGGCGGCGATTCCACTGTTTCAGTTCTGCTAAATCAGGCTTGTAGGAGGACCGCCGTCCGTTGGCGGTGTGCTGAGCGACAACAATGGCAAGTGGCAACCATGAACCATCCTACCGATCTCATTCTCAAATTAAGTTTTACTGGACAATAAGAGTACAGTACAGTAGTACAGCTCTTTTACCAGTCCCAAAACTCACCGCCGGTATTCCAGTTATATAACCGGAAATATTGCTGACTGTTATCATCAGACTTCCTGTTGCTCTGTTGATTAACGGTGTTGACCAAACCTTCGGTACGTACAAGGCCGCTGACACTCGGAAGCTGGAAGTGGTCAAAAGGGGCACTGCGGGTCAGCTCTCAGCAATAGCGTAGACGACATCATAAAGCATGGGCTGCTTGCTGGTCGGTCACCACGCCGGGACTGATATCTTAACGATAAGAAAGTAACTGAAGTGTGCTTCGCTTCCCGCAACCGCGTCAACGTCTGCGTAATTGTGAAGTATTGTATAAGTAATACTTTAATAGTCAATTAATACTACATAATTAATGATGTGAACAGCAACTGCGCAGCAGGTAGAATGACAGGAATATAACAGGAAGACGTATGAAGTAAAACAGTAGTTGCTAGGACAGCAACGTACACGACAACTCGTCCCCACGTATCGAAAGTGATACGGAATTAAGTATCGGAATTGTAATTGTACGTACAGGATGTAGAAACGAACTTGCATAGAATTTAGCAGTTAGGTAAGCACTTGTAATTAAGTAGCGTATTAGCGAAACCGTATAAGCAAGTATAAGAATTAATCCGTATAAATTAAAGTATTGCACTGCATTGTAAAGTGCATGTAGGAGTACGATCCCGGATCCAGGCAACCGAACTGGAACGGCAACTGGCATGTGAGTTGAAATTCATCGCATCATCCAAGTGCAGGAAATACGGTGTAAACCATACGAACCGTAGTAGCAAGGTTATCCGGATTCTAAGTGTAAGGCGCCATACGAAGGATTTAACCATTGCGTAGTCGGCTCGAATAACGGTGTAACATTGTACGATACTGTGTATTGTACTCCAGGACAGGACGTACTGTACATTCGTACATAACACGTTCAGGTTGCTCTGTGGATTACGGTAGGAGGTAAACAAGGATACGTACGGTACGGAATAACAGGACTGCAGAGCAAACGCTGCATAGAACATTAATGGTGAACGCAGGCCATGACAACAACCAACAGCAACTGAATGGAATGACGCGTAGGGCAAAATAGCGCTCTGCAAGGTCATCAGGGCGTTACGAAGAATTTGCTCCATCCAGATCATCCAGAAGGACGATTGGCATTACGTTGAGCAGTTTGGCGATGCACGTTCAGGCAACTACACGGAACGAAGATCCGTTGGTAGCGCTATGGTACTGGCAGGGCGGTACCAGCAGTAAATAATATCCACCAGCATCGTGGGGAAAAGGGTGGCAGAGCATCCGCTGCCGAACAGGTGTGGGGCGGTGGCAGACTGCCAGGCGAGTGCATGCGGAATCGGCATCGGATCCCTCCCATGGCAGATTATGACCGTATAGTGTAGTCGTAGGAGAAATTAGTAAGCATGAATTCGAATTCTTCACGCCAATGTGAAGTATTGCATAAGTAATACTTTAATAGTCAATTAATACTACATAATTAATGATGTGAACAGCAACTGCGCAGCAGGTAGAATGACAGGAATATAACAGGAAGACGTATGAAGTAAAACAGTAGTTGCTAGGACAGCAACGTACACGACAGTAATTAACGTTTTTGTATTGTACAGTACTGCTTCCATACTACAATGTTGAGCGTTGTGAACGGCTCCAGACTAATGCCTCCAGTGTTGACACACTGTAAAATTAATGTTGGTTATAACTGGTTTAACTGCGGTTTTCCCTGTGTTGTTGTACGCGCGAAAACAGTATTTCGGTTTGGTCGTTTTCGGTTGATTTCAAAGACGTTTCCTTTCAGCGGTGCAAACATCAGACTTGTACAAAAACTTTAATTTGGTTTCTTATAGCTTACGATCTTTTTTATTACATGTTAGAAGTACCGCATTATTAATGAATATCAGCAAAATGCACAAAATATGTAAAGGTATGATGATGGGCACCCATTGACCATCGAAACACGAGGTCCGTAACGAACCCAGTAGTAAAACCGACATGAAATGCTGCTAAAATCCATTTCCACTGATACATAACCAAAGCGATCGTCAAGCCGCAAACACCGTTTATCTTCATTCCTGTCCCGCTTCTTCATCATCCGAAGTGTCATTCACTTCACCAGTCCAGTTGCTACCTGTGGAGCACACATTCATTGTTACAAGTAATTTCCACATGAAAACTTAGCGCACAGTTCGCAAATCGTACAACAACGACGGCTCTCGAATTTCTGCAAAAACCACCGCATCTATCAAATAACTCACCTTTTTTCATCGGCATCACCACACAGCCAAAGCTCTCTTTTGGCTGAGATAGTCGGCAGGGATGAACGCTCCACATGCCGGTATCCTCGTCATAAAACTCGATATCAGAACGAACACCGTCTTCGTCGCCTCCGCCGCCAAGGGCAAAGATCCGGCCGTCCACATAACCACAACCGGCTGCGGAGCGAGCGCTAATCATATCACCTGCAGTGTGATAAGGACGAATTTATGCATAGACAGGAAAAGTTAAACAAGAAAGAAATATCAAATGCCGCGTTCAGCGAAACACATCGTAATTAATGCATTCTGCAAGTGCGTCGCAACCCGCCGGCAAATACCCACTTTTTTTCAACCATCGATCGTTACGGATTTCGTAAGCCTCAACGCAACGCAAATATCTACCATCTTCTGATTTTCCACCTACAAAAATCGAGGATCGTAACGCATCTGTTCGGAATTCCGCATACAAGCATAATTTCACTCCTACCGATTACGTAAATTAGGCCACCGGGACCCACACAGGCACTACAATAACGCCGTGCAGTTGGCATGTCGGCCAGCGTAATCCATGCATCCACTGCTGGATCGTAGCATAACGCCGCGTTAGCCGTTGTAAAAGTGCCTCCCCATGTGGACCTGCCCCCAAACACGTACAGCCGATTATTGGTAGCCACCATGGCGAAATGACCTAATGGAAGTGGTAGTCCGGCGACGGGCTGCCAAGTATTTTTCTCAAGGTCGTAAAATTCAACGGCGGCCATCGGTTCGTCTTCCTCGTTATAGCCACCAACAGCGTAGACGCGGCCGTTAAGAGAAGCGGCACCCCCAAAGGCGCGGCGGGACAGCATAGGTGTCAGATCCGTCGATCGATCACGAAACAGATCCAGCCGACGAACGCGCTTCAGATCAGCGTAAGGCAAGGGACCATCATCTTCCAAGCCGCCGCATACCATCAATGAGTCCTTCAGAACCGCCACGCCGAATCCAAGAACGCCATACGGAAGCCTTGGTTTTTCCATGCGCCACACAACCGACATGGAGGGACTGAAAATCTCCACCACGCACAGAGCAGTCGGCTCACCCCCAACACACACAATAACCTTGGGCAAACCTAAAGAAAAATTTATAACAAGAAAACAAAAACAGAATGAAACCAGTAGTAGTCATGGGATGTGTTGCTTACTAGATTTATAAATTATTTCAGTCGCTCTTCAAGAGATCAACGAACGCAATACATAACAATGGCATTAATACGGCATAAATAGCAAAGTTAACAAAAACCATTTCGCTTACTATACGATTCCCGTGGTCGGCATCGGGATAGTACTGACTCGGGATTCTGACATAGCTCGTCAAGATTCGACGACGGACATGGGAAATTATCAGCGCCAGAGTTGTCAAACCCATTAGAGAAAGCCAATTAATAATTGTGAAGACGCTTGGGAGAAAGAAATGGCACACGGATATACTGTAAAACGTGGGACAACTGCGCCTTCCGCCCAGCCTGGTCGTGGTCAGACCAACGTTTAACAGCCTCAAACACTTCATCCTCGTGTTCAACGTTCAGGTCATCGGATGCTGCCAATTCAACCATCTAAAAGTTGATTGAAATATGTGCTAAATGTGCATCAAATTTCTCCCAGTTGGACCATCTTCAGTCATTAGACTATTTCTAAAGTTACTCGTTCTGAGAAAATACGTAAGAAAAATAAAATTAACAAATACGCAAAGCAGTGCGGTACGATAAAAAAACAACACAACAAGAGAAGGTCGTTGTCATAAAACTGAGTGACAAGGATTATGACATCTTTCTATCTGCGGTAATATGTACATATTTACCATGCTCCCTTTCAAAAACATGATTGCTAGTCGGTACATACGTAAGAAATGTGACTACCAGAAATGTAAAAAATTTCTACCTTTTCGAAATCTTCACAGCCAAAAAGAACCAAATAACTAGCAGATACCTGTTGTCCGTCCAGCTGCAAAAATTCACCACTCTGTGCAATTATGATAAAATGCTGACACGCCAAGGCTTTGGCCTTGTTGGCCAAATGCGGATTGTTGTGAGTGTGCGCCAGACAGTACACCTGCAGACAACTGGATGCATTCAGGCGACTCTCCAAGAAATCCCAGCACAGTTTAGCGACGGGAGAGAAGTCGAAGAAGAGCGCCGCAACGAGAACTGACTCAACGCTGTCGTCATCCAGGCAGATTTGCAGAGTGTACGCATAAGTCACCAACCTACACGGAAAGATAAGGAAAGGCTGAGCTCCAGTTTGGTTATCAAATCGACCACGAAATAACAACGAGCGCATAAGAAAGTACTGTACTCAGTGACTCAAATATTGAAACAACCATTACGAAGTAATTCTGCTGGAATCAGTTAAAATTTCCTTAGCGTTTTGTAGCTTACGTGTTCAGCGTGTTGAAGGAGATATTCTGCAACGGGATCTCCTTCTGAAAAGATTCTTTCCATTCAGCAGAAAACATGCTGCGAAAGTAGCTGCTGTGGGCACTGAGGATAGCACGATGACAGGGAATCCCATTAGATGCATCGTCTGCTCCTTTGAGGATCACGTCACACAGAACTCCGCTGCTCTTCAGATCCTGCAGTCCCTCCAGAAATCCCTGCACTTCGCTGGAGTCCACAGAGAGATGGACGCTGGTGGAGTCTTTACTGCGTTGCGCTTGATCTGACGACATGATGAGATGGGCAGCGGGACTCGAGTCTGAAACTGCAGGGAATGAATGGCTTCGGTTTGATTCCGTCACCACGACGCTCCCCTAAAATTACGCTCCCCTAAAATTCTTTCAGTTACACTGTTACAGAGGTTCAGGAGAATCATACAGTTACGATAGTGCTAATTTGTAAGAAGTAACAAGAGCTGAACAGAAACCCCGAAACAAAATGTCTTACCTTTTCACTGTTCAGCAATTAATTGCAGTCTTCAGTAATGTCAAAACCGTTTAAAAGTGATAAACGCGGAAATGATTAAGTTAAGGAGCTGAGGAAAAATCATCAAATGGCGTGCAAGTACTGACCATGGTGAGTACAGTCTGCTTCAGTGCATTACATAGTACTGTACGTACTGTATTAAGAGGTGTGACTCCGGACAACTGTCCAGCCGCTACCACCGTTCGTGTACGTACAAAACGATGATACTCCGCCGTACTTTTGTACTACTTACTGTTAACAAATATTCTATATTTAATTACTGTAACTAATTTTTATTGTACTGATAAAATTTTTATTGCACTTGCACTGGCGAAGGACAAGTACAATGTATGCTATAACGGGCAACGGAACCGGCTGATACTGCTCGAAATATTGCTAACCCAACGACTGAAGATACCGCAGGAAATACATCGCTATATATACTGAACCGCTCGTACAGGAACAGGAAATACAAGAGGCGGGACAACCAAGCACATACTCGTACATACTAATACATGAGACAGGAATCCCCCGTTACACTCCCCTCTTACCAAACTGAAAACAGAATGTTTTCAGGGAAAAACAAACAAAAAACATATAAAAAAAAGAATTCAAAGCGTGCAAAAACATTAGAGAAATCACGATCAGATTTTTTGGGAGTACAAAACGTAGATTTAGTTCGAAAACATTATTAACAAAATAATAAGTAGACAGAGCAGAAGGATCCGAAGCGTTCCACGTAGGACGATAGTTGTTGTATCCGTCCGGTTCCACGTAGGACGTAAGTTGTTGCATCCGTCCGGTAAAGTCAGTCCGTCCAACGCTGAAGATTGACCACGTTATCCACATAGATTTGCGACATCCGGTTTCGTATTGGTCTTGGGAAAGGAAGTGTAAAATCGATGTCCACGACGTGAGTACACCAGTAGAAAATCATTACAAACTTCTGGTTCTGAAAAACTCGAACACACATTGACGCAACCCTACTTATATTTACAAATGTTTTTGTAATTTTCAATTAACGCGCTAATTTAATTTAACGATTCAGTTGTTGAAAATTGCCGCAAATACAAATCAAAATTATTCCAGAAACGCCACCTTCAAAATAAACCTTGCGAAAATCTTTCGGTCAATGAAGTATATAACATTGTATGGCGTAATATTGCGACAATGACGCATGAAGGGAGAATGAATGGAGCGAGATAAGAAGACAATGCGGATAAGATGGGGAGAGACAAAGGCACTAGAGCAATACTGCGTAAAGCGAGTGCATTACAATGGGGTGAATTTGAGTGATGAGTGGCAAGACAGAGTTATGAGGATCAGCAGTGGAGACAGGATGATAGGGGCAAGAGAGAACCTGTGCTCTCTGTTTGCATGAAATGATGCGACGGGAAGGTATGAATACCTCAGAACTGGTGAGGCGTGAACAAGAGAAAAGATAGAGCGGGGAGAGAATCGGGCCAAAGTTACTTTCCTAATAAAATCGAGAGGTGCTTCATCGGGCCAAATGGAAAATGAATATCCAGCGAATGCAATGATCTTCCCTGTTCTGGCTATACAGAATTGCTGAGAATAGTACGACCGGCTAAAAAAGATAATCGACTGGCAAAACCAAGATTAAAAAAAGGAAAATAGGTGACAAGATGTGACACATGTTTGGCTGCTAATAAAATTATAATAAGAAATAACAAAAGAGTGGCAAGAAATAACAAAAGATGCATACTGTTAATATTACGGAAGTGGCAGTACTATCTGTTAAGATTCTGTTCTTGAATTATTGAAAAGATGTACTTACGCCTTTACACTATGACATATAAATTAACGAAACAAGTACAAAAAGATTAAATCACGTCGAGAAATGTACTGTCGTAATCTGCTGCTTTACAAAAAAATTATTCGCTAACCAGAGTTAAGTCCAAACCAATATCAGCAAAACAACATCTGACAATGCATAACTTCAGAACAAATACTTTTTTATGCCCGAACTATGGAAGGGACGCCCATCTTTCCAATACCGCGATATGCGCACGAAATATACAATTTTTTTTTAAAAACAAATTTCGCGTTTTAATATAAACAAAATACTTACCGTCAGAAGCACTGTGCAGCAGTGATGATGGTAGACTACCAATAGGCGAGCTCGACCGGTGGGACACAAAGTTGCCAGTAATTTTTTAGCTGTTGTGCATATGGCAGTTGTTTTCGAAATTATGACACTTGCTGAGCTTTCGCGCATTAGATCGTCCGATGTTTAGGGCTTGACTAAGAGAATCAAACCAACAGGGACCGTTTATAGGTGCTCCTGGATGACAACACGACACAATAGAAACAGAGGGCACGGACAAGGGCAGGCGTTTATAGCCGTGGCCCGTCTATATGGTCGAAAATTAGGTCACGACGCAACGAAACAAGGATGGGCGTTTATAGCACGCACCCGTATATGAGCGAATATAAATAGATTTGCTCGTGCAAAAGCCCTTTTCCATAAATTTTCAGTGATCTTCTTAATTTCGTAGATCTACTTTAATTTCATTTTGCGTAATTAGCGTAATTCGGTTTAACACAAATACTTACTTGAGCTGCCGTGGTACACAGTGGTGATCAAGCTGCGTCTTCTGTTCGGCGGAATTATTATTCAAATTAATGCGCGCATTACTGTTACCATAAACTTTGCACAACCTTAAAACTGAACCAATCAATTTTTCTCTTTGCAGTCGAAGCAAACATTCATAATTGTCTGTTACCAAAATCAATGCGCATATTGCAGTACTACCACATAACCGCACCAGTTAATGGGAATTTCGAATAATAGTTCATGTTTTTGTGCCAAGCATGCCGTCATGTGTTGTGAACGCTGACATTTAGATTTAGGATCTTATTTTCGTGGAATGCGATAAGTTGGAATTTATTCTTAACTTTAAATGATGGTACATCTGGTTTTAGTGATTTTATTGAAAATTTTATAATTTAAGTTGACATTAACGATCTCTGGCTGCCCAAAAGGAGACGACAACATCTGGCGTTTTAAGTCATTAGCCGAACCAGCGGCGGAAAATTAATGATAGATAAGATTTAAGCGGTGCTGCGCATATGCAATAACAATTTAAATATATCCCAAAATTCATTTCTGCACATTACATTGAGATAAACCATTACCGTTACCATCGCGAGGCTTTTCACATCTGGCCATCATCAAACAAATATTCAGCGAATCAGCGCTGTCAACCTCAAAAATTTTCTCACTTATCTGCCCTTTTCTCAATAACAATAAATACTGCTGCAGCCTTCAAAATCAACGGGCAGGCATCATTAATAACTCAGTACAATAATATAATATTAACAAAATTTTCAAAGAGCACTTTAGTTTACAAAACCGAAACAAATTTTCACGTACGAACGACAATTAGACCAGAAAAGTTAAATCTGCCATCTGGAATACGCCGGTTGTGCACTACCGGTGTCCTGAGATTCTGCAGACCCAAACTGTTGCGCCTGAGATGGTAATTTACCGGATGTGTTAAAAGTCAGTTGCTGCGTTGTTGGTGGATGCTGTGCTGCACCGAATGACATCGGATAACGATCTTCAGAATCTTGTTCTGCCTGTGCATACTGTGCCTGCGTAGAGTGGCCAGCTCCAAACGGGCAAGCATACGAAAGATGATCATAGTTACCGCAATTAAAGCATCCATTGTCTTGGCTTGGCGCATCTGTGAGTCGAAGGGTTGACTGGTTCGCATTACCCGTTAAGTAATTCTGAGAAAGATCGTAACTGCCCTGTGATTCGTTATTCTCCTGTAAACACTTTATTTGTTCAGCAAGATGCTTTAGTCTTTCATCCAAACCTTTCATCAGGTTATGAGCGACAATCTCTATCTGATTAGAGCTAGGCGCTGTCGGTTGGCTGTATAGCGACGAGAGATTTGACTGATCTGTAACATTATTGGACGCCTGGTATGACGAATTTTGATTCTGCATCGCGAGCTTGTATTGTTGCTTAACGGACACATCACGTAAACGATTGAAAAAATCGGCTACGGTTCTGGGGCTGTTAGTCACGAATGCCGGTTTAAATTCAAGGGCCAAGGCTTCAAAGAGACGAACTGTCTTTTCTGCTTCGGTAGCTGCGGGATTACTGGCTTCCACGTAATCAAGGACACGGTAAACAAAAGTACGAGGATCTGTAAATGCTAATGTACGACAACCTTCATGCATAAGATCAAGTTCAAAACGAGTTTTTCCGAAAGCTGTTAAAAAATGAGATCGAAGGTCTGGCCATGTGATACCTGCTGGTACTGCGGTATACCAGCGAAGAGCGTTGTTCCTCAAACAGAGCGCAAAATGTTGGATTCTGTTAGCTGGTGTGAAATTATTAGCAACGGCCATCGTCTCAAACTGTGTTAAAAAGTCCTGAGCGTCTTCGTAAGGAAAACCACCAAACTTCGGCAAATCACCCATTTCGAGAGATGTTATACGGGTAACTGCAGCGGCATTCTGGTTATTCAAAAAATTTAATAAATTCTGATGTGCAGTAGCGTTATTCTGTAGGCTTTGCTGTAAAGCTGCATTCTGCTGAGCGGAAGCGGCATTAACGGTGTTAAGCATATTCTGCAGTGCTTGCGGGTCTATAGCCATGATATTGACTTGCTGGTAATTAGTACTTATTAATTATTGCAAACAGCCTGCCAACTGCGGAAAGTTGACTATACGATCGTTAATTAAATTTTCTTGAAAAATGGCGCGTTAATACCGAATTCGAAAATAGTATTAGGATCGGTAACAGTTAAGATTGTTCTTTTTGGGAAAAAAAATTGGACGTGATACATAAGGACTTACCTGTTGAAACAGGGAGGCGGAGGGGTAGCGGTGGTAAAGGCTAAAGGGCACTGTTCAACAGGGAGGCGGAGGGGTAGCGGTGGTAAAAGTTAAAGGGCACTGAAACTGTCGACTTGAAAAAATTTCGTTCTCGGTATGCGACTCCAAGTATAACGGGCAACGGAACCGGCTGATACTGCTCGAAATATTGCTAACCCAACGACTGAAGATACCGCAGGAAATACGTCGCTATATATACTGAACCGCTCGTACAGGAACAGGAAATACAAGAGGCGGGACAACCAAGCACATACTCGTACATACTAATACATGAGACAGGAATCCCCCGTTACAATGCCAATACGGTATCATTTCTTTTCAGTTCAGAGTTCTTTTGGAAGCCGGGCGGTACCCTTGCAATCCTCCCACACGAGTACGGACTACGGAGTACTGTACTTTGCAGTTAGCTTACCATTTGCAGCGCTGGAAACAGCAAGCAATAATCAGTGAAGAAGGAAAATGGCGCCGTCACGCTTTAAATGGGAGCAGTTTTTTTTTGATTGGTAAACGTATATATGTTTAAGGACGCTTCCTGACGAAAGGTCATCACTGGAAGTACTTTATTGCTTATGCCACAAATAGCCGTACACATTCAATATAGGAGAATATTATAGTTATAAATAAATAATTTGTAACCATCAATCCATCATAAACGAGCACGATATACATAACACAAACACTCTTACGCCTATATACAAACGTTCACACAAAGCTAACGGAATGCAAGCGTAATCCCACACGAAATATGGTCTCCACTAAAAATCATTAATTCTTCTTAGGTAAGGTCAAGCTCCAGTGGCATTTGCCACCATCGCCTTTAGAGCAGCAACCTTTGTGCTGCTTCGTGCATTCATCGTCCTTGCCATTGCGGTTCCCCTTGAAACCCCTGATCTCGCCGCAGTTCTTGTTGGGGTTCTTTTTTCCGAGGAGATGATTGAAATCCTGCGTCCAGCATTGGAAATCCGGAAAACCGTCGTCCCGTTTGTGGCGGCTCAGCACGGCAGAAGCGCCGGACTACCGGATAACAAAAATCATTTATTTAGAGAATAATTTTAATAGTATTTGTTGTGTACGAGTATGTGGTATCAATACCAATTCTTGCTGTCTTGCAATTACATGTAGATTTCTACGTCTGCCTAACAAAATAGCCGATAGCATAAACCTGTTATTGCAAACAACGAAAGAAGTCAAAATCATACTAAATAAAGCAGTAAATAAATTTTACTCTGTAGTACAATACGAAAACAATAAATACTAAAAGACAAACCGAAAGGTATTGCGTTGCTACTTTATACTTTTGTACTATTCATTGGTAGCAAAATAAAAAAAAAACAATAAAAGTCATTAAATTAGTGCTCGTAACTGTATTTTCGAATAGATTTTTTACGGCGATATATAATTGATAGCATTTTGATAGCATTCATAGCATTTTTACCTTTTCGGCGTTGGTTTGTTGGATGAGCACCAGAAGCGCCAGCGAAGAAGCCAGGATAAGTGTAGCAAAACGAGTCATTTTACCGGCAAAAAGTGAATAGCAAGAACGGTAAAACAATCTGCTCAAGATTCACTGAAGATGACAGCAGAAAATGAAAAATGGAAGGGTATCAACGGATGATTATAAAATGGAGAAATCTTGTGCGATAATGTACAGATACTGCTTCGGTTATATACACCTCATCTAAACCGAGTGAAAGGCCGCGAGCGGTTTGTGGTTTACGGACAAATGAACGCTTTTCGGACTTATGTATTATTGTTCACATGTTTTGGAAAGGCAGTCACTGCTTTTTTGAAAGCTGAGTACTTATTATGGTGGAGTTACATAACACGGATAAAATAAGTCCGGCATGGAAAATCCCCTTATCAAACGGTCAACCGAGCCGGACTTTAGTTTGAAAGTGTCTCAAAAGCGGTTCGCCGAAGATAAAACGAATCCATCGGTACGATTACACCTGGTACATCTTATTGCTGCAAAGTTACAAACACGCATTTTCGGTCTAACAAAACGAGACGTAACGCGACAACGTCACATTCGGTCACAGTGGCATCTTACAGTATGATATTAACTGAAGTGACTATATAAGTATGCGATATGCAGCTTGCAGTACGAGAACCTTGTACAATTGTACCAACTGCCTCCACAATAATAACATCTATATTTATATCATCGGTTTTCTGATGTTATATCGAATTACCACCATCAAAAACGTATTTATTCTGTGGTTATGCGCGGAAACTGCGATTCTTTCTCTGGAGGGATACTGCATATTTTGAAGTTGTGCTTTTATGTACTCGTAGCATAGCGTACCACAAGCAAGGGCTACATTATTTTAGTTGTGCATTGGAGTGACTCGATGACTTTCGTGACTGCTTGGTACCTGCGATTTACTTCCATATATTTACAGAGGCTAAAAAAATACAGCATTTAGAGGCGTCACCAAGGTGCGGCTAGGAACTGCATAAAACTCCAGACTGTTTTGGTCGCAATATCATATGAACATTACGATGATGTTAATCATGTTGTTAGTCGATGTAGGATAACTGAGCGTCCCGATATCCACACTGTGCTTTGTATGCGTCAAAAAGATTGTGCAGCTCCTGTAAGTAGCGCTGGTGGAGCGCATCTATCTCTGCCTGCAAGATGGTTAAAGAGATAACGTTACTGAGATATGAAAACGTTCTTTCAGAATTCCCGGGTGGGTCTTACGTGGGATGGGTTAGGATTCTCATCGACGGGTATCGGTGCTCCTACGACCACGGTGATGGGAATGCGTTTAGGCAGCATACCGATACTGCCGAAAAATCCCCGGCCTTTAACCAGTGCCGGGCAGAATCCTAGGATTTTCTTCTGGACAAAACGTTGGAAGCGGTAGACGAGGGAATCACGATGGAAAGCCAGATCGTACGTATCGTTTTCACCGAAGGCGAACACGGGAACGAGTTGCGCTCTGCAATGCACCGTCGTTGATAAATGATTCGATAGCGATAAATGTATTGTCTCTTTACCCGTGCTGGATTGCAGCCTTGACGAAACCTACAAATTACAACACATGTTGCACAAACCAGGGTTGTTTTGTTACGTTACGTACAACTGGTACAAGATGGCAGTGTTACAGCACAATACGGTAGCACTGCGAGCGATCTATGCATAAAATGGTGAAAGTTTGCGTGACCTTTGCGAGTGCGCAGCACCAACTTGACATTATGGCAATCAATCTCAAAGATCTCCCGTGCTCCGCCAATAACAATGGCCACTGCCGTCCCTGGCCCTTTTGACATCCAGTAGTCGATACTCGGCCGACTGACATCACACACCCCGAACGCCATCGTGTACTCGCGCAGTAACGGCACTTGCATCATAATCTTCTGTCCCAGTGGCCGCACCTCGATCCCGGGAAACATCTGCCGGAATCCCAATGCTTCCGTGGACAATGCCGTCATGAATCCGAAGGCCATGGTTGGTCCATGCGGGTGCCCGGCCAGCAGGTATTTGCCGCGCGGATCCAGTTCCGCCGTCTTGATCAAACGGATGGGGAAGTAGTCACGCACCAAATGCCAGAAGACGGAACGCTGAAAGGCCGGCCAGCGACGACCTCCGCGGGAAGTCTGGTCCCAGTCATACACGTACCATGCTGCGTAGAGTAACGGGATCACATACCACCAACTGGGGAAGAAAAAGAAAAGGACCGGAAGGATGAGAAAAAACACGGTAACTAACGGGCTGAAGATGAAGATGATGGACAAATGCAGGGCGACGGCGAAAGCCTGCAGACCGCGCTGCAGGGAGTATTTGCCTATCCCTAGAAAGTGCAGCATCTTTGTTTTAAAGGCACCACCAGGCAATCGCCGCACCGTTGGCAATGACTGTCATAGTAAGATCGCGAAGCTAATGAACAGCACAATCCATGTGCTCTTTATAATTTGATAAATTACAGTTTTATTCCATCAGATCCCCAATTCGCTCATCCAAATGCACAAAGCCACATCGAGCAAATATTAAATTTACCGTAACATAACGTAAGAGTACGGCAGACGCAAAGCAGGCATGCTACGATAAAGCGCAATTTCCAAAATTTAAATTCATTAACTGGTGAGAGCAAAGCTAATATCTATATGACAATCTATACTGTACGAGTGCGTATATTGTATAGGAAAAATGGATTCCACTGAAGGAAAATGGATTATCCTGGCTGATTTCTACAAGTGCTGCTAACATTCCTGATTCTTTTGAAATATCGGGACTCATTAGGCGCTATCAACTCACGGAAAAAACCTAACTTGAGGAAGACTGGTCTAATCAAACTCTTGTGTGGCTGTAGACTCGTGTAGCGTAAACGATGAGTGGAGTCTCTCAGTTCCGCATACATATCCTTCGTAATCATTGATTACCAACGCCGAACACGAGGAATCGATTTATATGCTCGTAAACCGGTTTTGTACATGTGTTTGTGGCCGATTGCGCAACCGAGTGAGAGAGCAGAAAGAGAGCCCGACAGACGTTCAGTACAAAACTGTATTACTGTATCTATATAAAGCAGAGTGAATGAAAGAAATACTGTACATAACTGCCGCTTCAGCAATCAGCTGCAGAAAGACAGAGGAGAAGAAATCCCGATTGCATGTGTTCCTGTTTATTGCTTGGAAGGGCCAGGAAGGCCGATACATTCTTGCACTGGATATACTCGTTTATTTGCTTTCGAACCCTTGTTCGATAGAGACAGTGGGATCCTTCGGCAATCGCCATAATAAAAAGAATATTACGAGTACAGGAAAGCGTACAAGTGCACGCAGGACCAGCGGGCTCGCGTGAATTCCTGCGGCAGCGCCTATATGCATTGGAAATTAAGCGGAAACCGATCTCGGAACAATGGAGTCAGCGGAAAAATTACATGGAGCTGGGTTGTTGCAAAAACTATGTTTTTGTTATGGGGCAAAAGATAGCGATGCTGAACAAACAGTGCGATAAGTGACATGAGCAAGCACTTCCGGTCCGCACTACAAGTTTGAACGAATCTCTACTGTACGCCTTTGGGTTAAGTTCTGCTGCGCTTTGCACCACCAAAATAATAATCAGCTGTGCCGGTTGAGTAGATAGCGGTATTAATTTGCACAGGGACAGTGCAAGCATGACAAGAAAGGACGCATCCTGCTGAAAAGACAGCAACGTAAGAATAATGATGTAGTAAAGATATTGGAGTTCCAGATGCTGACCGTACAGTAAAATATAATAATTGGCATTAATTGCATATCTGTTTACGGCGGTAATGATTGCAAAAAGGATAATTGTACTCTATCCTAAAAGGAGATACACAACGAATCCACGATCTGTGAACTGCGCACTTTTACATGCGGTATTGCAGTGATCATAAACGCTAACAGCCCGGGAATCTGAGAGAGTATCACTGTTTCGCTTAAATCGCATCAGCGGACTGTATCGACGTCGTTTCCGCTGGCCGGGTCAAAGAAATTCGGTGTTCTGTACAAAATCAAAGAAGATAAGAGAGTAATAAGTGATATTTGTTAGCAACAACGACCAAAACATTATCGAGATTTAGAATGAGGATTTGGATACACGTACAACTGTGCTGAAAACTTACCGGTATTGGATGAAAACGGTACTAGCAGCAGATGAACATTAATGCTATCTTATTGACAAAATTATGGTTAATTGGTTATACAGGATGGGAATTTCCTTGACATACCAGTGTGTCAACTTTGTTGTTACCGTGATTATACAGTACATCTGGACTTGAAGACCGTAATACGTAATTTGTTATTGTGGATGCTGCTCGCGTCTCTAGGCTATTATTTTTTGCTGTTTTGCAAATACTTACAATCTTTGTTTTTTCGAAAGCAAATACTGTAATTATTATCACAAGAGCTGCAATGTGCGGATGTGGCATGGGAATGCCCTTTGCCCAAATTCGCGACGGCCCAGCAAGACAATGTGGGTTTCTGTTCAAACATCTTCATTCTGTATTTTATTTTGATCCAAAGAATTTACGGCTAGAACTAGACACAACTGCTTTAAATTCAAATTACAGTATGAGCTGACACAACATTTTTGTCACAGTAGATACCTGTTTATTGACTGCACTATCATAACTCACCGATTTTATTCTTTACATGTACGTAATAAACAGCTACAAGATTCTTAAAGGAACAAATCAGTCTTAAATCCAACAACGCAAAGGATTCCCGAAGCGGAAAAGACTTTTCTGCCAACCGTCATGCAAAGAGCCGCTTATTGTACATGCAGTTCTACTCCTATAATAAGGGTTAAATAAATGCAAGAAGCGGCAGAGGTCACCAGGAACCAGTTAGGAACTGTACAAGAGTGACATTATCAGTCGATGTAGGACAACTGCGCGTCGGGATAGCCACAGCTGGCTTTGTGCGTGTCAAAGAGTTTGTGAAGCTCCTGTAAATAGCGTTGGTGCAGCGCGTCAATCTCCGCCTGCAGAATGATTCAAAAGCATTTAAACCTCTGTTGTACGTGTTTCGGAAAATCTCTTACATGGGAAGGATGAGGATTCTCTTCGACGGGTATTGGTGCTCCGATCACCACGGTGATGGGAATGCGCTTCGGCAGTAGACCGCTTCCGCCAAAGAAACCCCGGCCTTTAATTAATGCCGGGCAGAATCCCAGAACTTTTTTCTGGATAAAACGCTGGAAGCGGTAGACAATGGAGTCGCGATGGAAGGCTAGCTCGTACGTGTCGTTCTCACCAAAGGCAAACATGGGAACGAGTTCCGCCCTGCAGTGAAACACGGTCAATTTGATTCCGGTAAATAAAGGTCAAGATGGTCGAACTTACCCGTGCTGAATGGCTGCCTTGACAAAACCTAAAACCCCAAGTGCATCTTCAGTGTTTATTTCATTCAGAAGATAGTTAAAATAGTTGCAGGAACGTAATACGTATTAACTGAGAATGGAAAGTTTTTGTGACCTTTGCGAGTACGCAGCACCAACTTCACATTATGGCAATCAATCTCGAAGATCTCCCGCGCTCCACCAATGACAATAGCCACCGCCGTTCCCGGCCCTTTCGCCATCCAGTAGTCGATACTCGGCCGACTGACATCACAGATTCCAAACGCCATGGTGTACTCGCGCAACACCGGCACCTGCATCATAAACTTCTGACCCAATGCCCGCACATTGATCCCGGGAAACATCTTCCGAAATCCCAAGGCTTCCGTACACATGGCCGTAATGAATCCAAAAGCCATGGTCGGTCCGTGGGGATGCCCGGCCATTAGATATTTTTTTCGGGGATCCAGTTCGGCGGTCTTGATTAATCGGACGGGAAAATAATCGCGCACCCAGTGCCAGAAGATGGAGCGCTGAAATGCCGGCCAGCGATGACCGCCGCGTGAACTCTGGTCCCAGTCGTACACGTACCATACCAGGTACAACAGCGGAAGGATATACCAACGACTGGGGAAAAAATAAAAGATCACCGGCATAAAGACATAGAATAACAAGATTACCGAACCCAGGAAGAAGACGATGAATAAATGTAATGCTACGGCGAATGTCTGCAAACCGCGTTGCAGGGATTTCTCGTCATTGGTCAATAATTCCAACATTTTTACTATTACATCAAGAGCCGAAATCGATCCCAGCGATGCAGTGATCAATTAGAAAAGTAAATTACCGTCAGTACTGACCAAATGCACAGATACTGTTTGCATCCGGTAATGTCGCAATTGAGTCGTTCTTGAATTAGTGCACTTGTGAGAATTAAGTGCAAAATAGCACATTATCGTAATAACGTCAGGGTTTGTTTGTAAAGCGGTGTATACGGGCTGTTTAGGTATGTGAACTACGATAAGAATTTGTTACATTAGTGATTAGCGGCGTTGTGAACAAAACATATACTATCGCCGGATTCGCCGCTTTCAAAGGATGGCTGGCAGTGTATTTGTGTATGTTGTCGATGAGCAACGAACGCCGGTTATTACCCGGCCTAATTCCCCGTAATAATTACACTCAGAAAATTTTGCAGTGCATGTGGTACTACTACTGGTAATGGTATAACAGCTGTGGGGCTGAAAAGATAAGGAAAAGTGCAAAATATCGCAGTAAGAAATCAGTTTTAACACGTGCCCGGGTGAGAATGACGGTGCGTTCAGTGCATTCGGTGCAATGAGTGCCCCGGGTTGATTGATAATACATTGATGCTTAAGGAAAATGCGCTTAATTACTTATAATTTATAACTAATGCACGTAAATCAAATATGTAATCACAATATTCTTGCGGGCATAATTCATGACCATCTGTATAATTGGATTTAGGGCTAAAATTAATGAATTAATTGGACAGCTGCGGGAAAAGACAAGTTGACCTTTGCCCCCTCCTGCATCTCACCAACAATCGCACAATATAAGTACTAGATGTTTTTGCGGCTCTTTGCGTGCACATTTAAAGCTTTTGTGCTTTATATAACGAATGTAAAGCAACGGTTTTATTAACACAATTTTATAACGGCTGTAAGATGGCAACTAAACATTAGCAGGTACATAATAATTAAAATTTCCCATAAACAATTTTCTGAATGCTCGCCAATGATTAAATTTCGTATTCAAAAGCTACCCTAGCCTCCCAATTATGTACATTTGTTTTGATTTAAGGCCGGTGTGTCGAACGAGAAAAATTTACTCGTCCCGACAATTTTTATTGGAACACTAAGTGCATATACCAATAAACATTTAGGCAGAAATTTATTTTTAACTTGTTCGCGGGCAAACCGTGCCCAAGGATCGTCGCACCTCGTCACAAGTTATGTAAGCAGTCTGTGTGTCAGCCGCTTTTTTGCTCCGTGGGTACAAGGATCATCTCTTGCACGGTCACATGCGCCGGCTCACTGAGCACGTAAACAATAGCGTCGGCTATATCGCCGCTCTCCAGAAACGTGAATCCCTCCTTGACGTAGGGCGTATCACGGACGGCTGCTTCACCCAGCCAACGATTGGCAAAATCGGTAAGCGTTGCGCCGGGGCTGAGACTCTAAGATGCAACATTTGAAGTTATCTTATTTACAGACTACAACACTGGTATTACGAGCATAATGACGATTTCTTAAGTTACGTACTCGTACGGTAACGCGGATGCTGGTGCCCAGGGCGGCTACTTCACGGCGCAGGCCCTCGGTTAGCGCCGTCACCATGTGTTTCGTAGCGGCGTAAAAGTGAATGGCATTGTAGTCGTTGATTTTATGCCCGGACACACTGCAATTACGGTCAGGCAGCTGATGATTGTTGTTATTCTCCTAATTTTATCCCACGTTTTATTAATAATTTATCGCTATGCCTACATGTTTACCGGTTTTTATATTTCACAGGTACCCGCACGAAAGTGATGCGGAAAAACTATGCTGATTTGGTCGTGTTTCTGTATATTTCCAATTAAACTTTGCGCAAATTCGAGTGTTGCTATTATGTAGTTAGTTGGTCGTCTCTAAATCGCATCCCAGGTATGCGCTCAGATACGGACGTTTCATCGCTTGCGCACATTTTAACAGCACTTTGCAGAACGTCCAATTTTCCAACGGAGCTGGCGCGAAATCCGATCGACTTCGACCATTGAACTTCTAGCCAACTGGGCTTTTAATTCAAGGAGAAAAATATAATAGCATAGGTTTTTTAAAGTCGTTAGTTTCAGAAATCGTGCAGAATAAACGAATCCAGAATGCGCACGTTCGCATTCTGACCGCATCACTTTCGTGTGGGGTACGTTGATCGATGCAGTACGGTACTTTTACGTATTCTATTGCCTGGACGGTACCTGTTCATGTTGATAATGTGGCCACCGCGAATGCCATGTTTGACCATAAGTCTCACGGCTTCACGCGCACAAGTCGACAAACCCAGAATATTTGTCTAAAATGGGCCAATAAAAACGTTTTGTGTTTTCGAAGACAGGCACTTCACAACGAACGTACGTCAACCATTTGGCGCCACTGCCCCACGCTTCGCGTCAGCAAATCATCGGAGTGCGCCAAGCCGGCATTATTCACCAGGACATCCACACCTCCATGGACACCCTCAATCTCCCTGAACATGGCGACAATCTCCGCCTCCTGCGTGACATCACAGCGGATGGCGTGCACCACGCCGGTGCCGAGTGTACGTTGCTGGAGCTCCTGGTTCGAGGGTCAGTGCACAGTGTCTTGCGGTGCGTGTATGTAAGGTAAGTACAGTAGAAGCGCACGTACGTACCTCGATTGGCGCAATGTTACGGGCACATCCAATCACCGTCATCCCCGAACGAGCCAACCGTTCCGCGGTGGCCAAGCCAATTCCGGAAGATGCGCCGGTAATGAGAGCCGTTTTGCCTCTCCAGCGATCCATAGCGTGGAGAAATCACAAATTATTATGTGTGTGGCATAATAATTACAACTTTGCTCTAAATCTAAGGACCCACTAACAGGACGTTGGCCACATTATTGATGGTATTAAAGCTTCTAATGGCGCCTTGTTTATCTACAGAAGGCTAGAAGACTTCTGCATCAGGTACTCGTACTACCGGTATCTTTCCCACAATGTGCTCGACGGTTTTAAAGCAGTTATCTGGCTGTGTAGAATACTGATATTAAAGACAAAGAAGTATTTTGTTGTAGGCTTGTAGCCACACGAGTACTTACGAATCAAAATAAGTTATTGTGATAGCCTTGTTGCGCCACGGTGTATCGGCGATTCCCGTTGTCACTGAATTTTTACCGGATTCGTTTCTTTGCTTTTATAGAATGAGGATGAGCCGAAGATGCGAAAGGAATGCAAGTAAAAGAAAATAATTAATACATAATAAAGTACTCCATCACCCATGTTTCCGGTTGGGTTTAATTTTAAAGTGGACGTACGCAAGCAGCAAGGCACATACACGGTTTAATACTGTGCGGTATAAACCGCACCAAATAGGTAAATACAGTATGAACTACTACCATACGAAGTACATAATTATCCACTCGTCGCCGCCCGCGATTCTCTGGTGCCGGATACTTTTAGTTCACTTTTGGTTTGCTTTGCGTATAGGCGCGAAAGGATTTCCGTGAGTTGATGTAACAAGTAAATAACAGTTTTTTTTTTGACGAGCGCGAAGAATGGACGGCAAGAGAACGAGGAGGAAATTGAACGTCGATGCGAGTATGGTTGAAATTGACTATGCGTATACGATGAGACATTCGACGAAGATCTCCAGCGACCTGGACGCGCGCAACTCAATTCGATCTGTCTCGGGTTTCAGCGGCGTAACCACCCAACACTCCCCTCGTTTGACTAAACAGCAGCAGCTGGAAGCAGGATTTTTAGAGCTGATTACCCATTTTCAGCTAGCTGAAATGAGCGCGGCATGTGACGATGTGAGCGGTTTCCTGACGTGCGGCGCAATGTACCATTTCCCGATGGATTCACAGGACCTGCATTACGGGAAGTGGAACGATTTCCGTCAGGGGAAACTGCAACAAGGCGAGTACGGGTTTCACGGACTGGCCACGAAATTTCCCCGTTGCCGGCGTGGCTACAGAACGGAGTTGGACTGCAAGTGTTCCGTAAGTGATCACGTTATTTTGATGCCTCATGGTCACTATGGCTAACTACGTCCGATTGTAAGTCGTAATTCGTTTTCGAGTGCCTCCCATCGCTTTTTTCTGTGTTCCGATATCGGCCGTACGTGCGGTGTTTTTCATTGAGCATTCTCAGCATTCTGTATAATGCTATCATTACTGATAAGACAGTAGCTGCAGTACATACACCATAATGTTACAGACTTACAGTATAATTATAACTGAATGCCTCCGAGGAGGATTCTGTGGAATTATTGCCACTAATGCTTTGCAGTGCAGGAGAAGGTTGCGACAGACCGACCGAATGTCAACCGTAGCAAGTCTAACCGTGGTCTGCGGTTTCCGTGGCGGGCCAGCATCCAACTGGAGCGAGTTCCGGTTAAATGCATTCTGACGGAGGCACAGCTGGCATTCATCAATCCGGACGCTCGCGGAAGTCCGACTATCCAGGTGAAAATCGCGCCCACCCGTGCCACCAACATGGACTTCGTCAACAAGAATCTGAGAAACATTAACGGTCAGAGTCAGACTAAGGATGAAATGGAAAAATGCTTTACGTTTTTGAATACACCTAAAAATAATCTGATTTTGAAGAAAATGTAAATCACGAATTTTTTTATTTTTACTACATAAGAAAATGTACTACATTAGAAGTTTATTAACTTCGTTTCATTACACTTTCTTTTAACCCCGTAGTTTCCTTTGCCTAAAATTGTATAAGACAAAATAATTTGTGTAAGCCAGTATAGATGTTAAAAAAATGAATTTTTCCAAAATGGTTTTGATTTAATTCTTACATTACGAAATTTTTATCCTGAACTCACAGGTCAGATCTACAAGGAGTGCTGCCGAGAGCTGGGTATCTTCCGCGAAGTCCATTGTTTCGTCACCATGCGTGTGCCGGTGCCGCGCTTCTTCGGGAAACTGCTGAAAGAATTCCGGCATACTATTCCCAAGAGTCCCCTACATGCACTTGCGGACGGGATGGTCTTGACAGGAACGGATAATGTGGTGCTGAAAACGCGACAGGGTGACGTGGAGATTAATCGGCAGATCCTCTGTAACACCTCTCCAACAGCGCGCGCCATCTTCGCAGTGGGAAAGCAGGGGAAAAGCAGTTCTTACGAACTGAACTATAGTAAGGCGGCCGTTGTAGCAGTGCTGAACGCGGCTGTCAATAAACACGAATCCCTGCCAGTTGATCCACGACGAGCGGCTCCGTTCTTCCTGTACGAAGTTACGAAATTGACGTTAAGTTGGGAGATTCCGCAGTTGAAACTGTGGACGCAGGTGGCGTTTGTGGAGCGTTTGTGCTATCCGGTCGCAAATTTGGATCAGATCCCCGTCCTGGACGCTCTTCAGGTCATTCTCGACCACGCTGATCCCAATGAGGCAGGCAGTCGGATGATTGTTTGTGGACTTATCAGTGTGCTACGCATCCTGCATTCACCGACCGCGCGCTGGACGCTGAATGAGCTGCAGTGCATAATTGCACTGAAGCCGGCATTGTGGAAGAGCGTTATCCTGCCGATGCGGTTGGTGCCCGACACTTGCATTTTCGTTAAAACCTTGACTGGTAAAACTTTCGCAGTCCCGGTTAATCTGGCTTATTGGGTGTATCACCTGAAATGCTGGGTTAAACACAATGCAGTAGGGATTCCGTTGGAGCAGCAGCGATTGATTTTTGAGGGCACACAGCTGAGCGGTAACGTTACCTTATCGGACTGCGGTATTACCACGGAGGCTACACTGGATCTTCTGCTGCGACTGATGAGCGGATGATGGTAAATGTGCAACAGAACTGGGAATGAAGCGTCAGGACCAGGTTGGAACCACCGGCTGCTATTGTGATGTTGTGATTATTTGCTGTCTGTTTTTTGCACAGGTTTGCATAGGATGTTGCTTGTTTGCCCGTTTAAATCTATTTATGTAATTTACTGGATGATTCGCGTTCGTTTCCGGAGTCACGTTTTATGGATTCAAGTTTTTACGTTTATAGCATAATATATTGTAACTTTTCTCTAACCCCGTTAGAACAATTGTCGATGGTATTAAAGGTCTCTGTAACAACGTGTTGGGTTGTAAAGCAGTATAAAACGTTGATAAAATGAAAATTGTATTATGCAATGTATGCATAAAAATTGTGATAGCAGCTCTCTTCTTCTGCATCGACGACTTTGTTCTTTCCCAATCTTCGCTCGTTACTTTTCTGGTCAATGGTGAATCAGGGGCGTGCTTTATTACAATCCTGTATGAGGGACTTATACATTATTCAAAAATTACTTGCTTTCATTAATTTTCTCGTCTTGAATTAGCAAGGTATCGTCACATCGTGACTATGGTCGCAGAACGCCTTTGTGCAATTTGATAGCACTTCCCGCTTCTGTGACTTTGTTGCGCCGCCGTGCGCATGCGGATTCGGTTCTTACTTCTTACCGAATCTTTCTTTACTCTTTGCTTTCTTAAAACGAGGTTGAGCCGACGATGAGAAATGAATGCATTACGTAAGCCTGTACCCCATATTTCCGATTGGGTTTAAAATTACTCACGGCCAGTGGATCAAGGAAGTCTGCGACTCTGCATAGACATATCGCTCGCATGAGAGTACGTACAATATAGTACTTACTGTATACGCAGCGCAAAACCAAGGCCTCGTCCCGAATTCAAAGCGAATCTCGTTGCGATACAGCAACTCCACCTCGCGAGGTGGCTTCGCGTACCGTATCTGTAGGCGTGGCCACTGCATACAGCCACCTCGTGTGGTTGAGCAACCGTACCATAGCGGGATTCGCTTTGAATTCGGGACAAGGCCCAAGAGTGCATTGAGACGTTTGTCTCCATAACATCGCGGGCGGCGGCTAGAGAATACGACCGTGCTTTCATGCACGTACGTGCTTTCAACGAAAACACGGACGTGCATGAAAGCACGGTCACGATTTTCACATCCACAGACTGGCTGCAATTCAACAAGCAACATCAGTTGTTACATCATCCTTAATTTTCGCTGCTGGTTCACGCTGTTTCACGGGGTGGGAATCCGTTGAGGCCTGTTACCATTGTCACAGCGCAATGCGATCAGACGGGGAACTGTAAGCAGGCCTGCATCTGCGTTCTTCCAGTTTTTTGTTTTGTTCGATTAGTTCTGAGGGCTACAACATGGACGGCCAGGGGACGAAGAGAAAATTGGATGTCACTGAGGATGAATACTCCATCACACATTCGACGGAGAACGTCCACGGCCTGGACGAGCACATCGTCAGCCGCCATGTCTCCATTCAATCGTTCTCGGAAGTCGATGATGACAGCGTAACCGCACAGTCCTACCAGTACGCCCGTCAAAATGAACAGCGACAGTTGGAAACGGGATTTCTGGAAGCGCTTACCCAGTGTCTGCTCGCTCAAATGGACGCGAAGGATGACAGTGGGATGAGTTTCTTAACGTGCCGCGCCTTCTATCATTTTCAAATGGATTTAGAAGATCTGCAGTCAGGGAAGTGGAACGATTTTGGTCAGGGGAAATTGCAGCGAGTCCGGGTGTCACAGACTAGCCACGAAATTTCCCCACTGCCAGCGTGGCTGGAGAACGGCGTTGGACTGCAAGTGTTCTGTACGTGATCGTGTTAATTCGTTGACTTTCGCGCTTCGCGTAAAGGTTGCTCTAGTTGAAAACGACGTGGTTAAATTATCAAATTATTTAACAGGCGCTGCGTGCTTGGCACTTACTTCCATGCATTTAATCCGAAAAACTTGAGCATTTTTTAATAAAATTTCCAGTGATTTTTTCGGTAAAATCGTTTGTTGGCTTTGCGCGAGGGTTAACATTTTATAGTTTTTTGAAACACTTGCTATGACCTGAAGCAATCTGTGTACGAGTAGTATGATTCGTAGCATCTGAAACGGTAATAAAACAGTACGACAGTGATCAGTCTTATGTCGTAGTGCGATGCGCCAGTCTTTGCGACCACGTGCGAAGATGATTTAATTGAGTCGAGTCGCATAATAACAGGAGGTACCGGCAGCTAATCTATCTCTTTTAAAACTGCATTGTTGACTGTTTTGAGGAACTATTGTACACTGCTAATTTTGGTTCTGGTAACTACCTATGTATTCAACTGACATGATGCTTTGCAGTCCAGAGCAAGGTGGCGACAAACCGACCGCACACCTCCGATAGCGAGTCCAAGCATGGTTTCGAGATTCCATGGCAGGCCAAGATCCAACTGGAACAAATTCCGGACGAGTGCATCTTGATGGAGGTGCAGTTGGCGTTCATTAACCCGGACGGTCACGGAAGTCCGACCGTCAAGGTGACAATGGCGCCACCCCATGCCACCTACATCAGCTTCGTCAACAACGTACTGAAGGAAATCAACGGTTAGAGTCAAACTGAGGTGGAAATCTGGGATATTTTAGCCTTGTTTTTGAAATGGGTTAAAATTTAGCTATACAAAATGTTTTGTTATAACAATTTACCCATTGGTTTTCATCAGATCTTTCTTTGGCCGCGGGGATTTTTTTTGCTTTGATTTGGGGCAATAAAAATTGATTTGAACATTTTATAAAACTACTCTGTAAATTAAAATCAGTTCAATTAAGCAGCTTGAAGAACGCTTAGGTCAGTGTCGTTTTTAAGTTATTTAAATTCAACGTTAGAGATATTAACAGTGTGATTTGGACCCTACGAGTAGGTCAGACATATTCTGAGTGCTGCCATGAGCTGGGTATCTTCCGCCAAGCATACTGTTTCGTCACCATGCGTGTGCCGCTGCTGCGCTTCATATCGAAACTGCTGAAAAAGTTCCGGCGGACCATCCCGAACTGTCCGCCACTTACGGATGAGATAGCCTTGGCAGGAGCGGATAATGTGGTGCTGAAAACACGACAGGGTAAAGTGGAGACGGATCGGCAGGTCCTGGTTGGTCTATCTCCAGCAGCGCGTGCCCTCTTCGCAGTGGGAAAACTCGGAAAAGTCAGTTCATTCGAAGTGGACTGTAGTAAAGTGGCCCTTATGACCGTGGTCGGCGCGGCTGTGCGTAAACACGAATCTCTGCCAGTTGACCCATGCCAAACGGCTCTGTGTTTTCTGTACGAGGTCATGAAGTTGGCGTTAAGTTGGGAGATTCCGCAGCTGTCACTGTGGACACAGGTGGCGTTTGTGGAGCGCTGGTGCCATCCGGTCGTCAATCTGGAGCAGATCCCCGTCCTGGATGCTATCCGTGCCATCTGTGAATATGCCGATCCCGAGAAAGCGGGCAGTCGGATGATTGTGTGTGGGCTTATCACTGCACTGCGCATTCTGCATTCACCGATCGCGTCCTGGACGCTGGATGAGATGCAGCGGTTAATTGCACCGTACCCGGCATTATGGGAGCACTTTCTCCCGCTGGCCCGGCTGGTTCTGGATACAAGCATTCTCGTTAAAACTGTGACTGGTCGCATCATCACGATCGCGGTTAACCTTGGCTTTTCGGCATATCAGGTGAAATGCTGTATCCAGGAGAAAGAAGGGATCCCCGTGGATCAGCAGCGACTTCTTTATGCCGGCAAACAGCTAAGCGACAACGTCACCTTAGCGGATTACGGTATTAAAGCGGAGGCTATCGTACATCTCGTAGTGAGAAAGCGCGGATGCTGAAATTGTGGACCGCACTTGAGATCGGAAGCATGAAATTGAAACCGCTTGGGTGGCGCTTGTAGTGGATAAAATTCTGTAAACTTCTGTTCTGCAGAACTTTTCTGTTTTATAACTTTTGTCCATATAAATTTGTCTTTAGGAATTTACTTGATCATCTTCGTTTTGTTTCTAAATGGATCTTATTGGGTAATTAATTTTGTTATATAATACTGTATTGTACCTATTAGTTTGTGCGATCGCTTCCATTTCCCTGGCTTGTCTTTTAATATAAAGTGTAAACAGAATTTCTATAGAAGTATCGTTTTCAACTTTACTTGGTGCTTGTGGATTTGGAGGTTAATGGCTAATTAAGTGCAAATTAAAAAGTGTGTTACATGTATGGAATAATGACATTGTAAGTGACTTGGCTTGAAGATAATCGGTCGATGGATGGGATTTAAGGGACACTGGTGGCGGTTTATTTAGGAGCTTGTTCAGAGGCGCAGTACTTAGTGACTATGTACCAGAACAAGTACATTGTACTGTACTATTTATGTAGAAATCGACAGATCGGTCCCCCGCCACGCCTACTCTCCCTATTATTTTTTGTCGTGCACGGTACGTGCATACGCGTACTACCGAACGTATATCCGCTCGCGCGATGCCCTACCGACTTATGGAACTTCCAACTGATTACAGTCTGAATACGGTACTTATTGGTTTTTACCAAAGTCAGTAAATTTAACTCGGTAATAAATCGTTTTGGTTTTGCGCTCGGTAATAAATCACTTTAGCGTTGAGCGATCCGCTGTAGAAGGATACAGTACCTGCTTCGAGTTAATATCAGCATCATCTTCTCTGAATTACTTTCATTGCTGGCTCAGATTAATTAATATTCGTCCTGTCATTTCAGGGGGACCTGATTTTCGGGTAAGTTGTGAGCCGTGATTGTGAGCGTATGGAAATCGCGATGGACTTGTGCAGCTCAAGTACAGCCGTTGGTATGTACGTCTAATTTCTTGTTTTGTTCCGTTAGTTGATGAACGATAAGAGATGGACGGCGACGGCAAGGGAACGAAGAGAAAACTGAATGTCGTGGAGAGCTGGAAAGAGGATTTTTGGAATTGCTGAGCCATTGTCAACTGGCCAACATGAACGCGACGGAGGACAATGAGATGGGTTTCTTGACGTGCCGCGCCATGTATACCTTCCAGATGGATTTGCAGAAGCTGAAGACCGCGGCGTGGAATGACTCTCGTCTGGGGAAACTGCAGCGAGTGCGGTTGAAGTGGACCGGCCACGAAATCACCCCATTGCCAGCGTGGTTGGAGAACGGCGTTGGATTGGAAGGGTTCTGTAAGTGACCTTTGTATATCGTCGTGTGATGCGCCTGTCCGTGAGTTGTGAGTCCGTGAATTTATTTGAGTCGCATCCTAAATTCCTAATTGAGTCTATGACTAGAAATTCCCTCAGCCTATCTCATTGACCTTTTTCAGCAAATTGCGCCGAACAATTTTGACTGATGAAGGATTGTTTTACAATGTTCCTTTTGGGTTCTGCTAAGGCATCCCCATGGATCAGCAGCGACTGATGTTCGGCGGCAGACAGCTGAGCGACAATGCTACCTTATTGGACTGCGGGATTACCAGCGGGGCTGCAGTACATCTTCTCTACCGATTTAGAGGATTCTAAAACCGTTGGTGAAATTGGATTTGGAAGGATCCAGGTGGAACTGTAGGTGGTTTTTAGGGTGGATAAATGGACATACGATTTTTTCTCAGCTATATTACGCCTGAGCGCATTAACGTTTCGGTTTTGTCTTTATAAACTTAGGTAATCTAGTTTCCGTTTTTGAAGCGTTTTTATGGATTACAGATCATTATGTGTTTTTACATTATGCATGTTCACACTGACAGTATTATGCGTTCACATACAGAAGTCATTTTCATCGTTTAAAAGGAATTAAAGGATTATTCAAAGTCATTGGATGATACGATTCCGGTTTTCTAAGCTATATTACGCCTGAGCGCATTAACGTTTCGGTTTTGTCTTTATAAACTTAGGTAATCTAGTTTCCGTTTTTGAAGCGTTTTTATGGATTACAGATCATTATGTGTTTTTACATTATGCATGTTCACACTGACAGTATTATGCGTTCACATACAGAAGTCATTTTCATCGTTTAAAAGGAATTAAAGGATTATTCAAAGTCATTGGATGATACGATTCCGGTTAACTATTACATGCTGATACGTTCATTATACAAAAAGTCGTAAAAACGTTTTATTCACAATTCACATTGTGGATGGATAATGGATTGCATCGTTTATAGTACTGTTCGTGTTGAAGTTTTCCTTGTACACAAAACCCGGAAAACTTGTACCGATCCGGCAATACAGAAAATACAACTATACGTCATACAATATCGTTGATACCATAAAGCAATGTCTACATCGCCGGCTGCTCCGTGGGAGCAATAATGAGCACCTTGATGCACACATACGGCGGCGCGTTGACGACATAGGCAATGACATCGGCAATGTCCTGCGCCTCCAGGAGCTTCATGCCGGAGCCGGCGAGCGCCAGCTTTTTGACATTCTCCTCACAAACCCATCGGTTGCCGAAGTCGGTCTGCACGCCACCCGGGCTAATGCTCTGTTAAAATGTCAGACGCTATAAACGTCGATGGAACAATAATTATTATGTTGGAGAACTCGGGACTGACCGTTACGCGGATCTTTTTGGAAATTTCCTTCACTTCACGGTACAGCGCCTCCGTCAGAGCGATGACCATGTGTTTGGTGGCCGAGTAAAAGTGGGCGGTGGCCCACGGAGGCACCGCGTGTCCAGCCATGCAGCCCCATGCTGTACATACAGAGTTGCATTATTTACCGTATAATTATGATGCGGCATTAGCAGTCTTGCCGATTGCTTATAAGAACGCTTTGTCTGGTCAGTAACAATGATTGAAAACCAAAGCTTTTCGACCGAAGCGTAGCGAAAGTCTTCTATGTTCAAGGATAATGAAAAATGTGGTGTCTGTGCGTCGGTCACCGCCACCAAATGCACATATGCGCGGCGGTATGTGATACCTGACGCACATATGCACGCTGGCCGTATATACTCAAGGCAAATGTAATTCATGGTGTCTGTGCGTCGGTCACCGCCATCAAATGCACATATGCTCGGTGGTATGTGTTACCTGACGGCGTCAGGTAACACTGCTGACGCACATATGCACGATGCTGACGCACATATGCACGCTGGCCGTATATACTCAAGGCAAATGTAATTCATGGTGTCTGTGCGTCGGTCACCGCCATCAAATGCACATATGCGCGGTGGTATGTGTTACCTGATGCACATATGCACGCTGGCCGTATATACTCAAGGCGAATGTAATTCATGGTGTCTGTGCGTCGGTCACCGAAACCAAATGCACATATGCGCGGTGGTATGTGTTACCTGACGCACATATGCACGATGGCCGTATATACTCAAGGCAAATGTAATTCATGGTGTCTGTGCGTCGGTCACCGCCACCAAATGCACATATGCGCGTTGGTATGTGTTACCTGACGCACATATGCACGCTGGCCGTATATACTCAAGACAAATGTAATTCATGGTGTCTGTGCGTCGGTCACCGCCACCAAATGCACATATGCGCGGCGGTATGTGTTACCTGACGCACATATGCACGCTGGCCGAATATACTCAAGGCAAATGTAATTCATGGTGTCTGTGCGTCGGTCACCGCCACCAAATGCACATACGAGCGGTGGTATGTGTTATTTGACGCACATATGCACGCTGGCCGTATATACTGTACTCGCGGCACATGTAACTCGTGGTGTCTGTACGTCGGTCACCACCGCGAAAGGCAAATATGCATGGTGATGTTTGCAGGCCGGATGCGCACATATACACTTTAGCCGTATGCATTGGCCGGTGGTCATCTCCCGATATGATCAAAAGATTACTTATTGCTTTTCCTTTTATGTAAAAATGGCAAAAGAGCGCTACAAAAGCGTCTAAGATTGCGTTTTTGCAATTCACAAGCGACGAGTTTCGTTATCAATAATGGAATCATTAGTCGATGGTGACAGGGACAATATACCGTTTGTCTGCTGAAAATTTTTGAATTAGTCTCCTAGCTGGGTGTTGCAGACGCTGTCCAGTAGACCAGTACCATAATACGGCTGCCTTACACTCCTCTCATGAGTTATGTCACCCACTTCGGCCTCATGACATTTGCGCAACCTAACAAAAACCAAGAAACCGAAGAATACGTCACTCGACCGACCGGCAATCGTGCATTTCCATTTCCTCACAGGCATTTTTGATGTGCCTCAAAATAGCAAACACAATAAACCCGTGCACTTAAAAACCAAAACCAATTAATATTCCGGTATTAAGGAGTTCCACCTAGAAAGTTGTCTAATTAGAATCGTAATAGGTCAGCATTGCTCGGCGCAATTTCGTGGAAATGGTAATCCTCCGGCTAGGTTGGTGTCACCAGTTTTTTGACATGATGGACCTATTCTTGGATTCTGCTTTTCAGTCTTGGCGTTTTATAAACCGCCACGATCGTTAACAAATCCAACACTTTACACCGTATTCAGAAGATAATTCTACCATTGACTACTCTGCATATGTACATATTGTGGCAGCGACCTCCCATAGCTCTGCATGAACCGGCATAAATTATTCCACAAGGGCAGAAGAAATTAAGATTTTTTACAATTCAAAACATGTATTGAAAACATTCACTTACCTGCAAAATTTTACATAAATGCCTACCGGGGCAAAAGGCCGAGATTTCACTTGTCACTCTACTAAAAATTCTACCAAACGGGGTGAGATTATTAAATAATCGAGGAGGATTGCCTACAGAAAAAGGGTTGCCAATCACTCTACGCATAGTCCTGTTACGCTTCGGTCTTGCAGTGCCCGCAAATAGCGAGTGCACTTTCCTAGTATAGACAGTGTTTTCAAGTACCTGTTGATGTTGATAATATGACCGTCGGTGATCTGGTCCTTGGTTATCAATCGCAGCGCTTCACGGGCGCAGATAGGCAATCCCATAACGTTTACCTGAAGGGAAAATTTTGAAATTTCTTTTCGTGCAGTTCTTATTGAAAACACCTATGTAGCCTCGCATACAAGAGTATTTTCTATAATTGTATTTTATCATTTTTATGAACGGATCACACCCTGTACATCTATCATCTCGCGCCACTGGTCCGCGCTGCCGGTTACTAGCGTATCGGGTTTGGCCATGCCGGCATTATTCACAAGGACGTCCACGTGTTTGTGGGTCTTCTAGATCTTCGCAAACATGCGCTTGATGTCCTCCTCTTTGGTGATGTCGCACTTGATGGCGCGGACGGTACCGGAGCCTTTGGGGAGAGTGTTGTTTAACGCCTACAACGTATGCGCTAAATTTAACTATGAGCATGTGTTCCTTCCCTCCCAAAAGAACATGAATCAACGCCGTCACTATACAAATAAGATATTTCGTACTTATACTTGAACGTTTTATCGTTTACCTCGATTTTTTCCAGGTTTCGCGCGCATCCGATGACATTCATTCCCTGGCGTGCCAGCGTTTCCGCCGCGGCCAGTCCGATACCGGAGGATGCTCCCGTCACCAGCGCTGTGCGAATTCGCCAACGATCCATTTTTGTGGAAGAAAATTGCAGAGCCTGCGCAAAGAACTCAGGCGATTAGCACAACGTGGTAACTGGCGTGCAGTTGGAGAATAAAGTTATTCCACTGAATGGAACATTCTTCAGTCAGTCGACCGGATTAATATGATTTTTGACGGCACGCAGCTGAGCGATAACGTTACCTTATCGGACTGCGGTATTACCACGAAGGCTACTCCTATCTTCTCCTGAGACTGAAGAGCGGATGATGGTAAATAAAGAGCACTATGAAGCGTCAGCACGAGGTTGGAACCAGCGGTTACATTTGTGAGGTTGGGATTATTTTCTATCAATTTTTTTGCGCAGGTTTGCACTGATGCTGCTTTTTGCCCGTTTTAAATTTCTCTCTGTAAATTGCTGAAGGATTCGCATTCGTTTCCGGAGGGAAGTTTTATGGATTCCAGTTTTTACGTTTATGGCATAATGCAATTCAGTGGCGTCGTGTATAACCACGAGATTGTTACCGATGTCTTTGTCACAACGTGTTGGGTTGTAAAGCAGTATAAAACGTTGATAAAATGAAAACGCATTATGTAATTATGAAATTGTGATAGCAGCTTTTTTGTTCTGCCTCGACGACTCTGTTCTTAACTTCTTACTGATTCTTGGCTCGTCCTCTTACTTTTGTGGTCAAGGGTGAATCACGGGCATGCTTAATTATAATCCTTTATGAGGAAAATAGAACTTGTACATTATTCAAAAATTACTTACATACTTTCATTCCTTGTCTTGAATTAACAAGGTATGTTGCACTGTTGCAGAGCGCCAGTGTACAATTTGAAGCACTTCCCGCTGCTGTGATAGCCTGGTTGTGCCGCCATGCATGTGGATTCGTTTATACCGAATCTTTGCTTTTTGCTCTCTCAAAACGAGCTTGAGCCGACGATGCGAAATGAAAGGCCAAGCATAAGGTCAAGCAAAAAGAAAGATTACGTAAAACTGTACCCCATATTTCCGGTTGGGTTGGATGGATGAAAATCGTAAGTAATGAAAGCCCGTACGTGATCAGATCCTCTAACCGCCGCCCGATGGAGACAAGCGTCTGATCTCACTCTTGATTTCAAGCGTCTGATCTCACTCTTGATTTTGCGCTGCGTACTCACAAGTCACAATCAGTATAGGCGCTAAATCATTTCACGAGCGATATTTCTAGACTTCTACCCTGATGCCAACAATTCACCAAGCAACACCATCCTTAATTTTTTACTTGCTGGTTCAAGTTTCACGCGCTTTCACGAGAGTGGGAATCCGTTGAGGCCTGTTACCCTTGTCACAGCGCATTGTGACGAAACGGGGGACTGTATCTGTGACTGTAAGCAGGCCTACCTGCATCTGCGGGACTTTTAACCGTAAGTTGTCGACCGAAGCGTAGCGAAGGTCTTCTATGTTCAAGGATAATGAAAAATGTGGTGTCTGTGCGTCGGTCACCGCCACCAAATGCACATATGCGCGGCGGTATGTGATACCTGACGCACATATGCACGCTGGCCGTATATACTCAAGGCAAATGTAATTCATGGTGTCTGTGCGTCGGTCACCGCCATCAAATGCACATATGCTCGGTGGTATGTGTTACCTGACGGCGTCAGGTAACACTGCTGACGCACATATGCACGATGCTGACGCACATATGCACGCTGGCCGTATATACTCAAGGCAAATGTAATTCATGGTGTCTGTGCGTCGGTCACCGCCATCAAATGCACATATGCGCGGTGGTATGTGTTACCTGATGCACATATGCACGCTGGCCGTATATACTCAAGGCGAATGTAATTCATGGTGTCTGTGCGTCGGTCACCGAAACCAAATGCACATATGCGCGGTGGTATGTGTTACCTGACGCACATATGCACGATGGCCGTATATACTCAAGGCAAATGTAATTCATGGTGTCTGTGCGTCGGTCACCGCCACCAAATGCACATATGCGCGTTGGTATGTGTTACCTGACGCACATATGCACGCTGGCCGTATATACTCAAGACAAATGTAATTCATGGTGTCTGTGCGTCGGTCACCGCCACCAAATGCACATATGCGCGGCGGTATGTGTTACCTGACGCACATATGCACGATGGCCGTATATACTCAAGGCAAATGTAATTCATGGTGTCTGTGCGTCGGTCACCGCCACCAAATGCACATATGCGCGTTGGTATGTGTTACCTGACGCACATATGCACGCTGGCCGTATATACTCAAGGCGAATGTAATTCATGGTGTCTGTGCGTCGGTCACCGAAACCAAATGCACATATGCGCGGTGGTATGTGTTACCTGACGCACATATGCACGATGGCCGTATATACTCAAGGCAAATGTAATTCATGGTGTCTGTGCGTCGGTCACCGCCATCAAATGCACATATGCGCGTTGGTATGTGTTACCTGACGCACATATGCACGCTGGCCGTATATACTCAAGACAAATGTAATTCATGGTGTCTGTGCGTCGGTCACCGCCACCAAATGCACATATGCGCGGCGGTATGTGTTACCTGACGCACATATGCACGCTGGCCGAATATACTCAAGGCAAATGTAATTCATGGTGTCTGTGCGTCGGTCACCGCCACCAAATGCACATACGAGCGGTGGTATGTGTTATTTGACGCACATATGCACGCTGGCCGTATATACTGTACTCGCGGCACATGTAACTCGTGGTGTCTGTACGTCGGTCACCACCGCGAAAGGCAAATATGCATGGTGATGTTTGCAGGCCGGATGCGCACATATACACTTTAGCCGTATGCATTGGCCGGTGGTCATCTCCCCGATATGATCAAAAGATTACTTATTGCTTTTCCTTTTATGTAAAAATGGCAAAAGAGCGCTACAAAAGCGTCTAAGATTGCGTTTTGCAATTCACAAGCGACGAGTTTCGTTATCAATAATGGAATCATTAGTCGATGGTGACAGGGACAATATACCGTTTGTCTGCTGAAAATTTTTGAATTAGTCTCCTAGCTGGGTGTTGCAGACGCTGTCCAGTAGACCAGTACCATAATACGGCTGCCTTACACTCCTCTCATGAGTTATGTCACCCACTTCGGCCTCATGACATTTGCGCAACCTAACAAAACCAAGAAACCGGAGAATACGTCACTCGACCGACCGGCAATCGTGCATTTCCATTTCCTCACAGGCATTTTTGATGTGCCTCAAAATAGCAAACACAATAAACCCGTGCACTTAAAACCAAAACCAATTAATATTCCGGTATTAAGGAGTTCCACCTAGAAAGTTGTCTAATTAGAATCGTAATAGGTCAGCATTGCTCGGCGCAATTTCGTGGAAATGGTAATCCTCCGGCTAGGTTGGTGTCACCAGTTTTTTGACATGATGGACCTATTCTTGGATTCTGCTTTTCAGTCTTGGCGTTTTATAAACCGCCACGATCGTTAACAAATCCAACACTTTACACCGTATTCAGAAGATAATTCTACCATTGACTACTCTGCATATGTACATATTGTGGCAGCGACCTCCCATAGCTCTGCATGAACCGGCATAAATTATTCCACAAGGGCAGAAGAAATTAAGATTTTTTACAATTTCAAAACATGTATTGAAAACATTCACTTACCTGCAAAATTTTACATAAATGCCTACCGGGGCAAAAGGCCGAGATTTCACTTGTCACTCTACTAAAAATTCTACCAAACGGGGTGAGATTATTAAATAATCGAGGAGGATTGCCTACAGAAAAAGGGTTGCCAATCACTCTACGCATAGTCCTGTTACGCTTCGGTCTTGCAGTGCCCGCAAATAGCGAGTGCACTTTCCTAGTATTGTAAGTTTGTAACCGGTCCGCAAGCTGTATCGATGGAATCGTGCAGTCTGACTACAGCCGTCTCTAAAATTGTGTCCTTCCAATTTCTTGTTTGTTCGATTAGTTGCTGAGCGCTACAACATGGACGGCAAGGGGACGAAGAGAAAATTGGATGTTTTTGAGGATGATTACTCCATCACGCATTCGACGGAGAACGTCGACGGCCTGGATGAGCGGAGCGTCAGCCGCCATGTCTCCATTCAACCGTTCCCGGAAGTCGACGACGACAGCACAACCGCACCGTCCTCTTCCCTATTGAATGAACAGCTACAGCTGGAAACAGGATTTTTAGAAGCGCTTACCCATTGCCAGCTCGCTCAAATGGACGCGAAGGATGACAGGGTGATGGGTTTCTTGACGTGCCGTGCCATGTACCATTTTCAAATGGATTTAGAAGATCTGCAGTCCGGGAAGTGGAACGATTTTGGCCAGGGGAAACTGCAGCGCGTACGGGTGTCACAGACTGGCCACGAAATTTCTCCATTGCCAGCGTGGCTGGAGAACGGCGTTGGACTGCACGTGTTCTGTAAGTGATCACTTTATGGCTTATGTCGTACGTAGTGTGATGCGCCTGTCTGTTGCGACCACATCCGAATGTGAAACGTCTGAACTAGTTGCGTCTAGTGACGAGTCGCATGATAGTTGAATCTACGGCTGGATTTGGCTGCAGCTAATATCTCTTTAAACAGACTACGATTAGCACTGTTGACTGTTGAGGGACTGGTGTTGTACACTTCTAATTGTGGTTCTGTTAAGTACTAGGTAAGTATTCAACTGACATACTGAGATGCTACTTGTGCTTTGCAGTTCAGACCAAGGTGGCGACAAACCGACCGCACGCCTCCGGCAAAAAGTCTAAGCGTGGTTTTGAGATTCCATGGCACGCCAAGATCCAAATGGAACAAGTTCCGGACGAGTGCATCCTGACGGAGGTGCAGTTGGCGTTCATTAATCCGGACGAGCGTGGAAGCCCTACCGTCCAGGTGACAATGGCGGCCTCCCGTGCCAACGACATGAACTTCGTCAACAACATACTGAAGGAAATCAACGGTTAGAGTCAAACTGAGGTTGAAATCTGAGACATTTTTAGCGTTTTTAAATGCCTTACAATTTACCGGGTGGCTGAGCAAAATGGCGGTCTGATTCAAGATGATGCGCTGGATCCGTCTGTTGCTTGATTGACGTCGTCTTAGGTTCATTCGAAAGAGTAACGCTTTTAACATAAAACAGTTAAGTGCAGCTAAGATTTTCCTAAGTCTGGACGTTTTTTAAGATTTTTTTGAAAAACTGGGTGGGTTTAGAGGCTGTCCTGGAAGGGAAAATTTGAAAATACCCATTTCTCAACCAAAAATTGCTGCTAATCAGCTAAGTAGAAAACTTTTTTTCGGGTTACTGTTTCGGATAGAGGGGTTCTTCCTTGTTTTTTACTGTATGGCACTGCAATATTCTAGCAACGGTGTTCGGCCAGCACACGGAATAACTGAGACTCTGCACGAGTAATTCTCATGAAATCCGCAGGAAGGATTTTTGAAATCGAATTCTTGATCAACGCTTCGAAAAGTTGTCTGGTTCAATCTTGTTTCTGGAAAGGCAATGTGTTAACTACATTTTGAAATAAAACCCGACATTTCTTGTTGCTTCTTTACACGCAGCCAGAAATTTTAACGAAAAATGGTCATAAAAATCAAATTAAAAACCGGCATTTTTTGGGAAAGTCACAAAGTGCGCTGACCGCATAACTCGTCCAGCGCATGCAATATGTCAACAACTGCTTTTTTATTGAAAGAAGGTGTGTTTCTCTAAACAGAGCCGGCAAAGATATTCAAAAAGTCCAAACTGAAAAGAAGTGCCACGAGATTCTAAGTTTGGAGAGCTGGGACACGAAAAATTTGCACACGACCTTGGTTTGCGCCACTGCAAGCGATCACGGCTTACGCTTTCCAAAAACGTTTTGTTGATTCTGATAGCCAATAAAATTCTCTATCAAACGAGTCTTAACAATTTACAGTCTGACCACAGGTTCACGAGAAACAAACTGAATAATTAGACCGCCATTTTTTTCAGCCACCCGGTAGCTATCAAAAAGCCTGGTTTATTATTTTACCCATTGGTTTTCATCAAATCTCTCTTTAATCGCGGGTTTTTTCGCTTAATTTTTGGGGCAGTACATATTGATTTGCGTATTTAAAGAACTGATTTGCAAATGTAAATGACTTCCTTCCACTTGAAGGACGCGTAGGTCTGTTGCATTCTGAAATGACTTTAATGCAATGCTGGAAATGATGACTGTTTAATTTGGACCCTATCCTAGGCCAGACATATTCCGAATGCTGCCAGGAGCTGGGCATCTTCCGCCAAGCCTACTGTTTTGTCACCATGCGTGTGCCGCTGCTGCGCTTCATATCGGAACTGCTGCAAAAATTCCGGCAGACCATTCCGAACTGTCCCCGGGCGGACGAAATTATCTTGGCAGGAATAGATAATGTAGTCCTCAAAACGCGACAGGGTAAAGTGGAGACAAATCGGCAGATCCTGGTTGGCTTCTCTCCAACGACGCGTGCCCTCTTCGCAGCGGGAAAACACGGAAAAGTCAGTTCTTTCGAACTTGACTACAGTAAGGCGGCTGTTGTGACCGTGATCGGCGCGGCTGTGCATAAACACGAATCTCTACTAATTGATCCACGCCGAGCCACTCCGTTCTTTCTGTACGAGGCCATGAAGTTGGCGTTGAGTTGGGAGATTCCGCATCTGACACTGTGGACGCAGGTAGCGTTTGTGGAGCGTTTATGCCATCCGGTTGTCAATCTAGAGCAGGTTCCCGTTCTGGATGCTGTCCAGGTCATTCTCGACCACGCAGATCCCCAGGAGGTTGGCAGTCGGATGATTGTGTGTGCACTGGTTAGTGTGCTGCGCATCTTGCATTCACCGACCGCGTCTTGGACGCTGGACGAGCTGCAACAGTTGATTGCACCGAAGCCGGCATTGTGGGAGTATGTTCTTCAGCCTACGCGGTTGGCGCCGGATAGCAGCATTTTCATTAAGACTTTGACTGGCAAGGTCTTCACGGTCGTGGTTAATCTGGCCTATTGGGTTTACCAGATGAAATGCTGTATCCAGGAGAAAGAAGGGATTCCCATGGATCAGCAGCGGATTATATTTGCCGACAAACAGCTGAGCGACAATGTTACCTTAGCGGATTACGGTATTAAAACGCGGACTACAGTGCATCTTGTCTTGAGAATGCGGGGATGCTGAACATGTGCACCGCTATTCAGGATGGAATCAGACTGGAACTGCGGGTGTCACCTGTAATGGGTAGTAATTCTTTTAACTTCTTTGTGGTTGTGCAGCATTTTCGTGTTTTATCTACAGTATAAAATTTGTCTTTTGAAATTTACTTGATATTACCTTCGTTTTGTTTCTGAAGTGGATTTTAATGGATAATTTGTTTGTGTACTTTTCATATAGTTCTGTACTTAATTTATCTACATAGTTTTGCACGATCGCTTTTAGTTTCCTCTTCTGCCTTTATAAAGCCATGAATTTTTCAAATTTACTTCGGGATTTTGCATTTGATTCCTCAGTAGAGGTTATGGCTGATGAATTACAAATTATTATGTGTGTCAGTTGTCACCAGTTTGACTGAGTCAGACTGACATAATTATGACTTCGCGTTAAAGTAATCGTTTGGTCGGTGGAACCCTGGATGACAAGTACTTGGCCTGGAAGGTTACTATGAGTAGAAGTACTCGTACAATGTAGAAGTGTCTATACCAAACGATTCGTTTGGGATGGTTATAAACTGTAAAGGCAGTATTACTAGCATCTGTTAGCGTCAACATTGAAAAGATGAGGAATGTACCGCGTTATAATAATTATGTCCTTAATAATACCTATATCGATCGCTATATGCACAAAATAATTATTGTGGTAGCTTTGTTGTTGCTGCGTGCATCACCGGTTCACGTTCCTGCAGAATATTAATATCTATATCTACGTATAATTTATTTGGTTCCATAAAACCACACGTATTGTACACACACCACACATGTTGTATAAGCTTGTTTCCCTCACTGCTTCGTTCCAAATTTCCAATCACTTTAGGCCAAGCTGTCGTCGAATTTCAGTGGTTCTATTTTTCCATCTTTGTTTTAATCGAACATGTTGAAGCGGGTTTGTAGAGCGCAGGTGTTTATTTTCAGAGCAGTCTGGGATGTTTAGATACTTACATGCTGCCGTCGTGACTGGTGTCCAGAGCAACAAACATCCGGCCGGCTACCATTATATTATTATTGTACTGCCGCTTGCGCCGACAGCTTTTCCTCGCGCTTGTTCACAAAAATCCCAGAGTTTGTTACCGTACTACATTATTAAATATACCGTAATATGAGTGTATCTGTACGGACTTACTACTACCAATTTGCCGCATGAGGTAAGGTTGTGGAGTATAGATACAATCGGATTTTTTTTCGCAACCTGACTTTGACTGAGCCTAGACTATCTGCTTAAGGGACGCTTTTCCACTTAAAACCTAAAGTTTCTTACCAGGGCACATAGGGGTCCTCCAAATTCAGAAAAATTTCATATTTTGTAAAATGGTAGTACACTATCGTAGTATGCTTAAAAAAATATTTCCATCTGCCATGGTCGTGGCCAGACAGCGTTTAAAAGTTTGCATATTATCACATGCTATGCAATGCAGTGACTCAGTGAGTGGAGTATGGAGTTATTCGTAATTAGTTTTATAGTGAATTTTTACTGTAGCACCGTGAACTTTTGCAGCTGTCCACTGGTGATTTAAACGATGCCCACGTGCGGCGGCTCGTGTCATTGCTGCCTGAGTATACATTTTCGAAAATTTTTTATCAGTTAGTATGTATTGTATGTAGTAAACCGTGCAAAAATCTTCTTTTACTAATAAGCAGATACGTACTGTATTCGCTCGCACATCTTGAACCACAGAGTGTGTGTACGGGAAAAACGCGCATTCAATATACACACTCTAACCGGGCCAATTAAACGCGCGATTCGCGATTTGATAAATTTCTGATGTCTTACAACATCTGGACTGTAGAACTTCTTGAATAATGAAAAAAATTAGAGCTCTAACAATTTTTATCATGTTTATGCTGAAAGCATCCATTAACACACAGCTTTGGCTTAAGCACGAGTTGCAAATTGATTTGTTGTGGTTTTTGGGGTGCCCCTGGAGGGGGAGGGTACGTTCCGCGTCAACATTCTCGATGGTGATGAACCACAGAACAATTCGAGCTTTCAGCTACAGAACCTTTTTTTTCCAGAGTGAATTGCCATTTAAATGAAAAGTCTTGATTTATTAAACCAATTCACAAGAAGAACTGTTCATCGTGAAACCAAATGAGCAATATTTCGTAGTCGTGCATTTTGCCCGGTTAGAGTGTGTATATTGAATGCGTGTTTTTCCCGTACACACACTCTGTGGTTCAAGATGTGCGAGCGAATACAGTACTCGTACTGCACTTCATAAAAGATTTTCGAAATTTTTTTTAGGCAGCAGTGACACGAGCCGCCGCACGTGGTCTTCGTTTACATCACCACTCGACAAATGCAAAAGTTCACGGTGCTACAGTATAAATTCAATATAAAACTAACTACGAATAACTCCACTCACTGCATTGCATAGTATGTATGTGATAATATGTGAACTTTTAAATGCTGTCTGGCCACGCCCCCTTGACCATGGCAGATGAAAATATTTTTTTAAGCATACTACGATAGTATGCTACCATTTCACAAAATATGAAATTTTTCTGAATTTGGAGGACCCCTATGTGCCCTGGTTAGATTCCTTTAATTTCGTAACATCCTTAGGTTTCTTAGAAGTTTAGAACCTAGAATAAGGTGCGGCAAAATAATTCACTGCATATTCGTAAGTAGTACTTAGTAAACAGTAACCACTAAAAACTAAAAACGCACGGCATATCCAGGATCTTGGCTATTATTCGTTAAAACTTACGAGTAGACGCACATTACAGTAACATACGTACGTACATTTCGTTTATATGTTTAATATACTCATACCGTTAAAGTACGGATCTGTGCGCTTTATAACTTTATATCGTATATGGCGGGCTCTTTTTGCGTGCGACTACAATCTATAGAAATATCCGCTCGGGCGATGCGCTGGCCACAGAGTTATGCAACTCCTAACGGGTTTGAGCTTGGATAAATAATTTTAGCTTTCAGCAATCAGGTGACAGAAACATCAATAATTATGACCTGTAGATAGAAATACACTTACTTCGAGCTGATAATACCATCATCATTTCCTAATTATTTTCATTGCTGGCTCAGATTTAACGATCGTCCTTTCATTTCACGGGGATCTGATTTTCGGGTAAGATGTGAGCGTATGAAAAATCGCGACGGAGTTGTGCAGCTCTTTTACAACCGTTTGTGTGTGAGCGTGTTCGTCTAATTTCTTGATTTGTTACGTTAGTCGACGAACGATAAGAATGGACGGCGACGGCAAGGGAACGAAGAGAAAACTGAATGTCGTGGAGAACGATTACTCGATCCGCCATTCGACGGAGAACGCCCGTGACTTGGACCAGCATGGCCGCAGTTACTCCGTTCGATCGTTCTCGGAACTCGGCGGCGTACACGCACAGCCCTCCGCCCGCCTGACTGAATAGCGACAGCTGGAAAGAGGATTTTTGGAACTGCTGACCCATTGTCAACTGGCCAACATAAACGCGACGGATGACAATGAGATGGGTCTCCTGACGTGCCGCGCCATGTATACCTTCCAGATGGATTTGCAGAAGTTGAAGACCGCGGCGTGGAATGACTATCGTCTGGGGAAACTGCAGCGAGTGCGGGTGAAGTGGACCGGCCACGAAATCACCCCATTGCCAGCGTGGTTGGAAAACGGCGTTGGATTGCAAGTGTTCTGTAAGTGACCTTTCGTATATCGTCGTGTGATGCGCCTGTCCGTGATTTAGTTGAGTTGAGTCGCATTCTAATTGAGTCTATGAGTAGAAATTTCCGCAGCCTACCTCCTTGGCCTTTTTCAGCAAATTGCGCCTAGCAATTTTGACTGATGAGGGACTGTTGTTCAATGTTCCTTTTGGGTTCTGCTATACAGTTGAAGTGCTGCAGTCAGCAATGTTACTGATGCTTTGCAAATTGCAGTTCAGAAGAAGGTGGCGACAAAACGACCACACTCTTCCGGTAAAAAGTCTAAGCGAGGTTTTGAGATTCCATGGCAGGCCAAGATCCAGTTGGAGCAAATCCCGGACAAATGCATCTTGACGGAGGTGCAGCTGGCGTTCATTAATCCGGATGGTCACGGCAGCCCGGCTGTTCAGGTGAAATTGGCGGACACCCGTGCCACCAACATGGACTTCATCAATAACATACTGAAGGAAATCAACGGTCAGAATGAAAGCTACGCTTGGAAATCAAACAAGTTTTGGCCGTTTTGAGAATCTTTTAAAATTTGCATTAAAATGTATATGAAGCCTAAGAAATGCTACTATTTGCCAGTTGCCTCTTGTCCAATCTCCCACGAATTTCCTTGCCTAAAACTGGAATAATACAAATTTGTTGAAACTTGAAGTATACTTAAAAAAATCAAATTTGTTTTCATCAAGCGAGCGAGCGAGCGTTTTTAATCTGCGGTGCGACATGCGGAGAGCTGGGTCCCCGGGGTCCAGGGGCGAAGCCCCTGGCCGGGGTTTGGGGCGGAGCCCCAACAAGCAGGGGGTGCGGGGGGCGCAGCCCCCCGCTGAAGCAGTTGAGAAGGTAGTAAAAAAATCGAAAAACTAACCGGGTTAGTTTTGACGGACCTAGTGCAGTAAATGCATATGAGATCGTAAATTTGGACCCGGTACACTCATACAGACCGGCCCGGGTGGAGCGCTTTTGAGGAACCGACATGCGGGGAACCCCCGTGGCATTTTTCTCGAACCCGCCATACATATAGTATGGAGGGTCCGTTTTTTAGATCCCGGTCCAGGAATTTTGCCCGCCCGGTTGGTTCGTTTTTGAGGTACCGACATGCGGGAAACCACCGGGGCATTTTTCTCGAACCCGCCATACATATAGTATGGAGGGTCCGTTTTTTAGATCCCGGTCCGGGAATTTTGCCCGCCCGGTTCCGTTTTTTAGATCCCGGTACGGAAATTTTGCCCGCCCAGTTCCGTTTTTTAGATCCCGGTCCGGAAATTTTGCCCGCCCCGGTTGGTGCGTTTTTGGGGAACCGACATGCAGAGAACCACCATTTTTCACGAACCCGCCATAAATTGTCTATGGAGGGCCCGTTTTTTTGGACCCGGTCCAGGAATTTTCCCCCCCGGTTGGTTCGTTTTTGAGGAACCGACATGCGGGGAACCACCGGGGCATTTTTCACGAACCCGCCATACATATAGTATGGAGGGTCCGTTTTTTAGATCCCGGTCCGGGAATTTTGCCCGCCCGGTTCCGTTTTTTAGATCCCGGTCCGGAAATTTTGCCCGCCCCGGTTGGTGCGTTCTTGGGGAACCGACATTCGGAAAACCACCGGGGCATTTTTCACGAACGCGCCATACATATAGTATGGAGTGTCCGTTTCTTAGTTCAGGTCCGGGAATTTTGCCCGCCCCGGTTGGTGCGTTTTTGGGGAACCGACATGCGGGGAACCACCTGGGCATTTTTCACGAACCCGCCATACATATAGTATGGAGGGTCCGTTTTTTAGATCCCGGTCCGGGAATTTTGTGCGCCCCGGTTGGTGCGTTTTTGGGGAACCGACATGCGGGGAACCACCTGGGCATTTTTCACGAACCCGCCATACATACAGTATGGAGGGTCCGTTTTTTAGATCCCGGTCCGGGAATTTTGCCCGCCCAGTTCCGTTTTTTAGATCCCGGTCCGGAAATTTTGCCCGCCCCGGTTGGTGCGTTCTTGGGGAACCGACATTCGGAAAACCACCGGGGCATTTTTCACGAACGCGCCATACATATAGTATGGAGGGTCCGTTTTTTAGATCCCGGTCCGGGAATTTTGCCCGCCCTGGGTGGATCGTTTTGGAGGAACCGACGTGCGGGGAAACCACCGGGGCATTTTTCACGAACCCGCCATACAAATAGTATGGATGGTCCGTTTTCTAGATCCCGGTCCGGGAATTTTACCCGCCCTGGGTGGATCTTTTTTGAGGAACCGACATGCGGGAAACCACCGGGCAGTTTTCACGAACCCGCCATACAATTAGTATGGAGGGTCCGCTTTTTAGGTCCCAGTCAGGGAATTCTGCCCGCCCCGTTGGTGCGTTTTTGAGGAACCGACATGCGAAAAACTTCCGGGGCAGTTTTCACGAATTCGCCATACAAATAGTATGGAGGGTCCGTTTTTTAAACCCCGGTCCGGGAATTTTGCCCGCCCTGGGTGGATCGTTTTTGAGGAACCGACATGCCGGGAACCACCGGGGCATTTTTCACGAACCCGCCATACAAACAGCGGAATTTTGTAACATGATTTACACATATAAGGCTTTGTTTGAGCAAATGTTGGAAATACTCGAAGGTCTTCAACCAGTATATAACTTTGTAGACCAGTTGAGTTAGGTCATTCAAGTTAAACGTCACCATAAGGTCATAACGGGTAACATTACTTTGAAACAATGACGTAGCAAACCATGCTAATCGAAGTCAGGAACCGGTACAATCGTTAGAAATTTCACCTACATTTGCACTTACTTTAAGGATCAACTGAGTCGCATTCATTTTGCAATTACTCATGGTAACGCGTTACCAGCTTTTACCACTCTAATTAAGCGTTACCAATAATAAATATTACGCTACCATAACTATAACATGTTACCGTAACCGTCTCAGTTTCTGTCACGGTAAGGGTTACCGTAACTATTGTTAACGGATTGCCGTCACCCTTGCTGTTGAAACTGAAAGCATTGCCAAAGGCAACGCCGAGCTGCGGCCCAAGCAAGCGCAGCGTAGCGAGCGGAGCAGCAAGTAAAACCAAAGGGTTCGATTTTTCTTTTTTCCAAAAAAACATTTTTAACGGTGTAGTTCAAACTTTCCATTATCGCGATGACACAGAAGCGAACAGCCGTTTCTACGGAAACCGAAGGCGGAGCCGAAGGCGACGCCGAGCTGTGGCGTGAGCAAGCGCAGCGCAGCGAGCGGAGCAGCAAGTAAAACCAAATAATTATTTAATCAATATTATATCCTTTGCTTCGGAAATGGTTTTGTTAACGGTTCATTTTAAACGTTCACTTTTCGTGATGATACTGTACAGTAGCGAGTAACTGTTTCTAAGGAAATCGAAAGCGGAGCCGAAGCGACTCTGAGCGGCGGCGAGAGTAAGCGCAGTGAAGCGAGCAAAGCAGCAAGTAGAACGGAACGACTTTTTTTTCGCTTTCTTTCAGCCTTTGTTAAAAAAAAGATTAAACAGAATTTAAAAGATAACTCTATCGAAGTTCAAATTTGAGTTCTTGTAAATAAATTGCGAATTTTTTGAGAAATGATCAAAGTTTCTTATTTTGAGCTACACCATTAGTTTTCGACTTTTAATATGAGCTCATTTATAGTTTCATATCCATTTAATTTGAAAAATAATAAGATAAACCTAATTGATAAACATTTCTGTTTCTTTACGGGGAAAAATAATAGAGATCCATGCCAAGGGTTTTTATTATTACACAAAGCGGTATACATGACAGGTGAATTTCGGCGTGTTGCTTTACAAGCGTCGCATTTAATAGTCACTTTTCACGGAAACAGAAAATTTGATAAAACTTTCTTTTCTGGATTATTGCCACCAAGCACTGAATGAAGTACTGAAACGATAAATCGTTTTCGCAGCATATTAGTGGAAAATTATTGGACACTGAAATTTGAAATCTCCGCCGGTGTGTTTCAGAACCAGTGCGGTTCCATCGGCATTAGCGTTTCCTTTTGTAAATCGTTGTGCAATTGCATCCGCAGCAAAAAAAAGCTCTAAATTGCGGATGCATTTAAAAAATATCTCCAGTAAGTAATTTATCGTTTTTATCTTCGCAAGCGGTTGCTTTTAGATTTCAGTCGTGAAAACGACTGATCTGAACTGACGATGGCCGGGATTGGGGTTCTTAAACGGGCTTGAGCACTTACCAACCAATATAAACGGACACGCTGAGCGTGTCCGGTTAACTGTATAAGTCTTATCGGTTTTGGGAATAAAATATCGGTACTGGGAATGAGAAACTGAAGAAATGAGATAAGTATCCCAATGTAAAGGATTTAGTGCGGCGGAGAACAAGCGGAATGGTGGGCAATGTGCGGTAAAGCATTAGCAGTGCCCGCGCCGTAGTTGCTGAAGGAATCGTTTTAAAATTAATATACCGTATCGGCTCGATTCCGTAAAACGTCATAAAAATGATGGTATCGCGTCGGCATCGCAGCGGTGGCAAAAACAAACTGATATCTGAGCACATCTGTTGATAACTTAGCATTTGCAAAAGATACAGAAAGCTAGGTAGACTCTCAACTACTTGGTTAGGTTGCTGTCTCACCGTGCCAAGTCTTTTACAACAAAAAAACTTACATGCTCGCTCGCTTGCACTAAGGGCGGTTACGACCTTCTATACTAGTACTAGGCCAGACCTACTCGGAGTGCTGCCAAGAGCTGGGTATTTTCCGGGAGGCCTATTGCTTCATCACCATGCATGTTCCGCTGCGGCGCTTTTTGGGGCAGGTGCTGAAAGAATTCCGGCATACCATTCCGGATTGCCCTCCTCTCGCGGACGGAGTTTCCTTGTCAGGATCGGATAATGTGCTGATGAAGATGCGACAGGATGAAATGGACATCAATCGGCAGATTCTGATTGGTCTGTCCCCAAAAGTGCGTGCAATCTTCGAAGTGGGAGAGCATGGACAGGTCGATATCTACACACTCAGCATTAGTAAGGCGGCCTTTATGGCAGCTGTGGGCGCGGCTATGCACAAACACGAATCTCTGCCAGTTGACCCAACCCAAACGGCTCTGTGTTTCCTGTACGAGGTCATGAAGATGGCGTTGAGTTGGGAGATTCCGCAGCTGAAACTGTGGATGCAGGTGGCGTTTGTGGAGCGCTTATGCCATCCGGCCGTTAATCTGGAACAGATCCCCGTCCTGGATGCTGTCCGTGTCATCCGCGACCACGCCGATCCCCGGGAGGTGGGCAGTCGGATGATTATGTGTGGGCTCATCAGTGCGCTGCGCATCCTGCATTCGCCGACCGCGTCCTGGACGCTGGATGAAGTGCACCAGTTAATTGCGCCAAAGCGGACATTATGGATGAGTTTTCTCCAGCCGGCGCGGTTCGTGCCGGATATCAGCGTGTTCGTAAATCCTTGAATGGACAAATTTTGACAGTCCCGGTTAATCTGAATTACGGGATATACCAGTTGAAATGCCGGATTCAGGATATTGAAGGCATCCCCACGGATCAGTGTTCGGTGGTGTTCCGCGGCGCACAGCTGAGTGACAATACTACCTTATTGGACTGTGGGATTACCAACGGGGCTACAGTAAGTCTTGTCTTCCGATTCAGAGGATGCTGAAAACATTGGCGAAATTGGAAATGGAAGGATCCAGGTGGAACTGTAGGTGGTTTTTTGGGTGGATAAATGGACATACGACTTTTTCTCAGTTTTATTACGCATGAGCGCATAAACGTTTCGGACTTGTCTTTAGAAATTTACGTAATCTGGTTTTCGTTTTTGAAGCGTTTTTATGGATTAAAGATCGCTATGTGTTTTTAAAATATGCGTGCAAATACAAAAAGTCATTTTCATCGTTTTAAAAGGGATTAAAGGATTATTTAAAGTCATTTGGATCATACAATTCCTGTTAACTATTACATGCTGGTACGTTAAGGGATTTGGCCCGGTACATAGCACCAAATTCGTGTACATCCACGGGAACCTTCGCTGTCGCGCACTCCCTAATACTTTTTTGCACTGCTTTATGGTATTTTGTAGCCAAAAGAATTGTATACGTAGATGTGAAATCCGTTTGGGCGCGCAACATCCGGTTGCGGAGTTATGAGGGTAACAAAATTCCAAAAAGTTTAAATGCATTCAGGTGTACCAAAAGTCTCATTATGGACCGATCCCTTTAAAATTTTGCACGTAAATGCACACAACCATGAAGATTGTTTTGGTACGGAACCAGACTTCTAGGATTTTTTTTTGAATTTTAAAATGAATTTTAAAATTTTTGAAATTCATTTTAAAATTCGAAAAAAATTGTAGAAGTCTGGATCCGTACCAAAACAATCTTCATGGTTATGTGCATTTACGTGCAAAATTTGAAAGGGATTGGTCCATAATGAGACTTTTGGTACACCTGAATGCATTTAAACTTTTTGGAATTTTGTTACCCTCATAACTCCGCAACCGGATGTTGCGCGCGCAAACGGATTTCACAACTACGTGTACAATTCTTTTGGCTACAAAATCTCATAAAGCAATGCAAAAAAGTGTTTGGGAGTGCGCGACAGCGAAAGTTCCCGCCAATGTACACGAATTCAGTGCTATGTACCGGGCCAAATCCCTTAATTATACAAAAAGTCGTAAAAACGTTTTACAGTATTAACATTGTGGATGGATAATGGACTGCATGCTGTATAATATTGTTCGGGTTGAAGTTTTCCTTGTACACAAAATCCGGAAAATTAATACCAATCTAGCAATACAGAAAATACAACTATGCGTCATACAACAAGTGTCGATACCATAAAGCAAGGTCTACATCGCCGGCTGCTCCGTGGGAGCAATAATAAGCTCCTTGATGCACACATGCGGCGGCGCGTTGACGACATAAGCAATGGCATCGGCAATGTCCTGCGCCTCCAGGAGCTTCATACCGGAGCCGGAGAGCGCCAGCTTCTTGACATTCTCCTCACCAACCCATCGGTTGCCGAAGTCGGTCTGCACACCACCCGGGCTAATGCTCTGTTAAATAAATGCAAGACGCTATGAGCATCGACTGAACGATAATTATTATAGTGGGAACTCTGGACCGACCGTTACGCGGATCTTTTTGGAAATTTCCTTCACTTCACGGTACAGAGCTTCCGTGAGCGCGATGACCATGTGTTTGGTAGCCGAGTAAAAGTGGGCGGTAGCCCACGGAGGCACAGCATGTCCCGCCATGCTGAAACATACAATGCTATATATATTTGCACACGATGTGGCAGTTTCACGTTTGCCGGTTGCTTATAAGAAACGCTGTCTTTGTTTGGTCAATAGTACTGATTGACAGCCAAAGTTTTTACATGTTTTTAATTACCTGTTGATGTTTATAATATGACCGTCGGTGATCTGGTCCTTGGTCATCAATCGTAGCGCTTCACGCGCGCAGATAGACAATCCCATAACGTTTACCTGAAAGGAAACTTTTGAAAATTTTTACTAAATGGAAACTGCTCGTAGCCTCGCATATATTTTCTGTAATTGTAATTTCTGTAACAAACTCTCTTACATCAATCATCTCGCGCCACTGGTCCGCGCTGCCGGTCACTAGCGTATCGGTTTTGGCCATGCCGGCATTATTCACAAGAACGTCCACGTGTTTGTGGGTTTTCTCGATCTCCGCGAACATGCGCTTGATGTCCTCCTCTTTGGTGATATCGCACTTGATGGCGCGCACGGTACCGGAGCCTTTGGGGAGGGTGTTGTTTAACGCCTAAAGTATACTTCTACGGCATTTGGCTAATAATTTAACTATAAGCATGTACCCCTTCCTTCCCAAAATCAGATACTTGATATTTCAACGCGGACGCTATAAAAACGACATTCCGTATGCGTAGTTAAACGTTTTATAGTTTACCTCGATTTTTTCCAGATTCCGGGCACATCCGATGACATTCATTCCCTGGCGTGCCAGTGTTTCCGCCGCGGCCAGTCCGATACCGGAGGATGCTCCCGTCACCAGCGCTGTGCGACCTCGCCAACGATCCATTTTTGTGGAAGGAAAATGCAGAGCATGCGCAAAGAACTCTCAGGCGATTAGTACAACGTGGTGACTGGCTTTCAGTTGGAGAATAAAGCTATTCCACTGAATGAAACATTCTTTAGTCTGTCGACCGGTTTAAGAAGCAACGGCATACGCTGCGCGAGTCCCTGGATCGATAAGATTGACTTTGTGAGCTGGCATGACGATAAATGTAAGCCAAATAAGTACGGCGCATGAAACAGCTGCGGTAATCAAATACCGAGAAAATTTGTACTACACTGTCAGCTGAAGCTAGCAAAACCCGTTTGATATCGGTGCAGGTTATGTAATCGTCGGCAAACAGTTGGTTTGTGATAATGTTGATTATGCGAAAGATCTAGAAACACAAACAAACACGGCACACAAAACTGGCTAACATATTGTACAGTACCTCTGTAAGTACCTCTCAGCCGGCATTTGATAGTATGATGATGTGTTTTAACCAATTTTACGGATAAGGTTCTGTTAAAAAATTACCATTGCGTCAGCCATCCATCCCGTTCATACCTAAGCTGACGATCTGCAGGATATCGGAAGAAAAAACCGTGTTTAGCTCATAACATCTGTAGTTTAGGTAGGTATCTTAATTTAGACGACATGTTGTTTTTTGCTTACTGAGCACCAGTGTCAGTACAAATTGTGTCTTTAATATTCGCTGTGGCCGTATTCTGCATCTGATCTACAATTACAGTACAAGAAACTGAGCGTTGTCGCCGTGTTGGCTGCGCTGGGAGCGCACATTGCCGTCACCACCGTAACACCGTTAGCTCCCACCACTACGACTACGCCTGCCATCAGAATCATAATTTCCGAATGCTGTATGAGAGACAGAGACAGCCTTCACCTGCTGCGCTTTTATTTTTTAACATTCCGTTTTGCAACATTTTTTTCTTTATTAGCATGCCATTCCGGGCACCTTAAACTCCGGGCACACTAATCAAAATATTATTATTTTATCAGGATGCAAAGGTTGGACAAAGCATCGAAATTTGCTAAGACAATAACGAACATCACATACGCCGTCATAGACAATAGGCATCTACGATTCAGTGTATTCGGCAGTGATAGCATCGCGGTAACATATTACTTGCAGTCTTTGCAGAAGACAGAAGCTCCTGATAATAAGTTTCAATAACTTTGGAAACGTGAAGGGTTTGACTCCCGAACGAAGCGCGATACCAAGGTTTTTCTGTGGCTCAAATCTCAGGTACCGAATATTTCGTTGATTCCATATATGGCCAGTTTGCTCAATGTTGACACATCAACCAGCCGTAGGTCTACGTCCTCCCAAATTTTCGGGCTCCCGTCTACATTGAAGCCGCTGAACCTATAAAGAATAGGAACGTTTCAAGAAGCGTAATGTCGACTGCTGCGATGTGTATTCACTGGCACGTGTCTTTTTACACTAAAAGATATGCGCGAATGGTCTGCCAGTCATCCGGATATACCAGACTGCGCATCCAGCGTGCATACACAGCCGTGACCTTAGCTAGCATGTCCGCAGTTACCGGTGGGAAGTTATCGTTGAAGGTACACATAAAGCGGCTGGTTATCCGCAATTTGCTGTCGCTACTTCGTAGAAGGAGGCGCGGAATCCTGATCTCCAGCTTGTCAATGTCCAGTACGTGCGACTCCCTTGTTAGGTGTTTCATCAGATTTTGCTCATGTTCTGGCAGGCGACGGACGACACCATCAAACTTCAAGCTATGAAACACTTCAAACGCCGTGAAACCAAACTGACCGGACACTTTCCAGTTGTAGAGCGCAAGGGATTCGCATTTGTGCTTGTACAACGTTGGTATCATAACTGCCTTGTGCATCAGATGTTCTTTTCGTCCATCAAGCCTCCAAGGTTTTGAGAGGACCTGGTCTTTAAAAGCTACCCACTGAAACTTTATCTCCATGCGGTCTAGGAAGTCCATTAAAAATGAGGTTTTGTGCGTGGGAAAGGCGTTGAGAAAAATGAGGCTTTTCGTGTTGGGATAAACTGAGCGGATGAGCAAAGATGCTAGCTTGTAACAGTTGTTGCTATCCGCATGCAGCTGCCAACAACTTTCCAAATTGATGCTAATACGTTCGGCCAGGCTCGAACTGTTCAACAGCAACTGCCATAAAGCGCATACCCTGTGGAATAGCGACTTTGTTGGGCAACTGTGAAATTTACAACAACTACCGCTCTATAAATCCAGTTTTCTTCCGAACTTCCGCAGCTTTTCTCCATTTCGGTAAACTTGAAAAGAAAGAGGTTTACCTTTTGGCCGTCATTTGTGAGTGCAGGTCCAGATGGGTCAAGACTTCGCCCATGAGCACAGGCGTAAGCTGGCTGATCCGAGCGATCGGTTGCAGGTCATTGCTATCCCATTCTGCGCAACAGTGACAGATAAATTGCTTGTTATAAGTTTGATGCATTGTGATTGTGATATGTATGTACGCTACAAAAAAGCTAAATCCTTTACAATGTTTGCATACCGGAGTAGCGCGATGTACAGTAAGACAGTTTCCCGGAGGACAAATGACGTATATTGTATTGCCTTTAGGACGTACGCCTATTAAAGCATGCGAAGCGCTATATATATGTAGAAGTAGTATTATGATTTATGAGCAAACTTATGTTGTTGCACGAACCATGCTACATAAAACGCACGGAAGAGAATGCAAAAGCCGCGCAAAGAGACAAAGAAGGTGTTAACCAATGCAATACCGTTCAGCTGTGCGAAATAGCAACCGCAATTGCATCGATTAAAGCGGCTGCTGGTTGCCAAATTACGAAATTTTGGAACTGTTTTAGAGTAAGTTCAAATGACCGTTGGTTTATAAGCGAAAGGCAAAATTCAGATAACTTTTTCGGTACCACGGTTTCGCAACTATTTTAATATACCATGCAAAGCTTGTGGAGCGTTTGGAAGTCTTAACGCAAGATCTTCACGAATATTGCGTACTGTACCGTAAGGGATGTTCATATTGCATTTCAAAAATTTATGGTTAAAAACATCGGTTTAAGGTGTGTAGTGTAATCATTTTGGTTGTTATAAATTGTACGGGTTCGGATGTAGACGTTTCGCGCACTACGCACAAGCGATTTTGCCACTTGCTGTTAACTAACCGGATTCCCAAGAGATGGTGCTGCTTGCAAGAAACCGCCCTACCCCGATGGCCGGTAAATTGATCCGGTTGGCCAGATGTGTGTTCAACACTTCCGATAACGCAGTCGCTGTCCACTGCACCGTGTCCTCGTTGGCGATATTTATGGTAATAAACATGCAGCCATCCCGCTCGATGCGCAGATGAAAGCGACAGCATTCCGTCAGCTGTACCAGCTCCAGTTTGCGTCTAAAAGCATCTCGAATGTGCTTGATGATGCGAAATTTGTCGGAAGCATCGCTCAGAACACTCTAAGCTTGTGTATAAGGAATAAAATGTTTGGTGTAGATCGAACCGCTGCGGCGTTCCAGCAACGGCGGGCCGTTGGGAGGTAGTTCAGCGGCCACTTGACCGATCTCCACCAGTTCAGTACGTTCGACTGCGGGTGCCTGGGAATTGGTGTTAAGCGCACAGGATTTGATATAAAACATGTAACAGCTGTAGCAACCCATAAGAGAACCCAACAGGACGGCGGGTCGGAAACGCAACGGGCCGTCGTCTTCATCACGAAATGCCACGTACGCTGGAACGTTGTGGCAACCTTTGTCACTGGGTTCATCCCAGTAAACCGGGAGCGGCCAGATACTTCCCATATGTACCCACCGCGCCGTGACCTTTGTCGAGTCAAAATGAATGAGTGCGTGGTCATCGCCCATGTCCTGAATGTATCCCAGCCACCACGCGCCGTCTGCGTTGCGCACGACGACTGTGTTCTGGTAGCTGATTTGGTTGGTTTCCGCCAGAAGTGGCCGATACTGCGGCGTCGCTCTCCAGGGGGAATCCATCAGGACCTGACAAACAGTTCATTCATTTTTAAAACTTGTAATGTAATAATCATAAGACTTGGCGAAATTCGAATGGAGACTGCCAGACGCTGTCAATTGAAAAAAAATCGGTCTGAGGAATGTTATATTTTAGGTGGTCCACACTCCACTTGATTCCACGACCACCTCCCATTCGCTTATCATAGTGGACCACTTAAACCAGTATTACCGCTAGTACCATGGTAAAGCCAAACCGCTTGTTTGTTTCGCGCGAAGTGCTCACTGTAGCTCTTTCTAACTGTATTGTATACGTAATTTAATAAATGAATCCAAAACTCTTGTGCGAAGTATCGGCATAATGTTCACACTGTTTTCCATATTTTCCACAACACACACATACCTTAATTCTTACTGAATTCATTTACTTTACTTATTTACTTATTTAACCATGCTCCAAAAGTTTTCCAGCATTCGTTATGCCTTGCTGCTCTACAATGTTTTATAGAATATCTTGCAGTTTTTGAAACGTGCGGCGGCTTCGCGTGAAAATTTAAGTAAGTACCGTTAATCTGACCCCTTAATGTTTTGAAATTTCATTCTATGCCATTTCAAAGCAAACAGCTATAGATATAGTCTTGCTGCATCGGAAATTCGGAATCTACGAGTACTTACTGGTTTATTAAAAATAACGTAAAGAATGAGATCAGTAACCCCATTGATGTAGCGTACGCAATTTGCGTACAACGTACACAAGCTTCAGTAGTCAGTATGTAAGTACCCTTGCGGCTTATCTAAATAATTTATTTCACCTGTCGGCAATGCGTCTTTTGGCTTATACCTAGTGGGGCTATCAACGCTGTCATTGCAAATGGACATTGACAGTGTCAATAGTGTTATTATTCCGCAGGGCTCTCGGGTTGCATGAAAAATGTGTTGGTCTTTGTCAGCTCCCCTTTTTTGAAACAACCTCGTCCAAAAAATTTGATTCGTGGCTCACCAGTACCTGATGGCTTTAAACTTGAACTGCGAATGTTGCCACAGGCGCACGTACCACAGCGCTTCCAACTGCGAAAGCGAGTGTAGGCCTGTCGACAAAAATGAGCATACATAATTATAAAAGTACTCGTACTTGCAGGCGGAGCAAAATGCGCTCATAGCATAATTGCTTACTACGCTCCATTTATCGCAACAACAAGCTGCTTTCCTCAATAGGATCGGCCCTTGCTGCATCGACTTTAGTTTGGCCACCATCGGTCAGGCTCCTCCTGCTGATGTTGCTACAAAATTCGGTGTCCACTGCAGGCCCACAACGCAAAACATCTGTCAAGTGTTTTATATAATGCAGAGTGGCGTGCCGCAGCATGGAGTTAGGCGCAAACCGTAAATTTGATTTTCTCGTATATATCCATTTAGTTCAACTTGACAAGTTGAACGTGTGCTGTTGAAACCATAAGTATTCCGACATGCTGTTTCAGCGTAAACATAGATGTGCCGGCTCTGAATTCCCATATTCGCAGCGTTCGCTCACGTTGCTGCAAAGGTCAGCCTAAATAAGCTAGCTATCAGTATGCCGGTTCTGGTTTTCTCATATTAGCAGCACTCGCAGCTTTCGCCAAAGGTGCTTTAAAGGTCAACCAAAGTGAGCCTAACTAAAGACATGCCGGTTCTGATTTCCCCATATTCGCAACGTTCGCCGCGTTCGCCAAGGTTTCTGCTCAGATCAGTCTAAATAAGCCTAACCATTAGTGTGCCGGTTCTGGTTTTCACATATTCGCAGCCTTCGCAGTGTTCGCCAAGGTTGCTGCTAAGGTCAGTCTAACTAAGACTAACCATTAGTATGCCGGTTCTGGTTTTCCCATATTCGCAGCCTTCGCAGTGTTCGCCAAGGTTGCTGCTAATGTTATGCTGCACAAGCCTAACTATTAGTAAGCCGGTTCTGGTTTTCCAATATTCGCAGCATTCGCAGTGTTCGCAAAGGTTCCTGCTAAGGTCAGTCTAAATAACCTAACCATTACTAGTATAGAAGGTCGTAACCGCCCTTAGTGCAAGCGAGCGAGCATGTAAGTTTTTTTGCTGTAGAAGACTTGGCACGGTGAGACAGCAACCTAACCAGAGTCTACCAGTTGAGAGTCTACCTAGCTTTCTGTATCTTTTGCATATGCTGAGTTATCAACAGATCTGCTCAGATATCAGTTTGTTTTTGCCACCGCTGCGATGCCGACGCGATACCATCATTTTTATGACGTTTTACGGAATCGAGCCGATACGGTATATTAATTTTAAAACGATTCTTTCAGCAACTACGGCGCGGGGACTGCTAATGCTTTACCGCACATTGCCCACCTTGTCCGTTTATATTGGTTGGGAAGTGTTCAAACCCGTTTAAGAACCCCAATCCCGGCCATCGTCAGTTCAGATCAATCGTTTTCACGACTGAAATCTGAAAGCAACCGCTTGCGAAGACAAAAACGATGAATTACTTACTGGAGATATTTTTTAAATGCATCCGCAATTTAGAGCTTTTTTTTGCTGCGGATGCAATTGCACAACGATTTACAAAAGGAAACGCTAATGCCGATGGAACCGCACTGGTTCTGAAACACACCGGCGGAGATTTCAAATTTCAGTGTCCAATAATTTTCCACTAATTTGCTGCGAAAACGATTTATCGTTTCAGTACTTCATTCAGTGCTTCGTGGCAATAATCCAGGAAAGACAGTTTTATCAAATTTTCTGTTTCCGTGAAAAGTGACTATTAAATACGACGCTTGTAAAGCAACACACCGAAATTCACCTGTCATAGATACCGCTTTCTGTAATAATAAAAAGCCTTGGCATGGATCTCTATTATTTTTCCCCGTAAAGAAACAGAAATGTTTATCAATTAGGTTTATCTTATTATTTTTCAAATTAAATTGATATGAAACTATAAATGAGCTCATGTTAGAAGTCGAAAACTAATGGTGTAGCTCAAAATAAGAAACTTTGATCATTTCTCAAAAAATTCGCAATTTATTTACAAGAATTCAAATTTGAACTTCGATAGAGTTATCTTTTAAATTCTGTTTAATCTTTTTTTTAACAAAGGCTGAAAAAAAGCGAAAAAAAAAGTCGTTCCGTTCAACTTGCTGCTTTGCTCGCTTCACTGCGCTTACTCTCGCCGCCGCTCAGAGTCGCTTCGGCTCCGCTTTCGATTTCCTTAGAAACAGTTACTCGCTACTGTACAGTATCATCACGAAAAGTGAACGTTTAAATTGAACCGTTAACAAAACCATTTCCGAAGCAAAAGATGTAATAATGATTAAATAATTCTTTGGTTTTACTTGCTGCTCCGCTCGCTACGCTGCGCTTGCTCACGCCGCAGCTCGGCGTCGCCATCGGCTCCGCCTTCGAATTCCGTAGAAACGGTTATTCGCTTCTGTATCGTCGCGATAATGGAAAGTTTGAACTACACCCTCAAAAATTTTTTTTGGAAAAAAGAAAAATCGAACCTTTTGGTTTTACTTGCTGCTCCGCTCGCTACGCTGCGCTTGCTCACGCCGCAGCTCGGCGTCGCCTTCGGCTCCGCCTTCGAATTCCGTAGAAACGGCTATTCGCTTCTGTATCATCGCGATTATGGAAAGTTTGAACTACACCGTAAAAAATTTTTTTTGGGAAAAAGAAAAATCGAACCGTTTGGTTTTACTTGCTGCTCCGCTCGCTACGCTGCGCTTGCTTGGGCCGCAGCTCGGCGTTGCTTTCAGTTTCAACAGCAAGGGTGACGGCAATCCGTTAACAATAGTTACGGTAACCCTTACCGTGACAGAAACTGAGACGGTTACAGTAATATGTTATAGTTATGGCAGCGTAATATTTATTATTGGCAACGCTTAATTAGAGTGGTGAAAGCTGGTAACGCGTTACCATGAGTCATTGCAAAATGAATGCGGCTCAGTTGATCCTGTAAAGTAAGTGCAAATGTAGGTAAAATTGCTAACGATTGTACCGCTTCCTGACTTCGATTAGCATGGTTTGCTACGTCATTGTTTCAAGGTAATGCTACCCGGTATGACCTTATGGTGACGTTTGGCTTGAATGATCGAGCGCAACTGGTCTACAAAGTTATATACTGGTTGATGACCTTCGAGTATTTCCACATTTGCTCAAACAAAGCCTTATAATTTGTGAATCATGTTACAAAATTTCGCTGTTTGTATGGCGGGTTCGTGAAAAATGCCCCGGTGGTTCCCCGCATGTCGGTTCCCCAAAAACACACCAACCGGGCGGGCAAAATTCCCGGACCGGCATCTAAAAAAAGAACCCTCTATACTGTTTGTATGGCGGGTTAGTGAAAAATGCCCCGGTGGTTCCCCGCATGTCGGTTCCTCAAAAACGTTCCACCCAGGGCGGGCAAAATTCCCGGACCGGGTTCTAAAAAACGGACCTTCCATACTGTTTGCATGGCGGGTTCGTGAAAAATGCCCCGGTGGTTCCCCGCATGTCAGTTCTTCAAAAACGATCCACCCATGGCGGGCAAAATTCCCGGACCGGGTTCTAAAAAACGGACCTTCCATACTATTTGTATGGCGGGTTCGTGAAAAATGCCCCGGTGGTTCCCCGCACGTCGGTTCCCCAAAAACGCACCAACCGGGCGGGCAAAATTCCCGGACCGGGATCTAGAAAACGGACCCTCCATACTGTTTTTATGGCGGGTTCGTGAAAAATGCCCCGGTGGTTCCCCGCATGTCGGTTCCCCAAAAACGCACCAACCGGGCGGGCAAAATTCCCGGACGGGGATCTGAAAAACGGACCCTCCATACTGTTTGTATGGCGGGTTCGTGAAAAATGCCCCGGTGGTTCCCCGCATGTCGGTTCCTCAAAAACGATCCACCCAGGGCGGGCAAAATTCCCGGACCGGGATCTAAAAAAGGGACCCTCCATACTGTTTGTATGGCGGGTTCGTGAAAAATGCCCCGGTGGTTCCCCGCATGTCGGTTCCTCAAAAACGATCCACCCATGGCGGGCAAAATTCCCGGACCAGGTTCTAAAAAACGGACCTTCCATACTGTTTGCATGGCGGGTTCGTGAAAAATGCCCCGGTGGTTCCCCGCATGTCGGTTCTTCAAAAACGATCCACCCATGGCGGGGAAAATTCCCGGACCGGGTTCTAAAAAACGGACCTTCCATACTGTTTGCATGGCGGGTTCATGAAAAATGCCCCGGTGGTTCCCCGCATGTCGGTTCTTCAAAAACGATCCACCCAGGGCGGGCAAAATTCCCGGACCGGGTTCTAAAAAACGGACCCTCCATACTGTTTGTATGGCGGGTTCGTGAAAAATGCCCCGGTGGTTCCCCGCATGTCGGTTCCCCAAAAACGCACCAACCGGGCGGGCAAAATTCCCCGACCGGCATCTAAAAAAGGGACCCTCTATACTGTTTGCATGGCGGGTTCGTGAAAAATGCCCCGGTGGTTCCCCGCATGTCAGTTCTTCAAAAACGATCCACCCATGGCGGGCAAAATTCCCGGACCGGGTTCTAAAAAACGGACCTTCCATACTATTTGTATGGCGGGTTCGTGAAAAATGCCCCGGTGGTTCCCCGCACGTCGGTTCCCCAAAACGCACCAACCGGGCGGGCAAAATTCCCGGACCGGGATCTAGAAAACGGACCCTCCATACTGTTTTTATGGCGGGTTCGTGAAAAATGCCCCGGTGGTTCCCCGCATGTCGGTTCCCCAAAAACGCACCAACCGGGCGGGCAAAATTCCCGGACGGGGATCTGAAAAACGGACCCTCCATACTGTTTGTATGGCGGGTTCGTGAAAAATGCCCCGGTGGTTCCCCGCATGTCGGTTCCTCAAAAACGATCCACCCAGGGCGGGCAAAATTCCCGGACCGGGATCTAAAAAAGGGACCCTCCATACTGTTTGTATGGCGGGTTCGTGAAAAATGCCCCGGTGGTTCCCCGCATGTCGGTTCCTCAGAAACTATCCACCCATGGCGGGCAAAATTCCCGGACCAGGTTCTAAAAAACGGACCTTCCATACTGTTTGCATGGCGGGTTCGTGAAAAATGCCCCGGTGGTTCCCCGCATGTCGGTTCTTCAAAAACGATCCACCCATGGCGGGGAAAATTCCCGGACCGGGTTCTAAAAAACGGACCCTCCATACTGTTTGTATGGCGGGTTCGTGAAAAATGCCCCGGTGGTTCCCCGCATGTCGGTTCCTCAAAAACGATCCACCCAGGGCGGGCAAAATTCCCGGACCGGGATCTAAAGGGACCCTCCATACTGTTTGTATGGCGGGTTCGTGAAAATGCCCGGTGGTTCCCCGCATGTCGGTTCCTCAAAAACGATCCACCCATGGCGGGCAAAATTCCCGGACCAGGTTCTAAAAAACGGACCTTCCATACTGTTTGCATGGCGGGTTCGTGAAAAATGCCCCGGTGGTTCCCCGCATGTCGGTTCTTCAAAAACGATCCACCCATGGCGGGGAAAATTCCCGGACCGGGTTCTAAAAAACGGACCTTCCATACTGTTTGCATGGCGGGTTCATGAAAAATGCCCCGGTGGTTCCCCGCATGTCGGTTCTTCAAAAACGATCCACCCAGGGCGGGCAAAATTCCCGGACCGGGTTCTAAAAAACGGACCCTCCATACTGTTTGTATGGCGGGTTCGTGAAAAATGCCCCGGTGGTTCCCCGCATGTCGGTTCCCCAAAAACGCACCAACCGGGCGGGCAAAATTCCCCGACCGGCATCTAAAAAAGGGACCCTCTATACTGTTTGCATGGCGGGTTCGTGAAAAATGCCCCGGTGGTTCCCCGCATGTCAGTTCTTCAAAAACGATCCACCCATGGCGGGCAAAATTCCCGGACCGGGTTCTAAAAAACGGACCTTCCATACTATTTGTATGGCGGGTTCGTGAAAAATGCCCCGGTGGTTCCCCGCACGTCGGTTCCCCAAAAACGCACCAACCGGGCGGGCAAAATTCCCGGACCGGGATCTAGAAACGGACCCTCCATACTGTTTTTATGGCGGGTTCGTGAAAAATGCCCCGGTGGTTCCCCGCATGTCGGTTCCCCAAAAACGCACCAACCGGGCGGGCAAAATTCCCGGACGGGGATCTGAAAAACGGACCCTCCATACTGTTTGTATGGCGGGTTCGTGAAAAATGCCCCGGTGGTTCCCCGCATGTCGGTTCCTCAAAAACGATCCACCCAGGGCGGGCAAAATTCCCGGACCGGGATCTAAAAAAGGGACCCTCCATACTGTTTGTATGGCGGGTTCGTGAAAAATGCCCCGGTGGTTCCCCGCATGTCGGTTCCTCAGAAACTATCCACCCATGGCGGGCAAAATTCCCGGACCAGGTTCTAAAAAACGGACCTTCCATACTGTTTGCATGGCGGGTTCGTGAAAAATGCCCCGGTGGTTCCCCGCATGTCGGTTCTTCAAAAACGATCCACCCATGGCGGGGAAAATTCCCGGACCGGGTTCTAAAAAACGGACCTTCCATACTGTTTGCATGGCGGGTTCATGAAAAATGCCCCGGTGGTTCCCCGCATGTCAGTTCTTCAAAAACGATCCACCCATGGCGGGCAAAATTCCCGGACCGGGTTCTAAAAAACGGACCTTCCATACTATTTGTATGGCGGGTTCGTGAAAAATGCCCCGGTGGTTCCCCGCACGTCGGTTCCCCAAAAACGCACCAACCGGGCGGGCAAAATTCCCGGACCGGGATCTAGAAAACGGACCCTCCATACTGTTTTTATGGCGGGTTCGTGAAAAATGCCCCGGTGGTTCCCCGCATGTCGGTTCCCCAAAACGCACCAACCGGGCGGGCAAAATTCCCGGACGGGGATCTGAAAAACGGACCCTCCATACTGTTTGTATGGCGGGTTCGTGAAAAATGCCCCGGTGGTTCCCCGCATGTCGGTTCCTCAAAAACGATCCACCCAGGGCGGGCAAAATTCCCGGACCGGGATCTAAAAAAGGGACCCTCCATACTGTTTGTATGGCGGGTTCGTGAAAAATGCCCCGGTGGTTCCCCGCATGTCGGTTCCTCAAAAACGATCCACCCATGGCGGGCAAAATTCCCGGACCAGGTTCTAAAAAACGGACCTTCCATACTGTTTGCATGGCGGGTTCGTGAAAAATGCCCCGGTGGTTCCCCGCATGTCGGTTCTTCAAAAACGATCCACCCATGGCGGGGAAAATTCCCGGACCGGGTTCTAAAAAACGGACCTTCCATACTGTTTGCATGGCGGGTTCATGAAAAATGCCCCGGTGGTTCCCCGCATGTCGGTTCTTCAAAAACGATCCACCCAGGGCGGGCAAAATTCCCGGACCGGGTTCTAAAAAACGGACCCTCCATACTGTTTGTATGGCGGGTTCGTGAAAAATGCCCCGGTGGTTCCCCGCATGTCGGTTCCCCAAAAACGCACCAACCGGGCGGGCAAAATTCCCCGACCGGCATCTAAAAAAGGGACCCTCTATACTGTTTGCATGGCGGGTTCGTGAAAAATGCCCCGGTGGTTCCCCGCATGTCAGTTCTTCAAAAACGATCCACCCATGGCGGGCAAAATTCCCGGACCGGGTTCTAAAAAACGGACCTTCCATACTATTTGTATGGCGGGTTCGTGAAAAATGCCCCGGTGGTTCCCCGCACGTCGGTTTCCCAAAAACGCACCAACCGGGCGGGCAAAATTCCCGGACCGGGATCTAGAAAACGGACCCTCCATACTGTTTTTATGGCGGGTTCGTGAAAATGCCCCGGTGGTTCCCCGCATGTCGGTTCCCCAAAACGCACCAACCGGGCGGGCAAAATTCCCGGACGGGGATCTAAAACGGACCCTCCATACTGTTTGTATGGCGGGTTCGTGAAAATGCCCCGGTGGTTCCCCGCATGTCGGTTCCTCAAAACGATCCACCCAGGGCGGGCAAAATTCCCGGACCGGGATCTAAAGGACCCTCCATACTGTTTGTATGGCGGGTTCGTGAAAATGCCCCGGTGGTTCCCCGCATGTCGGTTCCTCAAAACGATCCACCCATGGCGGGCAAAATTCCCGGACCAGGTTCTAAAAAACGGACCTTCCATACTGTTTGCATGGCGGGTTCGTGAAAAATGCCCCGGTGGTTCCCCGCATGTCGGTTCTTCAAAAACGATCCACCCATGGCGGGGAAAATTCTTGTTCTAAAAACGGACCCTCCATACTATTTGTATGGCGGGTTCGTGAAAAATGCCCCGGTGGTTCCCCGCATGTCGGTTCCCCAAAAACGCACCAACCGGGCGGGCAAAATTCCCGGACCGGCATCTAAAAAAGGGACCCTCTATACTGTTTGTATGGCGGGTTCGTGAAAAATGCCCCGGTGGTTCCCCGCATGTCGGTTCCTCAAAAACGTTCCACCCAGGGCGGGCAAAATTCCCGGACCGGGTTCTAAAAACGGACCTTCCATACTGTTTGCATGGCGGGTTCATGAAAATGCCCCGGTGGTTCCCCGCATGTCGGTTCTTCAAAACGATCCACCCATGGCGGGCAAAATTCCCGGACCGGGTTCTAAAAACGGACCTTCCATACTGTTTGCATGGCGGGTTCATGAAAAATGCCCCGGTGGTTCCCCGCATGTCGGTTCTTCAAAACGATCCACCCAGGGCGGGCAAAATTCCCGGACCGGGTTCTAAAACGGACCCTCCATACTGTTTGTATGGCGGGTTCGTGAAAATGCCCCGGTGGTTCCCCGCATGTCGGTTCCCCAAAACGCACCAACCGGGCGGGCAAAATTCCCGACCGGCATCTAAAAAGGGACCCTCTATACTGTTTGTATGGCGGGTTCGTGAAAATGCCCCGGTGGTTCCCCGCATGTCGGTTCCTCAAAACGTTCCACCCAGGGCGGGCAAAATTCCCGGACCGGGTTCTAAAACGGACCTTCCATACTGTTTGCATGGTGGGTTCATGAAAAATGCCCCGGTGGTTCCCCGCATGTCGGTTCTTCAAAAACGATCCACCCAGGGCGGGCAAAATTCCCGGACCGGGTTCTAAAAAACGGACCCTCCATACTGTTTGTATGGCGGGTTCGTGAAAAATGCCCCGGTGGTTCCCCGCATGTCGGTTCCTCAAAAACGATCCACCCAGGGCGGGCAAAATTCCCGGACCGGGATCTAAAAAAGGGACCCTCCATACTGTTTGTATGGCGGGTTCGTGAAAAATGCCCCGGTGGTTCCCCGCATGTCGGTTCCTCAGAAACGATCCACCCATGGCGGGCAAAATTCCCGGACCAGGTTCTAAAAAACGGACCTTCCATACTGTTTGCATGGCGGGTTCGTGAAAAATGCCCCGGTGGTTCCCCGCATGTCGGTTCTTCAAAAACGATCCACCCATGGCGGGGAAAATTCCCGGTTCTAAAAAACGGACCCTCCATACTATTTGTATGGCGGGTTCGTGAAAAATGCCCCGGTGGTTCCCCGCATGTCGGTTCCCCAAAAACGCACCAACCGGGCGGGCAAAATTCCCGGACCGGCATCTAAAAAAGGGACCCTCTATACTGTTTGTATGGCGGGTTCGTGAAAAATGCCCCGGTGGTTCCCCGCATGTCGGTTCCTCAAAAACGTTCCACCCAGGGCGGGCAAAATTCCCGGACCGGGTTCTAAAAAACGGACCTTCCATACTGTTTGCATGGCGGGTTCATGAAAAATGCCCCGGTGGTTCCCCGCATGTCGGTTCTTCAAAAACGATCCACCCATGGCGGGCAAAATTCCCGGACCGGGTTCTAAAAAACGGACCTTCCATACTGTTTGCATGGCGGGTTCATGAAAAATGCCCCGGTGGTTCCCCGCATGTCGGTTCTTCAAAAACGATCCACCCAGGGCGGGCAAAATTCCCGGACCGGGTTCTAAAAAACGGACCCTCCATACTGTTTGTATGGCGGGTTCGTGAAAAATGCCCCGGTGGTTCCCCGCATGTCGGTTCCCCAAAAACGCACCAACCGGGCGGGCAAAATTCCCCGACCGGCATCTAAAAAAGGGACCCTCTATACTGTTTGTATGGCGGGTTCGTGAAAAATGCCCCGGTGGTTCCCCGCATGTCGGTTCCTCAAAAACGTTCCACCCAGGGCGGGCAAAATTCCCGGACCGGGTTCTAAAAAACGGACCTTCCATACTGTTTGCATGGTGGGTTCATGAAAAATGCCCCGGTGGTTCCCCGCATGTCGGTTCTTCAAAAACGATCCACCCAGGGCGGGCAAAATTCCCGGACCGGGTTCTAAAAAACGGACCCTCCATACTGTTTGTATGGCGGGTTCGTGAAAAATGCCCCGGTGGTTCCCCGCATGTCGGTTCCTCAAAAACGATCCACCCAGGGCGGGCAAAATTCCCGGACCGGGATCTAAAAAAGGGACCCTCCATACTGTTTGTATGGCGGGTTCGTGAAAAATGCCCCGGTGGTTCCCCGCATGTCGGTTCCTCAGAAACGATCCACCCATGGCGGGCAAAATTCCCGGACCAGGTTCTAAAAAACGGACCTTCCATACTGTTTGCATGGCGGGTTCGTGAAAAATGCCCCGGTGGTTCCCCGCATGTCGGTTCTTCAAAAACGATCCACCCATGGCGGGGAAAATTCCCGGTTCTAAAAAACGGACCCTCCATACTATTTGTATGGCGGGTTCGTGAAAAATGCCCCGGTGGTTCCCCGCATGTCGGTTCCCCAAAAACGCACCAACCGGGCGGGCAAAATTCCCGGACCGGCATCTGAAAAAGGGACCCTCTATACTGTTTGTATGGCGGGTTCGTGAAAAATGCCCCGGTGGTTCCCCGCATGTCGGTTCCTCAAAAACGTTCCACCCAGGGCGGGCAAAATTCCCGGACCGGGTTCTAAAAAACGGACCTTCCATACTGTTTGCATGGCGGGTTCATGAAAAATGCCCCGGTGGTTCCCCGCATGTCGGTTCTTCAAAAACGATCCACCCAGGGCGGGCAAAATTCCCGGACCGGGTTCTAAAAAACGGACCTTCCATACTGTTTGTATGGCGGGTTCGTGAAAAATGCCCCGGTGGTTCCCCGCATGTCGGTTCTTCAAAAACGATCCACCCATGGCGGGCAAAATTCCCGGACCAGGTTCTAAAAAACGGACCCTCCATACTATTTGTATGGCGGGTTCGTGAAAAATGCCCCGGTGGTTCCCCGCATGTCGGTTCCCCAAAAACGCACCAACCGGGCGGGCAAAATTCCCGGACCGGCATCTAAAAAAGGACCCTCTATACTGTTTGTATGGCGGGTTCGTGAAAAATGCCCCGGTGGTTCCCCGCATGTCGGTTCCTCAAAAACGTTCCACCCAGGGCGGGCAAATATCCCGGACCGGGTTCTAAAAAACGGACCTTCCATACTGTTTGCATGGCGGGTTGATGAAAAATGCCCCGGTGGTTCCCCGCATGTCGGTTCTTCAAATACGATCCACCCAGGGCGGGCAAAATTCCCGGACCGGGTTCTAAAAAACGGACCTTCCATACTGTTTGTATGGCGGGTTCGTGAAAAATGCCCCGGTGGTTCCCCGCATGTCGGTTCCTCAAAAACGTTCCACCCAGGGCGGGCAAAATTCCCGGACCGGGTTCTAAAAAACGGACCTTCCATACTGTTTGCATGGCGGGTTCGTGAAAAATGCCCCGGTGGTTCCCCGCATGTCGGTTCTTCAAAAACGATCCACCCATGGCGGGCAAAATTCCCGGACCGGGTTTTAAAAAACGGACCCTCCATACTATTTGTATGGCGGGTTCGTGAAAAATGCCCCGGTGGTTCCCCGCATGTCGGTTCCCCAAAAACGCACCAACCGGGCGGGCAAAATTCCCGGACGGGGATCTAAAAAACGGACCCTCCATACTGTTTGTATGGCGGGTTCGTGAAAAATGCCCCGGTGGTTCCCCGCATGTCGGTTCCTCAAAATCGTTCCACCCAGGGCGGGCAAAATTCCCGGACCGGGTTCTAAAAAACGGACCCGAATACATTAACTGCAGCAGGTCCGTCAAAAATAACCCGGTTAGTTTTTCAATGTTTTGACTACCTTCTCAATTGTTTCAGCGGGGGGCTGCGCCCCCCGCACCCCCTGCTTATTGGGGCTCCGCCCCAAACCCTGGCCAGGGGCTTCGCCCCTGGACCCCGGGGACCCAGCTCTCCGCATGTCGCACGGCAGATTAAAAACGCTCGCTCGCTTCGCTCGCTCGCTTGATTATGCCGGTTCTGGTTTTTCCACATTCGCAGCCTTCGCAGTGTTCGCCAAGGTTCTTGCTAAGGTTCTTTGCTAATAAGCCTAACTATTAGTATGCCGGCTCAGATTTTTTCATATTTGCAGTGTTGCCAAAGTTGCTGCTGAGGTTTTGTTAAATAATCCTAGCACTTTGGATGCTGGTTCTGTTTTCTCTTATTCGCAGCGTTCGCCAAGGTTGCTGCTAAGGTTATAAAAAATAAGCCTAACCATTGGTATACCGGTTCTGGTATTCCTGTATTGGCAACTTTCGGTCAGTTGGCTAAGGAAGCGGTTTAAGTCGATCTACATACCCTTTTCCTGTTTTATATAATCTTGTTATTAGCATTATGTATGCCAAGGGTTCTGTCTGGGACGCGAGTCGAGTATTACATAGCTTTGTTTTAACAGCTGACCACCTTCAGCCCTTGTAACAACAGCATAACAAGGTTTTTAGCCCCCGGGCTGAGTACTTAACGGAAATCCCGACCACCGCGAGAAAAATGCAAAACAAATATAAACTAAGTTTATTCAATTTTTTATGAGGTTTCGGCTTATTCGCAACAAAACGTTCGTAACAAAGGACCCCTCTCTTATGCAACACATCAGTAACACGCCTCGTGCTAGTAATTCACATAAATACTATATAAATTAGTTACGTTTACGTTCCAAGCTGTAATAATGTTAAGGTATTCTGGATACACTTTAACCTTTACATGAACTTGGCGAATCTTGCGAACTGCAGCGAACACATGCGAATATTAAAACTGGGATTTGGACCCAGACTGATGCGATGCAGTAAAAGTTTACGTACATAATAAGAGCTTAACAAGGTACAACAGTATCTACCGCGGCCGTAAATAAGTACTATACTCCGATAATATCAAGAGCGTAATGCTGATCCCCAAAATTTAATGCAAGCAGTCAACACTAATAATTATTTGATGTAAAAAGTTGCAATCAGAAAAATTAAAACCACTGCAATGATCATACAAATTATAACCTAAACCTTAACATGAGCCTCGTTGTACGGTATGTGTACTTATGTACATAAGCACTGAAGTAGTGCAGTGCAATTAATTGTAAGTACAAAAGCACGGGGTGGTGCTATGAATAAATTTTCGGTAAATAACAATTCTTTTATACGGCTAAAGCGTAACGGTATAACGATCAAGTTCAGGTCTGTTGTGTAAATACGATAGGAAGAATTACAGGTGTGCTATAACTTTGTGTCGCATACAGTATTCGCTATCCTAATGTCGCCAGGCATCGACGGCGCCGATTTATTGAAGCCATAATAAATATTCACGGAAGGCCGCCCACCTAAGGCACCAATTGCGATCAAGGATTTAGCTACACTTATAGATGATAACAAACATTTACGTAAGGCCGCCCCCTAAGGCACCAATTGCGATCAAAGATTTACTATACTAATAGATATTTGCGTATGCTGCCGATGGAGTTTTAGCTATCACCAAAGCCGTCGTCTCATCAAGTCCCCGGCATTTGCACAGACTTTGCATTGATTTTATGAAATCCACATTCACGGAGTCTGTCATGGCCGCTATCACATTAATGATGCATTAGTACAGAGAAATAATACTGGCACTCACACATATACCAGCCTCGTTTCCCTATATTCGCAGCGTTCGCCAAGGGCGGAACTGGGGTCAACTGCACTGCATTATTCAATAATTAGTGCAAAACGTTTTTTTATTAAAAAACGTGGCAGTGTTGTAGGCTACGCAAAAATACGTACGCTTGCACATTGAGGGGTCACTGATCTCATATGAAGCCAAAATAACCGTCGGGAAGAAGCTTCCTAATGTTAGACCTTCTTTTCCAGTCGAATGTTTTCTGCCACCACCATGCAGGAAACGGATGCCAGATGCAAGAAAGACTCTAGGAGTTGGGACAATTTGGCCAATAATAAAAACTATTAAGGAATAATTAAAGACTGTAAGAGAATACAGAAAGTACTATCCAACTTTCCAATTCTTAATTAATAACCATACGAGTACTGTGCGATCGCTATCATGAAGGAATCCCAAGTCTTTGATCCACCAAACGCAAAATGCAAAAAAGGTATTATTTGAAAAGCGGAGGTTTTTGTACAGCATGTATAAGTTCTTTAACAAAAAGACTTGGTATCATGAGACAAGTACCAGCACAACAATTTCAACTGAAACCCTTCATCTATGCTATATCCTGATGTTACATCAGTACTCAAATCACAATTACGCCTAACTTGCGTGCATCTTAACGTGCTACGTAGCGTTTGAGTACTGAGTACTTAGTTTCCGTATTAGCGGACAGCTGAACTCCTGTAGTTGGTGACGTGCGAAGCAACATCCATGGTGGTTGACTGGCTGCCATATTATTATAAATCAGGAGGACGTTCAATTTGGCAACATGCACCTGCGAAGGCGCAGCGTTGGCAGATCTCCCAGAGGACCAACGCGGTATTACAGCACGTCTAACGTGCGTCCATCTTAGCGTACCACGTAGCGGAAAAAATAGCAGCACCGGCTTGTCAATAAAAAGTAAAGTGTACCTTCATTTATTCATTGTGAATTTAGAATTACCAATTTTGTGCTGATTTAATAATGAATTAATAACAGTACTGTGCATGCTTCCATAGTTCATGTCACTTCATAGTTTAAAATTTAAATAATACAGGGTTACACACCTACCTGAAACACACAAAAATCTGAAAGCGTCCGGACTTATGTTATTCCTCCGTCCGGACTTATGTTATTTTATGTTTGATCATTGTCTTTCTTCTCTTTCACCGTTGTTTTATATCGAATTCGTCGTTTTTATGTAATTCATTTGCGCTGTTGGATTGGATTTTGGGCTTAGTGTGGGGCTTAGTGTTTGGATTTTGGGATATCATTTGTCGAAAGTTCTATACTTCGTACTCCTATTCGTAAATGATTATTATAAAAGCACTTCGTAAAATTTTTATTTGAGTCGCTGACTGGTGTTATTCGTTGTGTCAGCTTTTCTCGTATCTACACAAACCCAGAAAAAGTACGGAATAGCACTCTAGCAATACAGAACTATTAATGAACCAAACAGCTAGATTTAAAGTTAAAATCATCGAATTTAAAACGCAAACTGCTCCGTGGGCGCGATAATGAGTTCCTTAATACACACATGCAGCGGTGGATTAACGACATAAGCGATAGCGTTAGCGATGTCCTGCGCTTCGAGCTCCTTCATGCCACCAAAGGCGCCTTGCATCTGCTTTACATTCTCCTCACCAACCCATCGGTTACTGAAGTCGGTCTGTACGGCACCTGGACTGATGCTCTGTACAGAAACCAGTAAGAATTATTGTATCCCGCATTCAGTTATTATTTCGCAGCGTACAACTGACCGTTACGCGGATCTTTTTGGAGATATCCTTCACTTCGCGGTACAGCGCCTCCGTCAGCGCGATGACCATATGTTTGGTGGCTGAATAGAAGTGGGTGCTAGCCATCGGCGGGATCGAATGACCCGCCATACTGTACTCAATAACACAACATCGCTGCTTAAGTTGTTCCTTTAAGTGTCGGTTAAGCAGAATGCTGATTACCTGTTGATATTGATAATGTGACCATCGGAGATTTGGTTCTTAGCCATTAGTCGCAAGGCTTCACGCGCGCAGATAGACAGCCCCATAACGTTGACCTGACGAGAAAAGTTTTGAAACTTATTAATGGAGCTGCTGGTATACATACTGTAAATGTACACAATCAAACACTGCATACTGACGTACATCGATCATCTCGCGCCACTGATCAGCACTACCGGTTGAGAGCGTATCGGGTTTGGCCATGCCGGCATTATTCACAAGAACGTCCACGTGTTTGTGGGTCTTCTCGATCTCCGCGAACATGCGCTTGATATCTTCCTCTTTGAAGATATCACATTTGATAGCGCGCACGGTCCCGGCGCCTTTTGGTAAAGTGTTACTTATTTAGGGCCTACAATGTACGAGTGTATGATACACATTATGACTGGAGGCATTACCGCCCTTTCCCAAAATGACGCAGTTCAGCGCGGTCGCGATTCAGTTTCGTATGTGCATCACTTTTAATTTTCCTCTTGCATTACTCTGTACCTCGATTTTTTCCAGGTTCCGCGCGCATCCGATAACATTCATTCCCTGGCGTGCCAGTGTTTCCGCCGCCGCCAATCCGATGCCAGACGAAGCTCCCGTTACCAGTGCTGTACGACCTCGCCAACGGTCCATCACGTGATGAAATTTATGAAAATTTGGTATAACGCTAAAAACGTAAGTAGCGCAGGCCGCGTAACTTAACTAAATACGAATGGGTTGGGTAGAAATCCGTGAATGAAACGTTTTTTAGTTTGCGGACTGTCTGACTGCCACAACCACGCTTTATAAAGTCATCGCGCCGTTATAACTAAACAGCTGATGGATAAGATTAGCTGCTTACCTGGCATGACGGTACAGTTTATATGCAGGTTAAGCGAGAGACAACACGTTGCAAATGGCGGAAAGATTTGCCGGCTTGACTGCCATACAGGTGCTGATGCAATCGTATGCAAACAGATTACTTATGACTGATATCGAAGAAAGTACGAGAAAGAATTATAAGCGCGGCAAATCGGTAGAGGCGGACGTTGCACATACCTACACCTATGGCCCATTTCGTACCACTCTATAAAATCGGCCCCTTTTTTGTTCACTGTATTCCACGTATTCCTATGTATTCCACACGTATTTTGTCTGTATTCACGTTATGTTCTCCATTATTTTGCTTTTCCAACTATGTCTTCCTGTGCTGTATTACCGTATTGCCACGTATTCTACCCGTATGCTGTCCGTGTTGACAATGTATTCTTCGGTTTCTTAGGCTTCTTAGGTTTTTAACTAGAACAGCAGGGAATACTTGGTGAATACTGGCTGAATACGTGGGAATGCGCTAACATGCTGCAGGAAGACAGTAGCCGTAAAGGTTAGATAAGAGAGTTAGGGAATACTTTAGGAATACAGGCAGAATGCAGGTAGTATACGTGGGAATACGGGCACACTCCACAGATATACTAATCTCGCCTCTATGACTAAGGTCCCTTCAGTCTTTAGCAGTATTCCCACGTATTCCATCCGTATTCTGCCTGTATTCCTACTGTATTCGCGTCGTCGCGAGGGATTTTCCATTATATAGCTTTAATTTAGACATGACTTTGGTCTTCTTTAGTGTTTCTCGTATGCTCCCGTATTCCGCCTGTATTCTCCATGTACAGATATTCTTGGGTTTTCGAATTAAAAAACTTAGAATACGCCTTGAATTTGGGCAGAATACAGGTGGAATACGTAGGAATACATGGTCATTGGCACAGAATACTACTGAAATCAGATTATATCGGAAGCGGAAAATACAGTAGGAATACAACCGGAATACTTAGGAATACATGGAATACAGTAACAAAAAAAGGGGGTCGGTTTTCTAGAGTGGTACGAAATGGGCCATATCTATGTATATATTGTGCAGCAACTGTCCAGCTGCAAACGCCATTTTGTACCCGTAACGCAGCTTTATAAAGGTCACTGTTAAATTAACTCCGCTCTGTATTTCAGTATTTGACAGTCATTGCGATTCTGCTAGCTCACTTGGCACCAGACGAATATTTCAGAAATCCTATAAGCTCCTAGCTTTTCGTGTTATTTGTATAGTTTCAGTTGTCACCGTCCTAAATGTACGGCGCATCTTGTGGCCCTGAAACCGCCCAAACATCCGGTAATCGTAAATTTGATTATATTTTCGTGGATGCGGAGACTGAACCCAATTCTGGATAAAATTTCATGTTAAACTTGTTAAGCGGTTTAATCGCCACAACATCCGGCGCTCAAATATGCGGTCCGGACTACTTGGACGGTCACCTTCGTATTAAATTGCTGGCTGCTTAGTGGGACAGACGATAAATGTCTTAACATTGACATGCTGCGGTGCCCCCAGAATGTACAGCACGCTGTTGGCAATGTCTTCGCCGGACAACGGCTGGAAATCCGTCCCAAATCCTCCTGCTTCCGGTGGGTGTTCGGCGCTGGCCGCGGAGCGCTGGAAGATGTCCGTAGCCACAACTCCGGGGCTGATATCCTGCATAATATCAGGAAATACGTTTGTTTCTCCTGTATCTAATGATGGCGTTTGTGGTGGTTTAGATTACCGTAACGCGAATATTGTTTTTCGGCTCCATGGCGCGTACTTCCCGGTGCAGTGATTCCGTCAGAGATGTGATCATATGTTTAGTGCCGGAGTAGAAATGATAGGGGGCGGCATTCAAGTGGATGTGGCCACCATAACTGAATTTAAACAAATACCTAATTATACTTTGTTTTCTTTAAAAATACTGTACTTGAATACTTTGTATTTTATAAATGTACAGCACATAGACAACCGACTGACCTGTTGATGTTGATGATATTTCCATCAGTAACTCCGTCTTGTTGCATAAGCTTCAGAGCTTCCCTGGCGCAGACACTTAAACCGAGAACATTGATCTATAGAGTGAACAATTTCATAAACAAACTTTCCTTGGTCATTGTGTTGATTGATATAGAAGTATGCAAACCTCCAACATTTCTCGCCATTTTTCAGTTCGACCGGACAACAGCGAATCCAGTTGCACCACTCCGGCGTTGTTAACCAGTACATCGACATGACCGTGTTGTTTACGGATTTGCTCGAACATGGCGGCGATCTGCTGCGGCTGGCTGACATCACACTTAATCGCTTCGATGCTGCCGGGTCCTTTTCCGTGCTTCTTGGCTAATTCCTGTTATAACAAGCTATTTTTTTATAATACAGCAGCACAGGCAAATGCGCAACTGGATCAGCGTACATGGATTTTTTCCAGGTTGCGCGCGCAGCCAACCACTTTCATCCCGCTTCCTGCCAGTGCATCGGCGATGGCGTAGCCAATACCGGACGATGCGCCCGTCACCAGTGCTGTGCGGCCTTTCCAGCGCTCCATCGTTATTTGCGCTAAGCGTATATTTTTACGGTAGACGTCTGTCGCAAAAAAAGAATCTGTTGTACCTAAAGGATTACTGCAAAAGTGTTTAGTCATGCGATGAAAGTTTGAACCTATGGTGAGGATTTTATTCTTAAATTTTACGCCGCAGGCTAGTGGCTCACCTATTCTGTACGATAAACACATCTCTTTCATGGTGGTTGGCGAACGCCCCTTTGATGTTTATTGTACAGTACGGAAAACGTTTCGTGAGTTTCCTTAAGGAAACCGGTTTATGTTGTTGTCGTCTTGCATGTAGGTTTACGATTTACCGGTGCTACAGATATACACTCCTGCTTCTCACGTGCTCTTAGCGTGCATATCATTCATTAGGCTCAATATTCAACAGAAAATTAAATCCTACAGTACTACTTGGCTTACTTCGAAGTATTCAAAAACACAATGGAAGCGCTTGCCAAACAGGTTGTCATAAGAAAGAGCGTGGAAATCTTTTCTCCGCAAACAAAACAACTTGCGGTTATCTGACTCAGCTATTTCTCTACGCTTCGTTGGCCACCGAACATGGAATGATATAAAGAATGCGTGCGTTTATAGGAGCGACTGACGGTAGTTGCGGTTTTACGCTTCAACCTGAAAAACATAGCAGGTATACGGGTTTAAAGGAAAACATTTTCAAGAAGTTCGTTTCCTTGGGACTAAATTTGTTAAACCTTCCTTGTTTAAACAGAGCGTTCATACTTTTAGTTATTATGGAACGCTGGAAAGGTCGAACAGCCTTGGTGACCGGTGCATCCGCGGGAATCGGGTATGCCATTGCCGATGCACTAGCACGCAGCGGAATGAATGTGATCGGATGCGCGCGAAACGTGGAAAAAATCAATGTATAACGATCCTTCGCATTTTTACTTTAGCGGGCACTAACACGTTTTTACTAATACTGAGCGATTTGAATGCAGGAATTGGTTAAGAAACATGAAAAAGGACCAGGCCGCGTTGAACCGGTACAGTGTGATGTCAGCCAGCCACAACAAATAACCGCGATGTTCGAGCACGTTGCAAAAAAATACGGACATGTCGATGTGCTGGTCAACAATGCCGGTTTGGTGCAGTTGGATCCGCTGATGTCGGGCAGAACAGAGAAATGGCGGGAAATGCTGGAGGTGAGCTTGATATGTTGTCACCGTAGAGCAGTGTGCTAATTGGTCGGGTGGTAGGTAAACGTCCTTGGTTTAAGTGTCTGCGCCAGGGAGGCACTGAAACTGATGCAGAAAGACGGCGTCACTGATGGAAACATCATCAATATCAACAGGTGCGTGGGTCGAGAATTGCTTTAGTTTATTTCGGTGTCCAACCAAGGAGTTTTATCGAACTTACCTATTTTAATTCTACAGCTACGGTGGCCATTTTCCGATTAATCTGCCCGCCTACCACTTCTACAGCGGCACGAAGCATATGATCACTTCTCTGACAGAATCACTGCACCGCGAAGTGCGGGCGATGGAACCGAAGAACGACATGAGGGTTACCGTAAGAATCGCGACCACGAAGCATTGCTGCGATGGACAATGTTACGTAACCGCTTTTTTCTACCTAATAGGACATTAGCCCGGGCGTGGTACTGACGGAGATCCTCCAGCGTTCCATGGCCCAGGCCGGAATGCCGACAATCGATTCTGGTAAAGACTTCACCAAAGACTACAAATGCCTGAACGGCGACGATATCGCTGATACGGTGTTGTTTGTTCTGGCCGCTCCGCAACATGTCAACGTAAAAACCTTGATTGTCTGTCCGACACAGCAGCCACAGGTGTAAAGCGAATTCAGTTAATATGTTAATCTGGCTGGCAGTAATATCGTAGTGCATGAATGGCATTAGTAATAATACTCTTGACGGTCAAGTCACATTTTCTCGTTTCTTCAAAATTAATACTGTGGAAATATTTCTTTGCGTATAATCATATTTCATTCGATTTCTGCAACCAGAGCGTGTGCGCCATGCTTTGACGCAGCGACGGTTGATGTTACCGTTTATTGTTACCGGCGTTTAAATACTGATTTCTTTGCGCATGACAACTGTGTAACACGGCGTATAATGTAGCCCATCTTTACATTTTAGGTGCTTCCCTGGTTTGTAATTTTGATGACATATTAATTTCATGATCGTAATGCATACTGGTAACATACGCGCACGTCGTTATAATTTATGTCTAGCTCCGGTCTTGTTCCAGCTTTCAACTCGCCTTCCGATATACTGCCCAAAAAACCGCTTCCAAAGCGGTATTTGCGTGAGATTATTTACTACGGTACATTATGCAGTGATCATGAGGTTAATGAGTTTGCATCTAGGCCTGGCGGCCGAAGACGTCGTGCAGTCGTGCTCTAGCTACTCGTACTATAGGAGTATTGTACAGCACTAATCCTCATGTTTGTGGCCGATCCGAAGCCACATCGGAGCTCGAAGCCACTTTGCCGCCGTGCCAAAAGTGTGGTTTCTTGCTGCGTTATTGCTGGCTTTCTGCTTACAGTAACAGTAAGATTTTGATGCAATGCAGTGTGCTTGCGCACAGACATCCGCAGAGCATAGTGACCATACATATGGTACAGTATGTACAAGCAAACTAACCGGAAAGTCACAAACCAGTTAACACCATCGTTTCGTTTAAATTTCTACAGAAACTTGATTTGCAGAAAATTCCGATTCGGAATTATTAAATACGCAAGAGAGATGCAGTTGTGTGACTTGTGACGACGCGTGGACTTGGTGGACAACAAAACCCGGAATAACTTGAAGGCATTTTCGTTGCACGATGAGGAGCGAGTTACACGAATCTATACCGGCACGTTATTACTAGTACCTCGTATTACTTATAGTGATCATACCACCTAGACATGCATATATTTCTTTGCATTAAGCAAACGATATAAACAACAACACCAGCCACCAGGCTGCTCTTTCCCACTATTTACGGTTTACTCATTACCAAAGAGCCTGTGCGCCATGTTGAAAGTTACTTGTGTCTCTGTGTGTTATTTCGGTTCTGCTGATGGCAACAGCAGCTGTTCCATTTCCAGCTGTACCTTTCGGGAATAATACAGGAAATTCATCGCAGCCTACTACGAAGGCAGCGGATACACCGGTGCTCGACCACGAAGCGGTCAACAACACTCTCAACGCAACGAAAGCGAACTCTGACGGAACCCAAGCCCGCAATGCGTTCACCTGCATGCCATTATGGTTCCCAGTTCCACCCTGTACACGGCCTCCCCGGGCTCCCCTTCCGCCAACCCCAAAACCGCCTATCAAAGGATGAAACAACAAGACAACCAGCTAAGGGGAACCAGAAAGTTTTGCGCTCAGAATCATCATGATGGTATCAGTGCTGGTTGAAACGGTCTATGCTTCTTGTGGAATCTCGCAAATAAACATGTAAAACATAGCATTACTATTACGTCGACGTCGACGATAGGTATGCCATTTGATTGGTTGAATCGCATCGAGAAAATTTAATGAGCAAATGAGAAACCGAAAAGTCTAGAATCATAGCTTGCGCCACAATTTTGTATAATAACTCTATAGAGTAATAATAATTACTCTGTAACTACTCTATATGCCCAGTGAAGCAGGTGACAGCAACAGCCGGAAGTCGAGCCGTTAGTATAATATGGTGTTCTACGGCTTTAATTGAGCGATCCTTGTATCTTACAGCAAAAGTACAACGTGAATGCGGAAATCACCGGCCTGAATAAAGATAATCTATTAAGGTCTTGATTGTACAAAATAGTTAACAACAAGAGGTACCATCACGATAGACACTGTTTGAGAAGTGTTCCCGCTGTGCAGTTCTGACGGGAAACTGGTTGTGTAAAAATTCAGCAGCTTTATTGGGCGAACAACTGCTCTTCAGTTGCCGCGGGCGCTAATAGTTCGCATATATTATACTATGGGCTAACAGAAATTAGGCGCACCGTACATATTTAATTTTCATTCTCGAAGATACTGTAAACCGTTTTAACACCCCTGTGATGCTTGAATGGTCAGAGGCATAAATTTATAAACTTATTTTTAAAAAAAAACTGTTATCAAAAATCACTTTGGTGCAATGGAACGCTGGAAAGGCAAAACTGCATTAGTAACGGGTGCATCTGCTGGAATCGGTTACGCCATCGCCGATGCCCTGGCTCGTCATGGCATGAAAGTGATCGGCTGCGCTCGAAACATTGCCACAATCCATGTAAGCAAATCACAGCTTTTAATATGTATTTCTGTGCTTCGGCATAATTATTAATTTTGTGTGATCTACAAAAAGGAACTAGCGAAGAGCCATAACAACGGACCCGGTCATGTGGAAGCGGTACAGTGCGATGTCAGCAAGCCTGATCAAATCACGGCCATGTTCGCGCACATTGCAGCAAAGTATGGACATGTCGATGTTCTGATCAACAACGCCGGACTGGTGCAGCTGGATCCGTTGATATCCGGGCGCAGGGAGAAATGGCGTGAGATGCTTGAGGTAAACATAGAGGCTCTATTTATATATTCACGGTATACAATATGTATCGGTAGTTAGAAGAAAAGCTGTGCTTTTTTGATAGGTCAATGTACTGGGACTTAGCGTGTGCGCCAGGGAGACTCTCCAGCTCATGCAGAAAGACGGCGTTACCGAAGGTGACATCATAAACGTCAACAGGTAACCTGTTCAGCATGGTCAGAAAAACTATACTTTAGATTCTCAGCACATATCTGAAAATGTCTACGTATTACTGACTTGGTTCAAGCTTGTAGCGACTTGGAATTTTTCACTTTATTACAAAGTGCAGTTACACATTTTACTTCAGTATGCCTGTTTTACATTTTCATTGGTAAAATAGTATTGGAGGCCATTGTCACGTCGATTACCCTGGTTACCATTTCTACGTGGGCACGAAACATATGGTTACTGCTTGGTTACTGCTCACTTGGTTACTGGTTACTGCTTACTGAAACATATGGTTACTGCTCACTTCTCGATCGCTGCTTGAGCTGGCCGGTCGAGACTTTTGCTATGCATGTTGCCCCCTGGTAATAGCATAGCGGTTCTCGAATTTAACTGGCGTTCTCAATTAAGAAAACTGCCGTATTCCATCTTTAAATTTGAACACCCTTGGTAATTATCGACATCAGTCCTCCCAGTCACCATGGACGTTCAGAACTGGTACCGATTCACACGCTGCCAATCTGGACATGAAGAAGCATACCTAGCCCGGTTTCTATATGACATTGTTTACCGTAAACTATCAATTAATTTCTCCACCGTCATCCTCGCTAACTCCTCCCGTCAGAAAATTCTTCCTCCCGCGTGGGATAACCTCCCCCATTCCGCACTGGTAAGATATCAGTCATTTCTTGGTGACTTCACTAATCAGTTATCCTACGCATGCAAGTATGACCTTTGGGCTGCGCATGACATTGCAGAATTATTTACTTGGGGGTTAGCCGAATATGCTTTAAGTGTTCTACGCTGTACGTCTTCTAAGCAGAAATTTTTTAACAAAAAGCGAAGTAATGCTGTTCCTTCCGAACTCCTGTCTCACCTATCTTCTGTCACTCGCGAAATTAATAAACTCAAGCGGAAGAAGCGCCGCCTTAGGGCCAATAACCGTGAGTTGTCTTTCGATTATGCCAATAACCTAAGTCAACTAAAAGTAATTAAAAAATCTCTGTCTGAAAAAGTTTTGCAGTTCCGATCATCAGCCGAGCGGAAAGAAAACGACAGCTGGTTTCGCCGTAATATGTTCAGTTTTATTAACAGTAAGCTTAAGCACGGTAACAACACCTCGAAAAGCGCACTTAAAACCAGTGATATCGAAGACTATTTTAAAAAGGTTTGCAATCCATCCGAGTTAGCGCCCCTTGACTGCTCTTGGTTCAGTAAACTGAACAAAAAACCGGTGACTGTGGACTTTAACTCGTCCGATATTCAGCCTTCCGATATTGAGTATATTCTAAAGGAAAAAAAACTTTCGTGTGGATCTGGCCTGGACGGCTTAAACTATGCTTTTCTGAAACCTTTCCCAATAATTCATAGATTCCTTGCTTTTCTTTTCAATAAAATTTTAAAATCGGGAAAGCCGTGTAGGTCATGGCAGACAGGTAAGACGATTCTTATACATAAGAAGGGTGATGTAAAGTCAGTCGAAAACTATCGCCCCATCACATTAACCAGCTGCGTAGGCAAAATTTTCCACTCTGTTATTTCTAAGCGATTAATGACTTTTTGCATAAAAAACGGTATAATCGATACGGATGTTCAGAAGGGCTTCATTGAAGAAATGAACGGATGTGGTGAACATTCGCTGAAACTCACGAAACTGATCGAACAGCAGCGCGCAAAAAAACGTGCGATGCATGTTACCTGGCTAGATGTAGCCAACGCATACGGCTCGGTAAGGAAAGAAGTTATGCTGGCAGCGTTGAAGCACTACGGCATCCCTAATGAAATCGTTAATTATATTAACAACTATTATACCGGGCTCTCTATTAAAATTCAAAATAATGATTCTTTTACTAGTGAGATCCCGTTTAACGTAGGACTGTTCCAGGGCGATACAATGAGTTGCGCGCTATTTTTGTTAATTTTCAACCCTGTTTTGGAATTTATTGAAAATAACCAGAAACATGGCATATCTTTTAATAGTTTACCGGACAAAAAGCTAGTCGCACTTAGCTTTGCTGATGACCTAACTTTAATTGTAAAAAACAAATCAACCATGCAGCGCCTGTTGAACGATGTCGATAGCAGGATGAATTCACTGGGTTTGAGATTACAGCCGAGTAAATGCCGAAGTTTTTCATTAAAAAAGGGTGTGTCTACTGTATCGGAATTTTCAATTAAAGGTCAACGCATAACAAACATTTCAGAAGAACCAATGAAGTTTTTGGGAGCTTGGATTTTTGAAAAACACCAGTCAACATCTGCTGGCAGTAAGCTTTGTGAAATTTTTGATGACTTTTTGCAGCGCATTGATAATCTTAATTTGCGTAATACTTTTAAAATTAAAATTTATAAAGATTATATGACATCCTGTGTCCGGTTTCTTCTTACTGTTCATGACTTAAGTCTGTCCGTTGTCGACCAATTGGAAAGTAAAGTCAATAAATACATTAAAAAGTGGATCGATTTGAGGGATTTTACCAACTGCGACTATTTTTATTCCTCTGATGGCCTAGATCTGAAGTCTGTTAAAGGAATTTATTTGCAAGCTCATGCAGCCTTTCTCGCGGATGCCATTTGTTCTACTGACACTGTTGTTTCGGTAATTGCATCCAATTCCTTGGAAAAATCCTGTTTATCAGATACAGCTATTATAGGCATTGTTAACAATACTGTAGAGGCTGGGAAAGAGGCCGGTATATCAAAAGGTAAAATTAGGAAGTTAGTGAGTGCGAAAGTCCGGTCAGAAATGACAACGAGGCGCGATAACAGGTTACGTACACTAGTTCAGCAGGGCGCGTGGAAGGCGGTAGCTGAAGCGCAGGCAGTGGATACTTTCTGGAAGTCAGTTCTATATAACTTACCAGAGAAGACCGTCTCTTTTATGGTCAAGGCAGCTCTCGACATTGCTCCTTCTTTCACTAATCTTTGCAAGTGGGGCATGTCTATTTCAGCTAAGTGTGATCTCTGTGGTGGGGAAAGCGGTACTCTCTGTCATATTCTTAATTGTTGCCCTATCGCTCTCTCTGGTGCACGCTATACCTGGCGACACAACAGCATTCTTAAAGCTATTTTCAACTGTTTTACCAGTGCGGCTGTGAATGGTAAGTGGGAGGTTCGTTGCGATTTGGACAACGAAAGTTACGAACGTCATTCTACGACCATCCCAGCCGACATTCTCCCTACCACCCTTTACCCTGATTTAACATGTATTAACCGTACCGAGAAGCGTATCATTTTAGCAGAGGTTACAGTCCCCTTCGAGTCTGAACAGGGATTCAGCAACGCCGACAAGCGAAAGAAGGAGCGCTACTCCCGCCTGTGCAGAGACCTGGACGTAGCAGGGTGGACAGTTGAATACCATCACCTCGCCATCGGAAGTAGAGGGATGATTCCCTCTAAAGCCGTGAATGCCATGCACCGCATCGCCAACACGGTAGCCGTTGGAGGAAAATACGTGAAAGCCAAACAGCTGCCAGAATCGCTTGCCTCTATCGCCCTTAGTTGTAGTTACGTAATTTTCCTGAATAAATCAAATGTTAACTGGGCAGTACCGGGCCCAAGCGAACTGTTTACGTATTGATATGCTTTCCTTCATGTCCAGTCGACCTCAGCACGGTCGAAAACGATGCTGTCCTGTTTACATTGTACCACTGCACTTCTGATGTCGATAATTGGCTGGTGCGATGTTCTCCCACCTTACCTTTATTGCGCACTGTTTTAATTATATAACTATAATAGCATTAATATAGAATTACGGTTGCGAATTATAGGAGTACAATGACAGGCGATTACGTGCGTAAGTGTCTATGCTTTCCCTTTTTCCCACAGGAAAACTTTTCAATTCCTTATTAAATTTTTTCTTTCCTTAATATTAACTTTAGTAATAAAGTTTTCAAGAGTTAGTTATTTTTACGTGGGTTTTGGGTTTTATGCATAGACCCCAGCGCGATCGTCTACCTGACACACTTATTTTGTTACATCTTCGCAACCGTAAATGATTTAAATAGCGCCACGGGCCTGCGTGCCTGCGAATCTTAACTTTATAATTATGTAATAGGGAAAGGAAGTCGCAATAAAGGCTGTGTTTTTTTTCCCTGACGGAATCACTGCATCGGGAAGTGCGCGCTATGAAGCCGGCAAACAACATCCGCATAACGGTACAATATGCGTAAACTGTGAAATGTCAATGCTCATGCGGAAAACAAGGCTCGCGTTACCCGCTGCTCGTGTTTTTCTGTAGGATTTGAGTCCCGGCGCGGTTATCACTGAAGTTTTTGAGCGGGCTCTGGCCAACGCGGCAACCAAGCCCGATCTGGTAGCTATCTTCAGCGCGGAATACGAGAAACTAACGTGTGCGGATATTGCTGATAGTGTGCTATATATCCTGTCAGCGCCGTCGCACGTCAACATCAAGACTCTCATTATTTCGCCCACTCAACAACCGCAGATTTAATAAGTAATTTTTTCATACTGTATAACAACCATTTCAATCGCATCAGGAATTGCGACTTTCTGCTGTTTGTCACGTCGTGTGCTACAGTATATGACCTTTAGTGAACGCTAACGAATACGTATGTACACTTTTCTGATAGACGAGATCAGTTAGGTTTTTGGAGGGCGCACCAATAAATAAATATACTTACATATTTCTCAATGCGGATTCTTGTAAATTTTATGAAGCTAATGTTCCTTTTGCACGTTGCGTCATCAAATGAATCCATATTTCATGTACTTTTACGTTTGAGTTCTATATGTTTGAGTTCAATCAGGAAAACGGGGAAAATGACTGTACGGCAATTTCAATCCAATGGCGTCTTCACTTTAGCAAATTTTTGATTGCTCGAAAACTGTGGCATTACACTCGTATAAAACTTTTGTACATTGCTGACTGTACGGTACAAAATGAATAACCGTGGTAGATTATGATATGCTGACTTTTTGAGTGTTTACCCCGTGAAAATGCTCCCTAATTCTCAGCAAGCCGTCGTTATCAGATCGGTTATAATTTTGTAGTTCTGCCAAATTCCAGCTATGCAACAGCGGGCAACTTGACGTTCACACGACAGTGTCTGTACTATGCGGTGTATACAACATACCAGCTGTATGAAGTATGGTGCATCGTTTATAATATTAGCACATTAAATTCCCGAAGAAATCCTACTAAAATCTGTAGTCATCTTTAAAATATATGATCAACTTACAAAGTTTGAAAAGCAGCGTCAATGGCACTTACCGCGGTGTTCATCATCTTTTCCGCGGTTTTCCTGATACTAGACACCGGCAAGGTAGCGGCGCATAATCAGACATGCAGTGCCTCTGCATTAGACGCCTGCCTCACGGGAGCACCTGCGGCTGACATTGGAAACCCCGCCGTGACGGCTATACTGGAGCGAGCTAGGGGCCATACGTTACCATACCGTGAATTCACCCAGCAGGACATGAATGCAGTTTGTCGGTACGCCTTGGGGTTCTTTGCACTAAATACACTGTTTACATAAAAACAATTATTATTGAATATAATTATTTTATTTCGTAATGTTTTCCAGTTAAGAAAAGGGGACTGGTACATGGTACCAAATTCGTGTACATGCACAAAAACTTTCGCTTTCGCGCACTCCCAGACACATTTCGGTTTATGACGTTTTGTAGCCAGAAGATTTGTATACACCGGCGTGAAAACCGTTTGTACGCGCAACGTCCGGTTCGGGAGTTATGGCTGTTAGAAAATTTGTATACAAATCTTCTGGCTACAGAATGTCATAAACCGAAACAAAAAAGTGTTTGGGCGCATCAGTGCGCGACAGTAAAATTTTTCGTGCATGTACACGAATTTGGTACCATGTACCGGGCCACTTCCCTTAATTTACTTCGATTGATTAATATGTTGTTCTGCTACAAAAAGGTTTTGCGTAAACTCGATGTTTCATTTTCGAACTTTTCTGTCAGGGAAGAATAAAAGAAAGAGTATGCACAATTAAAGAGTAATAACATTCTTACCGCAGCGTGGCGTCATTTGCCGGTCCGTGTTTGGAAAACCATATTAAAACCTGCTTGTCACCCACCGGAAACGTTAACGGTTCCAACTTCCACCAGTTCTTGAGCGCATCACGGAAGATTTTAGCTGAGCTATGCGCCCGCCCCAATCTGCTTAACGACGAACATCAGGGCTCCAAATGTCTGCACGTAATGGCTAGATACGGGAACGAATCCAGTTGTGATGATTATGCAAATGCAGAGAATCCCCTCCAGTGCCACAATGCGTCAGTATGGGATTTTCCACAACATCAGGTGTACTTTCAGGAGAACGATGTCCTCGGTCATCTGTGCTGGTAAAAGGGTGGTTATCCATTTCTGCGCTTGATAACACACCGTTGATGTGGTTATTATTGGTTTTTGCAGTTCGTTTAATAAAGCACAGCAGTGCGCTGCGAAAGGCACTACGACAGATGACAAAGCCAGCATGTGTTCGGTGGATGCGCGGAGGTTGGCTGGGGAGCTGCTTGGGATAATGGAGAAAGGGTACATGTGTGCCGATCGTGTCAAGTACTGCAGTATCATGTCTCAGCGAATCAGGACCCCAAGCAATAATTGTCGGCTACCTGGTGAATCGCACTAGCCATAGAAGGTGGGGTCGTGCAAAGGAGATATTACAGTATTTAGATTTTTTCTTGTGAGAAACATTGTCTCCATTATTGTCTCCTGTCTCCTGTGTGAGAAACACATGGTCTCCTGTGTGAGAAACAATGTCTCCTTTACTGTACAAAACTGCTGTGGCTCCTGACATACTGTTGTGCTGAAACGAATGAACGCCGCTGTTATGTTTTCGTATAGCAGTAATAAAGCAGCCGCAGGTTCACAGCGAATCCTGTTGATCAGTTTGCTGTTCTAACTGCTAATTATATGAAAAACATAGACGCGCCTGAGTAAATTTTTACCAATTTTTCACAGGATACCGGCATTATGGTTTTATTATTATTGCCGTTAGCCTCTGCAACGATGGCTTGACTTCGTTTCTTATTTATTCTTACTATGCGAGAGATAATGACGGAAATAACTGAATCTACACACCAAGTGCTTGAATAAGCCACAAATATTTTTTCAGCACATTTATGGGCGGCAAATTACGAATTATTTACGAGATCAAACACAGAACCATTAAATTATGTTATAGTAGGTACGTACGAGCATCCCAAACTATGTAAAGAAGCGATACGCAGCTCATCTGCAACCTTTGTAGTTCTTCTTGTAACGGAAAGACATATGGTTTCGCCCGCTTTATTAAAAGGGTACGCATTAGTATTGGAGAACGGTATTTCCGGTTGTGGTCTTGATCCAGTCCATCAGTCCGCTGATCCTTGTGTACACTGCCGGCTTTGTCGGATTTCCACAGCTGAAATACAATTATACCAAAAGTAAATAACAACACACAGAGCGGTATCCTAATAAAATAACAAACTACAACGGATTTCTAAATAATTTAACGGAAATTACCCCGTAAGAGGTCCAAAGCTGACAACCCCATGGAGAATTCAGCGTCGGCTAGTCGGGTCTTGGCAAACCAGTGGCCCGCCACTGTCGCCCTAAAAATTACAAATGGATGGCAACAGGATGATTACCAGCGTCCAACGTTAACGTTAACAAAACAAAATAAGCGAAGATATACCGAGCAGGCATCGACGGTGCCGGCTGGTGTCCCGGCGCACACTTGCACATTGCTCGTGACCATATTGCCCCAATACTGCGCCGCGCACTGCTGCCGTCCGATAATTTGCACACGGCCCTGCTGCAGTACCGATTTGTAGCTGGTGCCCGTGGGACCCGACTTGCCCCAGCCGGTCACCATGCAGGTGGTGCCGTGCGGGATATCATTCTTGCTGATGGGCAGACACACCGGACTAATTTGGGCTTTGAAGGTCAGGTTGGTGGCCAGCCGGAGAATGGCGATGTCGTTCCTGAAGTTGCCCGATTGGCCGGCGTAGTTCGGGTGCTGACCAATGCGGAGTACGGCGTGGTCTACTTGCGCCGCTTCGATGCGGGTTTGGTCGTGATCCCCAGCACGGATCATGTACTCGGCATTAATCCCACTGCAATCGCGCATTTAACGTTGAACATATTTGGGAAATAAAAACTCTGTGTGGCTTGTAAGATAAAACGTGTCCGTCCTCCAGAAATATTAATTTAAGAAGAAAAAATCCACCACTTTCAATTCGTCCATTAACTACCAGACTAGTGATTACACTGACTGTGAATTTCTATGCGGCCATCTTTGACTTTATGTAGTATGTACAATATATATATATTGTAAAAAAATCGCAAAGGCAAATTGTACTTTGAATGTAGACTTCTCTCGTGGGATTCCAGATCGCTTAATTACCATGTTGTGAGTAGCAAAACGCTCATGTCTAAGCTGCAGCTGACTTTAAAACTTCAGGTAGTAGTGACACATTTACACTACATATCCGCTGTGCTCCTGACGGAGCACTACTACAATTCAGTTTGTGCACTGTGCGAGCTCACGTCTGCCTCTACGCGGACTCAATCCCAATTTTGAATCCGCTGTTCTGTACAAAAAAATTAGCAGATACCCTTCCAGTTTTACATGTGTTCAGATGCGGACCGCACTTGTGTTCAGCTACCTGGAAGGAATATGATCGTAACAATACTTCTACTGATTTTAAAGTATGCCGCACTTACTTGTTCTCACTTACCTCACTTAACATTTGCATCTCTACCTTATATTGTGTGCGTTATCCCAAATTTGAAGTTTCATTTAAAGAACAGTTTTGAAAACAATACTTCAAGCAACTGCATCGATTATTTGGCTTGAACATAACGTGAAATACTTGCTCAAAATGTATTAAGAGTTATCAAATTTGAGATTGCTCAGATTTGTTTCACCTGTTAATTCTTCTCCTAGTGCAGTTTCAACGTTTTCGGGTGGGAGAGTAACTTCGCTGACTACTGCTGAACTTTTGAAACCACCCTGACAAGACTCAATTTTAAATCTGACGTTGTATAACTTTGATTTGGATACAACCGCTTCTCAAAGCAACGGAAAAAGATTCAGTTTGTAGTCCGAGCAGCGGTTTTTCTTTATGGGTATTCGGCCAGGATCCATACTTCAAATATAGTCATAAAATACATATTTACCCGACTAAACAATGAGCAGCCGTAACGACATATTTCTCGGTTAAAATGCTGCCTCCGCAATTCCACATCACTTGGCCGTTAGCCTGGCGGACGCCGAGACGAACCTGCCACGGCCAACTGCCAGCCACCGCATCATTGCCACCTGAAGATAAAGAAATTGCTTGTATTTTCTTTTCATTAAACCCGGCAGTAAGGCTGTGTCTGACCTTTAACTCTTGACATATCCGATCGCGGTGATATTTGAGGAATTCCGCAGGTGATAGCCGCTTCAGACAACGCTAGGAGTAAGTGCAGTGGTTGACAAATCAGAATATTAGAAGCATCTTATTATAGAGCTAAAGTTAAAACTAGAGTAACGACACACAATTCCTTACCACATACTATTCCGGTAATGGTCAACAGCATGAGGAGAAATCCACACGATGCCATCTTGAATTTTCGAGCGTAATCCCGAATGTTGATGATTGCAATTTTTTTACGAATGAAATATGCGTGCTGCTCTTTACACTGATTTGGAAGTTTTTATATTTCTACAAGGTTTTTCATCATAGTAATACTTGCACCTGGATGTGTATAACATTTGCTCGGCATACATACCGACAAGGATCAAGCGCATGTACAAGTATTCGGTGTACACATTACGCTAACTTCCGAAATGTTCTTCCTGTTGATAATTTAGTTGCTTCCTCATTACTTTTGGCAGGCCAGATCCTAACCATATAAAGAGTAACAGAGCACCTACGTATGTCATATGTGTAATTAGGAATCGCGTGAAAGTTCTTCTAACCTACTAGCCAACATCAAGTATTGCCATTTTGTATTGCTATGTTTACATAATTATCGGTGGATAAAATTCATTGTTTACATCAGAAACATACGTTTTCATAATACCATACTAGTATTCCAGTATCGACCACAACGAACGCGATAGGTGGGAATAAATTGATGTACAGATGTGGGAATACATCTGTACATCTTGTATGCAGTTGTTATTTGCTATTTTGATGCATAAATTATATTGGGGCGCAAACAAAATTCTGTGCGCCCGGAAATTTGCGGTTCACAGGTATTACATAAATTTTTGTTATAGTTTAGTCAAGTGCACGTTGATTCAGTTCACTATTGTTCCTCTTGGACCTTCAGTTACCATTGACCTACAACTACAATTACTTTGCGTATAAATACTCTATTTAAACTGGGAAATTAAGCATGGACGTTGCGATTCAGCCTACTCTGGCTTTTGTAAGAAAATGTAAGTAATTTGCTAAAATAGTAAGTACATAATAGCAAACTATAGGAGTGTATATCACTTTCTATCTGATTGTATTGCACAACAGTCTGCTAACGAAGAATACACTGACTGTGTGTGTTTCCTCAGTAAAATATCCCTTAATTCTCAGCAAACACGCCAAAATAATCATTTATCAGATCATCAAGGGTGCGCCAAAATTTCTACAGCCAGACGATCGAGTGAGACGACCGGCAAATCGAAGCTTTGCGAAGCTCGACTCAGTACGTAAAGAATAAAATTAATGGCAGCTGTCATTTATATCCCGCACTGCTGATTGTTGTAAGGATTTTGCTTACAATAAATAAAGTATTTCGCTCGCCCTTCTAGCGGACATAAATTAAAATTTTGCTAATTAAGTGCCTTACTACTCTAGTCGGAGACCATGCTAATCACAGTTCTGTGTGTTATCCTGTCAGCGGCGTTATTCGCACAAGGTGCCGAAGAGACCACGCCCAACCCGGCATGTAACGATTTTGCAATGTTGGCCTGCTTGATGGCACCCATGGCGCACTTTATGAGCCCCATCGGAATGGCCATGCTGGAGCGCATGGGCAACCGCACCGGAAGTGAAGCACAGTTTACCCAGGAAGACATCACCATGATCTGCCAGTACGATCAATATTCTTTTTGCATTCATAGTAAAATTTTTCTGTACAAGTACAAACAAAATTTTTTTTGTCCAGATCCAAACGTTACTTTTATTGTCAGGCTTTATTTTATTGAATTCGGTTCTGTGGTAAATTTTCTCAAACTTTTTAATGAATTTCTCATTTAAAATCCATTTTAAGATTTCAGAAAAGTTCTGTGAACCTTGTTTTGAATCATATTCGTCTCCATAGTTATAGCACGTGTCTTTAATACAGCAAAATTCCCGTAAGACGGGATAACAATTTCTCATAATTGCACACACAGGGTGACGTCAACGGCGGGTCAGTGTTTGGAAGGCTACATTAATAACTGCTTCTCATCCGCCGGAAACGGCTCCAACTTCCACCAATTCTTCAGTGGTAGCCTGCAAATTAGCAAGGAATTCTGTGCCCGCTCCAGCCTTTACGCCGACGGGAAGCTAGCCTATGAATGCCTGAATGAACTGGAAAAAAAAGACAACGGTTCCAGTTGCGGCGACGATGAGGAGTTTGAGGATCCCTTTCACTGTAATAATGCGTCCATGATGGAACTGCAGCAGCATCAGGTGTTCTTCCAGCAAAACGATGTGCTTGGTCATCTGTGCTGGTAGGTGCGCGGTTTTGCCGGATCTAGTCTACACTGAACTTTATTTCATTTTTTTTACAGTACGTTTGACAAGGTCAAACAATGCGCCGTGGCGAGCCAGATAAATAGCGTATGTTCCGCGGATGCGCGTCGAGTGATTGGAGAATTAGTTGGTGTGATTGATAAGGCGTATACGTGTGCCGACCGTCTTAAAGATTGCGCTACAATGCCCCAGCGCATCAGGACCAAAGCCAACAATTGCCGCCTAGCGGCAGATGCGCCATAGTGCACCTTTGAATATTCTTTACAAAAATTCCCACCTTTTTCTAGATGTGTTTTTACTATAATTCTAAAATATGTATCTGTACATGCGGAAGTTTTGCTGTACGTATTTAATACTTACTATAGTGCTGTGGTAGGTATATACTTTCTTTGCAACCTTTGTAGATGCTAGCTGTACACTATCTTACAATTGTTAGTTTAACGTGATAATATTGAGAACCGATACCCAGCATGGCCTAACAATGTTTTCCGCTAAAGAAAAGGAAAAAAAATAAAAAATTTTCCGACGACTGAGAATTGAACTCAGGACCTGGCGGTATCTGATATACTACAGCCGCCCGCTCTGCCAACTGAGCTATCATCGGTTGGTTAAATTTTCTTTTTCACTTCAGCGGAAGTAGGTGAATTGTGACCGGCAAAAATGATACGGATCAGCAGCATCCGACACCTTTCAAGTTTTAAACTATTAAAGTGCAACTGGACCGGTTAACGGTAGAAAATGTATCTGTAGGACGTGTAATACGACCGGCAGATCAATGCATATAATAGATGACGATGCATATAATATCTGTATATTCAGTACATCGCAAATCGGTATTTAAGAATTAAGGGATTTGGCCCGGTACATACAGTATCACCAAATTCGTGTACATACACGGGAACTTTCGCTGTCGCGCACTCCAAAACACGTTTTTGCATTGCTTTATTGTATTTTGTAGCCAAAAGATTTGTATATATAGGCATGAAATCCGTTTTTGCGCGCAACATCCGGTTCGGGAGTTGTGGCTGTTAGAAAATTCCAAAAAGTTTAAATGCATTCAGGTGTACCAAAAGTCTCATTATGGACCGATCCCTTTCAAGTTTTGCACGTAAATGCACATAACCATGAAGATCGTTCTTACACGGATCCAGACTTCCACGATTTTTTTCGAATTTTAAAATGAATTTTAAAATTTTTGAAATTCATTTTAAAATTTTAAAAGCATGCTAGAACAGTGGATCGGTGTAAGAACGATCTTCATGGTTATGCGCATTTACCTGCAAAATTTGAAAGTGATCGGTCCATAATGAGACTTTTGGTACACCTGAATGCATTTAAACTTTTTTGAATTTTCTAACAGCCATAACTCCCGAACCGGATGTTGCGCGCAAAAACGGATTTCACGCCTATGAATACAAATCATTTGGCTACACAATGTCAAAAAGCAACCCAAAAAAGTGTTTGGAAGTGCGCGAAAGCGAATATTCCCGTGTATGCACACGAATTTGGTGCTATGTACCGGGCCAAATCCCTTAAGACACGTATTCATCTGTTTATTTGTCAATCTGCTCTTTTTATCCACCATCTTAAAAGGCGAGAGCAAAATGTTGGATAAAAAGGCATGGATGATATGCCGCACAAGAACGGTTTGAATAAAAGTAGTGCTTAGATTAGGACAAAAACCGGAAGCCCTGACAAGACACAGAAGTGACAGTAATTATAACAATAACAACAACAATCATAACTCTGTATGATTGAAAATGCAGAGAGATTTAGAATGAGCACATGTTTACAGTCTGGGCAACTTTGGATACCCGGACTGGCCTGCATCAAATAAGATCATAAATAAGAACATGCATGCATTTGTCAAACCGTCAGGTAAAAAACAACACCAAAAACTAAAAACAATGAGGGGAACCGTTTTTGGGATGCATCGTTTGAGAAAATGCGCGTCTCCGTCCAGGCCACTTGATTCTTGTCCTGAGGAAGCTTCGGATTCTTGCAGTCAATCGGTATGAAGATCTCTTCTCTCGTTATCGCCGGACTAACGGCTTGGCACATTTCATACAACTGGCCGGCGCTTTTCGGTGCAATCAGTCCGGGATTAACCCGGAAGAGATCCCGCAACCAGGCGTATTCGCAATCACAATGCCGCAGTCGCAACTGTTGATCGCGAGCAGCCTTTTCGTCCATCCAGGAAGAGAGAAAAAAATTCTTCTCCAGTGCCAGTAAGCGCAGATCCGGGATGTGCGTGAAGGTATACGGCTCCAGCTCCATCGTGACGCATTCACTGAAGACGATGGAGCGCAGACGGAGATTCTGGGCAAAATCATCGCGGTGCACCGTTAGCGGTTTCCGGTAACTGTAGTCGCATTTATCGATGGTGAAGCTCAAGAGACTGGTGAAATTCAGTGTCGGCATTTTGCCGGTACAGCGATAGTGGCAGTTGTACATGGTGAATTCGATAATGTTGCGGCGGATGGGATCCAGAGCCTGGTGGATGAACATACCCTCCGGGAGGAAGTGGTAGTCCACGGCCACCGCCATCTTGGTCATCGTGAGGTAGGTGTCGTACATGCCCAGCCGGACTGCGCGATCCGCCCGGACCGTGGCCATGCCCAGGCTGATGTTGCGGAAAATTAACGAGCTTTGGCTGCGGTTGGGGTGCTTGAAATTCAGGTCCACCACGGACGAACCCACACATTCGGGGATCCTGCAATTCAGCCGAACAATCACAGCCCGAAACGTTTGGTTTAAACGCACCAATCTAATGTGCGGTTAAATAAGCGCTCATTAAAACAATTATGAAAATTTTAACGGTCATTACCACACACAGGACACTGACAAGTATTTTTATGTATAATATCTGGGTGATCGTTGCACTCACTGTGCATACTCTGCAGTTGAAAATTTCTTTAGACTCAAGGGAAGTAAGTAAAAGGCTGTTGAATGTTAATTATGTTATATTACAAGATTGCTGGTTAATCTCAATCTACTGAATAACTGTTCGCAATCAAAACGCACATAAGAAAGGCCATGTTATCGCACTCTTCCTGCTTCATGGGTTGACAGTTGAAGGTGGGAAAAGGTGCCAGTTGGAAAGATGTGGGCACGGATGGCGGTGCCGACGTACTGGACGTCACATTGCCTGCAATATCGTTGTGGACAATCAAAGAACAATACATATACCTGAGTGCACATATCACAATGGCATATCGTATGCCAAAGCAGTTTAAAGGTTATTACACCAACTACTACCAAATTACCCATATTATTCACTACCAAATTACCCATATTATTATGGTCACAAATAACAATCAAAAGACGCTAATTACAGAATTACAGAATACAGTTTGCGGCCTCCAGTTATGTTAGAATGCATTGTATACAAGTATATATTATTATTGTCATGTGCATTGTATACTCAAACATATAATGTATAAAGTATAGATATAACGATTACTTACTGTTCGCGCACCAGTCGAGGCTTTCCTGAGGAAGTGGCTGTAAAGACTGAACTACCACCATCACCACTGCAAATTGGAGCGAAATAGAAAAGTAGGCGAACAAGTTTACATATACACATATATATATATCTAAAAAAAGTCTTACATACTGTACCAGTATTACAGTTTACATATGATCTGTTTTTGCTTTAATTATGTATCTTATCATCATGCGAGCGGAGCCTGATCCTCTTCTGTAATTGCATTTATTAGGTTCTCAAGCAACATATTTGCACACCACTGTAATTCCCGTTTAAACATTTGGAATGCTGCAAATTCCATGTAGTCATTTAATTTATATACCACCCAAACCCCAACATAATTATTTACCGATACCTTCAAGGCTTCAACTGCAAAAAGCTCTGCGCAAAAAATAATGATATGTTATAAAGCTGCTTTGTACTTACTGGTGGTAAGGCATATTCCCCATAAAAACTCCCTGCTCCAAGTCATTTTCCGATATCGAGGGTCAGGATCGGGAAAATAAAAATATACCGCTCAGGACATCCCAAAAACCGAGAGAATTGTGCCAAGTCAGGTAAGTGCAGCCGTTAAATGGCCCGTGGCATTATGTTATTGTAGGTCCTCGTGATATAGCTGGCAGCGTTGTACAACCTCTTGCGTCCATGTATCTGTACAGTACATGTAAAACAACAAAAACCGAAAGTGTATTTCATTCTGTGGTAAGTTCAAAACTGATGTTTACTACACGCGTGAAATTTTATTACAGTGTGTTATGTAGCTTTGCGGCTGGAGTGCCACAGTACCATGGTATACGTAGATCAAGGTTTATCCATATCCAGACGAAGCTTATAAACCGCAAGTGAGCTGCGGGATCTGTTTACAAGTGCATGTTTATGCACGTACCGTACACAAGATACCCTACTGTACGTTGTGTTTATGTGGTGTTACTAGCGCGTGTTGTGCTACGGCCAGGAAGGTTTTACAGTTGATATTAGTTCGTACCTCATACAAAACGCACACACAGCCGGCTCAACTGTACAAACCCGGCACTACATCATAAAAAGCCGGGAAGCGTATTTAAAATTTATCTGTACATATGTGGTGAGCACCCACAGAAATATTAGAAGCGACTATTTACAGATATGCGTATACTCGTGTAGTTTCGTCTAAAGGGTACAGTACCCGATAAACTTTGACGCTGTTACGGGGCTCAATGCAATCGATAATAATTATTACGGTGGTCCGTGGATCCATCGTGTTGTCTGCGGCAGTGATCAGCTGGGATTCCGCCGATATAGCGGCTGCCGGCTCAGAGCGGGCAAATTCTACTCTAGTACCATTGCAGGCATGGCTTGCTGGTATTATCCTGCCGAATCGCCGATACAAACAGCTTATGATTAAAATAATTATATTCTCCCGGCCAGGGCAGCCATTTTCATCGACTGCTACTAAACACGTTCTTGAAAACAAATAATTATGATCTCCGACGTACCGGTATTTTTTATGCTGAAACGTTGTGACGTCAAAATGAATTTCGAGTTAAGCGCTTCTACAGATAAGCACGTACTGACGAAGGTAGGGATACATCCACCAGATTTTCTAAGACACCCAGAAGACAAAAAAATAAGAAAAGCCTTAAAAGTAATTTTTGCAGGATACAGGATGCTGCTTAACGAGTACAATAAACAGATAACTATTCGCCAAGCACGATGTTTTAATAACTGGAGCAGCAAATATGCGAAATTTTGTAGTTTTGTAACTTTTGTTATGCAAACTTTATTATAGCGTTTACGGCAAGTAGAGTTATGCATGCACAATCTCTGCTTATTTTCATAAAAATGAACAAAATCTTGTTTTGATAAATTAGATTCCTTGTAAAATTACGCGTAATGCATGCGGCGTATTGCCACGCCCTGAATTCGTCTGATCCCTGGCCCTAGTAAGCTGAAACCCATCCTCAAGCTGGTGAGAAATCGGATGCTCATCGCTGATGATCAGCAGTCCATCTGATAAGACGTACTATTTCTCAGCAGCTGGTCTTCCGCAGTTAAAACCGCGACGCCACCACGTATACTTTGGAATTAATTGTGGTGATAACGCAGTCATAGTAAAGCATCCCATCGTACACGTTGGTGGTTTGGTTTTCTTGGGTAGATATAATATTATTATTATTAATTTTCATCTTTGTAACATGTGGAAATTAGGAGTATTACTGGTACTGGCTACGTGCCGATTAAGCTGGGCTAATCCCAGTTGTGATTTAAGCAGTGTCTTGCCGTGTATGATGCCAGCCATTGCCTATATGCTTGGTCCCGAAGGGCAGGAATTGGCCACGTTGAAGGACGGCGGAGAGATCAATGAACAGCAACTACTCGGCATTTGCAGGTAACAGTGGTTATACTTGATGTTTTTCTTATAAAGCATCGCATTTTGCTTTAGCTGACCTTAACTAGCTTTGAGTTACTTGGCTGTTTACTTCCACCATATTATAATTATATCTTGTGCGTAATTACAATTAATACGCTTATAACGTATTGCAGTTTTGTCGAATTATTTTCCAAAAGTAGTGATATTAAATTACGTAAGCGCCGTGTTAATTTTTTTCGCGATATTTACTCCGCGGTATGCACGTATCTGTACACCTGCACCCATGCGAACGTTTGCCCAACGTAATCGATACCAATGCGATGGCCATTTTCAGATTGGGCCAAAGCACGCTGGGCTGCATGAAAGACCACATTGACCGTTGCGTTCCGCGCAGCATCCCCGATATACACGATTTCATGGCCGGCACCGCCAACGTGATGACGGTGTGCGATAAACCGGGCATGTACAGCAATGCCAAGGTGCTGATGAAGTGCAACCAGAAGCTGAACGCCACCAGCACCAAATTCCGGCGCTGCACAGAGGATTTGTCCAGCGGTATCCAGGGCATGACCGGCGGCTCGCAGGCCACCGCCACGTTCAGCACCGACCCCAATAAAGCCCTGGATATGTGGAAGAGCGGCAACATGCTCCGTGACCTTTGCTGGTAATTAGCAAATATTTGCACGCTCAAATTAATTTCATTATGATTCTGAACAGTGGCACTGTAATTTTCTAAATTAAGTTTCAGTTTATTTCAGTTTGAGTTACCTTATTAACAAATAAAACACTCTGTATTATGCTTTGCGCAGCCAAGCATGTCAACATTTGTTTGTTTGCTTTATTTAGCAAAGTGCAAAACTATAAGAATTGCATGGGTACGGAAGTGACGGATAAATGCGGTGCGGATGCTGCTGCAGTGGACACCAGTGTCTTTCATGCCATGTTCAACACCTACTCGTGTCAAGGACGTGTTGCTGACTGTTCATCTGTTGCATAGTTTTGTCCCTCCATCCATCTCCAGAATGACGGATGCGGCTTTCATCCGCAGTACTCAAGATCTCTGTTTACCATCTACATGCATCGCTGCTGCGATAATTGTTGTCTGTATCGCGGAAGTGTGTGACATATGCCCTTTGAACCTGACTTTGTAAAGGTTATCAGATCGGAGCTTTCATCGATCTGCAATGCTCCTGTATAGAAATCTTACGATATTTCGACCATGGAACAATAAAACGGAACTCGCGTGTATCACCTGCGTGCATTTCATTTTCTAGAAGGCAGTGGGCAAAATCAACGCGCTCGCACACAAGATGCACAATATAATGATCATTAAGGCTACTTATTTGGGCATTCAAAAAGATCGTTCGCCATACTGCATTAATACGTAGTAGAGGAGATTGATTTATTCTTAACTAATCGTACAAACACCCAGTTCTACGCTTTAACAAGATCGGCGGATCTTGTCATCTGGTTTCAGCGCAGCGCTTTGGATTCGTCGAGAGCCCAGGCATTCCCGACACCTTGCTACTTCCCATTTGACGCTGACTGTTTTTTATATCGTCATACGGAAGCGTTCAACCGCAGTTCTTTTTACTGGCCTAGTTTAAAGCTTATCGACAATTAAATCTACGGTTGTTTTTAGCACAGGCTGCCTAGATATAAATATATAATCGATGTGAAGTCAATTACTTTATTCAGTTTATTGAAACTGCCTTGCAGTAATAAAACGTTTAATAGGTTAGTAATCCTGGCAATTTTTTAGCCACTCCTGTGAAATAGAAATGGAAATGTGAAATATCTTAAACTGTTGTATGTTGAGATTAAAATGTTTTGTACAGAACCGAATTTCGGTGCTCTGTCGGCGACATTTTAATACAATGGTACCGCACCGACCACTACCGGAACGATTTTAGTGCTGCAAATAAAGTTAAGGTACTGTACAAGGAACTGCCGTATACTGCAAAACTTTCAAAAATTATTCATTTTCACTAGACAGATCCGGGCAAAGCTACAAAATACTCTGTATTATCAGCGTTTTATAAAACAACATGGGTATAAAGCGGGTTGTATCGCATTGGTGAAATCTTCCAACTGAAGCATATTTTACACAAGTTGGAATGTTTATAGCAACATTACAGATACAGGTTAAACGTCCTGTCGATGTTTGTGGGCGAAGCGCGTTACATGGGTCCACCGGGTCCGCCAGTACCCGGTATGGGAAATACATGGACCATATTTTTCACATCCAGCGCTTCATCCTCCGCTGTTGGCGGCGCCAGAACTGGACAGTTCTCACCGCGCGGACCGTTGCACTTCAATGCCTCCACTACGGCATCAAGGACATCGTCCACAATCTGCTGGGCTTCACGTCCACACTTGTCAACCACTTCCGTTCCACTACAAGCTTTGGTGGATTTAATGTTACTGCAGTACAACAAATCATAATTATATAAAATGATGCTGGCAAATTTCACTATTGACGACTTTTTTCTATATATTCTTATTTAATTATTTCTGTATATCTTTTTCTAGCCATGTATCCTCTAGTGTTGGGTAGTAAAAGTCCTTGCCAATATACTTATTTTTACTATCGGCTTTTGAAAGTTTACTTATTTTTACTTACTATTCAAAATTTTTCGGGACTTTTACTTACTTTTACTTTTTATTTCAATTTTCCCAAGGACATTTACTTACTAAATTAAAGTAAATTTACTAAATAAATGTAATTTAGCATTGAAAGTTTCGAATTGCGTTAGTTTCAAAGCGCAACAGACTACTGAAAATAGTGCAAATAAATTTCTTATGCATTAATCGAGCTATACAGGTGCATACTGAAAAATAAATACTGCTGCTTTGGAGGGCGGCAGGCTGGCAGCCGACTACTGCGCACACTCACTTTACCTGCGAGTGGCGGCGGCGGACACGCCGATTTTCCGTAACGTTGATAAAACGATTTAGTAAATAATTTAGTAAATGATTTTTATTTATTCAACGCTGAACCTTAATATTTACTTACTTTTTACTATTCCGTCTGCACATTTACTTACTTTTACTTACGTTGTTTCCAAAACCTTACTATTTACTAGACTTTTAATATTAGGCGGACTTTTACTAAGTAAATGGCCGTTATTTAATTTTATTTAGTAGCACAACACTAGTATCCTCGTCCATTTATTTTTTAATCCACATTCATGTACACGTATATCTATATTATATATTCTTTTTAATACTCTGTACGGCTGCTAGCGGGATCTATAACTCTATACAGATGATAGATACTTGTACATCCTTTTCTTTATTATTAAATATATCATCTTTCATTTGTTTTATTATTAGATTATTATTAGATTATTGCTTTATTATTAGATCTACACATTTGTGTAGATATAATCATTTTAGTACGACTTCTAATGTTCCCTGTAGTTTCTGATTTTGTATTTTATAGTTTTATGGAAAGACGGGAATTTGTTAAAATCTGCGTACCAGCATATGTCCTTCATGATCGTTCCGTTGCGCCACTCGGCCAGCCCATCCCCGCTCTGCGGGGTCGTCCTCGCTTGTTCGTTGTACAAGCGAACGGCGCGGTTGCCGCAAGCGCGGGTTTTCGAGCCACCGGTCTGGTTGAGCGTCTTGCCGCACTGCATTAAAGTGCGGGTTTTATTGTACAGATCCGGACGGTCGCATACTTCCATCAGTTTCACCAGAGCCACACCAAGCTCGTGTACATCGAGGGCATCACGCGGCACACATTCGCCGATGGCGGTGTTGGCACAGGTCAGCATTTCCTTACCGACTCTGGGAAAAGATAAGCACAGATAAGAACTACGTTTGCGTACATACGTGTACGTCCATGACCAAGTAGAATACCTACTTCAGCAAGTGCTTCTAATTTTTAAAGCTTTCTAAACGGAACAAAAACCCTGTGAACCCAGTTCAAACGCTGATTTCAGAATATATATAAAGGCGCGTGTATTTAAAAAAAAACTGTCGTAAATGGGTTAGAATAATCAAATCAGCAAAACAAATGGAAGACTGAATCAGCAAAAACAAGAAATAAAATCTGAATCGAGCTTGAAGGAAAAGTTGAAGAAACAGCAGCGGTTAATTCATGGCACCTGCAGATGCTTTTCAAATGCTGCTCCGTGATACCCAGTCCGTCTTTGAGTTGGGCCAATTGTTGACCTTCCGGTCCCATAATAAACATGATCATAGGCGTCGTGCAGGGGATAAAAGAGAGATCGCAGGACCTGATCCCAAGTGGATTGGCGGCACCGTACCCGGCAACGGCCAGCAACGTCACCACAATAAATTTCATCTTGTTGTCTGGGGGCGGGAAAAGATCAACTACAGAATGGCAGAGCAGTCCAGTGTGGTAGATGCTGGTTTAAGTTAAAGCGAACAATGTTTTTATGCTGCCGGTATGCGATAAAAAATGTCGATCGCAAAATTTCTGTTTCGATCGGTTTGATTTGATTTATTCCAAAGTCGACCTGCATGAATGCATGTGCGTATGTCACTGTATTGTATACACATGTGCAGCAGATGAGCGGCTTCGTAATAATATTAGTATTGTACTTAATATTAACTGTCCCCATCAATAATAAACATACGAGTCATAGTAATATCGGTACATTCATTTAGACGTTTACTTAGACGGGAAACGTATGGATCACAATCACCCTTAAATCAGTGTTTTTTTGTCTCGAAAAAGACAAAATTTGTCCTGGAAGTATTTTGTCGCAAGCCGACATAACAGAACAATTTTGTCGGTACAAATTGTGCCCTCCCGCCCCCCATCGTTGCGGCTGTTTTCTAAATATTTTATTATGCGTATTGATTGTATTCTGTGGTACCATACTATTAACTTTTTTGAGCTTGTGCGGATTCTTTGTATGGGCGCTTTTCTTTATTAATCAGCAGGGCGATTTAATTCAGTAGTTGTGGTGTATGTATAAATGTTGGAATAGTTTTCGACTGATACAGAAATGACACCGGCAACGACCATTTAATTATTCCCGGCAACGAACATTTAGTTAATTTTGGGCAAAATATGTTCATCCTTTCCTGGAAACAAAATTTTTGCTCACTGCGTTCTCCGGACAGCTGCCGGTTTCTGTGTGGATGGTTTGTACAAACCATCCACTCCAATTTCCCTTGATTAAAATAAAACGTGTGGTTCGATTGGGAAGCACTTAGAGATTCATAACGGTGCAATTCGCACAATAACTGTGCAACAATTCGCTGCTTTCCAAAGCAAAGAAATAAGCATCAATTCGTAATAAAATGCGGCTGCACTGTTCAAACGATTTCAAAATCTTTGCCTAAAAGACGCAGTGACACAGCCTGATGCCCCCGGTTGTTATCCCAAATTAAATAGATCCATATGAGCAGCGTGTGATAATTATTTATTTGGAAATGTAAGACCAGTGAAATCAAAGATTCAGTGGTGCAGTGCGGTATGAAGCTTGCGATCGACTGAAATTTCTAGTTTTGAGTTTGCAACTTTGCATCGCGCTGACAACTTTTGCCGCGCGCAATGAAACTGTACATATGGCGCATTCAGCCGTTGCGACGCGACTCCGTGTGAAATCTTGATAATTTGTGATAAGAGACTTTTTTGATACCAGTAATATTATCACGGACGCGTCCGTGCGCGTCTGCTATGGGAGTTCAACTATTAACTGCTTAATGTCTTCTGTTAATTAATCATATGATTAATGAACGGAAACAGGAAAAATGAAAATAATGAAAAACGTTTTACAGTACTTCCGCGGTGTTCGTTATATACCGTAAGCACGGTACAGAATAATCTGTGTACAAAATAATCTGTGTAATAATCTGTGTATGCACGGTACACAGATTATATTGTATAACCGTGCCGTAAGTATACATATAGTATAAGTATGCAATTGCATATAGCGATAATATAGGTACATATGTTGTGTGAGTATGTGTATCGAGCTGAATTTAGTTAGATCAGTTTAACTTTACCGCCGGTATACCAGGTATTTTGGCTTTTGAAATAATTTATTGCTGCATCTATCACAAGATCATAAGAGCCGTTATTTTAAAATTTAGCAGTAAGTACTATGGAAAAAAGCGGACCGTTTCGGTTTTGTGCTTACCGTGATTAGGAATCGGTTTAATTTACAGGCACAAGGCGATTATGTTTTTAATGTTTTTAAGTAATCAACGTAATCGGTTAGTATTTCATGGCGCATGTGAAAAATTACACATGCCGACTTTCATTCATAGTGTCTATTCATTTTTTAGCTGCTCCCAAAATTCAGAAGTCCATAGGTCATACTATCTCTATTATTATTGTGCGTACTCTCTGTAGTCTGCGTTGATCTCTCTCCAGATTTGTGAAGTGAAGTATTTATAAAGTGATATTATAAGAAGTATTTTAGATGTTTATACGAAGCGCGGAAGTGCGGAAGTGGTACCCATATAATTATTATATACATGTAAGTAATTATATAAGTACGTATATGCTGATGCATAATGATGCATACTGCGTCTCATACATAATTATTGATCAGAGGCAGATTTGATAACCAATTAAGATTAAAAATGAAGAACAAAAAATGAAGAAAAACCTATCTTTTAAGGTACTTGTACATCAAGATTCATAGAGGTTTTTCCGTGTATACTACTCGTATTTTGTGGAGGTTTCTCAATATTATAATAGCGTTCTATAGTAATGCGGTCGAAAGTCCCGTTACGCATTATAAATTACAGTTATTATACCGTACATAGGTGCGCAAGCAAAAAACGCGCAAAGTGGGTGACTGGAAAGTGCAGCGGCTGATCACCTTATTTTCACAGTTTTTCAAAATGACAATGCATGAGCGTGTATCCCTTTTTAAAAATTAAAAAAAGGAAAAAATATTTAATGTAAAACATAACAAAAATACATAAAGTATATAAAAATATACAAAGTGTATGCAACTGAGCTTTTGCCGATAAAATACAGGATTACTAGTATGTGTATAAGGTAGCTGCCGATAGGTGCTTGGCATCTGATGTCAGTCTTTGTAATTTCGTACAAAATTTGCCAAACCACGACAATACTCGTGCGAAACGAGATAAAGTTATAACTGCCAAGGCGTTATCAGTCAGCGCTGAAAGCGATTTGCATGAACCGACATGCAGACCTGTGTATCATATGCGTTTTTTTGTGAATCACTCATCCGAAACATATAAAACTGTCTTTCCATATAAATGGTATTAATAGGGTGTACACGCAATACGCATTGTGCTCCATGAGCTCGCGTCCGCAGTAATTAGCAAAATACATATTTATGTGGTGACAGTGTTCATAGCATACAGTACTTGTTTGTTTATGAAATGCACCGGCGCCCATTGCCTTAGCAACAGGCCCGTAGTCCTGTCGTATGATCGGAAATTATATAACTCATGCACAAATTCTCGTAGTTATTCGAATTCAATACAGCTAAGGCTGCATCCTAAACTCATCCAGAATAGTAATAATTTCATCGTAGTTCAAGTTTGCATGGTTTTTCCCGGAGCCGCGCCCCCAGACTATGCGCGGATGCTTGGGCATCCGACTCGGTACTTGTACGCACGTAAAGCGGAGTTTCGGCTCGCAAGTGATCGGTTTGCTAACCAGCTGCCGAACACCCGGACGCGGGCATTCGGGGCTGCTAGACAGAAAGTCTGAGCACATGGGATTTGCCTGCACCCACCGTTTCCCACAAAACCGGCATCCCAGAACGCCCAAAATACATCTCCGTTGCCTTCACCACAACCAGTGAAAGAAAATTGAACGTGAATTAAAGAATCCAAAGACATAAGAGTGGCTAATAAATTTAATGCAAAGCGGGTGTCGCCGCTCTAGGCTCTGCTGTGTGCAAGACGTTCTTATGTAGCGAGCGTGTAACACGCTTGCTAAACAGTTACCTTCTTTTGAGTTGTACTACCCTAAGATAAAAAACAGCAACAATGCACTGTTAACCACGGGGAAACTGCGATTTAATGTCTGGATGACCATGCGGAAACGTACGCTATTCTCTGAACCTAAATCTAACTTTGTAAAGGTCAACAACGATCAGATCGCTAACAGAGATAGCATTGATAAAATCTCCTACATAAACTTTTGCGCGCAGTAATGATATACTGATTGGAAGTAACTGTTGAAGTTTTACAGCTGGCAGAGCTACATCAAATCATGGAAAGAGAGTATTTTAAGTTTCTTAAGGAAATGCTTAATGCGCTGCCTACGACACCAGTTCTAGTAGAGCAGAATTTTATTTCTTCACCGGGTATCTGCTGAGCAATTCTTGTGCTGCAAACATTGTGAACATCAATGATCTTATATAGAAAATTCTGATATATCGTTTGTTGCCATTAAAATTTTTGACAGATCCGAAGAAAACGTACTATTGTAGCGACAAAGGCGCACTGCATCACGTGTTACAATTTTCTTTAGTACGCTACAGTATTACCAAGCGCCGCCATTAGAACAGTATTTGCCGGGATGTTATATGCGCCGATTACATGGGTGGCCCACCGGGACCGAAACCACCGGGTCCGCCCATGCCCATACCCGGCATGGAGAGCATGTTGGTCATACTGGATACGTCAATCTGCTTGTCGTCTTCCGCGGTGGGCGGCGGCAGGGCCGGGCAATTTTGTCCACGGGGGCCGTTGCATTTGAAGGCCTCCTCGACGGCAAGGGTGATATCATCGGCAATTTGTTGGGCTTCACGTCCGCATTTGTCGGCAACTTCCGTTCCACTGCAGGTTTTGTGAGATTTGATTGAACTGCAATAGCAAAAACACGTACAGTAACAATTTTAGTTTTTGAATGTCACGAATGGCGTAACCTTTCAAAATGATTTGCTGTATGTTGTTTTTCGTATATTTAGCGACTGGCAGCACAGAATTAATTTTTCAAATGTTCGATTTAATTTTTCGTCGGTATCTAATTATTTAGTTATTGATGTTTTTGTTGTATCAGGTTTGAGTAGAAATCCTTCGTTTACGCACCAGCACATTTGCTTCAGGATTTCCCCGTTGCGCCATCCAGCCAACATATCTCCGCTCTGTCCGGATGCCTTAGCTTGCTCCATACCCAGGCGGAACGATCGATTGCCGCAAGCGCGTGCTTTGGAGCCATCGGTCTGGTTGAGCGTCTTGCCGCACTGCATCAAGGTGTTAAATTTGCTGTAAAGATCCGGACGGTCACAGACATCCATCAGTCGTACCACCGTGGCAGCGAACTCGTGAAAATCGGTAACATCACGCGGCACGCACTGACCGAGGGCGGTTTTTGCACAGGTTAAGGTTTCTTTGGTGAGTCTGCGAAATAAACAAAATAAATACGGTATATAAACAAGTACTTCCATAGTAACGCATTATTGTCGCTGTTTTCCTTTTTTCGTTTCACTTATCTTATCTCTTTCTCATTTCGCTATAATTATTCCGTCGGCAAGAGCGTCGCAATTTTTTTAAAATACGCTTACATTTTATCATCCTTGGTAGGCTCAAATAATTAGTTAATTAATAAAAATTAATGTAATATGCCGGAAAATCTAAAGCTTTATTCCCGCCACCCAGTGCTAATCTGAAACCCGAACAGGGGTTGTTTGGGCCTGTCAAACTACCCTGTTCGGGACCAGAAACCAAGTCCGAGGTGCCATTGTGCGGGCCAGAGAGCTCAGGCCTACCGGCATACGGGCGGAAGGCCTATTTGTAGACCCACTCTGAGCAAGTTCTGGTTCCGCCTGGGCCTATCTAAACACGATATGTAACAGCATTCAGGCCCAGTCCATACATTAACTGACTTTGGTTTGCAGTAGCTTTTTTATTTTATATTTACTTAAACCAACGCCTTAACACGACTTAGCTTTATTATTCAGTGATATACAATTAGTATGCTTTATTAACATTTATATAACATAATGATCATGTAGCGCATCACATGCACTGATCACAGGGCTGCGTTAAGCACGTCATAAACATGTAAAAACAAGATGCACAGCGTATATATGTGTACAATCATTTCTCAGTATTTCGGCTCAATAATTTCGTAATTAACATTCGCATCAGCTCTCTTCGAAGGCGCCTCCGACCCGATGGCATACAGTTTTTCTCGCAACTTCTTGTTGGAAATATTCGGCAGCTTCAATGGGTTCATGCGCGTGCTGGCTGTGGGCAGGCGTTCTTGAATAATGTTCATCGGGAAATGGGGAATTTCTGAGAAAAATCCTGCAATTATTATACTTATTAATCCACTCATTAGTCAATAAAATAATCATTTTAACACTTAAAATCAATAATTTATTGCAGTTTGAAAATAACAAAAATGGACTACAAACAAATAGGACTTTTTCCACAAATTGCAATTCTCACACACGCGAAAAAAATTATCCACAATAAGCTGCGACAATAATTAATTAAAAAATAAAACAACAGCAGTACGTAGTTAAGTACGCGTTGTAGTTACGTGTCCCATCAGTATAAATTTAGTATAAATAGTTCCCATCAGTATTTAGTATAAATAGTTTCCCAGTGCAAATAAACTATGCGCGTATTTCTGCTGTTTGCATATACTGATAATATTACCGTATTCAAAGTACTTTTAACGCTACGCACGCACCTGCACGGGATCATCCTGTTCTAATTTGTATTAATTTCCACATCTTTCGGAACATTTCTGCTTGATCCTAAGCCGTAGAAGGTTTCGACAAGGCGGTTTCTCAGTGGAAAAGAGGTTTTTGACGATCAGAGAACCGACGCAAGTCGAGAGCTGGCAAACTACACGAACCGTTGGAACAGTAAAGGCTGAACTGCACGAAATTACAGCGTCAAGACAGCGCTCTTAACAAATTCCCAGAAGCAGTCGTTACAAGTTTGAAATGCACAAAAATGCCTTCGTGATTACAACAATTAAGTAGAACATGAACAAAATAAAATCAAAGTAGAAGAAGAGCTGTTTATTGTTTAAAAGTTTGCAATAGCCAGAAGCCAACAATGTCAGTACTTATAAGTCTTTGACAGTGATGTGCAATAAGTACAGTATGGTGCATCTAGAGCAACGGCAGTACCGCCTCCAAGCGCGGGAAAAGCGAACTACCCCGGCTGGCAGTTTCCAAATGGTCCAGCAAATTGTTTCAGTAAATTGTATTACAATTTACAATAATATTTCTTTAATTACCTGCATGATTAATTTTGTTGATGTAGTAGTAGTTTTCAACTTTGGATTTATAGAACAATGCTCATAAATTCCTTTCAAATAATATAATATAGATATTATTATATGCAGTGACTGCAGCGCGTTGTGTCAGTTTAAAGCAGTTATGAATTATTATTATATTTTATTATAATGTAATAATAATTCATAATAGAGCTCCGCAATAATAAGTAATAATATTATTATTACTTATTATTACTAGGCTCTATTCGGACCGGATATACGACATTTTACGTACGTAATACAATATGTACATTGCATACATGTACATACTGCCGGTCAGTTATCATGGCTTCTGAATCAACAGGAATTTTGTAGCTGACATCGCTAGATTTTGTTCGCTACCTGAATTAAAATATCCAGATAAAGAAAACTTTATTTGTGGGCCAGAACTATGATTTTTTGGGCCAGAATATTTCAGCACCACTCTGGGCAAGTTCTTCCCACGAAACTGAACCAGATCTGGCCCACAATAGGTTGGCCCGGAAATGCCATTGTCCTGGAACAGAAAATGTTCCGGATAGGCCAGCATGTTTCGTGCCCCGAACGGGCTTGATTTCGTTTCTAGAAATTGCACTGGGCAAGAAGCTATCCATAATGTCTAAAGTAAATTAAATGCGCACGGAAAGCGGGTCAGGATATACCTGCACAGACTTTTCAGCTGCTGTTCCGTAACATCCACTCCTCCTTTGAGCTTGGCCAGCTCCTGACCTTCCGGTCCCATGGCGTACGTCAGGAAAGGCATCGCGCAAGGCATGAAAGCGCTGGGATCGCAGGTGCCCAGCGCCACTGGATTGGCGGCACCGTACCCGGCAACGGCCAGCAATCCCGCAATAACACCGGCAAACATCATTTTATTATTTCCTGACTTGCAAAAGGTTATGAACAGATTAGCTGATGAGTGCAGCGCGTAGAAACCGATGGACTAAAGGTTCAACAGCGGCAATTTATGGTTTTTACGGCCGATACATAGATGGTTTGAGCGAGGCACACCTTGTGCATGATCGCCGTGTACATAGTCCCGTCGATTGTGCGATAAAACTGCCACTTGCAACATTTTGGCTTGATATGTTCGTCGTACATTCCATAATCCACCTGGAAATGGCTGCCTGTTTTCTGTGTACAATACGAGGCGTGTGTCCCTTGCTTAGATAGAGCACATTTACCTTACCATACTAAGATAACTGTGCCCGTGTTGTGCAGCGCTGTCAACCACCCAAAGATGGCAACGTCAGGGAGAATTTGAAAAATCTGTTGAATCAGCCGTTGATAACTTCAATTGCTCACATCTCGTGAATGTGGGAACAAAACTGTTCAAGCAATATCTCAAAAGATGCAGAAAAAATTAACAAGATTTTTGATACCAAGTAATATAGGATCTAGAGCAACTGAAACAAGTTGTAGCCTTTTTGAGTTTCTCGTAGACACACTATAGGATCTCTTCGTGGACCCTTTCAACGTAATACTTACTATGCTAAGTCTATGGGGAACAGAAATGCCTCTGATTTATTTCAGTCGCTCTAAATCCTGACTTACTTGGTATCAAAAAACTTGTGAATTTTTTCCACATCTTTTGAGATATTGCTTGAACAGTTTTGTTCCCACATTCACGAGATGTGAGCACCTGAAGTTATCAACGGCTGAATCAACACATTTTTGAAATTCGCCCTAGCGTTGCCATCTCTGGGTGGTTGACAGCGCTGCAAATTGAGTGCACAACACGGGCACAGTTATCTAAGTATGGTAAGGTAAATGTGCTCTATCTAAGTAAGGGACACACGCCTCGTACAGATATATCTGTTCATCTGTTGCAAATATTTGCAGATGAGTATACGCTGGTGTTTCCCTAAATTTGTTTCGGATTCATCCGAATACTACTCTAGTTCACTTATGTACGTAGAAATGTTAGTAATTACGACAGTCTTTTGCCTGCTCAGTATTTGGATTCCTAATCTACCGCAACATCCCATGACCTAATTGTATATTACCAATGCCGGATAGGGCTTATTTATACTTACGATTACTTGAAAATAAAATACTAACGAAACAGTTATTTATTTATTTTAAATAAAGAATAAAGTTACGTACCATGGAGTATGCTAACCAGAAAATTTTATGCCATTATGTTCATGTCGTCGTTTTATGCCATTATGCTTTATAGTGGAAGTATGCAAATTGTGTGAAACCCATCACTTAAATGGATTGCCCATCCAAAAATCAGGAATCCTAGTCTATAGATCTTGAATACTTGTCACTTTTTTTTCCTTCAATAATTTTTATTTCAAACCAAAGAGTACACGGTTTAAGAAACAGCTAAATAAACAAGAGCTCATTAAACATTTCCGCTCTCTCTGCGGTACCCAGAACAGAGGCGGCGTTGCCGCGTTGTATCTCAAAAGAAAGTCGCTGCCGAAAAAATTCGTGAGAACGGACTTCTCCTGAATGGGTCCGTAAACGCTTTCAACATTCTTTGATGATGGCAATGGCTGACGGTCCCCACGGGCCCATTGTCTCAAAAGCGATGGGCGCGAAAATGTAACGACCAACCAAATAAGAGTACAAAGTATAAATTGGTCTTCTTTTCCTCTGCCTGAACGGCGGCCGATCCGGCGTTTGCCGATGTAGTCTTGATGTGAGAAGCGGCGACCGTATCAACACACGTGACATCCCATGCCAGACACATTAATTTGTCCTTTGGTCTTCCCATAGTAAACATTCCCTTACGTCATTATACATGTGGAGACGGTCCAGGGTGACGGATCCTGGAGTACGAGGCTAAAAATTGCCCTGACCTGTCGCCGGCAGTTATAAATAACTAGAAAGTTTTACTGTACATGCCCGATTTCAGCAGTACGCTATAAGTTGGAGTCATTTTGGACTAGTTCCTTCCCCGATGGACGATGGGCCGCCGTCCTGATTCCTCACTTCACAATCCTAGGGGCTTGAAATACAGTGTGTGCAGCAGACTTGGCCCATCTTTTGGGTGAGGTGAAAATTTTCCCCATTTTTCCCAGCCCATCTCATCTTTTAGGTGAAAATGGGGATGAGGTGGGAAAGAGGCGCAGATGAGGTGAGATGGGCTGGGATTGTTGAAAGATGGGATGGGACCAAGAAAACAAATAAAAATAAAAATTTTTGATATTTTGATCTGTTTTCCACGCTTGAAGCATGTAAAAATGCACCATTCGAGCTCCAAAAACAAAAAATTTTTCGCGCTCCGCGCGGATTTTCAATAAGTGAGCATATTCTTTTAAAAACCGAAATTTTTTTTGCCCGGCAATTCTGTCGTGTGCAGAAAACTTGCACAAGTAGCGGCGTTGAGCCTGTAAAAAATGGGGATGAAGATGAGATCGAAAAGGTGAGATGGGCTGAAAATTTGAGTAGCCGGAGGTGGGCTGGGCTGGGAATTAAACTGTGAAGGTGGGGGTGGGATGAAAGTGGGAAAAGCGAAAATGGGCCAAGTCTGGTGTGCAGTACTGCATATGTATGTAAGTGCAAAATGTCAAAGGTCTCCCGTTGATTTAAATGTCCGAAAGGTGCATTTACACCGGTCTACTCTGTGCAGAATACAGCTATATATACAAGCAATGTGTTTCGGTGCTTTTAACAGAATTCGATGTTTTTCCAATGTTTATTTATAGAAGACATTACAGGACAAAAATTAACTTTTCCGCTTACTATAGTTGTGAAATTAATTAGGATTACCAATTTTATCCGTTACACTTCGAATGCAGTTTTTAAATTCGAAAGCAAAAAGCTGTAACAGCTGTAACGTCCCCAGCGCGGTTTCAATGGTTCAGTAGTTGCTAATGCAGTTTTACAGATAGAAAACTATATAATACTATGGAAACAGATTATTTTAAGTTTGTTTAGGAATAGTTTAATACGCTGTCCACGGCAATAACAGATGGTTTTGGTAGAGCAGAATTTTATTCATCGGTTATCTGCTGAGCAATTCTTGTGCTGCGAACATTGCGAACATGAATATTGCCTTTTGCAGAAATTTTCTGAATTCAAAATTTTCTGACAGATCCAAAAAAAGCATGCGATTACTGTAAGTGACAAAGGCGCACTGCATCACTTGCTGCAATTTCCTTGAGTGCATTACACGGTCACAGTAAACAAGCCAAGGCCAAACCTGGCCGGTAAACGCCACCATTGCAACAGTATTTGCCGAGCAGTTGAGATTTTCACTGTACTAGTAGACCCCGCGCAAACTGCGCGGAATAATTTAATCAGCGATGTGTTAACGTTAAATGCAATATCATCGTTATTATATTCTACGATAGAGTACAGTGGATGACAAAAATAAGTAAAAATCTGCGGTCGCGTCTCATCTACCTACTTTTCTCGTCCATTCTACCGTTCGCTCGCACTTAAGTATTATTGAAATTAGAAACAGGTACACAGAGTACTTACAAAATATTCAGGTGCTACCTGTCTGTTGTAGATCAGTTTTACGGCCGATAACAAAAATTTTTATTCTGGTCATTTCGTATAAACATTTTCCCGTTTGCTGCATGCAGAAATAACCTTCATGAATGAATTAATTGCAAAAATAACCTTCACGGACGTAAAAAAATTTGCCGTTTTTGTATTATAAAAAATCCTTTGGGTTTTTTCGCCTATCAGTCTTCTAAATAATTCCGCTGAACTGTTAATAATCTTGGCCACCATATTTTTTAATTACTTCCTCGGTATGCGCTTTCTTAATTTCAGCCTGTCCGATAACAATAACCTGTATGTTTAACAACATCTTGCGTTCAGTTCAGGTGATTTAAATTAAAAGCCCTTCCCTTTAACATAAGACGGAACCGTTCCAAAACACTTTGAGCATTATCACGTGGCACGTTGTTAAGCAGAGATAACAACAATATACTGATTCGACATTTTAAGATTTAGCTCATTCCCCTTTAATTTATTACACGTTTTCCCATTTCACACCGGATACTGTTACGCATGGCCCACTGTGTCGCTTCTAGCTCATATTGCTGCTCCGCGAGCTCCGCTCGCGCCGCATCTCGGCGTCGCCTGCGGCTCCGCCTTCTAAAACGTTGTTTATACTAACGCGCTATGCATAGATTGCGCGTATTACGTACGTACGTGTTACGACGTACGTGTTGTCTGTTCCGTTACGTACGATGTGCTGTTCTTATCTAACGCATTTGATCGCTAATTGGATCCACGATTCTGGTTTAACTGATGAGTCTGAAGTTTCTAACTTCAACTAAATCTGTGAGCTTGTTTCTAGCTGAAAGGTCGTGTGACTCTAGGTTAGAAGGAAGTTCATATCTCGTTCTGTTCTGTTCTGTTTGTTCGTTCGTTCGGTTTGGTGATTAAACATTTGGGAAGTTCCTGAGTGTTTTGGTTTCGGTAACTTTCGTTAGGCACAGCAATCCGCTCGTACCTAGCGGAAGTAAGCAGTAGTACCACTTACGGAGTCCAGAGCATATTCCCACTCTACCGATTGAGTAGGTTTGGTCATCTAGTGCGGTTGTCGCGGTGCGACTTCCGCATAGCATGTCATGGCGCCCACCGGATTTTAACAACCCCTGGGAATCTGGATCGTCTGGTAAGTGGTATCGTTTGTTTGTCGCTTTGTATGGTTTTGTGTGGTGTTGGTTGACCGCGTGGATTCTCAGAGAATCCCGTGAGACAAGGTTCCTAAGTGAGAACCAGGTGCTAAACCGCAGTGTGTACCGCAGTGACCTTAGAGGGTTGCGCGAGGCACGGTTCCTAAGTGCGAGCCAGGTGCTGGACGGGAGTCCGTATACTGTACTCGTACTGGTAATTGGTACGGTGTGTACTGAGAAGTCGTGGCGAAAGCCCTGTTATTCGTGTAGCAGACTTACATCCGGGTTCGGTGACCTGGATTACTTGTCTGTTGTTTGTCAAGCAGGTGCAATGGATGGTACAGTGATTGAACCATCAGCATTAACCGCTGGACCGGAGGACGGTGTAGAAGAGCTGTCAACGGGAAAAACTAAACCGTCCCGTCGAAAAGGGATGATAAATGTTGATGAGTTTGAAGCCATGTTAAAGAAGGCGGATTATTTATCCCCGCCTACGGTGCAGTGGTTTCTACCTGAAGACGAAAAGGTTGGCGATTTTTGCAAAAAGTGGGAAATTGTTCTCCCACGTACTGGAGAATTGAGTCAGGAGTGGGTTGAATATGATCTTAATGGTGGTAAAAAACCAGGAGGTTATGATCAGTGGATTCAGGCAGGAAGGAAGATTCCCGCCCGTCGAACGATCCATCTGACCTTGCATGTTTATGATCAGCAGTATGGCACTGAACTGCATGGTAAATGGATGCAGTATCTTGCCAACAAAAAGTCTGATCAGTCTGCAGCAGGTAGCAGTAAAGCTTATCCAGGGTCGGATATGCAGCAAAGCGCCGGTCTGCAAGCTGTAGTCAATGAGGGCAATGCACTGTCTGCCAGTGGCTCGAGTGGTACTGCGAAGGATACCGTGGTAACTCAGCACTTGAACCTGACAGAAATGAATAAGGTTTTGGAGCAAATTAATAATGCTCCAGATTATTCAGCTGTTGTTACTGGAGATAATGAAGATAGCGATATGGAACTGGCTGCTATTGATCAGCGTCATAAAGGCGCTGATTTGTATTACAGTCAGAAGCTTGGCAAAGAAAGCGATGAGTCATCAACCGCGGCTGTGGTTGATCAGTTACGTACAGAGTTGGATGCAGAAAGGGTGCAATATCATGCACTAGCTTTAAAGTATAACGATTTAGTCGAAAAATACGATGAGAGTGTTGATCATCGAAAGAAGTTGACGGATGACGTGAAATTGCTTACTATTATGCGTACTCGAGACGCAAAGTTGATGCAGGATGCGTTCGAGCACGTAAACAAAGAAAGTGAAAAGTTGCAACTGGAAAAGCAGAAGTTCCAGTTAGAGAAGGAGAAGGCGCAGAAAAGTTTTCAACAAGGCACAGTTGCCTTGAATAAAAAGTATGCGAGTTTTCTGGCTGAACAAACAGCATTTAATGTTGCTGTTGATAAGTGGAAAGTTGATCGGAATAATATACGCCATGCAGTGAATGATGACGTAATCTTTGTTCCGCACGTTGAAGCAGGTCGACGAAGCGTAGTAGTACAGGATATGGCTGATCCTGTACGAAAGCTGTACAGTGCAGTTCAGAAGCCTGTCTTCATGGTTAAGAATTCCCACAAGCTGGAAGATTTTCTGGACTTGCGTGAGCGTGCTCATAATATGCAGGAATGTTTGGGTGAGTCGCGTAGTCCCTCACCAACGATTTCAGAAGTTAGCACAATTGCTTTGGCCAAGATGGAAGCCAAGGTTGCTGAACTTGATCGTCGTTTAAAGGAACAGGAAGCCAAGGGCGGTAGTACTGCTTCCGTTCCATTTGATATGGATAAGTTTACGAATGCTATGAAAGGTGCATTCAGGACGGATACAATGTATCCTGAGAAGTTTGATGGGAAAACAGATACGAATAAGGTGGAACAGTTTATCCAGAGTGTAGATAACTGTAAAAACCACAACAGTTGGTCGGACAGTGACGTCGTCAGTAAGTGCTTGTCGCGCTGCCTTACTGGCACGGCACTTACCTGGTACTTGGATAATTACGATTTCAATAAAAAGTTGAAGTGGTCTGAATGGAAGAAGATGATCCGAGAACATTTCTCGGATGAGAAGGATTTGATGGCTGTTCGTGATAAAATTGCTGATCGTCATTTTAGTAATGACGATACACCGAACTCGTATGTGGATTGGTTCACTACGTCGTTCAAAAAGCTCGATTTGAACGAATCGGAACGTGTGTATTATCTGAAGCAAGGATTAAAGAAGAACCGTTTCTTTTGGTTCAAATACATGGAAGAGAAAAGAGTGGCAGATGTTGAAGAATTTCTGTCAGAACTGAAACTGCAGTATAAGCTGCGTAACAGTAATCCCGGTTCTGGTTACTCTGAATCAAAACAGTTCAGTGGCAGGAAGCCAGTTGATGCAGATAGCAGCGCAGTTAAGGCTGCTAGTAATGAGGCGAAGAAGTCCGAAGGAAGTGCAGTTGATAATGGTAAGCAGGTTACCATTAATTACGCTAAATGGTATTTTCCAGACGGACAACCGATATGTTTTAAATGCCATGGCGCGCATGTGGGAAAGAAATGCACCAGTACGGAACCTCGTAAGCCTGTGACAGCTGAACCGCCGGATCAGGTGATTAAAGCTTATATGATGAAGAAGTCGATGGGAAAGAATCCCGAAAGTAATAGTTTGGGATTGTTTTTGATGCGCAAACCGGAGGTTAATTCCTTTACTGTGCAGGTTAAACATGCACAAGAGTTCGCTGCACTGAAGGAAACTTGCAGTGGGGGCGATGCCGCTCAGGTTAAGTTCTGCTCGGTACGCCGTCCGACAGGGCATTCGCTTTGCAGTGGGGGTGCTCAGGCTAGTGTGGGTTGGCGTCGGAAGCAAAGTGGTAGTGCTTATGCAAAGCGCTTGAAGTATCTGATCAAGAATCCCGAGGCGGAGATGAGTCGGGATGAAAAAGAGAACGTGAAAGATTTTCATGTTTATCGTGGCATTGTGTACCGTAGCAAGGGCGGTAGGTACGGTAGACACCGTGTAGTCGTACCGGAAGTTAGCCGTCAGGAGCTGTTACGAAACTGCCATGAAAGTTTTCATGCTGGTGATCTGCATGATTATTGGTCAGTCCGTAATGTTTTGCGGAACTATTATTGGCCTGGGATGAATGCCGAATTGTGGAAAATGGGAGCTGAATGCGAGCATTGTAACGCTCACGTTTAAGTTCTGACTGCTACGTTGTGAGTCCGCTGTTCCGTTGTCTGTGGTGTACTGACAGTGTAACTTGCTTTTACTCATAACCGCAGGATTTATCAACAAAAAGGGGATGCTGATTGCTGGATTATCAGAAAATTATAATAACTTGTTGTTTGGGAAATCAGGTACTGAAATTTAGAAGTACTTTGTGTTGTGTGCCGTAGCCGCCGGTGTGGTAGCTACGTGCATGGAAACGCTGTGCTGCGGTGCAGTGTTTGATTTCTGTAAAAATGATTTCAAAATCATTTTGATTCTGCAGACCATTTTGACTCTGCAGTCGGAGCGGTAATTACGATTATTGTTTGATTTTGATAACTGAATGTTTATAATCCAGTTTAGATTCCAATCAATCATCCGGAAGTTAATCTTGGATGATACTGGTTACGTTTTGTTTGATCACTGCTAAGAACCATGCTATCGTATTGGTTCTTGTGAACTGTTTGTGATTGACTGTGTTTTATCGTTTGACTGCAGGTGCAAACTTGCAGTGGGGGTAATTGCCAGTAATTAGTGGAATTAAATATCCACTTTTTGGGGCACTGAAGATGCTGATTAACGAACGGTATTCATTCGTTTTAATCTGTGTTGTTGATTGATTGGCGGTAGCCAGTGTTTGTCAGAATGGCTGCCATTTCTGATGTGTCTGGCCTGACGGTTTGTGGAACGAGGAACTTCGGAGGACTTGGACGGAACACCAACTTCATCAACTTGGACCTCCATTCGAACCCCCGTCACACCCCGGATTCCACGCGCGAATGATGAAACGGATCCTCCAGGATTACGGTACTTCCTGGATTTGATTTTCTTTGATTTTGGTTTTTGTTTGTTTGTTTGCTTTGATTAACGCGGACGTTAATTCTGTAGCAGTGGGGATACGCGCTATGCATAGATTGCGCGTATTACGTACGTACGTGTTACGACGTACGTGTTGTCTGTTCCGTTACGTACGATGTGCTGTTCTTATCTAACGCATTTGATCGCTAATTGGATCCACGATTCTGGTTTAACTGATGAGTCTGAAGTTTCTAACTTCAACTAAATCTGTGAGCTTGTTTCTAGCTGAAAGGTCGTGTGACTCTAGGTTAGAAGGAAGTTCATATCTCGTTCTGTTCTGTTCTGTTTGTTCGTTCGTTCGGTTTGGTGATTAAACATTTGGGAAGTTCCTGAGTGTTTTGGTTTCGGTAACTTTCGTTAGGCACAGCAATCCGCTCGTACCTAGCGGAAGTAAGCAGTAGTACCACTTACGGAGTCCAGAGCATATTCCCACTCTACCGATTGAGTAGGTTTGGTCATCTAGTGCGGTTGTCGCGGTGCGACTTCCGCATAGCATGTCAATACGTGTCTAACGAACTGAAGAATTTAATTTAAGTTTTCCAAAAATCCCTTTTCCAAAATATTAATGTACAATGCCGCATCTACAGTATAGAGCATATGTGATCATATCCCGGATTGGCAATTTTTTCGACCGGCGCGTCTTTTTTCTCAAAGCATTCTGAAATCCATTTTCGGATACATTTGCCGGTATATGATGTCTCTGCGGGGCTTCTTTTGTGGAAAAGGTCATATGCAAATGCCGCAGCAAACGGCAACAAATAATTTAACTTATTATTTTATTAAAAGTTACAAAAAATTTTGTTGTGGTATGCGGAGTCAAACGTGGTGTGCGAAAGGTGGTATTAGAAGTCTAAGGTGGTGTGAAAGGTGGTATAAAGGTGGTATGCGGAGCCTTCACCATAAATGTTTGTGTAAGTAATGTTAATGTTGCGTATACGGTATAAACTATCAAAGTACTTATTGTAACAGCATAGCCATACAGATGAGATTCGGCAACAAAGACAATCGCACCCGCCCGTGGAATCACTAAATTTAAAACTGATCAAACCGCTTCGACGGGCAGCTACTTTATCTGCAGATCTTGCAGTCCCCGTTTCCCCACAGGGAATGTGGGCTCTTTGAAAATCTTCTTTCCCCCGTTTAATTTTCTTCCTCGAAACTGACTTTCGGTGAAAAATTCAAAAGCTCGCCAATGACATACGTAAAGGTTTGAATTTAATTCCGTGTAGTGCTTAGCGGAATTGTCAGAACTGCGTTTCTGGCTGTCTCACAGCCTCTCACTCTGTTGGACACAGTGGTGGAGTGGTTGGGTTTGCAGTGGTGGGTTCTTGACTTTTCCCATAGACTTCGTATGTTAAACATTTTTGAAATTTTTTTCCAGGTCTCAAATAGTTTAGAAAAACTAACTCGTTTCTGCAAATCTATGATCGCAGCGCTATCGCATGATCCATAGACATTAAAGTTTGGTTCAGTGTATCGTTTGCAAAAGGGAGATACGAATAGAATTTTGCTAAGGCTTATGCTATTAATAATTTAATATATAGAGATATGTACAGTTTGACCTGCTGAGTCGAACTGAAACGTTAAACTTAAACTTCTAAATTTGTTATCAGGTTTTCTGTTAATACTTATATACATGTGTATATATAGCATATAAACAGTCACGTTGCCATTATCCTATTTCTGAGGTTTTCATCGTTATCATCAATTACTATGACCAGTATCTGTATGCCAACATATTGGCCATGCTGGGTACGGGGAACGGCTTTTCGTCGTCCGCAGAGGGCGGTGGCAGGAGCGGACAGTTTTGTCCACGGGGACCGTTGCATTTGAAGGCCTCCTCGATGGCATGAGTTTGCTCATCAGAAATTTGTTGGGTCTCACGTCCGCACTTGTCAGCCACTTCCGTTCCAGTGCAGGTTTTATGGGATTTGATACTACTGCAATTGCAAAATACGTTACGATTTTAGTTTATAAATTTGACAAACTGCGTAATCTTTATCGTAACCTTTATCGTTCTTTATCGTAATCTTTATCCTTTATCGTTTTACAAATTTAAAAATATAGTGAAGTACTTTAAATCTGGCAAGGTTATTTTCGTCGAAAGTTTGAATTGCTTTCTTATCAGTATTACTCCAGTTTATTACGTACCTCGATTTTTACTTATTTTGACGTATCATGATTTAGTGAAGAATCTGCTCGTTTACCAGCATATTTGCTTAAAAATTTTCCCGTTGCGCCATCCAGCCCAATTATCCTCTTTCTCCAAACCCAGGCGAAACGAAAGAGTGCCGCAAGCGCGTGCTTTGGAGCCACTGGTCTGGTTGAGTGTCTTGCCGCACTGCATCAAGGTGTTGAATTTGCTGTAAAGATCCGGACGGTCACAGACATCCATCAGTCGTACCACAGTGGCAGTGAATTCGTGAAAATCGGTTACATCACGCGGAACGCACTGACCGAGGGCGATTTTCACACAGGCTAAGGCTTCCTTGGTAACTCTGCCAAAAACAGAATAAACAGAAAAAGTAAATAATCACACAGAAGACTTATTACTGTCTAGTTTCTTTCTTTTTAAAATTCAGTTATCGTTTTTTCTTTAAACGCGTTTTAATAAAATTGTGATATTGTTAATTCTTAAAGTTTAGTTATCGTTTTTAAATTCAGTTATCGTTCGTTCTCATCTTTGAGAATTAACAATAGCACAATTTTAATAAAACGCGTTTATCATCCTGGTTAAGCTAAACTAGTAAATAAGACTTTTTAGGTAATTCATACAGAGAGACAGAGTACAACTCTAGAAAAATTTATGGCCGTTAGCTGTACAGTACTTTTATAGTTAAAAAGTTATCGTACTGTTACTGTAACGAGTCGTACATATACCGGCTAAAATATTGTATTAATATCCACGCGGAAAAGCGGTTCAGGATACCTGCAGAGGCTTCTCAGCTGCGGCTCCGTCACATCCATTCCTGCTTGCAGCTTGGCCAAATAATCGTGACCTTCCGGTCCCATGGCGTACGTCTGCATGGTCATCCCGCACGGCGCGAAGGTGCTGGCGTCGCAGGTATCCAGCGCCACTGGATTGGCGGCAACGTAGCTGGCAATGGCCAACAATCCCGCAATAACACCGGCAAACATCATTTTGCTCTTCTCTGTCTAGCAAAAGGTTACGAACAGATTAACAGCGTGCAGAATTGATGGACTGAATGTTTCAACAGCGGAAATTTATGGTTTTTATGGGCGATACAGGGTTTGGGCGAGGCACACCTTGTTTTGCCGCGTTACATGCAGGATCGTTGATCGTGTGATAAAAGTGCCAGTTACATCATTTTGCTTTGATAGGTTCGCCGTACATTTCGTTATCCATCTGGAAATGGCTGCCTGATTTCTGCGTACAATCAGACAATATGCATATCTGGTGCATTATTTGCCGATGACCAGTGATAAGTATGCGGTAGTGTTTCCATAAATTTGCTTCCGAACCCATTAATGAAATACTTACTACTCTAGTTGACTTATGTACATACGAAGAAAAGTTAGTGCAGTCTTATGGGACATTTGCTCAGTAAGATTCATACTGAGCAAATCAACCACAACATCCAATGACCCAATCGTACATTAACAATGCCGGGCAGGGTTCTTTCTATACGCACGATTTCCTCAAAATGGTATTTATTGACAAAACATCATTAACTAATATCAAAATAAACAGTAGCATTACGTACTTACGAGAACGCAACCAGAAAATATCATAATGTTCATGTCGTCTTCTCTAGTCGCCAAGAAAACGAACTGTCGATTTTGGTCGTTGGAATAGGTGAAAACATAAATTATACAGCATCGATATTCTTATAACTGTCTGCACAATTTTTATGGCTTATCTTGTCTATCTATCTATGAGAAAGCGTATGCAGCGTACAGTCGTTGAACTTGACCTCGCAGAAATTATCGATAGTCGGACTTGGAACTGGACTTTGACGTACTGCAAAAGGTTTGGCGTCGTCATATCAGCGGCTGAAGCGCTGTTCAACCGCCGATACCGCCTTGAAGTTGCAACTAATAGTATACTTACAACTTTTGTGCTTTCAAATTTCAAACTGCTTGCAACGCGAAAAGAAAAAAACGGTGACCGTAGATCATTTTCACCACTATTAAACGGAACAAGTCAAATTTTTCCCAGTAATTTACCTTTTGACCTAAGCATTGGAAACAATTCGTATTCAGTTGAAAGTTGAAACTATAAGCACCGAAACACATTGCTCGTACTATGCGTATATAATTAGTCGTATTTTGTACAGATTAAAACACTGTAAATACGCGCTTCGAACAGCTAAACCCACGAGAGGAGTTTAACATTTCATAAACTCATAGCCTCGAGTTCTAGGCTAAAATGTACGGGACTTGGTCGGGGACGGCCGCCGGAAAAGAAGCAATTCCGAATTGCATGACGGGTTGCTGATATCAGGCATCACCGCATCAGTGTCATGTACTGATGTACAGTTTCCTCGTTATTCGCAGTTGGCGGGTGATGCCAGTTTTATTTGGATTTTGGCACAGTCATGAGTATTATACGGTGTTTTTTTGTGAACCACTCATCCGAAACATACAAATATTTTGTTCCACAAAAATGTTTTTAATAGGGTTTAATAGAGCAGAATTTTATTCCACCGGGTAATTAACTCATAAATTCTTATACTGCAGTTCGAAATATAATTGGTTTCCATTAGAAAATTTAATTTTCTGTCAGATCCGAAGAATGCCCATAAATTTTTTTGTAAGCGACAAAGGTGCATTGCATCGCGCGCAACTTCCTTGAGCATGTCACAGTAGTATCATATAACGAGTACAAGCCGGAACTACAGCCCTACAGCAAGCATCACAACAGTATTTTCCAGGATGTTCGGTTACACTGGTGGTCCATTGGGACCGAAACCATTGGGTCTGCCCCTACCCGGCGCGGGGAGCATGTCGCTCACATTGGATACATCCAGTTCCTTGTTGAGCATCCTGACACACTGCATCAAAATAGCCAGTTTGCGTCATTTGTATTAGTGTCCATCGCGCAGGCACTTTTATGTGTGGTGGCTGTTGGCTATTGCCAAATAAGAACTTCAAGTAAATTTGCTGCAGAGATCCGGACGGGCGCAGACATCCGTCAGTTGTACAGAGGGTGATTTTGCAATATACTTCCACTTTCTTTATGAATTTATTGTCATCCTCTCCGTGCATGTTTTATTCTTAGAGCGGTTAATTTTGAAAGCCCTTTCTTTTAGCGATCATAACAAATTTATTTTAAGAAATAGAAAACAGTTTAGCATACGGTGGGATTTTGCAAACCGACAAAGGTCTGTGCCCAACACTGTAACAATTCGCAAAACGTTTTGCAATGCCTTCCATTAAAAATTTGCTACAAAATCGTCATCAATTCATAATCTATGGGTGCCAGGTTTAGTGAATTGTTACATCATGTGGCCTTCAGAAAACATCTGGCTTCGTGAGATTTTAGGCACTGGTACGTTGTGTTAGCTTCGTGAACTGGAAGATAGTCATTTCAACTGTTTCCCTTGCGTTCCTCCCCGGGCCGCAAATCCAGATTCTCCTGAGAAGTTTTTTAAGCGACTTTTTAGTATAGCAATCTACGGCGGTTTTAACACTGGGAGGGGCCACATGCACTGCATTATTGTCCCGGTAAATAATTTCGGAAAACAAACATCATTCGTTTTCGTTTTTTTTTATCAAATTTTGATTTTTTATTATTACGATAATTAAAAGTGGCAGCACAGAATTTCGTGTCTCCCGTCCGAATAAAGAAGCTACATCTGCGCCTCACCGATTGCGACGGTCTATTTCAAATTCCAGAAAATAAGGAAACTGGCAAAAAGATTTTCTCGTCAAAAATTTGTTCCAGTTTCAAAAACTGGGCGTTCCACTTTAAAATCACTTGAGTGCCACTTACTTCGTTTTTAGAATTCAACTAATGATGAATTATCAAACACATATTGAAGTATTTTTAAGTGACAAGAAGTGAAGGAAAGAACAAGGGAGGGAATTACAGCTTAGGACAAAAAAGACGCATAATCCCACCAACAGCATTGCGAATGCATGCAGCGCAGTGCGCTGTACGGCTCACTTGTCAGCTAAAATACCCAGTTGTCGTAAAAATGCACTTGCCACATGCGTACGGATATCTGGGTGTGGGGTTATGCGTCTTTTTTGTCCTAAGCTGTACTGCAACTTTGTGTCCGTGCTGGAAGCTATTGCGAAATCACCCTCAGTACGACACCGGCAGCGAATTCGTGTACATTGGTAACATCAGGCTTTCGTTCCTTTTCGTGTTAGTTGAAATTATCGCATTTCTTTCTCATTTTAAAAAAAATAGAATGTCGTAATTTTGTCACAATGTGTTTATCGTCCTAGTTAACCTGTTTCTTCCTAACAGGTTAACACCAGCAAACACTATTTTAATTCTCAGGCTAGCAAAGGTCATAAATAGTTTAACGGAAGAATGCAGCGTGCCGAAATCGATAGACTGAAGGTTTTAACAGCGGCAATTTATGGTTTTACAGGTTATATGTTGTTTGAGCGAAGCACGCCTTGTACTTGACAATCGCTTGCCATAGTACCGTCTGTTGTGCGATAAAAACACCAGTTGCAACATTTTGCATTATGCATGTTCGCCGTGCATTCCGTAATCCATCTGGAAATGTCTGCCTGTTTTCTGTGTACAATACATCTATTGTAAACACATCCAGATAAATCATAAATATATACTATACTGTTGTTTCCATAAATCTGGTTCTGCTTTAAAGAAAATTAATAGTGCTCTCGTTAACCGAAATCTGTACGTGTAATACAGTATTCGAAAATGCATTAGACGTAAAAAAGGTAGTTCAACTTACGTGAGTTTTGCAAATTTTTTATTTTTCTAACCAACTACAACACCCCATTACCTAATCAATCATTATCAGTGCAGGGTAGGGTTTTTTATATCTGCGATTTCTTCCAAATAATAAATTAACAAAACAATAATTTTTATTACTGAATGGATAATATTATAGCCACCGAGAAAAATAACCAGAAAGCCATACTACCACAAGTTTGTGCCGTTTGCTCCGATAGCCAAGAAACCGGAGTGTCAGTTTTAGGTGCTCGAAATATCTGGTGAAAACATAAACTGAGTATTTCTGTTTAGTGTTTATTCTGATTTTACCGCTGAATTTTTGCTGTTTCTATGAGGACGCGCATACAGTAGTTGAACTTGACCTTGTAGAAATTATCGACAATCACATTCTGTGTTGAACTTGCGCACTGAAAGGCTCACGGTGGTTGTAATCAGCGGTCAAAGTGCTGTTCTACCTGCTGGTACCGCGTTGGTTTTACATACAATTACCACAATTTTTGTGCGTCCGCATTTTAAACTGCATTCGGAGTGTAAAGAGAAAGTAGTGGAAGCAATCCGTATTCAGTATCAGCACCGAATCACATTTCTCGTATGACTGCATTTACAAAATAGAAGACTGTAAATCCACGCTTCGAACAGCTGAAGAAATTAACGGGAAAAGTTTGACATTTCACACCCCCGCAGCCCCGATAAAATGCAGCGGGAACTATGTCGCCGGGCGGCCGTCGGAAACGAAACTATCCCGAATTTCACAACGTGTTGCTGATATTGTAGTTTCCTCGTTATTCGCAATTGACGGTGGCAGATCAGGGCAGTTCTGGGCCTCTGATGCCAGGGGCTGTTACTCTTTAAAGAGTAACGTTCTCTTCATCGTTGTGCAGGATAACAACAAATTGGTCGTCTCCACAAAGATGTAGAGGGCGTCATTCACGATCTATATATCAGGTTTCCTCTATTCTGGTTGGACCGGCTTTATGACGCTCCGACATCAGAAGTACTGTTGTGTCCTGTTCATCGGTCAAGCTGTGTTTATCATTTCCATGCATTTTTTCCAATTGTTTTTGTCCAGTTCATTCGGGATATTTCATACGCATGTGTTTCAAATGTTTTTTATGGATTTACAGCATACTGAACATAGCGGCGCTGGCTGCAGAATTTCTGGAGGCCAGTATGTCAGGTTTTTGGTATTTTGGTACAGTATTGTCATTAAAGTCGGTATTTCCGGGCTGTGCCGTCGTAGACTGGAGCCACAGGCCACGCAAGACCACCAGAAGTTATTTTTTTACCACACAGGTACGAGCAACTGTTCATTTTCACTGAATTATTATGTCCTGCACTTTGCCTAGTATTGTATTTATTATATTATATTTGATCATAATCACAATAATGTAACCAGTTGGTGTACGGTCGCAGACTCGCATGTCACCAGCAGCTCGAAGAAACCTGGACACGCTGATCAGCTTGCAGAAAATTCCAAACGCCGGACATATTCGTTTGTGGAAAATGGAAACTTTTTTTATCCTTTAGTGATAGAGACGTTGGGAGTGTTTGGCCCCGCTTTCAGTGAACTGTTGCATTTCATGGGCCGTAAAATTGGAGACTTAACTGGAGAAGCGCGTTCTACTGCTTTCCTTAAGCAGCGTTTCAGCCTGGCTGTTGTTAAAGGAAATGCCACGGCTGTTTTGAGCACGTTACCTTTTAACCCAAGACAAGATAGAGATTTTGGTTGTTTTTTTAATGTTTAAATTTTAACTTTCATGTAGTGCACCGGCGCTTGCAATCATTGTTACCTTGGCGGCTATTGCCCATTAAACTTATTATCACAATAATAGAAAGTGTTGCCCTCCGATGGATCAGGCTGTGCGAATTACCGTGAATACTGCGTATGTCAGTGCTAAAAATGTTCTCAAAAAATTAATATTTTCATGGAAACGACGCTGCTGTACTGTACTCTACTTATCGGTTAGTATAACGCCGTGTTTGCTGTATAGACCGAGTTGGCCGCAGACGTTTGTCAACGTCACCATGCCGCGATCAGTTCATGGGTGTACAACAGCAGACTGGTAAAATCAGGTGTCTGTCTGGATAGAGGTCAATATTTCTTGGAACGACTATTTTGTAAAACCTGTAATGGAAAAGCGGAGGACGAACGGGAGGGGTTGTACTGAATGGGAGGAAGGCACTTTGATATTGTAGCTACTTTAGAATACTTGTGGTGATGGTCCCCGTCTCACAGAAGCCATTATTTGTATCAGCTCGGAAAGACTACGGGTAATTGGGGACCAGATTATAATTAAATTGCACTCATTATTTGACTGGGAAAAATAATCAGGTGTATACGGCTTTGTTTATGTTGTCGTTTAACTCTCGCAACGGTTGACTTCACGGTCTCCTGCCGAACGTAAGAACAGCACGGAAAAGTCCCGATATTTTACACGTAGATACCGCACTTTACTCGTAATCAAAATGGCTAACGCGTTACCGGCAGCGTTCACGCATTATCACAACAACAACATTGGCAAAATGCTTCGTTTGATTTGATTTTAGGTAAAGTATAGTATGAGAGAAAATGTTTAAAGCATAATGCTGTTCAACTCTAACCGTGAGACTGATTGAACGTTGTCCGATTAACAATACAAATATTTTTGTCGGTTGAATATCGCGTCTGTATTATAAGTACATAAATAACATAATTATTATGTTCGACAAGGTTCCGGGTTAATTTCGTTGATATTGTACGGTTAAAAGTTTATTCAGCCCTGATAATACTCGTATAACAGCGTCTACAGTACTGTGGTCTGTAGTGAAGCCAGATCATGTATGCGCTGGGTTTGCACATTTTTTATTAAAAAAAACACTGTTTGAAGTCTTATTTTGCAAGCCCTACTTACGAAGATTTTCTGTATTCAAAATAAAAGGTTATACAACCCATAACTTCTTTAAAAATACTACTGCATAAGACAATACAATGCAAATTAAGATAATAATATTATTATATATTATATATGCTTGTATACTATATACTTGTATGATTTAAAATTAATAAATCAAATCAAATAAATCAAATAATCAAATCCAATCAAATCAAATAAGTCAAATAATAGAACTATAAGGAAAAGTATAGTTCTATACGTAATCGTATACAGTTAAGTGTACGCTGCTCTTCCTGTTATTAGCTGTTGCTTAAAATTAATTAAAAGGCAATATAGCGTATGTCAGAAGAATACAGATATGCTAGTCAGCTAGTGTACTGTTACATGCATTATATGCAACGTAACCGTAAAAAAAAGTAAAAACTGGCCATGTAGTGCGCGGTTCAAAAATTCAAAAATTAAAGCAATAAACGGTGTGCCAAAGGCACACAATCAAGTATGCATCATATCATAAAACTACTGCAGGTTCAGAAAGAGAAGCACTTAATCGCTTGCGCAATATTTGTCAAAACGAGCCATCGACGTTTTTGTCTTACACAAATTTGCTTCTGAGAAACAAAATTTGAAGTGGCTATATAATTCACCCAAGAAACTATTATAATCTCTAAAGTGATCGGGTTTGTCTTTTGATCGGGTCCCAGAAGTTGTACGTTCGAGTAAGAAAACTTTGCTAAGAACTGACTTTACGGGCGCTTTATCATTCCAGCGCAATCAACAATCAAAAAAATTCCCCGGACTGTCTGCTAACCGGCATATAACTACTCGTCGCCGCTGTTGCAGCCGGCAGTCCACCGATTTCTGCGTTGAGGATTATTCGCGTCCGTCCTTCTGTCTGTAATATTGCTGACCTTTCGCCAAGCACATTATAAGATGTATTCCGCTATTGCCGTCTTGCTGGCCGTTGCCGGCTACGCCGCTGCCAGTCCGGTGGCGGTGGGAACTTGCGACCCGAGCCAGTTTATGCCCTGCGTAATGCCCATGCTTATGTTTGCCATGGGACCGGAAGGTCAGCAACTGACCAAGATCAAGGACGGCATGGATATCACCGAGCCGCAGTTGAAAAGCCTCTGCAGGTTAGTCCTAGGGACCCAGAGCAACGAGTTGGCCGTCAAAAACAAAATGCTTTTGCTGTGGAAGAAATTAACTGTTAATAAATATGTATCAGTTAAATATTTTCGCAGAATTTCTAGTGGATCAGGGGTTATAAAAATTAGTTCTTATCGCTAGAAAATTTACCATTACTTTTCCGTGTTTCTTTATAAGAAAGTATACGTAGTCGTAGACATGTATTTACAATCGTAAATTAATAAAGTTCTAAAGAAACATGAAAGATAGCTGTAATAACTACATAACGTATTTTTGAATTCTCTTTAGTTGCCCATAACCTGTAACCAATAGCGCGTTTAACAATATATTGTACAGAACTCGAGTTTCCTTTCCGGGACAGTACTGAATATCATCTCATAAAAAACTCGCAATGCAAAATTTGCTATTAAAATCCGGCAATCAGTCAGCTTATCGATTTCTGAGAATCGCCGGTGTAGTTAATTAACCAGAATTACAATAGCGACGTTCGCTGTTTGCTTTGGTAGAATCGGAAAAGAGACTCTGACCTGTGCCAAGACCGCCGTGGGTTCGTGTGTCCCCCGTGACGTCACCGACCTGCATGAAGCCCTGGCCAGCACCGTGAAGCTGATGGAAGTCTGCGACCGCCCCGACATGTACAGCAAGGCCCGCGTCCTTTTCCAGTGCGCCAAGACCCTCAACCAGACCGCCGGCACCAAGACCCGCTCGTGCGCTAACCGTGCCGCCAGGACGTCCGTCGACAAGGTCAAGGCTAAAGGATCCAGCAGCGATCCGTTGGAGGAGTGGCGTAACGGTGAAGCCATGAAACAGTTGTGCTGGTAAGGCCGACATATATATAAATAAGTATGCCCTTATATATATAAATATTTGAAAAGGGGAGCATCGCTCACAGCAGTACGATGTGAATATATGCCCTTACATATGACTTAATGTATATAGAATAAATTAAAATAATTTTGTACGAAATATAGAGAAATAAAAAATTGTTTGACAGTAACCTCAAATCCGTCAAGAGCTGTAGTGGAACGGAAGTAGCTGACAAGTGCGGAAGTCAAGCCCAGCAGATCACCGACAGCATCTATGCTACCGTCTTGGAGTCGTTCAAGTGTAATGGACCCCGCGGACAGAACTGCCCGACGCTGCCGCCGCCCACCGCTGAGGATGCCAAGTTCGACATGCCGGATATGGGCAACATGTTCCCCGGTATGGGCGGTCCCGGTGGTCCCGGTGGTCCCGGTTTCGGTCCTGGTGGCCCACCCATGTAATGGACGCTACCAAGCCTGTTTATGTGTCGTTCTTAAACGCTGCTTGATATTTTCGTGATAAAATTTGTTAGGGATTTTCTTTTAATTTGTCGTCAGATTGTGGGAATAAATTTTTTTATGATGAAAGATGTGTTTTGTCGCAAAGAGTTTATCTTTAAACCGGTGTGCGAAAAACGGCAGTTCTGAAAATAAATTTAATATCGTATAAGCGACAGGAACAGTATTAATCAGATTTTATTCACGCACAAGAAACAGCCATGATTATGACGCGGCTGTAATTTGCAGTTGAACGCTGCAGTATGCCCTTATTTTGCTATCATTATATCTATCTGTACGTCGGACTGACGATGGTTGGCTGGAAGCCTAGAACAACCGTCAAGAAGTGTAAAACTCTTGCCCATTTATCAATACTTTGCCAACTTTTATTTTTCAAAGTCAGCCGCTGTAGATTAAGAAATCTGGAAACGATTAGCCTAGATGCTGCTGGGTTTGCTGTGCTTGATTGCCAATAATCAGCGGTACGTTCATGTGTTATCTACCGCGCAGTCAAGTTTTCTTGTATGTGTACTGTGCACTGTAACTTGCATTCTACACTCTACAGAGTGCAGACTCTGCACTGCAGATTCAGTTAAAATTATGCGATATCTGCGAGTACACAACAAAACATAAACCCACCCAATATTTCCAAGCGATCAGCCGATAATTCAACACTGCGCCATTGTTGCTAGTATACTTTGCACAATGTAGTCTTCTTCTGTTATGCACAATACAACCGCTGGAAGCAATAATTCTTCTCATAAACAATTTACAACAGTCAGAACTGTTCTTTATTTCACAAAATAAAAATAAAAACCAGTTTATAATACAACAATATAACTTGGTAACTTATGCTTCAGTTGTGTACGAGTGTACATGTTGCACACAGTGGAATCTGCATTATAGACCGGACCACGGCAAAGGTCATCTAATACCATGAAAATTTAGAAAGGGTAGTGCAGTCCGTTCGTTACGAAATTTATGTAAAAAATCTTTATAACTGGCTACGTGAGCATTAGTCTTACATTAAATTAATATGAACTACTTCTATACAAGCTGTTGGGTCAGTCAGTGCATGCTGGTATACGTTTCCTTAGTAATTAACATGCAAAACAGAGATCCATATTAGCATCATGCCATGGAAAGCAAAGATCCACATGAGCACCATGCTGATTGTTACAGTGACGGGTAAATCTTCATTATCGCATTCGCCGCAGAATACATATTTATCACTCTAAATGCAAGCAAAAAATAATAATCCTGAACAAAGATAAGAGCACTACAGTGACTACAGTCGATTAATCATAGCGCGATAGTCGATACGCATGGTGCTTCGTGCATCACATAAGAATCACTCATCGTCAATACCGCTGAGCAAATAAAGCCCACGCAGCTTCAAGACTGTGTTCGTGCAGCCGTAAACAGTCGAGTTGGATGTTACGTATTTACAGTAGCATGCATCTTTATTTAGAAAACGAGTATCAGATCAACGCATGGAATGCGGTAGATGTCGCCGTTGACGGTCAGCTCCAGCACGGGCATGTGGTCAACACTGCGGACAACGGCCTGATCGTCGATCTGCACTGCACAAGTCAGACGGCTGTTTTTGTCGAATATGGGAAGATCTTCGATCCCCGTGGAGCATCACATTATATACCAGGTCGGTCGATAAACCAAGGAACTGCGATACATGCGTTACTGCAGGCTCGTCCCGACCGCGCCTGGACCTGGTATCACGGGAGGATGGTGCGCTCAGATTTCCGGTATGGCGGGTATGCCTGGGTCGAGGTGAGCGTGGAAGGCATTACCGTTACGGAACTGCTTTCCCTGTCGCAAATCCGTGTCCCCTCATCCCACGACAAGCTTCAGGGGAGAGTGATTGAACGGGATGAATTTGTCGCATGCACCGGTCGTCTGCCGGACGGCTATTCGTCGGTCGTAACACCATTATTCTTGGCTCTCTTTCAACGCCAGTGCACGTGGTTAAATACGCGTCGTGTTTATCCTGTTACTTTTCTGAGCGACAGTTTCTTATATCTTCAACGTCAAGGTGAAGATTATTCAGAATTTCTGGTACGTGACCCACCGGCCCAAAATTATGTGAAATGGTTGCGCGCCAAGACAAATCGGGAGCACATAATTTCGCTAAGCTCTCGATTTTCCGGGTGCATAGCAGTCACTTAAAGCGTATATAACAAATTACAACCAGCGAACTGTTTTTGCAGGAAAAATCTTTTTGCGATGTGCAGGATAGGATCCTTTTCCACCGTGCGCGGGGTGAAGCGTATCCTGAAGAAGATCTCATTCTGCGCCGCAAACAAATAGAAAGCCCCGTTATGTGGGGAAGTACTCCACCAAGCTCGCGTATTCCGTTACCGACAGAGCTGTTGTTAGAGATATTTCACTCTCTAGACACCCTTGATCAGCAGCGATATCGGCGTACATGTCAACTATGGGATGCCTTGTTGACTTCAGTTGATTTCTCTAAGACCATTCAGTTATCCTACAACAAACCCTATTTCCCTTCCTGGGTCTCGGGGATTACAAGATACATACTACTGGTATGTTTGCTGAAGCAGCTTGGTCCGGCAACGCAACGCATTTACATCCGGGACGCAGGAGGATTTCGTCGCCCCTTCGAAATCATCCACTCCATTTTGCTTGTTGCAGACGTTGTAAAATGGAGACAGCACCCGGTGCAACAGTTAATTTTTGGCTACTGTGTATTTTCCGAAATGCAGTCTATGGAACGCTTTTTCAATGCAAAATCGGACATTTATACTAACTTTTTGGCGCCCTGCTGTAAGAGTGTCGTCTGGCGACATTGTACGGTGTCATCGCGGTGCCAGCCGCCGGCAACCATCTTGTGGAGCAAAACAATCACAATAACTAACCACAAGACCTGACTTTGAAAGTTGCTTGGAGAAGAAACAGCCGCTATCGGGAGCCAGTGACAGCGGTCAAAAGATCACATACCACATGCTGTTGGTATATATATAATACTGGACGGAGGGAAAAAATGGCTTATTGCAGCGCATTAATTGAGGACAAAGAAGCAGACAGGAGAACTCCCCGTCATGGCCGGCGTTTCTCTCACCTTGAGCGTAAAAAGCGTCGTTATCAGACTTTTTGCTTTCCACCGATGAATACAAAAGGAAGTTACCAGACTGGTTAAACGTTACCAATTACGGACCATTGGTGTTCTCATGTGTATTTGCAAATGAAATTTCGCGTATACGCGAAACACCAATGGACCGTCCAGCGTGGTAACTACTTAACAGCTACCCGAGTAGGCTTGAGCCAGTGTCGCAAAAATTAATTGTTGTCCTTGCACACTTACCGTACCAAATAATACAGTTGCATATGTATTATACATTTCGCATAAACGATCTTTACATCGATATACCCGCGATTCAATTCTACACAGGAAGATGATCTGATATTTTAAACCGTGGAAAACATTCGCTCTCATGAACCGAAAACGTATTACTCTGTCCGTCTTCCGATTAGTACATATTAATCCGGAAATAATAACCTTGCAAGCGGATCTCTTATTTCTCTGTGGACAAGTACTGCAGCTTATTAAGTTACGAGTACTAGAAGTACATTTACTACTAAAATAGCTGTTTCTCGAAATTTGCTTTACCCTTTTATGACCTCATGTGTGTCAGCTTTGCAACGTCGCCACCTCCTAACTCAGAAACTCAAGCTTTTATAATTACTTTTCCTCTTAACCGCAAGTTTCACAATAAAATCGCACATTATCGCATAACCTCGTTTTTTGGATGACCGACTTATTACATCCGACTGATCGAAATACCACAACATTTATAACCCATGGAAGTTTTTCATGCGCTACCGATAGCGGTTCTGAAAAAGGTTATAGAGAAAGCTGATGAGGGCGCACCTGCAGATTGAAACAGTACATTATCATTTATCAACTAATAATAAGGCTGTTCTGCACAAATTTTAGGTGCATGTATCTGTGCTCAAACGAGGATATGCCTACCAAATTCTAAACTATCCAACAATTTTCGATATTTTAATGACAGCGACTGGAGATGTGCACAACCATTTTGCACCGGCATCGGCACATCGGTATAAGTTCTTGGACTTTACGAGTAAACTAGAGACGAGTAACAGTAGACTGTAATCTCACACTGAAATCATTTGCTACTGTATACGTGTATGTGTGCAATGTACGCATACACGTTTAATATTTTTGAAACAACACTCAAACTAGTGCCGCGAAATTCCCGGGATCGATTATCGATAGCAACCGGACATTTTCCAGAAAAGTTATTTCTACCTTATCATGTGGTCGCGTTGAAAAAAGGTTGGGCTTTGGGGAACAGAATGAGCTTTCGCAATTACCAAAGAGATAATTATTACAAAAATTACAAATTCACTGCCGCTGATTACCGTCCCAGTGAGACGCAAGACACGGTCGAAATGTATTCAGCTAAGTTAGTTTCCTAACCGGGACATTGAGAGTCTGGATATAAATACTGTATGTCGCTGATTTAGCAGTCCGCGCACACCATCCCAGTTCGTCTTACCGAAGTGTTCTGGTAAAAGTGTGGAACAATGGCCGACGCAAGTTTCAGTGGCTTTCAGAAGGCTGCACTGCACAACTTTACCGTTGTACACAACATTTCCGCTACGGCAGCGAATAATTTCACTCTGATTCCCAACAATGTCACGGTACTGGCTACGTACGCATCACCGGTTAATTTCATCATCACAACCGTCGTGCGCTTGTTACTTAACACCGGTGTTTTACTTATGCTCTTCATCGACAAGAGTCTCCGGTCATCTTTCAACGTGTACATTATCCTCTTGCTTACTTGTAACGTCCTCTATGCAGCATCCGATGGCACGATCAAAACACTGACCTTTGGTACTCCGTTTTGGCTGGGATCGTCCGTCTGCACGTTCTACATGTATACCACCTATGTCCTGGCCGGCATCGTGCTGCACACCCACCTCCTCATCAGTCTCAACCGGGCATGGGCGCTCTTCTGGCCGGTGTCGTACCGTAATCACCATACGATAAAAAATGCTTGGATAATTTGTCTCGTTATGGCTGTATATGTCCACGCCTGCGAATTACCCGGGGTCATTTTGGATGCCATGTACTACCGCATGCCCTTATACAAGGGCTGCTGGGTCAACCGCCCAGCGCAACCGATATGGGCGGCACTGCAGATTTGGGTGTACACGGTCCCGACAATTTTCGTCCCGGTTTGTTATCCGTTTCTTCTGCTAAAGTATTACTTGACCATCCGGAAAAAGGCAGCCATTGGCGGAGGAGTGCCTGGGAATACTGCAACCGCACAGCAGCGCCGGAAGAACCGGGCGCAGCCGTTTCTGGTGACCTCGATGTTTACTGTGGGGTTTACGGTGTGCTGGTTGCCGACGCCGGTGTTTTACTTACTGACCGAATCCAATCAGACGGCATATGTGGGGTTGCGGCAATTCCAGGCGACGGCGTATTCACTGCTGCCGCTGCTTGATCCCATTTTGTTCTGCTTGACCATTCGAAGTTGGCATGATAATACGCGACGGATGTGGCACACGTATGTGTCCAGCCGCCGGACGGTGGATGTTAGTTTCGATTCAAATCGTAAAACTGCCAATGGGAAATGAACCGCTCCTAATCATACTGATACATCGATATCGAACGAACCTTTCTCCGAGCTGACGGCTCCGCACCAGCCAAAGAGGCGCCCGCCTAATGTTTTTCTGTACCGGTTGCTTAATAGTACTGTATAGCGAAAATTGTATTAGAAACATAATATTCACTACCCTATAGGCCGGCTGTTAACCAAAATTCAAGTTATGCCAGACTTATTTCAAATTCTGGATTACGGCAATACTTCGAAAGTTACAACAAAATTAATAAGAACGCAAAGTACTCTGTATTCGCTTTTGAAATCGGTATCCACTCTCTACCAACTGTATAAAAATATTTCAAAGCTATATAAGCGATATAACCGCTGCTGGCCATCTACAGTATCTGAGTCAATTGCGAACGGTAAAAAGCGAACCGCTTCCACATGGTGTGTCTTATACTGTAACTATTACTGTACTGTAGAATATCCGTTTCGCCGTGGTTGAATATGCACCTAAATTAGCTGAGTCACGCAGTGATAAGAGATATTTGTTGTAAATATTTAGATTTTAGATTGATCGATTTTATTTTTATTAGCAAGGCCAGGCCCGTCTTTAGCTTTTTGGGAGGGCGGGGGGGACGCACCATTGTTCTCCTCAAAAAAGAACAATGGCGCCAGTTGCGCCCGTTCCAAAGTCGCCTTTTTTTAACATGTAAGGTCCGACGCCAGTTGCGCCAGTTTGGTTTCGGAAGGGGGGGCGTGCACCCGTGCGCCCCCCTCCTCCTTAAAGAGGGGCTGAGCAAGGCCACGCAAAGATTACCTGCAATCGTGATAATGACGCGCTGTACTGATCTAACGTCCCACAAGATTTATTGATTAAATTATTTATTATTACGTATATACAATAATTGAAAGTTGCTCGATTTTCTGCATGGTTCGCTAATGGTAATTTGCGCTAGATGGCGGTCTGTTGCAATAAGGATGATCTTCGCTTGTGTCTTATAAGTCGCTCTGACTACTTCGTGTATCTGTGTTAGCCTTAAGGTCAACAATAAACTGCAAAAAAGCGAAAATTTTGGATATGCGGAGTAATTAAAAAACGTATCCGTTCCGTGAAACCACAAATTCACATTTCAATTATATCAGCTGCAACTTTCAATCATTGCAAATCTGATCGCGATATTTCTTGATATCAGATTGGCACTGCGCTCGTGCATCATGATCAAGTTTCGTTTGCGCATCCGGTGTTTAATTAAGATTAAAAATATGGCTAATGTAAACGTTCACTTTGTTGCAAAATTTCATTTAAAGCAGCGATAGCGACAAGGTCTTCCACTAACCCTGGGCTCACGACCGTTGTACGGTTAGTGCTTGTGCTTGTGTAATTGTATTGCTGACTGCTTGTTTGGGATAAAGTGCCCTGGAGAAACCAATTATTCTGAATCAATCCTGGCAATCACCACACCACAACATTTCCCGTATTTCCAAATTCATTGCAGCAACTGAATAGTTAAATCACAATTCAAGAAAACGTTGCATACTTGATTTTTCAGTTCAGCATCAGTGCGCTATGCTGAACGTTCAACAAAAGATTTTGAGCTCTAATAACACCTCTTTGAGGCTCTTTCCTATAGATATAAAGTATAAAGGTCAGGCTGGTCAGTTGACTAACCTGACCATACATAATCAAGCATTTCACACTATGTTGAAATGCAAACTGGTTTCTTCGAGCCTGACATTTATTTTTAAATTTAGACATATCCATTTGGTTGTTTCATTAGTGTGTAAATTTGAACTTTTTAAATTAGCTACAATTAATTAATTTGTTAATATTTTTTTTGTCTTTCAGCGCAAGCTTATTGTTCTGTTAACCGTCTATTGCCTGAACGCACATATACATGTAGATCAATATCAAATTTATCATGGGTAAATATAAGGGGCGAAAGTAAACGCGTTCCACCGTTTCCCTGTACTGCTGCCGTCACCCACCTGGAGTGTGACGTTACGGCAATACATGTGGTTAAATCTGGCGCGGTACATAAGCGCCATGTTCTGCCACAACGTCAAACTCCAGTCGGGTGACGGCAGCAGTACAGGGGAACGGTGGAACACGTTTACTTTTGCCCCCTATATACTAAAATGAGGTAACGATTACGCACGCCATTATAAAGGCAATCTTTGAATACGTAGTTAATCAATTCATCCTGCCAACTTATAGTTATACTCGTACAATCTTCAAGTCAATGCTACATGCGGTCGTGATGGTTAAATATCTTCGAAAACTGTATTGCTTGAAAAATTATGTAACTAAATACTGTATTAAATATGTACATCGTACCGTAAAATCACGTACGAGTACCGATAGTCAGTTTCACATTGGAAAAATAGCGACTCTTACCTTCCTTCCTGTAATCTAGGAGGTACCGCTATAAATAATTTGGGTATCCGGGGTGTACATACCTTCCGTAAAACACTGCTGATTGAACGTGAATTCTGGAGATGCTTGAGTAACCGACAAACGTATCAGCTTCGCAAAGCCGCATGGTCACGATCAACCCGTTTTGTTATATCCGATCAGTCCGTTTCTTCTACTCTGGCTGTATCCTCGATCAGCTTATTAAACACCCGTCCTCGACATCCTTTTTTCAGTACCGGATCTGTACTATGTTGGTATACTGTTGGCTAAGGGCACTTTTCAGGCTATTGCTACATTTCACTAAAGTTTCCCTCAGAAACATATGTAGCTCGGAAATTTATTAAATCAAGGTCTTACTCAGTATCTGTGAAAGCCATGGCCGGCTACCACTTCACATTTAGGACGGGAATGAATTTCAAATTCTCATTCTCTGTACCCAGCAACGCAAAGACAACGACCGTATCTTCTGCCAGTTTCATAATCACGACCGTTGCGCGATTAATTCTCAACGCGGCAGTTCTGCTGCTCTTCTTGCTAGAAAAGACCCTTCGTTATTCTTTCAATGTTTACGTCATTATGGTGCTATAGCCAGCAATTTCGTGTACGCCGGACTGGATGGACCCCTCAAAATCGTGACCATCGGTACCCGCTGGTGGTTGGGGCAACACGTCTGCACTCTGGAGCTGTATTGTGAATACGTTTTGGAGGCCGTTCTCCTGCATGCCCACCTCCTCATCAGCCTCAACCGGGCATGGGCGCTATTCGGGACAGTGCCCTATCGCAACCGCCACACGATGCCGCAGGCCTGCAGGATCTGTTTTATTATGGTAATTTACGTTCATCTTTGCGAATTATCTGGAGTTCTCATGGATGCGGCATATTTCCGGTTGAGTTTAGAGAAAGGTTGCTGGCTGAATCGAACAGCCCAACCGGCGTTCACATGGCTGTAAACCTGGGGTGTTCCCACGTTATTCATCCCGTTATGTTATCCGTTTCTTTTGCTAAAGTATTTCTGTTTCAAGAAAGCGGCGGCCGGTAGAGTAGTTTATAATAAAGAAGCGACGCGGCAACGCGGTAAGAACAGAGCACAGCCTTTCCTGGTGGTCAGCGTGTTTACCGCTGGATTTACTTTTTCTTGGCTGCCGACGTGGTTTTTCTATGTACTGATCGACGCTATGCCGCAGCTGAAGAGGGGGATATTCTATCAGTTTCAGGCAACTGCCTACACGTTCCTGCCATTACTAGATCCAATTCTCTTCTGCTTAACCACTCGCAGCTTGCATGTTTACATCGGAAGACAGTGCCGCAAACATATTATATTAAAGCGCCAAATTTCTAGTGTTTACTCCACGTAGAGTATTGCAAATGCGAGATTGTCCCATTTTTCAGGCTGTGCAAAGAAAGCTTGCAGTGATTATAATATCATCTACAGACACATCTACAGACACAATATACTCGTATCATCTGTACACCGTGCGTTTTTATGGCAAAGGAGCTGATGCCGAGATGCACAAAAATTTTCTAATCCTTATTTTCATTAGCTGGGTTCAGCTGTAGATAATTTATATTTATCTTGTGTTTCACCCAATGAAAGTAATTTACTGATATTGCTGACGTAATTGCTGTCATCAAACGCAATTAAGACCCTGACCGTTGACATCTATAACCGCGACATGCCTGGGTATCAAATTTCCGCATTGCTGATCGTGATTCGCTTACGCATCCGGCTTTTAATCAAAATCACAGGAACATCTATAAACAACTTTAATTTCCGCATGCTGCCGAACTGCATTAAATAACCCCTTCGAATGCGCAGCGTGTCATTTGTGCCGTACAGATAGGATGACTGCTAAGTGCTGATACGTTTCTTGTCTTTTGCATGCTATGGCCGCATACCACTTTACAACATGAAAGTATGCGAGTACGCCTTGGCCGGAGTTTGTTCTGCATTCGGACCTCCTCATCAGTCTCAACCGGGTGGGGGCGCTCTTCTAGCCGGTGTCCTACCGCAACCGCTACCGGTGTCCTAGCGATACCGACCGCCTGCTGGATCTGCGTGGGCCTGGTCCTTTACGTTCATCTTTTTGAGTTACCGGGCGGGCGTGGATGCTGTCTATTACCGGTTAAATCTGAAGAAGGGCTGTTTGCTGACCCGAACTGCACAATCGGCATTTAAATCGTTGCAAACATTTATTTTTACTGCTCTCACCTTATTCATCGCGTTATGCTATCCATTTTTTTTGCTGAAGTATTTTTGTATGAAAAAATCGGCAAGCAAAAGCAGAGCTGATGATAACACTGCACGACAGCAGGCCACGAACAAAGCGCAACCTTTCCTGGTGGCTAGTATGTTTACCTTTGGATTTACGTTCTCTTGGCTGCCGACCTGCGTTTTCTACATACCGGCTGACGTCATGCCGCATGTCCCGCTCGCAGCTTTTATAGCAATGGGAATATTTCTTCAGTTTCAGGCTACTGCTTATATGAACTAGATTCCATTCTCTTCTGTTTGACCATTCGACATGCTTACATCAGGCGACAATGCCGCAGACATTGTCGCCTGATGTAAGCATGTCACCCCAACCCCAAGCAATTTTCAAATCACCCACTTTCGGCATCCGCTTCGTCTTGCAAAATGAGGCTGACGCCGAGGTTGTGGAGAATTTCGTTACCTTTATGATCATTAACAGAGTAAAGTTACTGTATTATATAATTCATTTGTGAACAACTTTCTTTGCCCATTAGAGGTGACTTACTAATTCAGATTATTGTACAGGCTCTACGCACGTATTCACTAAGCATTTTTATACAAAGTTCGATTAATAATAAAGAAAAGCATGGAGTCGCGGTGCTATGCAAAGAATGGAGCAGGAGAAAAGGCGTCCCTATTTTTTTTGTATACTGTAGGTATAACCAGGCAAATTAAAAATTTCAAAAGAATAACGACATTATCTGAAAGTTAGACGCCCGTTTCCCATAAGTACGGTATTCATGGAACGCGGCTGCAGACCTCGTTAAACCGTAGAACAACACGCTGATAAATTAAAAATAGTCAGTATCTGCACGTACATTTATTATCCCTCCGTTCTACGTACTTCCCCGCAACAGCGAACTTTTCTTTCTGGGAATTTTATGCAGGTCCGTTAGAGCGTGTCATATATTTTGTGTCACATTTTGGACATTTGTTGGTGTTGTACCACACCACAAACCACACATTCTTTTTATCTTGCCATTATTAAAGCGCGAATAAAGTGCATACGCGCTAATTAGTAGTTAATTAACGATTTTACAAAGCCCTTGCATGGATAGCATCGCAATACGCACAATAACTCCACTACGGGGAACACTTCCCAACTACTCGGATTTATCCTTGCGGCCAGTAATTCAACAGCGTGAAGCGCACCTTTCGTTATTGGTTTTACCATCTTGATTGCCGTCCGGCCGGCCGTATTGCCTTTAATCTCGGTGTTCTTATCGTCCTGATATCCAAAAAGAGCCTTCATTCCTCCTTCAACGTTTAAATCGTTGCCCTCCTGACTGGTAATATCCTTTACGCCGCCGTGGAAGGTCCTCTAGAGACCGTTAAGCCGTTTGCTTGCACGCTGAATCTGTATTCCATTATGTCCCGGCGGCAATGGTACTACACACACACCTGCTGACCTCCCTCAACCGGGCATGGGCGCTTTTTTGGCCGGTTAGCAAGCTACAAGTAATTTTCCTATCTACTGTATTAGTGATGATTTTACATGAATGTGCGTTAAAAACGACAAGAATTAACGAAGAAAACGTCGAGGAAATAAAAACTGTTGCTCCGGTTTGCTTAAAAAAATTTAAAAAGGTTCGGGTTTTAGAAACGTAAAGGGCTTTGGCTTCGCCTGGGTCGATAAAAAACCTAGTTTAAGATAAATTGCCTCACTGAGTTTGAAATTTAAGAATTAGGTAAAAGTATGTTTGTGCGTTAAACACTGGTACGATTAGAAGTTTGTGACAGCTATTTTTAAGTATTTTAAATATTTTTCTGTTATTTTATATTTTGTGCGCGCATTATCGGTTTGTGGGGATAAATTAGATTCCAAAGCGCTTACGTACAATTTGGTGTGCAGAGCACTGCACCGAAAGTCTCGTACCTAAATTTTTCTGGAATGCTTAGGAAATTCAATAATGCACAAAGATCAATCTTTTGTATGGAACCAAAGTTGTAGAAGTTTTTCGAATTTTAAGATCACTTTTAGCATTTTAAAAAAATTCCCGACCCGTGATTCGGTTTGCAACAGGTTTATATTTACAGGTATCATACCGAAAAATCACACTATCAAGATCAGCTGGCGCTTATCCTGGATCATGGTAATGTATATCCACATCTGTCAATTACCTGGCATTAAACATACCTTTAATAAGTATCCTAATGCGAGTGCAAACTATGTACTAAGCAAACGGCATTTATAACAGAAAAACTTCCTCTATGCTATCCTGATCGGGGAGCGTACCCATAACACAAATCGCGTTTCCCCGTTGTATTTGGATAGATACTCGCTGCTTGAAACAACTCTTTCGCCCGTTTCTGGCCGGTGGAAGTCGCTATACCGTTTCCAACATTCTCCACTAGCCGTGAGTTCGGCTGCTGCGCCGGCGTCACGGAGGTGCGGTTGATATACGAGGCCGCCAGCGTGTCCACGCAGGTAACATCCACGGCCAGCGGTTTACCGCACGCCCACGGTATAAGTGTGATCACATCGGGCCTTTTCTAATCCTTCACAGACAAACCTTTCGGCCCCATTCTAGAAGGGAAGCCGGCTGACTTTGGGCCTCGGGTAAATTCCGCGCTGATTCCGTCGTGTCGTGGTAGTCTTCCGGCAGACCGCTTACAGCGAAGTCCATGCCGGCCTAATTCGTCGACCAACCCTCCACAAACGCACACATGTGGGGTAATGATCGATGCTCTCAGACGCAACGCAACACTCTCTGATGCGGAAATCGTTGTCCTCCAGCAGATTACCAAGGCAGGCTGCGCGTAATGCATGAATCCACACACCTGATTCCGGGACTGATACCGCCTGGCATCATAATGGACGCTCTGTACTATCGCTCAGACCGCCAGGTGTGCTGGGTCAATCGGGACGCTCAACCAATCTGGACACTGTTCCTAGGGATTTGGATTTTCGATGTACCCACGGTGTTCATCCCAGTGTGTTAACCGTTTCTTCTGTGGAAACAGCTGCGCATCCGACGAGCAACGCAACGGAAATAACCCCAGGCACAGCAACCCGACAGTCTGTTCCATCTCAACCAGCAGTTTATGCAACTAGATATCGGGCGAATAGCCGACTCTTCCGTTTGGCCTCACTGTTTGCCGCTGGGTCCAGCGCATGCTGGCTGCCGACTATGGCATATTACACATGAGCTGATGTTATGCCGACAATGGATTTGGCGGCACTCGGTCAAGCCGAAGCAGCGCTTTGCCCGTTGCTGTCTTTACTGGATCCAATACTAGTATTTTTGTGTTTGACTATGCGGAGTTTGCATGGTTTTGTGGGACATTTGTGGCGGGCTTGCATTGTTAGGCGCAAGAATACTTGAACGGTTAAATAGGTTCTTCAAGCCACTATAGCAAATGAATTTCCAAGTAAGATAGAAATCCCTTCCTTTATCACATTGTTTCATTCAACGCAACGCATTGCTTTCCGTTTCCCTTTTGCGCCCAGTGTACTTACCTGCAACACCGTTAAAATTGAATTTAATCTATTGCGGCATACTTTATCACGTGCAGCAAAACAAACCACTTCAAAAACCTCTCACGTGTGCATGGATTCTTGTTAAAAATCTAAAACTCGAACATCCAGGCACACGACCAGCAGAAAATTTTGCAGTGCACTTCAAGAACAGCGTTCTCTTTCCAAACCTTTTGAGTTTCCAGCTGACGACAGGATTTGTTGGGCTGACATGCTGGCAACGACGTGACCATTTACATTTATGCATCCGCGGTCCGTTTACTTCGTCCGTCAATGTACTATATAAGCGCGTGTGTTCCTATCAAAACGAGTGTCGGCAGTGACTTTCCTGTTTGATACTAACTCTTCTTGCATGCTACACGCTTTTTGTTCCGCTGGATTCGACTGCTAGCGTGTTAGTTTAGCGCATACAATAATGAAGCAACTTGCCGTTTTTGCCCTTCTTATGGTGGCGCCGGTTGCCTGTAAGTGCAGTAATTTTTTCAAAACGTTTCTAGCCTGAAGTTTTGAGATAAGTTATCTTCAAAATAATTTCCAGTATATTACCGTTATAAATTTTAAACAGCGTCGTAAAATTAATGTTTTTCCATCGTTAAGTGATTGATCGTTAATATTTATTCGATTCCAGGGTGCGCGACAACTGCCAACGTTTGCCGAATTGCCGGTACGGCAACGACATTTAATTTTGGCCTAAATGGAGAAATTAAATTTTTGTTTTTTTAACTACAGGAACAGTTGTGGGATCCGTGCTGGGAAGTATTAACGGAACGCAACTGGAAGCCGGCTGTGCGGACACATCCAACGCCTGCAGCAAGAACAGCAAACCCAATGTTGCTACGAACATCCTCGGCGGCTTGGGAAACTTCTTCGGCGGCTTTGGCGGTGCTGGACAAGTGGTGCAGGGTGCCCTGAACCTGGCCTGCAGTGAGGTCGCCACCGCGGGGAAGATCGCCGATGCCGCCAAAAATAAGGATCCCAAGGAAGCGTCCAAGCAGATTGCGAAAGTGGTTTGCACTCCCATCAACTATGCGGCCATGGTGAGCAGCTGCAATGAGGCCGTGAAGGCCGCCAAAGTCCCCAAGGGATCGGATTTGACGAAGGTGAAGGGATGCGAGAATATTCATTTTGTTGACACTCTGGGAAAGGCGTGCATTCCGCAAGCAGCGTAATATGATGCCACCTTGCTTGGATTTTTTTCTACTACTCTACTGTTTTAAGTATTCAGCTTTAACATGATGTTACGGTCTATTTTTGGACTGTGAGACAAATATTTTAAATGCTTAATGTAGTTAAATTAGATAATTTGCCTGGTACTTCTTAAATGCGCATCCTTCCATGAGCGTAGTGCGCTGTGCATTAACATAAAATGCATGCACAACCCAACGGACACAATACAGCTACAAGGTACTTGGAGTAAGGTATACGGTAAATAAGCAAATGCATACAGTATTCTCGAAGGAACCGCGATAGGCCCGCCTAGTTTTTAAAGTGAAGAGTGCACTGGTAGGCGGCTCCTTGATGCAAAGTAATGCGGCATTATTACTTCTGCCTTACACTTGAGTTAAAAGGCGGAGCCTACTGTTGAGAATTTACGGTTAATAAGAGTACGAGTATGTACCTGTACTTACTAAACGGCTAACGAAACCGTTGATTGTTTTGTTGGCTCGAGTGCAGTGTAGAAGTGTCGTACACATACTCGTGCAATACACTATGCACTCTCATAGCACACCGGTTACCGATGCCGATAAACACTTAATGGGCCCAAAGATGAACAAACAGACCGCTGATTAAGATCTCATTTGAATATGGTTCACCGGCATCCCACATATAAAATCAATTAGGTAAGCAACCGATGATAGCTCAGTTGGCAGAGCGGGCGGCTGTAGTATCACAAACATCATCAGATACCGCCAGGTCCTGAGTTCAATTCTCAGTCGTCGGAAATTCTTTTTTTTTTACAAAAATTTGCACCAGATGCTAATTTTTTCAACTATCCAGCAATAAGCAAACTCCAAAGGAATTTTTTTTAATTAATTGCTTCAACGGCTAGAGTAATAAGCGAGTAATTTTCTAACGGGCGTCTTCGTTATTCATCTTGGAGGCAGCAGTTTGACGAATAAGAAATCAAATAAGTGATCGCGAGTGCACAACGAAAGGGAGATGAAAAGGATGCGAAGCAATTATATACGTAGAACTTTTTGCTTATTGTTTGTTTAGGGCTAAAAGAGTTACTTGTTGAATGCAGTTCGCATTAACGGAATAATGAAACTAGCCAAGCAACCGGCAAAAACTACTTATATTTTCTAATTAGCACAATTATGCACTACGAGTAATTTGAATGTACATCGTATCCGTCGGCCCAAAGTCTCGGGACACACAATAATTTGACAGGTTTGTGCGTAACCACAGTTCTGAAAGACAGCGATTACAGAATTTCGAATGTCCGAGCTCTGCTATTCTATGCTGGATACGACGATGTCACTCTCCTTTTCGTGCCGATACAACCAGAAGGTGCGAACGCGACCTTTTCCCTGTAAAAAATTATCTTTTTCGGCAAATCGTCTGGGATTCGGCAAAACAACCGCTTCACGCGTACCCTGACATCCAGCCATCCACGCTCGCAGGATGTCAAAGGTGGATAACCAGCAGTCAGCGAGGCAGTGTCCTCCGTTAAATGAACTTTTCCCGCATCGCCGTATGTGGCCATTCTCGACGCCATGTTAACAGTATCACCGAATCTGCATTAAAAATCGTTTTATATAAAAAACTACAAAATCTAAAGACTTACAATTTGTGCAAGCGGTTCATGAAAGGTAAGTAAAGTACGTACAAGCAATAACGCGGCACTTTGAGGCCAATGACGCCGGCCGCGCAAGGCCCTGTGCAATAATCACATTCCGGTACAGTAAAAAAACAAGCACTTGTAGATACTGAAACATCCTTACCGGAATGTATGCCAGCTCGAAGCAGAAACTGTGGATTTAACGGCTTGGCGACTAAAACGGCCGGCAAGGCCAGAGCCATTTCGCATACCGTTATGGCATGCGCTTCTGCGGATTCCTGCACCGGTATACCACCCACCACCTACAAATATTGACTTGAAGCACACCCCTCATCAGACTGTAGCGTAAACGCACCAAATAAGAATCCCGAATATTTTCCACTTTGAGCACGTTGAATTCGGAAATACCTTCATCCAACACCGTACACAACCGGGTAAGGATCTTTAGCGCCTGTTTAACATCCGTCTGCGCGGCCCAGCTGGCGAACCCATCCAGCTCCCCAAAGTAAACACTGACACTGGCGAAGGTTTTGGCAATTACCGCACTACGGTTGCGCAATTGCTCCACGACAAACAACGGCAGCATCTCCATGAGCAGCGTATCACACTTGGCTCGTTCGTGGTTCAGCTCTTGTGTACGTAAAGTCACCGCTGCTTCCAGAGTCACCACGTACGCAGAGAACTTGGTAATAGTCCGCTCCACAATATTCCCGTGGGAGATGCCATGCCGGTTTTGGACACGTTGCAAGCGCGTCGCCAACGCTTGGATGGTGGGACGTTTGCGCGGATCGCGTTTTGTACATGTCTTAATTAAAGTGTCCATCTCTGCGATAGTGTTGGTCTGAAAGGTCATTTCCGCAAAATCCGGTGCGTGTTGTTGTAAGATGGTGAGGATCAGTAAACCGATGGAGTAAATGTCGCCCGAGCGGGATCTGTGTAGTTTAGGGTTGCTGCGGTGCTCCGGTGCCATCCATAGCGTGTCAGGTTGTTCAATGAGAAGATCATTGTTGGCAAGGTGACGCACTATATCACGGTAGCGGAATTTGGCAATTTTCAGGGTAAAACGCTGGTCGATAAGGCAGTGGGTAGGTTTGAGAAAACCGTGAGCGTCTTGCAGCGTCGAATGCAGGTACGCTACGCCCTAAATTAGCCATACTTGCTATTATAAATACTAGCAACAATTATAAAATAGCGATAGGTCCTTAATTTATTCCGAAAGATAGATATGAAAAGACCAAGAAAGATAGCTATGATTTTCGTTGCCACGTATCTTTGCTGACCTGAATGATATCCATAATCAGGGAAAACTGGAACTCTTTATCCATTTGCATCATATCAAACAGAGTCAGAATATTGCCTTTCTGGCAGTAGTCAGAGACCATTAGCGCATCGTCCATATCGATGATTAAACCGTAGAATTTGTGTATGCATTGATGCTGCAAGCAGTTAATTCTTGATGAACACCACGCTTTACATAATACATGAAATACCACGCTACCTCAAGAATCGGAATGATCTTGGACAATTTCTCCATATGCAGAGCTTGTTTACCATTTGACCTTTGCAAGGGTATCCGCTGTGCCCACACCAGGCGCTGATTCCAGTTAATAGTGCCGTGGGTGAATTTCGTCAAATCCAGCCGCATTTCCAAATCGCTTATATTAAGCAGCCACCAAAATCCCAGGGATTTTCGAGCAGCCATGTTAATCCAGTGGCGTATAAAGAAAACAGACATGCACAATATCAACATCCCCGCAATAGCGGGGATGACGATGGAACTATATGCCGGGCCTGCAACAGGATTGCTATATTATTATGAATTACTTTTATCAGCAAGAGCTTGTTGTTTGCGGTAACCATTGTACTGGCAGGGGCCTTCAGTGCCGAGGAAGCCACAAAGCGGAATATCCAGGGGAACAGCACCACCTATCCATGGGAATGACATGTTGGCTAACCACTGCAGTTCATCTGAACCAGCATCAAAATGACCAGACAGCTACAAACAGAAAAAAGCATTGCTGATGTGCTTCTATAGTGAAAGTTCTTGGTTTATTGCAACCAGTGCGCACACCAGTACAGTATTTCTTTTATTTTTTGACGAGAATTTCTGGCCGAGTTATAAAAATTATTTTTGATAAACCAACAATTTAACTGCCAAAGTGGCGCTTGTCAACTTGTCCTTATATTGTATTAAGAAGAGTTTGCTGGGTAACGTTTAGCAAGCGTCGAGCGCATGATTTCGACGAAAATTGCATGTGTACTGGGAAGAATTTACCTGCATAGAATGTCGATCATTATGGAAAGAAAATACATCGACGTTGACCAATTTGACTCCTTGCTCCGTCAAAGCAATGTTTCCGCTTGTCAATCGGAAGCGCTGCCCAAATGCCGCCGTAGCCATGGCACTTCCGCTGCATTGTGCACCGCCGGATCGATTCAGCGTCTGCATCGCCAATACGGGCAGCATTTCCACGATCTCGTAGGTGGCGCGGATCGTGTAGGAATCCATCGGCTGTTAATCAGCAAGGAATGGTTAATCAGTACAGGCGGGAGATGCTGATTGTTTATTCAACAGCTGCTAATGCCGGGTGATGGAATTAGGCCAGCCTGGCAAAGAGCACGGACATGTATTTAGGTACCTGGTCACCGGTGTCAAACTTGGTGTTATACTGGCTTCGACTGATTTGGGCTAATTCTTCGTTGAGAGACGGTGGAGCGGAGTTGGCGGTGGAGATTACCAGGAAGAATGTCCACTGTGCCAGTAATAGGTCCTAGGGATTCGTCGCAGAAAATGGATGTTGTTAAATAATTAGTTTAATTGCTGTTCATCTATGAGAAAAGATGTAGGAAATTTACCGTGTCAATGAAGTTATTAAAATACGCCGCGCGCCCGTACGAGGAAGCTTGCACAGGTTGTATATTGATGAAAACCTATCAACATTTCGAATTCGTGATCGGAGTACAATCCTATTTTGAGAAATTCTTGCGTTTGCAGTAAGACTTACATACTCCCCATTGTTCATTCCTGATTTTCCCGCTAGTTTCTGGAAACCGTAAATCAAGTATTTTAATCTTTTATGCAATCATAAATACTCGCATTAGCATTACACTGCAGTGCATGTGACGCGTGTTTCGTGTTCAGAAATAATCATTGCTTAAGTCCATCTTGCCACTGTCTTGCTCTTTAACAAACTGACATTGGCTTCGCTAATCATGCACACTGGCAATGCAATACTCAAATAATTTATTAAATTTTCCATAACACGCAACCTTGGTACTTATGTACAGATTGGAATTATAAAGTTAATATTTACCCGAACTGTCAACACCGTCGATGCCGCAGTAAGAAAGATGAAAACTACAATAAAATATATATTCCATTGCAATAACTTGCTGTTAGGATGATTAAAGAAGCACGTAAACAATACAATCGATATAAGCATATAATTATTAAAACACTGCGATGCTAACCTCTGCTCCGTTTGCGAGCGATATCCAGCGACTGCACCATGGTCTGTTGGGATGACCCCTTGAACGTTACAGTCTCCAGTGTATCATTGAAAGTTGTTGTTGCTGCCAGACGACGGATGGCTTTGTTGATCATTCCGTAGATGATCGTCGTCGCTTCAGTGTCCAACAAAACTGTCACGTGCTTCCATTTGAAATAGCGCAGCAGGCTGAATAGTGCGTTAACCTGGCTATCGTACGTGGCGCCCATGGTCAGCGAGTTCGGGTACCACTTGGTATTGATCAGTTCGCTTTGGCCAAGTCCACTAGAAAGAATCACGTGCAGTTTTTTTCGCACATCGTTAAGCAGAAAAGGATAATATTATTTACTTGTTGATGACCAACCAGTCCCATTCTGCAACAAATTAATCACGGATAAGCGGATTGATTAATCTATAAGGTTTCTGCTATAATGCTCTCTCACCTCGAACCAGATTGGATATCGTCGGAAAATCATTGCACGCTAGCCAACAAAAATACACATAGCGAACACAGAAACCTTATATTTTGTTTACTTGAAACGGCTGTTAACCGTACCAATGGCAATTACGACATGGCAAACGGGATCGTCCCAACGGGAGTCATCGACGTGGCGGTAATAATATTCTCCCAATAATGCCGCACTGCTGGCTGCTAATTGCGCGCAGTCTAGCGGCAGCGCGCCCCTTACTTGCTGTACGGCGACGGTTATGTTTTGCTCAGCATAGACCGTGCTGGTGCGCTGTGTCGCCAAGGTCAGCGCGGCGCCGGTCCAGGCTAAGCCAGGGGCGATTGTCGCATCCACCGGCAGCAGACTGACCACTTCAATGTGGATACAGTGTGCAATGTCGGTCAGCGTTATACAAAACCAAACGATACCAAGATATGTTGATGGGATCATGCTAGAAAGCCAAAAAAATGACAATAATATTGCGGTATGCGCGGAAGAAATGGTCTCCTTTTCCAGTATAGGTAGAGATGTTCAAACCTCAAATGAGAGAGCGCAATCGGATATTGCCCGATTCCGATGCTGAGTCGCTGACTCGCTAAAATGATCTTTGCTGACTACCATATACAGCGATCCTATAATTCACGGTTTTACGTAACAAAAAGATTATGACGACTACAGTTTCTGCGCGCATTACAGGGCTCCAATGTTTGATTCCCGGCTGATTGATTTCTGTACTCATGCTATGATCTTTGGTACGCGTACTGCAGCACTTCACGATACCTGGAACAGTTGTTCACTGGCAGAAAGGTACGCATGTACGGATACGTGCGTAGACGCAAGGTCGCATAACAAACCGAAAGTGCCGGCAACCTGCGTGACAGGGGCATTTTTGACTGCCGACCGGGGACAGCTTTCAGATCACATTACTGCCGCTTTACGCGCGACTAACGGGAAAATTGCTCCTCGTAGACCTTATGCTATAACGAACCCCACCCACAACCAATGAGCAGCTGTTTAGCCAACGAATCCTAATTGCACAGAGAACAGAAATTTTCTCCGATTCAAATCCAAATTGCAAAGGCATATCATTAGTTACCATGCATGCGATATTAAACTTTTTAAAATCCCAAAGTCAGAGTTTTCCTTTTCCTTTCATGATAGATCAATTTTACGTTTTGTTTCGGTGGATAACGGTTTCGCTGAATTTCACTATTCGTTGGTTGTCGTCGTGCCTTTCTTGTAGATAAGAAGTTATTAGTATTGATAACTTTTATTGGGTCACAAATCCACCCCGGTGCTTTTAAAAAACAACATTATTGTACAAAACCAATAAAGAATTTTATTAATTACAATAAAAACAGTTGCAAATTTGTCACAAAGAACTGGTTTACAAAAGCAAACAGTGGCAAAATAGAAAAATTCGAAGCTATTTATTTCCTCGTAGCCTCTCTCAACAGGTAGCACTGCAGATTGTACGTCAAGGCGTACTACAGGTTTTACATCAGGTTGTACTACATGATGCACATCAGGTTGCACTGTAGGGTGTACATCAGGGTGTACTACAGGGTGTACCTTAGTGTATATTACAGGATGTGGAACAGTGCGTTCCTTTATTAATAAATATTATATTTTAACGTAATTTTAACTAATAATATTAAAGTTTGAAGTAATAAATATTGTCTTATCTATATTGAGTAAATGAAACACGAGATAAAAATTTACATGAAAAACCATTATTCAAAAACTTCGGCACCACGTTTTTAGAACATGATCGAAGTTCCTGGTGCGAAGTGCATCAACATTATATGCATTATCATTATATTTAAAAATGTAATATGGCTTGTTTTTATTATCGTAACAGCTAGTTTCTATATTGTTAATTCTCTTTTAAAACAAAATTTCAATTTCACCTTGTCCAAATTATGTTTGTAAAAATTGCGTTTTAGTTATTTCTTCAACGCTACCTAAACAGTTTGGCTCTACCGGTATAATTACTGAGTATTTGCAAACAGCTCTGTTCCTGAAAACTTTACTTAGGACACAAGTTTCAGAAATTCTAATTGCTAATAAGTTTGTTAGGGAAATCAATAAATAAACTTGTGGTGTCTTTAATTTATGACGATGTCGTTTTATAACATTGCAGGGCGGGCATACTACATGTTGAAAGGTTAGCTAGCCATCGTACATTAGAATGCACCATAAAGCTGTGCGTGTCGGCGTTCGTTATAACTTCATTTTGTAAAAAAGTTTTGCATATCTGCAGTTATTTTTTATGTTTTTTTGTCGTGTTTTTATTAATATTGATATAACAATATTTATTATTTCAAATTTCAGTATTATCGTGTTATAATTACATTGAAATATCATTTTGTTATTAAATTAACGTTATGTAGCACACTCTGTAGTACAACTTAATGTACGTCCGGTAGTACACCTTGATGTACATCCGTAGTACTCTTTGATGTACATCCTGTAGTACTCCTTGATGTACATCCTGTAGTACAACCTGATGTAAAATTTATAGTACATCCTGATGGGGCGGCTATGAAAAGCAGCTTAGAAATTTCTGTATTTTGTCACCTTTTTTTGCTGGCAAGTTTATTTTCCGCAACGAAAAATGCATTTTATTGTTGTAATGTTTGATGCTTTGGTTGTTTTTTGTACACCGGTGTTTAATTGTAAAATCCGTGGGGCAAATCTTATGGCGGAAGCTATTTTCATTTACATGAAAAGCGTGACAACAATCAGTTCATAACGACACGACTTCATCTATACTTCCGATAGTCATCGATATCAATGAAATTTAACGAAAACGTAATCAGCAGAAACCAAAACGTCAAAATTATTTCATAAATAAAATAAAAAAGAGAACTGACGCTTTGATTAAAAAAAGTTCTATATTCCACATATTGTGTATCCGCTAACGGTATTAATTAAAGTTCTGTACATAGTAAGTATTTCCAATGTGCATTATTTCTGTGGGCAATTACGATTCGTTGGCTAAGATACTGCTCATTGGCTGTGGGTGCGGCTCGTTATACCGTTAGGGCTACGAGGAGCAATTTTCCCGTTAGCCGCGCGTCTGCCACTTTGGCACGGATGATGCAGATGCGTAGTTGTGGCAACTTATGACACGGTGCTGCTGCTAAATGTACCGGTTGTTAAATTTGAAATACCCTAATAAAAAATTTCTCAACACATTAGTCAGTGCTTCAACAATCAATCGCTATTTGTTTCCTCTGAGTTAGAACTGTAGATTCTGTTTAACATGTGTGTAACACGAGAGAACGTGGTCATGCAGCTGATTACAAATATTAGTGATATATAGCCTCATCTACATATTATTCTGCAGTAGCGCGCTGTTACTCATGAAGAAAGTGGCAAGCATTCGTAAATGTTGCTGCTCTTCTGTTTTGCTGTTTGGTTTATTTTGCTGTTCTTAGGTCATTACAACATAATTTTTACCAGTTGCATATTTGTTGTTTATTTTTAGCATATTTGTTGCAATGAATAGTGCATTGCCTATCGTGATTCATGTGCCACGGTTGCCTATTTTATCAGTCAAACCTAATCAATTAACTTTCAGTGTGTAATTCCGTGTACAGCCGTAATTATCAAACTTCTAGTGTATACTTTAAAAGCCGCTTTGCGTTCCGCACCTAAATAACCGCTTTTCTCCTGCGTCATGTGCGAGAGTAGGCATACTTGGAAAAACGAATTAAAATGCGAAAAATTCCTTATGGTAGTATTGTTTTATTTTGAGGGTGGAGTTTGCTCAGTTTATTTTATTCACTGAATACAAAAACCGTCGAGGTAGTAATCAGCAAACGTGCACGGCCAGAATTTTTCAAATTAATTGCTCAAAACCCTTGCCACAACCAGTTACCAGAATTTAGGGAGTAATTCCTACGTTGTGATAACAAATTTTTTTCACAATACCACATCTAATCACCGCGTTTGTAAAAATAAATACTGGTGCAGTGGTGCCTGTGATCGGTAACTTTTAGATACGGTTTATTAATGGACTATCAAATTTGTACTACTACAAGTATAAAGTATAGCTGTTTTCTGCGATTTCTGTGGTATTGCGTAAAAGTAGGCCAAGCATGCATGCATGCGTAAAATGCATGATTGATGGTATAAAAAGTTTGATTCCCGCTTTCCATTGTATTCTAATATTGTTGTTTCCTCATCCTTATCTTTGATGTATCTGTAATTAAATTTTTATTCAATGAAATGTACATTTTTGCAATTATACAGTACGTATGACTGGATTCCAGGCGCGCATGCGTTGTAGAATGTTGCACCTTTTATTCTCCCAAATTTCAGTAGACCCCACTTTGCAGAAATTGTTGAAGTTTATTCGGCGATCGACATATGCCCTACCTCAATCCGCAGGCTAAAATCCAGCTAGGGTAATTAATGAGTTTAACGACCTCGTGTAAAAAAACGACCCGGCATCTGCAACACCGGTTGCTGTAATTCTGTATCTTTTGATACCATCAATCATGCATTCCATCGTTTTATTAAGCACTTCACACTTAACAGCATGCCTTCGCCGGAAGCCAGAATATTTTTATTTTTGCCAAGAATACTGTAAATAATACCTATATCGCAGTCTGTAAAAGAAACAGCTATGTGGTTTTATGAGTTTGATGATCCATTAGTAAACCGGCAGCAGTTATTGATCACAGGCACTAGCATTTATTTCACAAGCTCCTAATTTAATTTAATGTCCACACCTGTTCATTGAAATATTACCACTTTAATATTGGTTTCAAAATACCAAACTTATGCAAAATGAGCCGCACCGCACACACTTACGGATTTTCGGCTATAATTTTTTTTCTGAGCTATCCGAAGAGTTGGGCCTCATGGTACACCAATCCTGGAGATCCCTCGGTAGCGAAAGATTTCCCGCATCCGCTTTGCAACTACAATGGGCCCTACAGACTGGAATGCACTAAAGCCGATTTACGTTTGCCAGGAAACTTTAACATCAGCGCCCTCGCAAATACCAGTAAATTATATAACTTTGTCAATTATCTCACGCTCGACTGCCCTACTAGTGCCAAACGCACCTACTGCAATACCGTTGGCCCCGGCGCCCAACCCCTTTCGTACCGCGAATGGATTTGGGATGTGACGCTGATTGGCTTTCAGGCTGAAGGAGGCGGGAGAGCGCCCATCAATGTCCTGCTGTCGAAACTGCCCACTCTCCTTCGTCTACAAGTACACTACTCCAGGATCGGCACACTGGATAAAAATTTTCTTCAGAATTTCAAATATCTGGAAGAGTTTGATGTGCGTAACAACGACATCAGTGCTATCGACATTCATGCTCTGGAACCATTGGCTAACCTCAACCGGCTCAAGATGGGCGGTAATTTGATACAGAAGTTTGACTGGGGTGCCCTTAAGCCGGTTGCCGAAAAATTGGTATGTTGTAAAAACTTTTTTGATTTGCAGAAAAGTGCTTTTTGATGCCCTTTTTGATGAGCTCAAGTATGCGTGATGTCAGTGTACGATTCCGCTTTTTAAAAAAATTAATAAGCTTTTTGGTTGCGCGGAATAATTTTCCCAGGGAAATCAACAATTCTTCTGTTAACCTACTGTACTTGTTATTTTTCGACAGTATTTATTGGAACTTGATGGACAGAATCCACCTCTGAAATCCCTGCAGCGCAGCGGCCCGCTGTTTTCCATCAACATCACCAATCTACTATTGAACAACAGCCGTCTGTCTATGATTCCCAAGGATGTTGTGGACACCTTCGAAGTACGCCAATATTTTGAAGTGGTCATTGACGTTCGCAATAACCCATTCTGCCCGAATAAAGGCGACTGCTCGTGCTGTGAGATGAAAGATCTAGCCAACTGGTTCGAGAAGCGAACTTCCTGGGCCGCCGGCTCTAAAGACGAGTGGAAGCATTCTACCACCGTCTCGGCCAATTGCGGACCGACCTCGAATACGGGCAATGGGAATTCAGTCAAAGAGTTTACGAAAACGAATCCTCTGTTGCCGCGTTCTTATGAGAAGTGCAAGTAAATGCGTGTTATACATTGTCACGGGTTCATGAAATACAGTATGCGGTATGCCGGCCTTTTGGAACTCCACTTCCGCCAAGAAGACACAAAGAATCTGTCTGTGACGTGTCTGACAATGATACCGATTCTCTAGATACGTAAGTCAATAATCGTTTATTTTTGCTTGAAAACTGCTAAATCCGCGACACTAGTTCCAAAATTTTAAAATTCTGATTAAAAGTGATCTTGATCAAAATCTTCTTGACACAATCTTGACTGAAAGCCGGTCGTCCATGTCAAAATGTATTAAAAACGGTTGATGAGGGAAAAGGATTTTTTGTCTATTTAGCGAAAAAGTTGCGTATTCGGAATATGCAAGTTTATATATATTCGGAATATGCAGGTAAAGGTTTTTTTGGGAACGACCGGGAATATGATATTCCCGGTCATTCACAATTATGTATGATGCCATCTACCATTCGCTTCTTATAATAGCAAAGGTACTGTTATTCAATCGCAATCATCAGTGTGTACGATTTACGCATACGGTACACAGTACCAGAAATTCGACATCTCAACGTCACTGCTGACATTTCACTGCAGTACTTGTACCCACAATACTGCATACACGACCAACCTGACTCACGTCAGCAGAGTAGAATCTGGACTTACTTGTGGAAGATACACGGAAATATTAATATTACCCAACAACACGATCGCGACCAAACACTCAACTCAAACACACCACAACACCCAGGGATCCCGACCAGCCGATGGTCTGGCCGATCCACACGACTTCCGCTAAAGAACTATCTCTAGCTCCCTAACAAAGGTCACACTAACATCCGGATACTCAGTACTAGATTCGAGATGGAATATCCGCGCTGAATCTAGGACCAAGCTAGAATCAAGACTCCTCAGGACTGATTCTGTGGTCCAGAATCACGACTGCATTTGCCCATTCACTCAATGGACGTGTGTCATCTACACCGTAGCTGCACCTTGCACGTACAACATAGCCAACTAGCTAGACGTATTCGTTCAAACTGCGTGCTTTGATTTTTTAACTTTCATTAAATTTTGGTGTCATGCACAGCTCTGTACATTGCAAATTCGTTTACAAAAGCGTTCACAGATGTGATAGCGGTCTCCAAAGATTTTGGACTGACCTAGGCCGTTATACAGTATGATTAGTTTTGCACTTATTAATCGCGCTACACCACATGAAGATTAACCGCTCTTTTCATACTGCAGTTATGCCAGTTTCAAATACTAATAATCAGTTCCGACATTTTGATAGCGATGTAAATTACGATACTAGTGATAATTAGCCATAGTTTTCCTCTGCGTTTAGAATAATAAGTTAGAAACGACGTTATTATGGCAAGGGAAATCGAAGCTGCGTTTGGTGTCGTTTGCCACAGGCATTTTTCGGAGCTTTATAAAATAACCTTATTATGCTAGCTTTCTTCAGTACAAAGTACTGGTATGAACTAAGGGGTGTCTTAAGAGGAGCAGCATCCAGCATTTACCACTGACGTTTTACCGCACAGCTTTACCATTGACGTTACCAAATGATTCCCATCGCGGGTCTGTCTCTCTGATTCTGCCATGAAATAATGACCAATTATCTGCATTTCCTGGAGGTATTCATTTTAAAGAGACAGAACAATGCAATGTGCAATTATGGAGGAAAAAGACGCTTCATCCGACAGAGAAATCACCGAAACGCGAACCTTGTTTTGCTAGTGAACCGCAACAGGAGCTTTAACCAATATTGCAGTGTATCAGCGGAAATAAAATTTTGTCATATTCGTTAATTCTGGGAGCAGCATGGAAGAAGTTGACGCTACTAGTGAAATGCATTGAGCCATAAAAATAATTGCGGATGTTCGACAAAAGCATTTCCTCGATGCTCACGCCATTAAAGCTACCAAGTTCCGGTCTGTTATCATCGCAAATCGATGTGTTCCCGGAATCATCCCAACTACGCTTGTTCTGACATAATTACGTGATGGTTTCATGCACGGAAAAATTGATCTCTTTATCTGTATAGCGTCATGTAACGTTCACTAGTTATCGGTGTGCTCGTATAATGTGAAATGTGAATCTTGACGGACGTGGTGATTATCTGCACATGTGCACTAATCCTTAGTTACAATAGTGTTTTCAATATGTTATGGTTATTTCCCGTATGTGGTGCCGGCGTGAATTGCATCTGGCCCAGGTTGACGCATTAAATAAGTTACTGCGTTAACTGAACGCCTTTAACAACACGAAAGGAAGCCTTTACGAGAATGTCGGTCCTTCAAGCCCGGTTTCTAAATAACCCTATTACTAATCCTTTCTTTTTGGAGAAAATGTGCGGTGTTGCTGGAAACACTGATATAGAGCTTAGCCGGTTAACGAACCGATATATCTGTATAATATCTCCTAGCGTGTTCGACCAGCATTTCTCCCCAATGCTTTCCAGAAAAACACCCATCTACACCCGCTCAAATTGCAGGCACTTACGCCGGTAAAGATATTAATAACATCTAATATTCCGTGTGCCGAATCGAATGTCCGGGAGTCAATTTATGTGTTGCCTTCCACTTATCGATCAACATTTTATCACAGATCCAGAGTAATCATAATAATTACCCACCATCAAAAGGAGATGCGTTGGAATCTATCATGGATCGGCGGGTCCATATGAATTTTGTGGTTAAAATAAACGCTTTTGCCTTTATACACCTCCAGTTGCAGCAGGAACGAAAAAATTATTTTGCTGGATAACGTTTTCCACACGGACCGCAATCATGACCGATTTCAACACAACGCTCAACCTCACCTTATCAAAGGCTCAGCAGATCTCACACTCCGAATTCTTTGCGTTCATGACTATGTACCTGACCATCTGTTTTGCCGGATCGCTGAGCAACTTGGTGACCACCGTGGCTATCTTCACGAACACCGCTATCCGCCAGAGTTGCGGTTTCCTTATCGGACACTGTATGATACCCTGTACGATATTGTGCGCCATCATATACCCTATGATATGTATTATCGATTACTACAAGATCATTCTCAATAAAGCCATCAGCGTCCCGACAGCGGCTGCCATCTCGTGGATACAGATGACGAGTATCGCAGCCTTAATGTGGACGGAATTTTGTATTGCCGTCAACCGTCTAATCGCCATATGCCTGCCGCATAACTATCGCCGCTTCACCAGCAAAAGAAATATGGTGCTGATGGTGACCTTTGCCTGGGTTTTCGCCGGTATTAATGCCATGATGGGATTTTTTGGTGTCGGTGTACGCTATGCTGTCTCGCCACTGGGCAATCCGACGTACTTACAAGTCAGCAGAAGCGGCGTGTTTTTTAATACACTGCGCTTGTATCTGCCGATCTCATTGTCGGCGGCCGTGTACGCCGTCATCTATGTCAAGCTCACTTCCATTAAACGCAAACGACAGAGAGTAGTGTCACAAGTGAGTGATAATTTGCCATCAAGCAGTAAACAAAAACACTGGCAACGGCGATTACGGACTGCCCACATGGTATCAGTGGCATTTCTGTGGAATGCTATGTGCTCCTTGAGTATACCTGTGTATTTGGCTATCATGCCTGAAGTCTTCTCTCAAGCACCGATGAGCTTATTGTGGCTATCGACATTAATTATCCTCGGTTATGTGCTCAACCCGGTACGTTGCAAACAAAATACACTACTGTGGTCCATTAGAAAACCTTTTTTACATCATGTTATGCTACTATTTTTATCAAAACACGCCTCATATGGATGACTATACCTAGCATAGTGAATTTACGTTCGTGTGTTTTTGTAGGTGATTTTTTGTACTATGAATAAGGACTATAAAACTGCCTTGATCGACCAGTTTATCGCATGGAGATACAAGGCCAAACCACGTACCAGGCCACCACCATATTCTTTTAGCACGTCCGATCACAACATGCAATCCGTGCTTTGAGAATCTGCGACCATGCTAAAATATCAATTATGGAATTATGCTGCACGCGACATCAACCACTTTTCTAGGTCAACGACAGGACTAACGTTTCCGAAAATATAATTACCTCGAATAAAATGACTGGGGAACACGAGAATTTGGAGCGTAAGACAACTGGGAAACACGAGAATTTGGAGCGTTACTTATGCGCCCGGGTTCTGGGCGCGAAAACGTTTTCGTTGAGCCCCTCGGAAAAGGAAATCAGCTTTATGTCCTGAATTCACTGTTCAACAATACAGAAATAACGAAACAAAACATAGGGCGCATGGAATTGACCTTAACTTATCCTCATTTTCATGTTTATGCGAAATAATGGATAAAATGCAGTGTGCATACACTTAAAAAATAACTGAATTGCTAACAAAGGCATAGCAAATCGGAAGTTATACTCATCTCGAACGAACGTTGGTAATATACCAAGTCCCATTGGGATTAACTGCTACCGGTTCCGGTGTCTTTGTTATTTTTGTATTATTACCGTGAATCCGAATTAAACGCCCCCAAAACTTGTGAAGGCAAACGGCCATTGTAATTTTACCAAACCGGATTGCCAGATCGCTTTTATTACGAGCGAGACTGGAAAGCAGCCTGCAGAGGAGCTGGCTTTAAGTGGTGTCAAGCCATTTTGTGCCTGTTTCGTACAAGGTTTACACAGAGTGTGAGAGAGTATGCCCCACATCGGCCACAATTACGGTCCCCATATGGGGCACTCTCTTATGATCCCTATTCCTGCCAACAGGACAGATTTTTCACCTGAATGATATATTTTTGTAAGCGACACTCGTCTCTACCGAGTAAGCATACAGGAATTAAAGTATCACCTCGCCTCTGTCTACAATCCGAAATGATGATCCAGAGTTACAAACTGCGATCGACGAAAGAACTACACTGTTAATTACTCGTGCTTCCAATAAGTATTGAAAAACCTTCTGTTAGTGCGTACCATCATGAAATAACCATGCATAATACTGGCACCAATGCGGCAATCATTTCGAATCTGTCCTTTTCCAGTGAAAATAAAGAGGAAAAGAAGACTTTACCACTTGAATGTGCTGCTGAAGCGCCGTAAACGGCTGTTCTCATTTATCATTATTGAGGCATCGTTTAAACGCAGCCGCTTGTATCGTTCTGTTCGCTAACTGTTTCTGACTGCCGCATGGAATACGAACGCGTACCGATTTCTTAGTCTGCGACTAGCGTATCTAATGTCTTGTGTGAGCATGGAAAAGGTCAGTGCTGACGCTTAAAACAAGATCTAAGCGTAAGCAGAAACAATCGCGTCTGCCAGTACGATTATGATAGTCTTCCAACGAGAAAGGAGCGCCATCAAATGCAAACGCATTAAATTCTTTTCCTGGAGAAGCTTCCAGAAATCCTTTTCTTTAAGAACAGCGCACAACGTTGCCGGAAATGCAGCTCATCCTTTGCCTTCTGTACACGCCGACTCCATTCATTGTCCATTCGTTTGACACTTCCGTTGATGCTAACCGTCCAATTCCAGACAACGCCATCCACCGCACATGAATGGGACAATGCCCCTTAGTCTCCCGCGTCTGTCCGATCTGACTTATCCTTCCCTCAAATTGTCCGAAAATGGGAGACGCGGTTAGTTGGAAGGTCTGCTTAGCCAACGATACTTTTGCGTAGCGGTTTCCGCACGGCTTCGCGGAAGGTAGCGCGAAATGGTGAGGGCGTTTTATGTGGCCCCATAACATTTGATTTTGGCCGTCACGACCAAACACCAAAACGAAAGGAACCACCGAAATAATGATGGAAATATCACCGGTTTTTAAACGATCATGGTCCATCATACCGTATTCCAGTTGTTTGTAAAAACGAAAGGTCGTTGTTGTTCGTTGTCGCCGTCTTTCGTAAGGCACACGACACGGTGATTCGGTAAACGGTGTCTTCAAAGCCATTCAAACTCGAAACACAGACCAAGCGCGCATACAATTTCGGTTAATAGGAAGCAGCCTTTCGTATAACTGGGCTGTGATGGTGATTGGTGTCATATTTGTTTCACGAGGACAGCAACCAAACAAGAAATATACTTCTGGATGGCCGAGGCAGTTCATTAACATCTGTTATCTGGGGATTTTGGGGACCATCCCGTCGTCTCAACAGGTGTACGCAGAAGGGTTAGAAGGTTGTTTTTATTTGCTCTAGCTACTGAATATTTTGGTCTAAGTGTAAAGGGCATTTGCTTGTAAAAAGTGTGTATGAAAGTAATTATTTGGTGATAAAACAGAGTTGTGCGCATTTCGAGACACGCTCTAAGAAGTTAAGTTGTTCCACCAGCTCCATTTTATCGTGTTTTATTGCCAGGAGACAAGAATTCTTTTCACCAGTCCAGGAAGTCGAAATGGATTAGGCGTCGTGGAGTCAACAATGCATTTGCCGGTGAAGATTTGCTGCGTCCCACATGTCGTTCGGTTACTGGCCATAGCGTGGGATACCAATACGTAGTTTTTAATCTGCGATTAGTCGCTGGGAACGGAAACGGAGCCGCCGTCTTGTCCGGATACCGACGCACTACACGGATTAGCGTCATGCGTGAGCGCATTAGATCAAAGCCGAAGAGAAACTGCCCGGCTCATGGTTCTTAAAAGTCATGCACGTTCGATGAAAACTTATCTTTCTTCGAATTTCTTTAGATTATGCTGTATTATTCTGCAGCCAAATGATTTGGCTTGAAAAGCACAAAATTGCCTGGAGTCTGGAAAAGCTTTTTGTGATCGTTTCATTCGAAGAAAACACAGGGCGTTGCCAAGTCGCTGCCTTTAATCTCCTACATTACGTAGCAATTTCGAGATTAAAACTTGCGGGTCTTGCGCGTGCTTACGGAATGTCGCTGCCCAAAAAGCTATTGGCAGCACCATGGTATGTAGAAGTATTGATAGTTGATACTGACACTGGCGTAAAGCACGTGTATAACCTTCCCAGTGGCAAATAAATTTTCGGCGAGTGGATTGACGTGCTTCATTTATCAGTGCCCATCTTTAATAAATTTAAGAACTACTCATACGAAATAGACGTTCCCAGAGGAAGTTTTTATAAAAACTAGGGTACCACTAGCAGTAGGCAGTAGCTACCGACCCCAATCACATATGGTGGTGGAGTAAATTGAAAACTGGATGCTGAAAATTGTCTACATTGTTGAAGATTACCAGTTAACTTTCAGAATATAAATTCTTATGAATATCTCTTTAAAGGTCGCCACGATGAGCAACTCTAGCGCCACGCTCAATGCTACATTGTCCCAAAACCTCTTAATACCGCAAGTAGAATTTTTCGTGTTTCTGTTTGTATACATTATTGTGTGCTTCATCGGATCCCTGAGTAACTTGGCGACACTGGTGGCCATCTTTACTAACTCTGCCATCCACCAGAGTTGTGGCTTTCTAATCGGACACTGTATGGTTCCCTGTACGATAATTTGTGGCGTGATCTATCCGCTAATGGGTGTAATCGACTACTATAAAATCATTCTTAACCAGACCATCAGCATACCGGCAGCGATGGGCATCACCTGGCTACAGACGACTTGCAACGGAGCTTATGTCTGGACGGAACTGTGCATCGCATTTAATCGCTGGATCGCTATTTGCATGCCGCATAATTACCGCCATTTTACTAGCAAACGCATCATGATACTGATGGTGACCTTTGCCTGGGTTTTACCCGCCATTAATGCCATGATGGGATGCTTTAACGTGGGTGTACGTTACGCTGTATCGCCATTGGGCAATCCGACGTACATACAAATCAGTAAAAGCGGTGTGTTTTTTAACACACTGCGTTTGTATCTGCCGATCTCGCTGGCTGCCGCACTGTACGCCGTAATCTATGCCAAGCTCTCCTCCATTAAACGCAAGCAACAGAGAACAGTGCGCGAAGATCTACTGTCCAACCATAAACAGAAACAATGGCAGCGGCGATTACGTACAGCCCATATGGTATCAGTGGCATTTTTGTGGAATGCCCTGTGCTCTTTGAGTATACCCGTGTTTGTGGCGCTCATGCCAGAAGCATTTTCCCGGACACCGATGCTTGTGTTGTGGCTCTCAACAGTGGTTATTCTTGGTTATGTGCTTAATCCGGTACGTTGCAGGGATCTACAGACATCAGTTTTAAAGCCAAATACCTCTTGTTTGTTACAGTTTGTAACATGTTGTGAATAATCAACAACGTGATACAAAAAATAATAATAATATAATCATCAACAATTAATCATTCATCAACAATCTTGGTGATATAAAAGGTTATAGGGTTACGTTTGATTTCGTTAAATTACCGGATGTGCTTCTTTTAGGCGATTTTCTGCACCATGAACGAAGATTATAAAACTGCACTGATAAACCAGTTCACAGCGTGGACGAGCAAGGCTAAACTGCGTTCTGGACCGGTGAAGACATTACAGCTCACCTCAGTATTTCCGAGCAGTACAGCGCGTGAAGTCGCCCGTGATTTAAAAGTCTGAAAAGGTCTAACTGGAATTTCTTTGCGCCACCCGTTTCTTTGAATCTGCGACAGTGTTGTCGCCGACAACACTATAAAGTCGCAGTTATGGTTAAGTCAACAAATGTACTGCCGCGTGACCCGGCGTGGGTGGTCTCGGCTGTGGACGACATGTATTCGTACCGCTAACCGCAGCAGTATTGCACCTGAAGGGGTACTCGGATGATTGATTTACCAGTTAAAACGATCCTTGAAATATTTGCCGTTCCCGATGGGAAAGTAATGGGGAAAAGTATTTATTAGTATATTAAAATCAAAATTAGTTAAAGAATAACTGCAAAATTTGTAAATACGTTATCAGAATCGAGAAAAACGAACAGAATAATAATAATTAAAGTTAACATCTTCGTACACGCAAAACAGACCGTTGAGTCACTTTACCGTACGTAGGATACAATACATAGATAAACAACACCGTCACCAACGTCGTGTTACGGTGTTTATAGCTGCTTACATTACACGTATCTGTATATGTAATACCAGTTTATAGTTAATAAAAACATTTGCTTTTTATAGTTGCATGTACACAAGTTACTTCCTGAATCATCTTGCAGAAATCCTGATTTTAGCATTATAGCATATCGTTCCAGATTGGGGGTTTTCAAGTCAGTGTGTCCAGCAGAATCAAGACAAGAAGAGGTCATCAGAGTGCTCTTATGGTGGATAGTTATAACGGGCGTAAAACCGAACAATTTCATAACAAGTTTATTTTTTTAAAAAAATAACTTTGCAAAACATCAGCCCCGGATATTCTGTTGAAAACTTTGACGCAATCCAGCAAACACGAAAAAGCTACAAAAACAAAAACGGATCAGAAGTTGATCCCCGGCGCTATAAAGGGCTTGAGCAGTCAGCCGTCGCCAGTTTGAAAAGCAATCGCAGTGTACTTGGTCGCATCGCTCGCAGTTGGGCCCAACCGATGTTGCTTAACTTATCCAGAGGTTGACGCAAACTGCTCGACAAATTGGCAATGTCAGCATCTAAATCATCCGTTTGTTCCCGCCTGTAAAGCGAAATCGACCACTGCGATAACTAATAATTGAAAAAGACAAAATATATATAATGATTGATTGTCATTAATTTTGCCAGCTTAGGTCGGATTTTTTTGCAAGCTTCGATTATACAGATAACACAGCTACAACACGTGCAGAAAAACCGGAGACTGCACCGAAAAACGCAAAGCCTGCGTGACGGTAGGATACTACCGATAAAAATGAAATTTCACATCTGAGTAAGTAGGGAAATGGTAAATTGAGCATAAATGGTTAAAACGGTTTAATAATGCGGTAGGAGTGATGGTGGCACGCCAAATTCTAACGGTTGCAACTTGAAATAACGATTTTATACAAACCAAAATCAGTCTGCGTGCGATGGTCAAAATTAAGTTATTTTTTTATAATTGTAATTATTTTTGGACATGCATTGGACATACGGAAGAATTCCGCCATGAACGAACCTGTTGATAATCGTCTTGACAAACTGCTTCATCGACCTGCTACCGACGTTGAAACCACTAAATGCACACATGAACCGATATAATGTCTCGATGTCCTTATCGGACAACGGCGGGGTCATATCGTCCAGAAAACGTTCTAACCGTCGTCGTTTCTCATGATAATGGATGCAGTCGGCTGGGAAAACCAATGTGCCGTCTTTCACAAGCGCTGATGCCGCACAATCCATTAATATTCCTAAAAAGTCCATTAATGCAACTACACAGTACTCTGCCTACAGAATTTTACGGCCTAAATTATTTTTAACTACTGTTACAAATTTTTTTCCTGTCCAGATTAAATTTTTGGGAGCGTTGCGTGTAAAGGTCACTAATACCGACCTGCAGGTTCACAGCCCTCTTCGACCAGATCATCATCAGCTAAAACGCAGTCCACCATTCGAATTTGCAGATCACTGAAGTGTGTCCCACTGGGAATGTTTAGGATCTGTGCAAAGGACACTCGCGCCTGGATAACAGCAATGGAGCGCAGATGGGGACAGCGCTGTACCACCTCTTCCAGACAGTGCTCGCTTTCTTCCATGCAGTCCGCTAGGTCGGCGTCACGGGCATACAGCACCTCGAAGCAGGGCGGCGCAGAGTAGCCAGCCAGGCTGATGGTCAAGCCGGTCACGTGCTCCGTCAGGGTGACGTTTGAGAGGGCGCGCACAATGTTGTCGGGGAGCTTCTCCGCGGATTCCTTGTCCAGGGCCTCCACGGTGTCCATCAGGCCGGTGTGGGTGATGCGGACGTTGTGGCGGGTGGCGGAATGCTCCAGCATCTTATACCAATCACGACAAACGCTGGAAAATTGTTTTATTTTATTACGGATCAGAGGTGCGTTCGTTGTTGTGCTAACGCATATGCTTGCTAATTATTGTTTACGTTTTGCTCAGTTAGCTGTGAGAAATGCCCCAGCCGTGCAGCAGTGCGACATTAGTTTTTTCTTTTATAGCCACAAAAACCTTTAGGGTTTATGCATTATCATGCATTTAAGGTAGCTTGAAATGTGGCGACTATTATTTATGTTATTATGTAATAACGCTGATAGTGTTGTTTTACTGTAATTTTAAGTTTTTGCGATATTATCGTTAAATTTTAAACGTGCTAATTCTAGTACTTACTGGCAGCAGTTTAAATGATAGCATAATTTGAAAAAAATCGTTTGTCTCGCTTTTTGTATTGCTTAACCGCTTTAGGTTTTACCTTCTACTTAAGTAAAGGTGGCATATAAAAAAATTAATTTACAATTCGTTTTAGTATCCAATTTTGAACAATATTGCTTTGTTTGATAGTTTTTGGAAACATTTTCAATACCATGGTAAGATTCCATTAAAGAAATAAGCCTGTAAGTATAATATCAAGGTTTGGCTGTGTAAAATACTGAATTAATATTTTAATATCTTAAAGGGAATATAATCAAGGCGTTGACATTATCCTATGTCAGCGTTCGTCTGTATCAACACTGTACCGTCGCAGAACGAAATGGCTCCATGTACTATCCAGAAATCGGAATATCTGCATGGTTAGATCCGGAGGAATATCGGGGAACGATGTGTAATGCTTGCCACAGATGCAGGTGCGAATGGGGCGTGGTCCGTCGAATTCTTCACGCGGGAGCGTGAGGAGGTGGTTAGCTTCGCTCTCGCTCTTTCCCTTCACCGCCTCCTTCAATTCATTGTTCAGTCGCTCCACATCGGCCAACTTGGCCTGCAGTTCGTCCGCTGATTTCTGGTAGTTGTCCCGTAATTTAGCCACTTTCTGCTTGTGCAGGACTGTCGCGGGATCGGAGCTGGCGACAGGTTTGGTGGGTTTCTTCCGCTGACCTTTTAGTCGCTTGATTGTCTATAAATAAATTCACGTTTTAACACATCACAGATTTTCGTTGTCAAAGTTAAAGCAAAACCAGAACTATGAGAGCTGTAAATAAATTAATAAATACAAAATTTATTAGACAGTGATCTTTTTAAGATAGCGGATTCCGTACATGGTGTGATGAAGTTGGTATAAAAAAGTTGGGTGTCCGACATGCAGCGTACCTCGGATTTGTGACGCTGTTGACGGATCGCCTTATCAATGGTTTCGGCTTGGGCATTGTTGGGCCGACGGTGTTTGCGTCCGGTGGGGGCGTCGCCTGAATCCATGTGAATAACGAATCACGATACCTTAAAACTTGTCACAGGAAACTGATTTTGATATTAGTCACATGGCGTACAATAATATGGTTGTAAATATTGATACAATATAATGGACCGGTGTGTTGATAGGTTTTAGAAGGTGATTGTTACAATAAGTGACTTTCTGATTAGTTATTTGTAGTCTACGCCCAAGAGAACCAACTTGCATAGCTTTTTCTATGGCGCTGCAAGAATGTTCCAAGGATTATTTTGATGGTATTAAATGTTTACTATCTCACATTCTCACTGTATTAAAGAAAATAATAAGCACACAGCATTGTGCCAGCATAATTTTTGTCGAGTTTGCGACCTAAGAGTAAATGGTTGCTACGTACTAGTGATATTCGCGTATTTGTTACGCACTCAATAACGAGCCGCTGCTACAAGGACAAATTATTGCCCGTATCTGTTTTTAATGATTCACATTGTCGTGTATCAAAATAATTATTAATGCCAGTAGACTACAAGAGATGTAACGCTTAAACGAAAGGCACTGAAGTTTTTATATGCTTCCTTAATTATTAATTTTTAGTGGTCGTGGCTCCATTATACAAATTGCGTGCGATCGATGTTACTATGGAAAAAACCGATATACGAGTACAAATGAGAATGATTACAGCTAGCGCCAACAATCAGCTGTTTCCGATGTTGTCCAAAAATAAACAAATCTGTAGCCAGAAATGAGACGTGGTTTAATATGGTATTGCAGCCGTCGCGACGGCTTATTTGTGGGGAACTAGCCGATTCACAATGCTTGTTTTGGTGTATCTGTACTTCATAGAGCCACTGAAGGTGTGCAAAAGTGGGCGCACAATTGCTCTGCTGAAACTGCTATCCGTATTTCTATAAATTATCGTAATTGTTTGGAAGACGATGAACCCACCAAGACTGTCTAGCTTGGCTCATTACTTCACAGTTCCATATGCATGAACCGCCGACCACGCTAAGCACCTTTAAAAATACAACTTAATTGATCGCAATGTTTCCATTTATTTATGGTAATACTAGTGTAATTATCAAATTGATAAACATATCGATCGAGAGTGGTGTAATTTCTTAGATTCCTTTTATTGTGGTTATTGCAATTGGTCAACTGGATTTGATGTCGGTTTTTTTAACCGATATGTACAAAGTACATCCGGCACATTATACAGCAATACTTAACCAATCTATATTACCATTCTTCCGATTACTCGTTTTTATGCGTGAAATACGTAAGCATGTATACAAGTACAAGCAAGTTTTGGGATAGCTTCAAATTTATCAATAAAAAGTCTACAGTACAAGTAATCATAAGACCAGCGCTATCCCAAAAACTTCATCAGACGCCGGGTGGTTTGCAGAGGGAACCGGCGCAGTCCGCCGTTGTGAACGAAGCGCTGGTCCGTTCGGCGGATCTGTGTATCACCGGGTGGCGCCATTGGCGGAGCATAGTGGGCTAGCACTCTGGCCAACCGGTAGTATCCACCGTATCCATCGGACGTGGAAGACATTTCCTGTAATAACCAGGATCTGTTGCCACGCGTGACAAACGAGAGATACAAAACAGTATCTGTCCATGCATGTTTATTTATCACGTGCAACCACGACAGCACACATTTACCTGTAAAAAGCGGTCACACAAATACTCTCGCTGCAATATCGTTGCATGTACTGTATTAAAACGCCACATCGCGTGCGAACACGCTGTACTCATTATTGTTTTGTAATATTCCCCTGTCTCCATTAAGCATAAAATATTACGCTTTTGATAATTTAGGCATGGACACAAATATTTAGACATTATACCAAAACATTTTTAACTATATAAAATACTTCTAAGCTATCGCAAGTGTACATCTGCGATGCGATTCTTTTACTGATGTAATACATGTACGATATTACTCGTACATCAGTAAAAGAATCGCATCATTCGCGTTGAGTGTACCAAAGCAGAAAGGATGCGTACATTGTTAATCACAACATATTTTTGCAAACGGTGTATGCATTATCATTGTCATAGATAATAGACCATAATATTGACATAAAAAATAAATTTTGGCATTTCAGCAAATTTTGTAACGAATGGGTACTGCATGTCTAATATATACATGCGTTCACGCGCCGCAGTTAACACGATGCAGTTAACTGTACATCAAATTTAAAGAAAGAACTGTTTACAATTAACATACTTATATACGGGCTACAATTAGTTTTATCATATCTAAATCGAATTATACGCTCACAATGCGCCCTTGAATTTAATAATTAAAACGGAAACGTAAGGCAATACTGCGTAATGTTCATGTCGTCGTACAAGACTTCAAATTTGCCAAATCACACTAAAAATTGTTTGTTTTAAAATACTCGTAATTCTGAAAAACAGCAGTCGCAGTTATAAGAATTTATAGATGGCAAAATTTTAAGTTTTATGTTTTAGTGTTTTGGCAAATTAATTAAATTTATATAATACATACTGGAAGCGAAGCAGCATGCACGACTCTGCATAACTCACCTTGCGTTTTTCAGCGCCGTCTTTATGCAATCTGTACGTATCTACCGGTACGGGATACCGGCCTTCCCACACCCAGCACAACGCCGGCATAATTAACTGCAGCATGACCACGGCCACCAGCGCCACCGTGGGCATTTGCCGCGAAGCAGCCTGCATTATTCCTCTGGAACGTGGCAACAAAGCATGCAAATGAAAACTTTCGCAGTGGAGTGCAAAATTCCAAAATGAACAAACACACCCAACAAATCCCATCAGCTCACACCGATCAGTCTAATCAAGTAGGTATCTACTTTACCCGCCCAACTGACACATTTATATAGGTACACACCGCGGCGGTTGCAGTACGTGCTGACGGCAACGCCGCACGGCCGAGGCCACAGACCTTATTTCCGGTCATAGCGGCTGCGCCGTATTATATCAACCTGTTCCCTGTTTTGTTCCCGCGGGAGTCGGCCGCGGATGAAAGGGTGCTGGGTAAATTTAGACGAACGAAGCCCGGTTAATCAGACAAAGATCCCTGCTTGGTGTGCGCGCTTCCATCATCATTCGGCGGACAAAGTGGCCGTCGTGCGCTTTTAATCCCGGATTCATTTCCTTTACCGGCAATCTACATTTAGAATATTTAGCGTTGTGTCAGTGTGCGCGGGAAGATGTGCGATCACGTGCGCGTTGCACACTTTATTTTGTCATTTGTGAATGAAAGACGCTTCACGGAAGCTTGCGTCAATATGCCGACAAAAACAATATCCGCTCGTATACAGATACACACAGCAGTAAACAGTCGGGAAAAAACATGTCTCAACCGGCGTTCACTGCAGTTGGGAAAAAAACAGGTAAAAAAATTAAAGTTCATCTAGAATCTAGGGAAGCACTCAATATGAGTAGTAAATTTTTTTGCAAATTTTTGTAATTGGAAGTAATATTATTATTTATTTCCAAACTTTTCCCGAAGCTGTGGATTTTCTTTAGCCTAAATTAATGTCGGCCAGTCCGCCAAGATTCAGCCCCAACAGTTTCGTCCCACTCAGTAGATTCACGCCCAACAACGGCTTATGTTTCCGCTTGGTCGTAGTCGTCGTCGTGGATTCCGTCGTATCGATTTCCAGCATTTCCGTTGTGGTCCGTCGGCGTGGCCGCTTAGAAGTAGAAGCACTAGTGGCGCCTCCTGTATTCTGTGTAGCATCGTTATTAACAGATCCAACTTGCCCGTTTGGGTTCTGACCGCTTCCCGTGGGAGTTTGACCACCAGACGCACCCTGATTCATATCCTGTGGATTCTGGTTACCATTCTGCGGCTGACCGTTTCCCGTGGGATTCTGATTATTCCACCCACCCTGATTGCCATTCTGCGGATTATTGCCATTCTGTGGATTATTGTTGCCGTTGAATCCTTGATTGCCTTGACCGGTGTTGGATGGGGATTGATTAAAGCCGGCATTGTTACCGTTTTGTGCGTTCTGATTGGTGGGGAACCCCCCGTTCTGGCCTTGTTGCTGCCATTGACCGTTACCGGTCCCGGTGTTCCAGTTGCCGAAGCTATTCTGGAAGTCGTCCCACTGTTGTTCGTTGGGCACTCCACCGTTCCAGTTGCTGTTGCTGCCTCCTTGGCGGCCGGTATTGAGATTTTGCTGGTTATCACCGGATTGGTCGGTTAATGAGCCGGATTCTTCTGATGGACCGCCTATTTCCACGGGTTCCGTGCCGGTTGGATTACCGGCGGTGTCGGTTTTCTGTTTAACTGGAAGCGAATGCACGGAGCAGCTCAGCAAGAGCAATAAAAATATTCCGTTCGTAAGCATTTTGGCGTAAAATTGTCGAAACAATTACTGTAAAAAAAACTGCAGATAAACAAAATAAGGAAGAACAGATAAATTGTACTAGCACGGTAAGATTGGCAAATAATTAATACTCTCAGGTTGATGAATCGAAAAATTTTTATAAGCGTTTAAATACTGCTGCTGCATTAGCCGCATGGACATGTGCCGCTTTCGTGTTGTGATTTTCTGGTTTATTACCTTCAAAAACAAATAGCTAATTACTTGGAAAATGTCATCAAAACAACGATGTCAGACAGCCGTTAGCCGGCATTACGAAGCCGTCTACCGGTTAATTTCCGGTGTATTGTGTGGAAAAACATCGTACAACTTTTTCAGCGTCGTCCGTTCGTTAGTCGTTACTGCTAAGGCAAGTCGGCAAATGGTTTCCTGCAAATTTATTTTCTCCCCCGAAAGCAAACACCCATGAAATCATGAGAAAACCAATCAAAATAATTATTATAATATGAAAAGTTTCGGAAACCCGCGATGTGACGCAGAATTTACGGTTAGCGAAACCTATCGCTCAAATGATGCACCGAAAATGAAAACATGTGAATGATATTACGACGTATCTACGGTACAAGCTCTACTAAGCAATTCAATTAAAACAAAAATTATGGATGCACTTATAATAATTATCGGCCGCGATATTTCTTAAAGGGGAATTTCGTTGGTACACGCGGATGATGGGTAGCCGACTGCGGCATATACGCAACGCGGTTGCCACCGATAAAGAACAGCTTGGGAATGGCCAATCCGTTCAACAGCGGTACATGCGAGCTTTCGGTCGTGGTTGACTCTTTGTCCTTCCCGCTCGATTGCCATCTACATCAACCAAAGCAATACCGTGATTAAAGTCCAAATTAATCAGAAGAACGCTACTCTAGAGCTTTAATTACTTTGAAGAAAAACCAACAGTATATTATAAGCCTTTTCAGGAGAAATCTGCCTTTCTTATAATCCCTGTAATCATCGGAAACCATTTTTCTGCCTTATAGAGACGTATCTGTTGCACCATACAATGTCATATACTGTATCTACCGCAAAATTTACTTGGTTTCTTTCTTATAATTATTATTACCAGCGCTGAAAAGCGATAATCCTTAATGCCGCTGTATTGGTGTATTTAACGTGACATTCATGTGACCTTTATAGTGATGGGGCGGTAACTGTGTTCCTGTAAAGTGTAGTGTTTGGTACACTGCTATTTGTAATTGCATAAATTATCAATATGGGGCTATTAGAAACCAGACAGTTTTGCGTTTATCTTCGCATATTAATTTTATCGAACAGGTGGTGACGTACAGATTGATCAATAAAATGTGTTGAATACAATATCAATAGATTCATATATCCTTACGTCCTTATTTTTTGGAAATTATCTCCTAAATCAAGATTGATTTTCTCAATAAGTTGATAATTTTATAAAATAGAGCATTGCAGAAACGTTCCTACGTTTATCTTCAAAAAAATCTTGAGTTTTGGAGAAGGTCTAAAAAAATTCTTAGAAGTTGTAGTACTTAAAGATAGTTAGTACTTAAAGGTTGTTACTTTTGGAAATTATCTCCTAAATCAACTTTGATTTTTCCATTTAGTTGTTGATTTTATAAAATAGAGCACCATTCAAAGCATCCTACCTGCAGCTTGGAAAAAAAATTTCGGTTTCCGAAACGTTTCAAAAACCCTTTCAAACTTCCTGTACTTAGCGTTTCAAGTTCATGGAAATTTCCAGTAAATTCTGGAAACGTATCGAATAAGGAAATACAAGTTCCGCAGCTTAGCAACCTAAACTACAGATCTGTATAGTTATTTAAATTGTCAATTCCATCAGAATTATATTTTTTTTTAAATTCTTGAAACCTTTAAGGTGCTTTTAAAACACGTTCGGATACCTCAAAATACTTAACCATAAATTTTTCCATCAAAGTCGCCTCCAAAGCTTTACATTTCAAGAATTTCTAAACATTTCTAAATATTTTGACTCGGCCCCGCGCAGCGGGGCCGTTACCTCTAATTTTTTTAGCCTCCAGAGTTTCGAAATTTTAAAAATGTCTAGGAATGTCTGAGTACCTCAATACCTCACGGTCTTAAATGTCTAATTTATATGTAATTTCTAAATACCTAAATGCCGGTTCGCGGTCTGTTTTTGTATTCACTCTCGTACGGCTCTGTGATACTGGTGACAACTTGGGCATTCACTAACCTCGAAATCTGCTAAATATGTATTTATTTTATTTTGATAAATACTGAAGAGCTTGAATGATGGCTGAAAAACCTTACAATTACAGTAGTAGCAAATGAGGTCACCTTGGGTGTGAGTGAGGTCACCTTGGGCGACCGTTAACTGTTCCCCACAAGTTTCCATTAATTCTGCACTGAAAAATGGTTTTTTATGGGCACCGTGTAAATGATCCCACTCTACCATTTTATCACTGTTTAAATATTATCTGTCGTACCAAAAATTCAAGTTTTCAGTACTTTAGATCGGCAGTATAAAGTTACGTTAAAAACGTTAAAAAGAGCCAATAAAAAAAAATTACGGAGGCTTTCACAGTTTTCATAAAACTGGTCGAATTTAACCGGAAAGCTTGAAAACCAATAAACTTTCCACATTTCTACATGTTTAAAATATTTTCATAGCGGGCCTCGCAGAGGTTTTAAATTTGAAATATTTCTCAAAAATTTTTTTACTGCTGTTACGAAGTACGAGTATATTTTGTATTTTTTTCGTTCTTCCATACCTCAAACACAGCTGGTCGCGCGCTAGCGCGACCGACACTTGTACAGTAAATAAGCTTCGCATAGCGCATTGTTGTACAACGATACGCAAACCGCTTCAAAGTATTATAACTTCCAGTTAGCTAACGCATACAGCATCAGTTTTTTTCGTTTTCTTTTCATATCAGTACTTTATAACTAAATACTTTATAACTGTCCTTCTCGTTGTCACAGCAGTATTGGAATGATATATTTTGCATTAGAATTATTCCGGGAGTTTTTTTTGCTTGTATCCATACATACTGATACAGTTAACGTATGCTTTATAACGCGCATCCATACATGCAATTAACGCAATTGCTAAGATGCCTTACTTTAAAAATTTTGTAACATACCGTACAAGCAAAAAACGCAGTTCGACTATTGTTACATATTTTTATATAAATTATAGTATGATACACATGCGCCAAGTAGGTAGTCCGTAGTAGTGTTTTATTGATGTACCTAGCTTGCACGGAGGCCTTAAAGCGATCCCAGTTAGCCAAAACGACCATAGGCGATTGTGTTTGGCTGTCAGGCCTCTCCTCCATACTGCTCTCCAGTGCCGGATCTCGACGGGAATGCCGACGGGCCACTTTTGGAAACGGCGCCATACGCACCAGAAAAATTAGGTTCTGTAGCGACTGCAAAATGTTTCAATATAATTATTACAATTCATTTACCTTTTTTAGGGTAAGCACTAAAGTTACACAGCCACATAGCTTGCTACAGCAGCGTAACAATCACTGATCTTAGACAAACTCTGACTGGATGAAATCAGTTTTTTCGCTAACGGTGCACGAAATTGCTGCTTAATAGAAAAACCCGTGTTATAATATTCAATCACAAGCTTTCCCGCGCAAAAGACCAGCGAAGGTTTACGTTTACCAGTGAAACAACCGAATAAGCACTTTGGTAAACCATACAAAATTACTCTGCACTTATAATATTATACACTGCTAATAAATGAAAGTATAATATAACCATTAAAAAAAGATTTCGGGGCTAGTTGGTTTGTAGCTCCAAAGGTCAACTGAATATGCATTTAAATATAAGCAATAAATAGCCCAAAGTTTTTTAGCCAGGTATGGCCATGATCGCCTAATTACGTACCTGTTTCTTAAGCATGGGCATGTGGCGACTGCTAGGGGACGGTAGCCGAAGTCCACTGGTGGCTTGGATGGTCAGTCCCTGGCAGCGATTACACACCACACTGTAACTGCACAGCGCCAGAATACACTTGAGTACTTTCATGGTCACAGCTTTCCGTAATCACAGCTTCGAATAACCTTTCACCAGAGTGCACTGGCCGATTGACAGTGAAATAAATGTAAAAATCGCTGTACTGCTGCAATATAACCAAGATTGCCGAGATTTTAATCATAATTCTCCCTTGAGCGATTACGGTAATCAAGAGGCCGCTGGTATAACCCCCGTATATGTGCCCTCAGGTGCGGCACGAGCGGATCCAATCCGCTGGCCTTGCTGCTCCTGATTGTCTAATCTCCGCCTGATTTCCGCTGCCCCGTAATTGTCCCGGATACACTCGGCTAATATTCTCCGTAGAAAAGCGGGAAACCGTGAAATTAATCCCCGGCGGCGGTAAGGATCTTCAGTGTACTTAACGGACAAAAGTGTTTTTTCAACATGTTACCGGCATCACATGGCCCTGTGCGTTATTCCGGCACGGCATAATGGCGGATTACATTTACCGCTCCAGCAACTTCCAGCCGGAATACAATCAAGATAGCAGAGGACACTAATAATTTTCTTTATGTCTCATGAAATTCGGGAAGTTTCCCAGTGTATGCGGTGACATTAAAAACGATATTTTCTAACACTATTGACGCACTTCTTCAGAAAAAAGCTAGAGCAACATCTAAAAATAAGTAATCGGTGCCATTTGTGGGAAACTAAGATGCTTTCATGACGTCCGCGTTCGGGAAAACCGTGTCAATGATTTGAGTGGTTTTTCATCATTATGGTTAAGGATAAAATAAAGGCTAGCATTAACACCTACAGAGTACTATACGAAGAAAGTTAGCAAATAAGTACCTGTCTACCAAGGCTTTTAGTTGTTTTAACAAACCTATTGGCTTGACTGTCTGGCTTCGAACTTGGACTACACTTAATAAATGTAATGGAGAAAATTGCATACCATGATAAACGTGCTACGGTGCCCTTTAGTATAACCTTTGAAGGCCTTGACAAGCCCTCGTGATCTTGGTCACCCGAAGGTTATTCGTCCGCCCAAAGATTAGCCGCTGCGTAATTAAATGTGCCGCAACAGGAAGTAATGAGCGAGCTACATGTCTTAAAGGATTATCAAAATCCGCATTTACAACATTTTGTCTCGCACACCGGAGTACGGAAACTTCATTGAAAAAACTCACGGTTGTTGACATCGTACCTGTATTACTCACTGAGACATAACTTAATGCTTATCTTTACAGTTCTTTCCGGTTTTATGAGCTTTCTCTCAACAGATAACTCAAAATTTCAAAATCAAAATTGTGGGACACAGAGTAGGCATATACAGCTACGCGATGCACAATTTTTTATTAGTCAATTAAAACCCTGTTATCACGAAAACAGCGACACTTTACTGCATGCCACCGAACACTGTAAAATTCACAGGTCGCTTGGAGACTTCGTTTTATCCGCTTAAATAACGTTGCAGCATGTAGAATTAATCGCTGAGGTTTCCTTCTGTTCTAACAGTCGCTTGGATTACCAACTGGGCAGATCATCAACTTCCGGTATAGAGATCAAATTCGTACCATTCTAATCATGTCCGCCTCCGTCCACATCATCCTCGTCCTGTTCCTCCTCGCCCCACTAACCACCGCCGCCCCGGTCAGCGCCTCCAGCTACCTCCTGGACAAGCTCCTGGACGCCATCGTCAATCGCATCCTCAGCGGACGCCCGGTAGAGGTCGAGGCCAATGAGAACGCCGTAATCTTCCGGCAGTCCGGTAACTGCCAGACCGAGCCCTATGCCACACCCTCCTCGCGGATTCCCCAGATTATCGAGCCGTCGGAGCAGCCAACCGCGCCGCCACCCACGACCAGTTCGACTGGCTCGCCGACATCTGGAGCGACTGGGATAACGGAGACGACAGGGACGCAATCTCCAGGAATAGCGGAGACTACCAGCCGGAATCCGTTCTGGTGGTGGGTGACCGATGAGCCCAGTGCGCCGTGGTGGTGGAACCGGGAGACGTCGACCTCGACGCCGGCAACCAGTACGCCGACCACCACGAAGGGATGGTTTTGGTGGAGTAAGGCGCCGGCTTAATTTAACACACCGGCTCTTTTGAAACCAGCTGCATTTCAATTTACAATTTTATCTCTGGCATATAGAACATAGAGCAAAATGTCGCAGAGTACAACGGACTACAAAAATCGGTTAACGCCGGACCACGGTTCGTTTACAGCCTCTCTTATCAAGCCGCGAAATCGGCTGCACCCGCAAAACCGGTCTTAGCGTCAACCGACTTTTGTCGCTCATTCTGTAAAATTTAAACCCTGAAATATGATAGTGGTGTTTATTTTCTGGGCTTCTGTAGATGTTTAATGCTTGTTTGTATCATATAATTTTGTTAATTCGTCTTGGTACTTTAATGGAATTTTGGAGCCAGCCAATAGCCGCTTGAAGTCATGTTTATTCTGTATTTAGTTCACTATATTCTAAACATTTATTGTGAGTTAATACAATAAAGCTGCTTGTGGCATCCGCCTGGCGTTGTTGACAATTTGACAAACATCCAGCTAGCGTTCTTACACTGACACAATCCGTTTTGATGTATCGTCAAAGAACGCTTTTAGCCCGGTGTATTTACCCATACACTTTGTCCCATAATATTTATGGACGTTGCGGACCAGTATGACTGTGTATGCGTGTCAACGACACCAGTAACCGCATTATATACCCGGCATCCGCTGCTTGACTACTTGAAGTAACAGGGAACACTTCAGTGTTGAAGATGAATTACATTTGCGTGTAGTGTGGTCCGGGCGGCCAGCAGAAATATAACTCCAGCCTGTTGACTTAAGCATTTATAAGAGAGCACTGTAAAGTTGCCAACCGGTACTCCTGTGCCTGATTTGAGTACAATCGAAGGACGTATTTTTCAGGAGATACGTAGTGCTAGTTATGTGTGTTAGAATGCCGGTGTGTATGTGTGGCTACAACCCGCCTCAACGCTTAGGGAACGTATCGATTTACAAGGGATGCCGGCTTAGCGGGGATTAGCGTGCCCACGGTCAGCTGTGCGCTAAACTATCGCAAATCGGCATCGTGCATCTTTTATGTCATACGAGCATCATTGAAAATAAGCCAGATTTTTCTAACACTCTTCGTTGTTATTTGTGAAGCAAACAGAAAATACTGAGCACGGCAGAACAAAAATAAACTACAATATAAAGGAATAAACATAAAATAAATGGAAATATGCACGCACAGATAAAAAATTAGAAAATTTAATAAATTAAATTTAGATATAAGAAAATCCCGACTGGAAAAACCGTGTACCAAGCAAGGCACAAGTTTACAATATACCGGCATTCCAGTTAAACCGGGAAATCTAAGCTAACAATGGCAAGAAAATTGAGTATCCTTACGTAAGAAAACTCAGTGGCGATACTTTTATTATAAAGTGTCATATTATCATTCTTCCGCCGACTGAGTCATCAAATTTCATTAGAAAAAAATATAGGCTAATGCGAGACAAAGTATAGGGGCTTTTACACTACCATCCAATTACGCCCCGTAAAGCTTTTAAGGCAGCCCCGAGCCGGTATTGAAAAATGGGGGATGCTGCACACAAGCGGGAAAACGCGGATAAAATCGATCATCATACACCATCCCACACATAGGCCCATCCGACTGTAGCATCGATCGGATCCGGAGAATAAGAGAACAAATGATTGATTCTCGATCCCGGCGCTGTATATATGTAGATCTGGCACACAACACTCCGCCTCCACACCCGGGCTGCCTGTGTATATGCCGCTAACACAACGCGCAGCTGCATCAGCACACACAACCGGTTAGAATGGATCCCATTCACACAGCAGCTCCGCACAGTCCCGTGCCGTGGCCTGAGCAGTGAACAAATACACTTTTGGCTTTTAGAGTACTTTGGGTGCCACAACATGTGTCTAGTTGTGCATCGCTAATCAAGTGTCCGCCGTGCGCGCGCCATACCTTTCCAGCGGGAGATGGACGAGGAGGTCATCCGGCGGATGGTGGCCAGCTTCTCCCGGCAGGATCTGGCCCGGCAACGGCCGGGATCGGCGATGCTGGCGGAGGCCAAGGAGCCGGTGAATTACAATGTGGTGGATCTGGTTTGTGAAGTGATTACCGATCTGGAGATTCGCGGAGAGGATGGGGATAGTGTGGAGCGGCAGGAGAGGAAGCAGGATGTGGATATACAGGAGCTGACGGAGATTCTCTATAGTCCAGATTTTCAGGTATACACATAACTAACTGAAGACTGATACCATATGTACGTTACGTTTTAATGGTTGTAATCTCTGGAATTTTCGTAACCCGAAGAACATAAGCGAGCCTACGATATTTTCATGTTGAGTGGCAGTCTCGACGATTTTGTTTTCGGCTGGCTGTCTGGTATAAGTTTTAATTAGGAGTTAGGTAAAATAATGGTTTAGTTTACCGGTATTTCGAATTCATGAATGATATTGTTTGTAGGAAGTGCAAGCACCCACTGTTAGTTTGTATAACACAAATATTTGTGAAATATTTATTAGGCCTTGATGGAAAGCCACGATATGGTAGCCAATAAAACCTTTGAGCCGGCGTTCATGGAGAATTTGGCGGAGTCGTTCGAGCAGGAAGTGTGTCCGTTCCCCGGACCGGATTCCGTGGAGAGTGTGGTGTACGACGGAGCACTGATGAATATCAACGGAACACCGACTAGCTCCATGCCGGCCAGTACCCCCATGTTCGAGATCAGTGGCGAGGATTCGGCGGTCAAGGTGGTGGGAATACGGCGTGGTCGCAACTCTAACCTGGTAAAAAAAGCATACGCGGTAGCGAAATAACACGAGTGGTTTTGTCTTACTAATATGGGGCAAAAAAATGCATATATCAGGCTTATGAAGTATCCAACAGTAACTTGAATTTATTAAGTTACATTTATTTTTGTCAGTATGTACATCAGGGCCGACAGTTCCAGTAACTTATTACTATGAAAACATTCAAAACATTCAGCAGTTTTCATTCGAAACAAATGCACCAACGATAAGGAAATCGATCAAATCGATTAGCTAGTAATACGAGTAGTTTACTCGTTAATATTAGATAACCGATTGCCTGATTGCATTAGTCGCAATTCGCAATGCACATGGACGATACGTAACTGTAACAACATTATTTAAGTAGGATCCGTACAAGCGCTTCATTTTAATTCAGAACAACCGACGGTTGAATGAAAACTATGTATCACGACTTAAGATCAATGGTTTTTCGATAAGTACTGTACTTAAAGCTTGACTTCAATTACAGAGTTAACGTAAGGCAGGCGTATTGATGCTGAATATGAATAAAAATTATATGTCAACTATTCTCAACTGATTTTTTACTGGGATTTTTTTACTCGTTTTCTGCAGCAAGGCATGACGGTCCGTGTGGACGACAACCAGTTGGTCGTGGCCCGCATTTTAGTTGGCAGCCCGGTAGATAAACAAGGTAATTAAATTAACCTACCCATGCTTCGCGTGCCGGCCGCACAGATACACTGAATTCAAGCCCTCTTTCTTACTCAACGGTTAACAAATACTCCGGGGATATATAGGTCTCTTACACGTGGGTGACATCATCAAAGAAGTCAACGGGCATCCGGTGCAGTCGTGCGAAGCCTTCCAGCAGGCCGTCCTGGCGCAGACCGACACGGTAATCATCCGCATTATCCCGGCCCTGCACTTACATCCGGCCACGACAACGGCTTCCGGTCAAATACAGCCTGTAAGGTCTTTATTAAACGGCGCTCTATATAAAATGACAGGGGCCCATTAGTCGTCACTAAATAGCTGGCGTTCCCTATTGATTGATATGTGATTTTTACAGACCTACCTCAAGGCCTACTTTAACTACGAGCCAAGCAGTGATCCGCTGCTGCCAGCCGCTGAAGCGCTGGGTTTACCATTTGGCAAGGGAGATATATTGGAGATTTTGAATGTGGACGAGGAAGCGTTTTGGCAGGTACTTAATACGAGTAGTAACAACAAAATGTGTCTTATAAACCATGCATAAAACTATTAATTTTCTTGGTACTGTGATATTTTTACTTAAGAAGCGTCACCTACACGTTTCGAAGATCCCAGAATAATGGAAAATTCCTCGGCCTTTACACTGTTTATATGCTAAGTCGGGTTCAGCGTTAAAGAATGTTTTCGCTATTTATAGGCAGTTTCATTGCTTCGGCCCTTGGTTTTTGTTCTTCGTATGTTGAATTCGTTTTTCATTAGCCCAACTGTTTGCTGCAAAAATAAGTATTTAAAAGTTGTTCGACATAAAAAGTTTCTGTACGAGTATTATATCTACATACACTAACTTCGAACTTAAAATCATCATGAATTTAAAAAACAAACGTATCAACACAAGTCTTCTCTGTAGAATCTGCGTTACGGCAAATCGCGCGAAAACGATTAAGTAAAGTCAGCGTAATTAACATGGTTAGATATGCCTTTGAGAATTCTTTAATTACAGGCTCGCCATCTGAACGATACCGGCTCGGCCAAACTGATCCCCTCACCGGCAATGCAGGAGCAACGCAACGCCGCATCCCGCGCCCAACCCCGGCATTGCTGGCCGCGCCTGCGTAATCCGTTTCGTATGCTGCGCAAGCACCGCATCCTGTACGGCGACCGGCCCAACTGGATAGGTACGAGACGCTGTTACAAACCTCTAAGCGACCCCGTTCGATAATTGTTTAGTCAGGGCCAGCGCGAGCGGAAATTACTAGGCAGCGTTATATAAGGACGCTCTGGCGCGGTGGTCTCATGGGACGATACAAAGCAGGCAGTTAAAAATACGCATTCAATACGCCGTAATTCACGTAACTTACGGGCGGGATTGATAACTGTGCTCTGACGTTTGATATTTATCTCTTGCACTCGATAGAGATCGATCGGCATGAGCTGCTGCCGTACGAGGAAGTGATGCGCCTCCCGGCATTCCAGCGCAAGACGCTCGTGCTAATTGGCCCATTGGGTAACGCGCGCCGGCAGTTGTTGTCCAGAATGCTCAAAACCTTTCCTGATCGCTATGGATATCCCATTCCACGTAAGGGCCTTTAATATACGTACATTTTTCTAAATGATTAGGAATAGTGGTTTGCGAAATTACGACATGAACCCAGTACTCAAGATTTTGATACGAGTACTTATGTTTTGTGTTGCAACGATTTTTTCAAGCGCCTTTACTGGCAAAACGCTAAACATCAACTTGAATTTTTAGTGAAATTCGGTCAAATAATTATGTTCCTGCATGAAACACCAGTATTATTTTTCATGGGTGCTGAGTTCCGCTGTCTGTCGTGTGTAGCCAATGAACTCGCCTGTTATATTCAGTTTTGATGAGAACAGCAGCAAAGCTGCACGATATTGGCTGAGATCATTGATTCCAATGAGGAGATGACAAAAACATGCATCAGATGCTAACGAGTATCAATAAAATGAATATGATAATAGCTTACTTCAAACCAGTAAAAACTGCTCGTCAATTATTACAGTATTATACTGTATCTGTAGTACAAGAACATAGCTGGACTTGGAGAAAAATGTATGGTTATAAATTATTGTTGCTTCTGAAATGCGCTTTAAAACGTGGCTGGGCAACATACCAAATTATCATGTACAGAATTTGGCGCTCATATGTTATTGATTCTAGGTACATCGCGGCCGTCGCGACCAAACGAAATCAACGGTCGGCAGTATTATTTCTGCACAGTGGAGGAGATGAAGCGCGACATTGGCGCCAATCAGTACGCCGAATTCGGCATGTACAACGGGCATTACTACGGTACCAAACTGGACTCCATCCGACTGATTATCCTCAACGGAAAGACGTGCATCCTGGATTGTGGACCACAGGTGTGGCTTGTACGATATATTTCTTAATGATTTCATGCTGAAATGACTTTTGCACGCAGTGCCTTAAACTCTTACGCAACAAAGAGTTTCTTCCCTATGTCGTCTTCGTAACCCATGCGGATTTTGCTGAACCGGTCGGCCACCGGGATGATATCGCCAATGGCACACTGGCCAGAACGCCGCGCAGACAAAGCCGTAGCTTAACAATCGATAACCTAAAATCCCATGTCAATTCACAGGTGATTACGGCAGCAACATTCGACTCAGTATAAAAAATTCCTTAAACCTGAAATTTACTAATAACTTGTAAAATAACAAAAAAAATGTTGACCTTTGGGCTAAATTATATTTTTTCCCAGAACCATGTAACGGAGAATCTGGATCTGGAGGATGAAGCCAAGCTCCTGCTGGACACCTACGAACCGCTCGTGGATTTGATATTAGACCAAGAAGATTTGGAAAGTGCTTTTGAGCAGCTGCTGCGCGGATTAACTGCCGCCGAGCTAGAAGATCAATGGGTCCCGGTGTCGTGGATTTACTAGACAACCAAATTATTGTTAATAGCGTAATTATTTGTATGAAGATTGTAACCGATTACTGCTGATGGCGTTAGTCTTCTAATCGATCTGTGCCATGTACTCAAGAGCCGAGTGTACAACACGATGATACGAAACAATATAGAATTATTATCCAGAAAATGGCGATTAACTAAATGTTATGACGGTCGGTTAAGTCCATCACAAATGCTAATCAGGTAAATGCAAAGCCGAAGATAGACAAGCCTAACCGAAGAAATGATGATGCATGCTCCATATCTTAGAAATTATCGCATAAGGAGGATAATCATGCGCATAATCTAATCAGTACATTTCCATAATAATACCCATTGTTTCGATTACCCAAAATCGCGTCGGCCGGGTTTTTAAACTCTTACATCTCGTCATTTTGAAGACCAACTAAAGGGCAGCTGCCGTTCCAGTTACTTGAAGGTAGATTTTGGTGAAACACCATGAAATCAAAAACTGCGATTGGGTTACCATTTCGGCTGGGTTTCGCACTTGGTAAGTCAGATTAATGGTTTAATCGAAGCAGAATTCAAATGGTATGCGTAGTACTCTGCTGCAAAACCTAATTCCAGGACGACAAAACCAACCCGCTGAGCCAACGGGCTGACAGTTTATACAACATAATTATAAATTTTAACTGCAGTGTTGTGCGTTGTGGTTCCCCGAAAAGTTGAAGCCGCCGTTACCTGTCAGTTTGACCAGGATTTTTGCGGTTGGACACCGACACCGCGAGGAATATGGCAGACAACAACACAGACACTCTCCCCCAGTGTGAAACCACCATCTGGTAACCGCAAGCTTTTCAGCTCACCCAAAACTGTTTTGCAGTGCGCACTTCTGTATACCGTTTGAATGATAAGAAATATGCCACTAGGCTCCATTGGAATGGCACTAGCGAGCAGTCCCACTGACGGTTGGGCGGACCTGACCTCGGAAGAGATCGCTTCGCTGCCATTCACCACGCTTTTCTCCTTCAAAGTCATGCAGCAGATGTTTGCGTTGTCCAATAATAATCCCTACATTCTGGTATACATTGTTCCCACCGACGGGTCCGAAGAAGTTCTTATCTACTCCAAACGCGACCAATTTACGTGGTCGGAGAATATCGTCCTAACTTTGCAGCCACGCAATCGCTTTCGGGTGCGTTTTACCACCACGATTCAACAAGTTATAATGACTGTTGCCCATGTAATGTGTTCTCTAGATTAGATTTCGATTGCGAACTGGTAACGGAAAAGTTTATGCTGCAGTGGCTGGCATTGTCCTTAATAGGGAAGGTAAGATCACAAGTAACAACTACAGATAACTGCCAGCGGGAAACGTATTTTCTACTATCGCTAATTTATATGATGGTACTTTTGCATACCAAATTTAATTATATCGCTGAAACTTGAAAGTATATTTTACATGCTTTTACTATCAGGTTTAATCATTCTTCCAACAACTCCAACCGATCCCCCAACGACAACACTACAGTCCAGTTCTCTCGATCGTTTGGTGTCTTGTACATTTCGCTCCGGTATGTGCGCTTGGCAAAACTCAGAGGACTGTGGCCAACTACAGTGGAATCTCGAACACGGGATGAGTATCGGACTGGGATTACCCGGTGCCCCGGAAGCTTCTTCCGGTACGAAATTTTACTACCAAATTCTGTAAATTCTGTAACCAGTTACTTATGGAATATTTTACCAGACGATTCTTTCGCCATGGCTCGGGGTGTCGCCAGCCAAGCCGACGTCGTCACGGCGTGCTTGCAGTCGCCGTCTTTCCAATCAAGCGACCCAAGCGAGCTGAGTTTTTGGTACAACATCGGCTCCTATGATTTCACCAGCCACCAAACAAAACTCCGAATGGTTGCCGGTACCGAAACACTGGGATTAACGAGTACTGGCGATTTGTGGGAACAAGCACATGTCACCATTCCAGCTTCGGCAGAGCAGGTAACCGTGGGAATCATGACGATGTTTCGACATCTTTATTCAGCACAATATGACGCTGTAAACCGTTGTAATTATTGGGATTAGTTGAGGTTTGCCGCTGACTTAGAAGGAAACGATTACGTTGCAATCGATGAAGTACTGTGGAATGGAGACGAGAATGGTAAGTGTAAGATTGTCGTGCAAGCCACCGGAAAAAATGGCGAGCACAACTGTTTAAGTTTGTTGTAGGTTCGCCGGTTGTTTTTCCAACGACATCCGATATTGTACCTAGCGCGGCTCCCACCACAACGGCAGGTCCTACGACACCAATGGTTTTGCCAGATAATCTTCTTAGCTGTGATTTTGCCGATGATTTGTGTGGATGGACAACTGAGACCGACGAAGACTTCCAGTGGAATCGAACCAATCTCATTCAGGCTGCGCCGCGACCAATCAGCGGAGTGGCTAGTACCGATGGTATGACGACTGCCTGTATCTGTATATAATCAGTAATGTGACGTTACAAAGATCTTTTTTAGGAGTTTTTTTATTTGCGCAAGGGAATATGAAAACTGTCGCAGAACGCGCCCATTTGGTATCATCGCCCATAACACTGCGTCAGCGGGCTATATTACGCTTCTATGTGTTTAACACGGCACCAATGGGCGACGGCGTTTATGTCACATTAAATTTCGCTGATGGGCAACAAACTACCATAATGCGAGATATTGTCAATGGGTTTAACCGATGGATTGTTAAGAATGTTGTACTCGACATTCTGGACCGGGAATTCAGCGTAAGTCTCACCAATGCATTTTATTTCGATTGTACCTGCACGTCATCACGGGCGCTAGAGTCTGAAACTAACTCAGGAATGTAATTATCAAAATTTATACAAGTTTTTCGAGCGGCAGATTGTTATTGGAGCTGGCGTAATGAGTATCCGCCGTTTCGGATTGGACCAGATAGCCTTGCTTCCAGAAGGGGACGTGGAGTACGGTAGCCAACCGATACGGCTAACAACCACCCCGCGGACGACGACACCGCGCACTACCACCACACCACGTCCAGCGGTGACGGATGAGCATGTCACCTGTTCATTTAATTTCGACACGTGCGGCTGGCGGACACATCCTTCTTCCGAGGGCCATTGGAACCGCACGGAGGATGCCGGCGTGGCGAACCTGCCGGCGACCGCTTCGCATCAAGTTGCCGGTAAAAAACGTTTTCCACTTTCGCTAGTTTGCGTCATGACAACTCAGATCGTACTGTTTTAGTTGGGTTGCCTAAATGCTTTTGCAGATGCTTGGTTTGTGGCATTTCGGGGCAGCTCTGCCTCCGATCTGACGCAAGGTCTTTTGGAATCTCAGCAGTTCGATAATCGGCGTCCGCGAAATTTGACCTTTTGGTACTACAAACGCGGAACCGGCAGCGGGGTATCGTATCTCGGTCTGCGGGTAGCTGACGCCACTGGACAGCAAGGTATCAATATCTGGCGCCACCAGGGGTCGCCTAATCCAACCTGGCAACAAACCACACTGACTATCACCGACACCGGGAAGATATCGGTTAGTTGTCAATCAGTCACCGGATTAAGGAAGTTCAATGGAATAATTGTATGTTTAGTTGGTCTTCTACTGTGGCGCCACAAATTATATCGTATGCGGTGTTGATGAAATCTACCTGGATGGCGAAGATGAACTAGACATCTCGGCGTTTCCCGACGACTAATTACTGCTTTCGATAGAAATACATTTTAACTGCACATAATGGCTTTTTGCCACTAAAATACTGCTGTTGTCGCTAAAATACGTTTTGCTGAGAGTTGTTCCATTGGTTCATAGCTTTGTTATCAAGTTAACCGATGACGTTACCATTGCTAAGCCGACGACTCCTCCCTCTCCTTCTGCATAGCGCATTGGTTGTCCAACCGGGCCGCTGTCGGCGCTTTGATGGCTGGCGGTAGCACCCGCTTTGTTAGCGTCTTTGTCAGCCGCTTTCTGCACATTTTGTGACGCAGTACGCTCGCTATCCGTCTTGCGTTTGTTCATTCTTCGGCAGCCTCACGAGTTCTCATTTACGCATTTATTCGCTTCTCGATTACGACGATTGGTCTATACATAGACAAATTTTTTCCCACCTGCCGTGGACATGTTGTCTTTTGCTTGTTGTTTTGCTTCCACTGAATCAAAATAAGGGGGTTATCTGTGCGGCTGGAGCGATCAGCGGTGCTTGACGCATTCGCGTTCACGCATTTTATTCGTGCTTCCGGTTAGCAGCTTCTCCAGTTTCCCCCACACGGCGGACGAGACGTAGAACATTAACAGCCTGTTAACAACAGGAGTTTATCTTCAAAAGGAAGAGTACGGGTAGGGTTTTGATTTTTGAGCAGAAATTGGCAGTCGCGACAGGTCCGGTGTGTTAAAGGCTTAAGGCTTATACTTCGTTGCGACTTTATTTGTCTGTGCCAAACTTGGTACCTCTGCATTTCAACGGCTATATGACCATATCACCCAGTCCCTGCTTACTGGTACTGCCATTATGACGCAAACGTCCGCATCCTTCGCGAGTTCCCAACGCCGAGGTACGATCTCCCAGGTTACAGATCGCTGGAAGGATGCCTTGTCGAAGAACGATTTGTGCGATGTGCAGTTCGCAGTTGGACGCCAATTCGGATCAGTAAAAATATTGGACGCACATAAGTGAGTGCGGCTCAGCAGAGTCTCGTCTTGTGCGAACAGCCGTGATGTAGTTGCCTTGCTGGCATAATGCGCAACACTGGTTTTTCGATAGGTTGGCTCTCAGCATCAGCAGCGACGTATTTCATACCATGTTTTACGGAAGCTTGGCCGAGAAGGGTGACACCGCCATCGATATCCCGGATATTCCTTCCGACGCTTTTAGCAATATGCTCAGGTACGCACCTCTAGTCACCGATTTCTTTCTCTGTGCACGTCTAATTCGGATTGTTTTTCCCGATATTTCAGCTACATCTACACTGGTTCAGTAAGCGATATCAATCCGGAAAATGCTTTGCAGACACTGTATTGCGCTGATAAGTATGACTTGCCATGGCTGGCTGAGCTCTGCACGGATTTCATTCGCGACGGCTTAAACGCCGATAACTGCCTGATGTATCTAGAAAATGTTAGTGTAAATACTTTAATAATTCTGTTTGTGCGACCCAAGCCTCAAGTCAAACATTGGCGCCGCCAGGAGCCAGCAACATTTTCAGCCTGTGCTGGTTCACTTTGAAACACAAGGTTCTTCCTTGCAGACACTCACTCTTCGTGTTGTGTGTGACAGTGTGAATGCCACATTTCTGCTTGTCAAATTCGACTGACGATACTTCTGCATGTATCTGTACAGTATAGAGAAGTCTCACAGATCTTTTTGTTTGGATATATGAGTTTTCCCATGCGCAGGGCAATGTTCTGACAAGCTTAGTCAGTGTGTCATTTCACTACAGGCGCAACGCTGGACTCCGGATTGTGATGTCGTGATGGAGAAGTGCTGGGACATCATAGATGTGTTCAGCGTGAATGTTCTCCAGTCAGAGTATTTCAACAAGTTGGAGCGGACAACGTTGGAGAGGATTCTGCAGCGCAACACACTGTCAGCGGAGGAGAACGCCGTCTACAGGGCTGTCGAAAAGTATGTGGCGCTCTCGTTATGTACCGTTTGCGTCGTCCCTTCTCTTTTGCTACTAAATGAGTACTTGTACTAATAACCAATGATTGCGCATCGGCTGTCTGCGTTTAACCTTATGCTCCATTTTATTGAATTCGATGTTTTGTGCGTAGATGGGCGGAAGCCGGCTGCATTAGCGAGAATCTGCCAATTTCAGTTGCTAATCGCCGCATGATATTGGGTCCGGCATTCTTTCTGGTTCGCTTTCCGCTGCTGACTGACGCTCAGCTAACTAGCGGGCCGGTTAAGGTTGGTAGATCTTATTGATCATTAATTCTGTCCGGCTGAAAATAATGCGTTCTGTATTTTTAGAGTGGTTTACTGAGTCTTGAAGAAATGCGTACAGTTTTACTACAAAAACATAAGGCAGACGGAGAAACAGCCAAGGAAGGACCGCCGAAATTCCCTAAGAAACCTCGACAGTGCATAATGTGCCCGTTCGCGTCCAAGTATGTTTACAAGCGGATGGAGAAGGTTTTCGTCTTGTACAACAACGACTACTTTTATCCGGCAGAGGTCACAAAAGATAATGAGTGTGCCATGTATGGGGAGTATGAAGTGGAGAAAGAAAGGGAGGAAGGTGAGGCTTCCCGTCAGCACATGGCAGTTCGGTCCGCCGATATTTTGAGGCGTGGTTTGCCAGTGGAAGCACATATTGATGGAGGCTATAAGGAGGCCACCTACGGCGCACTGCGTGCTGGACGACATACCGTCAGTGTGGCCGGTCGAGAACATAATGTGGGCTGGGTGGAACTGAGGATTGCTGGCCAAAACGTCGATGAATGGAAAGCGGCACAAAAGTAAAGAAATAGGTGTTAGGAAATTTGGAATCTAGATCTAGAGAATGTCAGTGCAGATTGACTCACTTAATGCGTTGTGTCGCTTCCTAGTCCGATAGCTTGCTTACTGTAGTTAGCTGCTTTTGTAAACTTGTATTTAATTCGTGACGCTCGCCGAAACTGCACTGTAAGACACGTCAGGATTTTATTGATTTGCGGGTTAAAACTGGGGAACACAGAAACTGAAACATATGCCGACAGACTGAAAACAACCAGAACAAACGCCCCATCTAAGAAACCAGAGGAGAGGGCGGGAGGGGAAGATCTTCTGAAGCAAATTCACACCAACGCTGCAACTAGACAATAATTCTTAGACTGCGTTACTCGCAGCATTTATATAGGCACAGCCACACGCATGGAAAACGACAAGGTAATTAACACGTCCGAGGGAGAATCTTGCAGCTGGGCGCTGGCCAATAAATCAGACGCGGTGCATTAAGCTGGTGCCGGTGAAGATGATGAAAGGAGGAGGCCGCTCGCTTCTAATTAACCGCTTTATCTTCGATAACGCTCATTAATTCGTGACGCTCGCCGAAACTGCACTGTAAGACACGTCAGGATTTTATTGATTTGCGGGTTAAAACTGGGGAACACAGAAACTGAAACATATGCCGACAGACTGAAAACAACCAGAACAAACGCCCCAAACAACCCCCAAACAGCCATCAATAAAAGGATAGTGGTGGTATAATGATATTGCTGCGAACGTAGCGATCCAGCGCCGATGATTTCCAACGGCCAGCGGCTTGGACTTCGTGATACGGCACGTTGTTGGCCAGAGCTGAGGACGCGGCTCCGATGCGAAAACTATGAGTATGCACAGAAGGATAATCTGGCAACAACTTCCGGAGCGATTGCTCCAGATATAAGCGCGACAAAACGGTACCGTCAGAAAAAATAAAAAATGCCGATAGTGGGGTACTGAAAACACGAACTGAAATAAATTCTGAATACGCCCGAACGGGGCATACGGATCGTCCGGTAGATTTCAAAGAGATAGTGTAACCACACCCAAACTGATCAGTCTTCGAACTGGGGATATTAAGCATAACTTGAACACCATCATAAAACACATGGCGCAACTGGATAAAATGGCTGTAATAAACAGACGAAACTGCAAATTCGGAGACACGTAAAAACCCGAAATACGCAAAACAAAAGGCGCACCACAATAATATTTGATCATAATGCGATAACGTGGATGATCGTAGCCGGCATTTGAGAATGCGCATAATGTCCAGAGATACCGGCCGTCTACTGTCGACTGCCACTGGAAGTAGCCGCTGATAACCTTTTAAAGCATGGGATATGCGAACTGATGAAGATGGATCAATACTGCCGTGCTCAACAGCGAAATTCGAAATAGCGGCTAAATAGGTTTTAACAGAGGCAAACTTCAGACCGCGACGAAAAAGATGTGCAATGAAATTCAACACGACAACTTCAGAAATGACAATTTGATCCAATGGAGAGCCAACAAAACGCGCGAACTGCTTCACAGCCGACTCATAGGTGCGGCGCGTAGACGCTGAGATATGATGGTGCATTAACTGCCAGGCGGTTGCATCTGTAAAAGGTCATGCCAACAATTAGGAATGCAAACCGGAGTAAGAGAAGCAGACGGTGCCAGTTTACGAAATCGTTCAAACTGCATGCGAGAAAGAGAATCGGCTATAGAGTTATCGATTCCAGGGATGTGTTTGATAGTAACGGTGAAATTAGCCAAAGCGGCAGTCATTAAGATTTTACGCATAACGTGCAAAATGAGGTGGTTTTTAGAATTTAACGAAGACCAACAGTTAACAACCGCTAAATTGTCACAATGAAACATTATTTTTCGACCACGAAAACGATCACGCCAAGCGATGCATGCCAGATGAATTGGAAGTATTTCCAAAAATGCTATACATTGTTCCATAAACTGCGGGGATGGCCATTGTAAAGCAAACCACTGTCCATCATAATAAGCTGCACAACCCGTACCGGCTGCAGCATCGGTATACAGGTGTATAATATCAGGTAACGACCACTTGACTGCCAAAAACGATGCAGTGCCATTCCACTGCGGCAAAAATTTGTTCCACCAGAGCAAATCATCACGGACATTTTTGTCTAATAAGATCTCAGTTCCATTAGAACATGACAAAATGTGAATCAAACGGCGGGTGAACAAGCGACCGGCCGGCACGCACTTAGCAGCAAACTGTAACGATCCAATTAAACTTTGTAATTCGCGTTTAGTGCAGCACGATTTACTTAGCCACTGCTTAACCAACGACATGATCTCTTGTAATTTACCAGCTGGAAGGGACAAAGTTTGTTCAACAGAATTCAACAGGATACCCAAAAACGGGAGGGATGTGCACGGATTTACGGCTTTATCGGGTGATAAGGGTACACCCAACTCATCACACACAGAAATCATAATATCAACTAAAGCCGCACAGCCAGCCAAAGCCCGAGCAATGAATAAAAAATCATCAACATAATGCAAAAAAGAACTTAATTTCGAGCGATTAGCGACAATCCAGTGAATCGCTTCAGACACTAGACAAAATAAACGAGGAGATGAACGACACCCAAAGGGCAAGACGATATCATAAAAGTAATTAGGACCAATTTTAAAACCAAGCAAATGCCAGTCATCACGTCTGACAGGGATTAATCTAAATGCATGCTTGATATCTTGCTTGGCCATAACTGCGCCGACACCGGTATTAATTAACATTTCAACTGCATCATCAATCGCACAATACGACACGGTATAGGCATTGCCATCAATATAATCGTTCACACTATGACCATCAGGACTGGAGAGATTCAAAATAATGCGATGACCGGCGGGTTTTTTCGGGATGACAGAGAGGGGACTAACCGAAAAAACGCGGAAAGGTGGAGTTGAAAAAGGGCCAACCGTGTGGCCAAGAACTATTTCTTTTTGTACAGACTTTTCAATAAGCGGTTGATTTTCACAAGCAGATTTAGCATTAGGCGTGAAACGAGAACATACAGGCCCAAAGTAGCCTAAATCGGCACCATTAGATAACATGTCAACAATGCCACTTACAAAGCGCCGATCAGGATGATTAACCAGAAGACGCTGAAATGCCTCAGGTCTAAGAGGTGTCGATCCGGTTGGTAGCGGCTTCACCAATGTTGAGTCGCTTTGTGCACGTGCGTAAACCATGGGCACCGGAATCGCAGGCGGAACAACGGTGCAGTTTACCGTACTGACACGGTGGTGAGCAAAATCCTCGCTGCCACTGAGAACAGAGAGGGTCATCCCTCTCGCCGCGCCCTCGAAAAAGCTGCTGATCTTGTCCGACGGAAGATGATGATTCAGGAAGACGTAACGGACAGTTCCGGATCCAGTGACCGGGAACATTGCATTTGTAGCAACAATAGCCAGCAGGTGGGAAACGCCCGGCAGGTGGAGTAGCTTGAGCGGGTTGGCGATAGTTTCCAAAATTTTGCAGAAAACATTCGCGGTAAATGTCATTATGAGTGATGGACCAAATAGACGGCACCGTAGGATTCATACGGGCAAACATGCGGAAACGGATGTCATAATCAAGCCACTGAGTTGACTTATTGGGATCCACAAATCTGGCAATTAAATCCAAATACTTCATCATGGGAGCAACAAACTCAGGCCGGTTATAAGTCCGATAACGGAAGAAAATATGATAAGCTCGGACCCACTGCGCAAAGGTCATAGATGAAGCCCGTCGGCTTGCAGAGCTTACGATAGACACATGACCCAAATCATCTCGGCGTATTTTCGGCGATGAAAAATCAGTCGCATGCGTAACAGGCATTAGCTCGAGAAAATCGATAAAGACAGAGTGGTCAAACAACAAGGGAACCAACTTGTCTGACACCGAAGGCAAATCACTGATATCGGCTGACGGGATAGCATGCTGAGAGGACAGCTTAAGACCCGAACGGTCAAAGAATTGTGAACTACTATTCCCGGTTGGAACGTAAACTACACTGCCATTACCTGCAGCAATCTGAGTACCGGCGTTCGTGGCATTGTGAACCGGAGAAGCCGATGATAAACGGGAAACAGAATCATTCGTCAGCTTGGCAATTTCCTCAGATAGCTGCTTATGCTTGACAATTAGCTCCGCCAATGCATCAGCACGGGAATCAACAGAAGAGGTGATTTTTAAACCTGCGTTGCGTCGCGTAGAAGCTTTCTTGGCAACACCACCGACGATAGGCTTTTTAGGTGGCATAATGACGATTTGAATACAACGCAAAACGAAAATAACTGATGAAACCAATAACAAATATAGCCGTCGATGAAAGGAAAACCTTATCTGCATATAACTATCTATTCACATGCACCAAAGAATGAAACTAAAAGTCGATAAGAACTTTACTTGAGTAAGTTGAAAACACCGAAAGGTCACGTCTTCTGAAGCAAATTCACACCAACGCTGCAACTAGACAATAATCAGTAATTAACACGACAAGGTAATTAACACGTCCGAGGGAGAATCTTGCAGCTGGGCGCTGGCCAATAAATCAGACGCGGTGCATTAAGCTGGTGCCGGTGAAGATGATGAAAGGAGGAGGCCGCTCGCTTCTAATTAACCGCTTTATCTTCGATAACGCTCATTAAAAAGCCTTCGCTTTCGTTGTATGGAATGGATTGTTTGTAAAGTGGATGTGCTTTTTTCAGACTGCAAATTTGAAAAAAAGTGTAAAAAATGACATCCATAGTTCAGATCACGTACGATGACACTTTCACGATCCTGTACTATCTGACCGTAATTTTATCAAACGTTGGGCAGTCGTGTGTTACAGAACAAAAAGGGTCTAAGGGACAGCAACGGCAAAGTCACGTAAATTCGTCATGTCGCCCTGCTTATGAAATATCAGGACGCCGCTTTTGTGCGTCGGCTAAGTGGTAACCGCTCAAGGATCCACCGCCGGCAGGCAGCTACGTTCGTCTAGCTATTCTGGTAAATCTGGGACGTCTTCCTTTTACCGCCAGGGCGGCAATTACTTCATTCGACCGCTGCATCCGGTAATGGTCGTTTTCTGTCATCGTGCGCCGGCATACCGGCTTAATGTTAAGAACTTCATATTTCATTCTGAAATACACCGTGTTTTCATTTTGCCCTTAGGCGCGTAAATAATTTTACAGCTACTGCGAGTGCGAACGCCTGCAGGCTGCAGAATGAATGTGCACGAAACACGACCAAAATTGCAAAATGCAGGTGTTTAGTATAGTGTTCACTACCACGCTGTCGGGGATTGCACGCCTGTTGTATACAGTTAACATGGACATCTGACATTCACCACAAATTCTAGCGAACCAAACGGGACGTTTTTGTCTTCCCCGGTGACAAAAATAATGCAGTCCATGGATAAAGTGGCCAAGTACGTAGATAAATAATCTGAACCCTTATCGAATACGTGATGTACTTTAATATATTGCAGCTACAACGCCCCCTGCGTTGTGCTGGGGAAGCCGCGACTATGGTGGATCTTCCTTCTCTCCAGCATCCTGACGCCCTTCATCCTGGCATTTTTTGTCCTGGTCTTCCGTTTCACTCGTTATTTCGCCTACAAACGACGAATGGAGGGCATGGCCAAGACCAGCATTGTTATTAACCGTGAACAACGATATGGACCCAAAGGTATTCAACGGCTTGGCAGCGTCCATGCTTTCCAGTATTTCACAAAAAAAATTGACCTCAGTAAAAATGTGTGAAGACAACAATTGTTCGACTCTGAATTATTAATAATGATTTAATCATGCACTTATTTTTTTCAAGTGATATTTTTGTCCAGCTTGTTAGCAGGTTTTAAAATTTAAAAAGCGGTAAAATGTTTGACTTGCACAAGCTTTCTTTCCACAAGTACATTCTGGTGATTTCCAATTCATCCGAAAAAGGTTTTAATTTAATGTAGATTTAACAATAAATGCGCATTTATTAACATTAAATGTACTTTTTAAACGGGCATTTTTCTAGTAATAAAATTTATCTCCTGTTTGTCCTAGTAACATCGTGGCGTGTCGGAGAGGTATGGCGGTGGTTCAAGAATATGCAAATGGTGGAGGATAACATTGTCGTTTTGCTCATTCGCAATTTTGCTGACCATGTGGTCAATCCACGTTATTTTGCCGGCAAACTTATGGTAGGATTTACGTACTTAAACACTGGAGGTACACACTGGGGTTTCATAACACAACAATCATATTTCCAGTTGCTGCTGGAGTTCTGCTTCAGTATGGGCTCGCTGTTCATCTATTACCAAGATGTCTCAACGAGGTACAGTAACTGCATGTCCTGTGATCCGCACAGTGTCGGGGCATTTTTGTTGTACGCGGTTTGTCCGTGAATGTAGTAAAATTGTCGATGTGGAGATTTGTCGGCCGTTTATGCGGAATGTCAGCCAGCAAGTGGACTTCGCCTTCAACTGTTTCTTTCTCTTCCATTTTATCATGCGAGTACGTGGGGATGACACTTAATTACGCTCACTAACTTGTTACTATTTTAGTCATGAAATTATGGGATACTAATGCAAAGTGCGTTGTGCAGTTTTGGGCGTCCGAAGAGAAAATCATCATGATCTTTGATCTATACAGCATCATCGACTATTTCACCGTTCCGCCGGCTTTCGTCGGACTGATATTAGACCGGCGCTGGGTTGGTACGTTACGCTCATCTGTCGCCCCTTGCTTCTTCCTTGGTTATCATTAAACGTTCAACTCCACAGGTCTGCGATTTCTCCGTGTGATCTATCTACGCAAAGTGTCTACACTCTTAGCGGCACTGCGCATTCTAAAATCTCCACCCCACATCAAACTCCTGCAACTGGGATTAACATGGATCGCTATTTTACTGGCAGCTGGCGGCTTCTTTCATTTGGTAAACGAATGGCAGCTATGCATGGTCCCGTAACCTGCAGTACCGGGCATATGTGGTTACAGCTGGACGCTTCGGGTGACTTCTTCTTCACCGATTACAACGGCCAGCGCGTATCATACTGGGAATACTGCTATTTCGCCTTCACCACCATGTCGACCATCGGCGGTTCGGAGACCAATCCCAAGACGATCCTCGCCAAATTGTGCAACTGCATTCTTGTCTTCATCGTTTTGGTAAACTAACAAATTAACCATGAGAATTTTTGTCGGGGTCCTTGCTAACTAGAACTTGAAATATTTCTAGGCTGTCATTTGTTTTGCCATACCGGATGTAAAAGACATGATGGGATCGCGAAAAAAGTGGGCCGGCGAGCATCGAGCCGTACATAACGAAAGGTGGATAAGGAAATTTTAAACCGTACCGTTACTTTAAGACATTGTTAGTAAAGGTTTATGTGACAAAAATCCATCTTTTTAAGTTATGGCTTAGTAAAGTTCACAGTGTGATAAACTTTGTAACTGGACAGGCACATTGTGGTGTGCGGTGACGTCTCCTTCGACTCGGTGTACTCACTTTTTATGGAACTCTTCCATCCGGATCGCGATGTACACGATATCAAAATCATCTGTCTGGACGAGTATGTGAACCATCTTAACAACAGACTATAACATACAGAAATAATGAATTTTTCGAAGGCGTGAACCCGATCTGGAGTTTACGCGTTTTCTCAAGCGCAACACCTGGCGTATCGGCTACCTACAGGGCTCGGTACTGGAACTGGAGGATCTGCGGCGAGCTAAATTGCACGAAGCCGACGCGTGTATGATTTTAGCCAACAAGACCGCAGCCGATATTGACGCCGAGGATAGCAGTAATATTATGTGTGTGGTTGCCGTCAAGAACTACCATCCCAAAGTGCGGGTGATCATGCAGCTCCTGCAGTATCGCAGCAAGGTATGCCGACTACAGATACATCATAATCAGCTGCAGAATATAACATTGTCCGTTACGTTGCGTTACACAGCACTAGCTTTTTGACTTCGCCACTGAAAATTTACTATCCCGGTTAGCAGAAATTCTAAATTCTGTGACACTGTAGACATACCTCACCAGCATCCCTAACTGGGACCCGATGGGGGGCGACGATGTCATCTGCTTGCCGGAAATCAAACTAGGACTAATCGCGCAGAGCTGCATCGCACCCGGCTTTTCAACATTGTTGTCCAACATGTTTGCCGCGCGCTCCGGGGAATCGGGACGAAGCTGCGTAGGTAGCGGCATCTACAACGCTCTTTCTCAGTTGTCATTCCTTGTAAATTTTTTTAGCCCGAATACATGGAGAACTACTTGGCCGGGTATGTATGATACTGCTGACACTCGATGTGATGTCAATTTATTAATTATTAACACAAATGCGTTTGCAGAGCCGGCATGGAAATGTACACGGAGAGACTGAGCAATTCTTTCCTTAATCTTCCCTTTATCAAAGCTGTCGAGTAAGTACGCCTTCAACAATAGATTTTCTTGCTGCATGAAATTGGTTTTTTTTTTGCAGAATCTGCTGTGAGCGCTTGCATATTCTTCTCTTTGCTGTCTCCATTGAAACGGCCGGTAACGAACTCAGCCAGGTCATCGTTAATCCCCATCCCAGCTACGTTATTCGTACCGGCGCCAGTGGCTGCTTTGTTGCTGATTCAGCGCAGCAAGTGCAACGGTAAATGCAGACTGCGCGCTTGCCCAGTCAAGATACAATCACTTAATATTACGTGCTAAACAACCTACTAGCTGCTCTTGCAATGCAGATCAACATATTCCTTACGTAAAACTCGACTTGAAAAATAATAAGATTTCAATAAACACCACTATTGCTATCTTGATGTGCAGGGAACAGTACTTCATTGAAATATCGAAAATATCGTGTATTTTTGTTATGTACTGTTAAATACAGTTTGTAGACAGTATTCACAAACAGCGCTATTTTATATAAATGTTTTGTGGAGAAGGGGAATTTTTACTTAAGGGTTCTCTACTACTGCTCCATGTGTCACGCCGATGTTGCGGATCCCGACGCTATCAAGCCGTGCCAGTGCGAACACATTCAGACAAAAGGTACACAGCACAGTGTTTTTGTAAGCGGTTGTGTGCTGTACAACCGTACAAGTAACATAGTGTTAGTATAGTCAATACTTAATAGTTAATACTCCATAAAATTGGGAATGCCAGCAAATTCTTTTCCAGCAATTCATTAGCTAAGGTTAGATATTAATTTTATCGTTACCTTCCTGTAAACGTGATGTATGAGCTTGTCTCTTGAAGAGCGTGCAGGCAGTAAAAAGCTCTCCGTTGACGACCACCGGCGTGGTTCCAAACTGTACAAACGACGCGGCACACGGATCGGCAAACGGTTAGTACCCAATGGATTAACCAAAAACATTGCTGCCGAAAAGGCCTATGGTTCGGAACGGCTGGAGGATGCGGAGACATCCATGACGAACTACAACCTCGGCATCGTCTACGTCGACGACGAGGATGAACCTATTATCGACGAAGAAGCCCCGGTCGTCAGCAGCAGTTCAGAACTGGAATTCTCGTCCTTTGAGGAAAAAATTGTCTATTATATGCGCAACTTTGGCAGTCTGTAAGGAGTTCCTCGTGTGCCGTATACGTTGCCCTTAACACATTGCATGTACAACATAATATTATACTCTATGAGACAATTAACGTATTAGACAATAGGTACGACTTGTACTTAGACTTAAGAGTTGTAATTTTTCGGCAGAGAGCACTGGGAGCGAGCGCGCAACACATCGCATACTCCCGATGCTTCTAAGGAAGAACTGAGTCAGTTAATGGAATACAGTGAGGAGCCGCGTTTCGACTCTACTGGCATGTTCTGGTGGTGTCCGCCGCGAGCTTTTACCTCGGAAGTCATTGTTAGTATGCTCTCCATGTCTGATGGTCCTAAGTGAATAATTACTTGAACAAGACAGTTTTGCCAAAACAGCCGGTAAACGTCCGGGGGTATGTGTGAAACAAAAGTTGAATTGATTTATTTGTTGGTAGAACCGTTTTGAGGCGGCCCAGCTCAACTTCCATAACCACGTCGTCATTATCGTCTTCGCCGACGAGGACTCCACACTGATGGGCCTGAACAACTTGATCATGCCGTTGCGCTGTAGTAACGTCCCATATGACGCACTGCCGCACGTGGTCATTCTCGGTAATCCCAAATTCTTGATCCATGAGTGGCCAGCTATTATCAACTTTCCCAAGATCACCGTTGTCAAGGTAGGGTTGCTCTTATGATTATGTTGTTCTGATTTAATAATAAAAATTACGTATTGCAACTGTTTTGGCGCTTTCTCCTAGATTCACCATTTGAGCCGCGCAGACCTTCGTGCCGTCAACATCGACCAGTGCCGACAGTGTGTACTGCTGTCGGCAGCGCTTAGTCGTGGCCATGATGACATGTAAGAACTTAGAACATTTTAAGCATTGCAGGGAATGGACGTCCTTTATAAACAGATATTCAGATCTCGAAGAAAATTGTTCTACCGGAATACGGAATTTTAGTAGTCTTGCAGTTCCTTTTGCTCGACACGTTTGAGCTTCCTTTCCTTGATACACACAGATACAGTCTACTTCATTTCCTTAAGCACTGATAACCAGGGAAAGTATTTACCAATAAATTTGTGTACACAGGCTCCTCGCCGACATCGACCCGATTCTGACGACGCTAACCATCAAAGCCATGCCGTTTGGCGACAGTTCGCTGCCTAGCCAGCTGGCCGAAACAGCGCCCATCTTTAAGGCGAATAAGTCCACAGGCCAGCCCAGCCCGTATCGCAGCCGCGCGTCCAGCAATTACCTGCTTGCCAAAGGTGATTCGTTGATAGCCTAATTATGACCATTCCTGTGCCAGTCATTGACACGATACCCTGATAAGCTACGAATCTCATCAACCACAAAAATTAATCATTCTCAAAACTGCGTTAACCGGCATTCTTTAACTCCTAAGACCAAATGGCGGCCAACCAGTCGGCGCTGCGTAACCGGCGCTCCTTAGCACCATCCAACAGCGACCTGCCCAACAATCATCCGCTGGGCAACCCCCGCTCGCCATCCAATCTGAACCGGTCCTCCTTCGAAGTGCCGGTGAATTTCCGTGGGGTGGAACACGGATGGTCTATTCCCATCCTGACCGAATTGGGTACGAAGTCCTGCATGTGTAAAAAATCCCGGCGATCACGCTTAATTGCTCGAGGTTGATGGTTTTAGTGCATGACTCCAACGTGCAGTTTGTCGATCAGGAAGACGATGATATCAACGACTTCTTCATGGCGGAACCGTTTGTCTGTGGACAGGCTTTTACTACCAGTGTTTTGCAGGCGCTTATGGTGTCGGTAAGGAATAGTACTGTAATCTGACGTTGTTTTATTTTTCCATTTTATTGTTACTTCAAACATTTATGCAGTCAATTAAAATTTAAAGTAATCCTGAACGTAACAATTGTCAATAGCGGCGAGTGGAAGTATAATACGCTTTGTGTGCACAGACATTCTTCAATCCCTACACACTGTCCATCATACGTTCGCTGATCTTTGGCGGTGTGACACCGGAACTGGAGCAGATCCTGGCCGAGGGTACTGGTCTCATTGGTGGACCGCATCTGTCGCAGGTTAATCCACATCCCGACCGCTGCCGGGTGGATCAAATATCTTTGGAAGACTATCGCTTTGCGCGGCACATGGTAATGCCCCCATACTAAAATGGTTAAGCTTACTCGCTAATGAATAATGTGCTCTTATTTATTGAACGAACAAGCGGCGCGTGGTGATTAACCGTTAAAAAACATTCTACCATTAACGATTGTATCTTAAACAGAGAGGCACTTATGGGGATCTGTTCTTCGACGCCCTGCGCAACTACAGCATGATCTGTCTGGGCCTGTACCGCCGCATCCAGCCCGAAGGTACCGGACCGCGTTCCGCCCGCCGCTACGTCATCACCAATCCACCCATCGACTTCCCGCTGGTGCGCGATGATAAGGTCTTTGTTATTGCACGTTTACGCTGGTCCTAGTCGAGAACCAGCCGCTAGCGTAGCGCCTGGCGTCGCTCTATTTGCGATGGCGCTTTCATTGCTTCTTAAATTCATCTGTGTTTATGTGCGCTCCACCGATTTTAGCCAGTTTATTGATAAATAATATTGTAAAGGTTAATAAAAGGCATCCTATGCCTCGATTAAAAAGGTCACGCATTTTAGCGCTTGGAAATAAATTGGCATTACACGTTGCATAATGTACTTTGTTATTCAGTTATGTATTTTTGTCGTCACAACCAGGGTATGAACAGACGATGTGAACAATGACTATGTCCTTATTTCACTAGACAGGCATAAGTATTTACCCAAATATAAATCGTAACAGTTTGCAGTGATTAACCGAGCCAACTTAGCGGCTAATCAGCCATATGTGAGCGGGATAAACTATCCTCATAAATAAAGCCTTGACCACTGTTAATTAGCGCTCCCTGACACTCGCACCGTGTAACCTAACCTGACTGCGCGTTATCCATTCCTTAATCATCAAACACCGTCAACTGGACACACTAGCCAAACAGTCCTCCTTACATGGTAAAAAGCCCGTAGCCACTTGGTGGGATTAACATTGACCGCGCTGTTTACCGTCGGCATTACACATTGCCCTTCCCTTATGGTGGATGAACAATATCGGGAGTTATGTTGACATTGACAGCGCGCAGAGAGTGCTTCGGCGTCGCTGCCGATCATCCCCGTCCATTCTCCACAGGATTCACATAATACACGTACACACAGGTAGAAAGAGAAAGCTGACTGTCAGTGTCATCGTCTGATGGAAAGTTAAGACTTGTATATGCCGGTGTTTGCCAGCGGAAACTTGAATAAATCGTCACCACTTATCCTTGTCTGTTTTAGTGGGACCGTGTGTAAGTAGCACCGGCTGACACAGCAGTATCCGCTCGTGTTTTATCAACAGTACAGCCAGTACAGAATAAACAAAAGGTGACCTTTTCATAGAATAGCATAAGTGAAGTTTTCGTTTTATTACAACGTTTTTACTGTGAAAAATTTCGATTGAGCGGTAGTATCCATTGATACATGTATGACTGTATACTGCATGTTGTTTATTATAATTATATGTAAGCAGCTGTCTGTATGACCCATTTATTTAATTTTTCATTTTTTTTATGGTTCCGCAAGCCACAATTAATTTTTAAATAAGTGTTAATTATCTTTGCAGCACAAGCATTATCTCTTGTGCAATTAAGTACAGAGTAATTCATTAAAGTTTTTATTGTATGTTTTGACTTAAGAAAACTGTTGATTACCGGTTTTCTTAATGTACAGGACTTGACATGTCCGCTTTAGAAAGACTCCAATGAGAATAAATTACTTAATTCCCATTGTGTTTTGATTGCGCATCACAGACCAAAGAAATTCAATGTTAAATACTTGATATGTTTGCCACTTATGTCTAGCGATACAAATTCAGCCGGGTCTGATCCGATGCGGAATGTTGCACTGTATACATTTCCCTCCTAAACACCGGTACACAACGAATGTATGATGATTGTACTACTGTATCCGAGTGGCCTGGCGTAAGCGGTGATGTTGTTTGAAGAGGTATTGCATGTCTATGCAATCATTATTGAATGAACTGGTTATCATTTACCTGTAATATATACAGGTATCTTTCTATACAGTCGTACATTATGCAGGCAAAGGGAACATCAGTGTCGTCGTTTGGCTGCCCACTTTCCACGTTAGACGCAGCCAATCGTCTTCACAATGACCCAAGCTATCGCTATTCCACTAACATTTACATTTTTCACACTAACCGGCCAAACCACTACGCTCCGCTGCCAGCTAACACTGTATAATCATTCCATTTTCTAAATCAATCGTTCTGCCATGCTTAACTGCCAATGGAATTTGTTGTTGCAGTCGTAGCGACTACAAAGCACTGAAAAACATCGGCAACTATGCTCTTAAGACAGTTTTCTTGTGACTGTTTCAAAGCGTAGCAAAATACTTGATAACGATCTATCTAATTCTACTTGAAAGGCAATTCTTTCTAATTTTAATTTCGGCAACCACTTCAGAGATTACGGGACGTAAATAATTAATTTGTTGAAACCAGCCGGTAATTTTATTAGCAATTGTATATGCAAAATTTGTTACAGCATTCTCCATTAACTTTAAGCGTAAATGTTGTTGGCACGGTGCAACTTTAGTTTGGTGCTACAACTTCCAGTAGTACTTCCAATAGTTCCTTCCAATAGCATTAAATTTAGCAACCGAAATTTTGCTAGCCAAAATTGTACTTGCCTTTCGTAAACCGTCATCTGTAAATTGATGGTGCAATTTCTGGAATATTATTGATGGAAACAAATTTCATAAACATATGCGTTGCTCGGCCGGTTAATTATGTACATATTGTAGTCCTACTGCATACGCGCACAGGTAGGCAGCAGTACCAAGTCAACCTTGAGTGGCAACGGGGACTGTTTAGATGGCTGTTGGGAATTATCTATCGCAGTCAGCTCATAGCGCAGCACTTGACTGCAACGCATCCATTGAGATTGTATTACTAGAAATTCTTCCAATCGTTCAGGTCGTTGCATGTATTAGGCTCGCCGACGGCGGGGATACAATTACTCAAGCCGGCTTTTCCGCTTAATTCAAGAGCCCGCCGAATAGCATGTCGACCGTTAATTCTCCAAATATGCACGCTTGTCGTCAGTCATCCGTTGTATATTATTCTGTTGGCTATTCTCTTGTATGGATTTAAGCGCCCTAATGTACGGCATCTGTAACATTGCATTGTGTAACAAAATACGAGCACTGGAATCATCGGAGTCGATTGCCAGACCGGTAGTAATTATGAAGAGTTCACGAAGAAAAAGTCAGTTCAGTTACTGTATATCTATTTCCTGCGTTTCAGATTTAAGAAATTAAGCAGCCAGAGTCGTTAGCTAATTTGCCACTGCGTTAACTTCTCAAAGAAAACGCATCTGTTTAAATATTTTATAAACAAAAAATTAAGGTTTTGGCCAGATTCTTCATAAGTATATACGCATAACGAAAACTGGTACGCCAGATTTTTTGCTTTGTGGCTGCGCTACTTTTACTCTATCTTTGTAAGCCTATATGTATGCTCATGCACACTGCAGCACACATATGATATACATTTTCGTCAGCATTTTATTTCAACTGACGCAACCAGTTCGCTACAGTTTCAGTTTACACAAAGTGGAAAAGGAAAATTAATGACAGTGAATGTTTTCCCCGCTACATCCACACAAATGTTTGACAATCGGCCAGTAATGGGCCAATAATGCGACACTGATGGATGACGCGGCAAGCAGCCTAACGGCAACAATACACAAACACACACACACAATCAACCAACGACATATGTGCACACTCTCCGGTTTCCCTTGTCAGAGATACATCCCGTCCCCGCAAAAGGAGGATTTACTTCCCCAACAGATTATAACCATGATGCAATCCCGCTGCGGCGGCGGCTGCTGCCGGGGAAGACATCCCGTAACCCGGCATCTGATGAGCGATGGCCAAATGTTGGCTCATGTCGGCGGAATGGACGTTGGATAATATTTGCGCGGCGGCAGCAGCGGCGGCCGACGGCGGGAACAGCACATACGGGCTGCACGGCACGGGGAAGAAGGACGCGCTGGGCGGGAAGGCCCCGCGCGGAAGGTACGCCGCCACGGGAGCGGTGGACCACAGAGGGAAGGGTGGAAAAAACGCCGAGGGTGGTAAGGTACCGAGCGGCCGGTTAGAAGGCGGGACTTTGCCCTCGGGTGAGGCGCGGGAGGCGGTGCGCGGAGTGTCGTGACGCTTAGGCGGCCGGTGACGGCGTGGGGCGTCCTCTGAATGCGGTTTCACGGGGGTATCGTCCAGGAGATCATCGATTAGGAAGGAGCTCTGACGCGCACGGACGTTGCCTGTTAAATAATTAATATTAGTAGTAGTTCTTTATTGTCGCACCCTGTTTCTTTTAAGATATGAATTAGAGCATACCGTATACGCCGATTACACAAAAATACAACTTCAGTGTAGTTTGCATGGCTAGAATATCGCCGCGGGGTTTGTCTTATCACAACTGATTAGCTATTATTTTATACCTAAGAAATACTGTTTACATTGGAAAAAAGGAAAAATGCCTAACTGCTTTATGAATTGTTATCCAACAATTATGATCCCCGGCATTGTTGACGCATTAATAATTTATTATTCTCAAAGGTGTGCGATTTTCTGTGCAATAAAAATATACTTGGTAACATGCTGTACACTGGTAGTGGTGATCAAAAAGCGCTAAGTTGTTGAAAGGCTAATTATACAAGTGTTTTGATAACGCTAACACACAGACACCACTATACGCATGCGGTAACCGAAGCGTTGGTGAAGGTTTTGAGAAAACATCTTCAACGTGTAGTTAATGTGTTACTCAATGCGGCAATGAGTAAACAGCCAATGAAGGCTGCCCGCATCGCTCCTAATCTAAACACAAACACAACACCCGCTGACTATTGTACAGCGCTTTAAATGGACAGCCGATTAGTTAGTGCATCGCGACAGCCGGGTCAGCGCCGGCCACCGCCAGCCAGTGGCCGTCGAGTGTGTAACGAGGACACTCAACTAGCCAACAAACATAACCGAAGGTTTCCTGCTTGTACACAGCCAGTCATCGCGGCTGTGTATATGCTGCTGGAGTCGGCAAGCAGTTAGTTGCCCGTGTCCGATTGCTTACGTGGCCTCACCGTCGGCTGTCAACACTCTCTAACACGACCTCAAATGTGATGCAGATTAAAGTTTATCTTTTATGCACGGGGAGCCGGTCTCGCGCAGGCTGTACGCTGTAAAACTGTTTGACACACGGGCTTGCCGGCCGAAAAAAATGAAGTAAAATCAGTAAATTATATATTTCAACGGCTCTTTAATTTTGTGTTGCATAAAATTTATTCTACATATTACAGACTTGATAAGTTGTGACTATTAGTTGTGACTTTAGGGTACTACTCAAGCGTAAAACGCTCTCTCACACGCTTTCAGATGTCAAGCAACTTCTTCTCGTGTAATTACGATGTACCCGTCCTTGTTTATAAGTAGAAACATATAGCCCAAAGAACAACTTGGTTTACCTGTTTTGCACTCTTCATTGCTCCGGTACATTCCACCGGTCTCCACGTTAATCTTCGCAGCAGAACTCTTACTCCCGCATTTCCTATGCAGCCGCTTTCTCCGGCGGCGGAATACTCCATCGGCGAATGTGTAGTCACTGGACTCATTAAGCATCCAGTAGTTGTCTTTGCCCCACGGCCGATTGGGATCGCGCAGCACTTTTTGGAAGCACTCGTTCAGCGACAAATTATGCCGGACGGAATTCCGCCAACCGGTATATTCTCCACGGAAGAAGGGAAATTTCTTCATGAGATAGTCGTTAATCTCCGCGAGGGTCAGTTTGCCGGTTTGTGAATCACGGATGGCCATGGCGATGAGGGCGATGTAGCTGAAGGGCGGTTTAGGACGGCGTTGGTAGGCCGCTTTGTTACATGTGGATTTCGTTGGGGATGATTCGGACCCGGTCTCGGAGTTGTCCATATTTGTACTGGGCTCACTGAAGAATCGTGAAGATGGTACAGTAATCAAAATTGAATTCTGGAGGCTTGTATGCTCTTATTGTTATAGTTTTTTACAGTAACAGGTTAAGTTGTTCCCTTTTTTAAGAAGATTGCGTAAATATTAATTAATGTTCAATCTGTTTATTTATTTAGCGTAACACTGATATCTGATACAGATTATCTTTGTTTGGAAAACCAAAATTTTATTGTACATTTAATTCTATTACTTCAATTACAATGAGGTTCCTTCTTCGCAACTTAGAAGCCAGTACGTCAGATAATATGCAATATGCAAAGTTACGCAATACTGCAGTCGCTAAATCATGAGCGCTTTATCCCATCCTTTTAATTTAATTTATTACTGAAGGATTTATTCTTCTTGCAGAAATTGTTTTTAGCTATTAACAGGGGTTAAAAAGTTAGCGTAGATTGCACAAACTGTTGATAAGCAATCGAAAAGCAAAAATAATCAAAAGCGGCTGGGAGCATTTGACTTACCGTTTTTCCACAATATGACACAGTTCCGTCACCGCACCACAAATGCCCCCAACAGGACTCTGTGTATGGGATCGCGCTTCAATGGGCATGATTAAGAAAAATTGTTGAGGTTTTAGCCTAGCGATAATCTCCGCTAAACAAGCATACAATGTCAAGCGGCCATGAAAGGGCCCGTCAACGTGTATTTAAAACTCCTGAGTGTGTAATAGACCGGCTATACAACGTAACACACTGCAGAAAGAAAAGCCCCCAATGAATAAACTGCCGGGGTGTCGTCGTCGAGTTAAGTTGCACTGCAAAACCGCAATGGGCAATCTGTCAAAAGTATTGCTTCCTTTAAGCCAGCCAATGGGTGTACGGGATGTCGTATAGGCAGCGTCAGCGACAGCCGGTTTTCGGTATCGCGTTTATCCCGCCTCCACATGTACTCGTACACTCTCACACACACAAACAGCTGGGCTATCATGACCGGCAGTTAAATGGCCAACAGGGGCTGATTGTCAAAGGTTACGCTCAAGTGCTCACCGTTTAGCTTTCATCGCCACGGTAAATGGTTAGTGTACACCAAGGCATAGTTTACCACGATGACGCGGATTATGTTTGAAGCAATGCTGGCGTATTGGCGGTGTAATTCGCAGCCAGAGTAAAGAAACTCGTGCTTTACTGCTTAATGTATGGAAATTTTTTAAATATTTGCTACGTAAATTTGGCCTGAGTACCTTCTGTTATTGTGCAATATATGAATTTCCACTGAGAAAAACGATACTGTATCATCCCAGTGCCGCACAATGACGCTGTCTAAGAAAAAAACTCACCAATCAGTAACAAATGCTTAAGCACACTAGATTGCCCAAACTTTTTGGGTTGTGTAACATTTAGCGGGTACTTCAAGTTTTAAAATTCTTTTAGAATTATTGAGTACTCGTAGAAGCGTATTACAAAAACTGCCCAAAACCAGGTATTGTGTTCTGGTATAAGAACACGATACACTGGCAGCATGTTTTACGACAAAACGTTTTCGTGGTAAAAAGAGTACAAACCGTTCATTGGGTAACTGTTCTGATTTAATTAACTAATGTACGACTACGCGTTTTATGATTCCCCCACACATGCACCGCTGAGCAACAGGTAGCCGCGCGGTAGCACCCTCCATCTGCTGCTACGCCGGTATTTCACATATGAGTTACGAGTCAAGTCGTTGATGGGGCTCTTGACGCGCTGAACTGTGTGTCTGAAGGAGTCTGTAGCCTGGGCCAAACTGGCTGCGGGGGGCGTTTGTCTAACGTGTCTAACGTGGCTGTTTGTCTAACGTGGCCCACGGCTGTAACAAAAACTTTACCTCCAGCCTGGGATATGATATACAAGTCGACACTACTGCAAATACATCACCTGCGCATATATACGGTAGATGATGATGGCAGGTAGCGCTGAGCCGTCCAGTGTAAACAAACAGTCTCACATCCATCACCATTGGCCGCTGCTGTCACGCTGCAGCGTAGTGGATGTGTGTATATAGACACGGCAGTACTGGCTACTTGTTGATGCCCGGTGGATGATGACTGTGAGAAACACAAAGTACAATCAAGCACACCGGCCTCCCATCCATTATCCGCCACTAAAGTAGCAACATTTTCGCACACTCTACATCGCGCCACTGTGGGCTTCCTTATTTTTCAAAGAGAACCGCAAGCGCGATTCGCGAAGCGAGCATCAAACCGAAATATCTTCAGGTATCGTTTCTTGCTTTCTCGGCCTTCGTTTCTTCGTTTCCTTTTCAGTCTTCAATATCGTTTCTTGCTTTCTCAGCCTGTTAATTGATTTAACTCCTAGGGACGCAAGCGTATTCTATGATCGGGTAAAGGAAAGGTCACACATACTTTTTTATTATATAGCCATCTTGTATCGATAACGATATACATAAAATAAATTCCGGTGACCAAGCTAACCGGCCTAAAACTTTTTCATGCTAAGTTTGTTTTCTTCTTAAGACGCCTAATGGTAGGTTTTGAGGGGTAAACGCTTAGTGTACGATATATTTTAACAAAGAATGTGCACTTCGTGCTTTCGGCATAAACGAAGTTTCTGAAGTGCGCATTACATTGGTATGTTGGGAACGGCCAGGTCCGGCGAAGCTGTATGATAATAATTATTTATGCTGAGTTGATGCATATTTACAAGTCAAGTGGACATTTTCTCCATACATATCATAATTCGGCAAAACTTAACTCGGCTTGGCAGTTGTGTATCCAGTGCTAGCACGACAAGGTACTTGTGTGGTTGTGAAGCAAAGTTATTATTAGTCGCGCAACGTTTACTTATCGAAGATAGTGGATTCTCTTAGCTAAACCCTGTGTAGTTGATGCTCCGTCGTCAGTGACACCTACTTAAGAAAACTGCTTAGCAGATTGTTATGCGAGAGGCCACCTGAAGAGCGGGGACGTGTAGATACATATTGCGTGTTGTATTTTATGAGAGCGGCGACGCGGCTTCTCATCCAAAATATTGTCATTAATGCTCACTCGGCACATAACTTATCGCACTCACCTACCATGCTACGTGTTTGCACGCCGGTGAAATAGTCGGATAAAAATGAAAGTTAAAAATTGCAATGGTTTATCGATTTTTTATGCCGCTCGCTAAGCTTGTACCGTATTGTATGTAATTCGTCGTTTGGAGAAATGAAGATGCAGTATAAGATTTCTTACACGGTATAAATAAGATAAACACAGTTGTGTAAAACAAAAGATTAAAATAATAGATGCCTAATACAGTTTTCCATACAACATAATTTGGCTACAGGTACACAACATCCGACTGAAGATACGCACACAGAAGCTTCACTCATTTTGAGGTGGTTTAAATCGGTAGGCAAAACACGGCAATGCAAGGAAAAGCTGCGACCTCTGGCTGCGCTGAAAACTCTGCCTTTTAATCCAGGAAACGATCGAAAACTTGGCTGCTATTTTACTGTTTGATAATTTAATAAAGTAGTGTTATGGCGAATGCATGCCCTTGCGCAAGTAATAAATCAGTCATTAAAGAAAATTAATTTCCTTTACAGCACTAATCCTCATGTTTGTAGTCGAAGCTATATAGCTTTGACCACAAACAGGAGGATTAGTTAGCAAAGATATATCTTTGCGTTCCATTTGTTTATTTCGTCTATGTTTGCAGTTAGAGACGCCGATTCGCCACCAAAGACGCCGATCCAAACGCAGCCGGAAGTACAGTTGTACCGTACAACCACTCTGATTCAATTTAATTATGCTAACACTGGCAAAATGCCGGCATGTATATACGTTTATATATATGTGCGTAATACATGATCACGCACGCCATAAAGAAGCCCGCGAAATTTTAATTATAAGATACTCGTATTATGTAGCCGCAGGGACGTACATACATTTGCATTGGTCCGATAAATGGCAAAGATACAGTTACAATTAGTTACAATTAGATACAGTTACAATTAGATACAGTTACAACTTAACTCCGCTTGGCAGTTGTGTATCCAGTGCTAGCACGACAAGGTACTTGTGTGGTTGTCCGATAAATGACAGTTATTTTTTTATTGATTTTATTTTATTAACGGAAATAGCTTTCGATACGCCTGAAAATTCTTTTCATTAATTTTGAAAGTTTTATGCTTTTTTGGGTTGATTCTTTGAAAGAAAATTCGACCAACCTAGGAATCGAACCCAGGACAGACAGTTCTTAAGCCTAACGTACTACTACCAAGCTATACGCAACTAAGATTAAAATGTGAAATTGTTTTTATCGAACCATAGTTCAAGACTCCATCGACGGAGATATGATCAGCACACACGCACATAATTTATTGCAATGCAGAATATCGTACGGTATACTTGTATTGTACAATTTGTAGATTTCAGGGTGGAATGGCTCATGGTCAGGTAAACTCCAGGTCAGTTAATGATTATATAACAGGTGAATCCCATGAGTTCCATATTGGGAAACACGATGCAAAATGAGTGCGCACCATATGGGAAGCGGTTCACAAAACTGCTACCGCGGACACTATATCTTTCAAGTCACCGCTTTCATCAACATTAATCTATTACTGATCGTGAATATACCTGTGCAAAAATAGTATATATCAGTGAGTGGTGGTATCGAAACCGAAGGTACCAAGAACTTCCTAGCTACATCACTTTAACGGGCAAGTAGCCAACCGGGGCCTGAGTTAGCGGCCAGTAAAGCTGACCATAAGAAGAGCCGGCTTCCCTTCATTAACATGTCGCAAACGCGAAATGGTTAACAGAGAAAACAGATATGGTTAACAGAAAAACAGATGGGTTGGATGTGTACTAAAAAAAGCGTTCTCTCTCAGTCGGTGGTATTGTTAGGAAATGAAATGGCATTTAGCATGGATGCAGCTAAATCATCCAGAGAAAGATCGGTCGCATCCGTTCGAAGGAGCTGGGATAATCACATGTGGCCGCAGCACCGCGTGTAAAGCACTGTATGCGTATGGCGAACAGCAGAGAAGACAAGAGAGAAAGAGCGGGAACGCATGTCATTCAGTCTTCAGATTACGTACGTTTACTACGTTAACAGCAGCAACACTTAAAAGGTAAAACTTAATTTTTAAGCTCGGTTTTTTTGTGCTTCTCCAGGTACTAATTTTTTTATTTTTCGTCACATGAAATGTACGTATTGGTTTACAATACTAAGCGCTCATCGTTTCGACAAGTAAAAGACCGACAATGTATCCAAATAATGGAAACGCTTTTGGCGCATGGAATTATTCGATGATTTCGATCGCGAGCTGACCCAAGCTCCCGTCTTGAGTCCTTCAGTGACGTCAACAGGGGGGCATGGTCCAGCACAGAAACAAGAGCAAATTTATAACAGCTTAATAATGGCTTTACCGGATGAGAGCGATTACGTACTTTGTTTGTAAAAAAGACCAGGAAATGGCAGTTCCTTAAATGCAATTAAATCGCTAAGCGGAGTTATAGTGCAGTCCGTGCTTCACCAGAGTTTATCTCTCTTGTTTACTATTTTGCATTTTTGGACAAAGCCATGATTGTACTAAACATGGTGAGTGTGTGAGAAAACTTGTTAAACATGTCTACAATAATTATAATTCAAGAATTCCATTTAACCAATAGCTTGTTAGATGCACGTGATATAAACGCCAAGTTTAATACAAATATTCCGTGCCCAAATCTAATATGAAGTTGTTTGAACTACGTAAAAGAAGTGGAAGAGCAATTGCGAATGGGAATAATTACAGTAGTATTCCCGCATGCGCGATGGACCGTCATATTGATTCAATGAATACGAGAACGTCATCCCAGATCCGGCCGTTAGTACCACTTCCAGTGTGAACTTGAATATGACCACTTGCACTGTGGTGTGTAATCGGTTACCTTCTGTGTTCGACTCCGCGATCTGAACAGTAAAGCAACAAGAATGTTTGTAGAGTTTACTAAATTACTACTACCATTAAGAATAATCATAACCTTAATTACCACAGCTCTCTAAGAAACCATTAGTAGCAATTTACACTATACAGCAAGCTCTTACTTCTGCCATCATGCAGTGGATCTCTAGGTCAAGGAAGAGCAACATCCCGATGGAATGGATTAAGTCCCAGAGTTCCAAGTTTCCAAAAGTGCCAAAACGATTTATGCCGTTTCTGTCATCGCTGCGCTGCTTTTATATGGAATTTTTTGCCACAAATCCACTGACACCTCTAGCACTTATACCAAAAACTGGGGGTGTACTGTTCGTTTTCCGAACATTCTGGAAAAATCTAGCATGTAGACATTACCCGGGGACTTTTTTCCACCGTACGCCTGCCACTCCCGTTATTGTCGCATGTAGCCATCAAGTCGAAACCCATTAACCTTGTACGATTGCATTGGTTTAATACCTGGAACACGTGCAGTACCTACATATTATAGCTAACGCATTCCCACGATGCAAATTTATTTACACAAACCCGATTTTTTCACGGAGCAAAGCTTACCATTGTTAGTCCCGGATAAAATCTTGTTTGATGTCGGTAACCAATGGGATAACACTTTGGGATGAATGAACTGGCAGAGTCCAGATTACCCATTCCGATTTTCCGCATGGTTTTCGTTGGGAAGGTCCGCTACCCATGGGTTCACGCAGTTGATATCAGTGTGGCGCTTGCAGACCTGCGGTTACACTTCTCGACTGACAAGTAACCCCTGCTGCCAGAAAGTGACGTTTGGCAGCCTATTATAGCACACTGGAACAAGGTTCCGTAGGTCAAAGGTCACCATTATTCCTGTTGTTCTGTTTGGGAACAGTAAACTGGAAATGATCGAAAGTCATTGGAGCCGTTTGCGCTACAATGCATCACCACTAGGTCCGGCCACTGTGCATCCGGTGCCGGGCGCAGCATACGTTACGGAAAACATCGTGCAGTGCGTGTGACGTTGCCGTGCACCAGACTTTATAGTGCAACGTCTAACCTTCCACCGTGCTTAGTAATACCAAACGGAGACTGCGCTAAATGGCTCCAATTTGCATGTACGTACAAGTACTACGAGTAGTATATAAGTAAGAAAACGCGTTGTTATAATCTGCATGTGTTAGTAGTACGTACAACAGCGTCGCCATTGGTTAACTGTTGTAGATTTTATGTTTTAGGCGTACAGTAACTGCCTATTAATTACACGACGATTAATATTAAATATTAATCGTCGTGTAATTAATAGGCAGTTGTGGTAGCCCGGCGGTACTGCTGGGCAGCCGGTTGCGTTAAATGCGGTTCATTAACCGCACTGAATGTAACCGCATGTTCCGAGGCGAACAGTAGAAGTACCACCGAACCACAAAAACGTCGTTAATTTCCCGACGAACCAAAATCCGTCTGAACGGGCAAACAACTAACCGGGCCGACAAGCTGACGGCAAAATCTAAATCGGAAAAGTCATGTCAGTTTAGGACTGGCTTCTCTTTTTTGCCTGTGTAAGCTCTGTGCATTGCAACTGAAGTGTTGTTGCTTGTGGCAACCACCGAAGCCTTACAACAGTTTTGGTCGAACATAGGGTGTGCCTCTTGTGATCAACCAGAAGGCTTGAAAAGCACGTAAAATTCGCATAAGACATTTTATGGAACTCACGGACGGCCCGTGCCGAGAAAATGTTTTAGCTGAAAGAAAATGCGCTAGTCGAGAAAATTTTTGTGTATGAAATTTTTGTGCTCAAATTGCCGAAGAAAAAATTTTTGGGAGAAATTAGCTAAGAAAATTCTGCATTCTACGTAATTAAGACTGCTTATAACAACGGATCAATATTCCTGTTCAGTACTGTATCTGTATGGTATGCTGTAAGACGTTGTCTGTCTTATCTATCTAACTGCTCACTGCTGTATTCGATGTTCTACTTCGAATAACTGTTTTTAGAAATTAAATAATATAATTAAATAGTATTAACTTTCTAGTTACATATTTCTTTCAAAGAAGTTTTTTTTGTAAATTGTAATACTGGCAACCGAGCTTTTTGTTCAGCGGACATAATTTCGCCGAACCTTTGCGCACGCGGAAGCCTCTAAAAAGATTTGAAATACCAAAAATGTTTTCGAATTTCAACCATGGTTTAGTGCAATTTTTTTTCATTGCGAAACCCTACTCGTACTCGTAGTAAAAGCTGAATAATAATCCGGCGCATGTACGCAGCTGTACATGGAAACTGGCGAACACTAAATTTTTTAAGCCCATAACGCCGCACATGTTGCCCATACTTAACCGTTCATTAACTGCATGCAGAGCGTGTATACAGTTATTAAATTTTACTAGGTCGTAGACATTAGCCAGCGTTATAATTCATGATTGAAATTTAATTATAATTCTACGAAAAATACGGGTGCAATCGCAGCAGATATTCTTCCCGTACAAAATTTTAGTGTTTGCATTGAATGATTTACAATCTTTGATACCAGCGTTTGGCAACAACCTGAGCGACTTTGAATGTCTTAACTAATTCGTCACCATCGACATGCCAAATATCCACAATGGTCTTATTGTATCCCGGCATCGTGACGTCCATGGTCAGATCCGTGCTCGCTTGTTCGGTATATTTGAACTGCAAAAACGTAAACTGATGCCAGATTTTTCTATAGTATAAAACTGCGCTAGTGGCTGATATCCCCATATTACTCGTCGGCAATAAGACAAAATATTAGTGCGCGGGACGCAAATGCTCGTATTTAAAAACCACGTAATCTTTACGCAGAACACAAGATGATGCTCCGATCCACGCAAATTAATCCATCAAACGAAATACATAGTATAGCTATTCCCTAACTTGTAATCCAGATTATTGAAATTTACGTTAATAAATAAAGTAACTTATTTGAGAAGTGATATTGTTGATCGTATCCAGTTTTGCACATAAATAAAAAAAATTATAGCATGAAAGTGCCAAAACTTCCACATATTTACCGTGAATTCAGTGCCGTTGTAAGAAGATTTGCCCTCTTCGCCCAACTTAAAACATATATGCTTCTTATAGTTGACTTCCGGAGCGGCAATTTTATGGTGGAATTTATCGCCTTCTTTCCATAGCTCGTGAGTGGTTGCCGGATCGTGGACGTCGTGATTCGGCAGACCTAACATTACGGGAAAATGTCATTTGCCGATGGTGTTCTTCAATACGAAAGGCGAAAGCACGAATGTTTTTCCATTACGAAAACACGAATATAATGTTCGAACATTGTTTCGCCATACCTAAAGCTTTCATGAAATCTTCAAAATGCTCCTGTCGTCCCGTTGATTTCCATTTTCCAATCCATAGATGCTCGTTGTCCTTGGCGATGGTGGCCGGACTGGGGTGATCCTCCGCCGAAACCGCGGCGATAATCACTATACACAGAACAGCGGTTATTTATTCGTCATGGAGAAATTACTACAATGGTGATATTTTGTGTACAACGATGTTCTCCATAATTGCAAATACTTTAGAAAAGTAACGCCTCTACGCAGTACTGGGCTATTAGCAACAGAATAATGGAGGATAAAAAATTACCGAGTGCGAAAATGAAAGCTGCGTTCATTGTGAACGATAAAAAGTTAAATTCCGGGTAATTAATCCAAAGGGTTGCTTAGTATTTTTTATAATTATTACGAACACCCCTGTGCGTATCAAAAGACTGTAATATGGGATACTGCGTATAAATTTTTCTGCTTTGCCGGCTACCATATTATTTATTACAAGCATTTGGCCCAGGAACCCGTGACCTTTGCTCTGCTCTAATCAGATCATCCGATCGGCTGTAAGATATATTTTACCCTAGTTATTTGAGTTCCTAAAGTTTACAAGCATTGACAACTACAAAAAATTCTATTTCCGCGGCGTGTTTTAAACCGGCCAGTTCATTTTATTTTTACCGACGCATTTCTGGTTTATCGCTTCTTCTGATCGTCTGAGCTGTCTAACGTGTACTCGTATCCCCGTAATAAGTACATTTGCACACGAAAAGGATTTCTAATATCTAGATGTATGTTATGGTACGAGAACTGATACATAATTAACGCAAAGTAAACAAGCGGTTATGGTCATGCATTTCACGCACACTGGTAGTCCACAATTACGATAAAACTTATCAGCAGCTTTCTGACATTAGGAGCGTTGTATAATTAAAATTAGCTCGTTATTATTTTAATAACATGGAACAAATCAGGTATTGGATGGCTTAGACGTGGCTTTCGCAAACCATCGCTTGGCTTCCACGTTGTCCACTTTGTAAGTTTTAACGAGCTGCTCGCCTTCCACATGGTAGGTGTCATGCACTACTTTGTCCTTAGCCGGCACTTTCACTTCCACGTGCAAATCTTTGTTTTCCTCCGTGTACTTATACTGCAAACAAAAAAAAAGATAAAATTAGTGATGTAAATTAAGCATCCGTATGTAAAGTACATATTTATTGCACTTGTACAACATGAAAATGATCTAAGTTGCAGATTGCCTTTTTGTATTCAACTACTCTACGGTATTTTGGAAACATCGCTGTTTGCACAAAGTATGTCTTTACAGGTGCCCCGAAAAAAGGTTGAACCCTGATTTATTTAAGTTAGTTCGATTATGGCGGTTTTGTAAATTTCTTGTGCTGTACTTACTACTTAATTATGGGATACAGAACAACTAGAATATGGCTTAAGGATAAGATTAATACGTAATTTTAAATTTTGTCATTAATAACAATGCAATCTTTGGATGCTGAATCACTGACTATCCCTACACGCGCTAGCTTCCGGTGGTTGTCAACGAATTTTGATATATACCTTGAATTCGGTGTTGTTCCACGTAAGGGTTCCTTCCTCTCCTAGTTTGAATTCCACAAATTTCTTGAAGTCTTTTTCTGTGACCGCAATGCCGTGATGGAAATGGTCATCTTCCTTCCAGAATTTATGGTATACCTTGTTGTCGGCTCCGTAATGCGCCAAACCTTTGAATACGCTTTGATGTCGTGATTTAACAGACACAATATATGATATACATATAATTATACCTATATATAACTACGAGTATATTTTTTTATAGTGTACAATACCGTAGCGTACAATAGTTTTTTATAGTGTACAATATTGTACGGTATGTACCAAGATGTTTGATAAAGTTTTCAAAATTTTCATGGCGACCGTCAATGGATTCCCATCTGCCGATCCACGGATGCGCAGGATCAGCAGCAATATCTTTGGGATCGTTTTGCCCATGGCCAATAACACACGCAATCAGGCCTGCAAAGTTGAATAAATAAGAACGGCAACGTGCACCTTCAAATGATCCGCGATTTTGCATACTTTATTGGTGAAAAGCGAAGTTCCTAATGGAAATCTGATCCATCTGTATATACGTACTCGTAAATCCAATGGCACAGCACAAAACCCCACAATGAATACTTCTTAGACCGCAACTACAGATACAAAATATCCTCGCACATTTATGCCAGAAGATCGAATAAAATTAATACTGGTATCGAAAACAGTTTTATTAATGTAAGAAATGTAACATGATCGCATCTTGCGCTCTTACCAGCCTTCATTTTATGCACGCTGCGCACAACTTTGCGTCTCAACAACTCAATTATTTATATATACGTACTTAACATACATAATATTACATAAATAAAGCAAAAAGTAAAAAAATAAAGAAAATAAAATTAATTTTTATTCGGCTTTATTATAGGTGTATGGTGTACATACTTCGAACAATAATCACCATTGTATGCCTGTACCTTGAGTTAACAAGTTTCCCGCTAAAGAAACATATACTCACTGCCCTTTGTAGCTTCTGTATTATGCAAAAATAAGCGTAATTTCAAAACCCTTCACATCGTATAACAAGCAAGCCTTACCGAATATTATAGCGAAAGTACCGTACATCTTCGATCTGAATCAGGGTGGTATTGTATCAAATATCAATAAATGTTCAATCCGTGGATGTGCTACAAAGACTTTTCTGAAATATAAATCCTTCTACAGCTAGAGTAGTACTCGTAGGGATTCACGGCAGTCGTATATACGTTTTTAAAATTGTGCCGGGTAATTCACAAGGTAACTCTATGATCTTTTCTCCCCGTAATCAAATGTTACATCGTCTAAAAAAGCAAGACAGAGACCAAATTCAACTTAAGGTTTAAAGGTCAGTCGTGCATAAATTACCAGTTAAGTACATATGGCTAAAGATTTTTCACGGAAGTGCATTCTTGTAAATATTCCATTTTTCATGTACTGTTAATGAAATTGCTTTACCTTATATATATGCGAAAATCAGGAGTGTTAAATAATAGTAAGCAACTTTTGTTAATTTTTATTTATTTGTTCTCACATGCGTTATTTTGTATCGTATATCCTTATTATAAATATTAAAGATGTACAAAAATTTGTGCGTAGACGAATTGCATGTGTTAACTGCTTTGACCTGCCGTTGCGCATTTTTTACGAAATATTCGCAGTATATGAACGGGATTTAAGAATGTTGATTAATGAGGTGCCATTATTAAAATGGACTAGGTTAACCGCTAAGTCCTCTGCATCTGTATTACCTATATGACATAGTCCATCTGGAATTACTGATTGGCATTCTTAGTGCTAATATCTTAAAGTTATAAATGTAGGTAATAGTGAGATATAATAATATACAGTACGTGCAAATTGCAATTAGAGTATACTACTCTAATGGTACATAAGTACAATACATAATTGGCTGTTCCAGGATCCGGATTGTGTTCCAGTTATTTGAAAATATATAAGCACTTGCGCAAACCGTTGAAAAATTACAATCAGTACTTCTACCTCTTATAAAACTCTTACAAATAGTTAGTAGCGGTACAATCACTTGTACAAAAACGGAATGATTTAGGAAAGTTTTCTCTTGCCTGATATTTTTGCGTACAGAGTATAACTGCGTTTTAGAGTATCTTCAAATAGCAGGAATTCAGATAACGTTGCCACTTCTCTGTTCAAAAACATTAACCGCTTAAATAGAATTTTGACGAAATTGCATTTGAGTTGTTTGATTTGATTTGTGATGATATATTTTGCGAGTAGCCAAGCCCGTAAACGTGCACTCTCACATATTCTTATTCTAAATTTGTAAATTTGATTGTTGTATCCCAAATTTTTGCACATAAAAAATTTACTTTGGAGAAGACGCAATGTTATTTAGAATTTCGCACATCATCATAAGTATTTCTGACCAACTACATGTATGAATACACATAAAAATGCCTTTCTACAATAATTTCACAAGTTATTCTCATCACAAAAGAAAAGCCGGAACCTATGTATTTTGCCCTTCTTGTGGTGACTGGCGAGATTGCAGTAAGCGTTAAGGCAGTAACCATTAGCGTAGCTTCTCATAATTTCCTTGTTATTTTATTTTTGAAACAATATTTCAATTCCGTTGTTCTTTGGGATTCATATACCGTCACAGATTTGTGGCTCTGGACAAAAAAATTGTTCTCTGTTTTTAAATCATCGGACTGGCGTTATTCTCATATAACTTTACACATAATTCCAGCAAAACATCAAAACAAATTTACAGAGCTAGTACGAGAAAGAAATGCATAGTTGAGAAACCGAGACTGTGCCATAATGGATTTAGGCATTGGCTGGTTTGGAAACGGCCTTCTTGAACCATTTCTTGGCCTTGACATCGCCGACGGTGTAGGATTTGACCAGCTCTTCGCCTTCCACATGGTACACGTCGTGGATGGTGACGCCCTTGGCGGGGATTTTAACGTCGACATGCAGATCCTTGTCTTTCTCAGAGTAAGTAATCTGCAATATTATAGCCCATGTTTAAAAGCCTGCTGCTTGGTACTGTCTTTATAGTAGGAATTCAGATGTATTAAATTAGCTTTATAACCGATTATTCGGTCATGTTATGGTAATTTATCAACGTTAATCCATCGTAAAATGCTAGAGGAACCAGTATATGCAAAATAATGTAGAACTCTAAACTACAGCAAACTGTTTTTCAGAGCTTTACACGCTGAGCTGTATACCTGGGGTTACTGTACAAAATAAGCGCATTACTTAACATGTTTTTGCTTACTTTGAATTCGGTGTTGTTGAAGGTCAGACTCTGCTCTTCGCCGAACTTGAACTGGACGAACTTCTTCAGCTGCTTGTCAGGAACAGCCAGACCGTGATGGAAGTGATCTCCCTCTTTCCAGAGTTTATGGTAGACTTTTTGGTTTCCGCCATATTGAGGAGCATCTAATCAACAGCAAGGAAAATGGATAACAAATCAATGTTATAATTGTACTGCTTCAGCATAACCCGGCAAAATAACAGGTTAAAGGAAGTATAAACGATTCAAATTAAAATTAATAATAGTACTATTTCCCAATACTGCTTTTGGAATCGTTAATCGCCAATCATAAGATTGTTAATTAACGTATCAACATCATTACGTACAATATCTGCATGTGACTATGCATTGGCATATAATGAGTACGCAGTACGCAGCAGTACCAGTACATAACAGTACGCAGAAACATAAAAGGTCACGCTTACTGTATTATGCTAAGTAAGTTTAAGAGCAGTCAAATAAAATGAATTATAGTTAAAAAATATATAAATATGTTAAAAATATCTGATTATAATGGTGGATGTATTTTCAAATATTGTCATGATACAGTTATCCTGAATGCCATACCGAGTTTGGCAACGAGGTTGTCGAAGTTCTCCTGACGTCCGTCGATCGATTCCCATTTGCCGATCCATGGGTGCTCTGGATCCGGGGCAATTTCTTTGGGGTCGTTGCCGTGCGCTTCATGGTGGTCAGCGACAACGAAGGCCGCCAAACCTGCAACACAGCACAACACATTAAGACACGCGCTACAACTAACTTCAGATATCGTAAAATTCTGAGACACAATGATTTAATGAAATATTATCGTAAAATCTCGGCTGATCAATTCTAAAAAAACTATTATTAAATTACTGGTATTAAAAAAATAGCAAACGAAACAATATTTCTGCAACCAAAAATGGTCTAAGATATATAGATCCGGCTATAGGTCTTTAAATTATAAAAAAAATTTATCGTTGGAAAAATGTACGAAATGTCAAAGTCAATATAAGGAGTGGAGCAGTATGTAATACAAGATAGACTCACCCAGGATTATAACAGCGAGGTAAGACATTGTGCACAGCGAAGGAACGTCAAAGAAAACTAGACAACCTTTTACAAGACTATCACAGCGGTAATTTGACGGCGGGACAGCAGCCGGTCTTTTATAGGTAAAAAATTTAGGCTAACCTGTCTAGATGGTGCAGATCATGCGTTCCACTTCGGGTGTCCTTTCGCACCAGGGCTTATCGAGCAGCGGAAATCGTGAGAGGAATTTGGCGAAAACATCCATTTTTTGCAAATCAATCGAGGCAACCGATCCAAGGTTGAACTGCAGCAGAAGCAATGATAAGCCCCGCTCCAGCAATTGTAGCATGGCCACCATGGTCGATCATCACGGAAAAATGCGTGATCACAAATCGCGATTGTCGGGGTGCAAAGGACACTATCGTTGTAAATAAACAAGAAGAAAAAGAATAATCAAGGCTCAACGCCCTCCTGCCAAACTTAAATAATTTTTTCGTACTTTTCGTTTTGTTCTTGCCGGAAAATCAGCATTATTATTATCATAATTGTAATATTATCAGCAGAACGAAGATTACCGCTTCTAAGAGCCTGGTGTAAAGCTGCGTAGGAGAGCGATGTTTCTGTAGTCTATAGGGTTACCTGATTATGCTTTTTATACAATTTTGCATTTTCTGTTTTTAAAAAAACCGCAAGATTTATTGGAAGTAAAATTGACCCTTTCGAGGCCGGTTTTGTCTAAGTAAAAGATTCCAAAAAGTGCTTGTGATGTGTACGTTTATAACATGGTTTGCAAGAGTACTCGTATCAATGGGGAAAAGGTAAACGATTTAATGTACTCCACTTTTTAAACTGATTGCTAACCAGCTTACTATAGCTGCAAATCCCAGCACGGCAGTAATAAATTTGAAAATACTGTACTCGTACCCTCGTTTTGAAACGTATGTTTTTTAAGCTTGTCTGATATCAAGTGACCAGAGTAGTTTTAATTTGCGAGTAAGTGCTGAATGGAGAAAGTTTTCGAGTGAAAAATTTACGCAGCCCTAGCTACGCAACGACTAAATTTGAGGAAAATTGTAAATAATTTAAATCTTTACTTTAATCAAATTATGTACATTGGCGAGCTTCGCTCAATAAAAACTTTTTTTCTCAAATTATTGTGCTTGGGAATTTACAACGTAAGATAACTTGAGTAAGTTTGTCTGTAGCATCGTGTGTAGTGTCTAGTAAAAAATGTTTGTATCGTCTTTTCCTAACCTTGGACTGAAATATGCGTACTCTAGCTGTGGAAGTTGGAAATATTATAGGCCGGCTGGAATAGCGTTACGCCGTACGCGTAGTTTTTATCAGGCGGTCCCATCGAACGAGAAGCTTATTTTGAACTTCCGGGATAGCTAATGTATATCCACAGCTATCACTGAAATACGGATGAGAAAACATTTCCTGACTTCCAAAGTTTCATCGGATTACGCACGAGTCCTCCTTGTACAAGCATAGACAGCGAGCAAATAACATTGCTAATATAGCGGATAATTACTCCAACCTGCTTCTCGTATATGGAACTGCATTATGCCCAAAAAAAAAGAACCATTAAGAACAAATAGGCCTTCAGCATTAAAATTGACAAACTGTGCCGTCTGTGCGCTTAATTTAATTACATTAAAACTCATATATGCTGAATGCCTAACTAAAAGACGATGAATATACAAACTGTACAAACCCAGCTACGTGTTACTTTTTTACAATTTTAGTTAGCGTAAGTGATATGCGAAATGGGTTTACTACGTTCACACACTTTTTAATTGCTAGAATTTGTGTTCAAATGGAGAATTATTGTTTTGAATTGTGTATTGTTCGTTTTTCCTCCTCTTCTGTTTTTGAACGCAAAAAAATGTCGGCCGGAAAATGAAAAAGAATAAAAAATATTTATATTTATAAATACATTTGCAGTTGTTACAGCACGGCAAAAACGTGTAACGAGGACTACCGCAGATTATTGTTTCACTGGCTGCTTGTGCAGTTGGTACATGTACATACAGTACAATCATACAAGTAACAAAAAATAATATGAATTAACAACTGCAAATATGCAGATTTGTCTTGCCCAGCTGTTGTACAATTAAGGAGATTTCACTGGACTTGGCGATGTTCTCCGGAACCACCGCTTGGCTTCCCATGTGCCTCTTGTAAATGTTTTCACCAGTTCATCGCCCACCACATGATACTTGTCATGAAATTTGCTATTTTTCTTTGGTACATTCACTGTAGCGTGTAAATCACCATTTTCCTCGGTATATGTAAACTGCAACGAAACACAGCATTTATAATTATGTATACTAAAATATACATACAGATAGCTCATTATTCCATTTGCAAATTAATTAAACCGATAACCAACAGATCTGTAAACTTCTCAGTCCTTGCGGGATTAATTATGCTTCTGATGGGATACTTCTGATGATATATATTTCAACGAATCCCTGCATAAGAATTCGAAAGCGGCTATGGTTCTGCTGCCTTAGTGAGGATAAAAGAACTACAAGATTAATTTGTGTATACCCGATATTCTGTGCCGTTAACATTGAGTGTTGCTTCTTGTCCCAACGTAAACTGGAATACGGCTTGAAAATTCCGCTCGGGAACAGCCACCGCATGATGAAACTGGCCACCTTCCTTCCACAGATGCCGGTACACTCTCACATTGCCGCCTTCGATATAGTGCGGAGCATCTAGCGTAACCATGCGGAATTCATAATTAATTCATTACACAAGGCCCGGCTTGCGCGTGGATAAAAAACAACGTACTTATAATTATCGCTAGGGCTGTGCAAGTACATGTATAAGAAAAAAATAAAACAAAATCGACAGCAGCCATTACACCTACGTACATATCTGTAGTACATACTCAGGTCCTTCAACTGGTCGTCGCTGGTGGTAAATCGTCCATCCACTGATTCCCAGCTGCCAATCCACAAATGATCAGGATCCGGTTGGATGGCCTTGGGAATAGTCTGTCCTTCAATATGGGCACAACAGCACACTGTTAACCCTGTACAAAAAAAACCAATTTACTAGGTTAATTCTGAATTTCTCAGTTACAGACGCGTCTGCAAAATCTGTTGCAAGGAGATAAATGCGCTGAAAGGGACGTAAACATGAATTGCATAAAATGCCACTGGCGACCGGAAGACATTATGTGAAGTACCAAGAAAACACAGCCAACGTTACCTATGAGAATAGCCTTTCTCGCAGAGGACATCTTGTGGAAAGTTCTTTAAGGGATCTGGTGTCAGTAACTAAGAATTTTTCCACTCCGCAACATGGGAAACTGGGAATACTTACCGGGTCGTTAGTGGTGATGCGTATCAGTATCAGCCGTGTGAATCGCTAGGAGTATTGCATAAGAATGTTCAATTAATGCCGAACGACTCGCAGGAAAAGCTTAGCACGACATTTTATCAGGTCGATCTATTTAGCTACCATGCAATCTTCAAAGTCGGCAGCTTGACTTCCGTATATTGGTCTCATAGCCAGTAACAAGTTTAATTGCAACGAAATTATTAACAAGCTTTTATTCATAAGCTTATAAAGTAAGTAAACAAACACCAAAATTTACTATTTTGAACGAGACTATTGCGAATTTTACTGTTGACGAATTTTACTATTGCTGCGGGGTGTGGAATAAAAGAGTATACGTACCTGTATAAAATTAATTACAGTATCATATTATGATTGTACGTTGCAACTCATGCTACATAGTTGTGCATTAAGCGCTCTAAGCCAGAATCCCAGATAACGTTGTGTTATCACAATACGTATCCTACAGAAAATAACTTTTTCTGGGTTCAAAGCGAAATGGGCGGACGGCTACCAGTCCGCAATAGCGCACCAGAAGCAATTAAAGGCCATTGCTATCATCAAAGAACTGGGAAAGAGATTACGGCTTCATTCCGGAGAAGCCCGCTCACATGAATTTCTTCGACAGCGGCTGTCTTTAGAGATACAGCGTGGTAATGCGGTTTCTGTCATGGGCACTGTGGAGAAATGTGAAATGTTTAATGACCTTTGGTTCTCCTAAATTCGTTTAAACACATGTATAGTAATGGTTTGAATTAAAGATGGCAAAGACATTCCGCCACCAACAGGCTTCTGTTATGGCCGGTTCACAGAGTCCATACTGTCATTGGCAGCGTGTCCATTGTTTTCTAAGTGACTGTGATCATCGTGTCTTGGCGGTGACTCCGTTCTCCTGAACCACCGTCTAGCCTGTAGTGTCGTCCGGGTATACGTCTTCAGCAGCTCGTCTCCATGTACTTCAAAAACATCCGTGAATGTAATGTTGCGGTTAGGGACTTGTAAGGCTCCATGGAGGATCTTGTCGTTTTCGTTGTAGACGTACTGCATACACACGGCAATATTAAACTCCGACACTTATTATGTGCAGCGAAACAAAAAATTAGTAGCATCAATGCCTAACTCGAGCTTCACAACCAAGTTAAGAGTTTAACCTTTCTTTCGCCAATTACGAACTAATTTTGCATGATTACCTGATAAGTAATACCGTCAATGGTTACCGTTCCTGGTTGTCCTAATGCAAATCTGAACACCTCTCGCACGTTATCATCAGGAACAAGTAGACCGCTGCAGAAATACTCCTCTTCTTTCCAAAATTCCCGGTAGGTTTTTACATTGCTCCCAGCATCGGTAATGCGCGGGTCGGTCACTGTAATATGCATCTAGTAAGGTTTGTGAGACCGTTTTAACTTACCTTTGCGTCGCCATGTACGATGTGCAATAATTACAGTCAATACACAATATTAATTAATGATTTACTTGTACACATACAACAATATTACATCGCCAGTGCATCGCCCAGATAATACAATGTCATATAAAATTAAGAAAACGTACGCACACAACATAAAATTATTGTGTTATTGAAAATATTTTCCAAATTTTCGGGTGTTTACTGTTGACGTTAGGATTGGTGTCGATATTCTGGTACCGCCCATCGATGGATTCCCAGCTGCCGATCCATGGATGGTTCGGATCTAACTGAGGCTCTCTCGGGTACTGACACTCGGTTCCCAACACACACGATACTCCTGGAACATTTGGCAGTTTACGGATTATGGGGTCTAATTTCAATGCATTTTTATCAGGTTTTGGGTACCTTTCACCGCTTTTTAAGGAAAAATATCGCAGAAAAAAAAAACTTAAGCGTGGCATTTCTTAGTTTGCATTCGTGTACATTACGTATTTTGAAATACAATGTATTAACGGTCAGTTTTTCCAGACATAGATTTGAAGGATTCTCCAAACCAATACAAGCTGAAAATCATATTGGCACGGAAAATTACCTAAGGCGGAACAAAGAATGACAATAATCATCATCTAACAAATGGTAAAAAAATTAGCCAAAAAACTGGACCGTAAAGTAAAGGAAACTAAAAAAAATTACTTGAAATAGCTGTATTCTAAGTTCTTAATTGTGGAAAGCACCAAGGAAGTTATTTCGGCTGGCGTTTCTGCAGTTACTTAATGACAGAACCGTTAACTTGGCTTTCCTATCAGATACAGACGACTTTTCCTTTGCGGTTTCACTTACTAATAATCCCTAGATCTTTTACCATAATACGAGTATATACCTAATCTCCTATCGTATTACTGCTGGCAGCGCCGTTCAAGTAAGCATGACCAACATTAGATTATGGGAGATCATAGTTGTACCACGCAAAACGGTAGCATCCAACAGGATTACAATTAAAACCAAATTTGGAGCTATCGCATGTAGGCGAGCGATTAAGGCGTTGCACAATTCGCAAAACTCATTTGTTTTGCAATATTTCAGTAAAATTTTAACGGTATCGTCGTAATACAGTAGAAACCACAACTTTATTAAAAAGCTTTACACCACGTCAGGAAGATCAAAGCAAAATCTTAGTTAGTTCCATTACTTATTTTTGGCAAGTTGTGAAATTATTCCAGCACGATGCAGTAAAACGAAAACCTTTATGAAGGCGTCTACATTATAGCACTGCGCATTTAAGAAAGGTCAAGGTCATCCGCTTGCGGTAGATGCCTTAATGGCTGAGCGTTACAGCATCAAAGTCCACTTCATAGGCATTGGTAAATCGATAATGACTGTGCAAATTACTTTTCAAGTGTACCAGTACATTAATTACAGTAAACTCTCCTGACCAGACCGACAGGCATATCAAGCAACAAGATCGTAACCGTAATACATCAAGATCGTGTTTGTTGACTTTTCGCTAAATAACAGATACGAGAGCCGGCATGTAATATGTATTCAACTTAAGAGTCTTATAAAAAGCATCAAATCTTACAAAAAGCATCAAATCTCACAAGCATTGCTGCGCATGTATTCATTACGTGTACCGACAAAAAGACATGCGTGAATTATTCAAATCGTTGTAAAGAATCAGCAGCATGTTTGCGTGAAATGCTTTGACGTAATATTGTACAGAGAAACAAACACAGCAACTATAATTACACCATCTAATTATGTTCAGTATGTTGTACCAAAGGCCACAAATTTATGCGCTGGCTGCCGTGGTAGCCTGGTCGTGGCTTTTGCGCTTGTACCACCGTTTGGCCTGCACATCGCCGACTTTGTACGTCTTGACCAGCTCATCGCCCTCCACATGGTATAAGTCGGTGATGACCTTATTATGTGTCAGCAAGTTAATTTCCGCATGGAGATCTTTGCCCTCTTCGGTATATTTGTACTGTGCAAAAGAAACCCGTATTAATTAAATATGCGATGACTCTGAAGGCTCTTGTAATTACATTATATTGGCCGCACTGTTATTCAAATAGCCAACTATTATGAAAATTATTAAAATTATTATGAAGATTATTATCGTAAAATTATAAAGGTTGTGAAATTTTCATAATTATAAAAATTATTCTAAGACAAATTGCCTTTTATTTCTCGCTGACCTTATGGACACATCGGTTCACATACAAACTGCTTACCTTGAAATTCGTGTTGTTGAAGCTGCCGGTGCCCTCCTCGCCCAGTTTAAACTCAACGTCCAATTTGTAGTTCTTTTCCGGAACTTTGATACGATGATGATAGTGATCACCTTCTTTCCACAGTTTATGCCAGACTTTGTGCTCGGCCGTGTAATGGGCAAAACCTAAACATAATTCAGACATGGAAAATTCTTAGTTTATTTAAAGAACTCAATTTTTACAGTAAAGTATTGGAGATGTAGTAATTTTCACTAAATTCAGAAACCATTGTTTCCTAAACCCGCAGTACAATACACCAGGAAGTTCACTGTGAGCAGATACTTGTACATACACACCTCAAATTCTCAGAGAAAAATCGTTTGATGCAAATTACAAAAAAAAACCAGAAGTAGAAGTATGTAACAATTTACACCGCAAACGCATTGTGCATACTGCCACAATAGTGTTTTTGTCCTTGCAGTATGTGCGTTTATTAATTATGAGATGCCGTTACTGGTGAATTTCATTGTGCTACAGTACGGTATATGCAAAAAACTTACCTAAGGCGTTAATAAAGTTAGCAAAGTTTTCCTGGCGTCCATCGATGGATTCCCATTTGCCAATCCACGGATGGTCGGCATCGGCAGCAATCTCATTTTGCTCCTTATGTTCGCCTTCAGCGGGTCGGCCCGACACCGCTGCCACCAGTGCTGCCAACCAATACAACGGTTAAAATGATTAAAATTTAATTTGAACTTTATAGTAATATTTTACGGCGCAAATTGATTGAGATTTAACCACCGCAAACGAAATATTAACTAATATAATTCTGGATGGAATAATTTGACGGAAATCGTACTAAGCATGACAAATTTGCAAATAATAATAATGTTAAAATGCATACTAAATAAATTGCGACATACCGATCAGAAGGAAGGCTTTAAAGGTCATTTCCACAAAGACTGTTTAATATTTTGAAACAAATTAATTCTACGATCCGCAGCATTGCGGATGGGTTTTATACTGCGGAAGAAAGATGGCTGTTGCGTGATAAAATTCTCAACAACAAACAGTGCTGGGAATGGTGTTACGTGCACGTTGCAGCATATCTGTCGCTATGTGTATACAGTTCGGACTACGGATGACAGGGACTTATCGGTAGCTCTGCCATTATCAAAAGCAGATCAAGAAAAACAAAGTCGCTACCACGATGAACATTGCCGACAGTATTCGTTTGGTTATCGTGTATAGACTTTGGCAATGCTAAGATAATTTTTAATTTAAATTTAAAATTACAGTTTTATTACGAAGTATCTTTAACAAATTAATGCTTGAACTAGTGTAGTGACCTTCGATCGTGAGGGTTCTACTCGTGCGACGATAAACTGTTTTCATTGTCACCGGCAAGGTTTTTTCGAAAAGTGGCTGGTGAAAGAAAGTGCGGTAATATTAGGGATACTTGACCAGGTCGCGCTAAATGAATGAGCGTATATGATATATGGTATATTTGTATATGGTACTCGTATATTTAAAACGGTCTTCTACGGAAACTTTTGAGAAACGCTAGAATCAGAATGGTATCTGCATAAGGCTGTACGAGTACTCGAGTACCGGTTAGCAGAGTAAAAAATTACTCGAATACCAGTTTCCTAACGCTTTTATAAGCATATGTGGTTGTTATTATTCGGTTACTCCTGGCATACTGCGGCAATACGAGTACTGTAACTAATTGATGTGAACGATGAATAATAATTATTTCCAGCCGATTATCTTAATTATTACCAGCCGATTCTCGTTGCGCCTGAAATCAGCCTTGGGCTTCGTGGGTGCAGGACCGGTGTGCACGCTGTAGGGCTATCGCCTGCCACCGTTTACTAGTTAGGCCAAATTCGTTTTCGCTAGCTCCTCATGTGTATCAGAAGTTATGATCCTGATAACGTTAGCGTTGCAAAAGTTAATTAATTAAGTTTCCAGTCCGTTTCCTTAAGTCCTTGGGGTTATAGTGGCTTCTTCTCTCTTCCTCATAACTCTTTGAATTATAGTGGACTTCGATTAATGTCCGCTGCACAGCGGTTACGGAATGCTTCATAAAAAGAATTAAAGCGGTACAGTGTACCAGTCTGTTGTTACACGACCAAGGCGTGCCGGCAGTTAGGTTTAAGGCCACTTGGCGGCATTCTTTCTCTTGGAACATGATTGCATTTCAAATGCAGCTACCGAGAAAACTTTTACATTTGTGGATAGTGGTGTGTTGTTGTGTAAGTGGGTGTTTTAGCGAGATCCCCAGCCTACCACGCTGCCCCCACTGGACCTGGACGCCTTGAAACCATGCATTTGCGACAACCCAAGCGTGCGCGATTTGCGCATTTCCTGTCCCGGCGTCAACCTGCCACAACTAGCCAGACGCCTGCAGTTGCTGCAGGGCACCCGCATCGCCGTCTTCGAGGTGCGCGCCGGCGTCATCCCGGTGTGGGACGCCAACCTGGTCGGCAACATCACGCTGCTGGAGATGACGTTCGCTAACAGCCAACTGCGCAACGTCGGCACGCGCATCCTCGACACCTCCGCCGACCAGGTCATCCGTCTGGCCCTTCCCTTTAACCTCCTGGAGGAGGTTCCGTCCGCGGTGGGGACCTTCCCGGCACTGCGCGGCCTCGATTTGTCGTATAACCGCATAGCCAGCGTTCCCCGCGACCTCCTGCGGGTTCTGGTGTCCCTCCAAGATGTTAATTTAGCCGGCAACCTCCTGCCCAATGTCGACACCGGCGCCTTCGACGGTCTCTTCGCCCTGAGGGAGCTCAACCTGGGCGCAAACCTGCTGCAGCATATACCCGCCTTGGGCTTCGGCTACCAGCACGGCTTGCAGGTCCTCAACGTCAGCGGCAACAATATCAGCGCAGTTTCCGGCACAGATTTGCAGAATTTGACAAATCTCTACGTCCTGGACTTAAGCTTTAACCGCCTCGACAGCGTGGACAGTGGGGCGTTCCGCGCCAATCTGAAACTCATCTATTTATTCCTGGACCACAACCATCTGACCTCCCTTCCCGCCGGCCTCTTCCCCATGGGAATGGCCGTGCAGAATCTGACTTTATCGCACAACCGCCTCACCACTTTCCCGTCCGACACCTGCCAGGGTCTCTCCAACTTGGTCGGCCTCGTCGTCAGCCACAACGCCCTGACGGAGGTTCCGGCGCGGCTGGTCACCAACAGCTCCCGCATCGCCGCCATCGATTTCTCCTTCAACCCGGCACTGAACGTCATCCGCAGTCAGGCGCTGGACGGTCAAAAACACCTAAACAGTCTCTCCTTCAGTTTCTGCAACCTGACCACCATCGAGGCCGGCGGTCTGGGCGACCTGCAAGAAGTGACGGCGTTGCACCTGGACAACAACAATCTATCGCAAATAAAGGCCGCCAGTCTGGGCTTCTTGCCGTCCGTGCAGCATCTGCAGTTGAGTTACAACAACATCTTCCAGCTGAAGCTGATGGAGATCTCAGGGTTGCTGGGCCTGATGTCGCTCAACCTGTCTCATAATTTTATCAGGACGGTGTCACCAGACGAGATGCCAAAATTACCCATGTTGATGACGTTGGATCTCAGTTATAACGGCCTGGTGGAGGTCATGCCCGGCAGTTTCAAAGATTACTTAGCGCTGCAGCGATTGTACCTCCACAACAACCTTCTCGAGGCGGTCAACTCCTCCACTTTCGGCAGCATGTACAGCCTCCTTGAAGTGGATCTCAGTAAGGCGACCATTGTTTTTTATATCTCTTTAACTTTCCTGGTATTATTTTTATTATTAGTGACCAGTGTCTCCAGTGTGTGTGTGTGTTTATTTATTAGCGACCAGTATATGGCTGTTCTTCTTATAGAAGTGCAGTATATAAGAAGTCTTATATAAGTACTACTTTATTAATTTGGAAGCAGCCGTGAGATAGTCAGTTCATCTGCGCAGATTTACATTAATTAAAATTATTGAATTTTGGACATTAAAATAACATCCAAAATCGTTATTCGAACGGCGTACGTGCATTTAGAACGTGCGTTCCGAGTGACCGCCTTTTCTCCGACTACCGCTATACTTAATCGTTATCTCAAAAGGCGGGTTCGCCGCTGACCTTTTTTCATTTAATATTATTATACAGGTAAGAACAACATCACCAGTTTCCACCGGCTCACTGTTAGCAAACTGCGCAGTCTGCGCCGGCTCAATCTGGATAGCAACTTCATCAGCGAATTGTGCCAGGTGCCGGTCAGCCTGGCGGTCTTATCCGCCCGCAACAACTCCATCGCCACCATCCAGGCCGCTAGCTTCCCCGTGGTGAGTGTTCTGACGACGCTGGACCTGTCCTTCAACAACATCAGCGAACTGGAACCGGGCGCTTTCCGCCGACTGGTTATCATTGAAACGGTGAAATTGCGCGGCAACGCCCTGACGGCGGTGCCGAAGCGCGAGCTGCAGAACTACGTCATACTTCGGCAACTCGATTTGGGCCAGAACAGGATCGCCGGCGCCGATTACGACGCCTTCAGTGGACTGAAGCTGCGCATGCTATACCTGGACAACAACCAAGTACGTACATTATTCGTCGCACAGTCACTCATTTTAAATTACGTATATAACGTTGCTTTTAATTGTTAATATTTTTAAAAATAAATTTCATAATTTGTCAATATTTTGTTTAGTTAATTATTATTTTTCTAAATACTAACGCTGGTCGCTGTAGATTGTCCGCTTTAACGAAAGCGCACTGAACGGTCTGGCGGAGCTGTCGGAACTTCGTCTGGACGGCAATCGCCTGCCGGCGTTGGACTCGCAACTCCTGCGCGGCCTGCAATCGGTGACGTCGGTAAACCTAAGCGGCAACGCCTTGAGCGACGTCACCGGCGACGTGTTCAACGACCTGTACTCGGTGCGGCATATCTCCTTGGCCGACAACGCCCTGGGTACCCTCCCGCGGCGGCTTTTCGACCGTAACAACTTTCTGGAAAGCGTGGACCTCAGCGGCAACCGCCTGCGCGTGTTCCCCACCCACCTTGAGGAGGCGGTAAACCACCTGACCTCCCTCAACGTCTCCCGCAACTTCCTGCAGGAGATCCAGCGCATCCCCGCTCTTCCGTGGCTCACCGTCCTGGACTTATCGCGCAACGCCATCAAACAGTTAAACGTGCACGCCTTCTCCAAGATGCCGCGCCTGCAGCGCCTCCTACTGGACCGCAACCCTCTGGAGATCGTCGCCGATGCCGAACTGAACTCCGATCTGCAGCAACTCAGTCTGGACTACACGCTACTGCACGCGGTGCCCGTTTCCCTGTTGCTCTCTCTGGACCAAGACAACAGCACCCTTTCCTTCCGCAACGTCAGCATCGTCTGCGACTGTCGGGCGGTGGGCCTGCAGGAGTACCTCCGGCGTCGGCGGCAGTCACACAGCGACACCACGGCGCATCCCTTGGACGCGCTGTGTGCCGGGCCGGCCCCCGTCAACGCCACGCCAATCGTGGACGCCCCATTGGGGACCGAATGCGAGGCGTCGCGGCAGGCCATCGACAAGCTGCAGTACTCGAGGACGGTGTTAGATCTGCACGCGGTGCGAGCGGGTAGCGCGGTGATCCTCCAGTGGGACACGCTGGTGGCCGCCGACATCTTCAGCTTCGAGCTGAACGTGGAGTACGCCAACCGGTCGATGCACACGCCCATGACGCGGCTGCCATATTACATCAGCCAGTACACCGTGTCCGACCTGTCACCCTCCACCACTTACAACGCCTGCGTCCAGAGTTTTGACTCCCGGGGGCGGATGGTCGGCTCGCCTGCCTGCAGACTGGTGCAGCTCGGCACACCAGGCCGACCAACCTCTATCTAGCAAGATCGTAACCATATCAGATCACAACATATTTGTTGACCTTTTGCTAAATAAAAGGGCGAAGAATAATGCCAAGATTAATAGTTTTGCAAGGCTACGTTTTGTGAAATAATTTAACAATAATCGACGATAAAACAGTTACGCAAATATCTATGCAAATACAACGGGGAAACGCGATTTGTGTAATGGGTACGATCCCCGATCAGGACAGCATAGAGAAAATGTTTCTTTTGTAAACGCTGTGTTGTTCTGGTGCATAGTTTGTACTCGTACCATGATATTTATTAAAGGTTCTGAGACGTTACGCAACCGTGAATAGGTAAAACAGTTTGGGAGTAATTGGAGCATTTGAGCAACTGATTTTTTTGCTTGCACCTTTGGTGTATTATCATCGCTCAATAACGCATGCTAAACTGCCTGGACTTCTGAGTTCTGCCTGTCTAAATGTCATAAGAATAAGCTTCGTAAAGGTTTTCATGACTTCATCTCACCCGAAGTTTTTTCATAAACGTTTGCTCTGCCACCCGATGAACGGTGGCAACACTTCACAACAAACTGCATATTGTTAGTGAGTAACATATTGTTAGTAACATATTGTTAGTGAGTTTCAGTGAATCCACATCAGGTCTGTGTTAAATGCATTTACATAAATTGTACAGAAATACAACCACAGCAGCGAAAATTACAGCAATTCATCTTCTAAAAAAATCAAACACTTAGGCACTGGCGGCCGTGGTAGCCTGGTCATGGCTCTTGCGCCTGTACCATCGTTTGGCCTGCACATCGCCGGATTTGTACGTCTTGACCAGCTCATCACCATCCACGTGGTAGATGTCGTTGATGACCTTGTTATGTGTCAGCAAATTTACTTCCACATGGAGATCTTTGCCCTCTTCGGTATACTTGTACTGTGCAAAATAAAAAGTAACTCACTACACGTACAAGGGTAAACACGCAGTAACGATAGCATTTCACATTGTAATCAGACTATTATAAGCCATAAGGTATGCCTTCAACTGGTTCAACTGGTTGACCTTTAGGATATCACTTTCAGAACAGTCTTCTTACTTTGAAGTTGGTGTTGTTGAAGCTGCCGGTGCCCTCTTCGCCCAGTTTAAACTCAACATCTAGTTTGTAGTTCTTCTCTGGAACTTTGATGCGATGATGATAATGGTCGCCTTCTTTCCACAGTTTGTGCCAAACTTTGTGCTCAGCCGTGTAATGGGCAAAACCTAAACGTGAATGACAATGAGATTATGGAATTTTTATTTTATTCAAAGATCCTAAATATATTAGGGATTACGAAAATTTAACGATTAAATTTTATAAATTTTGCAACACAGGTATTCTTACCACTGTGTCTCAAAAAGGTTTCGTTAAATGCGAGTACAAAAGCAAATTACTATATACAAAATTAGCTTAACCGCAAAATTAAATTGTGAATTTTGGCTCTTGTGACACTGCTTTAACTGAATCTGATGACGAAGCGGACTGAAAATCAATGCGCCTTATGCAAAGCAGACTTACCTAGAGCATTAACGAAATTTGCAAAATTCTCCTGGCGGCCATCGATGGATTCCCATTTGCCAAGCCAAGGATGGTCGGCATCAACTGCAATCTCATTCTGCTCCTTGTGCTCGGCATCACTAGCCGGTCGGGCCGACACCGCTGCCACAAGTGCTACCAAAACAGTCCAACGGTTATAAACTGGCAGAATTTTAGTATAAGATTTAGAATAATTACTTTTCAGTCCGATGTAAATCCGAGAATTTACCACCGCAAGCAAAAATTAATAAAAACTATGCAACTGAATCAAAGCTGTTAGACAAAATTAAATAATTATTTATTAATCTAATTAATACAGTGTATATTGTGACATACCGATCAGAAGGAAGGCTTTAATGATCATTTTTGCGACTATTTTCCAAGATTTTTTAACAATTAAGGCAGCACTTTCAGCAAACTGCAGCATTATGTGGATTTTATACTGCGGAAGAGAGATGGCAGTTGCGTGATAAAATTCTCAACAACAAACAGCGCTGGGAATGGTGCTATGTGCACTTCCGCATGTGTGCCGTTATCTGTACACAGTTCGGACTACGGATGACAGAGACTTATCGGTAGCTCTGACAGTTATCAAATGCACATCAAGAAAAACAAACTCGCTACGACGGTGAAGATTGCCGGAACTATCCGTTTTCTCATCGCCTGGACTTTGGCCGTGTCAAGGTAACTATATCTGTAGCTATAGTTTTATAGCAAAGTGGTTTTAACAAATTATCCTGGAAACAGTGCATTGACCTTTGGCCGCGAGAGTTTTACGGATGTAACGATAAATTGTTTTCAATGCTGTCGGCAAGGTTGTGAAATATGCTGCAATTTGTTGATAAACAGTGCCTCGGAATTCCTCATTACGAATATGCAACCATAATATTAGGAGCTCTTATATGAACTGCATTGCTGCCTCTAAATGTTTTGCAGCTTATTTGAAAAAAATTGGAATATGTTGAAATCATTTTTGTGCATGCCTATTTATTATTGCAGCTTCGGTACTTACCAGCCTGCTGAGCACAGGCACTAATACTGGCTTGTTCGATTAATCTGCACATGCAAAGAATATTTTTCAGACTTTATTATGATAATACTACAACGCACAATATTCCCGACGCTCGTTATTGAGGTGCAGTACTACCCGTATAGTCGCTTAAGTGAAACACTATGTTAAGTGAATAGGCGATGGTCGTTTAAGTGAAACACCCGAAATATTTCATTCCACAAACCGATTTCCTTCTGGTTTTCTTCTTTACCCGATAGAGCTAGGCGTGCTCTTCACATAGTACTTGAAGTTATTTAAAAAACTTGAATCGTTTTCTTGCAATTGCGTCGGTAAAAAAACAGTGACGAAACGCTTAAGCCACGCCACCCGAGCCACTGCACTACGCCATGATAATTACAGTCACTACCTCACATGTGCGGCTGCGCTATTTAGTTCAGATTTGTTTGTTTCTAATGCGAGTTATTTCTTTATTTCTTAAAATTATGCTTTCTGGAGTGTGATACTGAATGATAAACAGTAATATGGATAAACGTTTAATATCAGCTTGTTCTGACGTGAAAGAAAAAGGGCTTTCGCTTTCGCTGTCCGAAAGAGCCAAGAAGAAAAAAAGCAGCACCAAAATCCAAACCAAAGAAGTCCCGTTAATCACCGCCCGCCGTCTTTCCCTGTTATGAATTTTTAGCCTGTGTTCACTAACCTGTGATTTTTTAATATTAACCTGCGATCCAACTAACCGGTGATTTGTTTTACTCGCAGAAGTTTTTTTGTTGCCGTTGATTCAGGATTTTATAAGTACAATAAAAATTTTATTGAATTAGCTGCTCTGGCGCAACACTGTCTTCGTATTTAAGTATTGTGTACATATGCAGTCTTCATAGGGGTGGCGCAGCCGCACGTGTGAGGCAGTGACTGTAATTATCATGGCGTAGTGCAGTGGCTCGGGTGGCGTGGCTTAAGCGTTTCGTCACTGTTTTTTTACCGACGCAATTGCAAGAAAACGATTCAAGTTTTTTAAATAATTTCAAGTACTATGTGAAGAGCACGCCTAGCTCTATCGGGTAAAGAAGAAAACCAGAAGGAAATCGGTTTGTGGAATGAAATATTTCGGGTGTTTCACTTAAACGACCATCGCCTATTCACTTAACATAGTGTTTCACTTAAGCGACTATACGGGTAGTAGTACGTACGTCTTGTTGTTAATTAATGGCGTATTTATTAGTTCATCTTCTGATTGGTCAACCATTCCACTGAACACAATAGCAATTATAGCAATCACGTGAATCGTCTAGATACATGAAGAAATAATTAATTACTTACGCATTTAAGGCAATTTAGAATTTAAATTATTCGAGCATTATCAAAAGCATATCAAAAAATGAAGTATATGAGAAAATAATTAATTGCGTATTTAAGTCAATTTAAAATTTAAATTGTTCGAGCTTACGGCCTACGATGTACAGTAACTATAACTGCGCTTATGTGTAAATTATTTGGACTTGTACGGAGTGCGTGCTCATGCGCACTCCAGCAGACAAAAGGGATTTGCTGTTCTCAGAGTTGTACATCCAACATACGCACTCCAGATAATACAGCTTATTATTTTGAGAAGACAAAAATTTCACGGGACTTATGTACAATACAGTAAACCAATAATTTGTCGTCATTCAGCAGTACAATGATGACGGCTTATTTGCGCACTGAATAACTGGTACATTTCAGTTCCCTATGGTACAACGCTGCGTTCTACAAATTAGGTCACATCAGCAAAAATTGCGTAATTCTGCAATATTTTCTTGTCATTATAATATTATAGTATGCTATTTCAAGAATACTGTACGTCTTACCGTTCTGGCAATCCAGCGCTGTCTTTCATAATACGAGTAAGTGCATCCAATCGTAGCAGCGCGCAGTCATAACTAGAATGCACCGCGATGATCAGACTTTAATAAGATACGATATTTTGCAAGTTGATGTTTCATTCCGATGTACCGATGTTGAATACTGATGAAATACATCACTAATAAAAGTTATAAAAATGCATATATTATGTATACACATTCCCTTCTTCCTGCTTATTGTTAGTTAATAATAGTATATGGCCTTTGGATTACCGTCAAATACTACTCTTCGGACAAACGTTCCCAGGAACAGCTTTTTCTCTTGGGATTACCGAATACGGACGCATTCGTGGCGTGACGAGTGCTTATGCTTTAATTTCGAGGCTATCAAATTCGCTGTAATTTGCTTAATGCAGATGCTTTTCAAAGTCATAAACTTGTGATGAAACATCTTGCGTTCTCAAAGCGAAGTTTGCATGCTCAAGTGTGTATCTGAATATAATGCAGATCCATTTGGATTATTAATTCCGCTTTATTTATGATAAAAGACACTTTTAAAACTTTGTTCTTAGTAATTTAGCTGAAGAAATACAGCGCTAGCGACAATTGTGCCGTCCATCGTTTTTAATTTCGAATTTTTCAATAAGTGACGAGGGTAGGTAGAACCACATTTTACTCGTACCGAACTTTGGCATTACGAACTACCGTATTATGAGCTCACAATGTAATAAGTATATAGAAGTTACGATAAATAAATCATGCGGACTCAGTTGTCTTCGAAATACGAATAATGCAAAATAAAAAGTATAAAAGTTGTCATATGCATGAATTGGTTGGATATGCGTTATGCATACAGTAAGACATGCAGAATTCGGTTAAGCGTAGCATTGGTTTACTCTTTATGACGCAGTAATAGAAAAATAGCTGTTTTTATAGCAATAATTTTGAATACAGCGTGATAAACGGACTGGAAGCAAACTGAAAACAAGAACAGAAATGTATCGTACTCGTACTTTCGCTTCATTAATTCATCTTATGCTTGAGCTTGCGCCACCAAAGGGCATAACTAATGTAAATAGAAAATCCAGGGCACGATTCCCAATTTCTCACTGTTTTCTCATTAGATACGCTAAATAAAGTGACAAAGATACGTGAAATGAAAAAAAAATGTGCTGTAAAGGCATTTTTCTATGTATATTGCGTAATTTTAGAATTGTGACCTTGACACAAAGCATTACAAAAGTATTTTGCCGAGACAGCTTGATACCAACTGACTTGTACGAATTTGACACAATGCCTGTCGCGTCAATTACGTGTTGTTAAAATATTTACCATGTTCTTCGTTCGGTTCACGCTGCAACTGTCTGTGTTCAGCGCACAAACGAGACAAGCTAAACCAAAAAAATCCATTACACCTTTAGTGTACTCATTGTTAAACTAAGTGCTCTTAACGGACAACACTCAGTCAGACGTCACGGCACCGGTGACAATGGCGTAATAGCGCAGTCGTTGAACATGACAAGTTGGACCACGCACAATCCGTCTGTCATTCTAAGCGCCCATTTCCAAAAATCAGCAAGGCCACCCCTTGAAATCACTCTGCCAGTCTGCCGCATAATGAGTGCAGCCTTCCGAACCGTTATTGGCGTTTTCAGTTAACGTTACGGGATCCGTGCTGAAGTTGCGGGACATACAGCATGAAAGACCCAGCCTTTCATCGTCTCCCCTCCTTTTTTACCGGCTCTTAATTGCCGCATGGCTGATTGGCAGGAGCTTTCTAATCTGTGTACATCTCGCAACAACGGTAACTTCCCAGCAGGTTGCTCCAGCCGTACTCCGCACCGGAAGCTATTAAGGCACGAGCCGCGGCGCGCATTTCTTGTTAAATTACCCTTTGTAAATTGTGCGTGACAAGGGATGACGGTGAAAAGTTTGGCCTTTAGTTTAGGGTTTTTTAAAACTGGAATATTGGATTAAACGTCGATTAACGAAGCTTTTTAATGCTTTCTACAAACGGACACGGTTATACAATCTCGAAAAGGTCGATGTACTTATACGAGTATATCATCAAACAGCCCAGTTTCAGTTATCGTAATAGAAAAACAACATCATCGATGCATAAGTTGCCATATATCGAATCACATGCAAAAACTATGTATTTAGTACAATTTTCCGCACAAAAACAAGATTTCGGCATGCCCATTTATTTAACTTGATATAAATATTTGCACGCTTTACGTTTTCGCGGAATTAATCGTATTCCGTGAACGTTAATACTTTAATCACTCCGAGCCGCCCGTTTTATTGGTAAGAAAGATCAGAGCAAACATGATGGGATCCACCACGGGCAGGAGATCAAACAAGAACAGACTGATCTGCGTCGACAACGTCCAAGTGCTGACGTCGATGAAGCCGCCTGCCGTATATATAACATTACACGGTGTCCAGCAGAGCATCACACCCGCCGTCAGGAACGTCAACAAAATAAACCCCTTATAATTCTCCGAACTCCGCCCGGTCTTCTTATCGGACGGCGCGGCGGTGGTGCCCACACTACTCGGCTGGGCAATGGCGTTAATACTGGTATTGGTCGGGGCTTTGCGCTGCTGCCGAATCCGGTTGCGCTGCTGGCGTTTCCACACCAAGAACGGATAGAACGCCAACATCAGCACATTGGGGATGTCGTAGATAATAATCTGGATGGTCAATAACCACTGACTGACTGCCGGTGCAGTACTCAACTGGCAATTATCCGGATAGTCCGGGGTGTTGTAGGCGTGCAGGACAATCCCGGGCACGCCCATCCCGTACGCTAGAATCCACACGACAATACAGGCGCCCAGGGCGAAGCTGCGGCTGTGATGGTGGGCATAGGTCAGCGGTGATTGCACCGCCCAGATGCGGTTCAGCGCGATCAGGAGGTGGGTGTTGGTAGTGACCCCGCCCGGCACATTGATAGCGTACTGGTATATGGCACACGCCGCATTCCCCAAAAACCACACCGGATAGATCTGGTTGGTGACGTCCAGCGGGATCTGGAAGATCAGCCAGATGATGTTGGCCGTGAGGAGATTGCCGAGGTAGATGTGGAAGGGCTGCTTTAACATACCGCGTTTAATAAAAATCCCTAAAACCAGGGAGTTGCCGATCAAACCCGAGATACAGATGATAACTTCCAGTGCCGGGAGGACGGTCCATCTGGCCACGATCGGGATGGGTATGGAAGAGTTTGATTGGTTTTGCGGCCCGGAGTCGTTACGCTGAACGGTGGTGTTTAACATTTCCGGAGGAATATACATCATCACAGTGATTTTTTTGCCGGGCAACTAATCTGTCCGAGCGCACATGGAACAAATTATGGAAGATAGATGGGTGAATGCACTAAAGACAGAGTGATGATGATGGTTTATTAACGGAATGATACACGCGGACTACGATGGAGAGCAGAATAAGACGCCGAATAGGCACTTGTCAGGCTTTATACGTGACGTGAACTGGCCGTGAACACGATGTATGCCGGCACACCTGATGACATTTCCTCATCGTTATACCGTGATATTGCCGTAATCAAGTTGCTAATCGATATGGCCGGCGATCGATGCCCATGATCGGGGGGGTACTGATTGGCCAGTCAATCGGGGATCCAGCTGGCTGTCGATTACCTGAAACACTCTCGACGCCGGTCTTCTATAGTCGATGCTACACTATCCTTTCTAATTCTTAGAAAAATTGGAAAGCTTCTGGTCAAGTGGAATAGCCGTTATTGCCTGATTACCGTTGACTGACATTCCAAATTATTCCTCCCCAAAAGGTATATCTGTATTCTAGAAATCACCTTTTTGAGCACTAATTGACCGTTAAGGTGCATACTTGGAAACCGTCTTGTCTAGTTTTGCGTCAGTCTGTAAGAAAATGCTATTGCAGCTATAAAAGGAGTTGGAATCCGTCGATACGCACTGTGATATCTGAGATGTAAAAATACACACAGTGCGCCGGTTCTCCAACTGTTAAGTCATCACAATAACCTATAAACGTGGTCAATATCCCTGCGTATATTGATTCCACAATGAAGTTATAATATATTGCGGAAGGCAAAACTAAACGACATCGAGCGGGAATTATGTTTGATAGAACGCGACGCGGTTAATTTTTGATCACGTTTTCAAAACGGCAACAGATTATTCCGCAAGGTTTCTGCTGAAATGCTTCATTAAATAAACGTGTACAACGTCAAAGGGAAATCCTGCTGTGGAGTATGCGTGGGTGTTACCGTTCCAGTATCTGTACTGCATGCTTTCGTCAGCGCTTCCGGCATTGCATAAGTCTTTCAAAACAGACAAACATAATTTCTAAAGCACAAGTTAAACGATGACTTGTATCCCCATGGTCGAGCTTGAATAATAATAGCAAAGGTCACCGTAGGAATCCAGGCAGAAATATAGGGAAAGCGTATTATGAGCAATAATAAAATTATTCAAGGCAGAAAAATTGTTTCTGAACTGCAGTTCTGGTTCAACAGTTACCAGAATAATAATAATGACCTACTCCGATAATTCCCATAACTCCGTTGCAGAGTTAAACTTCGAGGAAGTTATTACCAAACCAGGCCGAGTCGGTACGACGAAACACTAGCGCGGTGCGACTCCGTGCACTGTGACATATGACAACACGAGCTGGGAATATAAACAATACGAGGATGCCAAAACAACAACCGTCTGCTTTTATTTTTGACTTTTGAGTGACATAAAAAGCAGCTGGCGTGCGGAGAACAATGGTGCCGCCGCATGTACCTTGATTAAAAACGGGCTTGATGTTCCGGGATCTGTACATTGTGAAAGACCAGTAGTATGGTGGCATCCCTATGTTAGTACTAGTTATTTGTATCAGTGCGCATTATCCCAGTTTGGAATGAGACTATGGGAGTACGGGGGTTCCATTGAATTGGGACGGTTGCATGCAGACATGCCAATAAGGAAATCCTTCGGAGCCGTCCGCAGTTTGTTTATCTGTTCAACATCACCCAGCAGTAAACCGTTGGCTAATGGTTACTGGAAAATGTGGCTGGGTTGCTTAATACCGCACACGTCAATGTACAGTGAGCGGATCGGAATGCTAAAGTAGCATGTACGTTAAGTACTGTAGCAACTTCCGGCTGTAGCACTCGAAATTTATTCAGTAACTTATTTTCTACTTGCCGAAAGCTGTCTTACAATATTATAAGCACTACTTACGTACGTACATGAATTTAGCAGATGCAGCTAAATATTATTGTCGGTTATGTTTGTCAGCAGCAATATGCGAACTAAGCAAATGCCTGTAAAAAACAGCAATACCAACATCGCCAATGACGCTGTTGATGGGTGTGGTGTTATATTATGGGCATCGATTTGTAACTTATGTCTTGAAAAACTGGCCGCGGAGATCATTACAAATTTATTGTGCTATCTGGCCGTACTATGCTGGTAAAATCGCATAATCTGCCGTAGGTGCATGAACTATATCACAACTGTCCCAGTTTTGCTTACGTAAATTTTGGTTGTTTTTTGGGCCTTACAGCCCTTACTGTAGTGTACCGAAGAACGTCTTTGCTAATTAATATCCGCTTTGCTAATGCAAGGCGACGTGCGTAAAGCCTCCCGGGAAAGGGTGCATCACCCTCCTCGTTACCACACCCGTTTCCCCTTGCCTTCCGTAAATAAAGAAACTGCTACAAAGTGTCAAACATCATCATGTCACCGCCCACTGGATCACAAAACAACCGGAAGTAAAGGTACTGTTTTACTCAGTTGTGTTTATGCGACGCAATCACGTCACACTCGGCAAAATCGAAAATTCGTCACACTCGGCAATTTCGAAAATTTTCGAAACAACAGCTGGCATGCAGCAGTCGTTTCAGTTGCCCCTTTTTCTCAAATTATAAAAATCAATTCTTCCAATGATTGTCACATTGATAACGCAACGCGTAACGGAAACGCATTCGGCAAAGCCACAATTGGAAAAAACCATCCACTACACAATTCGGCAAAATCGGCTGAGTAAAAAATCAATCCCGATACAAACACTTCGTAATACTGAAAAGTGCGCGAAAAATTGTTTGAAAAAATGTACAAACACCGAAAGGTTAATTTTGATCGGTGGACGTTTATGTGCGTTTTTTTCTACTTCATCGCATCCAATTTACAAATGTGGTGTTCTTCCTTAGAAAATAAATAAGATCGCGCTAGCATCAGCAAAAACCTGCTTTAATCAAGAAGTGCTGCAACGCTTCGGTCCCACAGTGTCCGCAAAAAGCAAGAACATTTTTCTAGTGTGCTTCCATACATAGTCACAAAACAACATAAAGGCCACTCCAGTATACAAGTTTTTATAACCCATTATTTGCGTTATCAAGGTGACTAGAATTTTTTTAAAATTTCTCATAAATCATCACAATGCAGTAAATAACAGAATCAGTACAAGAATTCATTCATCAGGTTATTATTATTTTATGTACACCGGACATACAATATCCCTCACACCACCTCGATAAGCTTGTTGGTATGGTATGTACGGTTAATTCTTTCCTTAACACCACACATAATCCCATGACACTTTAATACGTCCAGCATCTAAACTAGCCAGTCGTCCGAAGGCAGCAGGCGACAAATCAATAGATCCACTGTTACAGCCCATACACTTGTCCACAATCTTGACCTTGACTTGATTGCCGTTGGAGTCGGCGCGGACATTGGCGCATTTGCCGCAGACCGGCGCGGTGTTCGGATTGGCCTGCCATCCATATTCCACGTGACTGACCGCGGCCACCAGTTCACCATTGTTGTTCCACCAGCCACACGCGCCCAAGCCGGTATTGTACCACGTAGCGTCCCCCCAGTAGGCCGAGGTCAAGGGTGACAACGCACACACCACTACAATAACAAGAACAGCACCCTGCAAAGACATTATTAATTATTTGAACAGGTAACCAAAAGCCGGTAAAATGTTAAGTACACCAATTTAATATAATTGTAATGCTAATGAGTATAATGGCAGAGCTTTCGTTAAATTCCTTTTATATACAACAACGCTGCTTTCGGTGGTAAACATCATCGTAAATTTGTTTGGCATTCGGGTCTTATTGTCTTGGGTGCAGCGATAAGTAACCTCGCATGCAATCACTTTTCCCAACAATCGCTCCATTCAAATTAGCGCCCAACCTGGAAATACGAAAGCACCATTGCTCTATTTTGATTTAGTACCACTGCACCATAACAATCGCTTTTGATAACAGATGGGAGACCGAGTACCTACAAAACACGGGTAACTTCCAAAAGTTTAGATAATGCGGTGTAGCTGCACTATGTTAATTATGTAGTACACCTCATGCAGATGCTTCGGTATAGTGTGTTTCTTGTGGGAATTATTCTTGCGCCGAAGTCCGAATTCACCTTTACTAATTGATTATTTCAAAATTGTGGAGGCACAAATTTACCACGTTTACAACGAAAGTGAAACCTATACAATAAATTACATGGAATTACAAATGGAATTAATTGAATTACATGGAATTGCAAATGCGTAAAACAAAATTCCATTTTTTTAGAACTAATATTTGCTAACAGTACGTATGCGGTATGAAATTCGTAACTTTGTACGTGGCACGTGCGCACATTTTCCTGCACGTACCTATGTTAAAAAAATTCGCAACTATAGATACTGTACCGTTCGCAAACGTTGGTATTCTGTATCTCGGGCCGTTATTGTGTCGGGTGTTTATTGTATACTCTGCTCGTATGGACTATTTTGTCTGCATAAACAAAAGTGGATGCATAAAAAGAGAAGACCATGCCGCAATGATAAAGAGTGAATAACGAAAATGCGCTGATCATGGGGCCACCACAGTACGGTAAAAGAATACTGCCGTGTGTCGCAGTTTTTTTCTTATTGACCACTTTAATTCATAATTCCTCCATCTTCAAATTTCAGCGAGACACAGACCGTAAACATCCACACACTACAGAGATCCCACCACAGTAATCACCGCAATATACTCTGGTATAAACCAAGATCCAAGTAAATCGGACAAAGTAACAAAAGAGCAACAATATTTTAAACTGCAATAATCAACTACCACACATTCCTGAGACGAGGAGAGGACTGCAGGTGGAATACAACAAAAGAAACTATATAAAAATACTGTATGTACATATATGATATAAAATGTTGAGATACTTGAAAGGAATAAGATCAATACTGAGATACAATACTAAGGAAATACCAACATCATAATGGCGACGTGCGGAAGCCAAGGAGGAAGGTGAGATACCCATCAAAGTAATACTAACGTAACACTGCATCCAACATGCATGACCACAATTTTCATCACTGACGGCCACCGAAATTCTCTCGCAAGTAGCTCCAACCGCCGCCGCCGACGTATCCGAGTCCCTCAAAGCTGCCCGCTTCATTAAACACCGTGCCGAATGTTCCCAGCCCTCCTGCTGAAGAAAACGGAAAATATTAGGCGTGTATTTATCCATGTACAGATATTACGTGTACAATACCAGCCTCATTTATCAGAAAATATTACCCACAACTACAAGCCCAAATTACGCACTACAAAATTTTCAGAAAATTTCAAAATACCGCAGATACTGAGAATTTGAAACGTTATTTCTTTTAGAAAATAATTATTCGGTAAAAACAACGCACGCACGTAAACTTGTCTCGTTTATCGGAAAACATGCCGAACCAGAAAATTATTATTATTTTAAATAAATTTGAAAATACTTGTTTATTTAAGAAAAACATTAATTCTGGTAAACGCAGGCAGGTAACCAGTCCGCTTAATCAGCAAAAAATACCAAAAACAATGACGCGCCAGAAAACTAATTAGAAACTTAGCTAAATTTGAAAAATTATTACGTTACAGAAGAAGCATTCATTTGGCAAATGCACAGGATGCACGACATTTTCTGCTAATAAGAAATTCGTTACGTACCGTTCGATGATAAGTCCGAACAGATGGAATAGCCCGAATCCGCACGCTCACGGCCAGCGTGAAAAGTGCCCTGCACTGACGATTCCACACCCAGAACGAACGGCACTCCCGAACGAATGCACTTGTGCTCCATTTCAGCTACCTGCGCCAACATTTGGCAAGTGGTAAGAAAGTTGGAACTCTGCAACAGACAGGACAGATAAGCGTAAAACATCAATAAAGATAAAGGCGTTTTATACAGATACAAGTAATCCACTGTACATACGCCGCCAGAGAAAAATCCATCCACTTCCGCACCGTTTCCGAGGAATCCCTGATCAAACCCGTCATCGCGATTCTACGACCAAATACCAATAATTAAACCAGCATAAAGAATTTCCAACAAGCTATGCTGCTAACCTGTAACTTGTAAGTATACCTACTCGCAGTATGCTGTGCACTACTCATTCAAAAAACGTAAAGGAAAATCGTATAAACATACTTGTATGTATAGGTTTATTATTTATAAAAGCTTACATTTTCTCTTATTCACATAGCCAACATAAGTGGATCGATTTAAAGCGCAGATTAAATGAAATAACTTTCTTAAAAGTCCAAAAATTTTCGCGCACAACCGGAGTTACTTTATGCATACTGCACAGCGTACAGATCAGCAGTACCAATTTCTCTATTCGAGTACGTATCTACGTCAAACTGCATAATTATTAAACAACAGTTCGCGTTTAATCTGAAGATCTCATCAGCACATTTCTTCCATGTGCGAATACAAGTAAACAATTCTGAATAATTTGGGATACCAATGTATGTTTTATTAGTTAATCTATTAGTTAGTTAATCAATACAGCACTATCAGTTAATCAATACGCAATTATACGGCGTTTTGAGCAAGAAATTATTGGCAGTTAAACTATGAAGAAAATTCAGAAAATGCACATCGGTAAACAAACAACGCTCCGGTTTTCATGCGCGATTATCTGGGTAAACGGCCATTTTAATGTATTATCAACACCAGGTTATCTTCAGACAAAAAATCCAAAAAACGTGGTAAAGATAATGGCCATCGGCTGAATAAATACGCCGATAAAAAAAGCCGTAATTTTCTTATGATGTTAAATGTTAATTATATTTACAGAAATACAGTATATTAGGAGAAAATTTATTAACATTAGATTAACAAAAATACAGCATCATGTCTGAACGTTGTATCGACTGCATAAAAGTACAGTACATACCTGCGAGAAGAAATCGACGGTCTTTCCAACGGTGGCATCCAGTTGGCGTCGGCGCTGCGCCAGGCATTCCGCACGGTTCACCACCCGAAAGGCCGCCTGCACACTGCCGTAGCGCTGCTCCGCCTGTCCCGCCCACTTCATCCACTCCTCGTCCAGCTGCGGCCACTTATCCCACGGGTGCTTAAAGTGGCATTTCTCCCCGAACTGGCAGATCTTGAAGTCCAGCACCGTCTTGCAGGGTTCGGTTTTGTAGCGCGGATTACGACGGCGCGGCTTCAGCTCGTTGGCCGTGTGCGCGTACTGGCAGTTGGCGTCCGTACATTGCTCGCCACTGTAGCACAGGGCCGTGTGGAAGAGTTTATTGCGCTGCTGGTAGCGGGGACGCGGGATGGCCCGCGTCTCCGTGTAGGTGGTCGGACGGATAAGCGGCGCGCCGGTGTAGTAGGCGCTGGAGAAGGACGCCATGCTGACGATTCTGTGAAGGAAAAAAGCAGAAATGGTAGAAAGTAGGTCAAGGTCGTCGCGCTGAAGAAATGTCAGCAAAATGGGAAATTCCCGACAACCGACGTTTATGCTGACATACGCGGGATTTTAAGATAGTCTCATGCGCCTAAATGTTACTTCAAGTTGGGAAAAAAAGGAATAAACGGGCAGCTGCTGTGGATAACATCAAATAACGCTGAGCAGCGATCGCAACGAGTCTGGCTGAAGTTAACGGCTCGGAACTGTGCACACGCGCTCGTTCTGTATCAGTACCTGTCTTGGCGCGTGTGGCTACGAGATTTCAAGAAAAAGTAATCAAAATTCCCAGGAAGAACCCAAACAACACGGGAAACGAAATAAACTTTGTAACGAAAAATACTAACAAAACGCAAACGGTCAACATTCAACAACGAAACACGTGGAGTGAGCGTTCCACGCCGTTAAACTCCGTCAACTTGGAAAATTTGCGGCGATCATTTTTGGCGTGACTGCCAAGAAGCAGTCCGGCTTCTTCATGGACCGGGCATAACAGTGAGTCACACCCGTTCAGCGGACGAGCGAAGGCTTTAGAAAAATCTTCGACGGTGCAACCTGGTACGGTGTACGGCGTACTTGGATCTTCCATCAAGTACTACGGACGTACGTAGTGCAGTACAAGTCTGTACTGATTGTTATCGGCTTCTTATCAAAGTATCAGCGATTGTACGTTCTCGTACGTACAAGCGGTACTGCCGTGGTAACGACCTTTGGTGCAGTATTACATCATCGGTTGTCGATTTATGCAACTGATAAGGGGCCTGGCTGTTTACAACTTTCAGCTGTTTAAAATTTCAAGCGATCACTTTCGAAACTGCAAGTTCAGTACGTACTGTGTTACTGTACGTATTACCAGACCGGGAACAACTAAAGATAAATAGATAATTAATCGTAACATTAATCGGTATTCGGTACCGAGCCATTTTAACGTTTTTTAGATAATTTTTAGTGACAGTTCACAGTTGCATACATACAGACGTTGCTGCTGTACATACTGGCAATATTTAAATAAAACGAACAATATTATATTAAATATAAATCTGTCTGCAACGCAGTACGTACAGAAAAAAATATAAATTTCAAACCGCGGTTCGTTTTATACAGTCTCGACGTGCGCGCGTTTCTGGTATTTGGCGGCATTTTTGGCCTTATCGTGTTTTCTGGTTTCAATAGCGCCGACGTTGTTGTTGGTTTGATCGTGATTCGTGATCAGAAGAAAACTACAACAGAGAATGCTGCAACGGCTGCATATTGCATAAGACACCATCGTCCCGCTGAACTTTAGACCAGAGAGACTGAGCGAGTTCAAGGACAGCCAGATTTTACACATGTATTTCCAATGCAGTGTTGTATGTACTCAGCTAGTGTGTACTGTAGTTTCACAATGTTGAATGCATGGGATACTTTTCCATTATTTCTATATAAATATTACAAATATTACAATGATAGATCCGCTTATGCATAGTGAAGAATATAGTGGGATGTTAGGAAGAATCCGTGCAGTCCCAGAGATCAGCTCGCGTTATATACGTGGCCCCATTCTGTTTGCGAAGATGTTACAGATTTCAGATTTGCATTATTTTTTTAATACTTCTATCGCTGATCATTTCACGGTTGTTTATGGCTCTTACTGTGTTGCTGGTCTGCTTCGGGAATGACAGGGAAGCGCGCAGTGGACCAGTCGAGAGGTGGTCGTTTTATTTTCAACAGAAACTCTCGGAATGCATGTTAGTGTCATTTATTCCATTTATTTTTATCCTGTTGTATGGTAAACTGTTTAGTAAGCATTTAATTAAGTTAGTTTGTACCTTGTAGTATTTATTTCGATTTTTTTTATTTGAATTTGTTTGTTTATGATTTAATCAGAACATGGAACACATACTTCTTAGCTTCTATATGAACATAAAATATAATAAACAGTGCAATATCTATTGTTAAATCTGCGAGTTCAGTATCAGGATTACTATATTAGATACTGGTTTTGGGTCCGAGTGTAAATTGTTGTTTTAGACTTTTTTATCGTCAGTCACCTACCTTGAGCGTCAAATAAATTTCATACTTTTATAGATATAAGTGCACGTTCAATACGTACGATCATGGTGTACAACATTGAACGTACATAGTTGTAGTCATACTTAATTTTGTAATAGTTTTATTTGAATTGTTATGCTGGCAATGAGGCGGTATGCGTGTCTTTTTTATGCATTAAATTTGTGCATGTGTTTTGGTCCTTGTTTGTACATATTGTACTCTACAACGATACCATTTATACGTATTGTACATCTGTTGACTAATTCTTTATCTAGGTAATGCACCGTAATGCACGAGGTCAAGTAAATACAGACACGGTAAATTTTGGGGATTATGACTATAAGCTAACTAATAATTTAATTATAACACAGTATTTAAGCAGTGGCGCGCGTCGGACAAAAGGGAAATGAACAAAACACACAATATCGCATTTCTAAATTTTTAGGCCAATGCCGGCACCACCGCTTCGATCCGTGAGCGACTGCTTATGCTGACCGGTACAGGTGCCGAAGGCCGACTGCTTTCCACCGAGCGTGAATGGTCGATGGCGCGCACTGTCCGCACTTGCCGCCGACCGCGGTGACCCCGTAGTTGCGCGCAGATCCACAGCGAATAATGGTGAACATCGCTGACGCTCAGGCAAAAAAACGCCGGATCCAGAATGGCCTGCAGCGGATACAATACAGCCTGTGCTTTATACAGTGTAGCGCCCAGTCGACGGTTCGGGAAAATATCCATCAGGATAAAGTACACCATACTCACACTACAATACTGCATGCATACAGCGTCAGCAACAGGAAAGGGCGACTGCCGGTTTCCTGATTTCGGCCGAAGGCGGTTGTGTAGTAATGCTGATCTCCCGCCCACCGCTCTCCGTCGGACATTTTTCCATAGAAGGAACGGATAACTTACTGGAACGAGTAGTTGTGGGATATTGAAAACCACAACCGCCACGAACGTCCGCCGTGCAACCTGCCGTTGGGCGTTAAACCGGCAACCTTTGTCAAGCGGTAAACGATAATACATGGCATCCAGTATCACTCCCGGTAGTGTTATAATATGGACATACATAATCATAGCTAGATACAAAAACCATGCGGTAGAGAAATTGTGGCGAGTTCTGTATGATTTCGGAAAAAATAAAGCCCAAGCGCGATTGACGTTAATCAGAAGATGACTGTGAAAGGTCACCGCGGTTAAAGTATAGAGCTTAATCGTGCAAGCATCGTTACCGATCCACCATGTTCCATAGGGATCAGTGAGGATGAGCATTGTGTGTTCGATTCCGATGAAGAGGATATTACTGGATAAGAGTACAACGGTGTACACGTTGAATGGCGTGCGCAGGTATCTTTGAGTGAGAAGGAGGAGGAGGGCGCCGCAGTTTAAAAATGTATCAAATAATGCGGCAGTGGATGTACTGATAAGTCCGGTGGACAGATCATGAGCGGATAGGATACTTTTTATCACCGATGAATTCTTCTGCTTATATGAGTAGTTACTGTATATGCGGAGAGGTTTGTGGAAGATCGAATCGCAGCCATATTGACACCGTGAACGACGATGACTTTACCAAGAAACCGTTTTGCAGAAAATAAGACGTAACTCCTAAAGGCACTCGTTTTGTACCTTTATACCGGTGTAGAGGTGAATGTACTACAATGACTACATAGATACAGTACAAAGCCTAGTGATCAAAGCCCGAAATTGTTAAATTGCTGTATTTTACTATTGTAAGGTGTCGAATTTTCTTCCTGTAAAACGGTGATAATTGATGCTTTTTCGGGCAGGGGGTAAAACGTGGCAGTGGCACCTGCCAGTGGCACTGCCAATGACATGGCAAGCGATAAAACCTGGAGACTCTGGCAACTGGCGCACGATAAAAAGTGGCAGATGCCGCATAAAATGTGGCACCACGTATGAGCGGGCTGAAAGTGTTTGGTGAATTGAATTGTATATGGTGTCATTGAGACTTGCCAAAACAGTCAGTTTTCCGGGAAAGTGTTAACAGCATGTGCCATGCACGAAGTGCGTAAGTGCGACGGTATATAATAAAATTTAGAAAGGTCAACTTTGAATTTGCTGTTCGCACGAACCGCCACGATAAAATGAATGAAAAGCCACATTAAAAATACAACGACGACACATCGTTAAGGTACAACACTGGAATAGAGGATGCCGGTTTTAATAAAACTGGAACCCAAGCTTTTTAACGTGGCGCTTTAAAGTTTAAACCGTTAATCTCTTATGTGCGGTAGAGTATTGAGTACAATACTGGCGCGATAGGTTATGCATCAAACCCGCCACTTGCGTTAGGAAGGCTGTGACCTGGGTTCTTCCCTGTGTCATAACTTAAGAAACCATGCCTCCAGGGTATTACAAGCATATTGCATTATGTTTACCGGCGCCGCTATGACCATACAGAGGATGATTTCGCAATATGCTTCCAGCACGGACACAAAGTTGCAATAATTCTCTCCCTTGTTCTTTCCTTCATTTCTTGTCGCTTAGAAATACTTCAATATGTGCTTTATAATTCATCAGTAGTTGAATTCGAAAAAAGAAGTAAGTGGCACTCAAAATTGATTTTAAAGCGGAACGCCCAGTTTTCCAAACTAAAACAAATTTTTGACGAGGAAATCTTTTTGGCAGTTTCCTTATTTTCTGAAATTTGACACAGACCATCGCAATCCGTGAGGCGCAGATGTAGCTTCTTTTTTCGGACGGAAGATACGAAATTCCGTGCCGCCACTTATAAATATCGTAATAACAAAAAATCAAAACTTGGTAAAAAACGAAAACGAAGGATGTTTGTTTTTCGAAATTATTTACCGGGACAATAATGCAGTGCATGTGGTCTCTCCCAGTGTTAAAACCACCGTAGATATCTATACTAAAAAGTCGCTTAAAAAACTTCTCAGGAAAAGCAATCTGGATTTGCAGCCCGGGGAGGAACGCAAGGGGAACAGTCAATATGGCTATCTTCCAGTTCACGAAGCTAACACAACGTACCAGTGCCTAGAATCTCACGGAGCCAGATGTTTTCTGAAGGCTACATAATGTAACAGTTCACTAAACCTGGCAACCGTAGATTATGAATTGATGACGATTTTTTAGCAAATTTTTAATGGAAAGCATAGGAAAACGTTTTGCGAAATGTTACAGTGTTGCGCATAGACCCTTGTCGGTTTGCAAAATCCCACCGTATTCTAAATTGTTTTCTATTTCTTAAAATTAATTTATTATGATCGCTAAGAGAAAGGGCTTTCAAACTTAACGGCTCTAAGAATAACACATGCACGGAGAGGATGGCAATAAAATCATAAAGAAAGCATATTGCAAAATCACCCTCTGTAGTAGCAAAGATCTAGTTGTTTATGGCTTTAAACTTCAAAGTACGCAACGTAACCTGTCTTGGCGGACTTTGTAATTCTTTTTAGTATTCGCTTGAAAAACTCTCAAACTACAAGTATACGTGCGATCTAAGCACCCAACCCTCGATTCTCATGTCAGAACGCTATTGTTGTGGCGTACGTGTTATATTCCTCATATGTCTAACATATTTACGTGTTTTACTGTGCTCCTACGTTTAGACTTTAAAATTACTTACTGTTAATATAAATTAATACTGTGCAGTACTAAATTAAAGTTTTAGATACAGTACACCAATGACGCTAATAAGTTATTAGCGTAGTCTTTGAAATCAACTTGACGCTTACAAATTTACACTCTACAGTACATATCACGCTCGCGGTCCGATTTCGGAAGTATATATGTAATTATGTACCAAGTTATCGGTAACATGACCTTTTAAATTAGCCTTTGAACCATTATTATTTTTTATTTACGGTGTAATACGCATATTAAAGGTACACAGTGTATTGTAGTGTGTTCAGAGTCTCAGGCTTATTAGAAACTTTAAGGTAAAAATGTGCCAAATGTCAATAATACGAAGTACAATAATTTAAGCGTAAAGAGGTGGAACAACAAATTAACTGCTAATAACTTACCCAAATTGGCATTGTAGTCGAATACTCGAATACCGAGAACACGGATACAGACTAATATAAATTTATTCTTACGTCGCGCGTCACTATGATCCTATGATTTCTAGCCAGTTTAAAAAAGTCTACATTTCACGAACGTGACCGTAACCGCAGCCATCGGCAGGTGCCGGTAGTGTAAGACACTCTAAAAACAACGCCACAAATCAGAATCACATGTAAACTCTTCAACGTTGATGGCACTATACGAACAGTCGGACACCGCACAGCAGGATAAAATTTACACGTACCGCTTGGGTTCATCTGCTGCTGCGGGTTCACATGGTAATGTTCGCCCCTATATGCAACGGGCAAAATAATCAATAAGCAAAACAACAAGATAAGGTTAGCTGTTTGTGGAGCCACCCTGTGAATATACAAGTGCGCATATACAAGGCGCCGGTTTTTTTGGAATAACAGCAAAGTTCACGTCCACTTGCCAGTATACCGAACAGATGGGACGAGCCGGCACTGAGTACACCAGATTAAAATTAAAACATGACACCGTTTAATGTTTACCACCATGCTGGGCTCTTGCCCGCAGTCTGTAGTCGAGACACTTTCAAAAATGCGGCTTCACTCAATTGTATTTTTTTCTGCAGACATGTTCTCGCAATGCTTTATATTGTACATGCGATTACAGCACTATAATATTTTCCTTTCCACTCCCAAACCGTTTCTGTCCCATGATATAGGCCTGCCGTAGAGTGTTACTGGGTATGTTAAGTAGCATTATAATATTGCTTAGCATTATGAATATTTCAATGAAATGACTGTTCATGATACCAATTTAAATTTGGGAACTGATTACTGTACTGCTACCCTGCACTTGTCCATTTATTTTGCAGTGCAGGCGCACGTACGTTGTATGAGCCCATTCACGATTCACATACACGGCCTGCAACTGCGTGCAGAGAGCAGGCAGCTGACTGAACGTGAGCGGCTTTAGCTCTCACTCGCCTACAGTGCAGTAGGCTCAAACTGTAAAAAAGCCTGGACAAGTGCAGGGTAGCAGTACAGTATGTGTGCGCTCCCTTTCGTCGTCTAAAATATCGACCGTCTTCTTAGCAGACACGACGTCGGGCTGATGTTTAACTAACTAAATCGTTCTAGTTCTTTTAAGTTGACATATTATGTATTCCTGTTTTCTTACGCCTTCTTATATTTTCTTATGTTCTCTGATCTTTTCTCATGTTTTCTTGGTAAGTCGACCTCGTGACGGTCGACGTAGAGTTAGTCGACGAAATGACGGTGAGCCATGTGTGTGAGTGCGCATAATTCTGCATATTAGGGTGCGCTATGTGTTGAAGTACGGCTACTCGAAAAAATGCTAAAATACTTAAAAACCAGTAAAAGCATTTTAAACTTTTTGAGCAAATCGTGCCAAATATTCTTCGGGTTTGGCAAAAGCTTTACTGCAATTAATCGTGGGTGGCGATAACTTATGGTAATGTTCCTCACAAACTAAGCCTCCAAACGGGTGTGCGGGATAGCTTAGCTACGATGCTAATGTTGACACTTGACACTTACAGTATAACTTGTCGGTCAGCTGCACTTAATTAATCGAATAAATCACCATGCTCAACTGTAAGGAATATTCCAGCGGTGTGCCTCCTAGATCTGGAAGTGCCGTAATTCAACTTGATTGCGCTTTCTGATAATTTTTCACTGTATCTGTGGTACTTTGCGCAAACAGCAAAATGCAATACCTCTTAAAGTATGTCCTTTCAAAATTTTATATGCCGGAGCTTACTTCCGAACTTTGCGCATGACCAATATTTGCAAACAGTTTAAAGGAAATTTTAATACTGGCAAGAGTTTCAAAAATATACAGTTGATACTGGCAAGAGTTTTAAAACTACAGTCGGCAAACACTCCGACCCGCAGCGTCACCCGTGCATACGTGGTGCCACATTTTATGCGGCATCTGCCGCTTTTTATCGCCTGCCAGTTGCCAGAGCCTCCAGGTTTTATTGCTTGCCATGCCATTGGCAGTGCCACTGGCAGGTGCCACCGCCACATTTTACCCCCTGCCGCTTTTTCGCTGCTTTCCATTATCTCGAAGTGTACGAAGGAAGCCGTTATCCATAAAGCTTTGCCTTAAATCGCTCGGAGTCAGTGATGCAAACTTCCAACTGCCTAAGTAGACTCCAACTGCCTAAGTAGCAGCACCGGTAAACCAGGAAGATGGAATTTACCAGACAAATAAATATAGTATTATTTGTGTTGTATCTGTACTCTGCACCTCGATGTAAGAGGTCTCTGCGTTCATGGTATGATGTTTTGCTTTCTTGTGATGGTTTACGACCTTGTTTCATAACAACTGCACGCGTGAATCGGCAAGAAAAGAGAGCAATCCTTCCAGCGTGAGTTATAAATGGGCATTTACAGGAATCGTATATTTTCCATTGAGAAACAGAAACGAAATGCTGACGCACAATACTTGCACTAGCAGTACTCGTACTTACTTTCAAACAGTACAAATTACTTCCACCGTTGGCAGATCAATCCAAGACACGTGCAGGCGGCCCACGTGGTAACTTCAAGTAAGTACTGTACATAAGTGACCTTTACTAGTCATAAAGATGTATGAAAGCAAATAAAGCCGTTGTGTCATCCTTAATGTTTAAAAACAATTTGTGGTTGGCTAAGTGTTGCAAATATACGTAAGCCATTTTAAACCACCTTAAAATCTGTACAGTAATTACAGACACCTTAAATGCTTATGCTCGTTCCCTAAGCGAAATGTTGACTCGGTAAACCGCATTTCGAAGCGCTCATTTTCGCACATCGACAGTTTGCGAGTAGGAGCAGAAAGCACGTTCGCAGTGTGAAAAATCTGCCCGATCGGTAATCAAACTATGTCTTATTATAATCCGTCCGAGGTTAAAACGACAGTTATTGGCAAAGAAACTCAAGTATTTGCACGATATAACCATCAAACCGAAAACCTTTGCTAAACGGTATGATCTTCTGATGAACCATACAGTAAACACATCTACCGAAAGCTAATACAAGCCCATTTCAAAAACAAGTGATCACCGTAACCGTGAAATCCGATAAGCAATGGTTGCAGCCATTAACCATACTACGGCGCGCTACGCTACTGAATTAAAGGGACCACTAACAGTAGAAAGCGGGTTTACGGAGTTTACACATCATCAAGAATGCAAATCTGCGAAGCACCGGCAGACGACAGCCTCTGCGCCACCTCCTTCAAGATGCGGTACAAAGCCGCGGCAGCCAGCGGAGTCAGCTGATTGACGTCGAACCCCGCCAGGACGGCGACCGTCCACAGGCAACGCCGGTGCTGGCTGGATCGCGGATCGGCATTCACATAACCGTGGAGACCCTGTAAATCCACAAAATAATATACCAGCCATGACCACCGCCACACCGATAAGAACGAGCACCTTTACCCTTTCCAGGCCGCACATGGCAAATACCCCGTGCTCGATGCACAGTGCGATCCATGCTTGCAACATGGTCCGATCCACCGGTTCCTCCACAACGATATGCTTCTCAAAGAGATCCCACAGCTGCATTTCGAGCTGTTCAGGTGGCTGGCAGCGGTGCGCATACTGCGACACGACGGCCGTCAGATTCCGGTCGGCCAGCGTGCATTTGGACCACACCACCCGCTCCACCGTGCCGCACAGTTTCATGATACTGCCGTGACAGGACAGGATTTTGTCGATAGTGAAGTTCCGCGTAGCGGGCCAGTTACACTGGTATAGCACCAGTGTCCCGATGCGGCCGCCCCCGCTGACCGTACACAGATAGCGGATCATGCCCGCGGCATCGTAGCCGTCGCCTAGATCCATATGCGTCAGAATGATTATTTTTGTGCGACGACTGACGGTGTGTAGCAGACTGGTTAACATCCAGAATTTGTGCTCCATCCCGGACAGGGGATGGTCCTCTCTGTTCGACACATGCACATCAGGGAAGTGTGGTCCGGTGGTTAGAAGGCGGTCCCACATGGCACACACGCGCCGGCAACGCGTGCGTCCTATGGAATCCAGCGACTGAAGGACTTCCACAAGCAGCTCACTGGGTAAAGCCAGGCGATCCTCCCTAGAGTTGAAATTCAAACAGTTCGAAAGCGAACTTCTTCTTTTGCGAAAAATTAAATTCTGAAACGAAGTATAGATATTCTAACATTTAAAAATATTAATATTTTTAATAAAATAATTAAAAATAAATTTTAAAAACAATCTAACATTTAAAAATAATATTATTTTCAATAAATTAATCCAAAATGATTTAATAAGTGATTATGCTTCATACAACTATCGCAGTTTCCCGTACATATACGTAAAACTTCATTAATAATTCACAAGAGAGATAAGAAATATGAACATACGTTACTGGATTCAGCTACTCGTACTATTGGACAGAAATTAACGTGTGTGTTAAAAAGACCGGTGTTCAGTTTGGAATTTGAAATCGCCAGTTAATTCAGTGATTTTGTCGACATAATCAATTTTAATTAAAATACATTTGTTTCTAAAATTTTTCTTTTTAACCGGTTTGATATGCGCCACGTCCCGTTTAATTCTGAAATGATAGCATTTGAAGAATAAAGTACTCGTATGAACCGTCTGAATGCACACTCACCTTTCCCAGCTGGCTGTACGCTTTCGTTTCGCCGGCGGCATGACAACCGCACTGAACGACTGCCGAGGAATAGTCTCCTCGTTATACTCCTCCAACGCTCCAAGGCACACAGCTTCCTACAAAAGTCAACATGCCGCAAAGTTTTACCGTCCTACATAACGCTAACAAAAGATGGCCGTTCAATTCAATTTGTCACGCACCAGCTGCTGCGGTTGCAGCGGATGATCCCGGGAACGCTGCACATACACCAGTGTGCGTCGAAGCACTTTCGTACACCAGATCGACAGCATTCGCTGTGCGTGCAACCGGCAGGTATCTTGCAGCACCGCCGACGCACCGGCCCATACCGCGGGCAAGGGACAGCAGGTACGTCGTTCAAATTCCTTGATGCGCACACGGCGGCTGTCCAGTAAGCTGTCCGAGGGCGGTCGCCGTACCTGCTCCCGGGGCAGCAGTTCCGTGACGACGCCATGCGGCAGCTGCGCCTCCACGGTAACCCACCAGTAGAAATTGTTCTCGGAGACCGTCTCACCCGCGAACCACTGCCACGGGCCATCGGGGGACGCTCGCAGAAGGACTTGCACATTACGATCTTGAAGGGCATTTAAAAAGTACGCTGGTGGGATGGCGAGAAAGATATGTCCGTATTCGATGAACTGCGCGCGCTGACCACGACATTCCATGTCAATGATCAGTCCCTTGTCCGCCACGTCGATCACACGGCCGTGCTGCATCACATCGTCAACGAGGATGTCCACGGCGTTCCACGCGTGCACGACCGTATCGTGCTGTCCGTAAATCTGCATGTTGTACGTCGCGCTGGCCTAGGGTGGGTACGGGTTGCGATTGTTGGTCAGCAGATGCAGCTACTCCTGATGGATCGACAATACATGCGAACAATCTCACGAAGTTTGGTTTTATCCAACAGCTGATCAACCCGGGAACATTCGCACGTCCGACGGTAGTCCTTGTGCACAAACTGCATTCACAAAATGCGATGCCAAGGAACTGACAAACTCGTAATCTCTGTCAAAGGCCATAAGCTAAAATGTTTGAGAGGAGATTTAACAACCAAGTACATTTGTGCTGCACAGACGTGAGATTTTACGGTTTTACCGTTTGTCAAAATGTGCGAGCTGCACCGCCTGCGCGAGCATTACAACAAGTAACAACCGGCCAAGGCGGTTGGCGCGCTTAATTTTTCATTTTGTGGCAGCCGCCAAGTCGTGAATTTTCAGTTTTGTACGAGTACCTTTGTGTTCTTATTTCTTAAGCAAAAACTTGAATCCATGGCTTGAAAAAATACGAGTGTAATAGTATACAGATACCATAACATACATAATCTCAGCAGTACAAATACATGTTTTTATTTTGCTGTCATAACATGTCAGCACTCTATGCAGTTAACGCTTCGCCGCTGACCAGATAAAAGTGCAGCGTTTTGTAGTATTTATATTTTGTATACGTAATTATGTAAGGACCAGCAGAAGTCTACATTAACAGATAAACTGATAAAGGTGCAATACCTAATTGACGTTACTGTATTCTGCAGCATGCGTTCGCGGCTCATGTACCGGAACTTACAGAGAAGAAACGAGCATAGTTATTAATAACATTTTTCATTAAACTGTAGTACGAGTATACTTGTACGTATGGCTCACCCTCCCTAATTTTCATCCTTGTTGGTTCAAGTTTTAGGCCAATAGGTTAGGAGAACTTTTACGCTCCACATATATGGCTACTATGTATTTGGCGCGCTGTTGAGCGTATCTAGGCAGCGTAAATATAAAGCGTGCGGAAGATAACCAAAGGGTCAACAGGAAGAACATTTCGGAAGTCAACATATTAAACACACCAAATGCATGTGCCTTTGTTGTTAGTATCGACGGTGTCGCTGGTATGTATGTCAAATGAAGGTATACATTACACACATCCAGGTCGAAGCATCATTGAAGATTCTTGTAGGAGCACTCGTATAAAAGCATGTGAATCGGAGAACGACGTAAATTTGTTCGTATCCTTTGCAATAGAATCACAACTGTTAGTCTGCTGCAAATTCAATATGGCATCGTGTGGATTTCCAATGATTCTGTTGGCCGTTATAAAGATACTATGTGGTAATCAATTCTGTATCTTTCACATAATCCATCCGAAGTTCGAATATATTTTACTAACTCGCTACCATACGTCAGTGCTTCTAGCGTTATCGGAGGCGGCTATTACCTGCGGAATTCCTCAGATATCACCACGATCGGATATGTCAAGAGTGAAAGGTAGTCTGTCGACTTCTGTATGCCGAATTTTGAAGCAATGAAAAGGTAACCAATTTCTTTATTTTTAGGCGGCAATGATGCGGTGCCTGGCAGTTGGCCGTGGCAGGTTCGTCTCGGCATTCGCCAGGCTAACGGCCAAGTGATGTGGAATTGCGGAGGCAGCATTTTAACCGAGAAATATGTCGTTACTGCTGCTCATTGTTTAGTCGGGTAAATATGTATTTTCTGACTATATGTGGATTCATACCGAATATACAGTCACGGATGGCAACACGTATAGAAATTCTCAGTTAGTATGATCTTTCTTATATAAAGTTTATAGACTTACTGGAAGAACTGGGCTTGTAAGAGAATTTCCCTCGTGTTTTTTTATGTTCCAGTACTCTGATAGAGACATACGGACCCATTTTATCATAGCAGCCACACAAGGTTAGGGGGATCCATAAATTACGTACGCAGCGAACCAGGGAGGGAGGGGTCCAAAAAACGTGACAAGCTGTAACGGCCTCGGCGAACCCAGGGGGGAGGGGTGGTCAGCTCCAGGTATTACGATTGAGCGAACCAGGGGGTAGGGGTCAAGCAAACGTGACGGACCGCTACGAAGGGGGAGGGAGGGGTGAAAAAATCGTGGTTTTCTGCGTACGTAATTTATGGATGCTCCCTTACTATACCCCAAATATTTTCAACATGTACGTATTTGCGGTTGCAGTGGGGTTAATGCCCAGTATATGATCCGTGCCGGTGATCACGACCAGACGCGCACCGAAGTGGCGCAAGTGGATCGCGCCGTACTGCGCATTGGTCAGCACCCGAACTACGCCGGCCAATCGGGCAACTTCAGGAACGACATTGCCATTCTCCGGCTGGCCACCAACCTGACCTTCAAAGCCCAGATCAGTCCGGTGTGTTTGCCCATCAGCAAGGAGGATATCCCGCACGGCACCACCTGCATGGTTACCGGCTGGGGAAAGTCGGGTCCGACGGGTACCAGCTACAAACCGGCACTACAGCAGGGTCGTGTGCAGATTATCGGACGGCAGCAGTGTGCGGCGCAGTATTGGGGCAATATGGTCACCAGCAATGTCCAAGTGTGCGCCGGGACACCAGCTGGCACAGTGGATGCCTGTTCGGTATAAAATAGGAATTAATTTTTCTTTGTAATGCTCCCATGTTAACCCTATTATTTTATTTTAATTTTCTATTAGGGCGACAGTGGTGGGCCGTTAGTGTGTCAAGATCCGACTAGCCGACGCTGGGTTCTTCATGGTGTCGTCAGTTTTGGACCTCTTACAGGGTACTTTATAATTAATAGACGGTGTATCCATTTATTTATTCACGTTTGGTGTTTTTTTACGTAATTCAGTTGCGGAAATCCGACAAAGCCGGCTGTCTATACAAGGATCACGGGATTGCTGGACTGGATCAAGACCACAACCGGAAACACTGTTTTGCAATATTAACCCACGGTGGACAAGGCCTGATGTCTTTCCGTTAGAAGATTAGCTGCGCTGGTTATAAAGCCATGTACTGATGCTGCACAAACTTTAAGATATCTATACAATGTCTTGATTCATTGGTTTCTTATGTTTGATCTCGCACACTACTTATAATCAACCGCCGGTGAATGTGTCGAAATAATGGATGTGTTCTTTATCTACAGATAGCAAGTATTAACTGTTAGAGACTCAGTTGTTATATGCTGCTTCGTTCGACATCCCGGTAATTTAATGTTTCATTAGCACATATGAAATAAACATCAAGGAATTGTGCGGAGTCAAAACATTATTCGTTTTCAAATGAGCAGTTTGTTCCGATAACAAAATATTTCATTTGATATACCAGATGGTTGTAGGTTTTTTCGATAAGAAAACAACCGAACAATTATGATTCTTACTACAAATGCAAAGGAAAATAATCCATCAATTGTCGGTCTACCGCGCTTTATAGATTGCAGTATTAATGGAGCGCAAGGTTTTCCATGCAACATTCCTGGTTTACGGACAAGCGAGTTGAGCCGGTGCGTTCACCTAAAAACCGGTGCCGGTTGATCACACAGCACACTTTTCACAATGTGGCGGTTATGTGGCATTTACCGTGTTGCCGGAAGTGTCCATGGTTCCACACACTGGATTGCTAGATGTATCGGTACCGCAAACCAGGATATTACCGCTGCTCAGGCTCAATATGGTCTTGATGCTGCCGAACTGGGACTGGAAGGAAGTAATGTCGATTCCTTTGCCATTCTTAAATAACCATGTCGGACTGTCGGTGGCATCTATCAAAAGCGATAACTATACGTGTACCGCTATGCAGAATATTTATATAATGAAAAAATTGGCTGCATTTATAAGCGATACATATTGGTACAAGTTTATTAGTACATTGTATACCATAGGTATAAGTATCGCTGTTGAGCATCGTCTGGATGTTGGCCCCTCCAAAGGAATTGAAGTTGACACAGTTGTACTTGGTGGCACCGCTGACAATCGTGCAATCGCCAGATCCCGTTGGCTGTAATACCAAAAATGACACTGGTAATTTTCCTCAAAATGGCAGCACGTTTTTCGATGCACTAGCCATATGTCTATGAACAACGTTACACGTACATTTTTCAGCCAGACATCATTGCCTTTGTCTCCTTTGTCCCATCCCACAATGGGTCCAGATGGGGCATCCAGGAAAACTTTACCAATGGGAACGGGATTACCGACCTGACCTACTTGACCATTCGCATCGATCTGCACTTCCACGGTACAATCACCTATAAATGTCGTCACAGTTTGGTTCAAACGCTTTTTCGAAAAGCATCTCACGGAAACCGGTATGCGTACCGCTAAAAGCGTAAGTTTGGGAATTCATATCCGAACTGTCGAGACGCACGATCTGATCGATACCGGATGAACAGAAGGAGCTCGGGCAGCTGCCGGCCACGTTGATGACAGCAGCACTGAAATCGCTTTCAATGTTGACGGCGTTCTTTCCCCGTTCGATCCAGTAGACTCCCTGATCGCCGTTCTCCACCCCCCAGGAGTTGGCAATGGTCCAGTAGGGAACTCCGTTGGAATCCGAGCACCAGCCGATGATGCGGATGGCGTGGCCGCCCAGTTTGGTTGCCCCGTCGCCTGGTCCGCGATAGGCTCCTGAAAGTAGGCGGCGGTATTTAATATTCACACATTTGTACATGCATTGATACAATATACTGATATTATATAAAACTGCATTATTAACTGTATATTATGGCAGTTGCTTAAACGTAAAACATGCCAACCTTGAGTAGGTTTCCAGTCCTGCCAGTCACTCCAGTCCTCGATCCCGGCGGTAACCGGACCATTGGTCATGATTTCAATCTGAATGTCTTTCACGATCTCGTCAATTTCTGTTTGGTTTTTGGCGTCCTTTAAACTGTGCACCCAGTACGAGTCATCATCTAGAAGAATCCAATTTTAATTAACTATCCGTCAAGTGCTCATACTGGCGACCCAGTTTTCTGGGCAAGCGCGTAATTAAACTGACTTGTATGGAAATCATCGGCAACCGTTGTCGGATTGTAATCAGGATTCGTGCAGTCCGATGGGCAGTTAAGAGGTGCCGACTCCGATAAGTCCGGATACGGTGCACATCCCACACTGGCGGAGCCGCCGCCCGTAATGTACCCTTTGATGGCCGCATTCTGGTACGCTCTCTCGGTGTAGTATGGGTTCTTGCAGCTGCAATTGGGCAGTAGATATAATTATTTAATCTAGATAGTATTACGAAGAGTTCTTGGTACACACATTTGCAGTGGGGTTTCCTCCGGTCTGTAGCATGCCGCCAATTGCAGCGCTGACACATACGTCTGGTCAGACTGTCCGGATGCGATACACAGCCGATCGGATATCACGCTGGAAGATGACACAGCCTACAGCAGAAAAGAGCCAATCAAAACATGTTTGCCAGAAAACCGCTGTTTCAGTTTATTATGGCTTGTATGTATTGGCAACAACTAATATTAATTAAGGCGTTACATGTTGGCGGTAAGTACATGTAAACGAATTTTTCGAATCGGTTTAGTTTGTTCCACACGTCAACATCCGGTATTATGGTTAAATATACAATTCATTGTCAGGTAATATCACCGCGCTCAAATTTGCGTTAATTTAACCGGTATTGCCTGTTAAAATTTATTAAGTGTTTCAGTTTGAAGTTACCCAGCACGTGTTGCATTGTCCTTGTTGGCGGATTTCTTTGATACTCTGACAGTCTGGCCACCGTGTGCGGGCATCAAAACAGTCGGGAATATTAACAACGGCTCGGTTCTTTCCGTGCGAATGTTTCTTGAATTGGGGATGCTTCTTTTTCTCTTCATCCGGCATATCTAGTGCTCCTCCGTGCATGGGCTGTATCTTACGGCGCGTGTTCTGCGGTGTATTGCTGGGATTTTTCGGGGACACTTGCGGCTGTTTGTTACTGGGCACAGCACTTCCCGAGGGTGCCGGAACCGCATTGCTAAAAATTTAAAAGCGTTATGTGTTGTTTACAAATATGTTACACATGACATTATTTATAATCGGCTTACGTGTATGCGACACCGAGCAGAATCGCTGCGAGGATACAGAGACGGCTCATTGTGACCTTTTAGTTATGCTATAAGCTCCAACTGTTCAATCAACTGACCGATATACAAAAACGCTGCATAGAAAAATCAAATTTATATACAAGCGCACGTGTACGACGCTGCATGCTTCTCGGTAACGCTTGACGGCAGTCAGCAACTTATTTGCAGACTTTGCAGATGTGTGTTTTTGAAAGTGCCTTGAACTGGCTTTCCCCTCTTCAACAATGCTTGGGCTAATGGCGATTCAAAGAAAACCAGGAATTTAAATTCAGTGCACTTTTGTCATTCTCGGTAATCTTACCTTGAGGGGCGCTGAATTCTGCCGGGATGGGCAAACGCGTGTCCCGTTCGTGGAAATTTTCGGCTGATGTGCAGAATGATGGGCTAATACCACGTATTTGTCTGCCAGATGAAGTGGTTTTTCCCAAAATGTCGCGTTAGTTTGCAAACGTCAGTATGTTGTGTCGGAATTTTACAGGTCGAAAATGTCACGCTTAGACCGCCGTTGTTTGCTGGTGATCTCATGAAGTAATGTACCCGCTTATAGATTTTTAGCTGTTTAACAAGTTTGCGTGCGTCGCACGAGAATGTACTGCAATGTACTGTAGTACAAATATTTTTACTTAACATAGAATCAATTAAAATTATATTGAACAATAACTGATGCTTCAGCGTCCTCGTGCACAACAAATGAACAGAAGAAATGCATGATCGATGTATGACTTACGGAAAGTCTGTTCTAAATTACGTACCTACTGGAGAAACTGTACCGGCAAACTCGGCAAGAAAATTTTTTCCAAAAGATTGCCGCATTGTACTATATTATTCAACGCCGCCGTAAAGTTTTGTTTGGGTTTGAATTATTTATAATTATTAGATGTCTGATGACTCGAATATCTCGATGTCGTTTGATGTTTCGATTTTTTGTAATTTTTTTCAAGTTTTTAAATACAATATTTAACATGGATTATTGAGTCGGCATACACTCAAGACTCAAGTAACATGACCAGGTTGTGCGCCACCAGAAAGCATTTCACCAATAGACAGCATGATTTACTTCACATGGGGCGCTTTTCCAGGTTCGAACCTGAGCAAGGATCCAGCAGACAGGAATTGATTTTAATGGTAACGACTGTACAGCTTAAACCTGACAGATATCTCCAGATGAACTATGATAGTGTATCAGTCCTGCATGCGCAGTTATCCGTAGAGATTACGAATCAGTTAACACTGGGTGAATGCGCTGCTAACGGAAGCCGGTGCAGATACCTAAGGTATGAATGAAATGCTACCATTTAATAAATAGTCCTTGCAAAGTTACAATTTCAGGGCAGTAATACCGTCTTTCCGGAAGTGTCAAAGGTTCCGCAAACTGGGCTGCTGGAAGTCCTGGTACCACATACCAAAATATTACCGCTGCTCAGGCTCAGTATGGTGTTGACCTTGCTGAATTGGGACGTGAAAGATGTTTTGATGTTGACTCCGTTACCATTTTTGAATAGCCACGTCGGGCTTGTGTTATCTATTAACAGCAGTATAATTACGTATTAACGCAAAGCGGTTCCATCAAAACAGAAATGAATTTAAAAAATATATCACTACATATAGGCGTACAATGTGAAATGTAAATAGAGATATTGGAGTGCTTAAATATTATACTAACCGTAAAGGTAGGTGTCTCCATTTAAAACAGTTTGGACGTTGGTTCCACCAAAAGAGTTGTACGCCTGGCAGCTGTACTTACTGGCCCCACTGACAACCGTGCAATCGCCGGATCCCGTCGGCTATCACCACAAAATAAGGCTCGGTTTTACTAGAATTCGCAAGCAAATTGTATGTTTTTAAAATTGTGGACCTACATTTTTCAACCACACATCGTTTTTGTCGCCCGTATCCCATCCAACAATGGGTCCAGATGGCGCATCGAGAAAAACTTTACCGATTGGAACCGGATTGCCCACCGGAGTTATCTGGCCGTTATCATCGATCGTTACTTGCACAGTACAGTCACCTACAGAACTTTGCTGTAAGATATTGTATAAAACTTATGTTGTAAGATGTAGCAAAATTCCAATAATTATGGCATTGCACTGTATAGCTTAACGTACCGTTAAAAGCGTACGTCGCAGAGTTCATATCAGAGCTGTCCAGGCGCACGATCTGATCGATACCGGTCGTGCAGAAGGAACTCGGACAGCTACCCGGCACTTTAATGATAGCTCCACTGAAATCACTCTCAATGCCAATTACGTTCTTGCCCCGCTCCACCCAGTAGATTCCCTGTTCACCGTTTTCCGTGCCCCAGGAATTGGCGATGATCCAATAGGGGACACCGTTAGAATCTGAGCACCAGCCGATGATGCGGATTGCATGGTGACCGTTTTGCTTAGCGCCGTCACCGGGTCCACGATAGGCACCTAAAATTACTCGGAGAAATTAAGATCGTATTATCATTCGTATAATGAATGCAAAGGACAGCAGATCGAACCTTGCGTGGATTTCCAATCTTGCCAGTCGCTCCAGTCCTCTACACTGGCCGTTACTGGACCGTTGGTCATGATTTCCGTCTGCATATCTTTCACAATCTGAGTTATTTCCGCTTGATCTTTAGGATTGCTTAAACTGTGTACCCAGTACGAGTCATCTACGAGAGAAACCTTTTTTCAGCATTGCCGTATAAATAGTAAAGACCTGATGAAAATGGAAATTTGAAAACGTATTTTACAGCCAACCTGAATTGTGCAGCTGATTTGTCACGATATTGATGTTTATTTTTAAGCAAAGTTTCAACTTTTTTTACCTGTACGCATGTCGTCAGCCGGGCTTGTCGGTGTATAATCAGGGTTCGTGCAACTATCGGCTGGACAGTTCAGGGGCGCAGAATCCGGCAACGATGGATAGGGAGCACATCCCACGCTCGGGCTGTCACCACCCGAAATGTAGCCCTTCATCGCTGCATTGGCGTACGCTCTCTCGGTGTAGTATGGGTTGTCACAACTGAAATTAAATTTTCACGATGGTATATCCAATGCAGACGTGAATTACTAAAGAGGGAAGTATATAGTGCGGCTCGATCGTACTTACATCTGCTGGGGAGTTTCGTCCGGCCTGTAGCATGCCGCCAGATGTAGCGCTGAAACGTACGTTTGGTCAGCTTGTCCGGATGCAATGCATAAGCGATCGGATATTACACTGGAGGATGATACAGCCTGCAGCGGAAAAACAGCCAATTAAAAAAAGCCTTTCATAAAATTAGGTAAGTATTTGAATTTACACGCTTGTATGGTTTATTGGCGATCGTTTTAGACCGCGTATATATGGTTTATCGGCAATAATGCGCATAAAATTTAACCAGCTACTAAATTAAAGCAGTTGTTATAACGTTACCCAGCAGGTGTTGCATTGTCCTTGGTCTCGGATCTCCTGGATGCTTTGGCAGTTTGGCCACTGCTGGCGTGCGTCAAAACAATCCGGGATAACAGCCACAGTGCGGCTCTTCCCTCTGGAATGACGTTTGAATTTAGGATGTTTCTTTCGCTCTTCCTCGGTCATTTTCAGTGCTCCTCCATGTCTGGGTTCCTTTTTTCCACCGTGCGGGTGATGCGGTCTCACAAGGGGCAGACTGCTGCCGTTATTCAGCGTCCGAACTGCCAAGCGATGCGGAGGAGCCATCGGAACCGCATTGCTAAAGATATATCGAGATAAATGCTGTTTTGTAATGTAAAATGCTAATTCCGCGTTAGTGTGGTAGATTTACCTGTACACGATACCGAACAAAATCACAGCGAGGATGCATAGACTGTCCATGGTGACCTTTTGATCAAGCCAGCAGTGCCAAACGTGACATCCGGTGGACCAATATTTTGAAACAGCATGGTAGAGCCGGATTTTATACGAGACGTACACAGTGAGTGTTAACGGCGTTGCTTGTTTCTGGGAAGCGTCAGGCTACAATCAGTCGGTTATTTGCGGCAATTTCAGATTAAGGTGTAAGATGTCCTTATACAGAAGTATACGGCTTTAAGAATATCAAATATCTGTACAGTGTCTATTCCAAGAAGTCCAGGGACATTTAAATTCCGTCTTCCCTCGGCATTTGCGGTATTTATGCCCTCAGAGGCAATAAATTCTGCGTTCATGTGTCAGCGCGTGACCCTCTCGTGCAAAATTTCACGCCGTTTGACCGAAATAATGTGGCAGTAACGCATAGGTTAACAGCGATCTGGAATTTTATCCTTTTGATGTCTAGCCAATTTGACGTCAGAATGTAGAGTCAAAATCATACAGGCCGAAAATGCAAGAGCTGTATCGTAGTGCATAGTGCATACGACGGCACTTCAGATGGACATACCTTACCATTAGCTTGTACCGATATTTGCAAGTACTGTACTTACAGTGTATTGTACACCTGCAGTCCATAATTATATATAGAAGTACACATGCATATAATCATAGCTATATTTGTGTATGACCGTTAACTATGTACCTGGAGTATATCTAAACTTAGGCCGACTGCAGTTCTCGTAATCGCAAAAGCAATGCATACGATAAATCAAACGCAAAGCTTTTATAAGACATTATTGAGCACGAGATTATAGTTATTCGGAACGTACGTTGTAGCGTGTTTTTAATTCGGAAATACTTATGCAGAATTAAAGAAAGCCAAACGTAGTTTGGCATGCAGCCCACGTTTATAACTTCATAAGCCCACGTTTTAAATTCTTGATCCTTTCAAATACTGGTTTCAGTTTTGATTTAGAATTGAAAATAGCTGATCATAAAGTAACAAAAGCAAGATTAGTCTTATCAGATTAGCAATATCTAAACATGAACATTTTCAGCGTTTCATCGTCTCTTGAATCTCGCGGCGATTTTCGAATACATGCAGTACGTTTCAGACTGTCATATTTTGTATGCAATAACAAATAGGAGCGATATTTGGAAGTATTCAAATGAAATCGAAATTTGTTGGCACGCGACCGGATAATACCAAACCATTTGTAACTGCCTTTTTAAAATTCTGCGGTGATTTTAATGAATGACATACATAATAGCAGTTGAACAGGGGAGCTAATCAAATTATGACCTTTAGAATCTTACTGCAGCTACGGTTAGATACAGTCGTCTAGACGAGTTTGCAATTAGCAGCTAACGTAATCCCAGGTCACCCGGATCCGGCCGGTATCCAGTGAGGCCAGGCGTTGAAAAGCGCCGGGTGATAAGTCAATCGATCCACTTGCACAGCCGTCACATTTATCCACAATCTTCACCTTGACCTGTCTGCCACCAGCTCGGACGCTGGCGCATGTTCGGCAGACCGCGGCCGTGTTGGGATTGGCATGCCATCCATACTGGGAAGGACTAATGGCAGCTACCAGTTGGTTGTTGTTGCTCCACTGACCGCACGCGCCCAGTCCCACATCGTACCACGTGGCATCGCCGCTGAAGGCGAAGGCCCCGCAGACCAGCGCCAAGAAGTAGAGAATAACCATACAATGCGACATTTTTCCGAAAATTGTTGCTACACTTTGACTTTCCGATACAGTATAATTCCTTAATAGTTCCTGAACAAAATAGAGAAGTCTATAAGGATTTAGTTTATAAATGCTTGCTTTTTATACGCTTGTCTGCAACATGGTAAATTTGGCTCCTGTGATGAAATCGTCATTTCTGGCTGGTAATGCGTTGGGTATGTAGATGCGCGTATACTATTGCGGATTTAGTTGCGGACTTCCTGTTTCCTGTTAACGCCTTTGTGGTGTGGCACCTGATTTTTGCGATTTCATTGGGTCATTTCCGTTGCTGACAAGCTACGAGAATTTCTGTTTTAAGAAACCGATTAAAGTTCAACTGTTATCTGCACAAGGTCTGACGTATATCACCAAAAGATCTGAAAGGATATCAACAGGGAATGGCTGTGCATGGCAGTGCCATGCTATCCTACAGTAGACGAAAAAGCAAAAGTTAAGATGTAAGGTTACGAAAAGTGGCGCGCATGCATCATTGCTTAGTGCTTGGGACTCTTCGGTCCATTGGAGAAAACCTGATATGCAGTCGTGGTAAATGTGTCTCTCTTGATCGTTCATCAAAACGTAAGAACATATTATGGAACTGGCATACTTCTACGCAAACTGAATTGTTCTATAAGATTGCCTAGTCATGATGCAACCGGAAATAGGTGTGTCTCTTTTTCTGCCATGTACAGTGTTATAGCATGAAGCCTGGACTGCGCATCTATGTTGAGATTTCTTGCATCCCAGTGGTAAATCAAGTTAAGGAGCATATATGCAGCCTGAATAGAGATCCATCCAATAACCAGAGTAACAGTAGCCCTTGTAGCTGTATCTCTGGTTCTCACAATCTGGAATATTTTTGGTAAAACGAAGCTCCGACGGATACTATTAATTTTCTTATTACACATCATCATGAGCGTGATGACGCGCAATATGTGGCTCCCAGCGCGTAATACTTGTTCTTAAATTATTGTCTCAAGGAAGGTCCACGCCCACTTGTAAATGTGGATGAATTTAAGGGTGGGAGAACACGGCCTCCCACAAAGGAAGAGGTTATTGGTCAAAGGAGAAAAAATTTAGGAAATGAAAATGATCCAAAAACCGACTACAGATATATCCACAGGAAATGTATGAGATTATATCAGCAGCCACCGATAAAGGCTGCTCCATACATGCATCAAACACAAAGCGACAGACACTATGTACTATGCCCTACGCTTCCATTCCGCTTCAATTGCATGAAATATTATTACAGTCGTATAAGAGGTCAGTATTAATGTGCATTGAAATTATTAATACTTAATTTCATGACAGATACAAGTACAACAGAGGTTCGGAGAGCCTGGAAGCATACATAGAGCTCAAAGTTGCTGGGGTCATACAGCTTGCTGACAACGAGCGGCATGTTCTGCTTATAAGATAACTCGTCCAAAAACTGAATATAATCCACAGGGGTACTCCAAGTTTATTTTCAAAACTGTCCTGCTGTAGTACAGTTACGCGTTGCTCGCGATAAATTAACCCATATACATTTGTATAAGTTTAAGGTCCGCCATTGGTCAATTACAAATCTTTTGCTGTCAGGACACCGGGTTTGGAGGTGCTGAGCTGCGATGGTGTCCACTTGGAATTTGTTGCTGTAATCAAAGCATCCGGCAGGTGGCTGGAGTCACCGTACTGTCGCAGCATGACCCGCCCATCCGGTGCAATGTCAATGCGGGTTATACTAGCATGGATCAACGGCATGGCTATGGCTTGATTAGGAACCTGCAGTGCTCTACAATTCACAGGCATATTTCACAATACATATAATATCTCCTAATTTATAGCATATACATAAATCCTAGCTCCATGCAAATAAATGTTAACAGTTTTTTACATACCGATCGACAAAATACCGTATAATGCTCGAATGCGTCATAATCAACTCGTAGGAATCATGCTTTTGCTCAGGGGAAGCACGGTGGATGAATTTATTAAATGCTTTCTGGCGACGCTCCTTATCGCTCTGCCAAACAAAATAAACGGATCTTTAAGAACTGTGGGAAAATCTATCATCGATAGCCTATCGACGATAGGTCTTCCACATACTTCCGACGGACAACTCCATATTAAATTGGTTGGTTGCAGTTCCATCCCGGGAAGAAATTTTGCAGCAATTCCTGCCGCTTGTTGTGTGCGATGTTTGCTGGAGACGACAAAGGTCTTCGACCAGTTATAATGCAAAGAAGCGAGAGCTTTGCCTAGAGCTTCCATTTGTTGCACTCCTATAAACCCGGAATTTTTTTATGTAGATCGCGGTTATTAGAGACCGTCAGCAGGAATAGCTTCTTGTCAAGATTTACCAAGCGGTGACATTTCAATTTTTTCCTCCGGCTCCGAATACTCGTAATGACCATGACGTAGCAAGAAGATGTTCCGGGTGGCGGTCACCGTGAGATTCTCTCCCATACGTGGATGCCGATTATCCCAATCTATTGCGTAATGCATCAGCAAAATTTATTGTTTTACAGTCAAGGTGTCACGTGCGACAGCACCGCAGGCTTCGTCGGCGCAAATTTTAAGATTTCTTCAGCAATGAATCAGCACTGCTTGAGTAAAACACTGGTAGTTTGCCTGCAGCATTTCTATAAGGTTCCAGACAAAATGTTAGTGACCTACTTCGCGCCCATCGTTCGCCATTATAAACCGTTTCATGCAGGTCCCAGTCTTCGGTGGCGTTTGATAATAAGATTGTTCCGTTCAGGAGACATTGCGCTTCCTTTAGACGCTTCCTGGTTTCAAACAGCTCCGACTGATGCATTCTGGATTTCAGTTTTTCTGTACGGTATGAAGTTTCATGGCACAAAAGCATTTTTTAGCGGCGTTGTTACAAATGTCACGACGGTGCACCACATTTCAAATACAGCAAACGGAAACATTCTATACAGCGTCAAACTATAGTCGTTAGGATTCTAGATCATACGGTCGGAAAATACCGTAAATACAATTATTTCAATGCAGGCAAATGAAACGCAAATAGCATCATACTGTAAGTACTGTATTACATATATATCCGCACCGTGCATAGAAAAATTTAAGTTTTCATACCGTCTTGCAGAAGAAGCATTATCTGGCTGTTTTCCAGCTTGTAGAGTTCCTGTTCGTTTTTCATTATCCTCAGGACTTCTTGAAAAACTTTAGCGGTTTTATCCCATTTGATATTAGCTGCTCGAGCGGTCTGGTACAAATTATTTGTGCTTTCCAGCTTCTCTAATATTTCCAGCAATTCCTTTTGCAGTCTCTCCGTGTACTGCAGTTAAGCGTCTTAAGATTTGCTGATCCAACATAAGCAGAATTCAACGATAGAGCTGATTTGCCAAAGCTTACCATATTTTCCTGGATTTTAATACCATGTGATAATCGCGAAGGTTCGGATCCTACAAAAAATTACGTTACTACGGAATTAACGTATTACAGTAGGTATATGCATCTAGCATTCGGCTGGTACAACATGTTACCGCTGCAGAGTTCATTCCAAAAGTATGTAATACCTGGATCACTGTAGACTTGTTCCTTGCCCACCATACTAATTTCGGACGGCAGTACATCGGCCAGATTTTCATAATGTATGGGTATTCCATTAATGTTATCATAGTGCTGCGCGTAAAATAAACGAATGGGTAGATTTTAAGCGACCTGGATCATTCGAACTATATCTAACGCAAGCCCGGCCGGTAATTACCTGCGCCCTTTCGATAATATCGCTTCCGGATTTTCGTAAATCGTTGTTGAGAGCTGGTAATGTTGGTATCTTGGAAGACAAATTCCGTCTCAGATATCTTTGACCATCCAAATTGCTGCTTGCCGACGTAATACTGTGGTATATAAAAAACATAACTATGGCAGCGAACCATTCCATTATATGGCACAATTGGGCAAGGATAATCTTTCGACTGCAAAAGAACAAGTGCCTCGTGTTGGCAGGGACCTGCGTGATCGTGAGTGTATTAATTGTGTAAGAAATGTGGTCGAGTGGGCATGTTTTGCGTGTAATTTGCAAATTTTCAAGTGGGACCAAGCAGTTACTGGAAGCGATGACTACACTTTTTTTCACGATATATGTGTGTTAATTTACTGTTGCTTATACTACGATCCCTTCGCAAGTAACATCTTGCGTCCAGCTTTTTGCTGAATCATAGCGGAAATACTGGTACGTTTAATTATCGCATTACTACGGTAGTTTATGTATCGTACATACAATACAGAGTACATAGCAAAAGTTTTCCCGCTCTTTCGCGCATCGCCAGTACTTTATACGTCTTACTGCACTTGCATTGCCTTGGAGTTTTGTACCACCAATGCCAACGCATTGCACAGGGTGCGGACAGCCGAAAGGAGGGCGTATATATGTGAGAACCGTGGTTAATGGGACTTGTGCAAGGTACCGCAGTCGCAATGCACCGCAGAACTGGAGTTAATAAACAATTTTTTTTAATTTTTTTATTTCAGTACGTACAATGCGTCTATAGGGCTGTGACTTGGTTTGATCTGGTTAAAACGTTCTTAGGGTTGCTTTATTAAAATGTACATACTGTACATCTTGCACAACTTTACATATTATTTCATTTCTTCATAAGTTAGTAAAGCAGTGTCAATATTTACGTAACGGGAATGCCGAAAACATCAAAAGTAGTGAAGAAAATTTATTTCACAAAGAAAACGTTGAGTACTAACGCATGGAAATTTATTTTTTGTTCTCAAGCGTGGCACTGACTGCAGTTAAAAAAAAACTTTGTTCTGACTGATGACAACATGTAGATATATTATGTATAATCAAATACATAATTGTGGGCTGCATAACAAAGGAATGCATTTCGAGCTTCGTGTATTCGGCAGCTGCTTTCTGTGCTCCTTTCAGACCCTGTATCGCGGGCATATGACGCAACGTAGAAATGTTGCCGCGTTGTGGATGCTAACGAAGTATAAGCGCAGATATCTCCAGTATCTTCATTTGCACAGATCACGCACAACAGTCTCCTTGACCGTCCTCAGCGCAGTAAATCATCTTGAGACTGTCTTTTATTTCTCCTCATTTAATTCCCTACCATTCTGCCGCATCTGATTACCCGATAAGCGCCGTCAATGCAGAGCATTCACGGTCACACATTGATAAGCAATGAATTAGAGGCTTCTTGGCGTTCCAGGCAATCATTACCGATCAACTAGCCAATGCTAATCAGCTGCAATTCATGAAGCGTCCAGACCCGGCCCGACCAGCCGAGACAATCGTGATTTAATACGACAGTTCCCCATTGGGATAAAACGTCCAAGATAAACAGCATAACCGTGTTAATGAGAACAACAGGGCTGATGAATCAGCCGCGATAAAACGCCTCATACAACACCATGCAGCCAATCGGACGCCGGGTGTATCCCTGCCATCGCGGTCTGGTCTGTTTATTTGATTCACTATTGAGTCTCTCTCTGCCCGGTTCTGTCTCGCTCGCTCTCTTATCGGTTTGACTTTCAGCCCAACGGCAAACAGTGCGCGTACAGGCGGAGAGCGGAAATAAGCCAAGCAAGTCCAAACGTGTATCGTCCGTTTGTATTAAATCGCATATTTTTGGCCGCGCGTCTTTAACTGCTCTTATCCGGACCCGATATTACATTTTCCCATCCCATGTATTGTGTATTATCAGACACCCCCCCAACAACCGGACGGAGAGAGTGTAATTACCTGACTAATAATCCTTGTTCAACCTGCCGAAAATATGCGCCACTGTTAGCATTTTTATGACAATCATATCGCCGCCGCTCGGTACACAAACGCACACACTCACACATATACACCAGGAATTTGTCACTGATGTTTCCCAGTACCGATTGACCATGTGAGAAATCCTTATAATCATGTGAAAATTGCAACGCTTGTAATACGGATTCTTAATGCTCCACAATCTATGGCTACATCTTCCCGGCTTTCGGTACCGGTTGACAACCGTTTTTATATGCATCACGAATCTAATATAAATTATTTATAAAGTATGGAAAGCTATATTGGGATATCCGGCTGCGGTACGATGATCCTGTGGTATTTGGCATCATGTTTATGCATCAGGATGACATATGCCGCTGCAGCGACGACGGCGGTCCAATCTAATCAGACCAGTCTAATCCAAACAACACCCGCAACACAGTTGGATAATTTCACTCGGGAATCAAGAGAAATCCAATGCTTACCGATTAGGCATGCCTATGCCCAGACAACTGCCAAAGGGATTGATGGCTTACAAGTGCCTAGAAGAGCCATTAATGGTAAGAACTTGATCGAACCACAGGGCATCTCCGGCATAGTCCCGTTTTTTTGTCACAACAGCTCGATAATGCCGCGTTATGTATCTGTACTGTATAGTGTATCTATTGGTGCTTCGATCGCGGAGATGATACAAATGCTTTTAAGAGGGTATGGGAAGCGACGGCCGGCATACTTAGAAATTGTTTAGATCCTGTAATGTCAGCTGTTTCATACTCCTTTCTCCCGGGGAGTGACGGGAGATGAACCGGAACCAACAGAGATTTATATGTACACAAGGCAGAAAAATTTATATACATGGATGTGTACCTCGTCGATCGCGCTGCACCACTTGCGCGCGCATCGACGGGACAGAAATGCGCTTCAGCAAATAACCGTTTAAAAAGATTACGCAATGTGCTGGTAAAACACGTTTGTCAATTTTTATTATTTGTTTCAATACATTTTCGGATTTGCTTAAATAATCAGCGGGGGTTGTGCCCAGCGTTTACGATGGCCGGACAAATTTTCCGCTCGTGAAAAATGCTTGTGGTAGATTTTTGACGGATTGTCACCACAAGTGCATCTCTAGAAAGGCAACTGCATGTCAGAGTTTTTGACAAATGATACGGTACTTAATCGGTAATGACTGTTTCTTGTACAGGCTGTTAGTTCATCGATTAAAAATGTATTTATAACGCAGCTTTGCTCGCTGACAACTTTATGCCCATTTAACCTAAATTTCAAAACAATAACTGATCGTAAAGCGTTTTGCTAAAACTTGTAATTAGGTTTTTTCAAAAAATATTTTTTGGAGCTATTGTTTGCATTGTGAATTTATGTAGAAGAACAAACAGTGCACAATGATGCATTTGATTTATTTAAAAGTTACTTTATAAAAATAAATTGGCTTGGTTAGACCGGGCTAAAATGCCGTATATCTAAAGCACCGGACATCCGGAAAGAGGAGTAATTTTCCCATGAACCGGACTGTGTCTGGAAGGTGATCCTAACTGAATTTGGATCGGAAAAACCATCCCATCTGAGCGCTAACCCAATTTTTAACTACAACCCGGGATCGATAAGAAAAACATCAAGAAGATTAGACTGAAAATATCCCATAAGGATGGCGGTCGATCTTTTCTCCAGTTAAATCTCTTCCCGGAGGCTAATAACATCCACTAAAAACTCTGTCGGATGCCGATTTAGATGCCTAATCAAATTATCGCAAAATGTGTGTCATTTTTTCCACAGTGTTTAGGGCGCCGTGTATCGTGTACTGTTGTCGTGTGCATGTGCAGCATCTGCCGAGGCATTGCCCCGACCAAATCGATACATTTCTGATTGAGTTCACGTTTCTCAACTAACATATTATCGCGGTAATATTGTTGACAAAAATACGGTATATAACAATAACAAATATTAAAAAGTCAATAACCTGCATCGCTACTCTCGTTTTTTTTATTTGTATGGATTTCTGAGTGATTAAACTGATAGAATGGCAATATTTTGTTAGGAGAAATGATTATGGAATTTTTTGTACTTTAATGCCGGCACGCGTTGTATCAATTCTGAAGAAATCGATCTCCACATCGCGGTGTGTTATTCTAACGCAGCTCCGTAAAAAAATAATGGTTCGGCGCATACTACGCCCGGTCGTGTATCACAGTGGAACTGGAGCAGAAAAATATGAGTGTTAATTGATAGATTATTGGGTAATGAAAGAGAAATAGGTCAGATAATAAAAATATCGAATTATATGGATCAGATAAATTTCCAATCGCTGCGTATATTGGCATATTGGGGGTGCAGTGGATTATTACAGGCGATTAATCTGTCGATGACGATGAAGGTGGTCCATTATCACAACAAGCACCATCCAGGTTCAGCGCGTACCGGCCATTTTCGAAACAGCCGGTTGATGTTTAAAGAAGGAAGCATGTAATTTGATATGATATGAATTTTATTACCAACTGCACCGTTTATCGATTACGCACCTGCCGGTTTCTAAAGGGGAGAATAGAACGGAGAAATGCACTGGTATCGTATGTAATGCACCATACAATTCCGAACGGCGTCTCTGTTTTGACGGGCCGGGAATATTATGTGTACAGCGGCGCGCTCATGGAGAACATTTTCATTTTGAGCAAAATTCAATAGTTGACAGATGAAATATTATGGTAATTGAATCAACACAACATATCGGATTTTATGGCACTTAATGGGCGGCTTTTAATTCTAAAGCAGAACAACAACACAATTTGAATGCTTAAACACCCACCCTCAAAATGGAAAATGGTAAACTTGGCTGAAATTTCGTTGAATGGTGATATAAGCTGCCCATTCTTTATGAGCGCGAGGCTTTAGATTCGGTAGTTCGGTAAAATCGCTCGAAGTTTTTATTGAGATCTTAAAATATTTAATTCTTGTTAAAAACAAGCTTGTAGTTTTTGATTGGCAAAGCTAACCGAGTTTATAAAAATATACACGTCAAAGGAAGGATTGCTTTTTTCTCAAAAACTTAACTAAAAAGCGAAATTTGGTTTTCTTTATTCAGAAGTAACAAATTTTACTTTGAGACATCACTCATCGTTATCATTAGATCTACAGATACATATACAAGGAAAAGGAATGTTATTTTTAACAATAATGTGCCATGGAAAAAGCTTTTGCCGGTAAAACCAGTTTTTCTGTAAATGTATTCTCCGCTTCACCACGGAAACAGCATCAGCTTAATTAAGGCAAAGTGCTGCAGCCAACGTGATAGACAACCGATCCTGTCGCATGTTATAGCCCATTTTCATCTAGTAATCCTCTGCATGTGGCAATTTTTTGGTGCCTTCACATCTGCTCAGATATCACATTCCACCGGCTAAAGAGCGAGAGGATCCAGCTCGCAACAAGATCATTTATGAAATCACGCAGTGTGTGTGCGCCTCAGTGTCTGCCTCCTTCGTCCCTTCGCGGATCGCGTCCGAACCTGTCCCGTGTACGGTGTACCCATTTCTCCGCGCCACTTGATTGCCGTTGACCTTTTTCGTCTCGCGTGCCAAACGCGATAGAATATCCCATAAAAATTAGCCTAATTTTCGGCCGGGAATCATTTTGGAGAATTTGCAAGCTGAGAAAAAGCCCAGCGGGCGTTGTGGATATATGAGCACGGGAAAATTGCCTCGCTCTCTGTGTATGCGTCCTCTGCTGACCAGTGGAGCGCAATGCCAGAATTGAAACAACGGTCTCTCTCTTTCTCTGTCTCGGCTGAGTCACAGAATCGGTCTGTCTGCACTCTTTGTCAACTGAAGCGGCATTCTGTCTGCACCGTGCATTATTTGACGCGCAGCATCCTAAAGCCGTCTATCGATCATGAGGCAATTAAGGCTGGCTTTTTACGATGATGGTTGTGGCCTCTGTCCATTGGAAATCCATTGCAATCCTTCAAAGCAGATTACTTTCTCGCCCGTCGCTTCTGTCAATACAGACCCTATAATAACAATGTAAAACAAAGTGAGCTGGCATTCCATCGTGGCCTGCTTTTCAGGCCGCTGTCCAGTTGCGCTACGCTCTCCATCTGCATCGCGCTGCTAAGAGCGATTTAATTGCCGTCTGAGCTGATATTGTTGGAAGTTTAATTAAATGATATATGGAAATATTATTGACCCCATTTCAACGGGCCTGCATTCACTGGCCGGCTTAAAACACCCACACACAGACCGTCCCACTGAAGCGGGTTATTTTCACAAATATTGTTCTACAAAAGAAATTTCTAATAATATTGAAATAAAAATAACCAAATGTTTTTACTGCGGATCAGTTCAGTTTCAAGTGTCTTTTTTTCTCTTGACACTCGGGTGATGAATAGTTTACTTGACCGCGGGCACGGTTGACTGGATGATGTCAGTTTTGCTGTAATCTGACTAAAAAGAGATATCCGTTATTTCACGCCCGTACAGCGCCGTTAAATTAATAATATCCCCCTGTGCATGCTTGGCGGCTGGTGAGTTTTGCTTCTCTTTCTCTCTCGCTGGCTACTTTACCGCTTCTGTTGTTTGTACTTTGTAGCCGCCGCATAAAAATACCATGCATTCATTCATGGATTCATGCGTGATGCATGTTCCGCTACTCACTCTATCGCATCGAGTTTTTTTTTCGCGAGCGGCCTGACGTTTCCAGAGCGCACATACTGAGTCATGTACAGCGGAATGAAAAATTTGTGAAAGAAGATGTTTGACATATTTAGAACATGTCCAAACTGAAATTCTACCCGGCCAACGTATAGCGAATATGTCAGTTGTAACAGCCGTTTGTCAATCAGCCCGAGCTCTGTTGGCTCGCACCGGACGTTACGGGCTAATTCATAAATGTCGAAAGATTTTTTAGAAATTCTTGCTTAACGAAGCTTGTCGGATGCGGAACCGAAGACGCCGATGACATATGGTGCAATTGTGATTTTAGGGCAATTATCGTTTTATTGTAATGACCAGCCAAGAGTTGAATTTCTAGAACGGCATCTACGGAAGATTTCGTAAATATTTTACGTATAATTTCAGCTCGAGTTTAAAGCAGACGGATATCTTATTTATACAAGAAAAAAGTTTGCAGTTAGTATAATCCATTAATTTAAACAGGGACTTTTTTGTCGCATGTGCAATAAAATTTGGTTTCATTTGAGTTATATAAAACCAAATAGACAGAATCAAAGATCTGCTTAACTTTATAATATTATTGCGAAATATAATTAATCAGCCAACGGAAAATTGTCTGAAACGCTTCCGGTTAACATTTGTGGTACCTGGTTGATTGTTTCCTTAGAGAAGTATCATTCGCATTTGATTTGTGACATTTGTGTCTTTTACATGGGAATTAACAAACCTCAAACCGGCCTCTTCTATTGTCCCTACCTGCCAGTGGCATCGCGGCCAAAAGAATAAGTTGTTTTTTTGAGTGGCACTCGCAACCGCAATCAGGTCGCTCTTGTCCGGCGGTCGATCGTCGGGGTGCCGATAATAATAGATGTGCACTGCGGGCGCTAAAACGCTGCCGTTTAATCATTATTTAATAATTTTTATTATCGCCCGACCCTGCATGCACGCAAGTACTCACTGTGCTCAGGCGCTTTTTCCATCCGCAGCGTCGACTGGGGTCTCTAACGAGCTGCTAACATGGCCGCTTTGTATGGGCATAATAATAATCTCTATCCAAAATTTACGATTATTGCTTTGACGAGCCAGCAGCAGCAGACAAGCGAGCAAATAATCAAAACGAGAACTTTGAACTGACTGCTTTACGGCTTTAATTTACCACTGTTTTTAGGCCGGCGAAAGTCCGAGGGGGATGTGAGCGAGGTTAACCGCTGTGTCAAGGGGAATTATTTATTTCCATTTTATTTGTTTAAAGTTAAATTCGAGCGCACGATTTGTTTTACTTGCACAAAAAAGGAAGATATATTGTAAATATTTTCATAAAAAATTATCCAAAATTTTTGCTTTTTTGATATAATCGACGAATGGGCTCGCCTCAATACGCCTGATAGAATCTGAGAAATTTGGCGTTTTGGCGTTACTAAAAAAACAAAATTAATTGTATTACTAATCAAACCTTTTCTAAAATTCTGTATCGTTTCCGCTCGTTGGCCAACTTGGCATAACTTCAAACTGCTGTTTACTATTACGTAGTGACGTGAAAAATCGCAATGTGTCAGGATGTTTGTACCGTAATAAATTATTCCGCGTTCGATTACTTTGATGCTCCTTCGCGAATGACCTGGTTTTTCCGGAGCACAGCGCAATTGTATTACATTACATTAATTATCCCGAGAAAAATGCAGAGGATCGTTGCGCGCGCGGATCGAACGTCTTCTGCCAATGTTGTCCTCCGATAAACTGTTTGGTAAAGGTCGACCCGGCATCGATTTTCGGTGATTTTTAACTCGGTACACACTTGCATCTTCGATTTTTTTACGTAATGGACGAAGATTGAATGATCTTTTCAAATTCGGTGAAGACTGTGAGGTTGATGCGGTCTTGTGTGACCATTCAGATTGCCTCTTGTGATGCCAACAACACACCGGAAGTGGAATGCTTCTGTCTCGCATTTCGTAACTTTTGTTAGGAATTCTGCCTTCTTCTTAACAGCAACATCCATTTATTTGAAAATACCAGAGACAGCATTTTATGTTTCGTTAAAAAGTATGTTTCTTTACTGGTCTGCTTGTTTCGCGTTGACAAAACGCTGAAACGGAAACGAACTAAATGACAAAAATTTTTTATACGGGTTTTTTACAAGCTGGTGTTGGATGATAAATATCAGAATAAAACGTTTCCCATGAATGCCGAGAAATATTTTTTCGCATTTTATTACCCGGCTTTTTATTGACCTTGCATGCGTCTTTGTGGATGAGCAACGCGAGTGCATCCATCAAAGCGTAAACAGCTTGATACATCCGATGACTGCGCGTTCAAATACATCTGCAATCGACAAAGTACATAATTCCTTTGATCACTGCGTTTTTTTGCTGAATGCGTTTAATGGCTCCATCCTGTTAGCCGAAGGAGGGGGGAACTTTGTTCTTTGGCCCGATAAAATCTAGCAACAAAAACTAATATAAAACGGCCAAATTGGTCAGTGATGCAGAAATAAACACCGGGGTTCGGTGTAAGTAGACGATTAAATTGAATGGGAGTTGGTACGTTTGATGGCCTCGGCAAATACAAAGCATTTATAGCACGTTGCCTCTTAATGCCGATTGCCGGGTTTATTTGTTTTGTTAAAGCGATATCGATCGAGTTAAAAAATTCAAAATCCTTTTAATCGAGGAATTATCCAACAGCACTAGAATCCGAAAGCACTAGTTAGAGTTTAATCTAACAGTTTTTTATGGCAAGAGTCCAATAAGAGATGTAAAGTTTAAGAAATCTGTTGTAAATCATAGTGTTTTGATATTTGTTGTGGCATTAGATTTTTAACATTGTGGAAATAAAAAAGATAACTTGATTATTCAAAGTCGAAGTGAAATTTTTCGCAGAGGTTTTATATGAGAAAGTAAAAACGATCGTTTTTCATTCTGTGATAAGCGGTAGTTACAAGCCAAACCCGGTGTGAAAGTGTGTAAATGGCATATTTTCCATAATGATCAGCCGCGACCGATTGGCGGTGTGCGAAATGCCAATATGTAATTGTGATGATACACTGCGGTTTGGTCTAATCGCCGTTGGAAGGCCGGCTGACCGTTGGTGTGCAATCGACGGAACCGCGTTGTGCTCACAGGTGAAGCTGTTGATTTAAAATCTAGAGGGGATGATTTCGGTTCCGGTTCAGTGTCACATGGGATTTGCAGATTTAGCGTGACCGTTACGGAATATTGCTCTAAATTTTCCCAGTCCCTGGGAGATCGTGAGATTTTTTGTGTGTGCTTCTATCATCAATCAGTTCAGCAGCATTTAAATTTTCTCGTATTTCACAAGACTTTAAGTTTTTTATTATAATTTTATTTCAGGCAATCCAGATTTAAAAATTAAATTTCTTTATTATAAAAAAATCACTTTATGTACGATAAAATTTTAACCTAGACTAACGGCGGAAAAAAATAATGTTTTGCGGTTTACAAATAAGTTGTGTCTACGGTATGCGAAGCGTTGGTGGGAGAATAACAAGCATGTCGGCGATAATCTGTTTACCGTGTTCTTTAAAGACCCAGCGGAATGAGGCAAATGTTGATTTAAGCTGTAGCATAATCAGCGCGAAATATTATGTACATACTATACTTCGCGTAGATGAACTGAAATGTGGATCAGCTGATACGGCGGCTTGCATTTGTTACCGGCAGATTTTATGTATCCAAAATCCACTTTGCAAATAACGCCGCCTGGTGAACTGCTCGCTAATCCCGACACGAGAGAAACTGTAGAGAAGTGGGAAAGCTACCGAAATCCACCCGAATTTTTACCGGTTTCATTAAGTGTCAACAACCACATTTTTCACGAGAGCAGAGCAGAGCTTCTGAACACTTTATTGCGTCGTAAATAGACTAATCTATGCAAAACAGAAAGCGGATACAAAACCGCTTCAACTCTAAATTAATACTTACACCTTTAAATTTTCATCAGTTTTTTGCGAGGATTGGAATTTTTTGATTTTAACGGCAGTCCGACAATTTTATAATCTTTAATCTAAGCCTCATTTTACAATTCTCCTTTAGAATTTTATAATAAGCTGATAAAATAAAACTGATTTTTGTGAAAATACTTACAAAGTTCACCTTTTAAATGCCTTTGGCGACAGACCAGAAGTGTGACGACCAATTAGACAAGCTGGGGCAATCAATATTTGTCTAACCGTCTGGTATTAATTAGAAAACCTGTGCGCATTGTGTGATGGGGAAAATAAAGTGGATCAATACGCACTGATAATCCTGAGGATTTTCTCTTTGCCCAGCACGCAGATTAATTTTCCCCCGCCGACGATAGCAAATCATCCAAACACGTTTGACCAGTGGTCAGCGGCTGTACATGTAAACAGTGATCAGTATATCAGCGCGGCTGCGCTGGCTGGGCTTTTACTTTGACCCACTCAGCGGGGGATGCGTATTGTCGGGATCGCCGGCATTTTCAATCAAAGCCAGTGGATTTTTCTCCATTCTATACTCCAGCACACTGCACAAACAGACAAGCCCCCGTGGGCGACATATTCGGGGGCGCGCAGCAGCCTTTTTCATTTCGTAGATGGAATGCACTGGACTCCGTCGCTGACAAGTTAATTACGCCATTTAAACCTATCTGTCGCCTGTATCGATTCTAATAACGCGTAGAAAGGGGGGAAGATTAGCTTCCATTTGACCGAATTTCCCGTAAGGGGCTTATTTCTTCAAGAGGTCTGGAAATTTTAATACAATTGTCTACAGTATGTGGGGCGCGCTAGTGAACCAACCTGTTTCAACACAAATTAGTTATCGTTTTTCTAAGGTGAAAATCTATATGCAGCTTTCGAATAAGAAAATGCAAAATGAATTTTTTTGTGCGATTGTTAGTTTAACAGTTTTGCAGGCTTACGTAGTGTAACGGCTAATTTCGGGCGACATGAAAGCGTATGGCATATTTTACAATTAGTTGTGTTGGGTTAAGTGATTTATGTACTTTCGTACAGTCATTTCAAACAACTTTTTTTATACCCATTCTACTCATCGATTTAACAACTCTTTACATCTTTTTATTAAGGTGAATGCAGGTTTTTTAGGCTGTTTGAAAAACGTTTTCTCATCGCACTGTACTCTGTATATGTTATTGGCATTAAACATCTGTTGTCAAGTATAGCATCTCAATAGATAAACAGGGTCAGCGGTCAAACGCATCTTAACCAAATGCCTCTCCATCAACAATACTCTCACCACAGCAACACACACGATCGCTTTCACTTCCTCTCAGGCTTTCCAAGTGGTACCGCCACCGACAAAAAACCGCGTATAAAAGCGGACACGCTCATGACATAACCGCTATCATGCCCTGAACACTGGCTGCATTCGCCTCGACGGCCAGTCTCGGCAATCGGCAATGAAACGGCTTTCCAAAGCGGCACTTCCGGTGGTGCGGGTGTGTGTGCGTGCCGGGGTCTTGGGCTGGATTTGTCATTCAATCCAATGGTCAAAATCGAATAAAGCGCTTGTCAGTCAGCTGTCAGACCTCCCGGTTGGTCCCATCTGCGGGGCTGTTGTTTGAGTGGCTTTGATTTGTAAATGACATTCTGGGATATTTATGAAAAGAGCGGTGATTTCAAGTTTTAAATTATGCAGAGTGCTACTGCTATGCGCTGACAGTTGCCGGGATTTATGCGCTGTACTTACTGATTAAGGCGCATTTGCTTTAAAAACAGAATTTAAGAAGGGATTAGAAATCTGTGATCGGAAAAGCGGCGAAAAGCTATCGTAAATAGAGAAGTCTTGAATCCGCATATACACGATTACTATACAAAGATTTAATGAGCAGTCATTTCTGATAACTTTCGCTTACATGGAAAGAAGCACTGATATTTTCGCTCACTGATATTTTTAATGAGATTTTTCGTCTTCGTAGTTAAATCTAAATCAGAGCAATTTGAAATTATTTTATTCTTGTATTTAATATTATCACGCAGTGGCCATAAAATAATGTATCTGTACGCGTACAATTCTTAAGAGAAACTGTAGTGTAACGGCCGATACCGTGATCCCAATGGTATGGGCTATTATGTGTAGACTGCAAAGAACCCTTTAAATGAGAACTAAAATCGTTTTGCAATACTTTATCGTCGGATGTTTTTTTTCCTGCAGGTGATCACTTGAAGTATTGCTCACAGGAAAGCACATGTTGTACAGAGGACACGGAAAGGAGACTGCCGGTGCTGGCGCTGGCCGACTACGAGAAACTTCTTCAGGATCACCTCAACCGCTTTAAAACACTCCTTACTACCAGGACAGCCAAGTTTGACGGTAAGAATAGGTCCGAGGATAATGCCGGTACCGAGGTTGCGTTGACTAAATTCGGGACGGCGAAGGCAGACCTTTGCTCGGGGAAAACAAGACCATAACGCGGTTAGGCGGGGCAACAATTTACTTTAGTAGAAGAACAAGAATTTAAAATCCTTCCTTTTGGAGTTTTTTTTCCAGATGTTTTATAATCAGCCTAATTACTGTAACGGGCGGCAGTCATGAACAAATGCTGCATTTTTTGTTTTTCGATAAATTCTGGAGAATTTTTCGAACTGCGGGAATAATTAAAAGGGTCACCCGTAGGTAGAGAACGGTGCCGAGCTTTTTTTTGACTGCAGATAGTTTTCCTGTATAACGTTCGGCATGGACTGTTTAAAGATTCTTCTCCATTGTACTACTACGCGATTTTTTTATATTGAGATAACAAGTGATCTGTTACACTTTGAAATACAAATCAAATTTGCAGACGATGAAACTTTGGTATGGTAGTGTTATCGTAGTGAACTGGCTGGCATATACGTTTAATATCACCAAATTTTGCGAGTTTGCTCCAATCAAATCCATAAAAACTTAAGAACGTGTTTATTCATGTTCCATTACAATAATAATTATACGTGAGCTGTAATCCTTTTTATGTCTCTCCTTGGCTAGACTTTTTTTCGGACCTAATACGGACCGCTAAAAATAACCTGCACGACATGTTCATCAAGACATACGGTGACAATTATAAGGACAATGCCGGTATCTTCACCGAACTGTTCGATGATCTGGAGAAGTATTACCGGGGTAACCGCGGCAACACCGTGGACCTGCAGGCCTCCATGAACCGTTTCTTCAGCCGGTTATTCCAGAAGATCTTCATCATGCTCAATCCCACACAGCAGTTCGACAGCCAGCAGCTGCAGTGTTTAGCCCGAAATATGGAGAAAATTCGTCCGTTCGGGGATGCCGCCGACAACCTTAGCAAGCAGGTCAAACGCAGCTTCACGGAAGCCAGGACGTTCGTACAGGCGTTGGCTATTGCGCGGGATACGGCCCGAACTGCCTCGGAGGTGTGGGAATATTTATTTGGCTAACTGCGAAATCTAGGAATTTTTTATTTAATTATGTATAAAACTGCTTAAGTAGTTACATATTTCTTATAAAAGAAGAATATTTAGGTGAAAAAAATATTTTAAAAATAATTATTCAGCATAATTTCTACATTATAAAACGTTCATTATTATGATTTTGTTCCTGTAGTGTGTTTGCCATTCGTTTGTTAGCATTTAAATTCTTAGGGCTTTCAATAAAAACCCAATAATTTATTCTTGGTTTTGGAATAATTTGAATTTTTTAATCGGTTCAATTCAATAATATTTCATTAGGATTCCTTGTGTGCTATTGCTAGTTTTTTTAATTAGGATTCTTACGCTTCAAAAAGCTAAGAAATTATTTTTATAATTTATCTTGCGCAGCGATTTGCAGTGAGATTTTATTCACATTTTTTCCTTGGCTCAAATTTCATGAGAAGGTTATGCGGAAGCCGTAACTAAGAATAGCACGTAAGAACGTCAGCGCACAACTTTCAGAATTTACGAGCGCGGTTCATTGTGCCAATTCCGTGATCTGGCTCGGTTGTGTGTGCGCTGTGCAGTGAACGGCGGAATGACCGGAAGTGGGTGCCAAAGCGCGCTGTGCGCACTATGTAACCAGCGCGATTCGGTAAACCCGGCAGAAAACACGTAGGCGGACAGGCAGGGAATAACGTTGGGCTTCAATTAGCGTAAGTTTGTTTTCGGATTCCCCGATAAGAGCGAGAACCCAGCACCGCATCCGGCTGATTGATCTGACAATTCCTTATGCCTAATGATTCGTGTCGCTTTCCAAATGTCATGTTAAGGCGGTAGTTTTTGGCGCGTCTATGTAACCCGACGTCTATGTAACACTACGAGTAGTTGATTTTTCCAGCACATGTTAAAGTTGCATAAAAAATAATTAAATTATCTCTTGGCAGTAAAAAATGAGAAAAAAATGCTTTAAATAACTTTGAAACTTTGTGAAAGAATCAACCAAAGTAGCGGTTTTATGACACCGGTAGAGCCACAAAAAATAATCCGTGAAATTCTACTTATATTGTCTTAACAGTTTTATCTGGAATTTTATGACAGTTTATGTTCATTTTTTTATGTTTTCACGGTATTATACATGTAGCATAATACACATCGAGCCTGTATTTCAAACCGGGCCGAACAGAACTGCACACTTTAGGTCGTTAGCGGTGCAACTCTGTAAAGAAAACTAATGACTATGCTAAGTGGTTAATTATTAACTTTAGACTGACTATAAATATTTAGATAAAAAACCGTTACGAAATAAACAAAAAGGGGGAAAGTTTATAACATCATTGAAAAGTTAACACAGTAAATAAATATTGACGCTTTAATAGATTACGCCATCGGTGGGTAGCCACTGCTCCGTCGCACTGACCAGGATGATGTACTGTCCACAGTGCCGCGGACTGCAGAACCTGAAACCTTGCCATCCATACTGCTTAGCCGTTATGAAGTCCTGCCTCGGACAACACATTGATCTCGACAACGAGTGGAACCAATTTGTCGGTAAGAAAGCTGAAACATTTACCAAGAAAATTTTTTATTTTAAGAATGAAAGCTTTCTACAAATACAAGAAATTTCAGAGCGTGTTTTGTTGCAATATATTTTTAACACGTAAAACGTTCTTCTAAAAAAACTTTTCTAATGTTAAATGTCAGGAAAGAGAGATTTTACTTGTTTTAACCGTCTTTTTATGAGCAATTGTGAACTACTTGTAATTAAGACCTGCACGTGTGGCGTTTTTGAATAACTTCAATCCAATCAAAAGCTGAAATGTTTGCCCAGCTTAACAGCTGTATTTAAAAGCTCCTTAACGTTGAAGACGCACATTCGTATAATATAATGTAGATCTGTCAAAAGGGGAAACTAGCTACCACTTAGTACGGTAAGCGGTCTGACCAGTGGCCTATTGATCACTGTCCACTGGCGGCAAACATATTTCTCAAGTAACCTGTTTATCAAATGCTCCTTTCAATACACATTGTCGGCTCATTTCCTGCCCGGTCCGGTCTCTCTCCGGCGTTATTGATATTTTTCTCCATTTTGCGCGCCACTTATTATGCAGGCGAAATCGCAGAATTATTCTTTAGAGGTGAAGTTGTTGACCTTTGAAATATCATTGACGAAACCACAATGAGCGTGAAAAGACTGCGGAAATTTTTTCAAGCGATTCATGTTGTCGGAAAAAAATACGTTCGCATTTTTAGAAAATTTCTAGCGACGTACAAAACGATTTATTTAATTTCAGCTAAAAGTTTTCTCTAAGAAGGATCATCCAAAGAATCCTCGTGAATATTTTTTGCAGCTTTTCCTTATTTACCATTAATTTGATGACTCGTTAACGTCGGTTAAAATTTTTTTTCTAGAATTACATATACACATTGCCGAAAATAAAGTGGTTAGTATACTGTAGAACTTAACGTCAAAAGGTTTCGAAATAATTAATGACTGCGTGACCTGATGAATCCGTTTATCCTTAAACCAAACACATGTTGACATGTAAATGATTTTATGGCGTATATCAAAGGGCGAAATGGAAGCAGGTAATTACGTGAAGCTACTGCGGCGCAGTGTACAACACAAACCCGTCTGGAGCTGTACGGCGGTGTTCTTTATGACCTAATGCCACCCAGTTCTCAGATCATAAAAACGCCACCATTAAGACTCTCCTCCAGACAATAATGACGCGCCATCATTGTCCCATTGTCATGAATGCTGGGCTTCGCTTAATTTACTTTAGCAAATACCACCACAGTAAAGGTTACTTCGGGTGTGTTTTTCTTTGAATCCACTGAAACAATGCGCATTATTAGCGATGATATGTTTAGGTTTCATACCGGGCACAGCTTTTCCCTTTTGCAATACCGTTTTTCTCAGCAAATTCCTCAGCGGATCAGTATGAAAATGTAATAGGTGCGGCCCGTTGTGGACAAGGGAACTCATGCATTCTAATACTTAATATGATAGCGATATAATAATAATAACAATTATTACAATAATACTTGGAGTAATTACCAATTATGCAGCGATTGACTTGGGGGAATTGTGTTTGTATTCATAACCATGGACAGCAGTCCATAAAACTTAAGGTTAATGGTACTTAAGCTAAAAACAAGATCAGCTAGAAAGTAGTGGCCATAAAATACATAACACCTATAATTAAATAAATTAAAAAATCAGTGTAGTGTAAATTGCCTGAAAAATTATAATACGTTTTTAAACACACGCATCAACATTAGGGTTTTATTAAATATAATAAACAGCACGTGTGTATCTGTATATGGCGATGTGGAAATTGTTGGCTAAGAATAACGCTTTAATACTGTAGTATGGTTAATCTTCAAACGTCGGGGTTTTTAAATTTAATCATACGGAGATTTTTAGTTTTTACGTACGCGTATATATATAAAAGTTCATATATGTGCATACTCTGGGGAAAACTCATGAACAATATCAACACATCACACATGACTTATTTTGTTACAATGTCGTTCCAGATAGTTTAAAGCACTTCCCTAAATATAAAACCGGCAAAGCCCGGCACACTTGACCAGTGCAATCCTCTTAAAAGGAGGAATGTGGTCACTTCCCTCTCCCGTATAGCGAGGCACGAGAGGAACAAAAGTGCCGTTGAATTTCCTCAAATACACACTGATTTGTGTGTTTCCCCCTAAAAGCTCTTAAGGAGTGGGATTAACAAACTGAGCAGGATTTTCCGTGTGTTATTTAAATGAATATTAATTCCCCAGTCCCCAGTGCTGGGCAGTCCACCATCTGGCCGCCCGAGTCAAAGCGACTTAATCGCACTTTTATCATTTGTCTTTTGTTATTCCTCCCCTTATTAATACAAATAGCCCGGAGAGTTGATTATGTCGCAGTTAGGGATCATGCTAATTATGCGCATACCGAGCATTAAGAATTAACCACTTTTGACACATTCCTAACTCACTGCGCGCCAGTCAGCGCCATCTGCCTGCTTCTTCGCCGGCCCGTTACTAATTTTGTTATACAAAATTTTGCCAGTTTCTTCATTAAAACATAATTAAGTGTTGGTAACGCTAAGTTACGGTAATTTCAATTTTTAATTATTTAAAAATTAATGCTCTTCGCAGTTATAACGGTTGGTAGAAAACAATGCGGGAAACTTTCACGCACGAGATAACGTATGCGCAGGCGGAATCAATGGATAACGGTGGTATTTTAATTGCAGATGCGCTGCTCTTATTAGCCGACCGGCTAAGAAATCCATACAATATTGAGGCGGTGGTTGCGCCCATTGATGTCAAAATATCCGAGGCCATCATGAATCTCCAAGACAATGGGCCGAAAATTTCCGAGCAGGTAAGCATATAGTATTTAATCGGAGCGCAACAATTCCGCGTATCCAGTTGCCGACGCGCAGCTGCTCGCGTCCAGGTGGCCACATATTATCCCGATTATTGGTCATTCGCCCAGTTATCAAAGAAACTGAAAACAAATTTCTTATCGTAGAAGCGAATGTATACAAAATCTAATTATCAACACGAACAAAATATTTGAAAGATTTTCTGTTTTTCCGTATAATTTTTTGTGTTTAAGATTTTAAAAAAATAATAGGCAACATTAGAAGACAAATAAGGCAATTACGGATATCAATACAGAACAACAGGTGACCTTCAGTAGTACAATAGTCTAACAGTACAATAGTTTAGTAGAACAGTGCTGAAAATGTTTTCCTTTTTTAAATTTTTAGGAATTATTTTACGTCTATAAGATTTCAGTTATTAAAGCCGTAATTTTGTTAAATGGGAATTACGGATACGAAAGACAGGTGACCTTTACAGGTGCTGAAAGAGTGCGGTGCCAAGCGTACCCGCCGCGCTGCCCTGCGCCAGCCACTTATCAACCTGACCAAAACACTCCGTTGTCAGCCAGCGTTCATCCAGTTACCGGTCTGGTCAGTCTAGACCATCTCAGTAAGGAACTGAAAGAGAAACTGGCTCCCACCAAGAACTTTTGGAGCAGCCTCCCCGGGCAGATGTGCAGTGATTACGGGAAGAGCATTAAAACCCCGCTGCAGGATGACTGCTGGAACGGATTAACCAAATCCAAGTAGGTCACCCGAAGAAAATACTCTTTCAGGGGAAAGTACTCAAAGTAGGGATTAAACAGTGGATGCGGTAATGGAAGCGGCTTTGCAGGTCGATTGCGTCAGCGGTGGAAGCGGCGGGTAACCCGGGCGCAAAGATGACCAAGAGTCTGACGGAAGCGCCCGGCGGCACGGAGAGCGGTGTAGGAAAGGGTGGGCTGATTAATCAGCAGATTCAGCAGCTGCGAGTGGCCACCATGCGATTGCGACAGGCGTATAACGGCACGGATGTGGATGTTATCGAACCTGGTAGGTTAATGGATAACGTCATAGTCGTAATACCGATTAGCAGTCGGGTGGCCGTCGGCAACTTCTTTATTTTTTCATAAAAATAATGAAATTGCACAGTCGTTTAATACAGAAACAAAATAACAATTAAGCTCGCTTTTATGCACCCTCAGAATTCTTGGCACATGGCCTGTTATTTGCTGCATTAAATAAAAAACATAGTTGAATAAAAATTAAAAAGAAGTCAGAAGTAAAAAATCGAAAAAAGCTGTTTTAAAATTGTTACATTTAGTTATCGTAAGCAATATGGACTTGTCTCCACGAGAGACAAAGTTACACAAAAACTTTTATAGAAATTCGTTGTAGAGTAAAATTTTTGGTATTTTAGTGGCCGATTCTGACGACGAAGACCATACCGCGGAATCCTCCATAACAGCTGACGTGGAAGGCAGCGGCAGCGGTGATGGTGCATTCGACGCGGACGGCTCCGATTTAGAACCCGACGAGGACGACGAAGACACCGAAATCGAAGGCTCCGGCCTGATCGAGTCCACCGTGGCCACCATCCGCGTCCACGGCCCGAGCGCCATCACTCTCCCGCCGGAGATCCCTATCATCATCCCCGAGACGATATCATCGGCCGCGCCTCCCCGCCCTGCCGCCCCCATCACCATCGAGCACGAGGTGCGTCCCCTACCCACCTCCACCACGCCAGACGATCTCCACTTCGACACCACGACGACCACCCACCGCCCGGCCATCATCGTCACGACGGCCCCGCCCACCACCCGCAGACCACCGGAGCCCAAGCGGCCGCCGGTGGCCGCCGCGCCTTACTGCCATTCCTCCGTTTTCCTGATACTTTTATCTGTGTTAATATGGCGGTTCAGTAGTTAGCTGAACGCGACCACCCCCGGGGACGCACGCAGATTATGTGCCGTTTATTGCTGACCTTTTGACATTGTGGTCCGCGCCCGCCGCCCGCCCCGATGGCCCGAGAGAAAGAGCCGGCCGGGTGCCGACACAATATGTGATCTTTCGATGCAGTTTTTATTAATTTTGTCTGTTTTGAAAATAAGTACATGTCTCGTTCGTTGTTTTTGTGGACATGTCGACTTCTTTTTTACGTTTTTCGTACTGTCTTTTTCTGGTTAAGTTAATTGTTTTTTTGTTAGCTGTGCCGTTTTTTAAAATCCATGTTGTCATGGGTCCAAGTTGATAGTATGGAGATTTTAAAAATTTTAATCCTCTGCGTTCGGTTAGTACTTTTGACAGACTTGTTACTGGTGTATTTTTAATGGTTACCTATGTGTAGGAAGTTCTATATTGTGATTGCGTTAATAAAATACTGGTTTCGTTGTCCTGTACCGAAAAATGAAATCCAGATTCGATTTATGCTGTTGCAACCCGCTATCGCAGAAGTGTATACTCGTGAACTGGATTTGTTTTTGTTTGTTCGGCTTAATTATTCTTCAACAAAAATGCCACACGTGATCTTTGGTCTGGAATTTTCCGTTCCTGATTAATTACGAGTGATTTGACTATACACATTACACATCTGACTGGGTTGTATGCCACGTTTGCCACGCACAACGACCCCGGTTTGAAAATACAGCATAGCATTCTTTACAATCAGGTCAATCACACAGGCAAAGTGCGCCTGAAAGGGCCATAATTATCTGATCGCACGAATCTTCCGGCACACAACCATAGTAAGTACTAACGTCACGTACTCCATGATACACAAAATTAATACTGCCGTATTCAAGTATATACTGCGATACTGCATATTCTTGTGTGCCTTGCGTTTGCGCATCATGTGTTTTTTGGTTTCTCTTCCGCTCAAATTTATATTAATTTCGACATTTATCGGTAACAGACACCTGTGGACGGATTTAGAATGCGTTGGCTCCGCGCCACGCGAGCTGCAGACCCTCAGCGTGGCGACTATCGAAAAGTTGTTGGTATTGCTGGAGTAATAGTGGTGTTCGGCTTATTCTTCATCGTAATTCTGCTGGTCCTCACAGCAAACAGCGAAGAAAACCTGCACCGTATGGAAGACCCGTTAGTCCTATGCAGTAATGCAACGCCAGCACACGCCGAGGCCGTTTCCATGGTATCCACTGATGGGAACCAGTCGTCGCCTCTGCTCTTGAGTGCGGAAACCATGAACTCCGTTGTGGACAACGGTTCGCCGTTCGATGCGGAGGTCATTAGGTCGATGTTAATACTGGCTGTACGGAGTGTTTTCAGTAACTTTACATCGGAAGACCGAAAAAGTAATCATGCGATATAGGAATCGTTGGCGTAATAGCAACCGCATTTGGCATCTGGAAAACTGTTTTATCAGTTGTTGAATACAAGTGATTTGAGTAGTTTGAACGGACTTAAGTAAGATACATGAGTAAGACCATGGTCTGCTCTTATTGATCTGTATGTAGGGTGTAGCTCTGTTTCTATAATGTCAAGTAATCTAATTCAGTCAATTAAAACGGAACCGCCCAGAACGGCAACAAATCTCAAAGGTATCTCAAAGAACGTGATAGTGCAGATTTTCGTCATCTTATCTCGTGGCTGCACAGGTCGTTTGCTAATAGTAAATTAATTTTTACTGGTTTTTATTTTTTTAATTAATTTTTTGGGTGTATGGAAGCGCTTTTTCACAAACACCAGCCAGCGTTAAATGAAAACTTTACCATCTAATGCATCCGTCAGAAGAGGTCATTCGAGAAATTCCACTCCAGCCTTTTGGATAACCGTTTGTATTGTTGCCGTTGGTATTAGCATTTGTTGCCGGTGGTTGTGACTCTGCGGGAACTTCCTATAGTCCACTGTATCTGTATATTATCATATAGTTCTAAGCGATCACGAATTGTTGACTCCTGAACCCATTAGCGTGCGTACGGTACAGATACACGTAATACTGGGTAAAAACTATACATGCATGAGTGATGGAGACATATGGCGGCGGAAACAATACTGAAATATGGCCTTTGCATACTAATTGCGTGACTGGCCGACTGATAATGCAGCATGATGCAGTATGTTAATTTTTCAAACTCACAAGCAACGAAATTTCTGCGTACGCTTAATGTTTGCGATTATGGCAAATGAAATAACGGTTCCAAATTTCATTAATCTACATCCGCACATCAGCTTTGCAAGTTTGCTGAACATCCGCAAACAACGATGTCGAAATCCCAGACTGCATTCTTTTTTGCGTTATTAATGGTGATTATTATCCTGTTGATCATTCTGATTTTGTTGTTGTTGTCTGCACTGATTAAATGTCGGGATGAGAAACTATTTTTGGCCCATCAAAAGATATTTACGCCAATGGAGTTAAGCCGTTCTGATGAGGTGTTCCACATAGCCGAGCGGAATGGAGCGTTAGTCACACAGCATGAGAAGAGTACGATCCCGTCTGGCAATGGACCATCCTCTACAACAATGAATTTTCCGGCCTTCTTCAACAACCGTGATTTTCCCACTACGCTAAACGAACAAGCAACACCAAAGGCTTCAACTCCTGTACCGCGTACATCATCGCCGAATACGCGCTTGCAGCTCAAAAAGGTACACACACGTAACTGGTTCCCTACAGCTGATTATCCTACAACAAGTTCGACAGCCATCGCTAATTTCACGGATTTCTCGGAATATATTAACGCCGCAAAACGTTCAAACGATCTCGAAGATTATCATGGCGATAGCCTCCCGCATAGTGAAATTAATTCAGTACAAATTACTAGTCCACAAAGTACAGTTAATTTTGTTCAAATGATATCGCCTCCATTTTCTACAATGGTTGTCTTGCTGCCGAAAGAAATTACTGCCGTACAACCGGAAGCAACGCAACCGGCAACCTCTTCTGGTTCCCAAGTCAAAAGCTTTTCTTTAACTGCCGATTTTATTACGAGTAGCGAAACCGAGCAAGTGATAAGCAACTCTAGTGAGCGGGAAGATATAATAACTCCGCACCCAGCTATGACGATTTCGCTAGCCAACTCCGGAAAACTGATGCCTGGTCTCGACGATTTGGAGGCAATCCTACCTACCAGTTTTACCGGCACCGTAGTTCCACATAAAGCTTCCGCAAATTTTGTGTCATCTAACGCTACAATTAGCGAAGATATGCCCAACCTTAGAACTCCGACATTACCGACGGAAGATTCTACTTTTGTGCAAAATACAGCAGCACCAGAAGATGGACGCAAAAAACAGAACCATACGAGCAAAATAGTCTCTCTCGTAACGCTAGTGGACCGTGCACAAACGAATGTCTCCACCAAAATGAGCCACAGCGTAAACATCACCGGTAAACCACGAATTCCAGAAATTTCAGAAAGCAAAGAAAACGTCACAGTTATTTCGCTATTGCTGATGCTACCGAAACATTTAACAGCGACTAAAAATGTGAAGGAAAGCCCACTCTCTCTCCTAAAATATAGCACCTTTCGAAGCACGCAACGAAAGGAACTAAGGTTTACTACCAAGAGAAAAGTGGCAACTGACGGAAGTCAAGATTACGTCGAGGATGAAATATGGGATTTCGATTCTACGGAAGACGAAGAAACTCACTCTCAACACGTCAAATCAAAGAAATCATCAGCGTCTTTTCGGCGACGGGGCCAGCAATCTGGTTGGAATTATCGGCCGGGCCGCGGTTCACAAAGGCACCGAAGACCTCTTGGCTATGCATTTAAACTTCGAGGATAATTTTCTCGTGTACGATACTCCTAGTTTATTTACGAGTTTTCCTACACTAGACCATCAATTCATTAAGTAAAAAATTACGTCTACAATACGCTGGATTTATTTACGGCATGGTGGAGCCACTGTACTGTGTGTGGTGCCTACGTGCGCCAATTCCACAGTTGGCGCGCCACTGCCTTCTGCTCTACGCTGTATGCCAAGTTAATTGGGAATTCTTGATTTATCGAGAATCTCGAGTGTATGGAATTTCGTTTCGTGGACAGGTTCATAAATTTCCAATCCTTTGCTGTATCAAAACCATCATATGAAATTTCAAAATTGTTGGGCCAAAACTGTAAAATAAACTAAATATAACATAATAAAAATTATGACTTAGTGGCTTTCTTGGCTTAAACCTATATGTGAAGCATTTTGTTGTAGATAAGTACCCTCGCAAAAGGACAATCTCTAAAAAACTCAAGCACTTAAGCGCAAACGTATACCGGAAACCGCCATTCTTGAAGGTTCTGTGCTTCAAATATCTACCGTTGCTTAGGCCTTTTCGCCAGCCCGTGAAAAGGCATGCCCTATGTCACGTATTACCAAATACGTATATTTTATTTATTCCGCGAGCTAACCAGAGAACTGACTAATCTGTAGACTGTATGTCAGGAATGTAAATATTCATAAAGGTTAACGTTGCTAAGCACTTGAAGTCGTATACAAAGTACATGCCTTCACACCTTCCCCAGTGTGTTTGTAGTTAAACACACTCAAGCACACAGTTAAGAACCAAATTTAGGATCCGCTATTAATCGATCCGGTTTCACTATGGTTCGTTCCGTTCTTCGTAAATTTTCAACTGGCTGCGGTGGCTTGACCTTTTTCGGTTTGGTTGGCTGTTGAGCTGCCGCTGGGTCATTTTTCGCTGTTGTTGTCTCTTTGACGTTATCTGGCGGAGGTTTCACCGTTTCATTAGCAGGGCGCGCTTCCTGTTTCGGTGTTTCATCCGCCATCCGTGCTGCAGAATTGTTCTGTGCGTCGACAACTGGCGTTTCTGGCAATGTACTGCCAAGTTTCACTTCACTGGTTCCAGCCAGTATCGCGGTCGAATTTGATTATAGTGTCGGCGCCAGACTGTTCCGTTGACGGAAATCTCCCAGATTCGGGCGCCGTCCCGCTCGATCAGTTTTCCACTGACCCAGTCAACGTCGCGACTGGGGCGGAAATCTTGAACGAGAACCAGCTAACCAGGCTGAAAGCTCTTCGGAACTGTCCGCTTGTCGAAATTCCTTCGGTATCGTTCGCGTTTACGTTCGGCCGTAGTCATCATGACGGGGATCAGCAGGTCCAACGTTGAGCGCATTTTGCGGCCCATGAACAGCTCGGCTGGCGACTTGCCCGTTGTGGCGTGTGGAACGCTGCGATACCGCCAGAAGATCTGACGCAGGGCAGCTGGGAGTGTTTTGCCATCTTCCATCAGCTTCGCGATTCCCTCTTTCACGGTCTGTACGTAACGCTCCACTTGCCCGTTGGATTGTGGGTGACCCGGTGGCGTTCGGATGTGCTTAATCTCAAACTGGTTACAGAAATCGATGAACTGCTGTGAAGTGAATTGCGTACCGTTGTCGGAGACGGCTTCTGCAAATACTCCGTAGCGACTAAACATCGTGAGCAGAGCGTCGATGACAGTTTCGGTCGTGGCAAGCTTCATGGAAATCACTTCTGGCCACTTGGACATGGCGTCCACTACCACGAACAGCATGGTTCCATGGTACGGGCCGGCGAAGTCCATATGTACGCGCTTCCAGGGTGCATCTGGGACCTCCCACTGGGCCAGCGGAACCTTCGCGGTGTCGTGAGCTCGTTCCGTGCAGGTGCGGCAGTCTTTGCTGACCTGCTCGATTTCACGGTCCTTCTGCGGCCACCAACAGTAACCTCGGGCTTCTGCCTTCATCTTTCCAGCCCCCATGTGGTCTTCGTGCAGATATGTCAGCAGCTGCTGGCGGAACTTCTCAGGAATCACAGTCCAGTGACCCCAGCAGACACAGCCGTTCACCATGACCAGTTCGTGCTCCAGCCGTTTGTACGGTCGGAGTTATCGGAAGTGGTGCTAGGCCAGCCGTTTAGGATGTAACGGCTTACTTCTCGGAGCTCCGGGTCGACCAGCGTCTCCTCCGCGATCGCTGCGACTGACAGCGGCAGGTGATTGGCGTTGTCGCTATGCACGGCACTCACGACGTTGTCCATGCCGAGACCGGATATGCCTTCCAGCTGCGTAGAATGCAGTGGCAGGCGGCTCAACCCGTCTGCTTGGCCGAAATCCTCCGTCCTGCGATACTCGATAGAAAAACTGTATCCCATGAGCAGCAGCGCCCAACGCTGTAGGCGGTTAGCGGTCACGACGGGAACGCCCTTCCGGCTGCCGAAGACGCTGAGAAGCGGCTTATGGTTTGTCAGCAGCGTAAACTCCCTCCCAGCGATGTACTGGTGAAATTTCCTGCAACCAAACACCAGTGCCGAAGCTTTTTTCTCTATTTGGCCATAATTCTTTTTGGCCGCACTGAAACTCTTGGACGCGTGGGCAATTGGTCGCTCTGTCCCGTCGGGGAACCGGTGGCACAGGACAGCACCAAGGCTTTACTGTGAGGCGTCGGCAGCCAGCACCAGTGGCATTTCCGGGTTTAAGTGCACCAGGAATGTCGCCCGGACGATGTCCTTTTTCAGTTCTCGGAACTGACGAGCACATTCCTTTGACCAGTCCCATGTCACTCCGGTCTTCAGGAGATTGTGGTAGACATTACACTTCGTCGATACATCAGGAAGGAACTTCCCGTAGTGATTTACCAAGCCAAGGAAGGCGCGTAGCTCGCTGACGTTCCTTGGTTCGTCCATATCCAGCAGTGCTTTGGCGCGGTCGCGCGATATGTGTCGGCCGCGGCTGTCCACCACAAAGCCAAGGTACTCCACCGATTCTTGCATGAACCGGCACATGGTCTGCTTGCGCGTCAGGCCGTTTTCTTCGAGCTGCTGCAGGACTTTTTCGAGGTTGCGGAGGTGTTCTTCTTCCGTCGCACCGTTGACAATAATGTCATCTAGGTAGACAGCGACACCTTCACAGCCCTGCAGGATCCGCTCGACGATCTGTTGAAAGATGCTCGGACCACTGGCCACGCCAAACGGGAGACGGTTGTAGCGAAACAGGCCTTTGTGTGTGTTGACCACAACCAGCTGTTTGCTCTCCTCGTCCAGCTCGATTTGGGCGTATGCTTCGGCCAGGTCGAGTGTACTGAATTTGCTGCCACCATTGAGTTTCGCAAACAACTCGTCTGGTGCCGGGAGCGGGTACTTCTGGACATCCAGGGGGTCGTTCAAGCCTGTGCTGAGGTCCGCACATGTCCGGATATCACCAACCCGCTTCTGAGTACCGACGATCGGAGCTGCCTACTCGGCATGATCGACTGGTGTCAGGATACCGCGTTCCACCAGTCTGTCCAGGTCCTTCTCTACCGCATCGCGGAACGCGAAAGGCACAGTTCTGGCTCTACAGAACACCGGCTTTGCGTTCGGCTTCAGGTACAAATGTGCTTTGCACTGTTTGCAGGGCCCTAATTCGTCGCGGAAAACGGCTCGGTGGCGGTTCAGGACTTCGTCAAGCTTGAGGTCACCAGCGACCAGCCGGATGGATGGCGCCTGGAGATCCTTGAGGCTTAGTCTGCTTAGATCCAGTGCCTGGATCCAATCGCGTCCAAGGACGTTGCCACCTTGCGCAACCACCACTATCGGCAACGATTTCCGGGTCTGAGCGTGTGTGACCTTTACCGTGGCCGTTCCCATAACACGTAAGGTATGGCCGGTGAAGCTGCGCAGTGGATGCGTGTATGGGACCCGTTTGGGTGAACCAATCTGTCTCCACCGTGGTTATGGTGACACCGGAGCCTGTATCGAGCACCGTCGACACTGGGGTGCCGTTCAACTGCACTGGTACGTAAATGGATTGCCCAATCGCGGCGTCAACCGACATGACGTCGAACTCTTCTTCGACCATCATGGTTCGCCGTCCATCTCGGCCTCGCTGTGACGGGTGCTTGCGGCTGCGGCATACTTTGGCGATGTGCCCTTTCTTCCCGCAATTCCGGCACACAGCGTCCTTTGCCCAACACTCTGTGCGCGCGTGGTTAGCTCCGTATCCGGCGCACGGTGTGTCACCTCCGGGTCCACTTCGAACTGGCGCGTTGCCTCTGCCGCGTCCAGCTCCCTGTCTGTTTCCCCGCGCAAGGTTGCCTCCGCCTCTTCTCGGCGCGCCTTCGATCCTTGCTACTTCAGCGGCTGACTGGCCGCGCTTCGTACTCTTCGCGAGCTCGTGTTGTTGAGCCAATTCGAGCGCTTTTTCCAAGGTTGTAAAATCCTTGGTCATAAGGTGCTGCCGAGTTGCGTCATTAGTGACCCCGTTTAGAAATGTCGATGACATGTTCTTTTCGAGGTCATCAGCAGGGAAGTTTCAGTTGATGTCTTTGCGGCGGAGTTTGTTGGAGAAATCAAGGAGAGTTTCTCCAGCGTCCTGCTGCAGTCGGAAGTAATTCGCCCATTCGACGGTGGCATTAGTCTTCCTGACATAGGCCTGCTCGAGCTTGTCCACGATCTGTGCATTTGTATAATCATCAGGATCGCGGGGCAAGCACATCGAATGTAACATTTCCATCGCTTCAACCCCAAGAGCGTCAAGCAGAATGGCCTTTTGTTCGTCGGTGTCCGTGACCTTTCGCAATTTGATGTAATTGCGATAACGAAACTGCCAGCTGCGCCAGGTCATGGTCGCTGGCTCGAAACGGAGAAGGCCAGATCCGCTATCATCTTTGGACGGTGTAGAAGCAGGTGCAGAGGTAGTACTGTTTGGCATGGCTGCGCGTATGAGTTAGGAAACACTCCTTCACGCCAGAAATGTCACGTATTACCAAATACGTATATTTTATTTATTCCGCGAGCCAACCAGAGAACTGACTAATCTGTAGACTGTATGTCAGGAATGTAAATATTCATAAAGGTTAACGTTGCTAAGCACTTGAAGTCGTATACAAAGTACATGCCGTCACACCCTACCCGGTGAATCTGATTTCATATACTCTGTAGTTACCTGGTTGTTCTTGATGAAATTTGCATGGACTGGCAAAACCTAACTCCTTTCGAGGTGCTAATGCCAAGGTACGCTAAAATAAATATGCGAGTTTCTTAAGAAGCACCATCAGCGGTGTTTCCGGACGGGCTTGTTTGCACGGAGCGCGAAGCGCGAGGTGCTGCAATTAACTGATCATCAAGACTACACGCTCCATAGCAGAGTATATACTTCCACAGCAGAGTTGTCTGACGCCAGAAAGCGCGTCACCGTCACCTCTTTCCTATGGGATATGTGGAATTCCACAATATTGATTCCATTTCCAGTGGCACGTATAATTTTCATGTGGTACTGGAAATGCGTAACATATCTCAGTGGCTGTTGCTCGCGCTCGGTGCGATAATGTGGTTATCAACCACCACTAGTACATACATGATACAAAAGTACGTGTACGAAACCGCATAATTATTTCTTGTTAATGCTTGGTAGCGGTCAGGCTTTTTTGTATACTTAGTCTTGTGCTGATGGGTGTGTTTTAGAATTGGCATAAACTGGATTTTCCTTCTGTAATATGTCTGCTCTCTTGAAATGTAAACGGGGAAAGTTTTACTAGGCGCACATGTACTACATGCACATGTAGTCTAGCCGTGCGTGTGTGCCTGGCACTGCCTGCGTATGTTCCCTGTATACGTACGCTTTGGGTCTTGTTTCCCAGCGGGATGCTCATATAAACTGGCTTGTTCCCTGCGGACTTAAGGGATTTGGCCCGGTACACAGAATCCGTACAGTTCACACTTCACAGTGTACTCCAATTCAGTTCGAAATGTATTTATCATGCTATTGATTATGCAAATAAAAGGCACTGCTACCAAATAGCAGATGGGAAAGAGTTGTTACTGAGAAGAACAATTGTTACCTGGGAAAAAAAGTAACCGACGCTCAAGAAAGGCGTAAGCCGGTGTAACTCCACTTCTAACGGGTTTATTGTGTCCAGCTTTATAGTTTATCGTTCGTGGACGCTCTCGTGTGCAAGCCACATTTAATCTTGCACCAGCCAGCCTTTAAACATCAGCCGATCAAAATTGTGCGGTGCTCGATCGCGTCTACTTCAAGCCACGTCGCGCGACCGTTTTATGGAGCCAAGAATGTACTGACGATGGTGTTGCTTCCGCTAATGAGCGATTCTTTGCTTGTAATGCCGGCTGTAATAAAGAAGAAAAAATTATGAAATCCATAAGTTATTATTGCTTACAGGCACAGCTAACATTTTTGTAATTATTTCAAGTATAACTTCAGGGAATATGGAGAATACATACTCGTACTTGTATAGTTTTTAATGTTTGAAATCGAACTACATAGTGGTGTGTCCGCTTTAGCACTTTTTTATTTCAACGGGTATTACGTATTAAAGTACGCTGCATATTTCAAGCGTTATTGATTTTAATTTCTGATAAAATTTTTAAAGCCAGAGTAGCGCAAGAGATAGGAAAGCGATTAATTATAACAAGCTTCTAGCCACCCAGTTTTATGACATCAGTAAACTTAAAGCGCTACTTTAGCCGCTCATTGTTGTCAGCAACCGTTCTGTGGAAAATTATTAAAAAAATCTGAGCACAGTAAAAGATCAAGTTAATTTCTGCCCTGGATACGCATTTTCAGTTTGTAGTCCACGTACGCTTGTACATATCCCTCGATTGGCTTATTGGCTTATTCACGACCTTAGCACCATTATTGAACCGCGGTCCCGTCAGTCGATTTCTTGGTATTGTCACGCTGTGTGCTTGATGTATAGAGCAGCCGCCCTCGGTGAATGCGGGTATAGATTCCATGCATTTCCTATCGAAATGCTCACTTTATTGCATCCTTTTTCCCTTGTTTCTATATTTTTCCCTTTTTGGGCAATAAACTATTATTTTATGGAAGCCCCGTGTCCTTCCACATCCATATTTATCTGTATTTCGATGGAGTGTTAGACCTCCCTCGTGTCAATATGTACAGTATTACGCCGGATTGCGTTATATGTATTGTAATATGATACCAACTACCAAGTCACTGACTCCTTTGTGACACACGAAATTCAGTGAGTTAAATGAAGCTGGGTTGTAATTGTTCTGCACTGTGTGTAAATCTAATTTTGATTAGGAACATTTAATAATATTAATTATTTTGGGAGCCAACCGAAACCTCTACCGTGTGGATTATTGCTATTTTTTGTCGATGTTTGAAATAAACTGACACAGTCACACAGTCGAATTTCTTTGTATATTGTTTACTTTAGGATTTTCTGGCCGCGCAACGTCGAATGTGTTCTCAAGCGAAAAACCCACATTTGGCACAATGGCATCATTTTATCAGCACATATCTAACGTTCTTTTATTATGTACTCTTCTTGGGTGCTGCACAAAACGAAAAAATTTTAAAGCATCAACACCTTTCGGTTCAGAATGCATTAAAATTCCGGTAAAGCGAAATCAGCATTGTGTAAAGGAGCTGCTGATGGAGACCGGTGTAGAAACCTACAAGGCACAATTCTCATATTATTTTCTTAGTATTATGTAGAGATCACAAAAATCGGCTAAAATAATGAAAACTCCCTTACCGTTTTTCCCGTGGTATCAACCGTTCCACAGGCTGCGGTTCCTGCTGTGCTTAAACCACAGATGAGGATTTTGCCGCTGCTCAGGCCCAGAAGGGCGTTAACTTTGCTGAACTTGGATGTAATGGCTGTTCCAATGTATTTACCAGTGGTGCCGGTAAACCAGTACTGCGGATTATTAACGCCATCTAAGATGCAATAATTATGATTGTGAGAGCACAGTCGAAAGGGAAGGTAATATCACGTACCGTAGCTGTATGTTACTCCGTTCAGCACCGTCTGGGCATTGGCTCCACCGTACTCAGTGTAAATCTGACAGCTGTATTTGGTCGAACCAGTTGCAGCGGAGCAATAGCCGGCGGCGGTAGGCTATTAATAATCGCTTCGATAAACTACTGCTTTGAAGAACCCTTATCAAAAAAAACAGGCACTCTTACATTTTGCAGCCAAAAATCAGTGGAGTCCTGTACATCCCATCCAACAATCGGTCCAGCTGGAGCGTTAAGGAACACTTTGCCGATTGGAACGGGAGCTCCAACGGGGGTCAGTTTGCCCGTGGAATCGACCGTCACTTTTACGGTGCAGTTACCTAAAGTTTTTCTTTCATCGTGGAATCATGCTGGTAATATAGCAGTTATTTTGTAATAGACGACTGTATGATCTTTTTTAGGCCATTATTGTTTGATCATGATTAAAAACTGAATTTGACAAGTGAAATTGAATTTCGAACGGTTGAAAGCGTATTAGGAAAATATACCATTGAAGGCGTATACTGCTGAGTTCATGTTGGAACTGTCCAGACGCACAATCTGATCGATACCGGTCGTGCAGAATGAGCTTGGGCAAGTGCCGGGAACGCGGATAATGGGCGCTGTGAATGCACTTTCAATTCCGACGACATTGCTACCCCGTTCGATCCAGTAGACGCCCTGGTCGCCGAGCCCGGTGCCCCACGAGTTGGCAATCATCCAGTACGGGATACCATTGCTATCCTTACACCAACCGATAATGCGTACAGCATGACCACCTTCTTTTGTGGCACCAGCGCCAGGTCCACGATATGCCCCTATTAAGATATCAAAATATATTTGATCGAAACGGGAATTATAAGAAGGGACCATCTGGTCGTGCAAACCTTGTGCGGGCTTCCACTTCTGCCAATCGGTCCAGATAGTGATACTGGCGGTTATAGGACCGTTGGTCATAATCTCGGTTTGCATGTCCTTGACGATCTGGGCAATTTCGGTTTGGTCGTTGGGATCGTTGATGTAATGCGTCCAGTACGAATCATCTGTAAAACACAAACGAACATAAAGTCACATACAGTATACAAGCGAACATAAAATCGTCACATTACAGAAGATCGCTTGTTGTCTTTTAACACTTGGGACTTAAGAGCCAAATACACCGTATAACCTTTAATTCAAGCAGGGCTTTCACTGACAGCCACGATTAGTAAGCACAGTTTTAGATTATTGCTCTGGTTTGTTGAGAATCTGACCAAAATGCGAGCTGATATACCGGTATGTTTTGTACATTTAGCCGTTGCGGTTCTATGTTTTACGATAATCAACAACAGACCTTGACGAAGATCGGCGGCAGGATTCGACGGTGTGTAGTTAGGGTTAGTGCATGTTGCTGGGCAGTTGAGCGGTATCGCTTGAGGAATTGCCGGATACGGCTCACAGCCGACCATTTGGATATTGCCTCCCGTAATGTAGCCCTTCATGGCAGCATTCGAGTAGGCGGTGGCGGTGTTCCCTCCGTCATCGCAACTACGAGACGATCCGTGTGTCATGGAACCTCATGTAGGAACCGTGCGTACCGTACTGTTTCCATGACTTACTTTTGTTGGCCAGTTTTCTGGGGTGTATAGCATGCTGCTAGATGGAGTGCCGATACGTAGGTCTGATCGACTTGTCCGGATGCGATACACAGACGATCAGAGATCACACTGGCGGAAGAAACAGCCTATTCGTAAATGCAGAAAATTAATGGCAAGACCTGACTGATTCTTCGTTTAACTGATAGTGTTCAAGGAAAGCTGGAAAGGCATCGTGCTCTTATAAAAACGGTAGATTCTACTCTTCTATCTTTATGGGGAAATCATACAGTGTCGAATACACTTCCCACTTACATATATGGCTTAGTTTAGAGTGGAATGCAAGTTTGAGTGCGTATTTTTAGAGGTTAGACCTATGTAAACTGGAGCGAGATCGCAAGGTATTTGCAAACTTTTATAATCACTTACCCAGCACGTGCCGCACTGCCCCTGGTCGCGAATATCCTTGATGCTGTTGCAACCGGGCCACTGTGTCCGCGCATCAAAGCAGTCCGGGATAACCGCCACGGTTCGGCTTTTTCCACGGGACGGCCGGTTGAACTTGGGGTGCTTTTTCTTTTCCTCCTCGGTCAATGGTATTTCACCGCCTCGTCGACGCGGCGACGGGTCATCATTGTCATTACCGGAATCAGGCAAGCTGACATGCGGATGATGAGGACGGTGCGGTTTGATGTCTCCTTCGGGATCGGACGCTGCCAAGTGATCCACTGCAGGCAGGTAGACCGCATTGCTAATTTCCAAAAGGGCAGTTCAATCTAAAGGCTTCTGTTCTGAGTATTTTTATAAAGGTAGGCACAATGAGTGTTACCTGTACTGGCTGTACACAATGCCCACAGCAATTACCAGAAGGCCGAAGTGACGCACCATGGTTGACTCTTGAAGCAACTGGAGGAACCGAAAGCGACGCGGTCGGCAGCGACTGAACTCTCATGACTGACTGCGCCACTACTTTATATATTATACGAGGTACTTGAGCGCTTTTTCTGTGCAGATATTGGCTCGGTTTTGTGGATCATTAAATTTTGCTCCACATAGCAATTTGGAGACGTTTTGTTGCTTTCTTCTGATAAAAAAGAATTAACAGAATTAACCTGGGTAGCAACTGGCGAGTGGCCTCCATATAGGTAAGTGAAGTAATGGTTTCATTCAAGAAAGTTGTAAAACGGTATTAATGCCGGTCGCCAAGATCCATAAATATTCCAGATCCACGGGCCATAAATATCCCATTATCATGTACTCGACTATCCACATTGTAAAATCGAGCGAGCTAACGTTTAACAATGAACCAAACCAATGCACCGGTCGTTCATATTTGTGCGCTTTTTGACCGCGTTTATCAAAGGCCAAGTTCACGAAAGACTGCTATCGCGCGACTGGATAGTTTTACGGCCGTGAAAATATACTAACGGCTCTACGGCTTCTGTTGATAAGCATTTCTCTGTACATTCCCGGAAGTCATTAAGAAAAGCCAAAGACACTATAAAACCTAAACCAAGTTGTTCCCTGGATGCAGAAGGCCGTTTGTAAGCAATGTCAAAGAAATGAATGTCAGTCTTTCCTCCTGTTTGTTACATTATCCCGAAGGCATATGCAAGATATGTATCTGTTGCAATTTTAAATGAAAATTGCACGGATTTTGAATTCCGAATTATTTACCGTATTGCAAAGAAATAGGAAGTGTTTCTACTAGAGTCTCAAAAATATTATAACGTAGGCTTGGGCGAAGAGCAGAACTATGGAACGCTGAAGCGCAGCCGAGCACTTTTTTCGCTAGAGTAGGTAATAATAGTCTAATTTACACAAACCAAGCTGTTCGTTACGCTAGCCGTTATCGAAACCATATTTTCTCAATAAATTGGGCACTGTAAATTTTCACGGATGATTCATCTAGATGTGTCGTCAGTTACCCTCGATTTCGTGGTAGTCAGACACTGGAAGACAATACTTTGCTTGGAATATTGTATGCAATAAATTCTGGTGCACAATGCGGCAGTGAGGGATGATAATTCAAATATGCTACTGAAAAGGTAACACTCCTACTGCTATTATCATTTGTTCTAGTTATGTCGTTGCATGAGACTTTATGAGACGTGGATAACATTATATGAGCAACACTTAATCTTTGCATTTTTGAATGCTATCAGGCAGTGACCGCATCCACTGAATTAGTTAGATGAGTAACTCAAAACTTTCCGAAGAAAGCAGATCATCACCGATAAGAGATCCCAATGAAACTTTGTCGTACTACTGCTTAATTAATATTTGCTGGCGGCTTAGAGCAGTGATAACACAAGCAGATGCCAGGTGTGATAAGTGCTGTCCAAAGCTGCAGAATATCATACGCTCTTCGTAAACGAAATCCGTTAGTAATAATTAACATCTCCTGAGCTTAACCTTGTAGTTGTGCAAGCGTTTGCTTTCGTGTAAACGCGAGACTGGAATAAAATTATATATGGTGGTACAATATTTAGGCTAATATGGTTGGCATATGTTTTTTATCCATTATATTTGTCGCAGTCTGTTGCTTTCAGATCAACAGGTAAAGAGCGCAAAACTAACTCGAGCAGTAAGACATAATGATATTATTAATTCATATTTTCATGAAATGTACGTAGGTAATAGGTAGGTAGTTTTCCTTTGTAAGCCATCGGCAATTATTGGAATTTTTTGCAGCGTCCTTTTTGGAGAAGCGGCCGCATTTGACCTTCCGCATAAAACGAGCAGCGCCGGCGGCTTGCGCCAACGCGGAGGAGAAGTTCCATTGACAGTGAAAGAGCAGGCAAAGCATCCCAGATTTCGGCGTTCACTGCGCAGCAAACGCGACACTGCTGATGCAGTTCCGCTGTGCTTTGACGCGCGTGACAAATGGCCCAAATGTCAAAGCATCCGCGAGATTCGTGATCAAGGTCAATGCGGCACATGTTGGGTAAGGGCAAATGTACAACACTATGCATTTATAATATTTAGCGATAGGATTTTAATTTATAATTAAATTATTTATAACACCGATACTATCCTTTTAAAGCAACCCAAAAAATCACACTTCTACCACATTTACAATATATATGTTAATACAGCAGCATGCAAGAATTACAACCACTTTATCGCATTACTTTTGATAAGTGATGATTTCAACTTTATGTATCGGTAATCACGCGGTGCAGTTGCAGTACCATCAGTTCTAAGTTTGGTATCGATATTGCAGTTATTGCTCGTTGTAACCGCACAAACTACCAGAACAATAAGCCTGCTGCTCAGTATCTGTAAGAGTTATATCAAGTATGGCAGCTTTTTGAAAGCCTTTCTTACAAATTTCTTTCAAATTTTATTTCAGGCTGTGGCAGCTGCCAGTGTACTTTCAGACCGACTGTGTATCGCTTCGGGACAGAATGACCAGACTTTTGTATCGGCATTACATCTAGCGGCTTGCTCTTCGCCAGAACAAACCGGCTGCGACAAGTAAGCTTGATTTTTAGTAGCAGTTAACTGCAGTTTTGGCACATTTAAAGGGTAAAATACATGGAATTTCTTACCATCTCACATATACGTACGCGTACGTCTTTCCTCTTAAAGTATTTGCGTTTTGACTATCACTAGCGTAACAAAATATGATGTTACCTGCAGTACCTGTTATCAGTGATGTTACCTGCAGTTGCAACAGTGGAGGAAATGTGGTTTCGGCGTACCAGTACACCGCTCGATATGGCTACATTACAGGCGGTAATAAGACTGGCTGTGAACCGTACCCAATGATCAACCGCCCGATCCCACTTGACTGCCCTACCACATGCACCAATCCAAACCATATCCCACAGAATCCCGCTGACGACCTTCGAATGATTCATCGAAAACCAGGAACGGATAACGGTGAGTGCCAAAAAATTATTCTCAATTAAAGTGCACCCCTTATGTAAATAAAATTTTCAATAGAACATGCGTACTGGACGCATTTTCAGTCTGGTTATTTCGACGACGACATCAGTGACACCGTGAAGGCTATGCAGATGGAAATTATGACCAACGGTCCAGTTACCGCTGGAGATATTATACTCTACACAGACTGGCAAGACTGGAACCCGCTGCAAGGTACAAACATCGGAATGATTTCAAGAAAGTTTTATTTATTAAAATTTTATGTAATTATTTGATTCGTTGACTGAATTAATTTACTGTATAATAAGACCCAGACGCACGAAAGCTTTGGGACATTTAAAATGTGAGGGTGTCGTTAGGAGCATACCGTGGACCCTCTGAAGATGCAGAATTTTTTGGTTACCATGCGGTGCGCGTCATCGGCTGGTGCACGGATCAGTTCAATGTACCGTACTGGACGATTGCAAATTCCTGGGGCGCTGGTGTGGGGGATGGCGGAGTATACTGGGTGGAGCGCGGCAAGAACGTTATCAATGTAGAATCGGCATTCTCGGCACCGGTGGTTAGTAACGCCGCCTGTCCGGAGGCGGTGGACGTTGATGTCACCTGTCCTTCGCTATGCGACAGCGCCATAGATCAGATTGTTCGGCTGGATAGTGCAAATATGGCATCTCCGATATACGTATTTCAAGGTGCGGTTTTTACCGATAACATTGGTAATCGATTCCTCTTTTGAATGTGTTCCTGCGTATAGGTGCCTGCGTGACCGAAGTAGCAATAACTTTGGACGGGAAGCTGAAAGCACTTGGAGAACCAGTACCCACAGCGACTTTGTTCGTAGGGACCCCTTCTGGACGGATCAGCGGCTGGGATCCGGAAAACAGCAAGAGTTTTTGGCTGCGAAACGTACATAAGTCATAGTAGTGTACCGTTTCGTTGATTTTTTGTAACGTCGCACTTTGCAACAGTCTACGGCGTCCTCGTACTGCTCGTCGCTGCCTAATTGTGACGTGTACAAGTGTGCCACGGACCCTTCTTCCGGAGGTCAATCTGCTCAGACTTATCTCAATGGCACCAGATACAGCTACGGTAATTTGTGCTTCCCTCCCTTGCAAGTCCACGTGCATTTGGCAATCTTTTTAAGCAAAGGCTATTTCGCAGTGATGAAGTATCCTTCGTACTGGATTGCCGGCTCCGCAGGCGTCGATATCGGCAATCTGATAACGTCTAAATTTACACAAGTAAACGCTCTCCTGAGCTTGGACCTGGAAGGTGTCCCAGACATTCTTATATGCGGCATAAGTTCTTCCGGTGATGCAGGATGTGGATACATCAATGCTGCCGGCAATACGGTACGGAGTACGGGCTGGAACAGCCATCTTAATCAACATTTTAACGTTTCCGTTTTACGGTTTCCTTTCAGATAAGTTCCAGAGTTATGCCTGTTCGAGATGTCTTTAAAAACTGCTGAGCATCCGGAATAAATGGCCGCAGTAAACCGATTTAAGTGCTGCACGCTTTTCGCTTTAAATTTGTTTAAAATTTTGGCTGGAAATCGTCTTGTTTTTACGAACGCTTCATTGAACATGCGCAGCACTTCGCACAGTTTCAGTAATTTCGTCGCTTTCCCGCTTTTTGGGCTTTCTTACTTTTTGTTTGCTCTGATAATTTATCTCGCAATCGTTCGCCGGTTTCACGCGTATGCTCCACATTTAACTGCTTCTAAGTGTATCCGTCAGTAAAAGAAAACGGATTGTCGTTCTGTTGAAAAACCTACTGTTGAAAAATTTATGTACATATATGTAATGCTGATGTTGTCTTATTTATTCACTGCAACATAACAAAAACATGTTCGAAAAGCAGCATAACAAAAAGGCAAAAGGTTGTCTTGAAAGCTACCCTCAACATGCACAACACAATTATGAGAAGTTACATTAAGATACTTACGAAAGTTGCAACGCTTTAATAAGAAAATTCTTTGAGAACACCTCTGTACAATGCCGGTTAGAATGGTGCAGGTGGCAAAAAAATCTTTAATATCATTGTGAGTGCTAAACAAGAAGACTTCCGGAATGGAATTAAGGATAAAATTTTCTATAGGTCGATGCATTAGATCTAAACCTTAACGGCTTTTTTTATAGTCTTTGTAAAGTGCACGTGCATACAAATTAACAAGTCACATGCTCCACCGTTGTGAGGTCGTGCGCTGACCTATTATCAGACTAGCACGACCTGATTGCATGCACGCTTCTCATGTATGACTTCAACATTTTTAAAACTGCTTTGAATTAAAAGCCCATACTTCATTAAGCAACGATCGATTACAAATTATCAAGCAAATGTAAACAAAAATGAAAAACTAGGAAGTTCCTTAGAAATCCGTGGTTAAGCAGCTGGCAGCTTGAATCGCACGTTTTTTGTATACGTACCGAGTCGCACTACCAAACTGCTGTATGTTACCAGTTTCGTTGCACGCACCATTCCAGTTTGTTTACAGACATGTGCAAATGTTTACAAAGCACAACAATGAATTTATTATTTACCAACTGCTGGCCGCACCATGTCACAAGTAGCCACAACACCACAACAGCCTTGGTTTACGAAGCTCAAATACAGGAGGACGACGATTAATTTGGGTGACAGCATTAAAGGCTTGATCCGCTTGACAGAGTACATACTTCATAAACGGTACGGGCACTCTGGCAGTAATCCGCAAAAAGTTTGTAAAAATGCAGACCTGATGCATCTGTACTATGCATTTAGAATTATTAATTTATCATTGCGCAAACGGTGCTAACCAACCGGGCTTCCCTAATTGCTTTTTATCACGTTCTTCCCAATGTTCAGCCGAGTTAACAACGAACGAATACTGACATCAACTTTCCTACCTGCTGGCTCTCAAAGTGTACAGCGAATTGAATCTCTTCAAAATATTAACGGGACTTCGTCGCGACCGCTTGACAGTGGCAACAAACAAATCCCTCTGGATGACCTTTACCTTCCTGTACATTCCGAAGAGCATGGACCAATCAGCATCTCGCAAAAGATATTGAGTAGGCTCTGCAAGGCAACTATTATCACAAAATTCAATAAACAGTCACAGTGTAGTGCATATGATATTATAGGGAGATGGCGCGCAGTACATGACAACAACGAAGTCATCTGGCAAAAGTTACTGGCCTTTGTGCGAATGGCGCTGTATGCGGGTGACGTGGGAAGCAATTGGTAAGTTAAAATATTTTATTCATTTGCACACTTCCGCTATTTACACTTTAATTGGGATTGTGGTTATATCAAAAACTCAACAATATATAGATATTTACGTAACAGCATTATCTCTAAGTGTTGACCATAACTGTCCATAAGTAAAAAAAACTGATTCAAAATTACATATTTGGAATGTTTTACAGGTATCTTGTTATCAACTTCCTGCTTCAGGGTCACTATGTGTGGAGTGGATTGACCTTAACGTTTATTTTGGTACCACAATGCGTCGTGGCGTTTCGTAGCCTGTTAGTCGCGCTAACGCCGATGGTGCTTGCACAAAAGCGTGAGATTCCTTTAAACGGTAGTTAAACTGTATACGATATCATAAACGGAACTCGAAGACACGAAAAGAATCTTCTGCAAATGTACTGAATAACTACAAACTTTATATCTTCTTTATATCTATATATTTTTTGTGTTATGACTTTTTACATACTGTAGTACTAAACACTAATGAAAATTGAACTTGTGGCAGTAATTTTTTTGCTGAATGCCTTGGTAGCTTCCTTCTGCACTTACTTCAAGAAGGTTGAAACGTGGATATTCATCGGACATTTTCTTCAGTTTGGTCCTGTAATCAGGTACAAATACTAGAGACTCGCATCGCAATGGAATTTTAAACGGCCTTAGCTGTTACAGAAGTCAAAATAGTGTGATTTAATATCGTAACATCGGTCTAGTATTGTGATTTAATAGTAAGGATGTACAAACAGTCATCATCGTTGTTACAGTCCTCTCTCTGTAGGTTTTGCGCTTACCTCTTTTACCGCGGCAGCCATACCGCAACCACGATTAGACAGCCGACCACTTCCAGAGAGGAACGCAAAGATTACATATTTTGGGAGAATAGCATTTATCTGACGAAACGCTTCTGCTTCATCGAATCCTTCATGGAAGCTTTGCCCCAGATGACCTTACAAATCTACATCATAAATCACCAGATGTTACGAAATGATTTCGACAATTCGCATTTTGCTCAAGGGTTGTCCGTCTTGTTTTCATTCATATCAGTTGCGTATGGTATTGGTTCCGTTCGAATAACATCCTGGAAACTCCGGGGAACCAAAATCCAGCGGGTAAAAATCAAATCTTTACATTTCTTCGGGCGCGCAGTATTATTATCTTCCCGGATCATCGTCATTGTAATTTTCGCTGGCATGTTTGGTCCGTACATATTTCTTATCTTTGCTGTTGATGCCACGATTATCGTCGCCGGACTGCGATCGTATTGTCTTCCTACATGGAACTATTATGAAATTATGCTTCACAATCACATTCGCGATAAAATCTGCATATCCCGTATTCCGGTTTATTTATCTTGGGCTTACCCGTTTGAGCTATCGTGGATTCGGTTCATCCGGTACATTTTCTATCCATGGATAACTTTTTTCGATTGGCTAACAGAGATCCGCGATCGGAAGGCGGTGCGTTATGGGTGTTGTCGGCTGCGGCTGAAAGGCTGCTCATCGTTTTTTCCTTATTATGGACTGATGTTTATGGAGAATAGCATAATATTATCTCTTTGGGCAATTAAATCCATTGATAGTTTCAACGCATTTCGTACCGTGCTCCCTATGTTTTTTCTAACTATTAGTTACCTTTTCGGGATCTTTCTTGTGGGGGCTCATTTTCTGATGAGCGAATCAATCCAGGTACGGATGCGACTGGGACAGCTGCAAATTTACGAATACGCGCGGAACTACTTGTAATTACAGTATTCACAAAATTAAAGTTTGCGAAATATACTCGCCAGTGTCTGTTCACTGCTGTACAATTAAACCCACCCGACTTCAGAGTCACGGCTTAGATACCAACGAAACTGCAAAGAACGATTAAATACGTTTGTCCAAGGTTAATTTCTTTTTGAAGTTTTTATCATGGCGTAAAACTAGAAAAATCTTCAACCTTTCTGTGCGCTTTGACTTCTCTAAATTTGCACAGTTTGATATCGAAGCATGCAACTAGGTGTTTCGACTTCGATTTTACAATTCAGTACTAGAAAATTATTTAAAGTAAGCATGTTTTGCTTACTCCTGCTGCTGATATAAAAATAAATAAAAATACAGCAGGAATTGCAAACTTAATGTTATAAAAGAAGATTTTCGAAACGGATTAGCAGTGTTACCGCACTGTTTTGTTTTCACAAGCAAAGTAGCATACGTGCGGTTTGCTTACAAAATAGTCACCAGCGTAAGTTGAAGTACGGTAACCGATTTTCGGTAAACAACTTTATACGGGGAAACCTCGTAAAACTTCCGTAACTTTGTAACTCGTAGCTTTGTAACTCGTAACTTTGTTTATTCTATGAATCTGTATTACCTTTTCGAACAACTACGTCTGCAGTTTCTTTTAACTTGGAATCCGGTACGGTAGTTTGAAATACGTACGACAGGTTTTTCGATAAAACTCTGAATGTTTTGACAATGTCACTTTCTGCGGTTACATGCCGCACCCTTATTCATATCTGTATATCTGTAGAAGAAAAAACGTCAAACAGGTTATTGTATATTTACTTCTTGGTATGTTCTTCCTGCTATATGTTATTATAGTCACATACTGGTTTGGTAAGCATTGGAAAGCACAGTCGCCGGAACAGATCGAACTTAATAGCCTGAAGGCTAACAAGTGCCAATTTTCAGATAAAAATCTTTGTTTCGCACACATCTCCACCGTGTGAAATGCATTTGTAAATACAAAATCTAGCGTTTCATTGATAACTCGCAAACGGTGTTCGCTAAACCGGTCTTCCTAAAAAAATGTCGACATCCATAGCAATTTTAATAATCGCTGCACTAGGAGGAACTGTTATTTGTGCTCCTCCACCACCGTTTCGAATTTCGGGATGCAGTAAGTCCAGAGGTCCACCCTAAATTGTAAAATCTTTGACATCTTTAATTCGCAACTTCGCATACAGAAAATGGTTGTGAAAGAATATGACAGAATCAGGATACTAAATAAAATCTTTTGTTCAGATGACTGCGCTTTCGGAATGTGCCCAGATGGGCCGCAGGTCTGCGATACCGTGAAAGACCGGTGCGTGTGCCCGAGCGAGCTGCATAAATCAACGGGAGCAAAAAATGAACAAACAACTCGTCTTTCGGGATGCAGTAAGTGTGCAAAGTGACCAACATTGTGGTATCGACAACGAAGCGACCCTGTCACATATGCAGTTTTCTGTTAACAGACGGAAATACGTAGTTACCAGTCAAGATCACATTAGATGGCTGCTTTATCCTTATTTTTAAACTGACCTGTAATTTCAGATGACTGCGGCATGGTTATGTGCTCAGAAGGAGCGATGGTCTGCGATACGAAAAACGACAAATGTGTATGTCCCAGTGGATTGCCTAAGACATCGCAAAACTCCACAGCCGCCAAGATTTGTCCTGATGGAAGATCGCAGATATGTGACACAACCAGCAATCACTGCTTTTGTCCGATAGTAGTAGACGTCCAGCCACCGCGCATTTCTGGATGCAGTAAGTGCTCGGAAATATCTTGAGTATGACATCGCTAAGGCGAGCATGTGATTCACACCAGTGCTTACACATAATAAGCGCAAGTTTATCAAGTGCAGCTTCAGTATAGACCACTTACCAACCTTGCACTTTGTCGCCAGATGATTGTGCTTTTGGAATGTGTGATGATGGCCCTCAGGTGTGCGACACCAGGAAGGATCGATGCGTGTGTCCCAGTGAGCTGCATGCACAGACAAATATCAAAGTCGTTACGTTACCACCAGTACCACGCGAGTCAGGATGCAGTAAGTGACGAGAGATTATTATAAAAATCCATGCACAAGTTTGGTGAACAGTCGCGGAAAAGTTGACAGAGTGTAGATTTATAAGTATCTTGCGGCTGTTGTAGATGATTGTGGGATGATCATGTGTCGAGCCGGAGAGTTTGCCACGTGTGACACCGCAAAGGATCGATGCGCTTGCCCCCAGTGAACTGCATTACACCAAATACCCCGTCCTGTTTTGCGATGGACTTCCTACTGAGTCGTAAAATGCACGTTTACAAAAAAAATTTATGAAGTGTCCAGTTTTCGCGATTTGATGCTAGGATTCGATAGTACACAACGAAAAAACGCTTTGAAGAAGATAGCAAACAATGCGCCAGGCTGTTGTCCTTAAGTCTGCGTGTCAGGTTTACCTAAGTTTGCACTGAATGCAGTGCAGTAATAAGTAATTTGTGACATTATCAATCTGTGGTCCACTAATTATTAAAACAAGAACTAAGAAGAGCTATACATAATACATTCATCATTCATGGCTCGTTTCTCGTTTTTTCTTGTTGTAAACTGATTGTGTACTCGTACAGCTTTTCGCGGCACTAAACCGAACCGATCTATGTTTTTATCAGTGTTTTGTTTTATACCCAGATTTACAAGCTTAAAGAATGCAACCTACTCTGTAGTTAGTACTGCAGTGTAAAAACTTTGCGCGGTCCGAAAGTATACCTTAGGAATAACAAATCATGGTGTTCGAAACAAATTATGCATATTTATCAAACAGGCTAGTTTCGGCCTTAGATCATAAACCTCAACCGCACGTTATGCGGTGATGGCAATCGTGCGATACCGAGGAATTAAATCACGTGGACGGTACAATGTCGGGTAAAATTTTGCTAACATGTTAAGTAACCTTTGTCCTGCAATTTGGAACTTTATCATTGGATATGCACCGCTTGTGTGGCGGCTGGTGTGAATCAATTTCACAATACACAAAAAAAGGTGCAGTAACTTCTTCCGGAAATAGAACATTAATTTTGGTCTTGATTAGTGGTTATGCTGTGCTTCCTGTCTGACTGTACTTCGCTGCAGGCAAGCTTGTGCATAGGTAGGATCGGCAAGGAAGTAACAGCTGAAATGCTGTAAAAATATCTAGCAACTTGTCAAAATTATCAGATATGGCCTCAAGGATTCATAAGATAAACTCGTACAATTGAGAAATATCGATTTAAATTTTAATTTTTTACTTGCGTCTGGATCTTCTCTCTGCATGCAGAGTTAATTTATTTTTCAAGGCCAGTATAATTGTTCAACAACTGTCGCCGAAAATTCTCTCTGTATAAATTTGTAGAAACTGCTTAATAATGTGGAAGTTAGTCAGCTTTTGTGCAGTTCTAACATTTACTCAATGCTGTGGATCACCGTTTGATTCGTTATTTCGGGTTTCCGGATGCGGTAAGCTTTATATAATTATTTCTTCTGCTTCCATCAATCAACCGTTTCATTGCTTCGTTCCCCAATTTAGTGGACTGCGCAATGGGTCAATGTCAAGATGGGCCTCAAGTATGCGACACTAAGAAGGACAGATGCGTCTGCCCTAGCGAACTGACCGGAAACAGACCAACCAGAATATCCAGTTCGCAGTGGCCTCGCATATCAGGATGCAGTGAGTTGGACGTTAAGCTGTTTAATTTCATTTATTGAGGGGTGCCTTGTGCAAATTAAAATACAGGTCTTTAATCACGTAACCGACATACGTATTACAAACTGGTAGAATTATTTACTACTAACTGACGATGACGAACAGATACGGTAGTAGAACTGCTGCATTGGGATTCCCAGCTGCTACCGGAAGAATGAAAAGTACAGTAGATTGTAATTGGTGTAAACAAACAGGAAATGCGAGGCTGCAGCCTTGAGCGATTATTACTGTATTATTGTTGCAGACGATTGCGCAATGGGCCAGTGTCCTGATGGGCCTCAGGTATGCGACACGGCGAGGACAAATGTGTCTGCCCTAGCGAGCTGAGCCGAAATAAACCAACCAGACCAGACCGTCAGCCGTGGCCAATTCGCATATCCGGATGCAGTGAGTAAAACGACAAACAAATTTACTGAGAGAAGTCTTTCGTCTGTATTTAGGAAGTATGAAAATACTGGCTAGCCGGCATATTGGCAAGGTCCACACTGCTACTATAATTACATCAAGATTGCATGCTAATCGTTATTACATTTAAAAAAGGTACCTCATAAAAGCCGAAGCTTCTAACTACAAATAGAATACCAAATAGAATATGATTGTTAAAAATAAATAGACGAGTGCGAGATGGTAGCCTTCAGCCATTCGTACCGTTGCAGATGATTGTGCAATGGGCATGTGTCCGGATGGATCCGGACCGGCAGTGTGTGATCATCAAAAAGATCGCTGTGTATGTCGGAGCGAATTACCTTCCAGTGACCCGCGTTCGAAACCTTCAAATGTCGGCAACCTGGGTGGAAGTGCATTTCGCGGATGCTGTAAGCCGAACGTTAACATGCAGTTACTGTATTTCACTTAAATCATTATTTGCCAACATTATTAACACAAATTTGTTACATATAAAAATATCTATGAATTATGATACAAAGTTCTGTGATTCGTAGTCGGTTGTGGATCGAGATCATGCGCCAATGGAGCCATGGTGTGTGATACAAAACAGGATCGATGTGTCTGTCCAAAGGGATCCCGCAAAAATTGATTCGCAGTTGTGATTCGACCAATCTTATAGTATATATCATTCTGCATGGGCAGTGTACAGTGGTACACTAAGGCAACTAAAACGACATTGTTTTGCAATCTCAAACGTTTTTGACCTTTGTAATTTGTTTGCTTTAATGCTATAAACAAGCCGCGCGATCTATCATCCAATTTTGGTGGCTCATTTCACGAATATAACAGCAGTTGTGCAGTTAATTATGTATTTGTAGTGAGTAGTACCGTCAATATCCAATGAACAGGTGTGACAATTAAGAAGTAATACTTTTCCCCGCACTCCTGCCTCTAATTCAAATTCGAAAATTACTGTGGGAAAAACTTATGTAAATTTTACATGCCGATTGGCGGTTGCCGAATAAAGTTTCATTAAGGATGCCACAGCGTATGCGATTATTAAATAATATCAATCGTCACACAACATTGCTTCACGCGAATGAACGTTTGACCACCACGAGTATTGGAGAACGTTTTGACTTTATAAGTAAATATTGGGCAAGCTAGCCATTCCAATTAACCAAGCAGAAATTGCTGTTATTATTATAAAAGTACGCAGGTACGTTACAAGAGTATAAGCAAGTTCAACGTGTACTCTCACTAAAAATGCACGTTTTTCAGTTTATAGTGCAACTGCAACCACTAATATAGCCGGTCATCTTGCCGTTCTCGTAACAATTAAAGGTAATCTAAACGCACAGTCGCTCGTAACTCATAAGCACCGCATCTAACCGAAAAACTGCAGTATTTGGAAACGGTATACGGCAAAACATACATCTATTGCATGGTAGAAGGTGCGGTATTACTAAGTAAATATCGCGCGAGTTTCTGCTTCACATTATTCACATATCAAAAAGTAATGAAATACTACCGCTTGTCGGGACTGAATGAAATCACCCTGAAGGTGCATATAGTAATTTGCAGTTTTTGTAATGAATGTATTTCGTGTATTGATACATAGCTGCATTAAATTTAAGGTATGAAATCTGCACATCCACTTAGATTTAAACCACTCAGCAGAGATTAGCAGTCAGCACGTGAGATCTGCAGCTTTTGCACAGCAATGTGGACACTAATTATTTGCTTATCTGTCGCTGCGCTGGCAGGAGAGACTGTTCCACTGACCTTTCCGCTGGACACTTTGACATGCAGCAGTAAGTCGGCATGACAAATTGACAACTGGTTATTTGTATGAAACCGTTTGTGGCGTGTACAGAGTACAACGTCGCTCATGCAAGGTGTTTAATTAGATTCGGATGACTGTGGTTTCAGATCCATGTGTCCAGAAGGGGCACGCATGAAAGTCTGTGATTCTTTAAGTGGCAAATGCGTGTGTCCGAGCGAGCGGCGCTCGAATGCAGACACAATACTCGGACATCCGCGCGTTTCTGGATGCAGTAAGTCGCCTGCACGGCTACCGAATTTGATAGTGTACCCCATTTCATACGGCATACTTTGCAGTGAATTCTGATTAAGCAATAATAAGGTATTATTATAGAAACAAATACTGGAAAAGAAGCGGCTTTTTCTTTACATTTATTAAATACAGCATTAATGTTGATTGATTATAGACGATTGTGCGTTTTGTCTGGGTACTGCGACACAAGCCGGGACCAATGTGTATGTGGTGCCTCACCACCTGGAACAGCTGGGATGAAACTCTTTAGTCGGGGCCGTCAGTAGGAATTTCGAATATGTACGACAGTACGAATACTGGTTTGTCGGTGATTCGGCACAATGGAGCAAAACAGTGTTCATATTAAATTGCGCTTGCAGTAATCAGAAGAGATGTTTGCTGATTGGTGACATTCATCAAGTTCGCACGTCGACGATTCTGACGTAGTTCATGGTAGATTCCATCGGTATGTCACGAACAGGCGCCAAAATGGAGATGATGTGGAATTTGCGGCTTTTTAAAATTAAAAACAGAATGTACTGTATTTGTAAATACTTATAGTAATCGCACAGGACATGGTTTTTTGTATGCATCGATTTATTTTTGAAGCTGGACCGGTCACCGGGCGCCCCATATGGCGCGCTACATACGGTGTTTTTAATAACTTTTTTAACGAATCGAAATCTATTATTGGTCCGTGCATTTAGGAGCCAAATTTGTGCAAATAAAAATAAAAAAATGATCTTTCTTTTTAAAATTCGTTTACATAGTTCGAAAATTGTAATAGGTGGGTGATCCCCCAATTTATTTGAGCGTACTCTCAAAGTCATGATCATTGAAGAAACTGAAGCGCTGGAGAATATTTCAATTTAAAAAAGCTGGGCAACCCAGTAAATTAATTTAAATCACTTAGAAAAGTCCTCTTTAATGTGTTGCACAAGAGACACATGCCCGCTCAAAAGGTAAAACTAATATGTACCCACTTCAACGTGTTCCACAGTTCCACAGTTTCCGGTTTCTACTTGCGCAACACCGGTATAGGTTTGCCCGTCTCACTGTTTTCGTAGCAGATCAAACTGTGAACATAAAATTAAAGCGTAGTCAGCTAAACGTAATCACATCTAACCGGAAATAGCGCTGTTTACAACTGGTATACGGCAAAACACACAACTGCTTCACGGTGGAAGGTTCGGGATTACGCACAAATACTTCGTAAACATCTCGCGAGTTCCTGCTACATATTTTCAATAGTAAGAATGCAATAAACCGGACGCTTGCCGGAACTAAATGAATTCAACCAGAAGTTGTACGAGTATAAAATAATCTGCGAGTTACATAGTAAAACTAGTTCGTGCATTGAAGCGTGCTACCTAATTGAATTGTACTTTGCTCCGTTAATACGCAGTCTGTACAGCTGTAGACACCAGTAACCAGCACTCTGTGCGTCGTAAGACATTCTGTTTCGTAACATAATGTTGGCACCAATAATCTGCATATTCGTCATCGCGCTAGCAGAAAGAGCTGTTTCATTGACCTTTCCCTGGGGCACTTCAGGATGCAGTACGTGTAGGCTTGATCAGCTGATTATGCTTAAAAAATTAATTACTATTTCTGTGTCGTATAAGGTGTTGTTCATGCCGTTTTTTACTTATGGTTAGTCGACTGCGGTTTTGGAATGTGTCCGGAAGGCCGGCAGGTCTGTGACATATCACGTGGCCGGTGTGTGTGTCCCAGCGAGCTGCGTCGAAATCCAGGGAGAACACCAAATCTCCCGCAGCTAGTTTCTGGGTGCCGTAAGTATTCTGCAAAACCACCTGTAACCGATAGTACTGTTATATATAGCTATTGTACGTACTTGTAGGCGTAGTTTTTTCTGAACAACAACAAAACGATAACCATAGAAGTAGTTCTAATAGAAACTAAAACCTACTGTAAAAATTGGTTGCTGTCTTATATTTATTGGTTCTAATGATGCATGGTTACAGTGGACTGTGGATTTTGTCGGGGATACTGCGACACAAGCCGGAATCAGTGCGTGTGTGGTGCGGCATCACCCTAAATACCAGAAAATTTGAGGCCTGGGACTGGGCGTAGGATTGTGCTGATGGATCGATATTTTGAATTTTTTGGAACAAAACAAGATCCGTTACAGTTATTAGAAATATTGCCGGGTTGCAAAATCCGATCTTCGACCATTAGTATTAGTTACACTCAATCTTCAACTCCTGCACGGGCTGGCAACCCCGTGGAGAGGGGGAGTGTTTCAAGCAGCGAATAAGAAGACGTCTCCCAGTTCAAGTTAAAAACGAAGATTGAGAGTGATTTCCAGTGTTTTGCGTCCGGAGTTGTCCCTTTTACGGGGTAGGTAACGGAGAATCAAAAAAACTTTCATTGTACTGACAAAATTTTATTTTATAACTTCAGAGACTGTACTTACGACAGTAAGTACTTAGTATTCTTACGACAGCGTACAAATGTGCGCGATAAAATGAAAGAAGCAAAAATTTATTTTTAGAAAGTTTAAATTTTTTGAATAGTTAAGATGTGCTTTTGTTTACGGAAATGCATGAAAATAAATTTTTGCCTGTCTATGGCATCAAAGTTGAAAATTGAATTCAAAATTCAGGTTAGTTTGGTCGGGGTACGTCCACGGCGAAGCTTTACCAGCTATTTAGCTGGTCTAAGCCGTAGACCGTAGTTGCAATTCCGAAGAGCACAGCGACCAATCACGGCGCAAGGCGGTGCCAATCAGCTCCACGGAGTTACATCTCCCTGCAGGGAGTTGAAGATTGAGTGTAACTAATCAGTTAGCTTACTGAAGGTTTTTTCTCACGGATAGATGCCATAATGCCAGCTACTCTAGGGTAGTTTTCGGTGTGCCGTTTTCAGAGAGGAGTGGTATAAATTACGTTCAAGCAGTCATTCAGTGCCTTGTTTTGTGTATACTTGTATACATTCTGTGCAGGACAGTATTTAGCTAATCTCAATAACGATTACGAAAACTTGATTATTTTTTATTATTATTATTATTATTATTATTACATCAAGAGCAGACAACCCGATTAACGGGACTTCAACGTCTGGTCGGTACAAAAGTAAACAACATAAGATTACGACAGATCAATCATTCGGAGAGCAAATTTGAAAAAACCAACACCATCAACACTGAGTATCTGCATGTTAACTTTTTGTATGCGCTCGAAAATATCCCTTAAACGATAGGCCAACGTGCCTTCTCCGATCTTCTTCTTCGCTGAAGCTTCGATTCTCTTTGGCTTCCGAAGATTATACCGCGGAGTGATATCCGTGAAGTCAATCATGTCAACCATGTACTGCGGCGGACGGTACGCTTCGTGGTTGTAGATCTTGTACAACCATACTGCTTCGGACTGCTTCCAACGGTCGTACACAGGCAGGATGCGCAATTTTTGGTACAGCTCGGGTGTTACCCGCTCCTTGTAATCAAAAATCGCCCGCAGTGCTTTCCGCTGTGCTTTAGCCAGTTTGCCGCGCAAAGCCAAAGATGCCGGTGACCACGTATCCGACCCGTAGTCGAAGTGTGGCTGCACACAAGCATGGTAAAGGCTCCTACGCTGGGGCAGATCCAGGCCGTCTTTCCCGCAGTTAATCATTGCGATGCCGTAGTTAACTTTTCGCAGCACGTGATCTATATGCGTTCCCCACTTCAGATTGCGGTCTATGTAGATCCCCAGATATTTTACGCACTTCTCTTCATCCATCTGGTGGCCATTGATCATCACCGCTGGAGAAGGTTGGCTGTTCTTCGATTCGGAACAGATGTACATGAGTTTGCACTTCTTTTCGTTTATGCAGAGGGTGTTATCTGCAAGCCAAGTTGTCACATTTCCAATCTGTACGGTTAACTTTGCTGCAGCTTCTTCTTTCGTACGGCCGATGCCATACAGTACCGTATCGTCGGCGAACAATTCTGCGTCGTTTCCATTTGGCATATCGTTTACGTACACAATAAACAACACAGGCCCCATCCTTGTGCCTTGTGGCACTCCCGACCGCACTGGGAGCCAGTCCGACACATGCGCTGTTACTTTCACTCGCTGCTTACGAGACGTCAGGTAGTCGTGAAACCATAGCAACGCGTTTCCTCCAACTCCAATGGCCTGTAGTTTTTCAAGTAATTTGGCATGGGAAACAGAGTCCAATGCTTTCTTCAGGTCCAGAAAGCATACGGCAGTTACCTGTCCCTCATCCATCGCTTTTCGCCATTTTTCGGACATCTTCAGCAGCAATGTTTCGCATGAATGGCCCTCTCTGAATCCGGACTGTTTGTCAGAAAGGATGTTGTTGGCTTTTAGGGTGGCAACGAGCTGGCTCTGTACAACTTTCTCAAAGATTTTTGAGATGTTGCAGAGAAGCGAAATGGGTCGAAAATCGTCCGGTTGCTGCGCATTATGCTGCTTCGGAATCGCAATGATATCAGCGCTTTTGAAGATGGTCGGATACACTCCCGCCTTGAGTGACGCGTTGATCATTCCCGTCAGCGGTTTTGCAATGTGCTTGTTTAGTCCACCGAGGATTTTCACGGGCATTCCGCACGGTCCTGCGCTTTTTCTCCTCTTGGCCATTTGCTGTATCAGGAATGATACAGTATCCACGGTAACGTCTTCGAACCTGCAAAGCAATGGGTTAGTACTGCCACCTCCTGAGGGGGCGGCTGGCGCGGTGTGCTCGTTGCCGTGCAGACCCTGAGCTGCAAAATGTGCGTTAAGGACGTTCGGATCCAAGGTTAGTTCATCGTTCTGCTTCCCTTTCCGAAGTAGCCTGCCCAGCTCGCGCCAAACAACTTCCGCTTTATCCTGATTTTGTTTGAAAAACTTTCTTTTCTCGTCCAGTATCATACAATACACTTGCTTTTTCAAGCTGTGGAATTCCGCGTTGCACTGCAAGTATTCATCTGTCCCACGGAGCTGACACCTGCGGCGGTAGCACTTGTTCTTTTCTTTAATTAAACTTTTCAGTGACAGACTCATCCAGGGGGGATCGTTCTGACGCACTCTCCGGGATCGCAGTGGGAAGCTTTCGTCTACGATCTGGTTCAGTTCTTGGACAAAATTGGTGACAACGTTGTCGATTGGAACAGACTCATCGTACACATCGTACTTTTCACACACAGTTTCAACTCGCTCGTTAAATGCTTCAAGGGTGGTATGTTTCCATAATCGAAACGTAATCGTTTTGTGTAGCGGGGAAACTGACTTGTAGGACGCTACAGTTCTGCATAGGCGGTGATCCGAAAAGCACACGTCATCGGCTGGTAGACAGGAGTAACTTTCTGCTGGTGAACACAGCAACACATCGATCTTTTTCGCACTGTGCATTAACATACCATCGCGTTTTCGTGTGCGACAAGCTATCCTAGTAAATCCCGAGACTTTATCCTCCAGCGCATGGTTGTTCAGTAAGTCAGAATAATGTCGAAAAAAAGGGGAACAGGGTGATGAAACGTCTATGTTGATATCACCGCAGACAATGTGATCAATACCAGGATACTTCAAAAGCATTTCATCCGTATGGTTAAACAGAAACTCAGTATCAATCGCGTTTGCGTCAGGTGCTCTGTACAGAAGTCCCAGTAGTATTTTACGTTGTCCGATCTGAAGAAGAACCCACAAACTTTCACAACGGCCACATGTTTCCGTTCTCCGAATTTCCTGGCATGGGATATGGGCAGGAACATATATTAGGAGACCACCACCGCGTGATTTGCCCGATGCTTTCGTACGGTCTTTACGAAATACCTGATAATCAGGGAGCGAGTAGAGCTGATCGGGATCGGTCACAGATAAATGAGTTTCCGAAAGGCATAAAATTTTCGAGTGATTATCGTGATTTGAAAGTAACTGATGAAGCAGATCAACTTTGGCATAGGACAGCCCTTGAACGTTTAGGTGATGGTATACAACGGTCGAAAGCCTACACTGTTTTTTGTTACCCATATTACGAATACTCACTCAATTACGTTTACCATACAATCAATAGATGCAGAAAAAAATTTGACGCATTTCAGTACGAACAAACTTAGCCATTGTTGTATGTGGAAGTAAAAAACAGAAGGAAACTTGAGCTGGCGGGACGGAGCTAGATTTAGCCCGCCAGCATAGTTCCTAACATAGTTGAGATGTTGAGATGTTGCAGAGAAGCGAAATGGGTCGAAAATCGTCCGGTTGCTGCGCATTATGCTGCTTCGGAATCGCAATGATATCAGCGCTTTTGAAGATGGTCGGATACACTCCCGCCTTGAGTGACGCGTTGATCATTCCCGTCAGCGGTTTTGCAATGTGCTTGTTTAGTCCACCGAGGATTTTCACGGGCATTCCGCACGGTCCTGCGCTTTTTCTCCTCTTGGCCATTTGCTGTATCAGGAATGATAACACCCTTTAGCGGATTCGGGAAAAATTAAACTTCATGATGATGGTGTACGCATTGTTTTAGTAGTACGGACTTCATTTTTGCCCAAAATAAGCAAATTGCAATAGCTGATCAGTTTAGGGCGATGCTTAACAATATTACCAATCAATACAGAAGGAATTTGGGATCGCTGCATGTTCTATGCTTCCAAATGGATGGATCTTCGGATTTTGAAAGATAGTCTACATCGAGCGCGGTTTGGATTTGGATGGGTGACCACTCTGAGTTCAGGCTGCGAGTGCATGGCCCGCAAGGCTGTGTGCGACGTGGTTAGTCGGCATCAGCGCTGACCGTACTGAGTGGCGTGTGCGTTTCTTCGACGCCTGGGCTTAAACGGATCCTCCATGGTTCAACTCGCTCGTCGCATCAGGATAAAGCACCCGCGCTCCATTCCTCATTCAACTACGGATACGGCCGAACGATACGGATCTTGTTGTCTATAGCGTTTAGTCTGCGTGCTTTATACACGTTTATGTCAATGCTTATTAGCCATTGTCTAGTGTGCCAGTGCATGGGTCTAATAATGCTTGCAATTCTGAGCTGTGTTGTATCATATGCCTTCTGTAGCGGAGTTTGATAATGAGCGTGTGTTGTGTTCGGCCAGGTTTAAATTCCCATGCTGTGTATGCAAAACACAGCAGGTTAATGGGTTACCTGCTACCGAGATGAAACTATTATTAAATTAAACAAATAAATTTCAACATGTGCAAAGCATGAAAACTCACGGTTGTACAGAGTACTTTACTGAAAGGATGCAGTAATACGGGATGCCTTTTTTTGTTTATTATCGGTAGAAGTAGCGATCACAGGCTTTGATTACGAAGTTCTGCACAAGGCAACTACTGTTAACACGGATCTGCGAGTAATGCGTACTTGTAAGCAAAGCCTTCTGGCAGATGCCAAGGAAGAAAATTCAAATTATACAGACTACAGCTAGCCAATCTAGCTCTTTACAAAGGTCGATAATTTTTAACTTACTTGTTAGTTTTCTATTACAAATTCCAGACCAATCAATTTTGAAGTATGTCTGCTGGCACAACAGAGTCAGAATAGGAAGAGTAGCCCAACATGCCGTTGCTCCTTGCTTCCGGTAGAAATTGCGAATTTTCTTTCAGCCCATTTCGAAGTCAAAATTAGAAAACTCTTTTGTTTGACGTGAAATCTGTTGTCCCTTCCGAGCTGGTTTTGCTAATTGGCGCCGATACATGCCACCATGCTCAAACGAGCTCATAGTGCCCCGGCTATTTTCGATATTTCTAGAAAGCATAGTGCTTCGCCGCTCGGTACCAGACGGCGATTTTCTTCTCTCCAGGCCCTACCAACAACAGAACAGAATTCAGCAGGACCATGCGTTCAGCGTAAGAAAGCTGGAGTATCCGCGGATAACCGACCAGCGATATTCCAGAAAGCCGTTACATTTTTGCGCATGCTGCTGTACATTTGTGACATCGGAACGGACTGGTAAGGCATTCGAACTGCCGAAAGTTTTTGTGAATATTGATATCTGTGCTTGCACTAATGCCAAGTACCAGCACATGTGATTACGTACGATAGCTTTATTTAAGTATGGCAATGTACGAAATCATATTATAAATGCCTAAAAGGTACTATCAATCCCCTGCACGTCGTATTACCAATTCTACGCAGTACCGTCTATTACAGTTATAAGAAGCATCAACCTACTTCAGTTGAAGTTGCTGCTTTTTAGGTACAATGCCGTGAGTTTGTTACTGGGGGGCCATTTTCAATGGGCTGGATTAACACTTGCGTTTATTTTGATTCCCCAGTGCGTTACAGCGTCGCGAAGTCTTATGCTGTACACCGATATTGTGGAATTTCAGCGGCAAGATATCGACACCATGGAGTCATTTGCCATACAGTCGGTTAGAAGAAATGGTTCGTGCGAAGTTGGGACTAAAGTTACGGCCACTGATATAAAAATGAAAGCTGGCAGTGGCCGGCATACCAGTTAGTAGAAAGCAGTTTTGTAAACGTAAAATTAGCAAGAAATTATAAACCTGCTGTGTAAGCCCCAACCAAACCTTTACGACATTTTTTCAGTGTCTCTACGCGCAATGTTGTCGCAAATACCAACATCAATAATCATCGCGCACATTTTTCAAATGGGTCCCGTGATAAGGTATTGTTTTGCCTACAAAAGGTGGTCACATACACAAAACTTAATAAGTGAACCTTCTTCTGTAGCGTTGTTTTTGTTTTGGTCGTAGGTACATCACTTACCTTCGGCATGGAGAAATTCATTGTCCTTCTACCGATAATAGTCGTGTTACAAAATATCAGCTCATAAAATACTTGTTCTGGAAGAACACCAGTACCATCACAAAGCGTTTATGCTTACTGGAAGCTTATATGGAGGCACTGCCGCAAATGACCTTACAGCTTTACATCTTGACAAAGCAGGATTTGGTGGAAGAGCTTTTCCGCATTTCTCACGCTGCACAATTTGCCTCCATTTTTTTCTCCCTGACCTCCGTTGCGTACGGGATTGGTTTCACCAGGCTGACGTCATTTAAAATGAGCGGTCGCAAGTGGAAGAAGTTGATCCTGAAAGTAATCCACTTGGCTGGCCGTTGGATTCTGATCGGGTTGCGCATGCTCATACTGGTTGCTTTTGCGCAGCGATTCGGGTCATACATTTTCGCTGTATTTGCAATACATGCTGCGCTGGTGACCATTGCGCTGTACTGCAACTGTTTTCCTCGTTGGAATTATTACGACCTTTTATTACTGCGTCAAGTAGATGTGACCTTTGACAGTTCTCCACATCAACTGTGGGCTTACCGATGGGAAGTCGTATGGATAAAGGCATTTATGTGGATATTCCACCCCTGGACATTGTTTTTCGATCTTTGTGCGGACGCGAGAGACCGTGAAAAGGACAATAATTTTTTATGTAAAATCGGACGGGGTACGGTTATGCTGCTTGTTTTTTCATACGGCATTTGCTTTTTGGAGAACTGCGTCTTATTGGCATTATGGTTGGTACCGTCGGAGCTGTCGTATTCACAGAAGCTGACGGTTTTTCTTTTTGCTACTATCGGATATCTGTCTGGAATCTTTCTTGTTATGATTTTCATACGGTTTAGCAAACCGCTTATCAGTAGACCTTCAAGAGGAAACTTTACACTGACGCGCTTGCAGGTGCCAGTCCATCTTTTAGTGGAACGCATTGAAGTGGCGCCCCCCGTAAGGATAGATTGAAGGACACGCTCTAACGCAGTATAAGTATAAATGCCAGAGGTCCGAGAGGCCCTAAAGCAAAACGGTGTTGTCTAATTTGAATTTTAAAGATAGAGAAGCTGCTATAGCATGTAATCTTTAAAACGGCCTTTTTGTAACTCGGAAATCATTTGGATTAGGCATTGCAATGCTTCGTATTTGCAACGTCGTTACCGTGTTTGTTCCTGTTACATGCAGTGGACTTCATAAAAATGTTGCATCCACAGCTGTATAGCGCAACGCATCTATGTGGATATTGTGTACTACCTTTTGAAGTTCAGTGTAAGTACTAGGTTTGCAAATAAATCTTTGAATCACCAGTTAAGAAAGATTTTTTCGCCAACTTGATACGCTTAATGAAATGCGTAATGGAAAACAACAGCAAAACTCAGACTCCTTCAGTCGTGTGGAAAGACTCGTGCCGTTGAATGCAGAGCCTAAACACTTCCCTTGGCCTTTTACAACGAATCAGTGATAGAGAAACTTTTATCTTAACTGTTACGGTAATCTGGACGAAATCGAATGCTTATCAGGAACACCGAACACACAAACTCAGAAATCCTTAAAGGAATTCCAACAGGAGTCCTACACGACCGTCTTACTTCTCACTTCCGATCGTCAAAGTTGTCGGCCCCAAGATTACGACTCATTTACGAGCATACCACACGTCAGGTCAATATGCACATATAGTACTTCCCGTCAAAGATTATCACCAAAGCACGATACAAAGAAATTTGTCACACATAAGTAACTAATCGTTAATAATGTATAATATTGAAGTAACACAATTTTTAGTGAACAGCTTGCTGATTACGTGGCTCAGGCCCCTGACCGGCATTACATTGTACGAGTACATGAAGAACTCTGTGGTATCTTGCACGAAAATATCTGCTCTCTTGTTTCAGAGTTGAGCAGAAAATTAATCTATACATGGAAAACGGTCGCTTTGGCAAACCCTCTTTTTTTCCCATGCAGTTAAGTTTCTGCTGCAAGTAAATTAATTACTCGGCACAATACGCTTTTTCCGTCTGCTAAATGCTAGTTTTCGATATCCGACTTCACCCATGAAGTGAATTGCCGGCAGTTACAAGAACGGTAGCGCAGTGATTTCATAATTAACCTTCTGTGATACAGGAAATGCAATTAGCTGCACCCATTTTTCACGTAAGATATTTGGCATTCATTCAGCAACCGATCGGTACAACTGTAATTGTACTCACAACACAGTTCATGGAAAACAGTATAATACTTGGTTCCGGTCTTCGTGTGAAAAAGATATGTGATCGTATGCCACACTGCATTTTTTTCTACGTTCCTATAACGATAGTACTGTACAGATACGACTTGTAGTAGACGATAAATACCAAATTGAAGTATTTTATTATCAGAAGCATAACTCAGACATTAGCATGTTTTTTTTAGGAATAACTTTTCTGTGGCGTTATTAAGCTGCGGGCTTTCTCCATGCAGCTTCATGTACAGATAACCGGTTCATATGCTACTTTTACACATATGACATATGCTACATTTTCAGAAAAAGTTACTGGAACGGATCACGCTCAGTCCGAAGCCGCAGTTAGTGGCCGTTCTCAACACTAGCATCCTATCTGTTACCGCACTGATATACCGAAGACACGTGGAAATTAAACACGCTAAGCAGGAATATTACTGGAATTAGGAGTGCGGCTTTGGTCAACGATGTGGATATCAACCGTGTTGATACTGATAGTCTCGTTGGCAGCAGTCGGTGTATGTGATCCTTCCTCTTTCGTCCGTATTCGGTGCTGTAAGTTGGACTAATACGAACTCCTTCTGCTTTTAGGTACTTAATACTTTTACCAGCATGTGGCAAAAGTGCATTTTGCCCTGTCTGGTCCCACTTTTAAGTATTTAAATCATTCGCGCTGAGTGGTACTGAAAGTACGACCAATTTTGTTGCTACTTTGTATAAGGCTATCGTAGTAATACCTTGCTTAGGCTATCGTAGATATTCTTTGCTCTTAAAGTTAGTTATGTAAACACGCATAGTAATGCGAGCTTAGTAGGTAATCACAGAAATGGCTATTTATTTCTTGAATGGGTGTTCACCACCGATTCACCAAACCTGCTAGTAGTTACCTTGAAAAATGTAATCTGTCACCTGTGACCTTTTGTTGAATTCACATAGCGGACTGCGCCCTGCGAGGGTGTACGTGTGATACAGAAAACGACATATGTGCGTGCTCGCGCGATTCAGTAACCGGGCCTAAAAAAACGGTGGCTCGACGCCTTGATGGATGCAGTAAGTCTTCCGAGTTCACCATGCAGTAAGTTCACCATGCTGTCGGCAGCAGTTTTTAAAATCGTTGTCTGCGGAATGCTTCTTGCTACGTCGCTTCTAAACTATTGAATTTTAACGGGTGTCCCCAGATCTGGCTGCAATCGACGCGCAGAATATTTGTACAGACTCATGCATTTTGTTATCATTGTAATTAATAAAATAATAGGTGCCAGCATTTTGCATAGGAAATATAATTGTTCTCATCTGCAGTTGACTGCGGGTTTTGCTCTGGTGTTTGTGACGAAGCCCAAAACAGATGTACTGTATCCGCTCGCACATCTTGAACCACAGAGTCCGTGTACGGGAAAAACACGCATTCAATATACACACTCTAACCGGGCAAAATGCACGACTACGAAATATTCCTCATTTGGTTTCAAGATGAACAGTTCTTCTTGTGAATTTTTGTTTATTAAATCAAGTCTTTTCATTTAAATGGCAATTCACTCTGGAAAAAAAGGTTCTGTAGCTGAAAGCTCGCATTGTTCGGTGGTTCATCGCCATCAAGAATGTTGACGCGGAACGTACCCCTCCCCCTCCAGGGGCACCCCAAAAACCACAACAAAATCCGTTTGTAACTCGTGCTTACGCCAAAGCTGTATGTTAATGGCTGCTTTCGAGCCTAAACATGATAAAAATTGTTAGAGCTCTAATTTTTTTCATTATTCAAGAAGTTCTCCAGTCCAGATGTTGTAAGACATCAGAAATTTATCAAATCGCGAATCGCGCGTTTGGCCCGGTTAGAGTGTGTATATTGAATGCGCGTTTTTCCCGTACACACACTCTGTGGTCCAAGATGTGCGAGCGAATACAGTATATGTGGGGACGAACTGATGAGAACTACAGAAGGACCGTTTAGCCGTTTCCGTACCACTAAAAATAAGCCCCTGTTCTCTTTCGGATGTACAGAGAGTAAGTAAGAAAGACGATTAACCGCGCTCAGCAATGTGTATATTCAGGAATATGCGATCTTCTTATATCACCCAAGGGCCAGTAAAATTAATTATGTTATTTATGTATTGTCCCACATCAAATCATGAGTTCGGCCTGTTGTAGAAGAATGCGCGAAGAAAATTTGTCCGGATGGATCTGGTCATCAGAGTTGCATTAATGGCTTTGGATGCGGGTGTCCAGTGGCTGCTTGACGGGCGCAATGAAGAAGCAGAAAACAAAAAGAGTCACACTTAAGAAAATGGTGATACTGATAATTAATAAATTAAATGGAGTTTTGTAGCGCAACGTGGCAGAGATACGCACTATCTGGCACGAAAATCTGAATGTTCTCCTCTTTCATGGACCATATTTAATAATAAAATAGCGCACAAAAATAATCGCATTTACAAAACAACCTCTGTTTTCCATGCAGTTTAGCCTAATCACATAATTTAATTGCTCGGCACGGTAATATATTTTCGCTTACTTAAATCGGTTTATTTGGTTGCCTGCTTTGGCCCGGTTTCACCGAGAGGTAAATTGCCAGCAGCTAGCCGAATGAAAGTGGAGTGGTTCATAATTAAACTTGTGTTCTACGGAAAATTAATGTTGCTGCACCCATTTTCAGCGGTACGTAACGTGTTTGACATTTATTTAAGCGTTCCAAAGTCCAGAAATAAATATCTCGCAACATAATTCACGGTATAATAGTTATGACCATAGTTTGATTAATGTCTTTATGCGACAAAACTAACGTACCTATTCGTGTATTCTACTGCTTTTCTACATATTCAAGCATCCGACACGGATTTGTAACAGGTGTTCAGTTCAACGCCAATAAGGTACTATGTATATTAAAACGTTTGGTTGACTTCAACTGAACAATTTTGTAGTTGCGTTATGATACATTCAGGGCTCTAGGAACGCTGTTTCATGTATTCGTAGTCATACAAACTACTGTAGTACGAGTACATTTAATTTTTACTCGTACTTCAACACTTTTCTGTGAAAACTTGACATCAAAAGAGGTCACGCTTAGCCTGCAGGCTCAGTCAGTGGCCACTCTCAGAATTATGAAAATGAAAAAAGTACCTCATGATTTGTTGCACCGCTGATTTACGGGAGACACTCGGGAAGTGAAGTGCACTAATTAGAAAATACTAACTTTATTTTGGCCAATCATGTGGGCAACTATCGTTTCGTTATTGATCGCTTCACTGGCAGTATTTTGTGTTTGTGATCCTTCTTCGTTCGTCCGCATTCGGTGCAGTAAGTGGAATAATCGACTTTGGTAAACTTTCCCGCTAGTACTTTCAGTTAGTTATGTAACATTAAATTTGTCCGATTTGTGTCAGTTCTCATCCTCAATGTAGAATCAAAACAATAATTGTCTAAAAGGTCGGATTCAGCTCAATGTATCTGCAGCTGCTGCTGCTTGCAATAGGTGCCTTTCGTCAGTAACCCTGTTTTATTTTACGTAGCGGACTGCGCCCTGCGAGGATGTACGTGTGACACAGAAAACGACATATGTGCGTGCGCGCGAGATCCAGTCACCGGACCTCAAACACCCGTGGCTCCACGCCCACGCGGCAATGAGTGCAGTAAGTCCAACAGTCCACCATGTAGTCTAGGGTAATTTTTTTCAGGCATAAAGTGATAACCTGCCTGCTAAGTCCTCAGTGTATCGTTCCTAAAACTGGTCTAATCGGCGATCGCCTCGATTTTATTAGATTTGGTCGCAGGGGTATCCAGGCTCTCACCAATATAGTTATCATACTATGGAAATGATACGATCCTATCACATTGAAACGTTTTCGTTTGCAGCTGACTGCGGGTTTTGCGATTGTGGTGTCGAATCGACGAAAAACAGGGATTTTCCGTGGGGTTTCCCTACTACCAAAAAATTCCAATTAATGTCCTTTGGCGGATGTAGACAGGGTAAGTAGGAAAGGCAGCTTTTCATTCACATTTGACAATTTGCATTTTTCTTTTTCGTATCAAAGGTGTTGGAACAGTAATGATATGCTCAAATTAAAATACTGTCGTTTGGCTTGTTGCAGAAGACTGTGCCAAGGTCATTTGCCACGATGGATCTGGTCATCAGTTTTGCAATTACCCCATTGGTTGCATGTGCCCAAGCCAGATGAAGGGATTGTGATCTAATAATAAGTCTAATCAATTATCAATGACGTGCACTAATGGTAAAAAAAATTGAAAAGTGCCACTGTTTATCCGTACACTGGCGTACAGTACAGAGAAACAGTTATGCATCGGTGCCATCGAAACGTACAAGCCTGTCCGATAATTTCTGTCGTAAAGGTACAGCTAGCGCGAAATTTGCGCTTAAAACCATAGCCACGTCACTGCGCTTATCAGATTGCCTAAATGCGCTCCGCAGTTAGATTGTCCATTACTACACCGACGGTTTTTGAGCCGCCTTGCGCCAGGCAGTTACTGTTATGCTCATTAAATTATCTGGCATGCACCAGGCCACCAGCCAGCCAGGTGCATGTTACGTATTAAAACAGTGTGGCGTGGCGCGTCGTAGCATGGAGTTTGGCGTAACACGCAAATTTGTGTTTTTCGTTGTATTGAACCGGCAGAAATTACCGGACAAGCTTGTACACAGTTGGCGAACGAATTAAGACGCTCATATGATCGAATAACAGGTTTTCGAACCATTTACGGTATTCAGTTTACTTTATTCTTAGGAATTGTTTGAAGTTATTGGCGGTAATTTAGAGACTGTTGAGTACACTTCTGCTTCTTGTAAAATGGTACTAGTACCAGTACCACTGTAGTCTGTACAAAAACAAATCTACACATGTTTTAGTAAGACTGTTATTACTTGTTAAGTCTATAGTACGCGACACGCGTTGAAAACATTGAATTATTTTATTCTTCAATACGTGCATTCACTGCATTGGTAGACGAGAGCGCAGCTTTAAGGAGTGGAGTAAGTTTTAACGCATACGGAGTATTTGATTAGTCGTTGCGCTTTCACCAGCTCACCAAAGCTCCCGTATGATGAGACATGCTATTATGATTTGTTCAAAAGTTTATTTTAAGCAGTTAAGCTTTGTTCTTCTTCGAAAAATTTAAGCGCTTCTACGTCTTTATGTCGGAAAGAAAAACCAGAAATTCACAAGAAAACTAAGCTGCGGAATATTGAGGCAAGTTTTTAAAAACTGTGGCGGCGTCTTATGGTTAGCGGAAATTAATCATCTTTGCTGGAAAAAACAGCTTTTGGCCTCTTCCGAACTTATAAATCGAAATTGCTGGAGGGTTATTACTTTTTGAGTACTTTGGGTTCGCCTTTTTCGCAATGTGTGCATTGGTTTTGCTGATCCAGTTTCAGAACTGGTCAAAGCTGCACCTATATGTATTTAGTTGCGTCCACGTTTTCCGGTGCTACATAAGCCACTTTGTGTACAGCATCATGTACTGACTACATGGCAAATGCAAAAACTTGTGCTTGCTTATAAAGAAAGGTATGAGCAGTAAAGCTGTACGAGGTACGAGTAATTCAAGTTACCGGTAGTCGCCACTTCTGTTTTATCGTTTCTGGTTGCATTCGCCCTACTTTAAAACGAAGTTAAACGATCATAAGTCGTATTCTCGTTAGAAACAGAGGTATTAAGACCCAGTAAACTTTTACCAAATTAGCTTAATTAAGAGAAGCAAATTAATGCCATGTACTGTCGTTGTAGAGTTTAGTCCCGTAAAAAGTGAGACCGGACAACAATCACAATTAAACCAAATAAACACCACTCTGACAGCACTGATTTTGCAACAGAACTTTTAAGCGCAAGGGTAGAGTTGACGCTAAAATTTCCTCCTATGGGAACAGACGAACGGAGAAGCGTATTGGATAGTAGTCTAGGAATATAATAATCAAGTGAGGTTGCGTTGGAGTCCTCCGGTGTCAATGGTAGCGGTGGGGGACAATTGTCGCCCCGTGGTCCGTTACATCGAAAGGCCTCCATGATAGCGTTATTAACGCGCTCGTTGAGATCTTGAGCCTGCACTCCGCATTTGTCAGCCACTTCTGCACGGTAACACTCTCCATATGCTTTCCAGGCGCTACAACCAAACAAGTGTTAATTATGCATTAATGTAAACAATTAGGGATAAAAGACAGTTCCGGCGATCATTAGTTAGTAGCGGTAATTATGAACGTAAGTCTAAACCAATATGGCAACATTTATCTAAAGTTTCGATTTCGACGAATTCGAATATGTTTGAAAAATATTTTTAAATTTGAAGCAATACTGTATAATACCCTTTATGTGAGACTTACACCGAAATTATTCAACCTGGAATCAGTACCTTACCAACAATATTGTTTCATTCTGCTACCACTGCGCCATGCTGCCCATACATCGGTGCTATTCTCAAAAAAGCTGGTTTGCCCAATCTCCTTGAAAGCTGATCGGCCACAAGCAATTGCCGGGCTGGCAATCTGTTCAAGGACGTCCTGGCAGCGCAGTATCGTTTGGAGGTTGCTATACGAATCCGGAAGATCGCAGGCTGTGAGCAGCTCCATCCATCCGGCATACAGATCGTGAATGTCCGGAAAGAAGCGAGTACTACCTCTGCATTCCATGCTTTCTTTAGTGCATCCAAGTGTAGTCTTGCCAAATCTTTAACGGAAATGGTTGAAAACAATTGTCAATATGGTTTACCAGACCTTGGTCTTCCAAGAAGAATTTCCTTGCGCTTTGAATGTTTACGTAATGTACAAAATAAATATATGTTCGTACCGGCAAATATCCGCGAGCAGCGATTCATTGACGTTTGCGCTTAGTCTCATCCGGAGCAGTGGCACAAATTCCTGGTTTTTTTTGTATTTTTGCACCGGATCATAACATTTTGTGAAGTTCTGAGTTTCACAGTTTATCGACACATTCATAGACACTACGAAACTTAGCGAGACTGAAACTAGAATAAGTGCGAGGAACGCCTTGACGTTTGGCATTGCTTGGTACTTGCAGTTCGTAGTCTGTATAAAGTATAAACGTTTAAAAACAGTCCCGTAACGTCTAAAAGTATAGCGATAAACGTTTCGGTTGTTCCATATGCACTTCCTTTTTGATACTAAATTTCATGCGTGCATTAGCATTCGAACCAGTTTTAGAGCATATTTACTTTTACACGCTTGCGGCACTTCCACATTCAGTTTGCTTTTCCGTTTTCCGCCACCACCCGCATGACTACATACCGCGAAACTAGCGCTGAACTCTGTTGTATACTCATACGTTTCCAGTAATATTGTCAGCGCAGCTTTGGATTTCTCTGAAGACACAATACGCATAACCTACCGGTTCTAGGATTACTTAATAGATAACATTCGGCTTTCCAAAGATAAACAGAGAAAACTTACACTTCTATGGATTGGAACAACACTTGGAAACCTTTTTCGCTTCCACACACCGCCCAAAAATACCATTGCGTTTACTCTGTTGATTGCTATGAATTGGAATACTATGAACGAATTAAGGGTTTGTTACAGTTTTCAAGGTATACAACTGTATTTATAAATTCTTGGGATAATAACGAAATTGAAGTCATTTTGCCAGCACAGCTTGCTCGGATGCATCGCTCACCAACCCTGCGTTTAAACGAAGCTAGGGACTATTCTACGTAGAACAAATTACAAGTTTCTTCTTCACCAAAGGCTATTGCGCAGCAGTAAAACAAGCAACAGACCTGCAAGAAGTCACCGTGGTTAGATTTTCGTCGAAAAAGGGATGATTCCCTTAGGCCACTCGAACCAACAAAGCCACCGGTACCTCTTAAACCATCCACTCCACTGAAACACCCCAACCAACCCTTACCGGCGCGGCGGCGCCTAATGATTTTTGGATATACAGTACAACCCGCGTACCTCATCCTCGGCCGTCGGGGCCGATTGTACCGGACAGCTTTCCCAACGTGCACCAAAGCACTTGAATGGTACTCGTACAGCATTATTCACACTGGGGACGATGTCTGGCGCCATTGGTCCACACATTTTTTAACAATCTCTGTTTTTTATGCAATTAGATTTGCTAAGGTCAGAATTAAGAAAATACAAAATCATTTATCCTCTTTCCGTTGCGAAATTCAAGTACGAAAAATATACAATGTGCAATAATCGTAAATGGGCTGAATAAACACCAGTCTGATACGAATGCTCTTGAAACGTAGCTTTTCATTAGAAGACTGAAGCTGACATTAGTTTCCTCCTATAGAAGCAGACGAGCGCAGCAGCCCAGGCATGTAATAATCGAGTGAATGTTTGTTTGAGTCGTCCGTTGTCAACGGTAGCGGTGGGGGGCAGTTGTCACTTGTCACCCGTGGTCCGTTACATCGAAAGGCCTCCATAATAACGTTAATAACGCGCTCGTTGAGGTCCTGAGCCTGAACTTCGCATTTGTCAGCTATTTCCGCACGGTAGCACTCTCTGTATGCTTTCCAAGCGCCACAACCAAAGAAACGCTAATTATGCAGTTCACACATAGTCACATATCTGTACAAGACCGTGCCGAAAATTAGTAAGTAATAAGCACAAGTAACTACGAAGACAATTCTAAACTACAAACGTAGCGGTTGCCTGCTACTTCCAGACAGATTTAATTACTGTATATGGTTGAAAATTCTTTTAAAATTTGACTAGAATACAATGCAACTTGTTTAAGATTTAGAAATGCGTTCATAGCTATTAGATACGTAATTTACAAGAAAGGACGTAATGAATCCTAAATGCACTTTAACTGCAGCACTCCGTAGGTGACTATTACAGACAAACAACGAAACTATTTCACTCGATATTAGTATTTTACCAACAATGCTGTTTCATTATACTGCCACTACGCCATGCTGCCCACATATTGTTACTATTCTCAAAAAATCGGGTTTGGCCGATCTCCTTGAAAACCGATCGAAAATAGGCAGATGCCGGGCTGGCAGTTTGATCAAAGGCATCCTGGCAGCGCAATATCGTTTGCAGGTTGTTATACGAATCCGGAGGATCGCAGGCGTTGGAACAGCTCCACCCACCCGGCATATTCCGGACATATTTTCACAACATGGGTAAATGGCGTACCGGAAATTAGTGACCTGGTATTCTCGGTGTTGTGCAACATGAAAAAGTTTTCAAAAGCTGATTTCATGAAAATCGTTGTTCTTAAACAATCTTGTATGTGACATTGATCAAAAATTATCAGGTTTTCTAAGGAGGAACAGCGTAGAGAATACTGTATCTGGTGTCCGGTATGCAAATCCATATTGTGAAAACGTCTGGAATGCAAAACACGTCGCACTATGCGCAAATGTATGTAGCGGCGGTGCCGCTTACGTGTGTACGAGTGCAGTTGTATGAGACGTACGGGTAGTTCAGATTGCCCAGTTTAGGCTATTTAAGCGCAGCGACGACTAATGTGATGAGGTCATTCTCTGGCTTTCTTGGATTTCGGTCTGGAATTAAAGAGAATCTGGCCCGTAGTCTGGGTTTCTGGTGTTTCTATCCTCCTAGTTCTAATAGAATGTAAGGAAATAGGGACCCGTTTATCCAACTACGCTACAATTGGCGCTCCTGGGTGCTACGACGGTAGCCGACTTTTCGACGGCATGGACGTTTTCCATCGTGGATCCTGTATTTGCCTGGCAAGGACCGCGCAACCTCGCCGTGGAGGAGAAGAATCCACAGTGGATGACCTTCCGTGACCGTGGATTGTCAGCCGAAGCAAGAGCATGAAAGGAAGAATGGATGGAGAGAAGTGTCTGTGCTGATTTTCCTATTCTCAGGAGTTACAGTGAGATTAATTTTCTTGAAAATTCATTATTTCCTTTTAGTGAGGAGTGTCTAAAATCGCTGAAATTTTCTTGACAGAAATATTAATGAATTATTCTCGCATTTCACTTCAGTAGTTTCCTTGTGCGCGATTGTTTACCGTTGATGTTGCTTTTCCGACTGACGGTGTTCTTCTATTCAGAAAGTTTCTAATGATAAATTAAGGCACAGTTTAAAGGATTGCGAGAATTTTCAAGATTTTTCGATTTTGTTAACTGAATGATTTAGTTTACTAATAGTCTGAAATTTGCTGCGACTATTAGTTCCTTCATTGAGGATTGTTTTAGAATGTGATGACTCTGTTAATAGCTGATTTTCCTTCAGTAGGAATTAGAAGGTGATAATTTCGCCCTTCTAAATTTTATTCTTGAATTTAGTTGGTTGTTATTTGGCTTAAGTATTGGAATATTCTAATTAGGAAATACCGAAATTAAGAATTTGTTTTAATTGAGAAATGAATATTCTGCGTTCAGAAATAATTGTGCAGATGGTGTTATGATGATGATGTATGTTGTGATGATTTAATGGTTGTTGTTCTATTTGAGAATTTATTTGTGCCGGAGTTTTTTCTGAAGAATGACGATGTTGTGTAGAAGTTAGAGTAAGATCTTTTATTATTATTTTACGGAGAAAGGGGTCTTCCGCCCATGGTTGTTTTTTTTGTTAATGGCATTCCTGTTTTTCTATCCCGGAGAAAGGGGTAGTGTAGCGGCGGTGCCGCTTACGTGTGTACGAGTGCAGTTGTATGAGACGTACGGGTAGTACAGATTGCCCAGTTTAGGCTATTTAAGCGCAGCGACGACTAATGTGATGAGGTCATTCTCTGGCTTTCTTGGATTTCGGTCTGGAATTAAAGAGAATCTGGCCCGTAGTCTGGGTTTCTGGTGTTTCTATCCTCCTAGTTCTAATAGAATGTAAGGAAATAGGGACCCGTTTATCCAACTACGTTACATGTACGTACTTGCAAAAATCCGTGAGCAGCGATTCGTTGATGTTTGTGCTCAGTCTCATCTGGAGCAGTTTCTCGGTCATATCATACTGGTATTTTTGCACCGGATCATAACATCTTATGAAGTTTTTAGGTTCACAATTTATTGACAAGTTCATAGATACTACAAAACTGATATATGGACGATTTCGTACCACTCCAAGTATTCGACCCATTGTTTTTCAATACGTATGCTTGTTATTCTTGCGTATTCCACCGGCATTCTGGTGTGTTTTGCCGGTATTCCGCCTTACCGCTCAGCATCCATTAATCCACTGTACACTAGGCCCTGTATTCCTCGTATTCCACCGGTATTCTCGCGTGTTCTGACTGTATTCTTCCGTATTCCTTCACGTCTCCTTATGTTTTATCAGTCAGAATACCCGCGTAATACAGGCAGAACACGCGACAATACCGGTGAAATACGGGGAATACAGGGCCCGCTGCAGAGAGACAAGAAACCTAAGAAACCTAAGAATATCTTGGAATACCTAAAACTGCAGAGAGAATACGCACGAACACCGGTGGAACCGCTCCGTTTTCAGTAAGTGTCTCTCTGCAGCGGGTTCTGTATTCCCCGTATTTCACCGGTATTTCGCGTGTTCTGCCTGTATTCCGCGGGTATTCTGACTGAGAAAACATAAGAACACGTGAATGAATACAGAAGAATACAGGCAGAACACGCGAGAATACCAGTGGAATACGGAGTAGGACCCCCTGTAGAGGAACACTTAATGGATACGGAGAGGATAAAGGCTAAATGCAGGCAGAACACGAACGAATACCGGTGGAATACGCGGGAATACTAGGAATACGTAACGGAAAATAATGGGTTGCATTTTTGGAGTGGTACGAAACGAGCCATAGGTGACAAAACTTGGCAACACTGTTATTATCTTAAGCACGAGGAATGCCTCATCGTTTAGCATTCTTGTTTAGCTACAGTAACTAACTTGTATAACAGTTTTAACAGCAAGTAAAGTCTAAAAAATTAGCAGTAAATCCTTTTGCTTGTTCCGTGTACACGGCTGTTTTGATACTAAATTTCATGTGCACATTAGCATTCCAGTCAGTTTCGGCAATAACAAAATAAGATTTTACACGCTTACGGCATATCCGCAGTTCGTTGCTTTTCAGTTTGGACCACCACCGGAATGACTGCATGCCGTGAAACAGATGCTAAACTTTATTGTGCTTTCCGGTGTTTCCGGTACAAACTATCACATAATTTTTGGATTTTCTCTGAAGACAGAACAGGAACAGCCTGCGGACTCTAGCATTACTTAAAGTTTTCTGCTTCCACTCTCTGTTTAAAAATACTACTGGCTTTAATCTGTGGATTTGTAAGGCTATAAATAAATTAGTATTTTCTGCAAATTTCTCATTGTTTTACAGTAAGGGTTTTTTTATATATGTCGGATAGCAATCATATATGTTCGTTTATGCATCGAAGATTTGTTGATCCGTAAAGTTTATATCCGTCCTGTTTGCTTTAATTGTATTTATTTTGTAAATTAAAGTCAGTTGTACGCAACAACTATTACGCTGAACTATAATAAGCATGATTTACAGTGATCGAAAATTTAGGAAAAACGGAAGTAGTACTCCAATGCAGTGAGAAGTTGCGCCGCATTTTACTGCTATCCAAAAATGCCATCAAATTACAGTACAGTTGACCCTTTTATTAGTGGTAACCAGTTGCTCTTAAAATGCCGTAAGCTCCTTTGCTACGATTTATCTGCTATAGTTAAGTAGCTCCTGCTCTTCTCCTCTGGTTCGAAACACGAGTAATAATTAAAACACCCATGTGTTCGGTATTAGTAATATTATCAGCATGCGCTACTTTATCGTTGCTTCGATAAGGCTGACAAGACCTACGGCTGATAAGCAACTTAGCAGCTCTTGTAATTCGTAAATGCGAATGATTATCCTTGTGGCTCTGTTCTCGTTTAACGTGCGTAAACAACAGAATCACAAAATAATCGGATTTATTCGTACTTTGAAGTATGCTTAATCGAGTACGACGGATATGTATCTCCGTTTCCGTTTTGTTCGGAGTATGGCGCAGGCTCGGGTTGTCTTTACGACACCTGTTCGAGGTTGTACGGAGATACCTGGAGCCGCATCAGCATCAGCTACCAAGTGGACGAAAGTAACCGAAATCAGCCGATCGAAGAGTGGTAAGGTGTCTCCACCAGCCCATCCCGTTACTAGTGATGCACATACTGTAAATAATGCGCTCAAGTAAATAAAATTAAAGCAACCGGTAGAATACACTGTCTTGCGTTTCTGCAGATGATACCGAAAAAGGCAATGCGGAAAATTTCGCTAGCACAGCAGCAGACAAGAGAAATTCTTCGACGGAAAACGGAGGGCACGGCAGTTCGCCAAACTGTGGAAACCAGAAGTGGGTTTCCTTGATTGCCTGTTTCATCTAATTATTATGCTTTTCTTTGCTTCGGAGTGAGCTTATCTCGGAAATGTTTAGCTGCGCACCCATCAATGGCGTTCATGACAATTGTAAGCGTTATGGCCATGCAGTTGCAAATACGGTATTTGGTGTAATTTATTGAATATAAGTTGTAGGAGATTATTTTTTGTGACTTTTCAGTGAGTCTGCCTTTTCTTCACAATGGAAGGGTTCTAAATCCAGTGCGAGATAACAACAACAATGTAATTGGATACATGTTTGAAAACCAAATATCTGCAGGTACTGCTGATTTCTAAGTCTGAACATAATAATTATACTTTAACTCGGTGCTATGATGGCGGCAAACCTGACTGATGCAGCGGCATGACCGCCAACTGTGCCAACGGCAGTGTATCTGTATGCTAAGTTGCAGACTTTAGTTAATGATAGTCGTCTTTCTTTTCGAAAATAAGAGAATGCGGATTTGACAAATGGTAAATGTGATGAAGGAACCGATAATGCAAAGGAAAAACCGGAAAGCCGCGACGCAACGAAGAATACTGCCGGACAAGGAGGACAACCAATTACTAAGGACGACCTGGTAGCTAAAACATGGGCTCATTAGATAATGCCAATAATGTACACATGTTATCATGCTAGGTGATAGTGACAATAACAGTTTTTTTTATACAGCGAGCTGTCTACCGATTCATCATGGAAAATATCCATTACGTCTGGGTCGCAGCTGCGTTCGGTATCACTTGTGGATTTAAGTATTTGATTTTGCTAGGCCTGATAATGTTAATGTTTATAAAACTCTAACCAGGGCACATAGGCATCCTCCAAATTCAGAAAATTTTCGTTTTTTGTAAAAAGATAGTATACTATTCTAGTATGCTTAAAAAAATATTTTCAGCTGCCATCGTCAAGGAGGCGTGGCCACAGAACAATTGAAAGTTTAAAAATCACATACTTGATACTGCTAAATCATATACTTGCACAAGTACTGGATTTTTTTTATTTCGCGTTACGAGCAACAATATTTTTCACACATTCTACATAAGATTATGAGAGGCTAAAAACACAAGCGAGTTACACAGCAACATCTAAAAACACAGGCGGGCGAATAACAGAAAAGATTAACAGAAAAGACTGCACAAGTTTTTCGTAATACTATGCTTGCTTCTTACTGCAGCACAGTGGACTTTCACAGCTGTCGAACAGCGATGTCGTAAAAGAAGCCCACTTGCGGCGGCTCGTGCCGTTGATGCCTAAGTGCACATTTTCGAAAATTTGTTATGAAGTGCAGCACGTTCTGCTTAGAAGAAAAAATTTTTTTCGCACAGGTTATTGTTTACAACGCTAATCGACAGCTGAAAAGTCCACGGTGCTGAATCAAGAAGTAAACGTACTCTAATAATTACGAATAACTTGTGCAGTGCTGCACTGCAATACACAGTATGAAGTATGTGATTTAGCCCACTTTTAATTGTTCTCTGGCCACTCCCCTTTGACGATGGCAGCTGAAAATATTTTTTTACGCATACCATAGTAGTATACTACCTTTTTACAAAAAAATGAAAATTTTTTGAATTTGGAGGGGGCCTATGTGCCCTGGTAAGTGACCGACAGATCACAATGGGCCAGAAACAACCCAAAGCCATAACAAGCAAACATGTATCACATCATAACGGTCGTACGCTTGGTATCCAGGCTGTAGCAGCCATTTTCATACCGTGAAGATTATATAAAATGGTAAAATCGTGATTTAGCTTTATTGACAAGCACGAGCAAAGCAGTAACCAAATAGTAACCAAATTATAGCTTAAAAGCTGTTTTGATATCCTAGCCCTGTGCATTTGCGTCACCCACAACCTCTCCATCTAAAAGACCCCGGGACTATTCAAGGAAGAATTGAAACGTTTTACTTTCACAAAATGCTAAACTGCGCAACGTAAAGCTAAGTTACCAAGATGAGCTACTATCCTTGAAAAAGTGACGTTCCTCCCAGGCCACTCAAACCGCCGAAACCACCGGCTCCTCCTAAGCCACTTAAACCGCCGCCACCCCCTAAGCCTCCCATACCCCCAAAACCACCCATACCGGCGCCGAATAATTTTTGAATATCGAATCCGCCTGCTTCGTCCTCGGCTGTCGGAGCCGGCTGTACCGGGCAGTTTTCTCCACGTGGCCCGTAACACTTGAACGTCTCTCGTATAGCATTATTCACACGGGTGGCGATGTCTTGCACCTCCGCTCCACATTTATCGGCAATCTCGCTTCCCGTGCATGTTTCATACGAATTCATCATGCTAAAAATATTATGCACGATTTTTATTTTTTTACTTGTATTGTCCAACCGCCACGGTGCATATTTACCAGCACATATTCCGGATAAGGTCACGTCTTTTCACCAAGGCTAGCGCGTTTTCGACGCGGCCCGGACCGGCGTTCGTGGGATAATCATTCATAACGGTTCTCATTGCCGCATTAAAACACCCACGTGTCTTACTGGATGTCTGGTTTATAATTTTGGTGCATTGTGCCATGAGATGATATTTGCTGTAGAAATCCGGCCGGTCACAGACGTCCATCAATTTGATCGAACCGGTCAGCATTTCGTATGTGTCGGCCATTTGGCTGGGTTCTAAATAGCACTCTGCCATATCCTTGACACAACCCATAACAGTCCGACCCATTCTGTACAAAGGAGAGATTGTAAAACATTTTTAAAACCGAGGCGTACAGTAGCTAAAACCCAAACGGACTAACTTGCAGATGCCGACGAGCTGTGCTTCGGTGATTTGCGAGGCATCCTTTGTGTTCATGATTTGCTGATAGTCCGGACCGAGGATGTACATTAAAGTTGGGGCCATGCACATCAGTAAGCTGTTACTGTCGGTGTTAGCACACGAATTTGTTGATGACAATGAGCGCGCTGAAATCGAGACAACGGCGGCCATCGCCAATACAACAAAAATTCTTCCTAAATGCATTGTTCTTGCCGCCCTGTTTTGGATAAAAATTAGATAAAAGAATTACGAGTATTATCTTTCGCTAACTCGCTAGTAGGGTTGGCATCTGCACTGATTACTTTGCTGATATACGGTATTTAAGATCAGTTGCATCATAACCATATGATTAAATCATCGTTCGCCTAAGGCAGACGATGAGTTTTGGTAGTTTTTTCTTGTTTTTACGACACAAGGCCCAGTAAAAGTGTGCCATAAAACAGCCAATTCTTTGCAAACTCGTTTGTACTGCAATAAAAATACTGTATGATGTATATGCTGTTTATTCGGACAGTTGCAATAGACTGGATTGGGCGTATTTCCGAGAAAATGTATGCTGTATGTACTTTCAGGATTGTTTGTTCATAACAGCATATTCCAAACTACAACAAAATATAGGGAGCCGAGCAATGAAATAAGTGGCACCTTAAAGTACAACAGCAATAAGCTGCGGACAAAAAAATACAGCAGCAACATGGACATATCACACAACCGTCGCTGTGCTTAGGCGTGATCGAAACTCACATATAAACCTGATTAAAAAAACCTGTTCTGTCTTCCAAAACAGCTAAACAAATTGTTTTGAATATGAAACACTGCCACTGGGTATAACCAGCCGAATAACGTATAAACTTTGCAGCTTTACATGGACAGATGCACTGAGATCCATGTTTTCTAAGTGTTTTGTAAGGCATTGCCGAGCGTACTGTCACAAGGGATGCGTGAACTCAAAAACCCTCGCCTTCGAACATTATCGCCAGCTTTACTTAAGAAAGAACAAGACCCTGCAAAATTGAGTTCTAAAGCGTTTCAAAGTTTTTCTCAACCCTACAGATCACAACGTATTGGGGTGGAATGTAGGCTAATATTCCCAACTTACTAAGCAGAACAATTGACCAGTACTTATAGAAGTATGTTCAGAGATCGTGCAGCTACGTACATCCTGCACTTTGAGTTAACCCCGTGTTGCATTCACCAATGAGTTCTCGAAATTGCAAAAGAAAGTCTCACTGATGACATGAAAGAAAGAAAGACTCACTGATGACATGAAAAACAGGGTGGACCAGTGGGATACTGCATATAGTTTTAGCTCTTAAGGTACTGGTCCATTGTTCGGTTTTTATGAGTAGTGCATGCGAACGATACTTCTGCCAGACAGAATCAGCGACGTTTTAATGGCAATGGCAACGAGTAAACGTACTCAGTTGATCTCATGTGCTCATGAAAAAGGACTATTTGGTCGCAACTAACCGTAGCCGCCAATGCTCGGCGAATGGTAACCGTAAGAGTGATACATCTTGATCCGTGTATTGTTACGCACACCGGCAGGGTTACTTTGTAACAGAAGAATCCGTCATATCGCATGTTATTGAGAGTGTCTTACAGGATTTCTAATTTTTCTTTGATTGCCGATTAATTGGCACAGCAATAAAGAATAAGTAGATACAATCAAAGGATCGGGATACTATAGTATAAACTGTATAATTATGTAATATGGTAAACATTAGCGCTATATCAAGAAAAGTAGAAAACTGGAACAAAATCTGTTAACCAGGCAATGGCGGGCAAGGACTGCAACACTAAATTTAAATACTTATTTACCCACCACGAAAGACAAAAAAATGCGATTTTATGATGCATTATTTTTTGTATTCTGGGCGTTATTCTGACGGCCTCTGCCGTTGCCCCGATGCTTTTTGCAGCGACCCTTTCTTGTCTGGTTCTCCAGTAATGGCGCACCTGGACTATTGCTTCCCATGTTTTCTTCCAAATTACACAGCATCTGTTGCGCAGACTGACCACCGTTACCAATGATCCCTCCGGCATTGATCCCGGCACTTGGTACACTGTTTCCAGACCCCGTTCCTGATGCCCCGTTAAGGCTAGGCAGCAGTCCAATTGGAGGCAGACCGGCCAACCCGCTGTTAGGAAGAGTCCCGGTATTGGGAGTACTTCCGCCGGTGTTTGGCAGTGCACTCACGGGACCGCTGGACGGACTGGCATTGATCTGGGCGCCGGCTCTGGGCGCGTTTCCGCTATTGCCGCTGCTGGCGCTAGAACCAACCGCTCCGTTGCCGTTGACTTTGGCATTGCTGCTGGACGATTGAGCCTTATTACTGTTGGATACGCTCGCTGCACCGCTACCAGTGTTGTCTGAACTTCCGCCGATGTTCGTGCCGGAGGATCCTCCGTTTGTGGTTTTGCCTCCGCCGTTGTTCGAGTTTCCAGCTATAGCAAGTACAATCAACCGTAAGAAAGTCTTATCGAGATATCGTTCGTTATCGCCACGTAGGACCGATATGCCAGTAAAGGTGATTCCAAGTACTGTAATACTCACACTTTGCCAATGTTTAACGGTATATAATAATAATTAGATTGTATATTATAGTAACTGTGGTTAATACAGCTCATGCCATAATACAGTGCTTGTGTGGTGTCGCACTCTTTGCAATGTCATCATTCACATCTGGGCATTTTAACATTACAGGAAATGCTGCAGTGTATTAAAGTACTTCTACAGTAAACCATGTACGTAGTCAAGACTTACAAGCTCTTCGGCTCCTTATACTTTGGTCGTCGGTTGGCAGGCCCTCAATAGCTATAACGCAACAAATTAATAGCATAACATTCATTTTGCTGGGTAATTCCATTTGAACTGATACAGAATAAAATGCGGCGTTACGACCGTACTAGTGCACCCGCCGGCAGATAAAGCAGTTCACCAAATACAACAAAAAAGCTTTACTACAACACTACCATTCTTGGTAGCGCATATATAACCTTTAACCTAATGCTTATTTGGGGTTGATGATTCAACTGGGTGGAAGAATCTTTGACTGCGAACTATATATCCACCAAACTGGCAATATCAGTAGAGAGTCCGCGTCTGCTCGGTGAAAATGGGTGAAATCAACGCGCATTTGTTGGAAGTTGGAATGTCCCCGTCTCCGTTTGTAAACACTTTATTAATGAAGCCTTATTGCTGTTTTGACCGAATGTTTAGCAAACGGCACAAAAATAAAGAATGCCGCAGGCCGTATATGCGTATGGACATAAATAGTAAAACGCTTGTTTACGGAAAACTGTACCGGCATAAACAAAGGTAATACAATCAATACTGTGGTCGGCATTTTACGTAAAGACTCAAAAGTGTAAATCTGTAAAAGGCGCATCACCCGAATATTCATCACGTAAAAAAACATGACTCATCAAAAACCGTGAGTAATGGTTGTACGCGGTATAAAGTTATCTTCTGTTCTACGGTTGGAACAAGTGCTACGGTTTAGTTTATTATAACTGGTGTTACGATTAGCGAAATACGTCCGCCACATTCGTCGGCTGCTTGTCGTGCCTGCTGCGGATAGGAACACAAAAGGCACTGTATGGGATCCAACAAAATCAACAGTGAGTGCACTGTTGCCTGAAAAAGACGAAAGCGCCGGATGCGCACTAAGCGCTGACTGGATTAGTACTTGCATTCACCAACCATTTCATTTCTCGACAACTGGACCCTCTTAGTTAATATTTTGACCAACCGACCACCAGCCCCGACCCCCGTTTGATGTTTTGATAGTTAGCAGTCAGATTAACTACTGATCGCATTTGCAATAATGAAAATACCGCATATTTTGATGTTGCATCTAAACTGGGCTTTGCGGCTATATCCGGTTTCGGAACTGAATGGGAGGGAGGAATGGAGCACAGAAAGAGAAGAGTGACCGGTAGTTGATAAATCATAGCAAGCAGAGCGGAAGGTAGTTTGTAGTAAGTAAAGAACCTGCGTCGGTAGCCAACACCCCGTAAACCCATTGCTAAACGGGGCGCACCAAAACGGTTGCGCTCTGTTGCTGCGGCTTGCCACTATTGCTCGGTCTGCTCCTAATTTTTCGTTCGTTCGTTATAAATATCTGAGCAACAAGAGCGGATAGTAGATCGGGATAAATAACGTCGTAACGCTTTGCATGGAAGAGAGTTGCGGGTTAAATGGACCTAAATCGAATGCAATACCAATTTGGGCAGCGCTACAAAGCTTGGTTCATTATTCTGTAGGAAATACGGTGAGATGGTTATCTCGATGCCTCTCTTAAGAACAACAGGGATTATTCTTTTACATTTTGTCATCCATGCAATTTTTGCGAATTGTGCCGGTTAAGCTGTACTGATTATGCCATTAGGAGATTTGATATCTCGAAGCAGCTAGGATGGGTCTTGCATTTTTGTACATGTTACATATAATTAACTTACGGACGGATGAACCGCACACTGCTTTAAAAAGATGAGCACCGTAAATGTTTTTCATCCCAACTGTTTTTCGCTTCGATAATATATGTATAAATAAAAGGTCTTGGTTCAAAATTTTGTACGCAGACGATTTTGTCAAATGTACAGCTCTATCGCACCAAGTGTGGACAGTTGCATAAAATAAATTTAAAAATAATTTGGTACGTCATTTTGTTTATTGTTTTGCATTATTCTAGTGTAGTTTCTTATTGCGGATCCAGAAACATCAAAACCAAAATATTTTGATGTGCCAGTAGGGAGACGAGCGGTATTTTAGGGGAGGGGGTAGCGGTCGTTTGTTTTATGCTCATGAATGCTCCTGCAAAAGTATCACCATTTAAGATTTTTGCGTGCAATTTTTTGGAAGTTATTCAATGATCCACAAGGTGTCCGTTACGCGCTATCAGAGGCATCATGTATAATCACTGCTTGCGGTAATCCCGGAACAAAGTGGTTCTCCCATAGACTTCTATGGTAAAAAGAACATACCGAGAAATGCGGTTGCCTAGCACACGGAGCTGAGTGACCTCGAACTGATAACTTCCATGAATCAGTCGTGGGTTACGTTAGTTTATTTTAGAGTGTTGACAAATATCAACAACACAGGCGAGGAGGTATAAGTGCCGGACGAATGGAAGAAAAAACCATTAAAGCGGCGACTAAAAAAAGCTACGACTGCTGCTTAATCTTGCTGGAACGAGATGCCTCGGGCTTACTGTGCGGACGAAAAGTTTAAAAAGGACGCCCAATACCTTCTGAATGAGATTTTATCAAGAACGGGTGCTTGCGACATTCGGCGGCTGTTCGGCGAAGGCGCAAAGGAGGTCATCCCCGTATTTAACGGGGCCCGCCGTAACTTTGCAAAGGTCACGCAGGCTTCATGGGATCCGATGGGTGTCCTGCATACATCGCAAGAGCCTTGTTGCGAAACAGCCCCAACGTATTAATTTTGCTTTGCGGCATCAGTGAAATTTTTAAACAAATTTTAAGTCGGAAGATGGCAACCACAGTCAATGGGTCGAGCCACATTTTTAAACCGGTCGGTTTTTGGTTTTTATATCGCAGTAAAGTAGAACACGCTTTCAGCAGGGCAAACCAAAATCCAAAACATGCTAAACACATGCAGCAACCATATCATAATAAAATAATTATAAATTTGTCGACTCCTGACCTTTAGTGATTTTTGAGAAAAAGTGTCCACACTTGGTGCGATAGATCTGTAATTGACAGTCGAACAGGTTTGCCGCCTCTGGACAGTAATGGCAACGCGTCATCAATAGCTCTCTTCAGCATTGGACCCATCGGAAGTACATGTGGTATGTGTATGTATTCATTCAATTCCATTAATGCAAAAAGTTTTCAAAATAGCACCTAAAACTGAGTGCGAAAGTAACCACGTTTTCAGGCCAGGAGGCACTAAAAAAGTTCACAGGTTACGCATATACAGCATAATAATTATGATATTATTCATACATTTTATAACAACATCGTAATCATGCATTATATAATATTATTCACATCTGGTAAACCAGTACACGTGTCCACCAGCTTGTAGTTATGGAAGTGTCGATTTCAGAACGAAAGAGAAAGAGTTTGGAAAAAAAAATGGTTGGCTGAATTATAAAGCACGTAATAAATTTATTTAACTTACCAATTCATTGGATTTTGAATAGCCGGAAGCAACATTTGCTTGCGGCACGTTTGTTGCACTTCAAGAATACGTTAGTCGCGTCCGCCGGCTGGCACAAAACACGGCGGTTAACAAGCGATTGCTGATACCTACATTTCTTTTTCGCCACTTTGAAGCGGATTCAGACGGTTATAAACCCATTCCTGATTTCTACTAATACAACTTCCGCTTTGTTCGTTCATAAAGTCGGGCGTGCACTTGTGTTCAAACCTGTAACCACTGATTTTAACTCAGTTGATAACTGATTGATAACTCAGTTTAAATAGCTGTTGACAGTGATTTTTATGTACTCTGTACATCAACCAAAATGTAATCGCCATGATACTCCTTATTTATGCCAGCTCCTTTTTTATGTCGTCTCTTCTTTTACTCTTCCTGTATTAAGGGATCACTCCTGCTGATTTTCCTAAAACATTTGAAAATTATTCAACATGATAATTATTAACCATATTTGTAAATGCCAAACACGTGGCATTTCTGTGAATGTATGGAATTGTTCTACTCTAGGTAAAACGCGGGAGAACAACACTGGGATGCGCTCGCGCAGCTCTGGGACCAAGACAGGCTTTCCGTGGATGATATGCGAAGCTATACCTCAACGCCAAAGCTGACAAAGACCATCCAAACCCGATTAACATTCACCCCGGGAAATTCTGATTTTGGTGCCCAAAAGCAGCTTGGATTTTATGCCGATGTCGACTCGAAGTTCATTCACAATTTAATTTCGTCCTGTAGCAGTGTCATGCAATCCAGTGCGTTAGTTTCGTTGTGCATACGACTACGAGTGTAATTTGGTATCCCAGTAGAACCTTAATTTTACGAGTAACAAGGAAATGAATGGCAACTACACTGACAAGAATGAATGGCAAAAATGAATGTTTCAGAAATGCAGAGCAGTCATGCTCTCTTCTTGTACCCAGATTATAACAATATGATCCGTTGAAGTTGTGAGAATGTCCAGAATGTCCGAAGCTAAACAAACCGAACACCGTTGTTTGGTTGCAAAGTTTATTAACGACAAGTACGTTTTCAGCGCAAACACTCCGACAAATGGGACTACTGAAGAATTTTATAAAATACATATTCATGAGATAACGATAAATGACAATGTCTATAGTTCTGTAACCGTCTGTACCGTTTCTTGTTGCGCCTGTTCTTATGGTTAGGCGAAATCTGGAATGTGTTAATCAGTTGCAAGTGAACAATCAACCAGTTTAACCGGTCAAAGAAAAAGCCGCTGTTTGTGACATGATTGTATACTTGCTTCTAGCGTTCTTATAATACCGCACGACATTCTATTTCGAACATCTCCTTTCTAATGATGCTCAAAAACCTTGGATGTAAAACAGTTATTTTGGCGCACAGTAACTTTTGCACATTAAAAATCCTTTACAGGGACGTTCAGTTTGAAAGTGTGGTTCGATTAGAATTTCTGAGGAGTGGGAGCCTGAACGGGATTTCCGGTGGGCCCAGCAAACCCCGACGGATTAACCACCATCACCGGTTGTCCATACGGCATATTGTACACAGCAGCCGGTCCACCGGGATAAAATCCGGGCGACACAGGAGGGGCCTGCGTGACCACGTACTGCACGGTGGTACCCTGGCTCGGCAGCTTGCACATATTAATCCCAGCGGCGATGGACTGTCCCAGACTGGCCACGAAGGCCATGAACTGAAAGGCCAGATTGGCTGACAGCAGTGCGTTGCCGACGTCGCGGTACCATCCGCCAAAGGGGCAGTAGAAGCCCTGACAGTTGAAGTCGAAGACGCCGGTCTGCAGAAACACCAGCAGGATGGTAAAAGCGACGGTCATGGTGATGGAGGAGATGGTGGACAGGATGCTCATGACCATGGACGTGATGAGGTAACAGCGGCGCTCCACGGCGGAACGCCCCATCGGCAAGGGGCGTCCGCTGGCAATACCGAAGGCGCCCGTGATGACGAAGAAGATGCCGGTGTAGAATCCTGATCCGGCACAGGAGAAGATGATGGCATGATCCACAGTGGTGCTGAACGCTGTAATGCGGAGACTGTTTAGTCTGATCACACATCACTGTAGAATTGCTAATCTTTGTTAATTGCTATCAATGCCATACCAAACAAATATCGACAATATCGTCGTCGCATGTTATCTTCGACTCAATATTTTTACTTTGTATTGTGCGGTGCAAATTAATACTGCGCTCATGCAAGAAAAAAATAATTTTATTGTGAGAAAACAACAAAGTCGCAATGTGAAATGCGCAGCAACTACTGCATAAAAAAAGGGAGTACGCTTTTAATACAACCATGTATCACCACAGTCTACACTCCAAATATTAAATATCAGGTTAAAATTGGACTAGTAGTGCTAGTAATAATGATTTGCCGTATTCGCAGGATTTTGGCGGTGAGCTAAATGTTAATTTTAAATCAGTGCGGCATGGATTAATTTTCAGGCTTAGGTTTTTTTATTTTTTTAAGAATTACTTACAGACAATGTCGCTAATGATCAGGGCGGCACCGAAGATCAGCTGCATAATCCCGAATGTTAACACCGGCGCTGCATTGTGCAGGCGCGGGGCGGTGCCCAGATGGTTGTATGGTGGAGTCATTCTCTAATAGGCAGCAAAAATCTCCACGGTCGGTGTAGCGTTTGAATACCACACTTCCGGGATCAGACAATTGAATAATCTACCTAATTCGACAACCAGCACTTGCAAAATCTGAACGTGATCAGTGATGCGTCTTATAAGAAGAACGACGACGAGCGACTGTATATTCCATGAGCTATATTGTCAGCGTATTCAAGGCCAGATATGATAATCATATGGTCCAGTCTAATTGTCCGATAGTTGATTTGATAAAAAGACGATGATTTCCTGTTCATTACGCGGGAAAAACAGAATTTTATGGCTTGAAATGACAACAAGCGTAGAGAAAATTGATATTTGCCGCTTCCATTTCCACACAGTAGTATCGATATTATACATCGTAATTTTTGCCAATCAAGAAGATAATATTAACAGATAAGCTGAAAGCAGCGATTAGATAATTACTGTATATACGGTTAAATTAGCTTTTTGATTTCTTTTGTTAAGGTTATAGCAGCACTTTGACTTCGGGTACATAAGTAATTACTCGTATATACGCTGCGCCGGCTGCGGCAACGATAACGATGTTCAATGTTTGTACCAGTCATGCTATGAGGTCATCTGTTAGCACTCAGGAAACTTACGAACCAGAACGCATCTGCTAAATTGTAAGAGAGACAAAATCCTTAACTACAATTTTGCAAATAGTACAACTGCAGTTGGACTTCTTCCAGCTATGAAACTGTTCATCAGTTTCAAGGGTGATCGGTCTTGTTTATCAAACCGTTTAGGCATATTGCTTCTCTTATGCTTTAATCGTTCTTTATTTCATAATCTAATAATTCCACCTCAGTTGCGCTTGCATCGGGGGGTATACAACAAAATTTTAGTTTTAGAAGTTTAATCATAACTGTATACAAAGGTCACCCGGTGTTTCTGGAAGTGGTAAACTCACTTGCTTAAGTAAATCCAAGCATCCACAAGAAAGCATGCAGGAGTTGTGAGTAAATACTACGTGATCCTCTCTAACTTACATATAAAATTAAGATGAAGTCCTTTTTTTCTTTACGCGAGTCTTTCGTACCAGGTACGTTTTGTTCTCAAACAGCCACTTCCGGCAGGCCAACGGTCTGTTGATATTAGCGCTTGCACTTTGCACATTTCCCAATGAAAACCACCAAGCAATATCTCAAACGAATAAAACAGGGCAAGAATTTTGATACCAAGCAGGTTGTTTTTTATGGGATGTACCGGAAAATCGAGTCATTTAAGTTTCTCGTAGGCAAAGCACAGGATTTGGACCAACGGTTTGGTTGCATTTTTTAAGCAGAAATCGTATGCTTCGTCTGCGACAAACAAAAATGGCTCTATTTTCTCTTGGATCTCGTAAAGGATAACCGGCTTGGTAGCGAAAATCTTGTTCGGTCTAGCCATCTATTATACACGTTCTAAAGAAACGGTTAAAGAATGGCACTGGAGCGCTACTTACCTTATTCTTGTGTAACTGATTTTCAGTTTAGGTATTTGGGACCGGGGAATGCGAAAGGAAATTTTTATTTATACCGTGCAGTTTAATCACTTTAATGTGCTGTGAAACTCCATGAAGCTACTGTACTGACTGCACAAATCGATCAAACTTTTTCAACCTTTATAGCGTGCTACACAAGCAATAATTGACTCCGCATTCCCAGCTTTTGCATTGTCGCAGTGTTCCAAGATCTTTTGGATCACGATTTTTTAATAATGATTTAACATAATTTTTTAATAATACAACGCTTAACGTATATAAATTGTTCCACTTAGAAGTAACGTGAAATTTTGTAAAGTACGTAATACTGTGTAAATAATTCAATAGCATTCTTTTCAACACGGAACCTCATTGTCAAAGTGACCAAGTAGCATTGAAAGATACAAAATCTGTTTTCTGTACGAGTCTCTATGATTGGTCGTCCGGTCTTTTAACCGACCCGGCTTCAGTGACAAGATCATCTGTTCGGCATTATTCCAAGTTTCCAATCACGAGCCTATTTTGGGGCTTCCGTTGCAGGTGGGCCCACTGGAATCGCGGCAGTGGACAATTTAGGCAGTCTACTGAGATTCTGCACCGACGCAACGGTCAGGCCGATGCCGACGATACAACCGCAGATATGGACTATTATAATAATTGCCCGTAATGCCTCGCTCCGTGTGAAGTCATGGTCAGTGATAATCTGCAGCAGAACAAGCAGCGCACCCCCATAAGACATTACGCTTAATGTCAGGCACAGGACGAGAAGCATATAGGCCATAGCTCGCTCTCCCTTGACGAAAAACTTCCCAACACAGAAGATAATCGGTCCACACATCACGAACAGACAGCCCAAGTAGAAACCCAGTCCGAACGTTACGGTGATGCCAAGCCCGTTAGCTAAAACATAATACAACCGAATCCGAATGAAGCCACAAGATAACTGTACTTTCTTGGCAAATTCAAATTATACGGTACGGTTATTTTTTGGCACATAACTGTACAGACTGTATAAAGAGTCGAAAATACCATCATGGTTAAGTCTAACCAGCATATCTTCACACGCAAATGGCGCATGTTATTTAGTAACGGATTTTCTATGCATCTGAACCGCGAAAAGATTTGTCGGAGTCACGATGAAGACAACTCTACATCTTTGAAAACCCTGTGCTTTTCCCACGCTATATAATCGCTTACCGATGCTATGGCAAATGATCATTCCTACACCTGCGGCAAGCTCCAAGATCCCAAATATCCTTAAAGGACGAGAATTATACAAGGCAATCTGCTCCACGGAAGGAGTTACCGGAGTGTAGGAAGTCATTTCCAAAGAAAACAAAATCCCTTCTCCGGAAACCAGCTATTGCCAAAAGCTCGTTAAGCTTTCGTTAAACGTTGACTCCTATAAAGAACAATTAAACCAACAGAATCCATTTCTCTCCGTAATTCCGTAAAAGCTATAGAACATTTGTTCGAAAATTTTCTATCTCGTGGCGGATTCATCATGCAGTGAAAAGTTTAACTGCATGTTTTGCTTGAATAGGAACACTTCGCAGTTTGCACTTTGCTGTACTCGCACACTGTCAACACTTGTACACTGGGTCTTTCGGCAGCGCGTTTTCTGCACAACATTGCAGTGTCAGGCTACTGGATACCGGTACCGTTGGCACGGGCCGTAGTCTCCGTACATGTGCATACTGCATCATGCAAGCACACCATCCAGCCGGCAACATACAAATCGATGAAACACTGCGTTCTCGCAGTCTGTCGGCGACTCGGCATGCTCATTAGTCATACGGACAATTTTCTCCCAAGACGCATAATGCAGATCGTGTACTGTACCACGGAGTATTTAGATAAACATTTAACCACAAATAACGGTCTTTTTATGTAAAGGCGTAAAGACTGCAATGAACTGTGCAAAACGTTTTTGGGATTACCGTATCTCTGTCTGCTGCTTTTTTTCTTGTCGATAAAACCAGCAAGCAGCAGTGCGGGTTTATGTCTAACCAGTTCAATAAACACTTGCTGAACAGACTTCGCAGTTGAATGAAGTATGAGAGATTATGGAATATGATATGCTGACAATGAGTGCTTGTTGAAAGATAACAAAATCTACTCTTTAGACGCGCGATCTTGCTGATTACTAGTCATAGGTATATTGTACAGTATACCGGCGTGTGTTTACGGGCTTTAATGCCACGTACTTCTCGATAATCGACTTTGTACAATAATTTTTATGCGCGGTAATTGTTGCTAATATTAGCGTGGATATTAGCCGGATGTATTATCGCGCACCAGTTATCGAGTACATTGTTTACGGCCGTCACCGGAAGTTGGTCAGATGAGCTGCTCGCGTGATATACTTAATGTTTCGCTTATTGATACATTTGATAATTCCGTGCTGCTAATCGCTAAAGCACCAAGTCAGTACGGGTCACTGGACCGGATTCTGATTAATACATGACGACACAACTTTCACCCGCTCGTCAGTCGTCATTTACTGGATTGTCGCAGAAATATTGTTGAAATGACCATATTTTTTAAATACAAAAAAACTCAAGAAAATTTACAGCTCACGACAAACGGATTTTAACACGCTGCTGTGTGCATCAACGATAAAAAAGATGGTCAAGCACAAATAATCCTAGCATTGCGGTACTCGCTTGTAACATGCTCAATTACGGTTGAGCTAAAAGATGCGCCCTACTAGTTTGACTTCGTTTAATAACCATTCTTTCACGACTTTTGTACAACTGGCGCTGGGTCCGGGTTCACCATTTGAACGGGCGGATCCGCCATCACTGCTGGTTGGCCGGGCACGAAATAGACAGGCTGTCCTGGCACCGTAGGATGGAACGGAACACCTTGTGGATAACCGTAGCCAGGCTGTACATACACCACTTGTGTTGCAGTTTTGCTTTTGGGCAGCTTGCACAGATTGATTCCAGCGGTGATTGCCTGGGCCAAACTGAATATCCACATTACACTTTGGAATGCCAGGTGGGTGCCCATAATTGCTCGGCTATAATAACGGAAAACGTAACACAGACGTGAACTGTAATTATAATTGGAGGAGCAATAATAACTGATGCGCCAAGCAGTAATATTGGAAAGTAAAACCGCGAGAACAATGACGAGAGCCGTTGCCATGATGGTGGACAATATACTCATGACCAGAGAGGTGATGAGAAGGCATTTCCGTGAGCGCGGTGAACGGCCCATCGCCAGAGGTCGCCCCGCTGCGATACCGAACGATGCTGTTATGATGAAGAAAACTCCGGCATAGAATCCCGAACCACCGGCACTAAATTCTACCGCAGAATACCAACTGATGCAGAAATCTGGAAAAAAATTTCCGTCACAATTCGCTTTCAGTGGTCTTACGGGCGTAATTAATTGTGATGGCCGTAAATTTCAAAGCAAAGAAACATCCTCGGTGTACCATGTATACGAGTACAGACAGATAATAGTATTTGCAAAGGAAAATTGTATAAAATGTTATGCAAACGCGGAATATATATAATTTTTTTGTTGTATAAATTTTATTGAAAGTGCTTATTAGGTACTGTAACTTACTGACAATGTCGGTGATAATCATAAAAACTCCAAAAAGCAGCTGGAGTATGCCAAATGCCAAAACCGGTGTCCGATTGTACAGCCCCATAACCGGGGGCTGTTGGACAGGATATGCACCATAAGGAGCCGCCATTTCTGTTCTAGTAGAGAAAGCTGCAGTATAGCAGTGCTAATCCGTGCAACGAACCACCACTGGTTCATCATTGTTACGATATATATGCAGACAAACTCGCTCGTACTTGCGTGAGTAGTAGATTAGGCAACAATTACTTTGATAATCGCGTCGATAACATTGTTAAGTTCAGTAGGTACTGATTCTTCTAGTAACATTTTACGTTGCACGTTATCGACAAAACACCATATACATAGTACATACTTGTTTTATCCTTGTTAACCGGGATTTCTATTACAGCGTAAACGTGATGGTAAACGTTTGGGTCTATGAATAATGAATAATGCTCATATTTCGGGCTAATGAGGTAGCAGTTAGCAGTTAAACACATAAAGTAAAATTAAATAACTGCTTGTTTTGAATTGCTACTCCCGCAGTCTCATCAGTTTATTCTGGACATTATCGGCGGAATTGTCGCCGGGGGGACGACAGTAACGGCCCTGCCAAGTTTTACTATAAATTGTGATTCGACTGATGGAGATCGACTTTCTTCCTCTGCTCCAGTCACCGACAAATATGAGCTTGTGTTTAGCTCTTTACTAATTACTGGGCGTGTTTGTATGCGCATAATCCTTTAATGCGATAACAGTAACCCCAGTTTTAATACGTACTTTTTACCTCACTAAGGGTATTTTTAACCCAAATGAACCGTTTGGATATATGTTTAAAGTAGTTAACAATCTTTTATAGATGGGTTTGCATTGGCAATTGTCTGGCACACATCATGCAAACAGTCCCTTTGATAATTAATCGTGCACCCTATGGAGATTTCCGATTGTGGAATATTTATACGAAACAATCGCGAAACCCTTCATGACATCAGAGGTTATCAAACTAATAAAAGCTTGAAAGTTAACAAGACAAGCTTGTCTGCACAACCAGCGTTGATGTGGCGCTGTGTACATTCGGCAAAAGCCCAGTACAGCATGCATTTTGTTCCCATTGCGGCAACCGGCTGGCTCACTGGGCGTTTGCAGTGACCTTAGAGAATGTGATCTACATACCGAGTAATGACTACGGTTAGGCATATACCTCACAAACATGATATATATCTCATAAATAATGACTACAGCTTGCCGGAATAGTTTTCAATTCTTTAAACCAGCCCTTTGTTCAGGCTTCTTATTTAAAGGAGCCAACAGCGTTTGTTTGCTCGTAGGAAACGGTTAAAATAACCTGAAACAGGTGCAGCTGATGAGTTCTGACGCGCAGGAACAAAGTACACCGGAGCAAAATATATAAAAATGTGAGCGACACATTTTTCGGTTATCGGTGTGCTCTCTTTGCTAATCACCGAAGCATATTCACGTCGATCGTCACTAGAAATTCTTAAAACCCGGACTGCGATCATCAGTCTCCGTACGGTCTGCATTCGTAACCCTTACACTTCAACGGGCATTAACAAAAATTAATGAGCCTTAATTATATTCCACGGTTGGATTCGAAAGAGAGGAAAATTTCAAATTACAGGCATGAAAGATTTTTCACGTTTACATTTTCCAAGTTTAAAGCTTCTTATGATTATAATAAAATTATCCTACAGCAAGTGTACGATTTTACGTCATACTCGTACTGTGTTTGTATTGATCAGCATGTTGCTGTTGGATGTTGTGTTCATCAAAATTAATGCTAACAACGATTGTTTTTTTGGTTCTACAGCCAGCTGTAGATGCATGGTTCTACAGCCACCTACAGCAAGTGTACGATTTTACGTCATACTCGTTCTGTGTTTGTAATGATCAGCATGTTGCTGTTGGATGTTGTGTTCATCAAAATTAATGCTAACAACGATTGTTTTTTTGGTTCTACAGCCAGCTGTAGATGCATGATGCCGGCTGCCATCATAAATATAATGAGTCATCTTTTGGCAACTTTCAACATTCAAGTCAAATCCTGAAAGAATCCGATTGCAGGCAAAATCTACTGCTTCTACGTATAACTTGTATCGCGAAAATTTTACTAAACATTACCGCTATCTGGATGGGGAGCATTATTCGATTTTGAAAAACAATACTTCAAATTTATATCAGCAAGGGAAATGCCAGAAACTTGGAATCTTTAAGCTGTAAAAAGGCTTAACAAAGTGCATTTAATACTCGAGAAGAATTAAAGACGCTTGTATATACTGTATATGTCTCTTTTATAAATCTTTTCACCATGCACAAGGTAAACTAAAGTAATTCATGCTGAGCATATAATTTGTACAAAGCAGGAGCCATTACTACACAGAACTTTGTTAAATTTTGACGCCTTGAGAAAATAATAAGCAGTTGCAAACCAATTTACGCAGCCGCTGCTTCAGGTGCAGCCGCTGCTTCTGATGCTGCTGCACCGGAAACCGCATTGTCCACCCAGACCCAGTTTCCGTTGGGACCCGACGCGCTGCCCTGGTTGGCTCCTTTGCCGGGGGTATCGAAGAGGACTTCGCTGGTATACAGGCGACGGTTACCGAAGTATTCATCTTTGATGAAGCTGTTAAGCAAAAACTCGGTTAATTCATTTTGTTGAAAAAAATTTCATTAAATACCCTTACGCATCACAGTCAACGTTGAACCAGTAGTCGCAGATGAGGGTGATCGGGTTGAAGAGGGTTCGGTTGACACAGATGTAGCTGGTCATGTTGCCGTTTGGGTCACAGCGATGGAATGTCTGGCATTTGGTAGCGGGATCTTAGTAATTAAATTCTTATACATGCACAGCTTAACTGTTTATGTACCTAATAATCAATGAAAGTCCTTGTAAACACACATAACAGCGTTCGCTTTGCTGTCAGTTGGTATCTTGTACTACAGTATAAGAGCCAGAATTTACTGGAAATTTCTATGAACTTGAAACGCTTTAGCTAACTGGTAAGTACTAAAAGTTTGAAACGGTTTTAGAAATGTTCCGGAAACCAAAACTTTTTTTCCAAGCTGCATTTAGAAAGCTTTGGAAGATGCTGGATTTTATAAAACTATCAAAAGCTTCACAAACTGAATCTCGAATTAGAACATATTTTCTAAAAAATAAGGATGTATAACATACAGCCGCTGAGCCGCGTAAAGTTTGTATAATACGAGTATTTTATATATGCATATGATGCATATGATATATGTATAGAAAATACATTTACGTAAAATGAAAATTACGATTATCGACCATCACTAACACTGCATAAAGATTAAATCGTAAACTTACCTGCATAATAACCCGGGTATTGTTTTTGGTCACAGGTAAAGCTGGGCGCCGGAATATCGTACTCGGATCGTTCCGGCCATACAACATCTCGCTGTGCCAAGAGAGCGTAAATTTCGGGATTGGTCAGCACCTTCGTCCAGTCGAAGACATACTGATGGCTGAACGTCGCTCCACTACTGGCCTTGGCCTTGACCGTCTTCTGCGCTAATGCCGCGCCAAGCAGAGCGAATACGGCTACCAGTTTAAGCATGGTGCGATTTTACACAGGCTGTATAAATAATATACAAGGAGAAGCTTTTCGGTATATTTCGACTAGACTGGATAGCTGACATTTTTCGCATGTAGAGATCGTGGTATTTTATACTAACAAAAAGCCATGGCACATGTCTCTGTTCCTCCAAATTTGGCGGCAGACGGTCAGTCGAGCGTTCGAGCCATCCAAGTAATGCGCTCAGGGCATCACCGGATCTGGCTGCCAAGCCGCCGTTAATTGAATGCGAATTATGCAAGCGTAAAAAGAGCTTCTTAAGAATGCAGATTGCAATCAATGTACTTAAGTCAACGGTACAGTTATTAGTTGCACACTGTGGTGATCAAACTTAAATGTGGATGATCAATGCCCGCAATGAACGGCAAGGTCGAAATCACAATTAATTAATTAGCCATAACGTAACATGCATTTGGCTCTCAGTTAGGTAAAGTGTATTAAACCTGCTCTCTGATCGAAAGGAAAAAGCTAATAACTGCCGTAAAAAGTCTTTTCAGGCATATGTGTTTCAATACATTGTTATTCGATAAAGTAAGATTTTCTACCAAAAATGATGTCCATCAGTGCTAACGGTTGGCGATGCTTTAAAAATCAGGAAAATTTAGTTAGAAACAATAGAAAGATCAAGGACAAGTAAAATATTTCCTCGAGCGAAACCACTTGAACTGCTTGAAGTTTTTCTATAAAAGGTGGTAATAATTTCAAAGAGCAGTTGTAAAATGCAAATTAGGTTCAGTTTATAATGATTTTAGAATTGTTGCTGCACAACTCCAAGAAGAAGCACCGATACGTTGTTTTAATTATGTCTTACCGCATGCGTATGTGTACATGGCGGATACCTGTTCATGACTTTTAAAATGTTAACGAAAGCCATTTTGTCAAATATTTTTGACAAATCTCGGAGATAATAAATCTATTGTAACAGATTTTCGTCGTAGAAGATGATATTAACGATATCTTTCCGTTTAAGCAGAGCGACTGAAAATTCTGGCACTGGCAGTATTGTGGAACACAATGCAGATGCATTTTTAGTACAGTGCAGCGGTTTATCTGAATGGTTCTCTCTGTTCTACTCGTGAACTTCAAAAGCGTATTGGCGTATTGTGTAAGCTGGAATCGTTTTTATTTAGCACAAAGTAGTATATGAATGCACAAATGCACAACGACATCGTACTTGATTACTGTAATATTACATTGTATTATTTTGGACATTAAGCGCTAGCGCAATGCGGCTTTGGCTGGAGCTAACTGGCACAAAATGATCTGCGGGACAATCTCATGCAAGAGACGTTTGCCCTTAATTTCAACAACTATGCCTTTTTACGAAGGGACCACTAAAGTAAATCAAACGGGGGGTCCAGCGAGGTAGCTTACCAGGGTACAAATACGGGATAAACGTTCCGTTGCCGAACAAAGTGATCTGGACCAAAACCCACATCGCTATCAACAGGGTTTGAACGGTGACCTTTCTCAAGTCGTATCGCCACATACATTCGGTTCGTTTGGTGTTGTACATAAGCATCGCGAATTGGATGCTTGTAGTGTTGCACAATATATGTACATGCCTTATGTCAACGTGTGTGCCTTTTTTGGTATGCATATGGTTTACCGGCAAATTTATAATGATGTCAATTAAATTCGTTACAAATAAGGTTGACGGCTACGTTTGAGTTGTGGAAATTGTTGTGGTGAACTTTCCGGTAATATTCAAGCACACATATTCGTTGAGGAAAACGATTCGATGGAGATGTATAAAGTTTTGTTGTCAGAAAAACTGTTCGTGTAATTTCAAATTAAAGGAGGCCACCAAGCTTCAAGTTGCAAAGGAAAACAAACAGCATTTGTTGTGTTTGCAACTTAGCACTATCAACTATCAGGGGGATCATAAAGTTCGGACCATTTGCACTAGTATACATCCATAAGCGCTTTGATCATGATCGTGCAGCGCTCTCACTATAGCGGAATAAGCGGATGCATACAGTGGCTTAATATTTTTTTGAGTCGCTGAAATGTACATGTACACATGAAAATTTAATGTACACTTTATCAAAGACGTTACAGTTTCGTAAAATATATGCACGCACACTGCGTACATGTTGTGAACCATGTGTGTAGAGCACACGTATTTTTTTGCTTTTTTTGTTAAAAGCAAGAACAGAATCCTTTAACATATTCAATATCCATATTTAATATTTAATCTGAATAAAAACAACGGTAGTTATTGTGTAGCAAACTGTATGCCAGCTAGCAAAAAAAATTGTAGTTTGAGCTGCATTAACCCCATTAGAAAGTATGCCATACAGAGTAGTGCGAAACTCAAGCGCTACATGAGACTATTTCCTGGAGATCGGAGCAGAGGCAGAGGGCGTCAGCTGAATTGCACCATCCGGCGTACTCGGCAGTTTACATAAATTAACCGCGGCTGTTACGGTCGACCCCACGGCGACAATAACACCGACAATGTCCAAGGCCAAACTGGCGCTCGACAACGCCGACCGTTGCTGATGGTACTGGGCACATTCGGCAGAAAATCCCGTCATTGTCATATTGGCCGAGGTTTCCCGCGACCACATTCTTCCGTTTCGAGGGTCACATGGAGTACCTGTACTGTTCGAATGGAACTCGCTGTTAAATGCGGACATCAACAGGACAAACAGCGCACGCAAAAACGTAATTATGCTTAACATCACGCATTTGAAGAGGAGGAAGTTGACGAAGCCACGTTGACCCTTGACCAGAAACATTCCCACAGCGAAAATAATTAGTCCAACTAGAAAGAATACAGTGCCCAAATAAAAGCCCCATCCGAGCGTGCCGATGAGACCGATGCTGTACCCTACAACGCTACATTAACGGCCAACTGTAATAGAGTACTGGAAATCGAAAAATTAGCAAACAGCTAAGGATGCGGATAGAAAATTACGAAGGGTATTTTTTGTATGCACTTACAGATGCTGTTGCAGATTATCAGTCCAATGCCAGTTAAAAACTGCAGGATGCCGAATATCCATAAAGGACGAGGACAGAACAAAGCAACTCCGTCGGTGGCAGCAGGAACCAGGGAGTAGGTAGCCATTTTCAGGAAACCGTAAGCAATCAGAGGAATGAATCGTCTTCCGATTGCCGATGGATATCTTAACTTTAGCGGCTCATAAAAGCAGGAAACTTTGGCATATCAGTGAATGATTTGAAAGTACATTGTTGGAACTTACAAGTTAGAACGTTTACACCTGCTAATTTTTAATCACATACAACGTTAACGGCCATCTTGTTGTCCAGTTTACTTCATATGCAGGAAGTTTACAAGTTTACGCTTTGCACCCAGAAAAAAAAGCACTTTAATAGCAGTCAGTCCTCAGCCGGCATACATACTTCTATAGATAACTTTGCTGCAGGCAGCAAGTTCCAGAGCACGTGCAAGTAGCGCATTGGTAAAACTATCCGCTGATCGGCGCTACATAAACATAAACCTAAAATAAGGAGCATAAAATCTGTTTCCGGAAATCTAGAGCAAAGCGGCTGAGTAACTGTCGCATATTTCGGAATGCGCTCATTAAAATTGTGGGAAGTTGTAATATGCTGTACAGTGCTCGTATAGTCGTATTTAAAGCCACAACCTTTCCTTGTAATTGATAGATCTGACTGTACCAATCAGAAGTCATTTTCCTCAACATGAGCAACGTAATGAATCTTTTTGTATCAGCAAAAAGAAAAAGACATAATGGGAATCAAAATATTTCGTTCCAGCAGCGCCTGAATGACCGAAACAAACCGTATTTCATTTAGCAAAAATAAAGCTCATCCCTTTCGTGTCCAACAACACCCATAAGCCACGGATGCAATAATTAAACCCAGCCCGCTCATTAAGCCAAGGAACAGGATTGCGTTGTTTATGCCCTGGAATGCATCCCTCCATTGGAAATAGTTTTGGCACTCCGGAGTTTTTGATTTATCCATCGCGGGAGTCGTGCTGTCTGACCACGACCATTTCGAAGAACTAGTTCTTACGGCACAAACATCGTCGTACGGGTTTTCATGATCGGGCCCGATCACGAGGACAAGAAGCGCGCCCAAGAAGCAGATTCCCCCGAGAAGCTTACATGCCATAAGGAAACAGGACACCGCTGATGGACCTCCTTTCACCATATACTTTGCCACACCATAAACAATCAGTCCAATAAGAGCAAAAGCTATTCCCAAATGGGAGCCAATACGATGGGTCGACGTTACGCTCATACCGTTACCTGAAATAAGTTACGTACCATTTAGTAGTAGGGAAAAAAATCGACGAAGGTTTTTCTCGAAGCAACTTACTTATGCCGTAACTGATCATTAGAGCAAGACCGATGGCTGACATCACGATACCAAGTGTCCGCATAGCACGTGGATCTTTCGGGATTGTCTGGGGAGCAGGAACCGGAACGAGAGAGTATACGGTTGTAACAGCCGTACTCATTTCCAGAACTAGATGTTCAACGTACTATCACTTCCTGTTCCTTCACGTAGCGATCCGAACTACTTCATTTTAAAAAATACAGCCAAAACTTGAATAACTTCTGTATATGTGTTAACCTGACATCAACATCTCTGAGACCGAAACCTTTCAATACATTTTATTCGCAAAAAGTAATGCAAACTTCCATTTTGCACTTTACAAGGTGGACTTCTATGGCTTGATATTTTAAGGGAATAACGTTGGGTAGATCAATAACCAAGTCAGAGGATATCGATCAAGAGGATCTGCTGAGCAGTAACAGTACGTTTTGCGCTATTAATTTTAGCTGTGCGCAGTATGGTTTGTACCGGTGTGCAGTCGCACAAATAATGCAGTAATATTCAGTTAAGTGCGCAAATATTTGCACACCATGCAGTGCATTATGATAGTTAAACTATGAATACTTCGAAGTATTTTTAACAGATGGAAAAATTATTAGTGCTGTAAAATTTGCAGTAATAAATTGTACGGGATTATTTAATAGTTCTGTACAAAAGAGTACCGTTTACAGCGGCGATATATATACGTAGTGCAATTTCTACAAAAAAATTATGTCGAAAAAATTGTAGTCACATCAGAAAACCGGGAAAGGCTGAGTCAGGGAGGCAATGCTGTACTGGACACTTTTTTAAACAAGCAGATGCCCCTCCTAGAAGGCTTACGAAAAGGTTGATAGTAACCTCGAGAAACTACATACTTCGTAAAATGCGATTTTTATAGCCGGTTCTACAGATATTTTTCATTACAGGCAATAAAGTTTAATACAGTGTCATAGAGAAGTGTCACATAAGTGGACTTTCCGTTTTTTACACGTTTATAGCGTGGATCACAAAGCCACCATGAATCACAAAGTCAGTACCTTTCATGGCTTACATTTTGACTTTGAATTTGCTACATTAATAAATTAGCGTAGGTCGTAAGAGTGAGAGCAGGCTATATCCATGCTGCCTGTGACCCCTAGATTTTATTATTTAAATTTTCACCGCACAACGCCACAATCATAGTCGGCAAGTTTTGAGAACATATGAGGCGATAACCAAACGATGGTAAAAACTATTACAATTTTTTAGTCAGCGAGAGAGCACCAGAAAGCAGAGTCGGCACGCCACAATTAACACAAGGCGGTACTTTGCGAGCAAAAAATTGAGTGATTGTAGTTAATGGCAGACACTGTGTAATTCTTCTCATGCCGCCGCATAAGACGACGATTCAGCGACCCCACTTGCCAGATTTTGCAGCCAGACGTTGGCTGTTCCCATATCGCTAATTGCGGAGGCGTGAGGAAAGGGCAAGAGGTGCACACAGAACGATTTCTGATTCCTGATTAATCAGTCGGTTGACGCTTTACGGGATAGCACGACGACTTAGTCAGCAACACGCGGACTGACACAATGATGAGCACGGCTGTTATTATAATGATAGTAAAAAAAAGGCTCCTTCGGTTCTCTCCATCATGACCTTCGGGAATTCTTTCGACACAAATGAATGATGTCACCTATTTGTAATGGAGCAACAGTAAACTATAGATGCGATAGACGCACAAAGACCCACTATCAATCCAAAAACCAAAAAGACGTTGATAGCGGCTGCTAAATTTGCACTCTGGCGCATAAAGTTTATACACTCCACTGATTTCAAAGGATCAGGTGTAGTAGTCGTAGTGGTCGTAGTGGTCGTCGTTCTGGACCAGGAAAGCAGTGATACCCAGTCGTAATCTTTCTGTTTTGGTAGACATGGATTATTATCACGACTAGGGTGTGAGAAATCGTCTGCCGTCTTGGATAGCACCAGGATAAATAGGGCTCCCAAAAAGACGCATGCGCTGAGAATCGCGCATTTAGTCAGGAATATAGACACAAACGTTCGATCTCCCGTAACCATGCATTTGCCGACAATGTACACGATCGGCCCGATGAAGGAAAGGAACACACCCAGATAAAATCCCAAGCCCATTACAGCCGTGATGCCCTGGCCATATGCTGCAACAAAAAATTCTCTATGTAAATTTTGAAATATTTTGTTTAACATGTACGTAGAATTATTTTACACGGAACCAACGTTTCTTAAAAAAATTGTATAAATAGGTAAAGCCAAGCGCTAAACAACGTAATCCATGAACATCGGGACCATATCCAGCTCGTCTCAAAGAGAAACATGGGTGCGTTAATGCAACTTTTGACTCACCGATACTGTGGCAGACCACCAGGCAGAGGCCTACAACGGACTGCAGTATGCCTAGTAATGGCAGAACGCGCGGATAAATTGGAACGGTTTTTGGAACGGGAACGGGTACCATAGGAACAACCTGAGTAGTCATGATCAAAACCGAAAAAACGGTGAGCGTATTAACACTCGTATTATCCGATAATCTTTCTGTCGAACTCTCTTATCCGGGAGAAATTTTTACTTGCGATAACAACAAAGCGTCGTGGGCTTTATGTATAACTATTGTGGAAGGCAGTCACCTGACATAAAATCTTACAATAAGTACAGCAACAAATGCATTAAATTACAATGTTCAACCCATCTGTAGCATGATACATCTGTAAAACGCTTTGTCTGGAAGGCTGAATCGAATAGTGCCGGTCTCATCGACATCCAGATCGATAAGTGAGCAGTGTGTGCCGGGAACTGGTAGTGACTTGTATAAAGGTAGTATATATCACAGCAATACAAATATCACGCACGCGAGAATGAGAAGTGTGAACAGACATTACCAGGAACAAGTGCTAATGCTTTTTGGGAAAAGGTCGAAGGTTGGGTGCATGATTCACAAGCGCTCTTACGACAAGTTGCTCGACTTCCTTCGAGTTGGGTGTCACCTGTGATGCATTGATGAACGTTCGATATTTGTTAACTCTGCGTCAATCACAGGCAGCTATCAGTAAGTATTTTTAGCAGGACTTCTGATGTACTGATTTTATAATAATTATTATTCCTGCGTACGTTCTAGGGTTGCTTTGTCTGTGAGCTTGTGGCGAATAAATTTTGAATGTCTTAAGTTATGAAATTCTGCGGCATTATTTCAAGTTTATTGCATTGTTATGAACGTGTCCTTCGAATATTATGTAGTTATAGCGATTGAGCATTACGCAGGATTTATATCTGGCTGGGATGATGTGTAAATTATCAATATTATTACATTGCTTGAGTTTTTTTTTGCTACGTGATCACTGTACGTTCAGAACACACAGTGGGAACTGGGAAGCATTAGTGCACTGATGTGCAACTGCCGCGTTTAGAACAGCATAATCTAGCCGATTTTACCGGATCACTGGTCGACGACTTGCCAGGTCCTGGAAGTGCTAATTTCATATTATTTTCTCTTCGCGTGCGTTGAAACAGCTGTTTGGACATGTGCGATGAGTACCATGAAAATCAATTCACAATATCATATTGCCCTAATTCTAACTCCAAACCAACACAATTATGCGAACTGTTACTTGTACATGTCCAGACAATAATAAATACAATTATACAATTATGCGAAATAATAAGACAATTATGTGAACTGTTACATGTCCAGACAGTAATAAGGACTTGCGGTACGTAGGTATAGTATGTAACTGCATTTTCGTCGGCTCTCACTGTTAGTTGACGGCCAATCGTCATCAAACCTGTCTACTGATTCTTTTCGCCGCCAAAAGATTTGTAGAAATGTTAGATGACCTAATAAAAAGCCTGATTTTGAACTTCAGCCTGGGAAAACATTCACGAGCTTGTTCGTTTGTTGTGAAAATTTACCTTCAGCAAATTGGTAACTGAGTGATTAAAGCTAAAGATGGCTATATTGTAGTTTAATTACTCATTAAGCTTTACCCTATATTGTGGTTTTGAAAGGTCTGTTTCGATTACAAAAGTAACTTCTGATTTCAAAGATTGCTCATAAATTCGTGTACGCTTGTTTAATTGCTGATAAAATTCATGGGTGTCTGGTTCAGTGTTATTCGCAGTCGCAGATACAGTAATTATCGAATTTGTGGCACTCCCCCTTTTAATAAGCCCATTTCCCCTTTCATGTTTGAAAGATAAGAGACTACATATATGCCGTGAAACATGTGTTTTCAAGATTAAGCAGATCCAAATATTATATACTCTAGAGTAATGTTTTTGGCGGACTTCCGCTATTAGCGCGTGAATGATGATCAGCCAGTGCCACACTTGTTACTGTACATCTGCACCAAAAACAAAACTGACTCCTTACAACAAGCTAACAATAAACATCTTTACAAATAACAGAATTAAAGCTCTCTAATGGTAGATCCAGAATAGATCCACAGACGGAGACAGAAACGGAATCTATCCCGTAGAAGTGAGCGATACGACCTGGATCGCGAGCTATGCGGAAACACAAACGTCGCACCGTAAATCGCTGACTTTTAATAATATTGAAAGTCTGGAGAACAGAAATCAACAAGTGATCGGCGCAGCTCGATCGTAAAACGTAGAGCCAATTCAACAGCGTGCAACGCTGTGCAGCACGTGCTATGCCGCGCCCACTAATAAAGCGCAAGCCAATCAGAAGCGAGACACAACACAGACCGTAATCCAAAGGCGTAGCGCCTAGCGCCACGGGCGTGAACGCTAGTGAGGCCTCGTCTCACATGCCTCTGGGGGGATGCCGAGCTCTTGTGAGGCCCAACATACTCCCGAATCCACGAAAAGACGGTCGCCGGTGTCTGTGCGTGCTCGAAAACATCAAATTCTCTTATTCCATTTATCATATCACATCAATTCCATAAGGCACAATTCCATTTTAATACGATATGAATAAAGAGATCCAATTACAAAAATACTATCATAAAAACAGATCAACAGTTATAAGATCAACAAAAGTAATAATCAAATTGTAGACTAGGATCCTCCATTTCTGACTCGTAAAGGTCACAGGTCCTGTCCACCGTTTTCCGCACTTTGGCCCATTCCGCTCTGTTGAGCAATTCCGCGCATCCGTAGTGCGACTTTTCATCACAATCCGCTTGAGAATCAGGTGCGTATCAAGTACGACTTAAGAATACTGCTTCAGTCTTTGGAATAAGGTGCGTATCAATTGTACGACTTCAAATGAGATCCATAAAGGTCATGGAGGGACGTCATGTAGACAAGCGTAGTTCGCTTCCTCCCTAGTAAAGGTCATCCTTTGTTGAGATGATCCGTTGAGATGTGCAACTCGTTTTGGGTTAATGGTCCCAAAGGTCATGCGACTTGAATTCCGATACGGTGACTCTGTTGGGCAATTGATGATCCCAAAGGTCATCCCACTCGTCAAAACTTCCATTAAAGGTCATGGAGGGACTTAGCCAATTTTCTGCGGCTTTCAAGCACTTCTTCGCTTGCCTCCCTGGTAAAATTTGCAGTTTGACCTTTCCGTCGCACATCCAACTTCAGTATGCCTCGAGCGGCCAGAGTGCCGGCAAATTTACCGTAACATCTCTGATGGGGCCGGCTAATTACCGCATTAAGTTTACCCCATGAAATTTCCACCTTAAATCTTTTACTCTTGTTCGCCGCCTGTGGCCCATGTCAATACGAGAAATCCGGCTCGATTACCGTAGTTTTTCTCGTTTCACCTTTAACACTGAGTCGCTTAAGAAGAGTGCCGGCAGAGTTTACCGTAACAACTCTAATGAGGCCGGCTGGTTACCGCATTAAGTTAACCTCATCAATATTCCACCTGTTGTCTTTCTCTTTTTCGCCGCTTGTGGCCCCGTTTCGTATTCAAGAGATCCGGCTTGATTACCGTAGTTTCTCTTGTCACTTTATAACACTGAATCGCGTAAGGAGGAGAGCCGGCTAACTGCCGTAACTACTCCCTTGGGGCCGGCTTTATAGACTGAATCAATTTCAACCCCAATAGATATTCCACATGATTTCTTTCGGCAATTCTGTGCTACAATTGCTGCAACCAACAAATACACAAATACAATTAATGTTAACATGTCAAATGTCACGCCCTTTATACAACACCGTTTTTCATTTTTGTGACGTACCGACAAAATGCCGTAGACGTCCTTTCGATAGTGTGATCCTAACGATCAACACTATTCCATTTCATTTGAATCGCCCTCGCCATCTCTTGGCGGGCGTTTCTTAGCGCTTTCCGGTTGGTTTCGATCGGAAGTTCGGTCAACTGGTTCCGTCGAGTCAACTTCCATGACCTTTGTCGGGTCGACTTTGCGCTGGCCTCGACCTTTACCTTGGCGACTTCGCTTAACCGCCTCAAGTCGATGGCGTGCGTCATTTTCTTCTAGTCGCAGTCTTCGGTTATCGGGGTCTTCCGCCGATCGACGCTGCACGTCGGCGAGATTATCCCGCAGCTGTTGGTTTCGTATGCCGCGTCGTCCCATCTGGTTAGGGGCGCGTTCCGGACGTCGGTCGCTTTTCTTTACCAGGAATTCATCGATGTACGTTTCGATTCCGTCCACCGGTTCGACGTAGTCGCTTCCCAGAGAATCTTTGATCTTATTAATCCTTTCTTCAATTTGGGATGCATGGCGCTGTATCAAGTTGCCCTTTTCCATCCGTGTCTTACACTTCTTCAGCGCCTTGCGAGCCGTATGCGCTATGCTGATGTGTTCCATCGGTTGTCCCAATTTAGCGACATGAGCTCGGAAGAACGGTGGAATGTCGTCCTTCATAGTGTTAGACACCAATTGATTCTGTGTCTTGTAATGTGCCAATCTCGCAGCGAAGACCTTTTGCCCCATCCTTTTTGCGGCATAGTCCTTCGGATCCACCTGTAATCCGATCGACGCTCTCGCAGCTAACAACTTGAAAGCTGGATTCACATATCGTAAAACGAACTGGGCCACGTATTCTTGTCGTTCCGGATAGTCGCGATAATAAAATTGGGTCATCCCAATTGGGTCCGTTGTTTCCAGTGGCACATCCAGTAGGCTCAAATCGACCAAACTGTGTAACCCATTCCGTCTAATAGGGAGATAGCAGTCCCGTGCCGAATCGCGGTGGATGAATAATCGACGAAAAATTCCCTTTTCTACTCCCTCTTTAATTTCTTTTGCGTAGCCCGAGTCAAGTAAGAATTGGCTCAACTGTCTCAGAATTGTGGCAATTTTGTTGGCTTCAACCGAGTCCGATTCAAGTCCAAAGTATCGACAAATTTCGACCGTTTGCTCATCAATATCAGTCGTCTTATATTCCATGTCAATGCTTTCAGGTTGTCGGTTATCAAATCTGGAGTTTAATCGGTGATCACCTTGGCGACGATTATCCGGTTCGCCTTGGCCTTCCAGTTCACGTCGCTCTCCTGACTCAGGCTGCGACGGTTCATTACTCGTCGGTGTAGCCAGTTGAAGGTCACTATCCAAAATCACATTTCGTCGATGGGTCACGTTTTCTTGAGACGCTTCCACAATCGAGCTGGTTCCTTCCATCGCATCGTCCTCTTGTACGACGCTCACAATTGGATCCACGACGTGAACCATTGACTCCACCCGCTGATACTTTGGGGGTGAATCTTCCCGTTCAGTGCTTGATGACCTTTTGCTTGTGCCCGAGTCAAAGGTCGCATAAAATGCGGCTCCCTGTTGCCATCTTTTATCCTGTGGATCGGGTGTTCGATTCCGCGTCTGTTCGCGTCTTTTGTCCCATGACCTTTCAGGTGTTGACATTCTGACATTGCGATTCCGGAATGCAACTCCCATCGGCACCTGATGTCCTTGCTTCTCGGGTTCTGTACGGAATGTTTCCGCACGCCGTTTCTCTTCACGTCCTCTTGTGGCTGCTGAGATCTTTGCCGTGTCGATTTTCCTCTGAACACTCGTTTCTGTTACTTCATCTCCATGGCGCACCCATCCTCTTCCGCCACGGTAATCTCGGTCGCGAGAGTGTTCGCGTGACCTTTCACTGTGGTAGTCACGTGTCCTTTCACGAGAGTGTTCGCGTGACCTTTCGCTCCGTCTTTCAGAAATCCGTTCATGTTCACGTGAATGTCCGCGTGACCTTTCTCTATGCGGAGGCGATCGAGGTCGAATGAAACCTTCGTCCCGTTTAAAACTTCTGAGTGCTTGCAGCACATCGCTTCCGGTTCGGCGAGATTTACGTAGGTCATCCATACGTCTTTCGACTTCCTTCTTTATGTATGGTGCCGGCGCGAACCCGTCTTGCAGTCGTTTCTTCTCCCGCAACAGCATTTTGAATAACTCGTCTGACATAGCAGCTGGATCTTTCGTTAACGTTTCGATTTGTATGATGAGCGACTGTCGTACAAGTTGCATTTCGTCTTCATTAAGACTGGCCATGCCCGTGGGTGCAGCTAAACCCGACGTACTGGGCAATGCTTCCCGTGCGGCCTGTTCATTTGCTCTTTTATTTTCCGCATTAATTTTCGCTCTGATTTCATCCTCCATTTGCTGAACACGCATCTTCTCTTGATCTTCTTCAAACTTCTTTCGATACGCGTCTGTTTGTGGACATTTCAACGGTTCCAAGGTGTCATCCCAACCAGGTTCGTTGTTTCGGATCGCTTCCCGATAACGATCCTCAAATAGCATTCGCTCTTCTACTGGGATGCTGCCGTAATTTCTTGCGCTTATGAGATTTCGAAAAACGTCCAAATTCCCACGTTTGGCTTCCATGATCCCAACAAGCGTGACGGCATGTGGGTCTTCCAGCTTGTGAATACAAGTGTAGCAAGGGAATTTCTTATCAACCTTTTTGTTGTTCCGTAAGCAGTCCGGACATTTTGGATTATAGCCCGTAAACTGATCGATGTCTGCCGCCATTCCCGAACGTTTAGGGGTGGCTTGACCTTTTTGTGCCATCTTTCTCCTTCAATCTGCAATTATAAAACAATCCGTCATATTAACCTCTCCACGTTAATCCTTTCCATTCCTATCCGTTATCAAGGCTTTCTATCATTTTTACGCCTATCCGTTACTGAGCTGAGACTTTCCTAGCTCCTGCTGGCTTTTCTATCACTGTAACGTGGTGACCTTTCTCACGTTATCAGCACTCTCTGACTACTGTGACCTTTTCTATTAGTCCTATTGCTGCTTTCAGGTGACCTTTCCTAACACTTTTCTCTTTCGTTTTGAACTATTTTATGCTTTTTCTGTAATATGCAGGGTTCATTACTCACTGCATATTACACTGTCGACATTCATTCTGCTTCTTTCTCCGGTGGTGGTAACGGTGGAAAATCTATCCGGCCATCGCTGTTGATGTGAACTGCTTCGTCCGCAATCAAAGCTTCCACCGCATTCTTGATCCATTCCTTATCTTTCTCGATGTTCAATTCGCCCAATTCATAACGAACGGCCATGAAATTTGAAAGGTCACCCCATGACGCTCCGTTGGTACCTCCGATGGCGTCCAAAGCCACGTCTGTGATGGCTATCTTCCATGCCTCTAATACCATTGGAAGTCTGGGAGTACGCTCTCGGCCCTGTTTCGGTAGGTAATAAATGACCTTGTTGTCCTTGTTGTATTTACATCCTAGTTTCCCTTCCTTGTATGCTCGTTTCAGAACTCTTTCGGTCATATTGAGTGACGACCTCCCCTTCGAGTTTTCAGCCACTTGTCTCTTCAGTTCGGGGCCAAGTAGTTCGCCTTCTCTGACCATCTGGAGCGTATTTTGGACTTCCTTCCATGTACGGTTGTTTACGTCCAATGCCGGCCCTAACGTGTAATCTGTAGCCTCCTTCGCTGGTGTATCGCTACTTTTCTGGGAGGATGTCGAATCCGTTGGGTCAGCTGTCGCTGTTTCGTCGATCCTCAGCTTTGCCAACGATCCTGATGATGACCCCGCTGATTTTGGTTCGGCTGTCTTCTTCTCCTCTTGCGGCAAAGTCTCTTGACCTTTTAGATCGCCAACCGACTTCGATCGTTCCTTCTCCAAGACCTCCTTTAATGGTATGAACAGTGATTTGTGAAACACCTGTCGCGCCGAATCCGCTTCAGCTTCTGCCGCTGCCTTATCCATCGGGAGCATGACCTTTTCTTTCTCCCGTTTATCTGAAGTCTCGTGACCTTTCGGTTGAACTCCTGCGGTAGATTCCGATGTCTCTTGACCTTTCGACTGTTCGTCTTTTTCTGTCGCAGGTCCAGAAGGAGCCGTTATTGTAGTATCGTCATCACTTCCCGATTCCGAGTCCATTGGTCCTTTTTTTCTCGACACTTTCGGGGCTTGTGATTTCAACCTCGCCGCATCTTCTTCGGCCGTTTTCTGTGCGATCTGATCCAATATCGGAGTTGACGGGTCTCCGCTCAATGGGGCTGTGACCTTTTCCGTATCCTGACTGTCAGACATATGACAGTGGATCTGTCTTTCCGGTGGTATCAAACCAACTCTCGTGTATCGGATTGGATGTCCTTTATTTGCGTTTGTTGTGGCAAGGACATTCTGTTTAATCAACTTTGGCAGTACGCGTTCGGTTGCCGTGTCGATCTCCTTTATCATCCCGTTCCCATCATTCCAAACTGCGTTAATATATTGGCTAATCCGATGGCTTGTTGATCCTAACGGGCTTGTCATTCCTGCGATTGCCCTTTCTACTCGCATTGGGACCGCTTCATTCGGAGTAGTCAGCGTTTTGTCCGAACTGGCAGGTCTGAACAGCTTGGCCTTATACGAAAAGTTTGGGTGCTTTTGGATAAGTTTCCCTGCACTCCGTGCGAATTCCAATACAACGTCGAACTTTCGTTTAGTGAAGCTGCGACTCTGTTTCTTCAGATAAGTCTTCAGGCCCGCTTTAAATTTCGCTGTCACCGATGCTGTTCTTATTCGTGTGAAATTCTTCTCGGCTCCGTTATACGCGTTGATGATTTCATCGACCGTGGTCAAATTGTCGTCGTCTGAACCATCGAACTCTTCATCTGAGGTGAAATCCAGTTCACTCTCTCCATCTGGTTCAGTGTAATTGATCATTGCCATTGCGTCGACTTTTATGGCTGTCTTGACCTTTCCTTTTGTCTTAACGGGTTCGCTCTTTGCTTTTTGCCCTTTATCCAGTGCGTCCGCTAAGCTCCTTGGTTCAGTGGTTCTTGATCGTGTCGTTTTCGAATCCGCATGTGACCTTGCACTGACCGTCGAGGTGCTTGCAAGGCTCACTTCCGATGCCTCCGATTCACGCGACGTCTCCCGTTTCGCTTTTTCGCGGATCTGTTTGTCCTTGCGCTCTTTTGGCGTGGATGCAGAGATGACGATGGGGACAACTTGTTTCACTGCTATGACCTTTCCTTTGGGTTTTGATGGCTCTGCTGTAGCCGATTGGATAACTTTCTTTGACTTCGTAGGTGTCGATGACCTTTCTTCAACTTCGCCAACTGACTCGTCCAATATCTCAACGTCATGAGACGCTGGTTCGTCTCTTTTCTTTGATCCTTCCCTTTTCTTCTTCCCGGTGCTTGTGCTATCGCTTTCATCACCGCTCTTTTTCTTCTTATCTTCTTCCTCCTGTCGTTTCTTCTTCTCTTCTTCCTCCCGTCGTTTCTTGAGGAAATCGCCTTTCTTAACCTTGTCACGGTTCATGGCCACTTCTAATCTGGGCGCTTTCCTCGGTTTGACTTTTGAGGGCTTCACTTTTGAGGGCTTTTTATGCTTGTCGGCCGTTTCTTCGTCTGAGCCTTCTTCCTCAGGTGGGTTATTGTCTTCCGACTCTGGTTCGTCGTCACCAGGTGGATTACAATGGGCACAGTTTGGTTCATCACACTGAAGGTGCTCATGACTTCCTTGGGCAATCTCGAGTACTCTTTGTAGCGAGCGTCTGGCCCCTCCTGTTTCAGTTACATTTGCCGACGTGCCCTGCGCCTCTTCCGTCTCTCCGGCTCCGCCTTCTTGTGCCGGGGGATGAATTTCCAAGTGTCTTGTCTCTTTCGGAGATCCCTGTGAGGCGACCTCCCACAAAGGGTTCTTCTTAGCGTCGTAAAATACCGTTTTGTACGTTCCGTCTTCCATTCGTCTTGTGAGTCGGAAATGTGCTCCATCGATCTCCGCTCGATGCCGCATCATGCTAATGAGTGTGCTTGCTTGCTTGAACCACGGCATCTTTTCGGTCGCTTTCAGGTATCAAATCCCATAACTGGTCGATGGCTGCCTGATTCGCATTTCGGGCGCTCTCTTCTGATACATCCCATGGGGCATATGGAATCGGGTCTCCTGTTATTGGGTCGACTATTACTGCAGTTATGGTTTCCACCGCTTCTCCATTACTAGCGAAAAGTCTGAGGGTGACCTTTCTGCTTGTCGCCTCTGTATATCTCTGGACCGACTCATAATCATCTGACGATCGTTTCTTCGGATCTGGATCCGCCGTCGGTTTTGAACGAGTTCTTTCTTTGGTCAACAATTTGCCGTCCGTTGTGTATGTATATGCCAAGTGGTCATCATTTGTGCCCACTTTGATACGGATCCATGCATCTTCGTCAGTCGCAACTTTAGATACCACGTGCTTCATCATCTGAATGATAACTCTTGGGTTATGATGTTCTTCTGGGGGAATAAACTGTAGCGCCTCGTTAACTACCGTTTTTGACTCTTCCCCAATGGCATCCTTAACTGACCTATCCGCGAGGGGATTATACGAGTCGATCTCTTTATTTGTTTTCTTGTCAACTATTCGTGCGGTGACCTTTCGTTCTTTATGGTCTTCCCCAGTGTATTTGGCAGTGAAACTTCTACACTTCGGGAATCGAATCTGACCTTCTGTTCCAACTGGTGTGGGTGGCGCACTCTTTCTACCCACTGGGACTGGGCCTTGTGGCTTTGCCGGCTCAGCTGGTGTTGCTTTACCTGACGTGGCCTTCTTCGTTCGCTGCCCTTTCTTGTCAGTTTCTTTTGGGCTTATCGTTGGTGACCTTGCTCTTTTTCCACTCTTCGTGGCTCCGCTAGATGGTTCTGTAACCGAACTAGTGCGTCCACGTATTGATCCTGCGGTCGAGCTGGCCCGTGACCTTTCTGCTCGTTCAGTTAACTCGGCATCAATCTTTCTCTTTGTTGCCAACAGGTCCTCGTCCGTCATTTCATCGACCGGGGCGTCCCTTTCAGCTATTGGTTTGGATGGTCCCGCGACGCTGGTAGTCGGCGTCTGTCTTGTTTCTGGGAACACCTTGAGATATCGAAGGATCTTTTCGACAGTCTCCGGCCACCTTCTACCTTTTATTGTCGGGTGATATTGCCACATCGATGCAACTTGGATTGCGTATTCCTTACGCTTTGCTTCAACCTGCTTCGTCTTATCTTTCATGGCAATGTGGCATGGTTTGATAACAGCTTCCAAGCTGATTAACTTTCCATACCATGCGTGTTCGTCTTCAACTCGCATGTGGATTCTGTAAAGGTCACGGCATTTCCGATTGAAGTCGCGAATGGCTTCTAAATCGGTTTCCGTCAGTTTTTCCTTTTTATCCACGATTAAATTCAGGTTTGGGTCATCGTCCCTCAAGTCCAAAGGGAGCTTCGGTGCGTATTCGTGTAATGAGGGTTCGCCTGGGGGCGTAAGCCGTAAGCCATCTGGTCCAGTCTGCTCCAAGTTGGGACCCAGTGACGGTAGAATGCCTCTCGGTCGCCTTCCTCCTCTGTGTGGCGAATTACGATGAGGGCGCTGCGCTCCAAGTTGCTGCGGTGTTCTCATGCGAGGCGCTCCGATGTCCGACAGTGACAAGCCTCCCGTCTCCGGAAAAGGCGGTAATATCGGAGATGACCTTTGTGATCGCGCTGGAGTTACCATCATTCCGCCGAATCCTCCCTGTCCCGTAAATCGGCTCGGTGTAGTCTGTTGTGGTGGCGGCATTAGCATTCTTGCCGGTCCCATTATCACCTGCGATGATCCCGGTGGGGTGTACGATCCCGGATACGGTTGATAGGGGGCGCCCATCGCTTGTCCCGAATACTGGGTTCCGGCAGGTGAGCCGTGGTGCACCCAGTTAACCGTGTCCTGATAACTCGTCTGCTGTCCTGGATCGTGATACACGTAATACCCCTGGCCGCCATAGTAACCTCCTTGACTTGTTCCAGGTTCATTCTGAGCCGTTCCCACTGACGACGTTGATCCTTCACCATATGAGGTGTCATAACCGTATTCACCTTCCATTATTATAGGTGTTGATGCTTTTAGTGGGTTTCCAATACTTTCCGAGTCTGAATTATCCGAGTTTTGTCGTTCCAATCTGTCCATTAACTGTGCTTACCTTCTATAAAACGAAACAATAAAGGTTAACTTTTTGCACAGTGGTGACCTTTCTTTTTGCCTTCCCAACTCCTATTTTTAATTTAGTGTGACCCCTTATTTATGTCTATGTGGTTATTTGTTCTCTCGTCCTTTAGTTATCCGATCAAGAAGTTCCTTCTCGGCTGCATCCTCAGGTCCGCCTTTTTGGGTCAATAAGTCCGTAGGGGTCGGTTTCTTTTTCTTCTGTTTGACTTTCCGCTCGTTAATTGCTTTCGCTATATCACGGCCCAATTGTTCAGCTTTTGATTTGACCGCTTCTATCTCCTCTTCTCTCTTTTTTATGAGGTCATTCTCATAACCGGTAACAGTGCGTGGTTCGAAAAAATTCGGGTCACGCTCTGACATCTCACCGTCCGTACGCTGTTTCGAAAGGTCATCCTTATCTTCGGTAGCAGTGCGTGGTTCGAAAAAGGATTGTTGCAGGTCCTTTTTGGAGGTACGCTCTGGTACTTTGGAGGTCGGTTCGTTGTCTTGTTCCAGTGACCTTTCTGCCAAATTACCAGCCTCTGCGTTCAACTTGATTGTGACTGCTGTTTCGAAATCCTTATCCTCTTTCCGCTTTCTTCCTCTTTTCTTTGTAGGTTTGTCTTCCTTTTCCATTTCAGGTAGCAGAGGTGGTTCGAAAAATTGATTGGTACAATTTTTTGAAGCATGCTCGGTTTCTACCATTTCTTTTTCGTTCGACATTCGTTGCGAATCTTTCTCTTCGGGTAATGGTGGGTGCCACGGCTTGAACCGATCAATCGAAACCACTTTTAGATCCGCTTCCTTCTTCGGATTCTGTTCGATGACCTCCGCTTCATTTGTTCGCGGGAAGCTAAGAATTTTCCACACTTTATCGTATTTCGACTTGAAATCTGACTGGTTTTCTTTCTTCCCCTGTTTCGTATCTTTTGGAAGTCGTATAAGTACCAAATCGCCCACTTTGAAGTTCGGCTCCGATTTCTTCTTATTATAAATTTCCGCATTTTTCTCGTATGCATCTTTAATATTGCATTTGGCTACTTCTTCTGCAAAGGTCAAGTTCTTCTTCATGGTCTCCACCCATTCGTCTGGAGTCCCATAATCATCGGGTATATTCGTTTTTGTGACTACATCTTCCGGCATTGTCATCTCTCTGCCGTGTAGCATATAATATGCTGAATATCCCGTTGTGGCGTGCACGACTCTGTTCATCGCCGAAATAACATATGGGAGATACTTGTTAAACTTTCGTTCATTTCCCGCTTTTAGGTATTGCGCCAAACCATCAGCAATCGTCTGCATCTGTCTCTCCACTTGGCCTTGACCTTCTGGATGATACGCCGTTCCAAATGTGTGTTTAATCTTAAACACATTTGTGACCTTTGTCAGTACTTCAGCCGTAAAGTGCCGTCCCCGATCCGTGTGTAGGATGTGCGGTGCTCCGTGTACCAATATCACGTGCTTCACGAACACTTTAGCGAATTCTTTGGCCGTTGCCGTCTTCATTGGTACCGCAATCACATATTTCGTCAGTTGATCAATAAACACCGCTATGTATTTATATCCACGTTTCTTGGTCGGTAACAAAGGTCCTTTCAGGTCAGCGTACACTCGAAAGAACGGATGTCCCACTTTAATCTCTTGCAGTTTTCCCGGTGGGCATTTTCTTGGTGTCTTGCGGAACTGGCAACCTTGGCAGGCGAGTATGTAATTCTTCACATCTGTACTCATCCTGTCCCAGTAGTATCGGAGTCTTATCGCTGACAATGTCTTTTCGAATCCCAAGTGACCTGCTGCTTTCTCGTCGTGCAATGCGTGGATTATAGCTCTTCGCATTGACAACGGTACCACATATGACCTTTCAAGTCTCCCATTCTTATCTTTTACCCGGTACAATATGCCGTTCCACAACTGGTAATGTACTTCGAATTTCGATCTTGTTTCCGCATCTGGTAGATGTTCCAATTCGTCTATAATCATCGCCAGATGAGGATCTTTTAACTGTTTATTCCGCAGCTGCAGATTCGAGTCATCCTCTTCTTCTTCGTCGCCTTGCAGGTTAACAATGCGGACTGTCGCTGTACTGAGTTCGTTCCAATCTCTGATGACCTTGCAGCGTGGTAACGGTTTGTACCTCTTTTTCATCTGTTTTGGAAATCTCAGCAACTTAATGGGACATTCGTTCAACGCTTGTGTAACTTTGTCCGTTTCCCAAAGGTCATCTCTCTTCTCCGCTGCTTCATCGAGTCCAGTGACCTTTCCATTTTGAACTTCGGCGTCTATTTCAAGTCCGGTGACCTTTAAGTCACTAACGGTGGGCAACCAACTTTTTACACGGTTCACATTAGCTTCTATTTCAGCCGACTCATTCGCCGTAGCTGAAGTGACCTTTAATCGTTTTTCTCGTTGTTCCACCATTTGTAGGAACAGCTGACCGATTTCGATTTCTGGTTCTTTCGTGTCAAATTCATCCTCCTGACACGTCGGACCTTCAATTGGTGCTCTTGATAACGCATCTGCGTTGTCACAATATTTTCCTGGTTTATATTCGATTTTAAATTGATGACCTTGTAATGCCATTGCCCATCTTGTTAAGCGTGGGTTCATTCCAACTTTATTCGTTTCTGACCTTAGCAGGTTAGTAAGCGCCTGATGATCCGTCCTTACGGTGAATTCTGCGTAATCAATGTACGGCTTGAATTTCCTGACAGCGAACACTACTGCCAGACATTCCCATTCTGTTACACCGTAATTCTTCTCCGCTCCATGTAGGACGCGACTCGCATACGCGATTGGATGTCCCTCTTGTGACAACACAGCTCCAATTCCTTCTTTACTGGCGTCGCATTCGATTACGGTCGGTTTTGCAGGGTCAAACTTTGCCAATACCGGACCTTCACATAACAGTTGTTTTAGACTGTTGAACTCTTCTTCATGTACTGCTGTCCAGTCTTTTTTGACATGTTTATCTTGTCTCAACAGTTCATACAAATGGCTCGTCTTCTGGGCATATCCCATTATGAATTTGCGATAGTAGTTTGCCAATCCGAGGAATGATCTTAATTGCCTTTCAGTTTGAGGCCGTTTGAATTCCGAGACCGCGGTGACCTTTTCCGGATCCATTCGAATTCCATCTTCGCTGAGTATATGACCCAGAAACCCCATTTGTCTCATTCCGAATTCGCACTTGGTTGGTTTAATCGTGAATCCCGCTTCAACCAGACTCATTAAGACATTCCTCAAATTCTGCATGAAAATTTCCCAAGTTTTTCCGGCGAAGATTACGTCATCGATGTACCCGAAAACGCAACCCTTTCTTTTCGCTTTCGAAAGTACTTTATCCATACACAATTGAAATGTTGCTGGTCCGTTGCATACGCCAAATGGCATCCTTTTAAACCGGTACATTCCATCTTGCGTAACAAAGGTCGTCTTATTGATTGACGCTGGATCCATTGGGATCTGCCAGAATCCACTTTGTAAATCCATTTTTCCGTAATATTTGTTGCCTGCACACGCGTCGAGCAGTTCATCTGGGTTTGGTAGCGGGTACTTATTCTTTCTTGTCAGCTTGTTGAGCATGATGTAATTGACGCAAAATCGCGTTCCCATTGTTCCGTCGCCATTTTTCTTTATTGCCAGTACGACTGCGAAACTCCATTCGGCATCTGACGGTTCAATTACATCTTGTGCTAACATTTCTTCGATATGCTTCGTTATAAACTCACGGCCTGTCCAACTCGTTCTGGCCGGGTTGCATTTGACTGGTTTCGCGTCTCCCGTATCGATTACATGGGTGACCCCTTTCACATCTCCATATGGTTTCTTTGATGTGGGTAAAACCTTCCAGAATTCCCAGAATGCGTTATACACGTCGTTCTTCTGCTCTTGGGTAAGGTCAGGTCCCAATTTCAAGTTTTCGATTATCTTTTTCAGTTCAGTTTTCGTTATATCGTCCACCTCCGGATCATCGAGCACGTTCTTCACTGTGCCGGCGTTGACCTTTACGTTCTCCATATGTTCATACGGCTCGACATAGCCAAGAAGCTGATTTTTCTTCACGATCCGGTATTTGCTACTATGATTCGCAATGACGATTTCAAAGTACTTTCCCCTGTGGTCCGTCACTCCTGCCAACGGTTGCACCTCAGTTTCCACTTGTGGGACCGGTGTAAACATCAACTTGTTTTGAGCCGGTGCATATTTTCCCATCTTGACCTTTACACGTGTGCAGTTTGACGGTTTCAACTTGATTCATTGGTCACTGTAGACTTTGATCACGTCTTTGGACATTCTGGCTTTTTCCACTTTCAATCTTCTGACTTTAATATCCTTTTCTTTTTCTTCATCCACTTCGTCATCCTCATCCAAGTCCATTAAATCCTCTTGCTCCGAAAGGTCACTTACACCTGAATCTTCCGAAGTTGTTGAATTGTCACTTGAACTCGTCCACTCTGAATCCGAATTACTGCTCTCATATTCCTGTGCAGTGGTTTGACCTTTGTCAGCCTTTTCAAGTGGGCGTTCATCAACTCCTTCGTCTTCCGATGAAAGGTCACTTTCGTTTTCTCGCGAATCGCTAAGTTTTTTCGCTTTCGAATTTTTGAGCAGGGGTTTGTCCCCTTCTTTTGCCTTTCGCCCATTTCGTGCGGCTACTCTCGGGTGACTCCTTGCTACTCGAATTCTCGTTGGTGACCTTTCTGGTTGATCTGAGTTTGACCTTTCTTCGTCCGATTTTGACTTTTCCAATTCATTTATTTCTTCGGAGCTCGTTAATGGCTTTTCGGTCAACTCGACCGGCGGACATTCCTCACCGTTATCGAGTGACCTATCCCCGTTTTTTGCCTCAGTTGCTGGGTTTTGCTGTTCATTCGATATTCGTTCAACTTCTTCTTTAAACTTCTTCCACATTTCGCCTCTGTCCGTTAACATCTGTGCAATGTCGAAAGCCGCCTTTGAACTTTCTTCTGTTTCATTCGATTGTCCTTCGGCTATCTCTTGAACTGGTTCCTCTTTCTCTGCTTCTTTGACAGTCCCTTTATTGGCTTCATCCTGTTGAACTGTTTCATAACCTTTAGGTCGTTTAGGACCAACGAAAATGCAGTTTGCCATCAGTTCTTCGGTGACCCATTCATCATTCGGAATCGTTTCATACATGCACCATGTATCACCGCCTCGTTCGGGGTAGTCCACTCCATCTGGATCTGGTGCAAAGGTCACCTTTTTCTTTTGCATTAATCCCGGTAACCTTCTTTTCCGGGTTACCTGTAGTTCTCGCATTTCTTTTACGTCAAATTTGGGGATTTCTTCCTCGAATTTCTTCCAGTATTTCTCGAATGCTTTTTCGTTTCCCTCTTTTAACGCGTTGTAGTACACTTCAAGTGATTCGTAGACAGGTGTACCAAGTCCTGCCGGGAAGATGATCGTTCTCCCTTCGCCTTTATACATGTGGTTCACACGGAAGTCCCAGAAAAGGTCAACTCTCGCTTCTTCCCACATTTCTCCTTCTTCGGTCATCTCTTCTATCTCTCGTTCAAATCTCCTTTCTGTTGCTACCGGATCGAGAGGATCTTGGATTCCTTTCTCCACACGTTGCACCCATTGGTTTAGCCATCTGCCTCTTCCGATTATAAAACTTTCCACGCATGACAACCACGTTCGATATCTATTCCAATGATACCGTTCGATGTGTGGTTTCCACATTTCGTTTGTCCGCATGATGCTTTTCACTTCCTTTTGGGCATGACCTTTAAGGTCTGCTAATGCGGCATTACATCTTGGCCATTCTGAAAGGTCATCTTGGGAGGCATTCTCGCAACATTCTGCACATTCCCATTGTGGTTGTATTCTGCACGGGTCCTCAAAGTAGCCGTGGTGACAACTCCTGGCTCGTTCGTCTAGAGTTAATGTCCGTTGGCTCGCTTGCGGTTTAATCTTTTCCTGTGCTGTGGTATCTTCCTCACATTCGATTGGAGTCACACTTTTGTCCTCAGAGGATATTTCGATGACCTCTGGTTCTTTTTGTGTTCGGTGACCTTTCAACTGTTCGAGTGCCCTGTCGCGGATTTCACTTGTAAACATCTGTTCCTCTTCAGTTATTCGCTTCAAAACCCGTAACCTTTCACTCTTTTTATCCTTCCCCACTTTAGCCGTCTTTATTTCCAGTGCCTCTGGTACTGGGATAGCTTTTTCAACACCTTTTTCTGTGTCTCCTTGCTTACAGTCATCTGCGATCATACTTCTCCCGTCCGGGAGAAATATGATCGCCTCATCCGTGTCTGGCGCGAGTGGTTCCTTTTTCCTTTCGTTGACTTTTTTGACATTTACGCTTTCGCTAATCTTCTCCGGTGCCTCTGGTACCGGGATTATCCGTTGGCTAATCTCGTTCTGCTGCACTCTCGTCATTCCCGGTGCCTCTGGTACTGGGATGACCTTTTCTCTTCCCTTTTGTGTCAGCATTGTCCGGTTTAACGTGTTTTTGATCTCCTGCTGAATCGTTTGCAACTGCTCAAATGGTGACAATTCTTTTCGCGTCATCTTTTTATTTTCGTTTCCCGGTGCCTCTGGTACTGGGATTATCGTTTTATTAACCATTTTAGCATTTCCTGTCTGTTTTACAAGTTCGGTGACCTTTCCGACTTGAACTCTGGCGACTGGTTTTGGGTCATCTTCTTTCTCTTCTTCACCTTCGTTATCCATTAGTACAAATTTCTTTTCCAAGAAGTCAAATCCCAGTAAGACTTGTACGTCGTCACACTTCGGTCGGACGTAGAAAGAATGTTCGCTTGTCTTCTTTCGTAAGGTCACTGGTGCTACACAGTAATGCGTCACCAGGAATCCTGACGTTCCGCTAATTCCGTTAATCTTCACCAATCTATCTGGTGGCAATGGGAGCATATGAAGTCCATTCTTCTCGCAAAACGGTTTGCTGATCAGCGACGTCTCAGCGCCGGTGTCCAGCATTGCGTTGACCTTTATGTCTCCCACTTTCACTTCGTGTGTATATGCTTCAATTCTGTTTGGTAACTTTCCATTTTGAATCTTCAAGGTGTGAATCTTACATTTCACAGGGATAAGCGATACTGGTCCCGGATCCATATCGGGAAGCACTTGTCCTTTTGCTGGGGTGCTATGACCTTTCAGTATCTCGCTCAGCTTATCAATCCTATGTGGAACGTTAGTCCGAACATCGTAATATTTTCGCGGCTTTTCTTTATTTGTTCGCTTCTCTGTAGCAATTTTATCACCGGTGACCTTTTCCACGTTCTGCACTTGATCATTTGCTTTTGTGCTATCCGTGTGACCTTTAGTCACTTCATTTATCGTTTGATGGATCAGTTCCTCTTTGCGATTTTCATTTCGTTTATCTCTCAACTTCTCAATGACTTCACTTGTTATTTGGTCCGCTCGCTTCAGTTCGTCTTCTTCGCTATCTTTCATCTCATCTGGTGACCTTTCATATGTAACCATGTCATATCCCTTTTCGGTCATCCATTCGATCACCTTCGCGGACACTTCATTGTTCGTTTTCGTCTGATCAATTTGTGAAGACATTCCGTCTGTTCGGGCTGGTGACTCGTCATTGGCATCCTTTTGCAGTGCCTCCGATAAGACCCGTGACCTTTCAACTGTGCCACTCTGTTGCATTTGCGCCATTTCATCTGACCTTCCTTTCTGTTCATTTTGCGCTAAGTCCTGTGACCTTTCGTTGCGCTTCATGACAAATCCGCCGTTTGTCAGCTTTTGTAAGGGGACTTTTTCTCCGTAATTCGGCGGTTTATCCTGTGGCGGAGCATTACGTGAATAATTCCAGTCAGCGCATGTCTTCTTATATTCCTCTGCGTTGAATGCTGGGACTGGGTTCGGTGACCCTTGCGCTGGTTTCCCGGTAACCAACTCTTCTAGTCGCTTTCTTTCACATTGCGTTCGCAACTGTTGCATGTCCCAGTAGTCCTCTTGTGACATTTTTGCTTTCTGCTTTGCCTTCGGCGTTACGGGTATCCACATCCCGTGATTCCCATTCGGTCTGTAGGCCACTTTTTGCCAGATTTCCTTCCGTTGCAGCGTTATTGCATCTACAAGTGAGTCTTCGGAGTTCTGTTGTGCCGTTTCGCTATTCTTTTGCTGCGCTGTTCGCAGTGTCAAGTCTGTTTCTTGACCTTTTAACACGGCACTTTCACCGTGACCTTTAGCGTTCGCACTTACTCCGCGACCTTTCACTTGAACTTTTCCAACGGAAGGTGACCTTTCATCTTTACTACTGACGGTGATATTCTGCTTAATCCATTCTTGCCTTGCCAGCTTCTCTTCTTCGTCTTCTGAACAATTCCAAAACTTTGGCTTTGGCTCCCCGTAACAATCGCAACTTGGCTCATTCGCCTTATCGTTTTCTGCCAAAAATTTTCGGAATTTCGCATGCTGCTCGTTATCTTCTTGCGCAGTATCGTTCTGCGGTTTCTTCTGATTCAGCAGCGCCTGTTTAATCTTTGCGTTCCGTTGTGCGCGTCGTTGCGCTAACACTTCTTCGCTGCAATACGGTGACCTTTCGTTCTGCTGCACTTTTTGCAGTGTCGCGCTACCGTCACGACAATTTCCACTCGCAGTTCCATTCTGCGGTGACCTTTGGTCCCGTTGCGCGTTTCCGCTCGCAGTACCATTCTGCGGTGACCTTTTGTCCACTTGAACATTTCCACTCGCAGTACCATTCTGCGGTGACCTTTCGCTTTGTGACGGTATCCCTATAACCGTTCCATTTCCTCTTTGCGATGACAGCATCCATATAGCCGTTTCTCTTTGCTGTGGCGGCATCCATCTAGCCGTTTCTTGTGGTTGCGGCATCCATATAGCCGGTCCATTTTGCTTTTTCGCTGACGGCATCCATATAGCCGTTGCAGAGGTCACATTCACTGCAGTACTATTCTGCAGTGGTGACCTTTCCCTTTTATCCGGTGGTTTAGGGTCGGGACGATCAGTAGGCTCACCGGTGCCTACTGATCTTGCCCGTTTCCCTGAACCGGCGCCCCACCTTGTTGCACGCCTTGCACATTTCCTTGTTGTTGTTCATTCACCGGGCCGCCTCCGTTTGGCTGGCCACCACCCTGTTGGTAGTTTCCGCCTCCATTTCCACCGCCTCTGTAATTTCCGCGGCCATAGCCTCTGTTCCTTCCTCTGAAGCCGCCGCGGCCGAAGCCACCGCGGCCGTAGCCACCATTCTGGCCACCACCATTTCCGTTTCCATAGTTACCGTTTCCGTTCCCTTGTTGGTTTTGGAAGTTTGCTTTGTGTTGGTACCATTGGGTGATGAGGTCATATCCGTTTGCGACCGCTGGGCGCCAGCCACCTATAGCTCGGAGGCGTTGCCACTCGTTAAAGGCAAACAGATTCGGGTTCTGTTCTGGTGGTGTATTGGCGAACTTGCACCCCTGTGTCTGATGATTGCCATACATGCAGTACTGGCACATCTGAACGTTGTTCGCCACCCATCCATCAATCATCTGGAACTTGAACTCTGTTCGTGACCCTTGATTCTGCTGTTGATTCCCTCTGAAGTTTCCTTGACCTTGACCTTGTCCCTGATTCTGGAAGTTCCCCTGACCTCCATTCCAGTTTCCATTGCCGTATCCATTTCCGCCGAAGTTTCCGTTACCCCCTCCTTGTTGTGGTAACACGACATTCATAGGGGCCATATTCTGTGGTGCAGGTGGGACTACATTCTGGGGAGCCATATTCTGGGCTACTGGTCTCACTTGAGCTGGTGCCTGTATCGCCGCCACCATCGCATATGTTATCGGTTGTCCCGTCTGACTGTCGATAAAGGTCACTTCCTTTGTGACCTCTTGGACCGGCGCCTCTCTGCGGTACTCGACTGGCTGTTGGACTGGTGCAGCCGCCATCCTCTGTTGCGGTACATTTTCAACTTGGCCTTGGCGGATGGTCACGTATTCCTGATTACGTTGACCTTTAGGCGCCTTATATTTGTCTTCTCCCGCTGACCAGTGACGGAAGAAATCTTTGATTTCGGTTGGAGTCCTGCACTGTTGCGTGCGTAGTGCCTTATAAAGGTCACCATCCACTCTACATCCTTCGATCAGGAATCCGACTGCCTGTTTTTCAGTTATGATCCTCTTCGCCTTGTATTTCATAATCGCTTGATAAAACTGATCAAGCGATTCTTTTCCAAGGTCAAATTTCCTTGCCATAGCTTCTCGTAAGCCAAGAACTTCCTCGTCACGGTCTCCATATTCATCTTTAAACTTGGCCATCCATTCTGTAATGGTGTATTCCGTTTCTTCTTGGAGTGCGATTTCTCTCTCTCCTTCGAACCAGGTCTTCGCCGGTCCTTTGACTGCGCTGGCTATTTCAATCAAAATCTGATCGTCAGTGAGATGATATGTCCGTTGGGTGTCTCTGACCAATTGTGTCCAACCATTCACTGCGTCGCGACTTCCGTCAAAGGTCACCAATGTCGTTTTCCGTGCCATCGAATTGAGTGCGTTTACCAATTTCTGTGTCGGATCTTGATCTTCTACTGCACTAGAATCACTGTCGTCATCTTCCTGGTTTCGCTTCGCCTTTGCGTAGCGGGACTTCCTTGGGCGTTCTTGACGGCTAGACGGTCTATCCTGTTTCCCTTCATCAATGAGGATTTTCGTTTCAATATGTGGATGAAATTGGGTGGGATCACCGCGATTCGAATGGGAATAAGTTTCCGATGGTGGCTCCTTGTCATCTTTGACCTTTTCCCCGTCCTTTTCGTTTTTGACACTTCCTCTGCCAGTACCGGTTCGTAGCGGCATATCAAAGTGGAAGCTTTTGCCCGTGCCCGTTTCGTGCGCCTTGCTGTAACTGGGCGGGGGCGACTCCACTGTTGAGGTCCTGACTCCATATTGCAGAAGCTGTTCATCTTTGTGCTTATTAGACATAACAAGCGCCTTATTCTCATCTTCGAGGCGCCTGATTTTTAAGTCAGATTGCTCTTTCTCGTTCTTCAGATTCTGGTTTTCTTGGTTGACCTTTAACATGTTCTGGTGGAGTTGAATTGTTTTCTCCTGGATCACCTTCTCCGTATCATTTTCCACCCTCCTGATGTGTTCCGCCAACTGGGTAACATCTCTTTCCAATTTCGTATATTCTTCAGCTGCCGCTTTCAGCTGGTTCTTTGTGTGGGTGACCTCATCTTCCCTCGTCATTACCGTTTGGGTCATATCGATCAGCTCCGTGTTGAGTCTGATGATCTCTTGTGACTTCTGATGGACCGTTTGTTGCCATTCTTTATCTTTCAGTTCGAGCACCGTGACCTTTTCATCCAAGAGGTGTGCCTCATGTTTCCACCTCCTGCCCTGTTCGGCAGATGTCTTAGTGGCTCCTTTCAGCTCGGTATTCTCCTCGGTGACCTTTCTGTTATCCTCCTTCAACGCTTGGTTCTCTTCCATGACCTGTCTGATTTCGTTGCTCAACCGTGCGCCTTCGGTGGCTGTGAGTTCACGCAGGTCCTTAGCCACTTTGACGGCGTCGTCGGCTCTTCTCTGATGATCCTGTGATTCCTTCTGGAGGGTTCCGATACTCTCGTCGCGCAGCTTCAATTCGTTTCTGAGCTTAAGCACCTCGTTGGTATCTGTCAACAACCGTTGAGTCGCGTCAATGAGTTTGGCCGCGTATTCGTCTCTCTTAGCTTCCGCTTCAGTGACCTTTAGTTTCAGTGAGTCACATTCGTATTTCAGTTCGGCTAAGTGTCGTGACCTTTCCGCTGTTTCTTCGGACATACTCTCGTTAAGGTCACTGACTGCAAGATGACCTTCCATTTCTCTGTCATCTGCCATTTTCAAATATTCATCGGCCAGTTCTTTCTGTCTTTCATATTTCACTTTCCAACCATCTGCGGCACTTTGAAGGTCACCCTGTTGTTGTTGCAGATCAAACAGGCGGGTTTCAAGTGTGGTCAGTCTTTCTCGGTATTCCTGTTTCCGCTTGTCCGCCTGTCGTTCGTTAACTTCCAGTTCGTTTTCCAATTCGCTGACGCGTCTCCTCAAAGTTGACGTGGGGCTGTTCGGTGACGGCGGTCGTACATTGATGACCTTTCCAGTTTGTGTCCGTTCAATGAGGTGCTCTGGTATGTCCTTGAATCGTGTCATACCTTCAGCGCGGTCAGCTTCCTTCATCGCAGTTTGGAAGGACATGTTCATCGTCGCTTCGTCATCCGTGAAGTAGGACTCGTTCGATTCATCTGAGACCATTGGAGTTGCCCAAAGGTCATCGCCTGCGGTCTTATCGTTCAATGAAAGGTCATCGAGGCCCAGTTCAACGAGTTCCTCTTCGGTGACCTTTGTCTTATCTACTTCCATTTGAGTCAGGTTCACGTTTTTATCCTGCTCATTCCTTCCGCTAGTGGTAGCATCCGACTGTGATGCCCCAACTAGTTCCGCTCCCCTTTCTGTGGGTTTGTCCTCCCCGGTGACCTTTGTCTGGTTCATCGGATTGCCTCCCGCCGTAGACGCGGGAGTGTGCTTCTGGTCGTCGCTGGAGCTTTCCTGATTAGCGACTGACTCGAGCGCCTTCTGATAAGTACTATCAGAGCCTCGTGAATCCTTCTTCTCGAATGCCTTGGGCGCTCGAGTGTTCCGCTCATGTCCAACTGGACGTGAGTACGGGTACAAATCTTTTTGTACGGATTTGGTGCACCTTGCTGTGAGCTTCGGGAGCTTTTGCTTCCCTGACTGCTGTTGGATGTCGGTTCCTCTTGGTCTTTGTCCATGTTGATCGGATAACTTGGACGCTCCTGCCAATTGTTCTCACACACACGTTATTGTATGGTTTATTCAAGTATCCTAAAGGTCACTTTGTACTTTGAAATTTTTCAAAGTCTTTGTTAAAGGTCACTTTTCGGTTGAAAAATTTTGACTAAGTCCCGTTTAAAGGTCACTTTTTTGGTAAAAAGTTCGAGAGATTTGCCCTAAAAGGTCACTTTCGGACAAAACTTCGAAACCGCTTTTACAGCTCAGAATATGTTAACGAATGAAATCCTACAGCTACTGATATCGCTGTACTATTAATCGACTCAATTCCAACTTCGTTAAAGGTCACCGTTGGTCACTTCCCGATCTTAAAGGTCACTTAGATAGATCGATTAGGTCAATTCCAACTTTTCAGTAAAAGTCACTTTTCAGGTCAAAAGTCCTGTTCTGGTCTCAAAGGTCACTTTCCGACTCAATTCAACTCAAAAGGTTACTTTTCCAACTCAATTTCTGTTAAAAGGTCACTTTCCCGCTCAACACTATCAAAGGTCACTTTCCGTCTCACTTATCTCATCTCAAATCAAATTTCCCATTATCGCTCAAGTTCAACGGAAAATCCCCATTCGGGTTGTTTACCTCGTTCTGATTGGTCTGCTAGCTCAAAATGTTCAGTTCAAATTTCAGCCAATTACAGCTCAGATAACTGACCAATCACATTAGTCCATTTAAATTTTATATCTGCCTGACGTCACGGTCAACGGCCAGACATGCGTGCCGCGTGCAAAACTCCGCCTACGTCTACACTCAGCTCAGTACGGACCAATAGAAATTGCCAAATTTACCAACTAGCCAATCCCGTAATTAATAACGGTTTTTCTACCTGTTACCCGTCCGTCCGTTCCGCGTTCCACGGGGAAATGATCCAGTTGATCCAGATTCTTCTTCCAACACTCCGATTCCCGCGTCGCCGCTGTTCCGTAGCGTGCCTCGCGCTATCAGTAGGTTACTGTGCCGGTTGTGCCGTAGCAGCAGTAGTTTTACGCTCTACACCAGTTTGGTGGAGTCTGATCTGTCTTTTCCCGTGCGCCCCTTTCGGCGTTTCGGCTCTTGTGCCCCACGGCTTAGGATTCGCTGAATCCTTGCCGAGTTTCAGCGACACCAGTGTAGGTCTTCGCTGAAGACTCTACACCGAGGAACGCTGACGACTGAACTCTTGTACTCTTTCACAGCTAAGGAAACAGCACGGTTCTTCGCTGAAGATACCGTACCGAAAACCAAAGCTGGTAATCCACGTCAGATGAGGAATTCGCACCGCTTGTGGTGTTGCGCTTTGCTGTGGAATCGACCTGTGCCTTACTGGTCACGGTAAACACGTCAGATAACAGGCCAGATATGCCTGACAAAATTGAATCAGATCAGTCAACTCAAATCAGAGAACCGCTGTCGGCTCTGCTACCATCTAATGGTAGATCCAGAATAGATCCACAGACGGAGACAGAAACGGAATCTATCCCGTAGAAGTGAGCGATACGACCTGGATCGCGAGCTATGCGGAAACACAAACGTCGCACCGTAAATCGCTGACTTTTAATAATATTGAAAGTCTGGAGAACAGAAATCAACAAGTGATCGGCGCAGCTCGATCGTAAAACGTAGAGCCAATTCAACAGCGTGCAACGCTGTGCAGCACGTGCTATGCCGCGCCCACTAATAAAGCGCAAGCCAATCAGAAGCGAGACACAACACAGACCGTAATCCAAAGGCGTAGCGCCTAGCGCCACGGGCGTGAACGCTAGTGAGGCCTCGTCTCACAGCTCATAAAACAGCAATTGGGAATGCAGTTAAAAGAAAAGGAAGCCCAGGTGTAAAACACGGTAAGAAACTGACGCATTTTAAATAGACCAAAGGCCGGCTGTCGATAAGTCACATGCCCAAGAAAAAGTAGCGAAAATATCAAATTTATTACGTGTCTGCGAGACAACACTGGTAAACCAACGATGCAATGGTCTCACATAGCGTTACTAGCATTGCTATCACCAGGAACGCCTTGTTAACGGCCAGCAGTGTCGCACTTAGTTGTAAATAATTCAGGCACTCTAGTGATTTTGACCGGTCCTCCGTCGCGGGTGTCGTTTTGGCACACCACGACCAATCTCCACACGACTTGACAGCGCACGGATTATCGTACGGTTTCGCGTGATCGGCACCCAGCGCTAAGATAAGCAACGCTAACAGGAAGCAGATTCCGCAGAGCATCGTGCATTTCCACAGGAACATGCACCCGCACGATCGGTCACCCTTAACCATTTGGATGCATTTCGTCGCAACATAGACAACCGGTCCAATAAAAGCGTTTATCACGCCCACATAGAATCCCATACCGATGACGTCCGAAATTCCATAACCGTATGCTGCAAGGAAATTATGCACGGCATGTTCTTGTGATGAATAAAATGAGGAGACATTTCGAGGCAGTGTAGAACTTACTGAGACTATAGGAGACTATGAGGGCAACACCAATTAAAAACTGACAGATGCCAAGGATCCGCAGAGCAGATGGATTTCTCGGAACTGTATCTGGATCTTGAACTGGTGCAAGGGAATAAACCGTTATATTTGTTGCTCCTGTACTCGTATCCATTGTCGGTTGATGTTGGATGTGCAACAGTGAGAAACTATGACTGTTAAAAGCAGCCTCCAGAAAATCCAGCCTGATAACCAGGTGAATGAAAAATGCCTTTGTCAAACTTCAGCAAGAACGAAAAAGCGGAACTATTTCACTTGTAACTGGTTTACAAAAACACTTGTACTTACTATTAGCACTGTTGTAAATTCAGTCTGGGATCCAGGCAGACTTTGCTTCACTCGACGCACGTGGACGGAAAAAGCCGGATTTTCAATGTACAGGCACTCCGTGAAAAATCAATATTTATCACCATCATCCAGTCTGTTTTGATCTCGTATCCATTTATTTGTGCCAGAATAGAATGGTACCCGGAATGGTATACTGTACGTACTGAAGTATACTGAAATTGTGTTAAAGTACATAATGTATGGATCTTGTTGGAAACGAGTGTGGCACTGCCGTCCGCCGTATGCGTACTATCATAATGATCTTACTGAATCTGTAATCATAATACCAATATTATTAATGTGTAGACCACACAGTGTAGTCATAGTTTGTTAGTGAACTGGTTGTCGCTAATAAATGATGAAACTGTATAGTACAAGTGATCGGTTACAAACGTAAGTAGAAGTACACCAGTAGTATACGTAGTAGTACCGCAAACGAGAAGAGGTACAAGTACAGTTTATGGACTGATGTACAAATCTAGCTTGAAGTAGCTTCCTATTTAAATATTAGCGTGGTATTGTATTTTCAAGTCAACTTGACTGTGTCGATCACTTGAACAGGTTATTGACAGGAACTCAGGATATATTCGCAAAGCGTGCCTTCGGCATTTCAGGTACGCCCTTCTTTAGCCTATCCCGCTTAACCCGTAATGGAAGACATCTCTAATATCGTCCTATTACAGATACGCGAACTCGCAATCCGGTGAAAACTATCCGTAGTTTCAAAAAAATTAAAAAACACGCTATCATGTCGATTTTCAGTTCACGGTACCCGCGTACCATTATTAATCCAGTTTCCAAAAACTGCAGTGCCCACTGCCCAGTGAGCTGTGCTCGTTATCACAAAAGCTGAATAAAGCAGTTCACAAAAAAACTTGTGATACCGATAACATCCTTACTGTTTTATAGGATACAGTACCTCCATACGACAACATGAACACAAATATTACAAAGCAAAAATAATTAACAAACGCACCGACGTGCAACAGACTGCAATGAAAGTCCAGTTAGAGCTGTGAAAAACTTGGAATCGACAATCGGTATGTTGTGCTTGAGAGGGGTAAGCCGTTCGATAAAGGATGTATTAGAATAATTTTGTCAAGCCTTCTTTATGCGGCATTGATAAACCACCGATGCTATCGTCGCACCCAGTGTCACTATTAAGCCAAGAACAAGGAATGTCGTGTTCATGCCAAGCCATGCCGCGCGCAGCTGTGAATATCTCACGCACTCTGGTGTTGTCGACCGGTCTTCCGGCGCCGCTGTCGTTCCACCCGAGTAGCACCAAGACCAGCTCCCACAAGTCTTCGCAGCACATGGATTACCATATGGATGCTCCTGATCGGATTTCATCACCAGAATCAGCAGCGCTCCTAAGAAGCAGATTCCGCAGAGAATCGTGCATTTGATAAGGAGGAAGGACACCAGCGTTGGATCTCCCTTGACCATGTATTTCGCTACAAAATAGACAATCGGTCCGATAAAGAGGTTCATCCAGCCCAAATAGAAACCCAAACCGATGGTTGGCGTGAGATCGTTGCCATATGCTGCAATAAAAATGGTTCGCTGCAGTCGAAGAAGCCGTGCTTACAGATCTGTCTATTTTAATATTTATAGACTGCTTACCAATGCTGTAGGAGATGACAAGGCTAACGCCGGTTACAAACTGAAGGATACCCAATATCCTCACTGCGCGCGGATCGCCGGAAATTGTTACTGGAACTGGAACAGGCAGAAGGGAGTGAACAGTGGTTACTTCTGTAGTCATTGCCGATAGAGTTTTGTTGTTTATTTCAGCCCTGTTATAACCCGAGATACATGTACAGTAATTACTGAGACGTTTAATCTGAGCGTCACAGACTCACAGGGAACCGGAGTAAACTTATGCGAATAACACTATCACAGCCCAAGAAATTGACGGATGCTGTTAACTGTAAGCGCTGATGTACAGTATGAGTAATTTCACTCCCTGATTTTCAAAGAACCGCATTACACTGCCGTGCGAGCGCATCGACGGAACACGCCGGTTTGCAGCACGATTGACGGTTTGCAACATACCGCAGTCTTATTGCAAATCGATAAAATGTTTATGTTATCGTGATCAAGTGCCGGTCTCGTGCCGATGACTCAATAGTACTGCACTTACTTCACATTACTCATATAAAAATAAGAACGTGCCATACCGTGTACGAGCAGAGCACTAACAAACAGCATTACAACATGAAAATGCCACAGTTTGCTAAACTGAATCGCTCAGTCGATTAAAACAGCTGTCCAGCCCGAATTCCAGCATCTGGGGAAACCGTAGAGCAGAAAGCTTCTTGGTGGCGCTACGAATCAGGCAGTTAAGCATATGAAGTTCAAAGATTAACGTCTGTTTCCAACTCTCCGTACTGGACGGGATTATAATCCCGTCCAGTAATGCTAATTAGCAAACATTACATCGCAATTCCTCCATCAGACATGTCAATGCGTAGCGCCTTGACTGATGATTACTATTTTGATTAGGATTACTATGATTATGATTACTATTTTGATTAGGGACGTGGTCCACTGTTGCACTTTTAACCAGGGCCCGGTCACCGCCTCCCCCCTCAGAAAGATTTCATATTTTGCTTGAAGACAGAGTAGGTATTGGAAATACTTAATAAGTGTTTTCATCGGCAATGGTCCCGTGGGCGTGGCTAAAAACAAATTTAACTGCCGTATGTATTGCTAGTGCACTGGCAAAACATACGGCACTATATAGATTTATATAATAATTATATGGCCAGTGTACGTATGTACGTATTCTCAATAAACCGTGTTCAACGTACTGGTGAAAACTTCTGTTTTGAGTTTTTCTTCGCTAAATTTTTCTTTTTTTACTGACGGGCTTGACAATGTCAAAGTTTTGTGAACTTCTTTGTACTTGCCAGCATCGCGCGCGTGGTGCAGCACAGAGAAGAATTTAGAGGTAAGCAGTGCGATCAAATCAAATCAAATCGACTACCGGTTAGATTTTTAAAAATTGAATGTTGTAAAAACCAAAATTAAGAATTAATAGTCAAGAAGCAAGTCTGCAAATGCAGTGATAACAAGTAACATTGCTCGGGGTGCCGTATGTATTTCCAATGCAATGTACTTACACTGACAATACATACGGCACTTATATTTGTTTTGGCCACGCCCACTGGACCATTGCCGACAGAAGTATTTTTTTAAGTGTTCCCCATACATGTTCTGTCTTCAAACAAAACATGAAATTTTTATGAGGGGGGCGGTGACCGGCCCCTGGTTAGTTGTAGCGCCGAGTTGCAGTTGGAAGTGGAACTGCACTACAGCGTTATGCACAGCAGCTATGTACCTAGGAATATTTGCACGGTTGCAGTATACAGTTCAAATCTGTTCAATTATGTCGATTTTTAATGATGATGCACCAGCTCACAAGGAACGCTCAACTCAAATTCCTAATAAGATTTTAATAGTATTATACTCAGTGTGCACTGTGCTGTATTTATTATCACAAAAGCTGAAAAAATATTTATTAAAGAATGGCAATAACGGCAACAAATTGCAGCAACGGAACGTAGAAAAAATTACATTCCTATTAAAACGTGTCAACAAACGCTCCGAATTTCTGCGTAGTACGAGGTGTGGAAGACAGTGGGAAACCATTACCGGTAGCATAGTCGGTATTATAGTAGTTGAAAACCTCATGGTAAGCAGCAAGAACAAAGCCGTTCGGTAAAAGAATAGTGCTATCCTGGGATTAATCTTGTTATTCCTTTTTTAGGCACTGGTAAACCACCGACGCTATGGCCCCACCCAGTGTCACGATTACGCCAAGGACAAGGAATGTCGTATTCATGCCGTGCACTGTCGCGCTTAGCTTTGCATAATGCACGCACTCTGGTGTATTCGGTCGGGCTGCCGGCTCCGGCAACTTTCTGCACCATGACCATGACCCGCAAGACCTTAGAGCACACGGATTATCGGACGGCTGTTCCTGATCGGAGCTCACCACCAGGACAAGCAGAGCTCCTAAGATGCAGATGCCACAGAGAACTGTGCATTTGATGAGAAGGATAAGAACCAGTGTTGGGTCACCCTTGACCATGTATTTCGCTACAGCGTATACAATCGGTCCGATAAATACATTCATCACACCTAAGTAGAATGCCAAACCGAGCGAAATTGTAACGTTGTTGTCATATGCCGAAAAAAATGTGCATTGCTAAGTATTTTTTAACCAGGTTTAAGCACGGTATGATTGTAGCGCTCACCAATACTTTGGGAGGTAATGAGACCAATTCCTACGACAAACTGAAGGATACCCAATATCTCCAGTGCTCGTGGATTGCCGGATATTGTTACCGGATCAGCGGCAACAGGCACGAGGGAGTGAACAGTTGTGACTTCTGCAGCCGTTATCGATAGATTTCCGTTGTCTGTCGGAACTTTGTTAAGAACCGCGGTAGCTGGAGAGAGCTTTTACCCAGAAGTGCTTGGCTGACGCTTGGGTGTTGAAGAGAACTAGAACAACTTACGCTGCAGCGATCTTGTCACATTCCAAGAAATTTTGGATCATGATCTGTCTGTCTGGGTAAACTTACAGATAGAAATGAACGCTGTTTGTCTAAGTAATTTCCCACGGCGATTCCAAGGAACTGCATTACGCTGCTACAGAAGCGCACTGGCAAAAAAAGCCGGCTTGCAGAGTACAATGTGCATGTTGCAAATCAATAAAATGTTTGTGTTATCGTGATCAAGCATCATCGATCTCGTGTGGGTGACTCGGAAAGTACTTTCTTTAGATAATGATATACGCCCCGTGCCATGCAAGTGCAAAGTAGCAGCAGTACAGCGTACAAGCGTCTTACCAAAAAGACCATTGCGGTGTAAAAAGGAAGAATGGAAAACAGGCCTTCAGCCACTGGGAGAACCTATGGCATTAATGGCAGGCCGTGTCACGTGCACTATGTTTACTACGCCGCTAGGGTAATATTTTATGTTAATAACGGTGCCGGAGATGCGGCAACTTGTGCTTACCATTTGATTATACTATCACTAATATGGACTCTGCAACGCTTCTACAGCGAACCAGCATCAACAGCACCGCCAAAAGAGAATTGAATATTCGAAAACAATTGCGTTTGCTAACCACCTGCACGGCGATTCGGAGCCCAAAATATGAAAAGAAAAACGGGCACAGTCGATGAGATGTTTTTGTTGGGTGTTCCTTCAGGTGAGTTGACCTTTGACTAGATAGGGATTAGGGATGTAAAATATGGTAATAAAAAATCAGACACCTACTCTCGCTACTCTGTAATGCAGTAATTGTCAGCACGATTCAAATAATCAGTGGTTCAAAGCATTGGTTTGGCTTCTTTTAAGAGATTTTGCCTGCTTTTTTGCTGTACGTAAGAGAATTCGTGTAAGTAATTGTCAGATTGCCAGATGATGTTACTCGGGTGAAAAACAGCAACAGTAAATTACGGATGCGACAAATGCACCCAAACCAGCTAACAAATCAAGGGCCAGAAAGACGTAAATCCCGGCTTTTAAACTCGAATTTTGCCGCAAAAAATCTTGGCATTCCACAGAATTTAATGGGTTTGCGGTAGTGGTTGTCGTAGTAATTGTAGACGTAGTCGTCCTGAACCAGGGTGTGGGTTTCCATTCGGAATCAGACGAGTCCCAGTGTAAGTGTTTCTTTGGCACACATGGACTGCGGCTAGGGTAAGCGAAATCATCTGATGTCTTAGATAGCGCGAGGATAAACAGAGCGGCTAAGAAGCCGCATGCACTGAGAATCGCGCATATGCAAAGGAATATGGGTAAACCGCTCTTGTCGTCCTTTCCTGTGCTTTTTCCGGCAATGTACACACATGGCCCGAGGAAAAAAAAGAACGCACCCACGTAAAACCCCGAACCGACCCCCGAGGTGTGGCCTGAGCCATACGCTACAAAACGCTGAAAACGGTTACAATATGTTTAAAAATTATGTCCCCGACTCGTCGGCGATACTTCACGCGCTAAAGGACAAAGAATATGCGCCTTACTATTTAAATATGAAATCTACTTAAAACTCGGACGGATTGATTTTTTGTTCAGTCGACATTTTTAAAAGAAATATACTTCGGCTGGTAAATAAATTAACAACGATCCCGATTAAAACAGCTTGTAGGAAAAACGTTAGTTTAACATGTAAGTACCGCTAGGTAAACGGATGTCTGTCATTTTTAGCCGTTTCCTAACGTTAAGCTAACGTTTTTTTTGCAAGTTGTTTTACTCGGGGATACGTACTGACAAAATGCGGAATGCGTTTTGGTATTGTTGAAAACTTGGGAGGTAGCATTGTTATCACCCAAATACTTTTAGCAAAACCAAAGCACTTACACACGATTTTCGCTAATGCAACGACAGACTTACCGAGGCACTGCATGCCGAATAGTCCAAAGCCAGCAACGGACTGAAGTATGCCAAGTGCTGGCAGAACACGGGGATACATCGGAACGGGCTTTGGAGCGGGAACGGGGATCATAGGAGACACCTTGGTAGCCATCGAAAACGGTAGATATTCGCCTGGTGGGTGGTTTTATTATCGCACGATCTTTCTGGTTTACATAAAATGACTGCAAAGGCGATTGCAGTACTGTGCCACGATGCTACCTGTCTTGATACTTCTTCCGAGTGTGAAAACTGGGATAAAATCACGTGCAAGTAGCGTCGTATACTGCCATAAGGGTCTCGTGACATGCTTGTAAGTATTATCACGGATTTCTCGGTGTCAGTGTAGCGTTAGCAAGAAATCGCACCGTCGTTACAGGATCGATTTCCCATCAGAAAAGCGAGGTGCATATAGGTATTGATTTGCAAGATATTACTGGAGCGCGAGTTCACCTTTCAGCAAGTAGTGACTTGAAATTTCTAGATACAAATGTTGCTCCATCTCGAGAAAGGAAGGTAGGGCTGAAGTATGATTCAAGATCTTTGTCGCGGTAGGAAAACGTCCTATTGACTTCCGGCTGCCAGGTGGGATGCAATGCCAGAAAACAAGCTTTTCATTGTGACCGCGTAATTATTTAGTCATACTAAAAACGAGTGCCATATTGCGGAAGAGGTATGTAGCTACTGTATGCTTGGCTATGCTCTACATTTCTGCTGGCAAGGACAACCTGCGCGAGTTACGCGCACTCAGCCCCACTAACGCGAAGAGCGATAAGTCACCGTACAAGCGGTAAGTCACCGTAAGTGCATTGAATTACTGTGTTTATCCTATGGGATTTGTTACACTTCAGCTTCCTGTCATGAATTTTTCAAACTCACTGTAACATTTAATAGAATAGGTGAAATAAACAGGATTGAGTTCCATTTGCTGGAGTAAGACCTTGGCTGAAGCCTGACTGTACACTTTGTGTCTTGCATTAGACTGCGAAATATATGCTCGTATCTCGTAGCCCAATGCAGGATACAAACTGTCAGTAATTAAGACGACTGTCACTAAATTTGAGAAACTACTGTGTTTCACACTATCGAAAATAAGCTTTGATCTTTTTTTTCAAAAATGGTCGGGTGATTCTGATTAATTAACTGAATCGACTGAGATAGATAGAATACACTTCAATGCGGTTCACTTTCTTCTGTGCCCTTTTCACCAAGCAGCCGATTAGGATACGAGTACAGTAACGGGCGAGCTTCATTTTGGTGACCCTGGTCCTTGCTTCACACTATCGATGGCACCCTCTTCCAAACGTCGTGATTAAAGCATTTATGTTTTCACTTGAACGATTGTCAGGTAAGGACTGTATCCATTATCTTCTCCTGTATACGGCTATATGCGCGTGCTTTGTGCGCAAGTTTATCATCAATCATGTCCTCAACTGAGTCAAATGCAATCAACGTTGTTGAGATGACAATAAATGATATGTTCTTGCAGGAGTCTTAGTTGCTACAATGTTAGTTTATTCTGTTAGATTATTAGCATATACAAACATCGCAAATAGCACAGGTTGCGCAGGCATCACCACCGCAAAAACTCCTGCCCTTATTGGGAAAAAAAGTAACGGTCAAATATAATCCATATTCCATATTCATAAAATTTTGCATGTCGCTTTCACCGTTTATAGCACATTAGGGATTTGGCTTCGCTTTTCACGACTTCAGCGGTTGAGCTGTATTTCCCACTAGAACAGGCGGGCCACCCATTCCCGCTGGTTGCCCCGTCACAAAGTGGATCGGCTGGCCAGGAGCACCTTGAGGATAACCGTACCCAGGCTGCACATATACGACTTGCATGGCAGTTGCCTTCTTGGGCATTTTACATATATTGATCCCGGCGGCAATTGACTGACCCAAACAGAAAATCCACATAAGACCCTGGAACGCCAGATGGGGGCCCATAATAGCCGGAATGTGGAGCAGGTAGAAATTGCACATGTACGTATTAGGGCTGTTGTATCCATACCCGCAATAGCGATAACGGGTAAAGTCAAGGTGGCTGGCGAGGAGAACGGCAAGGGCAGTTATCAGACCGGTGGCCAAGAGTGTGGATAGAATGCTCAGCACCATGGAGGTGATAAGAAAACATAGACGCGAGCGTGGTGAAGCTCCCATCGTTAGACGTCGTCCGCCTGCAATACCAAATGATCCTGTTATGATGAAAAATGCTCCGGTATAGAACCCGGAACCAGCAGCACTGAAGGATAAGGCGTCATTGATCCAGTTGATGCTAAAATCTGTAATGGATTTTTCGGTAATCTTTGCTGGTTAAATCTTGGTAGACCATGGTGTCACTGTACTTACTGACGATATCGGTAATGATTAATGCGATTCCGAAACAAACTTGCAGAATACCAAAAATCAGGACCGATCTGGGACTGTGCAGACCGACTGATGTCGGCTGAGGAGGAAAAACACCGGTATGAGTGGCCATTTTTTCTATTCTGCGTCAGATTATTCTTTATGTGAGGTACACAATAAAATTCAGAACGTGGACGTTCTACTGAGTAATTAGTTCTAGCTACGTTAACCGGTTAACGTAGTTTCAGTTACTGTAATTAGGTCTTCATATGTGCAGCAGTACAAAATGGAGCTTTCACGTGCGTAAAAACGCGACTGCAGGACAATTGCATGGATAAGCACTCAGATTACATTGTACGTGTTTTGTTTTGATGTTCTCTTATTAAAATTTGCGGGATTATCAGAGTGTGTAATCGTTATACTTAGTACTTACATTTGCTCATCGCATCTGCTCATATACAGTATGTCCACTTTGTTATGTTGTGTTCTTGCCGGTAGGACTTTTATTGCTGATACTTATTATTAGAACAATAAACGACGCGCAATTTTACTACCATCATTAAATAATCGCAGGTCTTATGAAAGCCACTCACGCGGCCGTTGCCCTTGAGTTTCATGATGTCAGCAATCACAATCTAATGAGCGAACGCAAACGGCAGCATACAAGTTTTGCAGCTAAGTACGGCGCTTCCAAAATGAAGGAACTGGGAAACCATTGAAGTTCTTCTAAAAAGTGACGAAAATACGTATATAGGGAGCAAAACTAAGCGTGTTCCACGGTTCCCCTGTATTGCTGCCGTCACCCGCCTGGAGTGTGACGTTACGGCAGTACATATGGTTAAATCTGGCGCTGTACATAAGCGCCATGTTCAGCCACAACGTACAACTCCAGCCGGGTGACGGTAGCAGTAGCCGGAAACGGTGGAACACGTTTAGTTTTGCCCCCTATATAAATAAGCATGCCGCTGCATGTGTACCGTTATTTAAGGAAGCGCAGACTGGTGCGCTGCATGAGCGCCCAAATTATTTGAACCAGATTTGGGGTTTCTGGCGTGCAAAGTTGAAGTGTGTTTTGACAGTTTCATTCCGCTGTGTACTCTTGAATTACTCCATTCGTTTGTTCAGAATATTAGCAACTGGAATCAGCGGTCCTGTTACGTAGTTACACAATGCAGAGCTGTTAAGGGTTCTTAGTTGGATCATCTATTCTATTTTATTTCCTCGTACTGTGCGAACAGGAGTACAATATAGTATACAATAAAACGTTGGCGGCATTATGTTAACTGGTAGTCTGGTTGTACAACCTGTAGTTTCTTTCCACAAAACATTTCCTAACATTGCTTTACGTTCTGTCTGGTAGAAAGCAGCTGTGACTGTAACACTGTTATGTGTGCTAGACTCTTAATGTTGGATAAATTTATAATTACAATATACAGAAATGTCATCGATTTGTTTATTCCCTTGCCTAGATAACTGCTTGCTTTTTCTGCTTAGTGACTCACAATGACAATTCTTAATAATGTCGTGATTACCGCAGACATAGCTCACATCCGCGACTTCGTGACAACGAAGGCATAATTGAGCATTATTGTTACAGTAGTGAATTGTACATGTTATAAGGGTGATGCTACAACTGGACAGGAATCCCTTAAACCGCCGTTTACTATAGGCACCCTTTTCGGTTATTTATTGCTTGCACCCCGTTTTCTCCGCGAAGTACAGACGCGCCTTTGCGGCGCAATGTTCTTCGATGTAATATAATGTTTGATGATATCATGTTTCGGCAGACTTCTTGAGATTGTTTTTCAGCTCGGTTGATGTGGCCGCTTAAATGCCGTAGAAAGTAGTAAACATGGGTGAAAGTTGTCTTATAGTCACTTCCTACTCCACTTAAACGACCATACGGGTAGATATACTTAAATACCGACGATATTACATGATCAGTTTTGTCGAGGGAAGCTCGCCTTATACATATTGAGAAATAAAATTTAATTTAATATTACAGATAGTGTTGAATATTTACTTTAACTAGTGTTCTCCTCAAATTCACTCTGGCTCCAGAGCGATGCACTTATTCGCTTTGTTTTAATCATAATACAAATATTTCAGTCTGGGATGGAAATGCGCGATACAAAAAGTGGATTAAATTGAATAATCTTAGAGTGCAGACAGTAACTTGCAGGCTGGCTGCCTGATCAACAATATCGAGAAATTGCCGCAAAAAATTGAATATCGTACTGTATCTTACGATTTCACGTTTCGCAGCAAAGATTATGTAATTTTCTTTATTTTACTTTTGCGATCAGATTTAGCCCGGTACATATTTCCACTAGTTAGCTATATTATGTGGTATCAAATTTGTGCTTGCCACCATTCACCAAAACGTATTGATTAAATACGTAATTTAAATTGCCAATGTTTTCACTGTATTATGTACTCTGTAAAGTAAGCAACGTGTCTGTTATCTCTTATACTCGTACATACGCAGTTTTACATGTGCCTTGTGCGCAAGCGCATACAAAACCATGCATTTCAATCACTTTATTCGGTCAAATTGTGCTGATACGACAGCAATAAATACTCTTTACGCTAGTCCTATAATACTCCCAGATGTCAGGTTGTTTTATAAAATAATAGTATATGTATTATGTACAATAACACAAAACCCGGTGGTAGCGCAGGATTGATCAACACAGCAAAAAGTCGACTCCGAGACTCGCCCTCATTATAAAAAAGTAACGGCCAAGCAAACCTCGTATTTATGATATCAGCTGTTCGTCCAGCAATAACAGCAAATCGTGGCAAAACAAGCAACTTTCTCAACAGAGCGTCGCTTTTTACGACTTGACGGGAGACGGCATTTGAGCTGGATTTCCCGACAGAACAGGAGCGCCGCCCATTCCCGTTGGTTGAGCCGTCACAAAGTGGATTGGCTGGCCAGGGGCCCCCTGGGGGTAACCATACCCAGGCTGCACATACACGACTTGTGTGTTGGTGGTCTTCTTAGGCATTTTACATATATTGATCCCCGCGGAAATCGACTGACCCAAACAGAAAATCCACATCAGACCTTGGAATGCCAGATGGGTACCCATCATGGCTGGAATGCGGTTGAGGTAGAAAGCACACTGGTACACATTATAATAGCTGCTACCATACCAGCAGTAAACAGAACTGATAAAGCCCAGATGGTCGACGAGAAGAGAAGCGAGAGCAATTATCAAACCGCCAGCCATGAGCGTCGATAGTATGCTTAACACCATTGAGGTGATAAGTAAACACAGACGGGAACGTGGTGAAGTTCCCGGCGGTAGACGCCGTGCGCCGGCAATGCCGAATGATCCCGTTATGATGAAAAACGCTCCGGTATAGAATCCCGAACCAGCGGCGCTGAAGGATAGCGCGTCGCTGCCCCAGTGGATGCTGAAATCTGTCATACATTTTCCGGTAATGTTTGCTGGTTAACTTTTATATCTGTATCATGGTGGTACAGTGGTACTTACTGACGATATCGGTAATAATTAATGCGATTCCAAAACCAACTTGGAGAATACCGAAAGTCAGCACGGATTTGGGACTGTACAGACCGACAGATGCAGACTGAGGAGGGAAAACACCGGTATGAGCGGCCATTTTGCTGTGTTGTGCGTTGTGATAAATCGTCTTGTACACCAGACAGTGAATCAAAGAGACAATGTTTTCCGCATACTTAATTACTCTGTAGTTTTTATATGTAGGGTAAGCAGAAATTGTGCATTCACGTGCGTAAAACCGCGACAGCAGGACAATGGCACGGATAAGCATCCAGATTACATTGTTTGCGTTTTGTTTTGGTGTTCTCTTAATAAAATTTGTCACATTATCTTCAGTGCATATTGATAATACGTTTGCTCATCGCATGCATACATTTCTCGTGTTGCATTCTTGCCGGTAAAACTCTTATTACGCATGTTACTTAGGGCTATACCGACAAAAGACGTGCAATTCTCTTACTCTCACTATAAATATCACACGACCTATCACTGACGGCCGTTGCCCTTTGATTATAACTATGTAAAGACCACAATCGAAACAGTAAATACAGACGTCAGCATACAGTTTTTTGCAGTTACAGTACTTTCAACGTTGACTGCATTTGAACTGTATTTGTCAGTCTTATTCTGCTGTGGACCCGTGAAACTGGTCTGCCCATTCGGTCACATTATGAGCAACGTTGATCGGCGGTTCTGCCGCAATTGTACAATACGATTATAAAAGGTTTTCTGCTTTACCTTTTATTTTGCTTACTACGAGTCGACGGTGCTAATGGTAAGTGTAATAGAAGTATGCCAAGAACATCAGCGGCATTGCGTTACCCAGCTGTGCAACAGAGCGAAAAAGGAATAGCATCCGGTTGTCACCGGAGGATGGTTTCGTTTACCAACATTGTTTTAAGCTGTCTGGAGGGACTGCATTGTACTGAGACATTGACTGCTGTGTTTGCTGGACTTTTATTATTCGATAAACTTGTAACTGCTATAGAACATTCACACCAGCTTTAATTGTATTACATTTAGATGCTATTGTCATCGATTTACTATTCTCTGCCTGGATGTCTGCTTGCTCTTTCTGCTTAGTCACAATGATAATTAATAACAATACCGTGATTATCCTTGATTACTGCAAAGGGAGCTCAGATCACCGACTTTGTGGCAACGATGGACATGGTTGTTACTGCAGTGAATTGTTATACAGTGAATACCGATAATATATTCAGACGTTGTTGCATATCTACATTATTTATCATTTCTCTCGAATATCTGTACAGAGCTTTGTAAATAAACGCAATGCACTTGTTTTGCCACGATCCCACTGCACAGATTTTAGTCGGGAAGGGAAATGTGCGATATAGCAAGCGGCAAAAAATAAAACTACGCGAACATTTGCAGACTTTTGGCTGCCTGATCAACACTAGTGGGAACTATAAAGGCGCAAAAGTTGAATACCTTCCAGTACGACTTAAACTTTTGCAGCAAGTTTAATAATTAAGTCGATGTGGTACGGTACTCGTCCAGCTTTACGGCTTCAACGCAGGCGGCATCTGAAGATTTCCCTATTGGAACAGGCGAGCCACCCATTTCTGCAGCTGGCTGAGGATTTGCCACAAAGTGGATAGACTGTCCAGGAGCGCCCTGTAAATGACTGGAGCCCGGCTGCACGTACACTACTTGCGTTGCAGGAATGCTCTTGGGCATTTTGCAAATATTGACCCCGGCGGCAATCGACTGACCCAGACAGAAGATCCACATAAGACCCTGGAACGCTAAATAGGGGCCCATCACTGCGGGAATGCGAATATCGTAGAAGTTACAAGCAAATTCGTTGTAATTCCCAGGGGCGCAGAAATTTCTGTAGGCAGAGCCACGTAGAAGGCTGAAAAAAATGCCAAGGGCAATTATCAGAGCGGATGCCAGGATTGTAGATAAAATGCTCAGCACCATCGAGGTGATAAGCAGACATTGGCGCGAGCGCTGTGAAGTTCCCACTGCAAGACGTCCCCCGGCTGCAGTACCGAACGATCCCGTTATGATGAAAAATATTCCAGCGTAGAATCCCGAACCACCGACGCTAAAGGCTAGCGCGTCACCAGGCCAGTTGGTGCTGAAAGCTGTAACGGATTTTGCAGGTGTACGTTAATTGGTGAATTCTTTGTAGAGCTGCATGTTGTTACGTACTGAAGATGTCGGTAACAATTAGCGCGGCTCCGAAAATCACTTGCAGAATACCGAATGCCTGGACCGATTTAGGACTGTGCAGACCGACAGATGTCGGCTGAGGGGGAAGCATGCCGGTGTTGGCGGTCATTATTGCTCTTGAACGATTTCCGAGACGTAGTGCAATAGAATAGACAATGAATAGAAAAACAACCCTACTGTTTATTCTAGATACTCTACGAATACGGTAATATACAAGTCTGTAGAAAAAGCTGGAGTATCAGTACCGGGATATCTAAACAGCTGCGGAGACAATCATCCAGATTCCAGATTACATTGTTACTGCTTTGTTATCTTGTTCGCTTATTAGTATCTGTAATCTTATCCTCTGTTTTGTTCTCACATGCGTTTCTGTTGTTACAGCACCGTACCGTGCCTTGTTCTTATTACATGGGCTACTTGTAATCCGATTAGGTATCACTCCTCTTGTGTTTGCAACACGCACGCCGCCATTGGTATTGTCAGTAAACTACATAATATTTCGATTGAATCTGTAAACACAGACGTACAACCCAACTTCTACAGTGGGCATGGGCTACTTGTAATCCGATTAGGTATCACTCCTCTTGTGTTTGCAACACGCACGCCGCCATTGGTATTGTCAGTAAACTACATAATATTTCGATTGAATCTGTAAACACAGACGTACAACCCAACTTCTACAGTAATACTATACTCTGTACATGCGTTTGCGAAACGGACGCAACATATTGTCCATACAAAATTGTTTAAAGCACGAGTATGTTTGTGTCTTCGTGTTTAGGTAATTAAGTACTGCGTATTGTACACTGCACTCTGCAACTAGAGTAAAGTAAGCTGGCTTACAGCACAAGCAAAGGCATTCGTTTTTAATTTTTTCTTACCTTATAATTGGCTGGTTCATAGTCATCGTGCCACTTTTAGTACGACAAGTACGTAGGTACTAAAAGTACAGTACTTGTACAGCCGCGAAATTTTGAATGACCGTTCTTAATACTGTTTTAATACTATTTCTCCGGCGTACCAAACTTGGCCATTTTCTTTCATCAAAAGATTTCGGGTCAATTAAAAAAGACGTTTACCTGAGCACGTTCTTCTGCTTAGCCACAGTGACTGTTTACAATACAGGTGTTTTCACACTGTTGAATCAAGCGGCAGTAGTAATGTGATACTGTAGCGCTGACTATCAGCAGATAATGTCCGATAACTCCAAATCAACAGCGCTTTGACAACGATAACAATAAATATCATCGTTACAATGCTGACATAATCACACTGGTTTGATTAACATAATTGTAAATTGTCTTACCATTACAGACAATGTTGTGTATTTATGCTAACAATGTTATTGTTTCAAAATCCCCAACTGTTATAAAACAATATGCTGAATTCGGTACATGAAAACAGTATATAGGGGGAAAAATGTGTCTAGCCGAACCAATCCCTTGTACTTCTGATGTAAGCCAGCTGGTGGTTTACGTTGTGGCTTGACCGTGTTTTATGTAAAGCGCTGCCATTAAGATTGCAGGTACTGATAACAGGTAAGCAGCACTCGTACAACTGCAGGTAAACAGGCTAAAACTGTGTTATAGCCCGGACCTGCCTGGTGCAGCTAATACCACATGTACCGTCAATGCCGCACAGCCTTAATAGCGGCGCTGTACATAAAACGCTGTGCAGCCACAACGTAAACCACCAGCTGGCTTACATCAGAAGTACAAGGGATTGGTTCGGCTAGACACATTTTTCCCCTTATACATCGTTTGGTCAGGATCAAAGTACAAGTGTAACCATTTCTTTTCCACCCTGTAAAAGCCCAAAATGGCAAACTCCACCCTGTAAAAGCCCAAAATCAAGAGTGTAATAATAAACTAAGTAGGTTGGAGTGGTCAACTTAAAAGTTAAAACGAAGCCAAGGATGATAATGCGTTGCAGCTTCTCTTAAACTTTCGAAGTATGTCCCAACTTATTGGGCGATATACTAAAAAACCCGCCGTTCGTTAGGACTTTGGCACAGGTGGCATCGAAGCGGGGTTTTCCATGGGAACAGGCGGGCTTGCTATTCCGGCCGGCTGACCCGTGACGAAGTGGATCTGTTGTCCAGGTACACCCTGGGGATAACTGTAGCCAGGCTGCAGGTACACAACTTGCGTGGTGGTGGTATTCTTCGGCAGCTTGCATACATTGATCCCTGCGGCAATCGACTGACTCAGATTAAAGACCCAAATGATACTTTGGAATCCCAGGAACGACCCCATAAAAGCGTATCCCCGGTATAAAAAAAGGTTGCAGCGATAGGCATCGGAAAACGACACCCCAGGTTGACAATAATAAGGACCACGAGGATTGGCCACATTGACAGCGAAAACAACTGCGAGGACAATTAGAACCGAAGTGGTCAAGAGCGTGGATAAAATGCTCATTACCATGGAAGTGATGAGAAGGCAGCGGCGTGAGCGCGGTGACGTTCCCATGGACAGAGGCCGGCCGGCTGCGATCCCGAAGGATCCCGTAATGATGTAAAATACTCCGGTATAGATTCCCGAACCAAAGACGCTGAATATCATAGCGTCACCGATAAAAGTAATGCTGAAATCTGTAATGTACCTGCAATATTATACAGCTCTCCAAATCTCCCAAAACTTCTTTAATATTTTAACCCTGGATTAACTTTCTTATGATATCGGTGATTATCAGTGCGATGCCGAAGATCACTTGCAGAATACCGAACGCCAGAACCGGTATTCGGTTGTGTAGTCCAGCTGCTGCTCCATTCTGCGAAGGAGGTGCACCATATGGAGCCATCTTTGCTAATAAAACTTCTTTATTTGGAACTTGTACAAGCAGATGCCATTTACACTTAAACTCAAGTAACGTATAGCTAGAACAAATAAAACAACTCTTCTAGCTCTTTCGAACAACAAACAGTTCCCAGAACAGAAGCGGCATTTCCGCGCTGAATTTCTTTGCTAATTGCTCTTATGATCAAAACTACAACTTTGCGCCATGCAGCGAATTTTAAGACGGATTTGTTCCTGAATATGGTTATATATGTTCGCACGTTAGATTGCCATATTATTATGTTAAGTCCACAGACAAGATAACTTACGTTTGAATGAAAACGAGATACGAGAAAAATAGCTTTGATACCGGTGAAATTGCATTGTCATTTGTCATTACTTTGATTCTGTTTTTATCTGGTACGCGAGTATAGCCGCTGCATTGTCAGCCGTGCAGCAATACAAGTACTGTACATCAATCTCGCATTAAATTTTGTAATCTGACGTACAGACGTTTTTATAGTATTAGACATTTTTCAGTTGCGAAAAATAACCCGAAAATTAACCCACTGTCGTACGTTGGGTCCCTTCACGAAAAAAATATTAATTTGAGAACCGAAAGGCGGTTACAGCGGTATGCCAAGAAATGTACGCTCGCTGTTACGATACAATTTACACTCGTACAAAATCAGCGTCAATCGGTGACTTTGTGCCTAACCATGAACTGTCATACGTTATAGAAGATATCTCGGACAGATATGTTGGATATACATTAATAGTTTTACAATGTCCTTTTCAAACGGCCAGTTGTTACATATAAAGCAATAATTTACTGGATTCGGCATGCATACTTTAAAATTATTGATAAGGAAAATGTCCAACGACCGTTGACCGTTTAAAGATGACTGGTTGCTAATGTTGATAAGTACGAAGTAAAGAGCGAAGAAAAAACGAAATATGAGACTAGCCAGCTCAACACCTGGCCTAAAGTAGGTAGAAAAAATCTTGCAGCATCCACTGAACTTTCAAAGCAGCAATTTATTGAAAAATACTCGTAGGCTATGAAACTCGCCATTTTTTACGATTTCAACACAGGCGGATTTCCCATGGGAACAGGTGGACCACCCAATCCGGAAGGCTGACCCGTGACAAAATGGATCGCTTGTCCAGGAGCGCCCTGTGGATAACTGTATCCAGGCTGCACGTACACGACCTGCGTGGTGGTGGTGCTTCTCGGCAATTTGCACATGTTGACCCCAGCGGCAATTGACTGACCCAGACAGAAGATCCACATAACACCTTGGAATGCCAGGAAGGAGCCCATGAAAACATGTCCACGAAATACATAGAGCTCGCAGAGGTACATATCGGCGATTGTAAATGCAGGATAGCAAACTTCGTAACGAACGTTTACAGCCAAGAGAACTGCTAGGAGAATTAGCAGCGCTGTGGCCAAGAGCGTGGATAAAATGCTCATCACCATGGAAGTGACGAGTAGACAGCGACGTGAGCGTGGTGTCGTTCCTACTGACAGAGGCCGGCCGGCTGCGATACCAAACGATCCGGTGATGATGAAAAACACTCCGGTATAAATCCCCGAACCAGCAACGCTGAAGAGAAAGGCGTTACCGGGAAGATTTATACCGAAATCTGGAATGATATTGACAGTTTTACAGAGCTTTCCACACAGTTTTTTTCTGATTTCAGAACTCAGATTTATCCCTGTATTTATCTAAAACAGTGGATATACAGTGCACTTACTTATAATATCGGTGATTATCAGTGCTACTCCGAAAAGCACTTGAAGAATGCCGAATGCCAGAACTGGTATTCGGTAATGCAGGCTGATTGTTGGTGCATTATGTGGAGGATATGCACCGTGTGGGGCCATTCATGTTTTTATTAAATGGTACTTTGTAACTGTAAATTTCCAGAGTATATATGGAATATTATTTAATCCGGAAAGTGTTTATATTTGTATGGACAAGATCGTTTATATGTGAGGGAAACCAGATACCCGAACAATACCTCGTATAGCCGGCAAGATTACGATTACATTGTCGTTGTAGATATAGTCGTCAGTTAACGTAAACTTTGTTCTCTCAGTGCAATACTACCTGTACAACATTTTAACCTGTACAGTTATTGCAAATAATAATGTCTGTTGCGAAACCCATTGTTGAATTCTGTGGGTTTAGGTAGGTTGCTTTGTAAACGCAGGTACTTTCGGGCCGAACTCGATTCATTCCAACAGACCAAATTATTAAGCGCCTCGAAAAACGTCGCATAGAATTTGACTATGCGCCCCGATGTCTGGGAGATTATACCGGTAATTTAATTTGGCTTTGCGCCCCGAATTTCAGGACACAGAAATATTGGCTTTTTTATATTTTTCGACACTTTTTTACATTTTATTTGATTTTTTGTCGACTTAATTGACCACTTACGTCCAGAAGATTAAAAAATTTACATGAGCACGAGTATCAAGTTTCAGAGCTGGTTATGGTGATCAAGCGGTCCAAACCTACGCTTTCCCAAAAAGCTAGAATCTGGAGAAGCATTGGGAAGTTGCTACAATACTGTCTCAGTCCTTCATTAAAAAAAAGGTATCACATAAAAATTAAAATCAACCGCCATAGAGTTAGCCACTGACGTCCACATAACGTCCCGGCCACATAGCGAAACGTTTATCTCCACCATGCCAATGGTCTCGGAAGACTAGCACATCCCCTTCCCTGAAGTTTTCCCACTTTTCCGCCTGGATGGTCCAGCGACCCTTCCCGAAAACAATTTGGTCTACCCAAATCTGCTTGGCGTCGATACGATCTACCGACATGGATCTTCCCGCCCTGGTAACGTCCACGGTTTCCACTGGCGCACTGACAGCTGATCTTAACAGAACCACGCTAAACAGCAAGAAGATTAGCCATATTCGGCAGAAGGACCCCATCGGACTGAACCACAAATGTCCCAATTTATTCACTTGATGCTATGTACCTTCTCGTATTGAGTTTCTAACACTGTAATACAGCAATACGTCTAAACGCATCTACGCAGCGTAGAGAAAACTTGCGTACACGCTTAGCTTTTATATGATGGTGAATGGTGATTAAGGTCACCGAACGCACAGTTGCAAAGTTCATGAAGAACGAAAGTTACAAAAGCTGGAAAATTACGAAAATAGCCAGATATCGTTTACAACGCACAGGGGCAATGAGTTGCAAACTTGCTGATAATGTGATGGTCGTAAATTCCATATTCAGTTGCTTTACACATTAACTTATTATGTCGAACGATGTCTGGGATTGCTGAAAATGCGTATACGGTATACCGGTGAGTTGATTGGGAAATTATAAATCGTATTTTGCATCGCACGATAGCGAAGAGAGATGCACTGCAGCTTTCACCTCAGTATTAAATCTATCCGAACAGCCTTGCTTATCGTTGGCTGTTGATTAACTTTTTTCGTAACTTACGCGCCAGTGCGCTACAAGTTACTCATTTAATTGCCAGGAAACCGATGAACCACAAACAGCGCGGTGAATTTAGACCACTACTGTTTGAATTGAAAGGTAATGCTAGCTGTAACTGCAGTTCGTCAGAATCAAGAGGTACTCCTATGACATTCCAACGGTAGACTTTACGCATTGGTGTTGACTTGTTCTGAGCTTTCCTGCGTTTTGAGAGGAGTATATTTTATTACTATAATTACAGAGGCGCACATTTTATTTGTAAAAATGAACGAACGATGATAATTCTAAACTTTTTCTGGGCTTCATGACGTGGTTCTGTGACTTTTACTAAACTGTCTTTACGTTCTTAGTGCTTTCGGTTGTTCCAGTATTATTAAAAAGCACACATGCAACAGTCATGCAATTAATGGACGTGACCTTGATTAAATGGACCCAACCATGAAATTTTCACAACGTTCGATAAACCCATTTTATATTGCAATTTCAAGTTTTATATTGCAAGTTTATGGTGCAAGCATTTCATTTTGGCATAGAAACCTGCATTGCTTTAATCCGTCCGCGGTACACCGCTGTTTACATTCGCGCGCCACACTGATAAACGTTAGCAAACGGCCATAATTCTGGCATATGCATTTACTGTTCCCAGCAGCAGGAGGGTCGGGTCCCTCATAGAGTTTGCCCAATACAGGTGGGGCAGCCGCAATACAAGTGGCGGCTGTCTCTACCACAACCTCCCCAAGTATTAGCCGAGGAGGCAGTTACGTTAACTGTAGCTACCTAATTAAGTGGTGCTGCATATGTATATTTGTGCACCTGTTGAATTTAAGTTTTAAAAAAAAATCATTCTGGATTTTTTTTTATTATCCCGACAATCTTCCTTTCTGCCATCGCCAGAAATCAGTGACGACGTCTGGTTGTCGTCTAATTATAGTGCGACGTCCCTTTCATTCCCGCCACCGTTTCGGTAACCTTTTTTAGGCCGCACGTGACTGATTTGTCGTTTTTAGCCGTACCGGCGATAGCGACCTTCCCCAATTTTTCACGGAGGCCTCGGAGTTCTCCGTCCCATTTCTCCTCCCCCACCGACGCTCTCCTCTTCCTCTTTGAAGGGAATTTCGCTGCAACACACCAGCAACGCCCGCTGAGAAATGGAAAGCGGTACGTGTTGGGTATACTGTTACACGGCCGATTTATGTTTTGCGTAATTCAACAAGTTGTGTACCATGCAGCGGTCTGCCCTTTGCGTAATAAATTCATTATTGTCACCCAAAACGCAGTCAGCTGCACGGTGCACAACGTGTTGAATTGTGCATATCGGCCGTCGGAAACTTTTGTTTCTTTAAAAATTTCAGAAAACAACGCCGAGCGGCCGCAAATGAGCGCGCCCCAGCAAGGGCAGCCTCAGGGGCAACTGCCCCAGGGCACCGTTTCTGTTGCTGATGGCAGCGCAGCACTGTCTCCAACTCGCCCGAATACAGCCCGCGGTGCTGTGGCAGACACGGACCAAGGATCCGGGAGCCAGAAAGGCGACGGAACTGGAGCGGATGAGTCCGCAGATAGCAGCCCCCCTCGCCTCCGTATTGATGCGCGCCGCTCACGCGCCCTTCCGAATGCAGACTCCGCCGGCAAAACTGATGCGTGCGTACTGCAGTACTTAAATATTATATTTTTATAGTTATAGTTACTAACATATATTTATATATATATATTATTGTTATTGATGTTAAACAGTTATTATTATTGTAATTAACAAGATCTTTTTAATTTTAAAGTTCTCAGGGCAATACGGCTCCGGCGAAGAAAAAGAAGCGCGGTGCCGCTCGTCCGAAGGCTGCTCCCACACGCTCTTCTTCCCGTAAGAAGGCTACAAACCCAGCGACGAAGAAGAAAGCCGCCACAGCTGCAAAGGTGCCCTCGACTGGGAAAGCGGCACCGACATCCTCTGTGCCGAATACTGCTGAGCCATCCGCGACGCCAGCTGCCAAGAAGGGCGGCGGTAAACAAAGCTCCCGTGTTCAGGGCAACGCGAAGAAGAAGGCGGCCGGAGCTAAGCAAGACTCCGAAGCAAAAAAGGCTGCTTCCGCTGCCAAAAAAGCGGAGGCCGCTTCCAAGAAAGCCGCTGCAAAGAAGCCAGCATCGGCAAAGGCGTCCGCTGGTAGAAAGTCCAAGTCGACTTCCACCGGCCTGTGGACCTTGGCTCCGCCGGCTACCAATTCTCCGGCCACCAGTCTTCCGGCCACCGGTCCTCCGGCCACCGGTTTTCCGGCCACCGGTTTTCCGGCCACCGGCCCTCCGGCCACCAATTCTCCGGCCACCAGTCTTCCGGCCACCGGTCCTCCGGCCAACGGCCCTTCGGCCACCGGTTTTCCGGCCACCGGCTTTCTGGCCACCAGTCTTCCGGCCACCGGTCCTCCGGCCAACGGCCCTTCGGCCACCGGTTTTCCGGCCACCGGTTTTCCGGCCACCGGCTTTCCGGCCACCGGCTTTCCGGCCACCAGTTCTCCGGCCACCGGTCCTCCGGCCAACGGCCCTCCGGCCAACGGCGCTCCGGCCACCGGTACTCCGGCAGCCGGTCTTCCGGCCACCGGCCCTCCGTTCACCGGCCTGCCGACCCTGACCCCAACTACCCGGCCTCCACCGTCCAGGCCTCCGCCGACCCGGGCCCAGCCGACCCGAGCTCCGCGGACATCCGGTCCGTTGACCAGGCAACCCGCTAAGCGAACCTTGAGCCCGGCACGTTTCGACCAAGAGCCCAGCACCAGCAGTGGGCCGAACGGTTCTGTCCGCAAGCAACAGCTTGGGCCTGCGCAGAAGAAACAGCGCTCAGCTGCCGCTCCGGACGGGATGCATCTGTGCAACCGCATCACGAAGTTGAAGGTCGGCAGGAAGACCCATCCGGTCGCCCACTGGAAGTCGACCGTACTCGAATTTCGCCATATTGATGTACCGTCTGACGCCGAGCTTTCCGAAGAAGAAGGAGAGCTGGAAGATTTCGTGGATGCCCGTGACGGGCAAAGTGGATATGTAGAGGTAGGTCACTTTCATACACCCACGGCAACACCCACGGTACACCCACGGCAACACAAACGTCAGTTTATTTTATGTTTAATTGCAGGCTCGTGAACGCCTGGAGAAGCTGCGTGAAGACATCCAGCTGCGCGGCGGCAAAGGTTCCGTTGTCCATTTTGCGGCTTTCTTGCCGGCAGTACTGGTCGTAAGGAGACCGTCGCGCGTCACGTGGGCGGGATTCCAGGACACGGAGGTCAGCGGTCGTGCTGGGCTTGGGCCACGTCGGATGATCCAGTCTCCCGTCACGAATACCTGCTGCGGCGCTTCCCCACCCGCAAGGTGCAATGGGTGATGCTGAACGAGAACGGGGACGAGACGGGAGAATCGGGCGAGGAAAACTGGCCTCCGGCGTGGGTTGGGCGCACTACTTACCTGTACCCAGAGCACGAACTAGACGCTCATGTGGTCCAGCAACACGCGCAGGCCGATGGGCAGCAGCCTGCACTGGAGGTCCTGGCCGGTGGCGACGCAGAAGAAGTGCCGCAACAGCCGGCAGCGGCTGCGGGGCACGCCGCGCTGGACAGCTGGACGGAGGAGGACGAAAACCTGGTGGAGACCGGGGCAGGTTGGGACGCTCTGATGGCTGGTGGGGAAGCGGTTCCCGAAAACCCATTGCTGTCGGAGGATGAGGATGGAACTGGCGGGGCAGCCTAATGTTTTGTTTGTTTTTTGTAGTTCGTTGCGTATATTTTTTGTATACTTTCCAAGGAACCGTAGGTGTTCAGAATACACGCTGTTACTGCACTTGGTTTTACTGGTAAAGATGATTACTGTTATTATGGTATTATTGATTTTACTGTGTTATTACGTTTTTTTTTTGTATTTGCTAATACGATTCTTGAGTTTGCAGTTGTTGGTATTTTGCTTGTACGTAAACGCTAAATAAGCTGCGTTATATCAAAGTACAGTAACACTGTATTAAAATTTACCGCAGTAATTACAACTTGGATTAAAAACAGCAGGTAAGTTATAAGAATCCTAAAATTTTCGAGATTCGACGGCTACCCGTGGCATTATCAGATTCAGATGCAGCGTAGAACTGCAGCGGACTCGAACTGCCATTCACCGGCAATTTAAATTCGAATCTTGCACACGGTACGCTGGTGACGTAATTGAACTCGAAGAGAAGAATGGGAGGCGGGGCTTCCGATTCTTCGTTCTCAGTATAGCGAATCGTGGGAAAGCCAAGTCCAGCTGGTTTTGCCTTGCAATTTTAGCCAGTTCTTCTACAGTCTCCATTCTCACTGAGTCAAAGTTCTCTTCTTCCACATTTCTGGCCAATAATTGTTTTCCTATGGTTTATAATGGACTTCAGCTGGTTAGATTTTGATGACTATGGTGCCGATTTTAATCTTGATAATCCGCCCGCATTATCTACAAATAGCGGGCCAGTGGACGCCGACGCGCAATGGATCGCTGATATGGCTGTGGTTCTAGCTGAGATGGGCATGCCGAATGGTGACCCTACAGAGCAGATGGAGACCGGAGACCCATTGGTTACGGAGGTCGACGCCCGTGTTTCTTTTGAGCAATGCGGTATGCAAACGGTGGAACCGGGTACGCAGAGCAGCTTTCCAGAGAACCACGCCAATTTTGTAGCTGAGGTTAGTGCTTGGACTGACGTTGATTCTGCCGGACCAACCAGCTTGCCCCCTATTGCTACGCTTATCGGTCAGCCAACTTTTGTGGATGGAGTTCTCACGGGCGGAGCTGGGAACATTTTCAACGGCGGTGTTGGTTCTCCCTTACAGCCGATTACCGTAGAAGTCTTGCAAAGTGGATTCAGCGGTTTGGAATCGCCTCCGGACAGTGGCAACGAAGTTATTCAGGGGCAAACGGTGAACGAATGGGTGGACCTATGGAAAATTTTATCGTCGCCGTTACCGCAATCAGCAGAACCGTCACCAAGGGATCAGTTTCTGCGAGGTACTTAATGTTTTTGTGTGGATATACTGTATTACACTGCTCAGGTTGTCAGAATTTGATTAGTTTCGTCGCTAAAAATTGCATAACTCTATCAGAAGTACGAAAACTTCGTAAGTTGTATTTGCAGTCGTAATAACCAACACCCACGTTCACACCCACGGGTGTATATTTTAGTTCTTGTTTTAAGTAAAGCGTTAATCCAGAATGACTGTATTAATTTTTGGATTGTTATGTGCAGAAAGCGAACCCGTAGAACGGATGAACTTTGGAAACGCATCGCTTGCACTCACGAGGGACAACCGCGGCGAGGTCTACACCGTTCAGTTAATGTCTCCCATGGGAGTACTTACTACAGGAAAAGCTGAATTCGTAGCATTCCTCCAGTATATGCTTTCGTATAAAAGCCATTTGGACTGGAAGCGACCAGCCAACATCAAAGTGAAGCGACGCCACGCCATGATTGAATGCCCTCTGCACGATTTTGGCCCTCGTCTACGGGGAACGTTTGTCAGCATGGGTCGCGGTGAAGCGCACTTCAGATTCGAGGCTTTAGGAAGGAAGATATTGTATCGAAGTGCGCGATACCGAGTCTTCAGAGATTTCCGGGATGCCGACGAGGTACAGCAACTACAGCTGCTGAATGAGTTTGTGCCGCGAAAAGACCGTGGATATGCAGGTAAAAGTACATGGAATGAAACAGCAAATTCCGGTCAGTCAAATGTATGTGTTTTGAAGAGCTGCCAAACGCATTTTGGAGCATCTATCTCGACAACATCAACGACGAAATTCAGCGTTTTAAGCCGGACTTCATGGGCAGAGACCTGAAGCGAAACGTGGAGAAACGTCTTTTACAAGAGCTGCCGACGGGATGTTTCTACTCGTGCTTGTATGATCATTTGGATTTGTTAGCATTGTATGACTTGCGACAGCTGTCTGATTTGAAACAGAAAGTGACGAATCAGTTTTTTGATGAACTTAAGTTTTAGTTGTTCAATCGTAATTCGGCGCAATTGCAAGTTTTCCTTTTTTATTTCTGTACACCCACGGGGACACCCACGGTAACAATGAACATTCTATGCGTGCAGTATATCTCGGCTACTAGAACAGGCACATTGGAAACGTCTTCGTAAGAAGGTTATACATTTATTCTCATGGTATGAGACTGTGCTGTTGGCGGTTGATCCACGGGCATATTTTTCTAAAAGAACAGCGAGTCGATCAGTAGCCACCACTCAACCTTACATACAAAGCGCTTTGTCAACTAACCTTTTGCTTAGCTCGTCACGACGTGAGATTCCGAACAGTACTGTTCCAGTGATCGGTTTGCAGGACCTTTCCAAACGCGTCTAGTAGAACAAAGAACGTAAATAGTGCGAATAACAGAAAATAAAAACTGCCACCGTGACCTTTTCCCATCGCCGCTCGCGACGGTTAAGGTCGGGTAGCATGGCTTGGAGATTAGACATTTCGACTTTCACTGCATTTGCAAAAATCTGTAACTGTCGTGATTACAGGCGTGGCCTTAAATGATTGCAAAAACAGAAAAAAGCAAAATGCAACTGAAAGCTGACTTAAAGCCTGAGTGCTCAGCGCTAAAATTTGCAGTATTGTTTCTTGATACTTTTTGCAATGGAATCATTTGGCACATCTGCTTATAGTTCCGTGGAAAGTCGCGTACAAACGTTCCCTGCTGAAAAGTTTACTTTACGTATTCGAACTCCACGTCGTTTAGCCGAATGTGGATACATTTTTGTTCCTTCGGAAGGTTACTTTCTCGCTGAGTGTTTTTGTTGTGGTCATCAACTGACACACTGTGATAGTGATACCGACTTTTGGGCGGCTCACGCTACGTATAACCCTGACTGTCGCTACTTGCAAGCACTGCGACCGGCTTTTGCGCAGAAATTTCGAGACGTAAATAAGTACTGGCAGGATTACTGAGGTAAATTCGTTGTTTTTTTTTTAACAGTACACGTATCGCCTGCCCATAAGACATAAGCTCTAACAAAATTGATGTTTTCGTGTGTTTCGTAGATTAAATGGCTCCGTACAACAAACGGATGGCGCATTATCTAGCCCGCCTTAACAGCTTCAACCATGTCAAGCAATGGCAGTTCACCACTCAAACGAAAGAAGAGATGGCTGCATCTGGATTCTCCTATACGTGGTCGAACCTTATACACTGCTATCAGTGCGGACTTGGATTGAGGGATTTACTGCCGTACGAAAACGTAGATGTGCACCATGCTCGCTACCGCCCTCGGTGTCCAGTCATTGTGAGTCGAATCGGTTTGGATGCTATCGACCAGATCCGCCAGCTCCAGGAAAGCGCTTACGCATCAAGCTACCGCGTTCGGGATCTGTGGGACCGGGAAGGACCCAGCAATGGTAATATATGTTTCTGTTGCGACGACGACGCTTTACGACCCCCTAAAGTTATGAAGACACCGGAAGAGCGCTTGTCTTCATATCCAACAGAGTGGAAATCCCATATTGTCCACCCAGTGCGACTGGCTGCAGCAGGATTTCAATGGAACGGAGGGGACACGGCTGGGTGTGTTTACTGCGGACTGATAGTAAGCAGCTGGAAAAAGGCGACGATCCCGAAGAAGTTCACCGTACTCTAAAGCCTGAGTGTAAAAGCTTGTGCTGTTTGTATTAAAGCGGGTTTGTAGCTTTTGACATAAGTTTTCCACCACCATGTATTGTGTGTTAAAAGAACTTCCGCGCTTCCAAGCGCCGTTTGGTATGTGTGTATGTGGGCCAACCATGTCGGGCAAAACGCAGTTCGTGTTATCTTTAATTAAAGACCGAGAGCTGTTGATTAGTCCACCTCCGCATCGAATAGTTTACTGCTATGGTGAATGGCAAAATGTTTTTGATGATCTACAAGCGTCTGTTGAATTCATTAAGGGCATTGAAACAGTTCTGGAGTCTCCTAATTTTTTCGACACTAATCAACAAACACTTTTAATAATCGATGACTTGGCTAGCGACATATGCAAAGACGTGCGCTGCTCAAATTTATTTACGCGCGGCATCCATCATAAGAAGGTTTCCGTTGTGTTATTGCTTCAAAACCTGTACAAACAGGGAAAGTCAATGAGGGATATTACGTTGAACTCTCAGTACCTTGTTTTGTTTAAGAGCGTGCGTGACGTTAATCAGATCAACCTACTTGCTCGGCAAACCGGACTCAGTCAGCTGCCAGACGCGTACCGCAAAGTCACTTCTGTGCCTTTTGAACCGCTCATTATTGATATGAGATCAACGTGCCCGGACTATTTAAGGGTGAGATCACACGCACTTCCCGAACAATCGGCGCGAATTTATGTTAAAGCTAATTGCAACGATATCCCCCAACCATGTCGGAACGAGTCAAAGCCCTCGCCCCTTTTGTGATTACTTTGAAAGGCCTCAAACCAAAACAACGCCGCGTCTTGATGGGATTTGCCAACAAACCGCAACTAAAGGCCATAGAAGAAATCGCTGTGAACATAATCAAAAACACCGTCAGCCTATCGCCGACTGAATTGGACAAGTGCAAACGTCATCGCAAAGCATTAAAGCTGCTTGCATTGCGACGGTATCCCATGAAAGCTAAGAAGCGCATTCTTCAGCAAGGAGGATTCTTGGGTGCAATTTTACCTGTTATTGCTGGCGTCTTGACATCATTGATTGGTAATGGATGAATACTTTATTGTTCCTCGCCGCGTCATGGAAGAAAAACTTCACGAAAAGATCCAAGTCAACAGGGAGCCTCCCGAAGCAAAAGCCGTTGTTTCGTTGGACAATTTAATTGCGCAAACTTTGCAGCGAAAGGATATAAGTGAATACGAGAAAGCGAGCCAGCTTTCCAGTATTCTGGAACGTTTTCTTGCTTTAAAACCAAAAGCTATGCCGGATGAAAACCCCGTAGAGCCGCCCAAATACGTGCCTCCAGTACCACCATCGCCACCAAAGAAGCCGCGCCCTAGTCGTCCCAAAGAAAAATCTGAGGAAATACCTATTCCAGTTGAACGGTTGCGGTCTGGCAGAAAGCAAACAGGGAACGGGATGAAACGCAAAATTAACTGGATTACTTTATCATAATGTCTGGATTTTTGCCGTCGGTTATTAGGTTGTGCCGCTTCTTCAAAATTAACTGTGTTTCTAATTGCTGCAACGATGGATCGTCTAATGAGAAAATACCTCGACCCTCGTCATCCCGGAAGTTTTGGAGGCGTCGAGCGATTCCGAAGAACACTAAAACCAGGACCAACAAACGGAGAGCCCAGGAGATACTGGAAGAGATCGATGCATACACTGTCACCAAAGAAAGTCGGAAACGGTTTCCACGAAATCCAGTGATAGTTACCAATCTGCGGCAGCAGTACCAAGCTGATTTGGCAGACTTGTCGAAATATTCCAAAGAGAACGATGGGATAAAATACTTGCTCTTTGTCATTGATTGCTTTTCCAAAATGCTGAGCATCCAAGCCTTGAAGGCCAAAACCGGAAAAGAAACACGTGATGCCCTTCAGAAAGCCTTCGAACAACTAGGATTTCCTGAAAAGCTGCAGTACGACAAGGGCACGGAAATGCTGAACACAACTGTTCGCGCATTTCTGAAAGACCACGACGTACAGTTCTTTACCTCCCAGAACGAAGACGTAAAGTGTGCCATGGCGGAAAGAGTAATACGTACAATTAAATCCCGCATGTTCCGATTGTTTCGCTACCGCGTCAGCACCCGCTACATTGACAAGTTATCTGATATGGTGCACTCATATAATCACTCACCACACAGCGCTCATGGAATGCGACCCATCGACGTCAAGCAAGAGAATTCTCTGCTTGTCTATAACAAGTTATATCCAGCGCTAACAGTGAAAAGACCTCGGTACAAGGTGAACGATGCCGTGCGAATTTCGATTCGAAAAGGAAAAGTGGAAAAAGGATACACCTACCGATTTAAGGAGGAGATCTTCTTCATTCAACAAGTCATTCCTCATCCTGTACCGGTCTACGTTTTGAAAGACTATCAGGACAATACCATTGACGGAAAATTTTACGAACCAGAATTATCTCTCGTGCGCAACGTGCCTGACAAAGAGCACACTGTGGACTTTATTGTAAAGCGTCGCGGAAAGAAGGTGTTAGTCCGTTGGTTAGGTTACGGACCCGAACACGATCAGTGGATCGATGAAAAATGTATGAAGGTGCGCCGTTCTACCTAACTCTACCCAGCGATGTGGCTACCGATCCCGCCAACACCCCGTCCAATTGGACTACCAAGCTAAAGCATCCTATTACATTGAAAGGCAAATGGGAGATGGCATTGGTGGAGTTACAGTACCTGAACTCTTTTACACTCTGCCAGTTGAGCAGAAAATCCAAGTGGATGTTGTGCGAGAATTTTATTTGAGAAAAGACGGGAGTTTATCCAAACTCCAAGATATGTCAGTGCCCAGAAAAGCATTGTTGTACCTCCGGGTAATTACAAGAACGCTGAGTTGCTTCTTCAAACCATAAACTCTCTGGCTCCCGTCATTAAGACCTATCTGTTGGATGGAAAAGTGATTGACGACAAGAGTGCACTGCCAAACAATAAAATGTTTGAAGTGCAGTTTTTTACGCCAACCAACCATAAAGTCAAGCTGAGTATTGGGAATGACCGAGTATCCGTATGCTTTCCGCCCGAATCTTCAACGTTGCAAAAGATTCTGGGTTTCGATCAAAGCCAGTTTGAACCTAATGTTCCTGTTGAAACAACTGATACCGCACAAGGTCAGGCAAGAGCAAAATACTTAGCATTCTGGGACAAGGCGCCAGCACCAAAAGTAACTACGTTCATTTCCGACCGGCCTGTAAACACATTGCTAGGCAATCAGAGTCTATTTGTGTACAGCGACGTGGCCGACTACAGTTTGATCGGTGACACAGCGGCGCAGTTTTTGCGTGCCGTACCTATTAGAGGCGAAGTTAATCAGACCGTGGAAGCACGTTTTGACATTCCTCATTATGTTCCTGTTCTTCGTCAACATTTTGAAACCATAAATCTGATTATTGCCAACGACCTCGGAGCCGAAGCCAAGTTCCAAACGGGAAAGTCTCTGGTGAAACTACACTTTCGACCACAACGCCTGTACTGAAAATGCCTTTCGTTCAGTACGTTCCTGATCCGCGACGCTACGAAGAAGTGTTTGTCAGCCAAACCGGAGGAAGTGCGCTCATTCGTTACCGCGGCACGCTGCAGAATGGTTCCGGGTTCCCGCAGATTCTAAAGAATTTGTTTGCAAAGATTTCCGCATTTGCCAAACCAATTATTCGTCGAGCAGCACCCCATGCTAAAGCGGCTTTGAAGCGGCAGCGCCGCACCTGCAAGAAGCGGCTAGCGGGGCCATTAAAGACGTCACGGCTCAAGCCAAAGAAGCTATTACTAAGCGTTTAGCACCTCAAGAAGGAAGTGGTATTCGTAAGAAACGTCGCACAGTTCGTAGTCGCCATCGCATTAAACGTATTCCACCAGCCAACATTCCTGACTACTTTTGAACATGGCTCTGCTGATGATGGAAAATTCCGAACCAGCGATGCAGTTGGACAACCAGCTGTTTGCTTTACCGGCGACCTTGACTGATCGATGGCGTACCGAGCATGAGAAACTTAATCCAACAACGATCCTGACAGACAACGGTTCGGCTGGTGACATAAACTTCTACATTCCTCCCAGTACCGCTGGTCTGCTCAGCCTGGGTGATATGATGCTGGAACTCGAGGTCGGTATAAAGGTTAAGAAGGGAGCAGCCGATTGGGATCTAATTACCAACACCGACGGAGTGGCTCCAGTTAACAACTTTCTGCATTCATTGTTCTCTTCGTGCCATGTCACCGTGGCGAATCGGCTCATCTCGGATGCGGCAACGTTTTATCCTTATCGAGCATACCTGGAATCATTGCTATCCTATGGCGTGGATGCCCAGAGATCACAGTTGACATCAGCAGGATATTACGCCGACACCTCAACTAAAATGAACGACGAAAAGAAAACAACGGTGAAAAAAGCCGCAAAGCCTTGTTCAGCGGAAGCAACTACGTACAACTATCAGGCAAATTGTTCGCTGATCTGTTCGATCAAAGTAAACCGCTCTGTACCGGCGTACCAATCAACATCCGACTGGTGATGAGCCGACCTGAATTCTGTTTGCGAGTGTGGGATGCTGACGCAACAAAGCAGTTCAAACCGTTTATCCGGAACGCACGACTATCTGTCCGTCGATACATTCCAGCACCAGATTTCATGACAGCTGTAGCGTCAGAAATGCTGAAGAAGACCGTGAAATACCACATTGAACGCGTAGTGATGCGTGTTTCTGATATTCCCCAGAAAACTCAAAGCACTGTAGTAAGCAACTTGCAAATCGGACAGATTCCCAAAGTTATTTTCATTGGGTTTTTGGAAAGCGATGATTTCCACGGCAGTTTCAAGAGTAATCCTTTCAACTTTCAACATTTTAATATCAATCAGATCAGCGTGGAGGTGGACGGTCAAAGCTATCCAACAAAACCCTATACTGCCGATTTTGGACGTTCGCTGTCATTGGAATGTTATGATGGGTTGCTGGACACATTGGGATATCGCACTCATGCGCACAACAGCTCTCCATATTAATCGAACCGCTTACAACGGCGGATACACGCTGTTCGGGTTCGATTTAACGCCTGGACATACTGGAAGAGGACCGCTGACTTTGGTGAAGCAGGGCAATTTAAGCGTTTCGGTTAATTTTGACAAACCGCTGGAAAAGACCGTAATGATGGTGGCTATGTTAGTCTACGACAGCATCATTGAGATCAATCAGCATCGGCAACTGATTGCGGACTTTTCGACATGAACACCGACCAAATCCTCAGCGCTCTCCAATCAAACCCGGCTACAAATGCTGCACTACGCGGAGTGTTTGCCAGCGATAAAGTGCCCCCTGCGCTACTGCCATATCCTGGAGCGGCAGTGATTAAGATTGACCCAGCGGACCAAGATGGATCGCACTGGATTGCTGTTTACCAAGAAAAAGATGGAGTTTTGGAAGTGTTTGATTCGTTTGGGAGGAAACTGGGTTCATATACTAAGAATTTTGCTGATTTATGTTCATCTAATCGGATCGTAGAGCAAGCCGAACAACTGCAATCAGAATACACTACAGTCTGTGGCCAATACTGCTTGTTTTTTATACTTCGTCGTGTTAGTGGCGAAACTTATACTAATATTGTGCACTTGTTTACTGAGAATCGAGCAAGCAACGACAAGATGGTCTGCCAGTATGTGAATTCTTATTTTGACATCAATACAAAGATAATTGACGGTTCATTCATCCGTCAAATATGTAAACGAATATCGGAATTAAAATGAAAAAAACCATTCTACTGCTGCCTGTAATGTGCAGTTCGTAAATGAAACACGGAATAATCCAAAACAAATACAGCTCGTTATTGACGCTACTTAAATAAGCTTAGCGAACATAGCACGAAACTCCAGAGCATTAAGTTCCAAATACCCCTTAACGTCCAGTCCAACAACTTGCCCAAGATCCACTTGGTCAGCTTCCAACAGAACAGCCTCCACATAGCGCGACTCCACAATAGCCTTTTCAGCCGCTGCCCACTCGTCATCGCTGGCACTCCCACAGCTGACTTTTCCATTGCGACCGCGCATTTGGTGGATGAGTTCAGTGAACTCTTCAGCCACTTCCTATAATCAAAACAAACTGATTACCGCACAAGTCTTTCAGAAACAGAGATCAGCATAAAATTACACAAATAAACGGAATGCTCACCTCTTTGAGCTTGTCATAAGCCAGAGCGGATTTCAAGGTCTTTGGAACATTGTTGGCTTCATCCACTCCCAGGAGTTCTTTCAGCAGCGTCATATCCATAACCAGTTCTTTGAGACCGTCGTACGTCTTCAGTCCAAAGGTCACGCCAGCTTTCGTGGGAATCAGGTCTCCGTTCTGACCGAAGGTGTAACGTCTTACGGTGGCCGTGTTGACACGGTTGTAACGTCCCCAGCCAAAATACAGTCCACTCTCCAGCGCATACAGAGGCGTCAGCTTACCGTCGGTGCCACAGTTCTGAGAATTCTTGTCCAGGTCCGCTTTACCACTCATCATCAAGGCACACAGGCGCAAGAAACCAGGCTTCTTTACGGTGATGGACTTCTCCAAGGTGCGGCGGTAGGTGTCGTCGCTTTGCTTTTTCCACTCCCCGATGACGATGGCAGAAACCCCATCTTGGAAGCGGGCGTAGACGTACTTCTCGAACCCAATCTTGTACACGTTGGATCCTTCATGAGAAAAGGCATGCCGCGGATGCTTGGTGTCATCTTGCTCCTTGAACTTCTTGGCAAGGTTCAGCTTGATATCGTCCATCTCCGGTGCGCGTCGCTTGGCAAAGGTGCGGGTTTTGAGAGGCGTGGCTGGAATCTCGCGGGCAATGTTGCTGGTGGAAGGCTTAGGCGACGCGGCGCGCTGCGAGGAAATGAAATCAGGGATAAATTCCATGGCAAATGGAGTAAGAAGTACTACAGCGTTCGAATAAAGTAAAGGTCAAACAAAAAACTGTTGCAAACTAAAATTGTCTGATATCTGGAACTGATCGAGGGTTTTTATGCGTTGCCTGACATCTGCCTTCATATACAAAATTTGAAAAAAGCATAATGCAAGACAAAACAGTAGCACTTTTGCCTTGCAAGTTGAAGGTAAACTTGAGGCGTACGAGCAAAGACGTACGTTTTTGTGTACTTGGGCCAAGCTTTCCCTTGCAAAAATATTATTTTTGAACCGTTTCAGTACAAAAGGGAGGCGGCGCTATAGAGTACGGTTCAGTTGGTTCAGCCAAAAATAGTAAAATGGCTGTAAGGTGTGTTGTAGACGCTGATTGGTTTGTAATTGACAAACAAAAATACCTCAAGCAGTTGTCTTTTTTCTGTTTGGAAAAAGCCGAGGTCGGCCAGTACACATTTACATTACCACGCACTGCTGCCAAATGCGCGGGTGATTTGGAAAGGCAAGCTCGTCACTCCCACGGTCTGGTTTGGCATACCTACGGGGATTATCGCCACAATCAAACAGCACTGGCCTTTGAAGATATTTTTACTAAAGTCGGGCGACCAGCTGACGTCACATTTTATGCGAAAGGGCTTGAAAAGTGCCGCCTGCTAGAACAGTTTCTGCCAGAAGTGATCAACTTGGAAGAATACCATTGCCCGCCATTTCGTAAATTAACTGCATCAGATCAGACAACGCAACGCAAGGCGGTTGTTTTCGGATTATGGTTGTATAAGAATGGTGCGGACTACCAATGTTGTCGCCACAGCAAAGTTGAACTGTCACCTAAACCTCAGCGAGATTGAAAAACGGTTGCCCTTGGCACAATATACACCACGCTCCTTTTCCGGTTTGCTACTGCGGCGGATCACGCTGCCGAAGGGCCACTGTCAGCTGTACGTTAACGGTAAAGTGACGGTCAATGGAGGGAAAAACTTGGAAGAAGCGCGTTCTCTTTTGGAGTATTTCATACGACTACTACGTAATATTGGCTACGAATGTTATGCGACTGAATATCGAATCGTGAACATTGTAGGCACTCATGATTTCGGCCAGCGGTTTGATTTAGACAGTGTCAGTAAACTTTTAAATGTTCCATACTGTGCCGACAGATTTCTTGGTTTGCGCATAAAGTTACCAGAATGTACTGCGGTTTTGTTTGCTAGTGGTCGCTGTAATTTTTTGGGAGCTAAAACAGAAGCCGATATGACATGGGCCATGATTGATTTAGTATTAAGTCTGCCAATAAACTGAAGAGCACGCGTCTGTTTGCCGTATGCTTTAATGTTATAAGGTATCACTGCAACACGTAACCATACGGTAGAGTATTGTAACAATTACCAACAATTCGTCTTTTATCGTATGTTAGACTTAAACGTTTAGACAAATCAACTTGGCGCAACACCATTGATTTTTTGACACGCTGAATCGATTCAGGATATTCAGCTACAAGAAAATCAGTTTTCTTATGCAAAACATCAACCATTGACTCGAACGTGATGCTCTCGCTGGTGTGTCCGTTCAGCGTAAAACCTTTGACTTTGGCGACACTTTTCCCATCATTAGTCTTGTAGGAATACGTCTTGGGACCGAGACTGACAAACTGAGTGATATACTGATCGGGCTGCAATTCGTCCGTTAGGTCCCCCAAAAACTTGCCGGTTGGAGGAACAAATACTCCCGGCTTCTCCACAAAAATGATGGAATCTGTAAAGTAAGGTTCTTAGTCCACCATACTAGGTACAAGTTTTGAAACAGTTAATTACCGGTATCGAAGTAAAGCAGTGTATCTTGGACTTGTTCCATGTAGCCGTATAAATGGAGCCGGGCCCAGCATGTCGTAAACCTATCAAAAAAGCACTATCAGCAAAAACACTGATCCTTCAAGAAGCAACTACTTACGCAGCCAAGACAACGTTCGTATGAGGGTTCTGGTCAATAAATAACTTTTCCCTGGTGTACGCAACTTGCAGAACATCCTCGCTGAACATATCCCACGAGTGGATGTGGAATTCACCAGAAAGAAGCATTTTGTAAAACTCCTGCGGGCAAGTTAGGTACTTGGTGTTCGGCTTGTTGTCCTGCATACCCAGGCGACCCCAGAAGCTGCAAGTACAAATCCAGTTAGCCTCAGTTTACAAAACGCGCAACAGCAGATATTACCTATTCAAACACAACTTGGCAAGCGCCCTCATGCCAGGGTTGTTCTCAATCTTTTCGCGGTCCAACTGAATGCCTTCATGATCTTTAAAATCTCGTAGAAATTGATCTTTCTGGTCGTCGGTTGTCATATCCGCTGGCCAGCCACTTGCTTCCGTTTTTATCTTGAGGAACCGATCAATGTAGTCCGCAAACAACCTTTCTTCCGACTGCTCAAAGTGCCACACTTCCAACATCTTTGTGATGACATAACCGCGCTCGATTGCAGCGTGCAGCTCTGGCGTGCCTGTAAAGGTTACCGTGGGTGTTGTCGTGGGTGTTCAGAATTTCAACGGTACATACTTACACCATGTTCCAGTAAGCGTTCTTTCTTCGTCGGAATGTGCACAAGGGGCGTTAAGTTGTTTCGCAGCGCATGTGTGGCACAGAGGAAATACCAGCTTACCGTTGGAGCGGTATGGCAGAATCGGCAGGTAAAGATCCGGAGGCGGTAAGATTTTGCAGTGCACGATGCCAAAGTAGTGCGCGATTTCCCAAAGTCTTTAACGATAATGATGGGGTGTCCGATCGGATATTTCTTGTTCTTGTTGACAAACGGATACTCGCTGCAGACATCAAAATACCGGATCTTCTCTTCATTGCTAACGCTGTGATACAACTTTGTGGCATTTGTTCGTCCGCCGAAGAATGCATCACGAGGGTTTATCGGTTGGGTGACGGTGATTTCGTCAACAAAATCCGCGAAATCTGGTACCTGCTTTACCTGGTCGTCGAACTCGTGCTCCCAGATGACAAACAGTTCGTGTCCCATGTCCCGGATGTACGTGTCGCGTTGCAGGGTTTCTTCGTAAATTTTGCTCATTGGTAAGTTTCTGAACGGGTGGACGGTATCCGGCGTTGTGCATTCAGGACATCCGTGGTACCAGCAGCCGTGGAACTCAAAAACCTTGCCTGTTGCTGCAGAGTACCCATCCACAAAATAAGGTCCAACTTTAAACTCGTTCCCACTTGCTCGCGTCTGAATTGTGCAGTTCTCTTCCAGTTCCATCCACTGCATCCACTTTAGCGCTTTAACCGACTGGTTGCGGTTCACGTTGTATCCTTGCGGTGGAATCAGTCCAATCTGGTTCGCCTTCAAAATGTTGGACCTCCAATACAAACCACACAATCCAGCGATAGTCATCGAGGACGAGAATGGGCAAATGCCGTTACTGATGCCCAAAAACAAATTTCGAAATTGGAGACAGCACTTGCGGAGTACGGTGACATCGTTCCGACAATAATCCACAAATTCTTTACGAAAGTCGAACGTGTTGTTCTTGGTGGCGACCTCCATATTGTACCATTGCTCAAACGTTTCACGGTCTTTCTTGTTCATAAACTTGGACCCGTACTGCTCCTTGGTAGGGAATTCGGTAACCTGGTCCCAGTTTTCCGGTCGATTAAATCGGTGCGGAAAGGTGCCCTTTGACGTGTCCTTGATACCAAAGGTAGCCGGCCATTTGGACAAACTTTGAGGATTGTAATTGATGCTGTCGCGGAATCGAATGTTGAGTTGGAGAACATCCAGCTGCATGATCTTACCGCCGTTTAAAATAACTTTAGGAGTAATACCGTTGCTGAGAAGCCAGTTCAGTATAAAATAACCGTCAAAGGCCTATAAAACGGCAAAATAAAGGACCATAAGAAAAAGACTGTACAATTTTACCTTGAAATTGTGGGCGATTATAATGTGATCGCGATGGTCTTCACTAAAGAGGAATCGACAAAGAGGATCTGTAATGTCGCAAAGCGGTTCGCCGTCATTCGGAAATATCCACTCTTCGCCTTCATCATTCTGAACAACCTGTATAACATACCGTGGGTGTTACCGTGGGTGTGTCGCAGAACTTCTTGTTACACAACTAGTGTACGGCATAATGCCGTGGGTGTTACCGCGGGTGTCGTATAAAATTATGATTGCAAACTAGGAACTATGCTTACCGCGAGGTTTGGATACAGCCGCCCATCCTCAGCAACGTAAGTTTCAAAGTCGAAAAACAAAAATTGGGCATCCGAATACTGCATCTTCTGGAAAGGAGTAAGTTTCTGCGGCTTCATAAAACAGCGGTGATCTCCGATGACATGCTCCTGGCACGTTTTGCAAAACATTTCTCCACAACGGTGTGCGGATCCCAACTTTCTCTTCATTAAGGAGTACACACAACCACATTGAGTACACATTTTGACGGTACTGCAGATACTCCTTCGACTGCGAAACAGCACATCATTTCCCGGGCCCAGCTTGTGATGGTCGAAGCAAGATTGGCCATGAAACTTGCGATTGCAATCAGCGCAAAGCATAATGTTGACAATATCCATGGGACAATCCGCTCGCAGACACTGATTACACTGACCGCTACATCTGTGACTTCTACGGTTGTTGTATCCTTTATTGCAGTTAAAACACCAGTAACAGCGACTGAAAAATGCCGGCATGGAAGTCAAGACATCAAAGTGCCGGTTATGTAATAAAAGGCAGATATGTTTGTCCTCCAGGTTCCCGCTGTACACAATGCTGCTGGCTTGCATCGTACTCACTACCACTATCTGGTAACCTGGCAATACTTTTTCAAAAGCCGAAATGTCTGCAAGGGTGTACTCACGGATTGGAAGGCCGGCTTCTTCAATCAATTCCCGGGACAAACGCAGAATTTCTTGTTTTCCTTTCGCTATATGTCGGGCGTAATCTTTTCGGCCATCGGCAAACGCTTTTCCGATAACGAGGGCACGGGCCATACAGATATCGTCCACGTTGTTCACCAAAATCACTGACGTCATCCTCTTCAGTCTGTCGTACAATAACTTGGGTACGTCGCGGGCACACCGACCGGAAGGAATCTCCGTATGTTCTACAGAAACCCCAAATGAATCATCAATGGCAAATTCTTGGTGGGAATTCAGCACTTTTGAGATTTCTGCCATCCAGCGGCGCACTGTCAGCTGTGATCGTAAAGTTGGTGGAGTCCAAATAGGGAACGACAAATACGATGATTCCACAGACACTCGGACGTACTGATGAGCGGCCACACCCGCTAGCACAGCATCCAAAACGTGGTCCAAGATACCCACTATTACTGCCGGTGCGTCACAAAATTTCACAGCATCCAAATCAAATACATGCACGTCAAAGCGTTTGAAATGCATATTGTACGTCTTCGAAAACCGGTACCCATTCCGTTCCACCGTAACATGATCGACAACATTAAAATCTTCAGGGACGCCACCCCCAGCTTGGGGATCTTCATGAACCCAGTCCTCCAATTCTGCCAACTCGGCAGCATCTTGGAGGTCTTGCTGCGATAAGGCTTCGTGCTGATCTACCCAATCTTCAAGTGCCGCGAGAGCAGCCGCATCAACAAGATCTTCCTCCGTTAATTCGTAATCCATTTACGAAAGAGCACCGTATCGCAAATAAGTCGAAATTCGACGATCGAAATTTGATTGTGGTCAGTTTTTGTACCACCATAAATCACTTTGGTGAAATCGAGACAACTAAAATTTAACTCCAGTGTAATATTTCCTCGGCACAAAATGCAACCGAACTTTTCAACGCATTTTCTTTTTTTCAGGTTTATACGTACGTACAACAATTAAAGTACCAGTACAAATAACAGAAAAAGCACAAAATTAGTTTAGTTATCAAGAAGAAACCCAGTTAGTACAATCATGACTGAAACAGTAAATAGAATAGCCATTACAACAAGAAAACTGAACCGTGGGTGTACCCGCGGGTGTAGCATTGCGCAAAATATAATCAGCGCATTCCGAAATAAGAAAAACAATTTACTCAACCAAAACAACGTCGTCGTCCTTGCCATTGTCGCTGTCCTTCTTGTCGCCGTCGTCCTGGCCGCCGCCTTCGTGGTCACTGCCGTCCTCTTCATCCACTTCGTCCTCCGCCTCCGAGCACGAGTCCGGAATTACGTCGTCGCCTCCACTGCTGTCTGCTTCGTCTTCAGCCTCCGAGCACGAGTCCGGAATTACGTCGTCGCCTCCACTGCCGTCTGCTTCGTCTTCAGCCTCCGAGCCCGAGTCCGGCATTTCTTCATCGCTGCTGTGCATCCAGTCTGGAGTTTCGGCACCAGGCAAAATCCAAGTGTGATCTACGAAGACACAAAATTAGGCTTTTTTGAAGGCGTAACTCGAAAACTTCCTGAAAGTTGGTTACCTGATTCGGCCATGGATTCGTCGTCGTCATTGTCTTCTTCTTCGCTGTCCGTTGCCGGTTCTATAAACATGAAGCGCTCTGAAAAATTACATAATTTAACTAACCGTGGGTGTTACCGTGGGTGTTACATGGGCCTATCATTATAAAACTGCATTGACCAACCTTTCATTTCTTCGTCGCTGTCACTCTCAAAGTCCCCGCCGTCACCATCCCAACGCACGACCTGCGGTACCGCCAAAACCAGTTGCCGATGATGGGCTCTGGTGACGGTATTGGAGTAGAGGTCCACGGTCCGCAGGGCTGGCAGGTTCTTCAGTGGTTCCAGCTGTTGGACAGTGATGATGCCGTTATTGGCCAACGTCAGGCGCTTCAGATTAGGCGTGGTCCGGGCCAGGGCCGCCAGCTGGGGGTTGTTCTCCGCGAACCCGAGACGGTTGTCATTCAGCTGGAGGAACGTCAGGTTCGGCATCAGTGGCAATCCGACAACGGAGGTCAATCCGCACGCGTTAGCCGACAAACAGCGCAGGTTGTAAAACGCTGCAGCGGCAGACCCGTAAAGCTGGTAATGGGGAACTCGTCCAGGATGATGGTCTTGGCATCGTCCGGTTTGCCCTCCAAATAACCAACAATGTCGTACTGGGAATACACACCGCTATGAAACATTGTAACGTATAGGAAAAACCAGAGTAGTGAAAAGGATACTACAGTAAAGTATCGAAATAAAATGCAAACAAATTACAGGTATTACAAGTGCAGGCAATTACCGGACTGCAGTGTGCAGTACGCTTTATAGCTGCAAATTTGCCATGCAAAATTGTCTGAGCGTGAACACAATAGAAATCCCGTAGTATTGCATGGGAAAAGTTTGCCTTGCAATTTGCCGGACAGAATGATTGACAGGCAGTTCGATTATTGGTAACCGCGCTATCGCAGGTGGTGAGTACTGCGACACACAATCTCTATTAGTGACTGCCCTACCTATAGCAATACACAGTACACAATTAACGTAACTGCCGCTTCGCATTTTAGTGCCAACATACGGTGGGGGGTTCTGGTAGAGACAGCCGCCACTTGTATTGCGGCTGCCCCACCTGTATTGGGCAAACTCTATGAGGGACCCGACCCTCCTGCTGCTGTTCCCTGGCTTCTCGATTTCTCAATTCTGCTAATAATCGGCCGACAAAATACCCATAAAACTATAATGACTTAGAAATCGGTTGCTCTTTATCGGTTTCTCGCTTAAAATCGGGACATCAAAACGTAACCAGGCGCATGCAAACAAACTGAAACCAGCACCGATTTCCCATATCACTGTTATCAGGAATCGTTTTCTCAGCATAATGCCATTTCACCGTTGCATAAGCGCAATGATTACAATGTAGGACGAAATGGTCGCATAGCCCCATACCCAGCATTCTGTACGCATGCGGTGCAGTGCACTTGTACGAACCGGATATTTTGAACTCAGTCGTGCAGTGCACTGCACTGCATTCGTACTGAATGTGGAGATGTTGGGTATGCGACCATTTCGTCCTAAGCTGTATTATGGTCTGGCACACGTTTATTATCGTATTTTAATTGCTGGCGTAAATTTTTATCCCTGTCTATGTTCCAGACTAGAAATCGGCGCCTGTACTGCCATGTTGCCTAGAAAATGCATATATAAACGGTCTGAAATATCCGTAGCTTCCACCATTCCATCGTGCCTTGAGTTCCACTTTGGCCTTTATTTAGTTCCTTGCCGCAATTCCTAGCCTTCCTCGCCTTCCACCATGAAGTTCGCGATCTTCGTTGTTCTGCTGGCTGTCGCAGCTACCAGCGGTAAGTGACCTTTACTATTCTGGCGGTTTATTGAGGTTATTGCGTGCCATTCGCTTTCGTGACTATGGTTACTCATCATGCTCTTGATTGCAGTGGTTGAGGGGCATCGTCGGCGCTCCGAGTGCTGCAGCAAATGGAAGCGCTATATTGTCCCGATTTCCTCCTCGGTGGCACCAACCAAACCCACCACCAAGCCGTGGCAGTGAGTTGTTTTTACTCACATTTTAATTGAATGTTAATCCTTTAGCCGTCGATGTACCAAATACCGTACTCGCATGTGCTTCGCTTTGCACTGTTGAAGACACCCATGTCTAAATAAAAGCGATAATAATTGTTTTCGCTGAATAGTTTGTTTACAAATGCTTTTAATGACTACTGCTTATCGCCAGTGTTGCAAAGGGTCGCATTGCTAACAGTAATGAGTTTTCTTAATCAGGTACGCCGTCCGCGTGGGTCAGAGCCTGTTCATGACCTCGGTGCGCGCCTTCACTTCCTTCGCCAACCGCACCATCATCAGTCCGGGCGGCACCTACAACGAAGCCATCCAGGTGATGAGCTTGACGGAGCAGATCCTCAACGAAGCCGGCTGCACCTGGAACGACGTGCACGATGTAGTGGCGCTCATCACCGCCGGCCCCACCGACTACCCCGTCATCGACACCGCCATGAACGACTTCTGCGCCACCCACGGCTGCTCCGGCGTAAGTACAAGACAATTGTCCTCCATTGCCTTCTTTTATTAAGCGACCCTTCTTTGTAACCGTAGTTCCCTTGGACTGGCCATCTGCGCACTTCTCCATCCTTCAGCGGTGGCGCCACCGTCGAATTCACCGTCCAGGCTAGCAACTGCGACTGGACCGGAGAGGACAACGAGTGCTCTTGCGAATAATTGCGAATGCGAAGGGTGTGCCGTGTGTCAGCATCATCATCAACTACATACCGAATAACTGTTGTTCATGTGAGGGACAACACTTGATTGCCATTCAGCAAGTAGCAGTGTAGAAAGTGAATTGTCTTTTAAAACCTGTGAATCATGTGTATTAACGCGCTATGCGTAGTTTGCGCGTATTACGTACGTGTTATGACGTACGTGTTGTCTGTTCCGTTACGTACGATTTGCTGTTTTATCTAACGCATTTGATCGCTAATGCGATCCACGATTCTGGTTTGACTAATCAGTCTGAAGTTTCTAACTTCAACTAAATCTGTGAGCTTGTTTCTAGCTGAAAGGTCGTGTGACTCTAGGTTAGAAGGAAGTTCATACCTCGTTCTGTTATGTTCTGTTTGTTCGTTCGTTCGGTTTGGTGATTAAACATTTGGGAAGTTCCTGAGTGTTTTGGTTTCGGTAACTTTCGTTAGGCACAGCAATCCGCTCGTACCTAGCGGAAGTAGGCAGTAGTACCACTTACGGAGTCCAGAGCATATTCCCACTCTACCGATTGAGTAGGTTTGGTCATCTAGTGCGGTTGTCGCGGTGCGACTTTCGCATAGCATGTCATGGCGCCCACCGGATTTTAACAACCCCTGGGAATCTGGATCGTCTGGTAAGTGGTATTAGTTTTTGGCGTTTTGTGTGGTTATGTTGGTTGACCACGTGGATTCTCAGAGAATTCCGTGAGGCAAGGTTCCTAAGTGAGAACCAGGTGCTTGCCCGCAGTGTGTACCGCAGTGACCTTAGAGGGTTGCGCGAGGCACGGTTCCTAAGTGCGAGCCAGGTGCTGGACGGGAGTCCATACTCTGTACTCGTACTGGTAATTGGTACGGTGTGTACTGAGAAGTGGTGGCGTTAGCCCTGTTATTTGTGTAGCAGACTTACATCCGGGTTCGGTGACCTGGATTACTTGTCTGTTGTTTGTCAAGCAGGTGCAATGGATGGTACAGTGATTGAACCATCAGCATTAATCGCTGGACCGGAGGACGGTGTAGAAGAGCCGTCAACTGGCAAAAGTAAACCGTCCCGTCGAAAAGGGATGATAAATGTTGATGAGTTTGAAGCCATGTTAAAGAAGGCGGATTATTTATCCCCGCCTACGGTGCAGTGGTTTCTACCTGAAGACGAAAAGGTTGGCGATTCTTGCAAAAAGTGGGAAATTGTTCTCCCACGTACTGGAGAATTAAGTCAGGAGTGGGTTGAATATGATCTTAATGGTGGTAAAAAACCAGGAGGTTATGATCAGTGGATCCAGGCAGGAAGGAAGATTCCCGCCCGTAGAACGATTCATCTGACCCTGCATGATTACGATCAGTAGTATGGCACTGAACTGCATGAAAAATGGATGCAGTATCTTGCCAACAAAAAGCCTGTTCAGTCAGCAGCAGATAGCAGTAAAGCTCGTCCAGGGTCGGATGTGCAGCAAAGCGGTGGGCAAGCTGCCGTCACTGAGGGCAATGCACTGCCAGCTAGTGGTTTGAGTGGTACTGCGAAGGATACCGCGGAAACTCAACACTTGGACTTGACGGAAATGAATAAGGTTTTGGAGCAAATTAATTATGCTCCAGATTATTCAGCTGTTGTTACTCGTGATGATGATGTTAGTGATATGGAACTGGCTGCTGTAGATAATCAGCGTATTGAAGACGCTGATGTTCACTACAGTCAGAAAGTTGGAAAAGAAAGCGATGAGTCATCAACCGCTGCCGTGGTTGAACAGTTACGTAAAGAGCTGGACGCGGAAAAGTTGCGATATCATGCGCTGGTTTTACAGCATGATGGTTTAGTTGAGAAGCATAATGATCTGGTCGATAAATACGACGGTTTGGTTGATCGTCATAATGAGTTGGCTGATCAGGTGAAGTTGCTTGGCATAATGCGTACTCGAGACGCAAAGCTAATGCAGGATGCGTTCGAGCATGTGAATAAAGAAAGCGAGAAGTTGCAACTGGAAAAGCAGAAGTTCCAGTTAGAGAAGGAGAAGGCGCAGAAAAGTTTTCAACAAGGCACAGCTGCCTTGAATAAAAAGTATGCGAGTTTTCTGGCTGAACAAACAGCATTTAATGTTGCTGTTGATAAGTGGAAAGTTGATCAGAATAATGGACTTCATGCAGTGAATGATGACGTTATCTTTGTTTAGCATGTTGAAGCAGGTCGACGCAGCGTAGTAGTACAGGATATGCCTGAACCTGTACGAAAGCTGTATAGCGCAGTTCAGAAGCCCGTCTTTGTGGCCAAAGATACCCAGAAGCTGGAAAATTTTCTGGATTTACGTGAGCGTGCGCATAATATGCAGGAATGTTTGGGTGAGTCGCGTAGTCCCTCACCAACGATTTCAGAAGTTAGCACAATTGCTTTGGCCAAGATGGAAGCCAAGGTTGCTGAACTTGATCGTCGTTTAAAGGAACAGGAAGCCAAGGGCGGTAGTACTGCTTCCGCTCCATTTGATATGGATAAGTTTACGAATGCTATGAAAGGTGCATTCAGGACGGATACAATGTATCCTGAGAAGTTTGATGGGAAAACAGATACGAATAAGGTGGAACAGTTTATCCAGAGTGTAGATAACTGTAAAAACCACAACAGTTGGTCGGACAGTGACGTCATCAGTAAGTGCTTGTCGCGCTGCCTTACTGGCACGGCACTTACCTGGTACTTGGATAAGTACGATTATAATAAAAAGTTGAAGTGGTCTGAATGGAAGAAGATGATCCGAGAACATTTCTCGGATGAGAAGGATTTGATGGCTGTTCGTGATAAAATTGCTGATCGTCATTTTGGTAGTGACGATACACCGAACTCGTATGTGGATTGGTTCACTACGTCGTTCAGGAAGTTAGATCTGAACGAATTTGAACGTGTGTATTATCTGAAGCAAGGATTAAAGAAGAACCGTTTCTTTTGGTTCAAATACATGGAAGAGAAAAGAGTGGCAGATGTTGAAGAATTTCTGTCAGAACTGAAACTGCAGTATAAGCTGCGTAACAGTAATCCCGGTTCTGGTTACTCTGAATCAAAACAGTTCAGTGGCAGGAAGCCAGTTGATGCAGATAGCAGCGCAGTTAAGGCTGCTAGTAATGAGGCGAAGACGTCCGAAGGAAGTGCAGTTGATAATGGTAAGCAGATCACCATTAATTACACTAAATGGTATTTTCCAGACGGACAACCGATATGTTTTAAATGCCATGGCGCGCATGTGGGAAAAAAGTGCACCAGTTCGGAACCGCGGTAGACACCGCGTAGTCGTACCGGAAGCTAGCCGTCAGGACTTGTTACGAGACTGCCATGAAAGTTTTCATGCTGGTAATTTGCATGATTACTGGTCAGTCCGTAAGTATGTTTTGCGGAATTATTACTGGCCTGGGATGAATGCCGAATTGTGGAAAATGGGAGCTGAATGTGAGCATTGTAACGCTCACGTTTAAGTTCTGACTGCTACGTTGTGAGTCCGCTGTTCCGTTGTCTGTGGTGTACTGACAGTGTAACTTGCTTTTGCTCATAACCGCAGGATTTATCAGCAAAAAGGGATGCTGATTGCTGAATTGTCAGAAAGTTATAAAAACTTGTTGACTGGCGAAAAGAAGTACTTATTAATCGAGAACTGTGTTGTGTGCCGTAGCCGCCGGTGTGGTAGCTACGTGCATGGAAACGCTGTGCTGCGGTGCAGTGTTTGATTTCTGTAAAAATGATTTTAAAAGCAATTTGATTTCGCAGTAGGAGCAGTAATTACGATTGCTGTTTGGTTTTGATAACTGGATGTGTATAATCCAGTTGGGATTTGAATCAATCGTTCAAAAATAATTTGGATGATTGTGGTTGCGTTTTGTTTTATCATTGCGAAGAACCATGCTATCGTATTGGTTCTTGTGAACTGTTTATGATTGACTGTGTTTTATCGTTTAACTAAAAATGCAGGCTTGCAGTGGGGGTAATTGCCAGTTATAAGTGGAAATTGAATATCCACTTTTTGGTGCACTGAAGATGCTGATAATGATCGGTATTTGCCGTTCTGATCTGTGTTTTTTGATTTGCTGTGGCCAGTGTTTTTAGAATGGTTGACATTTCTGGTGTGCTTGGCCTGTTCGATTCTGGATCCTGGAGCTCTTCGGAGGGAGAGGATAGATGAAAGTCTCACCTGGATACGAAAAGATTGGATGGATGACTATAAAACTGGACGCGTGTGGAACGAAAAACTTCGGAGAACTTGGATGGAACACCAACTTCATCAACTTGGACCTCCATTCGAACCCCCGTCACACCCCGGATTCCACACGCGAATGATAAAATGGATCCCCCAGGATTACGGTACTTTCCTGGATTTTGATTTTCTTTGAATTTGGTTTTTGTTTTTTTGTTTGCTTTGATTAACGCGGACGTTAATTCTGTAGCAGTGGGGGTAACGCGCTATGCGTAGTTTGCGCGTATTACGTACGTGTTATGACGTACGTGTTGTCTGTTCCGTATTACGTACGTGTTATGACGTACGTGTTGTTACGTACGATTTGCTGTTCTTATCTAACGCATTTGATCGCTAATGCGATCCACGATTCTGGTTTGACTAATCAGTCTGAAGTTTCTAACTTCAACTAAATCTGTGAGCTTGTTTCTAGCTGAAAGGTCGTGTGACTCTAGGTTAGAAGGAAGTTCATACCTCGTTCTGTTCTGTTCTGTTCTGTTTGTTCGTTCGTTCGGTTTGGTGATTAAACATTTGGGAAGTTCCTGAGTGTTTTGGTTTCGGTAACTTTCGTTAGGCACAGCAATCCGCTCGTACCTAGCGGAAGTAGGCAGTAGTACCACTTACGGAGTCCAGAGCATATTCCCACTCTACCGATTGAGTAGGTTTGGTCATCTAGTGCGGTTGTCGCGGTGCGACTTTCGCATAGCATGTCAGTATACTAATTGTGAAACACCATCAGAAACTGAACTGATTTGCGATGTTTAATTCCAACGAATCATACCGAAACAAATAGAAAAGTCTGACGCTTCGAATAAAGCCAGCTTCTTCCTCGTTTTGTTATTTTAAATAATCAACGCCACAACACCGCCAACTAAGAAAATAAAACCAAACAGGCTACGACAGATTTCCTACTCGACTTCAGCTGAAGCACAGCATTTCTCACCGTTATTTAATATGGACAACCGCTATACACAAATGAAATTCCTTTACTGAACCTTGTCCCGGAATTCGGTATTATGATTTACGATTTTCTGTGGTGTTATGTTTACTTAATTGGGCAACCAAGAGCCTACCGCCGGTTAGGGCCGTCTTTAATCCCGGTACGGTAGCACAGCATTTCCCACCGTTATTTAACCCGTTCCCGACAATCCCTGTCAAATGGCAGGGTGGCGGACTTAATTCCTGCAGCGACCCATAATGGAGAAAGCTCGTAGTTAGTAGTTTTATTTCAGAGTAGGGATGTTGTTAGTTATTTTAAAAATTTGGGCATCAGATGCAGTATGTTTGGGGCACACAGCAAATGGCCAAAGATCACCAAAATGGCACCTTTGGGGTTCGCGGAGGTCTTGGCTGTATATACGGCCACCCCAGCACCCGATAATTCACATATAATTCATTTAAGCTAGCCCTATGGCAAACACTGCAAAGGCATTGCATGGTCTGAAAAATAGCTGGACGGTGGAAAAAGATGGTCATTTGAAATTTTCCTGCCACGCTTGACAGGGATGGGCTTGGTGCTACTTTAACAATAAATCTTATAAATTCAACATAAAATCTTAGAGACATAATAAAAAATAAAATATGGAATCAGAAAATTGAGAAAAAAGAGCAGCACGAACTCTAGTCTTTCCATGGTCGTCCAGATGGCCAGTGGTCAGCAACCCAAAAAATGTTTTAAAAATTCAATTTTTTGGATGGTAAAACTGTGTACAAGTATAGCGTAAATTATAAAAATTATCGCAAATTACGGAGATGAGAGATGAGTGTGCTTTTTTGTTTATTGATATCGAAATTTTAGAGACCAGACCTAATTTACATTCAGAAAGCGAATGAAATTCGCACTTTATCTAGTCCGGCATATGGCGGAACGGTATTATTTGAATTAATGTGAGCGTGGTTAATGTAAAAACGTAGTCATAAAGCTTTTTAAAGTTGTACTTAGCTGCTGCATCCCCTCCGCGTAGCAGCTTTGTGGAGTTGCCGAGCTTTAGCAGCTGGCAGCGGAAATGACCATGCGGAAATGAATTATACAGCGCCACTGTGCTGTACGCCGGACACTGTTAGCAGTGCTGTGCGGATTGTTGCTGTGATTTTCGGCTCAAGACTGCTTGTTGGCTGTGTAGACTCTTACCGATATACCCGTTACTCACTTAAAAGTCCACCGAAAGTCAGCTTAGTCAGCGCCGAAAGTAGGCACAAGTTCTCAACACACAGGTAAACACAGGATTAAGCGACAATCACCGCAAATTCACTGGAAAGGATGTATTTTGTCGCTTTTCTCTGCCTTCAGAACATTTTAAACGGTTTTTTATTCCAACATAGTGGACACTGTACCTTTTTTAACAAGTGACCGCCCAGAAATGTACGTTTTTTACAATTTTCTGTGTTGCTGACCACTGGTCATCTCGATGACCACATTAGCATTTGAGAAATGTAGGGCTTATCAAAACCTTTTGTTTAAGTGGTCGTGCTCCTCAGTGCCATGTTCCCATGGTTTTCTATAAATTTCGGCGTGTGACCTGCCAAATGGCAGGATGCCCATCCCTGTCGGTTTGGCAGGCTATCGCCCTGCTTGACCTATGGTCACAAAAATTCCCCAAAAATTAATTTTTCTTAACTGAATTATTTTATTATGAAGTACCAATTTTCAGTTTGATATTCGCACTCCTTCGGGTAGCTGACTTTGGTAGGTTAATATAGACAACTGCTGTACACAAATAAAATTCCTTTACTGAACCTTGTCCCGGAATTCGGTATTATAATTTACGATTTTCTGTGGTGTAATGTGTGCTTAATTGGGCAACTAAGAGCCTACCGCCGGTTAGGGCCGGCCGGCTTTAATTCCGGGCCGGCTTTTATCTAGTGAATATTAAACTCATCATAATTATTTTGCTTATAATTTTGATTAAGCTTATCATAATTGGAAATTGATCAATTTTAATTATGATCAGCATAATCAAAATTCAACAATTTTAATTAAACTGGAGCGTAATTAAAATTGTCCAATTTTAATTTTGCCTATCATAATTAAAATTCAGTTTTCTTTTGATCAGGCTATTTATATTGTTCATAATTTTACTCAGAATTAAGCTTAAGTATAATTAAAATTGACGAATTTTAATTATGCTTAAGCTTAATTAAAAATGCGCAATTTTAATTATGCTCAGCATAATCAAAATTGCCATAATTTTAATTGAATTAATCATAATGTTTAATTCCCAGCAAAATTAAGAGTTTAATCATCACTACTTTTATCCAGGCTCTGGAGACTGGTACCATCTCTTCCGGCAGAATTATCCACATGTTCACCGTGTTCCAAATGCAACAGGCTTTCAGGATGCAAGATGAATAAAATATCACAGGCACATACGCTCCAGAAATATTGTAACAAACGGCTACTCCTACCTGCTTCATGCAGCATGTGCAGCTGAGAGCCCACGGTTCGTCCAATCGAGTGTATGGAACCAGTGCACGTAATATACTTTGTAGCTTTACATATTGTACGATTGAAAGAGATTCCTTGAGTACAGCAGTGGTCAGGTACTTCTTCAACGGCAAAATTAAGAATACTTCGTGTCGATCAGCTTACGACCGCGTGCAGCATCCTTTGCCCTTTTAGAAATTTACTTGCTTGCATGTTTTTCCGTTTCTTACACTCTGCAGTGAACTTTAACTGCCCCTCACCGACTTTAGAACTACTGTTACCGTAGCAAGTTATCTTCATCGGAATCTGGTATACCGCAACTAATACTGATTTTACGTTACAGTATCAGGGATTAAACTATTTTTACGTATGGATCATGTGTAAAAAAAGAATCATGATTTTGTGAAAACGACTGGAAAATGAACCACATAAATTCAGACTGTGTGATGTACAGATACAGATAGTTCCGTCAGAAAGTTTTTTTCCGGTTTTACTCCCGTGGACTGTCATACTCACAAAATTTAAAAATATGCATGTGCAGTTATGCAGTACTTGTACGCTAGTAATGCTTATAGTGTTCGTTAAACGTATTTTAGGACTGCAAATTCAGACAATTCATTTGGCGGGTGAATCCGGTGAACGGCTGTATTCTGTCTGCATACGCTGTTGTTGGCAGCTGAACGCCACACTGATAAACAAATGGCCATTATTCCGGTATAGTACGTGCGCTTACTGTTCCCGGGTTTCTCGGTTTCCGCTAACAATCGACCAACACGATGCCGATAAAATTATAATGTCTCTGGAATCGCGTGCACTTTATCGGCATCTCGTTGAAAATCCGGACATGAAAACGTAACCAAGCACACGCAAACAAACAGAAACCAGGCACCAGTTTCCCATATCAGTATTCACATCAGTGATCATTTCCCCGCATAATTCCATTTTACACGTTGCATAAGCGTCATTTGCAATATGGTTTCGCTAAACTTTTACTACCCTATTGAAATGCTGCCATAACGTTTAATCACTGTGACGTCTCCAGATTGACAACCAAAGTTGGCATGCTGCATGGAAAATTCATATATAAACGGTTTGCGAAATCCGAAGCTTCCATCAGTTGCACCGTGTCCAAGTTCCGCTTCAGCCTTTACGTGGCTCCTTGTTACATTTCCTAATTTTTCTCGCTTTCCATCATGAAGCTCGCTATCCTGGCTGCTCTATTGGCTGTCGCGGCTACAAGCGGTAAGTGACCTTTATTAAGGCTTTAGCGAGCTGAAAGATTTGTTTTTCGCTGCCGTGACGCTTGTTCGTAATAACGCTGATGGTTGCAGTGGCTAGCGGACATCACCGACGACGCTCCGAATGCTGCAGTGCATGGAAGCGCTACATTGTCCCGATTTCCTCCTCGGTGGCACCAACAAAACCCACCACTAAGCCGTGGCAGTAAGTTGTTTTTACTCAAATTTTAATTGACTGTTAATCTTTAGCCGTCGATGCACCAAATACCGTAAAGGCAACTCGCATGTGCTTCGTTTTGTACTGTTGAAGACACCCATGTCTAAATAAAGGCGATCATAATTGTTTTCGCTAAACAGTTTGTTTACAAATGCTTTTAATGACTACTGCTTATCGCCAGTGTTGCCACGGGTCGCATTGCTAACAGTAATGAGTTTTTTTTAATCAGGTACGCCGTCCGCGTGGGTCAGAGCCTGTTCATGACCTCGGTGCGCGCCTTCACTTCCTTCGCCAACCGCACCATCATCAGTCCGGGCGGCACCTACAACGAAGCCATCCAGGTGATGAGCTTGACGGAGCAGATCCTCAACGAAGCCGGCTGCACCTGGAACGACGTGCACGATGTAGTGGCGCTCATCACCGCCGGCCCCACCGACTACCCCGTCATCGACACCGCCATGAACGACTTCTGCGCCACCCACGGCTGCTCCGGCGTAAGTACAACGTAGTCTTCCTTGATTGCCTTTTTTCTAAGCGACTCTTCTTTATTTCCATAGTTCCCTTGGACTGGTCATCTGCGTACTTCTCCATCCTTCAGCGGTGGCGCCACCGTCGAATTCACCGTCCAGGCTAGCAACTGCAACTGGACAGGAGAAGATAACGAGTGCTCGTGCGAATAATGAGAAAGCCTTGTCTTTTTGCCGTGTGTCAGAATCATTTCTAGCTGTATATTAAGGAACTATCACTTATGTGACTGAGGAACTGAGGGTCAACAATTAATTACTGTCCAGTGAAAATGTTAAATTTACTCTTAAAACCGTAAATTAATAATTCATGAGCTGATAATTTGTGAACTATCAACGAATGTTAAATTTGATCTTTAAAACTGTGAGTTACATGTATCTGTTGGTAATTCTGGAAACATTAAAAACTTAACTGCTATACTGAACACTGATGCGCAATTCCAACGAACTGTAAGAAACCCAGGGAAGAACTACGTATGTAGTACATATGAACATACCAAGCACTACGATCACAGCCAATCCCAAAAACCATTCTTTAGAAAGCTTCAGCAATAGTCAGACTGGAACGGCACATGAAGCCTAAATAACAAAGCGTCATTATTGATTTACGAGACATGACATAACATAATAATGACTCGTACATAAGTATTGTATATGACCATACAGTATTAGCTAAGAAATTAAACCGGAATTGCACAAACAACATAATATCAAAATTAATAGTAAGCACCGGTTTGTATGTACGCAGAATTGCAGACCGCTTTTTGTACAGCGAATTCGTACTGAACTTTGCCAACAAAATTACCATGTGTCAAGAAACGACTACCTTCTTGTTTTGACTGTTGATGCGAAAGCGCTTCTTAAATAAATGTCCTTGCGAATACGAAATTCAAACATTGGTATACCAATATGCCCTTCAAAGTTACAAAATTATCCAGTACACCCAAGTTTAATGAATTTTCAAATGTTACCTGCTTTGCATGCATAGCTCCCTGTACAACCAGTGGTACTGTAAGACGGCGATGGATCCATAAAAGCCGGCTGCTGTAGAGGAACAACCTACGCTGGTTGTTGTCCCTTCACGAAAGGCAGTCGATCTAACACATAAGCAGCTGCGCTGCGGGATAATGATATACCGGCTGCGTGCTTGCAAAAGTGTGATGAAGTCGGTAGCATTACTACGCAACTTGCACATATATACACAGATACGGGTAGAGCAGATATAGAGTCAAAATGAACTGTCTCTGGCAATTATTGTTCCCTGGTTCTGTTACCGTACACACAAATAATGCCATATCAAAAAGGGGGGTGATTTATTGATTACTGACAACACGCCCGCGAAGCGGGAACAACCTCTGAAAAAAAAATCTAAACTTCATCATTGCCGGACGCAGTGCCAAGTGTGGGTGCATACACTGCGAACAGCTATATATAGTACACGCTGACCATTGACCATCAAACCACTGAACAGACAGGACAGACCACAGCGCTCCACCCACCATCACCAGGTCCAATAATATGCAGATTATTGGCATAATCTTTCCCATTATTGTTCCCTGGTTCTGTTACCGTACACACAAATAATGCCATATCGAAAAGGGGGGTGATTTATTGATTACTGACAACACGCCCGCGAAGCGGGAACAACCTCCAAACCCCCAAGAGCAGAAAAACACAACACAAACAGATGGGTAAGTTGGTTATGATCCGGATATTCCGATGGCGAGGCAAGTTGGAGCAACCAAAAAATCAGGAACCTTGCGCGTGGTTACGTCGGAAATCCACAAGACATTGACGTAGTGCCACACAGTGAAAACTGTGTCAAGGCGGATTACAAACAGACAGAAACCGAAAGGTCACACTTAAATTTCATTAAGACTTAAAAGTGTGGAGCACTTTATCGCCAATAAACTTAATGAAAGCCAGCCTTATGAGACATTATAAAAAAAAATAATTAAAGTAGCGCCAAGCAGAAAATGTATTACAGCGAAATTTTAATTAAGGATATGCGCGGCAGCTAATATAGTTTATGCGTATTTTCCGAAGCCGGTGGTAAATAAAGCATTATGCCAAACTGCGACAATGTAGAACACTGCTTTTAGTCGGCTTGAGAAATAATGACTCCAGTAAATGAATAATGCAAATGATATTGATATCACTTGTTTGATAAATCTGGCGGGTTATTATTCTGCACATATAAAGAGGTCTTTCTCCGCAAAGGTTAGCAGGAGCTGTCCCACTTTCCCAGAGAGAAGCCTGTGAAAACAGGGTTTGCCTCACATGTCAAATCGCACAACAAAAGCAAAAATGCTTCTAACCCACATTCAGAATAAACGATAAGACACAATGCGTCGCCGAAGCAATGCAATAATGCGTCGCCGAAGCAATGCAATAATGCGTCGCCGAAGCAATGCAATAATTAAAATTCCAAGAACACCAGATAATCAAATGCGGACACACTGCAAATTACAATATGCGCTACTGGCGCGCAATAACAAGATGACCCAGTAATAAAAATTTCTAGTCAGACCACAATACAGAGCCAAATAAAGGCGACGCAGACCCGTTGAGTCTGCACTGCCAAAGTAATTAAGACAAGCTAAATTAATTATCAGTGTCAGTAGGGCTCGCAGCTCCTGAGTCTCGGTGGCCATGATAGCCATGCCCGCGTTTCCCGCCTTCACCACAGACGTGCGAATAATAGCAGGAAGCAGATGACCGAGAGCAGTTGTCTTCTTGAAAGGCAAAGCAGCATGCAAACTTATAGCGGGACATTTTGGCGCCACTGCGACCGCGAAAAGGCTGACCTTTGTCGCTTTGATCGGCGCCATGCTCTGTTCGGCGATTAATCGCATGAAAATGCTTAGAACTGACAGTATTTCGTGCTTGGTAATCATTTAACGAAAACCCTTCGTTCTCAGCAGAATGTCGAAGGTCAGTGTCAAATTCAAGAACAGCCTCATCCGTAAAATTACAACGCATAGAAGCCAAGTATTCGTTATATTCGAGATGCTCCAGGAGCGTCTCTGCATACTGTCCAGACAGAGTTTTGCACAATTTAACCGCTGTTCGCCAGCTGTGAACGGAAAACTCATCCAGTGAAAGATCAAGAGGAGAAACATGCTTGCTTTTCGACCCTGGTTTAGGGCACGCCAGCTCATGCGGCCTCTGCAGTTTACGTGCTTCCGTTGGGAAGCAGTTAAAACTTTTGGCCATAAACTCAGACTTATCACTCTTAACTGAAATGACTGAAACAGAGCGGTGCAAGCATGCCGGCTTCAGATTATCATACTCACCCGCGGGTACCACTGCTGCGGGGAAGATTGACCTCCTTGCGGTCGGCGTGACCTTTGACTGCACGCTGGCCAGGACTGCCGTGCGGTGGGCTGGCTTCGCGGAAAGGGGGAATTGGCTTGGGTGGCTTTTCCCGACCGCGGCCGCTGTTCTCGGCACGGATGAATCGCTCCAGGATGCAACGAACTCCTTCACGGCTTACAATATCCAGGTTACTTGGGAACTTGGAAGATTCTCCAAGGCACAACAGGGCAGACTTGCTGGATATCCCTTCGGCTTCCAGTTCACTCTGGCATTTCCTGTCCAACTTCAGTTCTACAACCACTTTGGCAATGGAATCGGTGTCATCCACAGGGAACATCCGAGGCTCTAGAAGCTGCAAAAGTGCGTTCTTGCCGTCGGTATCCACATGAGAAATATCTAACTCAACACACAGTTCCCTCAACTTCTGAACGCTAAGCTTACGCAAAGCGGACTTTGACGCTGGCACTACCATGGCGTAAACAGATATGGGATTAACCAAAATTAGTAAAAAAATCTAAACTTCATCATTGCCGGACGCAGTGCCAAGTGTGGGTGCATACACTGCGAACAGCTATATATAGTACACGCTGACCATTGACCATCAAACCACTGAACAGACAGGACAGACCACAGCGCTCCACCCACCATCACCAGGTCCAATAATATGCAGATTATTGGCATAATCTTTCCCGAAATCGAGCATGAGCGTCTGGAAGGTTAGGTTGGCATCGGTGCTTTGTGTTGTGATCAAGCTACCAAGATCGATCATAACTACTCTGCACAAAACAACTGCCGAGGAAGCGCGGCAAAATGCTTTTGTTACAGTTGTATGCGTATGTATGAAATCCTTTCGATTGCATCGGAATAAAACTTTGATATAACGGTGCCTCACCAATATCAGTTTTACCATCAATTTCTGTTTCCCCGTAACCGGTCACATAAGTTGACAGTCAACAATCAACCAATGGCTTAAAAGACATTTTGGAGATTGAACCATAAAAAATTAGCCCTCTCAGACGTAAAATTCCAGTTGGTATCAACAAGATATAACAACTCGTAACAGAAAAGGAAGTCATTCCGTGACAAAAAGAAGCACCGTTAAACCATCAGGCAGACCTTGTTCTGTTGGATGAGGGGCTGTCCCATGTCGATTCCCTGCTTTGTGGAGGCGCTGTCGGTCCAGCTGGTTGCGTCGGCACGAAGTACATGGGCTGACCTGCTTGATTGCAGACGAGAGCCTGTGCTCCAGGATAAACACCGGGTGGCGGAAAGACGATCTGCGCCACCTTCAATGTCTTGGGCATCTTGCACAGATTGATTCCCGCTGCGACCGTCTGTCCCACGTTGGCCAGAAACATGAGGATATGCAGACCAAACTGCACACAAAGTCCCAGAAAGGTACCTGACAGCGCGATCAACACCACCGAGGTCATGGCGCCCAGAATACTCATAACGGTACACGCAATCAGGAGAGCCCTTCGTGATGCTGGCGCAGTGTCCGTCGGCAGACGGGCACCGCCCACGATACCCAGAATCCCAGTGATGATGAAGAAGGTGCCCATGACGTAGAACACCGAACCGACGGCGCTGTACATTTTGGCTGGGTCGCTTAACAAAACGAAGAATCCTGCAGATCGCGATAGCATTTTAAGAACGTACAAGTTCCACCATGGCAACCATGACCAAATAATTTACTTAACTTATGATTAGCTAATGCGCAGTGACAGACAGCACGCCAGAACCGTTATGCGCTAAGGTTACCTATGATGTCATTCAGGTTTAGCGCCATTCCTACAACAATCTGTATGATGGCGAAGACCACCACCGGAATGCGGTTCCACAGGCGAGTGGCGTTAGGACTGGATGTCGGTGACGTTTGCCGATTCATGATTGTCTAGCTGTGAAACAATACTGAAATAATCGGTTGGTGTTGCATAGAAAAACTCCTTCATTGCGTCAGCGAATCACTATTAAGCCAGGTTAACCGCCGCTAGGCGAGACGGTTAGACGGGTTTGGTAGTAGCTTACTGCATAGTTTTTACTAATAGCGGCAGGATTGCCCAGCTCTTTTACCGTGCAATACGAAAAAGAGCGCTGCGTTGAGCAAGCAAGTTAGAGACGTTTTACACTTCACGGTTTTCTTTTTGGTGACCACTCCGTACACACCCTTTCACACCCTTCCACTCCGTACACAACCATTCGGCACTACCTTTATCTGCGTGCACTAACTTTTATTTTTTTAATTTTTCACAGCAGAGTTATTTCTGGAACTGCAGAGTTTTTTCGTTAACAGCAGTTATTGCTGCATAATTCAAAGCATCATTGTCAGTTACAAAATCGAATTCCCGTGACAAAATTATTCTAGGCGCCCTTGTGCCGGTTTTTCTTCGCAGGGTTTGGACAGTGCCGCTTTCGAAAGAGTTTTCGACCCAGTTTCGTAGGTCTCTCCCTGTGTAAGAAGTTGCCGCAGGGTCTGGTAGTGCAATTTTGTAGGTAGCGCAGTTTAAAAGTTTAGTAGTGTAAGGTAGCGCGGATTGGTAGTGTACGGAGTGAATGGTAGTGTCAAAGGTTGTGCACGGAATGAAAGGTAGTGCAAAAGGTTGTGTACGGAGTGGAAGGGTGTGAAAGGGTGTGTACGGAGTGCTGAAAAAAGTGTAAAGTCCACAATGTACGTTTATGTACCCTATAAAAGACAGCAAGGTAATTCAAAGGAAGAGGATTGGGCAGGGTGCAAGAGCGCTAACAGAAAACATAAATTTCTTGAATGCCGTGAAATTATAGAAAGTACGGTATGTATTGTACTTACCGTGGTGAATAAAAGTACAGGTAAATAAAAGTACAGATACGTGGCCCGAGACAGCAACAACTTACCATTAGCGACTGTGCCCCATCTCGTTAAATTGGACAGTACAAAAGTATAGATTTAGTCATAACATCAGTCATAAGTACAAACGGGCAAAAAATAAAGCAAGTACGTACTAAAAACGTAAAATTTAAAAATATACGAGAGACATACTGCACAGTATCGAGAATGTGTCGAGGTACGTGTTTATGCAACGTTGTCAATAGTGAAAACTTCGATATTTGGTTTTTATATGAGTTTGCTACCGTAGATCATTACACAGAACTACAAAATTATAGGCGTGTGTGCCACGGGAAATTACGAAATTAGAGAACGTTTACAACTCAAGAGCAGCGAGTTGGTTGATATCGTGATTAACCATAAATTCCTTGATTACTTGTTTCTTAAATTAAGTGCACTAATAAGGTTTATACAGTCATGTACTGTTTGACCGGTAAAAGTATACAGTCATGTACTGTTTGACCGGTAAATCGTATCCTGCAACGTACGATAACAAGAAGCGATGCGCTACTTTTCTCATCAGTATTTCCCTTAACATGTTGTGTTTATCGTTTAACGTATAGTAATTTTTATCGTAATTTGTGCCAGTGCGATGCACGGTATTCGTTTAGCGGACAGAAGACCGCACAAATGACGCAGAATGAAATGCGGATAGCGCGGTGAACTTCAACTGCGTCTGTGGCCGGAGATGGAAATGCAGTCACGGTGGCTAAACTATAGAATCGTAATCGGGTACTGCTAATTTTCGAATACGGATAAAACTCTTGATTTTATGTTTTGGTAATTAGAACGTTTTTGCGTTTTGATATGCATATCCTGCATAAAAAATAATGATGATTTTGTTAAAATCAATGAACACCTTAAATATGGACTATGTTATCAGTTATGTGGTTTCGCCAGACTGTTTTTACGTGTTGTAAAGTATTATTCATAGTCGCTAAAAATACACCCGCATATTGCACAGTAGAGTTATGTATGTACATAGTATTTGTGCGCTTACTCAAGTAACCTTGATTATGGTGTCGACCTTGAAATGTTTACAGTGTTCGTTAAACCCATTTTACATCGCAAATTTAGATGTTTAAATTTTGGCGGTAAAATCTGGTGCACTGCTTTCATCCATCGGCGGTAAGCCAGTATTTACTCGTACATTCACGCGCCATACTGATAAAAAGCAAGCAAATGGTTGACATTATTCTGGTACATGTGTTTACTGCTTCCTGGCTTCTCGATCTTTGGTTTCCGGTAAGAACTGGCCGGCACGATGCGGCATAGATGCCTTCAAAACGATAATGCCTCTAAAACCGCTGGCACTTTATCGGCATCTCGTTGAAAATCCGGACATCAAAACGTAACCAAGCACATGAAAACAAGTTGAAACCAGCACTAGCTATTTCTCATATCACTGATATTATCGTTTTTTCCGCATAATTCCGTTTGTCAGGTTATATAAGCGTCATGTGTGGTACACTGTTGATCAAGCTATACTACTCTCTTGAAATGCTAACATAACTTTTTATTTCCGCCTCCTCTAGACTGAGAGTTAACATTAACGGCCTGGAAAATGCATATATATATGTATAAGCGGTGTGCAAAATTGAAGCTTCCATCAGTTATATAGTGTCCAATTCTACCTTGACCTTTTCTTGGAATCTTGTTATATTTTACAGTTCTTAACTTCCTTTCGCTTTCTACCATGAAACTCGTTATCTTGGCTGTTTTGTTGGCTGTCGCTGCTACGAGCGGTAAGTGCCGGTAGCCAGCTGATCGACTGTTATTAGCAGTTATTCATTATCATAGATCCCTCAATTCATTTTCATGCTCTTGGCTTCAGTAGTCGGTGGACATAACCGAAGGCATCCAGAGTGCTGCAGCAAATGGAAACGCTACATTGTCCCGATTTCCCCGTCGGTGGCACCAACCAAACCCACCACCAAGCCGTGGCAGTAAGTTGTTACTGTTTTCCCTAATGACGAAAGTTAATCTGACCTAACTTAGAAGTTTCTACATTAAGCCAAAAATTGCAATTTGCAATTTGCTCATATTTTTATGGAATTTTAATATTTTAGCCATCATAAACACTAAAATCTAATACCACAAAGGCAGCTCGTAGAGTCTCCCTTTATAATAAATACTATTCCTAATAATGAAGATAACATAAATTACAATTTCTTGTAAACACATCAAGCTTTTGGTTTGCAAAAACTGTTGACTTGTAACCGGTTACCGTTATCCCCGGCATTATTATAAGTAATTCCCTTTATGGATCACTAGGTACGCCGTCCGCGTGGGTCAGAGCCTGTTCATGACCTCGGTGCGCGCCTTCACTTCCTTCGCCAACCGCACCATCATCAGTCCGGGCGGCACCTACAACGAAGCCATCCAGGTGATGAGCTTGACGGAGCAGATCCTCAACGAAGCCGGCTGCACCTGGAACGACGTGCACGATGTAGTGGCGCTCATCACCGCCGGCCCCACCGACTACCCCGTCATCGACACCGCCATGAACGACTTCTGCGCCACCCACGGCTGCTCCGGGGTAACTACATTGTGCTTTACCTTGATTGACTTCTTTTAATAAGCGGCTCTTCTTTTGTAACCGTAGTTCCCTTGGACTGGCCATCTGCGCACTTCTCCATCCTTCAGTGGTGGCGCCACCGTTGAATTCACCGTCCAGGCCAGCAACTGCGACTGGACCGGAGAGGATAACGAGTGCTCTTGCGAATAATAATTCAAATCGCTAGTTTCTTGCTGGGTGTGAGCTGCATAATCTCCATCTCTGACACTCACTTTATGGGTGCATGCTTGCTAGTCAGTAGTCCTTATTCGCTTATATTGAACTTTCTTGCTTAAAATGAGTGGTAAGTTATTGTCACTGTGAAAGCACTACCAAATGAACCGATTTCGCGAACTGATGCAAAGCACGAGTACGGTATACTGTAATTCCCGTGAATGCAGTGAGTTGGCACTGTACAGTACAGTGTACTTAGTCCAGCGGACGAATCTACGTGTACTTGAAGTATACACATTTCGAACAAAGCATACTTACACAACTTGATTAAGGCAACAGTAGCTTAATTATACTAACCGCCATTAACAGCAGTCTGGTCTAGGAGTTTACAAGGTTCCACGATTTGCAATATGACTTCTTAATATGCACATTTGGCAACCCATCATACCTTCCAAAAACAGTAAAAGTAAGTAATTATTTCGCAGCTGTAGATAGGCTGACCGCATAATACGAATACACAATGCCGTGCACAGTATTATACATTCAGCAGTGCACTGCAGTATTGTTCAGTACATACTACCACTGGTACGAGTACTACATGTTGTTGGAGATTTTAATTAGGCGGCGGGTCATAATTAACAAGTAAGTAGGGCGAAATCAGCTTTTCAGACATTCAGCAACAGTACTATAAAACAGCGAGCGTGAACAGCAAAGGGGTTCTACAAAACCGTTTGGCTTCGAAGTTTCCAGGAGTTGACACCGACGACAATGGCTTGCCCCAGGCCAGCGATAAAAACCAATACGTGGCATCCCAATCCCAGCCCCATCAAACCAAATCCCCGCTGCCAGTAGTCCGTGCATATATCTTCTTCCAACCACTGATCCAAGAAGTACGTGCATGTATCAAAATCCGAACCGCCGCGGGAAAATGCTGCTACGTAAACACTGCGGACAATGATGGCACAAATGTTGACCAGCAGGGACAAAACACTCACGACCAGCGCTGTTATGAAGAAACACTGGCGAAAACGGGGAGTTTGACTAACTCGCAGGCGTCCACCCATCGCAACGCCAAAGGCGCCGGTTATCATGGCAAATACACCAGCCCATGTTCCCGAAAACCACACACTGTGGAAGCCGGCACGATAGGTTGGAAGGATGCTAGATTCTGCATTAGAAAATATGGAACTAGAAAGACCGTTTTTGGTTGCTAGTATCTTATACGTGGTAACGGGTTTAACTACTCGTAGGAATACTCTGCCTACTCAGTACGACTGTACGAGTATAGTTTCTCGAATGATATTAGTAATTGTGATTGTTTTACATGTTGCTTATGTTCTGAACTATTTTATTTCTTCTACAACAGCGTCGGCAACTGTGGCTAACTGACATAATAAAATACTTTCCGCGTAAGGCCCTGTATATGTTAACGCATCATTGGTTTACTTGTATGTTCATTTTCACAGCGACCCAAGAAGAACCGAAGAAAAAATATACTAATCGAAGAGAACGTCTGCAGTACATACCGACGCTGTCTTCAATAATAATCAATCCGCATCCGCAAATCAACTGTAGTATCCCAAATGCTAAGAGAGGACGTAAACAGTATAAACGAGAGGCTGGAGCGGCAGGAACCGACGTACCATACAGACCAGCAAGCATGCTGTACAGAAAACTTCAAACTTTATAAGGCGGCCGTGTTGGGGCAATGTGCGCTGTTATCCCAGTACACCAAAATGTAATTTCTTGAGGAAAAAATGCATTTCCAGCGTACTTACACCTACCTACGAAAACTAAAGTAAGTATTGTATCGTCGAATAACAGATACAGACTGATAAATTATGTGCACTGTAACTGGAGACAAACACGGCACAAAAACAATGGTTCTCACAAGTGTTACACTGTACATTATTATGTACACGATACCGATATATATTTTAACGTCACCAGCAAATTTTCGGTTACTTACCAGTCGTTGGACCTTACAGAAAGCACTTGGCAATGCAAACAGTAGGTGATAAGGTTATCGATAACAATATTTGCACTTTATAACGTGCGCTACATGTGCACTTTAGCACCTTATAGCTAGCGTGAATAAATATAATTATCGTATATCTGACTCATTTAATAAGCATAACATATTAAGTATCTATTGCGTAAAACAGTAGCATTATGCAACAATTGCATGACTACTGCACTGCATGCAACTTGCATGCAGTGTGTCCCAAACCGAAATGTCACATGTAATATACATCATGTATGTTCAACGTCCGTATGTCCCGCGGCGCAATGTCTTTGTCTTCCGCAAAAAGTCGCGAATCGAATCTGAGTGCGGAGAAATGTCACTCTTATTTGTCCGGTGCGACGAAAAGTGCAAGGCAATAATGTATACAGGTGGAGTTCGTATTTGTTGCTTCCTTTCGTCATGCTAACGATGGCACTTCATTTACAGAAATTGGTAATATACACAGGTTCTCACAGCCACAGGCAAGCCTGCGCTGCACAGCGACGTAATGCAACCAAAACCTCCGAAACCGATAATTTCTAATAAATCTTCTGTTTATGAAAGGTCGAATATGAAGCACAAAACAAATATGACCTACAAGGGGAATAATCTTGAAAGGGCATCAAGACGAGATTACTGATGACGAGGACTTGTACTCTGTAGTATTGAGTCCAGTGGTGTTAATCGACTGATTGCTCGATGCATTTGCTGATCGCTCGATCGTGTGCTGACCGATCGCGAGGCTGAAGTTACGCGCGACAGTAGCTCGTCGAGTACAGTCGATCCGAGGTGAGATATCCGTACTGCAACACCTTCCTGTTTTAAAAGCGCAGCATCCTGACAATGTGAAACAATACATGTACAAATTGCTTCTGCTTCATTTACAAATTACCGATGCCCGGTTATGCAAACCGGTTGCCGTTGGAATGGCTGGAACCATGCTGGTGCAGCGCTAGCCATAATGATGCGGTTCAAATGGTGTAATAAAATCTTACCTGTTAAATAAAAGTACGTGGCGCTGTTCTACGACCTCTTGACCATGATCACTTACACGCCAAAAGTTCCATTGTACCGCACCATAATTTAAAAAGGCTTCGTCATTAATTTTTCAGATTTCGAAGTTGGTATACGTGGGCTCGGCATTTTTATTCGACTCAGAAAAAACGGCTTGCAGCAACAAGGATAAAATGTCGGCTGCGTAAAGCTATCAGCAATTATTTTATGTAATGTCTAATGTACTACTGTACAACAGAAGGATCCCGTAGCATATCATGTGCGAAAAAGCTGATCATGTGATTTTCTTCAACATCTGTAGCGCTTCAGAAGCAATCCGTAAACAGATATAGTAGTAATTATGAAATAATTCAAAAGTGAGAACCACATTACTAGACCGATTGGCTACAAAATATAACTATGTAGTATGTACTGTATATGAATTACAATTTGCATCATATACTCCAGTAAAACTAATTATTTATAGCTATATCAAGCCATCCCGTTTTTAAGCTTTTTGAGATGGTGCTTGTTCGGCACTCGTAGGTGCTGGTTGAGCAGCGGCGCTATACATAGGCGGTGGACCCATGAAAACCGGCTGCTGGCCAGCAATAACGTACGCCGGTTGTTGTCCCGGCACGACCGGAAGTGAATTAAACGTAATCGGTTGTGTTGCAGGATAATACCCCGGCTGCGTGAAGACCACTTGTGTGACGGTGGCATTACAACGCAACTTGCACATATTGATACCGGCCGAAATAGACTGTCCCAGGCTGAAGATGAACATGAGCGCCTGAAAGGTCAGGTTGGCACTCAGGAATCCGTAGCCTTTCGACCAATAATTGTAGCACAGATAGGCATCCTGGTAATAGCCTTCGGAGCCGTACGGGCGATGATAGCACCAGTTGAAATCGAAACCGCCAGCGTTGAAAATAATTAGGAAGACCATATAAACGATCGCCATGCTGATGGCCCACAGCGACGCCAGGATGCTCAGTACCATGGAGGTGATTAGCAGACATTTTCGCGAGCTTGGTAGCGTGCCAACCGGCAAGTATCGTCCAGCGGCGATCCCGAAGGAGGCGGCGATGATGTAGAAGACACCCAGGTAGAATCCCGAACCAGCACCGTTATATACGATCGCTCGATAGGGTGGAACAATGCAGAACGCTGTTAATTAAGGGAATTTGTTTTTGTCGTATACAGAGCAATTGGGATGCGTCTGTGTAAATAACCAGTACTTACAGACAATGTCGCTGATGATCATGGCGACGCCAAATATCAACTGGAGGATACCGAAGGTTAGCACCGATGCCCTGTTATGCAGGTTGGTTGCCGGTGGATTCACCGGCATCATGCCGTACGGTGCAGCCATACTTCGAAGTAGCCATCGTGATGCAGTACTACTTTACAGTAGTATAAAATTATTCGTGTTAAAAAATAAAACCTTTAATCAAAACAACGCAGCGATGTTCTACGACCGCTTGATCTTTAATTACACGCTTACAGTTACGTTGCAGTGATTTAAACGCTGTACAGTTCCGCTTTATCACTTTTATGCGACCGAACTCTTTCTATAAATTTGTGGTAAACCTTATCACTGCGTGCATTGTCACCTGTGTTGTTATCAAGCTGGCAATGTTCGTAATCATACACTGCTGATAAAATTAATGCGGCTATAATGTCCTTACACGCGAAGTATGAAATCATTGTGATAATTGTTATCAATGTAAAATTCGCATTAGGATGCACCACCAGTACTGATTTTGTCATTAATTTTGTGTTACCGGCCACTCGGGCAGTAGCCAACTAAACCAGCCTATCAACAAACTAACAGTCAAACGAAGTACCTAAATAAGAAAAATGCAGAGATTCAACGATCCCTGACCATGGCGTTAATTATCCCTGGAGAGAGGGAACAAAATAACAATTATACAAGTGCAGTTCGTATTCATATGAATAAGCTACAGCAACTCATAACAAAAAAAGGAAACAATTCCGGGACAAATGATAACCAGAACTGAAAATTCACACAGGCCGTTTTAAGCCTTCTGGTAGACATTGTTCTGCTTGATCAGCGGCTGTCCCACATCGGTTCCCTGCTGCTGCTGCGGGGGTGCTGTCGGCCCAGTGGACTGCGTCGGCAGGAAGTACACGGGTTGGCCGTCGGGATCGCAGATGAGTGCCTGCGCTCCGGGGTAAGTCCCGGGGGACGGGAAGACAATCTGCGCCACCTTCAGGGTCTTGGCCCGCTTGGGCATCTTGCACAGATTGATCACCGCAACGACCGCCTGTCCGACGTTGGCCTGAAACATGAGGATATGCAGACCGAACTGCACACACAATCCCAGATCCACAACCGACAGAATGATCAACACCACCGAGCCAATGGCCCCCAGGATGCTCATAACGGCACAGGCAATCAGGAGGGCCCGGCGGGATGAGGGCGGCGTGTCCGCCGGCAGACGCGCACCGCCCTTGATGCCCAGGATCCCGGTGATGACGAAGAAGGTGCCCATGACGAAGAACACCGAGCCGACAGTGCTGTACAGCTTGGCGGCATACTCTCTATCCAGATAGCGTGAGTTGCGGAAGTAGATAAATCCTGCAAATCATATCCCAGCAGTGGAACACGTCAAGGACTATAACTGAACGTCGACACCGTCCTCTCATCCAGTAACCATCATTATTGTCATAGAATTGATTTACGCCTTAGACTTTTATTAGAGTTATACATACCGATAATGTCGTTCAGGTTAAGCGCCATTCCGACAACAAGCTGGATGATCCCGAAAACCAACACGGGGACGCGGTTCCACAGCCGAGTGACATTAAGACTGGATGGCGCGGCGGTTTCCTGCTTCATGATCGTCTCACTGTGAAAGAAAAAACGTGGAACAATTATTGCGTGGGCCAGCGTGGCACAGCAGAAAACTGTGTTTTCAGCTTTCATCAGCAAACAATGCCGAACACGGCCTGTTCAGCAGAGTCAGTATCACGATTATTCAGCTCTTTGTCTGCAGCGCGAAATCATATTTACTAAATCAGAATTACTTTTTATCATAATTATTCTGTAAAAAAGAGTATAGCCTAACACTACTCCTATGCAGAATACCTTCTCTCACAAATACGAACAATAAAAACGGAAACGAGCGGAAACTGCCACAAGGAGTGAAGGAACCACAAACCGTGAAGCACGGTCACATGTACAAACTAACAAACACAAGCTCGATTTCGGACGAAGACGGAAAACAAGGTGCAAAATTGCAAATACGATCAGATATGGACAAGCGGTACAAAAAAGCAGCAGATTCAGAAGAAAATGCTAATAAAATTATAAAATTAATAGGAACCCGAGAAAAGGAGTACGGAGCGGACCCGAACCCAGGATATCATCTCGCTATTATGTTATGGCGTTATCAGCGTTATGCTTTCAACTTGCCACTTTCTTAATCTTACTCCTACAGTAGTCTCTTTGCAGTGCTGCTTACCGGCTGTTATAATACGGACAAACAACGGTATACAATTAAACAGTTAGTTAAAAACAACAGGTCAGAAATTATGCAATGTCAACTTATAACTTACTAACAATAAGAAACAAAAAAACGCAGATTGCAGTCTTTCAGAGCAATGACAGAATTTTAGAGCGTGGATGCGAGAGTGCAGTGTGCAGAAATCTCGGACTTCAAACCTGCATTTTTTTTTAGTTTTTTTTTTTTTTATTCGCACCAAAGCATTTACAGTAACTTAGAAGGCAATCCCTCTTATTAAGCATCAATCGAGAGGGGCGGCCTAATTACAGAGAAAATTTGATCTAAATTTGCTCCCAATGGCGCTGTCCCCATGATCGATGCCGCATTTCCTCGTTGAATTTCAATGCTGATCCGTTGGCGAAGGTATTCCGTGGCACGTTTTTCGCCAGTTTCTTGTTGTATGAGCTGTCCAAATTCCGTTATCGTGCGGGCAGCTTCCGGTCCGGGCGGCCCGAGCGTTTCAAAACCCAGAGGACGGAACCAGTACTCTTGGCCGATATCGCGATATTTCTCGATCTTGCCCTGTTCGGCCTGTGCTGCTGCTGCTCCCGCTCGTGCGGATGTCGCAATAATATGCGATATGGCCATTGTGTTGACGCAAGTAGCATCCCATGCCAGCATTCGTCCTCTATCCCATGGTGTCAAGGTAACTCCGTCTGGTCGCTTACTGTCTGTTGGAAAGATACCTTGCGGTTCCAGTTCGCTTTCGAAACCAGCAGATGCGAGGCTACGTTTCACAATGGCGTTCAGGCATTTGTGTGTGGGGATTCGTCCTCGGCTTTTCTTGCAGCTTAGACCATGGTAGCCTCGAGCATCCGCCCATTCACCGCATACACAGCGGTGTGGGGTAATTACCGGTGCACCCAGACGCAAACCAACGGCGATTCTTACCACGGAGTCCGTAAGAAGGTTGCCAAGGGAGGCAACCGGCAGCGCTCCCAACCATGCCCCATTTTCTTTCGTGCTCACACCTCTCAGCCTTGCCTGTTCGGAGATGTCATTCCCGGCTGTCGCTCGTAGCCGATCTGCGGTGTCGCGAATTATGGGATCGTCCCAAACTTTCTGGGTTGGTCGCGCGTCCAGGTGTGGGAGGTCATGTTGGGTTATTTGGAGCCATTGTGCAGTAGCATCACGACAGTAGACGTCCGGTTCGAATACAATAATTTCCGATGTTAGTGGAGCTACCGAGTAAGCTGAGGCCAGAAAGGCCGGGAGTGCAAGCTTCTCGACGCTTCGAATTCCGAGACCGCCCTCTACAATCGGGAGAGATGCCTGCGACCACATGTCATCAGTAATGTTAACGTTAGTAATAGAGGTGAGGCTTTGGCGTATTGTATCATCAAACTTGCTTAATAACATCTTTTGTTGATAGCATCGGCTTGCGCGCAACTTGTAGCTCAGCCTTACAGTACCCATGCTGCATCTCAGCAGGTAAAGGGCCTGATGGGCCGGTATTAGATTTAGGCGCTCCGTCATTCGGGCGATTACCTCCGTGGCACTGACGAGTGCGCCCGCAACCGCATCATCGTGAATTGGTGCACCGAGGTAATGCAGATCCTTCAGCTGGGGACATTGCAGGTCTGGAAAGGCATGGAGGAATGCATCATACACAGTTTGGCGTTCTGCCTCTGAGCCTCCGATCACCATCAGCTCGCATTTAGCTATGTTAAGCGTTAGCCCGCGTTCTCGTAGCGCTTCCTGAAGGGAGCAGAGGTCGTTAAAAGCATCTTCCGGGTCTCCGCCCAGCGCATCATCGTCCAGAAAGCTTTCTTTCAGCTTTGACTTCAGGCGTTTGTGTGGTGCGATAGTTGCAAGGCAGTACAGTAGTGGGCCGAGGGGGTCCCCCTGTTGGATGCCCGCCTGTGAAGATACGGTGTACTTGCCGTGTAGCAGTATTGATGGTTCACCGTAACACTGCCACACAAACTTGTAGTACTCCGGCATGAATTCTTCGGCACATTTTAGTATGTAATTTCGGTCTAGGGAGTTGAAAGCATTCTTGACATCTAGTTTAAGGAAAACCTGCGGCTTGTCCAACATCGCAGCATGCTCGATGAAGTAGCGTGCGGCATGAACAGCGGCTTCCACACCTCCTTTCGTTGCGAAACCCAGCTGGATGGGTTGCAAATCTTTACTTAAATGGCGTAATCTGAAAATCACAATACGACAAACCAAACGGCGCAAGCTCGTTCCCACTGCAATGGGCCGGATCCCATTATCTTTCTTCTTGAAGGCAAACAGGTTTCCACCATAAAATATCGGGATTACGTCCTGGGGCACAGCCCCCTTCAGCATTATGTTGGCAACAGCAGCTAATGATTCACTTAACTTTTTACCCAATTCTTGGTGTTTCAAACTGATCAGCTCCTTCAGATATTGAGGTCTCAATCCATCAGGGCCAGCTGCCGATCCATTCGGGAAGGCACGAATTGCTTCCACAATTTCTGCCGGAGTAATATCGAGGGCTGTCGGAGTTGCGGGTCCCGGAGGCGGGTGACATATCGGTGGGTTCGAAGGGTGCTTCTCCATCAACGCAGCGAAGGTCTCTGGCGACGCGGGCAAAATCGTTTCTTCGCTGGTTAGCTGCCGCACTGCACCGCTGACATTGCCATCCTGAAGCTTGCGGCTGACTCGTTTACGAAGCTGCACAGGAGCGTCGGGTTCAGCTGCGCGTGGAGCGCGGTCCGACGGCGGACCCTGTAATAATTCGGGAGGACCATGGTTTTGGATGTTTCGGCGAATTATATTGGGGTACGATATTCGTGGTCTGTGGCTTGGCGCTGCTTTTGGTTGCCCAAGTGTTGCGTAACTGAAAACAAGGAGATCCGTCCAGGCTTCGGGGAGTTATTTTCCGTAACCTTCTCCAGAGTCTGCAGTAACGCTTCAGCCACTATAACGCGGGTGCTCTTCGGGATGTGATCGGGAAGGTGGACTGTATCGCGCAGTTCCGCCAGGCGGGATGGTAAATCTGTTGGTACAGGGCGCTGCTGGTTGTTGGTCGAGGCGCTTGGTTGGGGCGGTTGAGAACGTAGTTGGCGTTGTTCTGCTTTGGCGCATTCTTTTGGTTGGGTTTCAAGGTGCTTGGACAGATACAGTGCACTGGAAAGGACTTTCTGGCACTTTGGACATTGAAGGGGATTCGTCATAGTCGTCCCTTTAATAAAGCGTTCGGCGAGAAAGAGATCTGAATTCAGGAGATCAGTGAGAGTACTTACACGGTGTGGAACTGTGGCGGCTCGATAACTGCGGGACAACTGCCACGACAGTCTCTGGAGAAGATCTCCAGACTAGGTCCCGCAGCCACCCTTCGATACTGGATGAGGGAAATTTTTCATCCAGGGGCAAAAACGAACCCAGTAGGAACAATCCAAAATAACATCATGATGGAGAATCAAGAATTGATTTACTTACTTTTTCGTGTAGTACCAATCCGTAGCCTTAGTTTCAGTTCATGAAACTGCATGAAAGCGTGGCACAGTACTGTACTTGTACGTACGTCAATTTGACCAGTACCGAGCTGAAGCGTGAAGGCTAGGCTTAGGCCTTGTCCCGAATTCGAAGCGAATCTCGCTATGGTACGGTTGCTCAACCGCACGAGGTGGCTGTATGCAGTGGCCACGCCTATAAATACGGTACGCGAAACCACCTCGCGAGGTAGAGTTGCTGTATCGCAACGAGATTCGCTTCAAATTCGGGACGAGGCCTTAGGCTACTAATGGTTTATTTCTAATTGTTGTATAGACAATCCTTAGCAAAAGTTTTTTATTAATTTTTACAATTAAAATTTGCACACGACGCACCGCATAGTAGTAAATTAGTAACTTTTTTACCGGCTTTGTACACTTTCTAAGTTCTAACTACAGAACTCAACAATAATGTAAGTACACTACGTAGTGATTGCTTTTTTCCGCAGCAGCAAAGTTGAAGCACGAAGAACAATTAACGCAACAAGGAATGATAAACCATTAACAGTTTCGTCTGTCAATAAAGTTAGAGGCAAAAAAAAACAGCAACGAAATAACTCAACCAAATAACCATACAGCACTCAAACGTTCTGGTAGACATTGTTCTGCTTGATAAGCGGCTGTCCCGCATCGATCGCGTTCTGCGGAAGCGCTTTCTGCCCGGTGGGCACGAAGTACATAGGCTGTCCCTCCTGATTGCAAACGAGAGCCTGCGCTCCGGGATACGTCCCCGGAGCCGGGAAGACGATCTGCACCACCTCCAAGGCCTTGGGCATCTTGCACAGATTGATCCCGGCCGCGATGGCCTGTCCCAGGTTGGCCACCACCATGAGCATATGCAGACCGAACTGGACGCATGGTCCCAGATTGATGAGGGACAGCGCGATTAACGGCGCCCCGCCCGCCGTCCCCAGAATGCTCATCACGGCGCAGACTATCAGGATACGGCGTCGCGAGCACGTTGGAGTGTCCGCTGGCAGACGGTCACCGGCCTTGATGCCCACGATTCCTGTGAGGACGAAGAACGTTCCCAGTGCAAAGAACACCGAGCCGACGCGGGTGTAGGCCACGGCTCCGTAGCGCAGGCGCCGGTTCCCGTAGGTTGGGAATGCGATGAACCCTGCAAAGCGTAATATGTCGTTGAAATTCACAAAACACAAAAAGAACGGTTGCGCATCAGTTTGTTTTGCGGTTTACCGATAATGTCGTTCATTATCAGCGTCACTCCGACGACAATCTGGATAATCCCGAAGACAACCACGGGGATGCGGTTCCACAAACGAGTGGAGTGGGGACAGAATTTCGCGGTCGGTTCCTGCATTATGACTGCCAAAACTCTGACAGGATATTGAAAACAGATAAGCAGCTTTGTAGCTTGTTACCTTGTAAGAAAGAAATTCCTGCTTTCGTCAGCGAGAACAGTTTGTCCAGACAGTCAAACAAAAATTAAGTAATGTAACCAGTGACCACTAACCAGTGAGTTAACTGCGAGCGTGCAGTCCTGCAAGCCTGCAACTGGTTAAACTAGCTACGGTACCGGTGAGCAACTGAGTAAACCGTAAATCAGTTAGGTCCTGAGATATTTACGGTAAACCGTTAACATCTAAGGATCCTAACTGATTAACAGGAATAATGTCGAGAGGTAAACCGTTCACCTCTCGACACTTATTCCTGTCCTCCCTGCGCTTTTACTTACTAACTTACAGCTGTGCCGATATATATCCATAGTCACAAAGCAAGAACATAGGACACAATGCACATTTCGCATTACATAACTCGAACACAAAAAAAACAAAAACCCGGAAAGCCTTAGAAAGGCCACTGGAAAACAGATGAGAAAGTTAAGGATCCAGTGGCTCGGAATTTGCGAAGAAAAAACCGTAAGACATCTCTAAACATCAGCACTTAGAACTTATCTCACTTGATGTCAGAGCCTCAGACTTAAGTACTATTATCAGCTGTGACTCCTGTGAGCGATCAACAAAACAATTACTTAAGTCAAGTTAAATATTTAAGGAGTAAGGACAAATCTAGACATAGCTTTCTTAGGAACCAAAAACGCTGCAGCTGGAACATTGGCTATTTCGTACTTACTGCTTACCGCTTACGGAGTCTTAAGTACTCGTACTTACTTGTGCTTATCCTTAGATAAACGGGATGTCCGAATAACCGCTAATTATGCACTTTCAGTTAATCGTAAACAAAACAAAAGAAAAACAGGTTCGTCAGATAGTAACAAAAATTTAGAGCAGCACGTGCTGATACCATTTTGTGAATTTTCAATTTTAGAACAGTTTTGCCTGTTTTGGTTTTCCAAAATTGATCCCGGCACAGTGCTCAGGCAACGGTGTACGTTTTGCAGAATCGGTGGCGAACGGGCCGAACCGGCTGATCAACAGGCCGGACCGTGCTCGCTCTCCTCGTAAATCACCAAGCGTGCACTCACAATTCCGGATTTTTTTCCTACATTATTCGCTACTATTCATTAGGGAGAGTTTACTATTAGGGAGAATTTTCTGTTGCCCCATTTTGCAGTTTTTAGTTTGTTCTGCTTCCAACGTCCCACCGCGTTTATTACATCGTTCGACCAGACTTGAAGTCCCTTTGGGGTTGTCTGCTCTTGTGCCGTAATAATAATAATAATAATAATATAACCGAAATAATTGTATGCGCATAGTCGGCATAGAAGATTCGTATCACATTTTCGTGTCCCAAGTTCCAACTACGTAGAACTTCGCCATAAATTTACTTCCTGTAATTAAAAATCCGGAGATTTCGACCGTACACCATGAAATGAATGTGCAATCGGAAGTGTCAAATCGCCCTTCTTTTATTTACATTGTACACAGATCACCATAAAAACAGCAAATCTCTTCAAAAACACACAAAAGATCTCACCAGAAATACAAAATAAATTACTCCACCCCCCACAAAACAGATCAAACTTCCCACAACTGACTCTTCGGCTCTATCCTCATGGAAGCCACACTTTTCGGCCTCTGCACCGACAACTGACTGCTGGAGGCGTGCAGATCCGCGGTGCTGGCACTATTCCCGGAAACGGAATCTTTCGTGGCTTCCGACAGCACGCGCACATGGCTGACGGTGGGTCTGGGCGCTGAGGCAGGTAGATTGCGGAAGTAGCGGTTAATCAGCGCGTTCTTCTCGGCCAACTGCTGCTCCAGCCTGGCAATACTACAAACAAACGAAAACAAATTCAGGATCAATAATAAACGAATAAAATACTGTAAAATATCCTTCGATGTACCTTTCCTGCAGTTTGCCGGTGTCGGCTGGAATTTCGGTGCCTTCTAAAGAGGTCCTTGTGGGATCGACAGCGGCTTCCGCTTTATTACCGGAACTGTCGGAGTTGCCGGAACCAGACAGGTGTCTGATTTCCTGTTTTAAATTGCTAATTTCCAGCTCCATCTGAGCACGCAGGCGTTTTTCGGTGGCTTCGCGTTTACTGGAGGCTAGTTGTACGCTGGCGAGGGCCTGCTGGACTTCTTGAAGTCGGTCGTTGGACTGTGTGCGTTTACTGAGCTACAAAAAACACAAAATAAAATTTTGGTAAACAATAAAAGTCTAGTATGCATATCTGTATACAACAATACTCACACAGCATTATTCTATAAAAAAATATGTAATATCACTGCAATTATCCTATGCAGGTAAACAGATGTCAAGTGCGAAAATTATTTTAAACCTCGGAAACGGCGAATAATCCAATAAAGTTACAAACTTACAATGACAGGAACTACGCCGAAAGTATTTTCTGCTGGTAAAAGTATTTACCAAAGAATTATAATTTTGCACTCGATCAAAACGGGTGTCTAATAATTGTGATAGAGTTAGTACAGCGGCGTACCTCTTCCTCCAGTGCGGCAATATTAGCTTGTGCGCTGTTGAGGTAACTATCCAGGATACCAATGTGATTCCGCTGTTCGTCGAGGGTTGCCCGCTGTGCGGCCAGTTCAATGTCCTGCCGTTTGCGGCCCTCTATTAGCTCTTTATCTGTGGAAATAACGAAAAACAGTACAAACCATGATTTAACCATCCTCTATTACTTACAATAACTCTATCACAATTATTTCTACGGTTATTAATGTAAAAGGCAAAAAATGGTCCACCATCACGCGGTACTATATGCCTGCCCAAAATTTATCTTGCTGCAGTTAATCTTGACTTTTATCCTTGTGCGATGCACCGACGCGCTCAAAATCGTGTTGATCGGACGATCAACACGATTGTTCAATAACTAATCACTTCAATGCTATGCATATCAAAAACGATTTAATGCTCTACGCACGTATCAGAATCAAAAGCCAAGCAGTCATTTGATGCGATATTTTTGAGTGCACAACATGTACAGAATAATCAGGTGCAGCCGTAAAGGTAAATATAAATTATATAATTATTGTAAAGGTTCGCAAAACCAGTTCATTTATTTATGCTGCTAGCTCACAAAGTAGAATAACGAAGAAGACATTATTTTCCAGAAATGCTACCTACTTTGTGCGGTCAAGCGCGAAACAGCCAACTGGAATTCCTTCACCGCCGCTTGGTAATCGACTTCCGATACTACCGGTGAGCGTTGACTAATCTGCCGCGATAAGGCATCCACGTGTTCTGCAACAAAACGTAGATAATAATATAGATATTATAATAATATAATAAGCAACACAAGTACAAAGTCTTAGCGTTACATTTATAGCGAAGGAATTTCTGGCTTACTTACAACCGTAATAAAATTCTCGATTATGAAATAGCCATTAACCATAAGAATGTCAATATGCAACCCCCGCTGACGTAAATCAAACTACAAAATTAATGTTAACTGTGCAGACGCTCTCATAGCAAATAACTACTCTGTATGTATAAGACAGGGAACAATCTACGAAAATAGTACTCACTGAAAAAAATAAACGAGGTCACTCAGTAAAAACTGGTATAACTCATGAATTGTTCTCGGAATCATTACATTACATCGAATGGAATGTGGCCGGTAAAACAAAAAAGAATTACTAATTGCAGATCGTTAATGAGAAGAAATCGAATTCGCACATCAACAAACAGTGCGTTAACATGTTTTAGCCGAGCAAAAATGAATATTCAACAGCAGGTGGGCATCGCTAAACAACATGGGCGGAAGAAACACTTGACCCACTTATACATGATCATAAGTTCCGCAGTAAAATCAACAATAAAACTCAATGACTACACTTGTTGCATGTGAGGAATGATATAATTTCATACCATTGTGGCACCGTGAGAAAAACCGACTAGGGGTAATAGTAGGATATTATGCTGAAATGATAGTGGAATAAAAGCGATGATTAATTTTGGCGTCGCACCCTGAATTAAATTTATTACTTATACGATGACAGTTCCACCGATCAATATCAATACGAATTTAAACTACACAATCTCCAATGGATCTACAGATTTAAAAAAAGAAAAAACGCTCGACTGACCTCTAAGCTGCTGATTTTCTTGTAGTAAAAGCTGTTTTTCCTTCTCCAACTGGGACCGGATAGCGTTTTCCAAGGCTTCCCGCTTCTGTGTGGATTTCTGCAGATGGGAATATAACTGCTGTATGTTATCCACTTCCATTTCCACCTAAAAGCGCGATAAAAGCCGCATGAATTAACTGGAGAATCACGACGCTAGCATTGTTTGCAGCGGGCGTTGTAACACTCAAGTACAGTACAGTTTTCAAATATATGTAAACCGAGAGTAAAATTTAAAGTTTAACGGTACCACCATCCGTTTTCATGCACAGAACGGACCTACAAAGACAGGAATAAGATCCAGCCGGCGCTTAAAGCCACCGGAAACGCTGCACTATATGCTAGTAATTTGCTACGACTATCCTACTGTACTAAATAGCGTAATTACAGTAGCAGCGATTTCCTCACCAATTTTAATACAACAACGTAACGGTGTAGAACAAATTCAACAATTATACGAGTACATCATACATACATGTCAATATATCAACAGGAAACACATTTTTTTATACTACCTTACTTTAAAATCTTAATGCAACAGGTGGTTCTAAATCCACCAGCAGGCTACCGGAAAGATAATATTAACTACCGTGTTAATTTAAACACTTCAAAGTAAAATATTGTAAACTGGCAAATTCCGCTGATCTCCGTAATATACGAGTATTTTACCCAGTTCGAGTTTGAAAAATAAACATTCAAACATGCCAGAGCTGTCGACATAAGGAAACTAGACAGCTGTTTTTAACATGGCCAATTCATTTCAAATATTAATTTTCATTCGTGCTTAGACTCTGTATTTGCCAGACCTGTTCTATACATTTGTAGACACCAAAACGCGACAGTAAAATCAAACCTCCCGTTCCCGCCAAGTGTTCGATTTACTGGTTGCTGGTTGCATATTAAAAATACCGGAAAACTCAAGACTGCTCTAATTTTAAACTGCGGGCATCGAAGTATGTTTCAAAGGAGAGGTCCGCAAAAACACGAGGAAAATACACTAATAATAAATGATAACGCTGTTGAAAGAAGCAGTAATTTTATATAAATTATATGCTTGCCCTATCGGTATTAACGATAAATTGTGATGTTTTCAAATTGTGTCATCTGAAGCGGAACGCAAGAACCAACACCAATAATCGACCAAATGCAAAAAATAAAAAATGGTAAAGATAAAAATATGTAAACACGAAAATATAGCAGAGTCAGTTGTTAGCGTATCAAATAATTAGTGCTGCCTCTGTTGGTATAATTAGTGTACTCTGTATAAGGCTACAGCACCGGAAGTACAGATACGCGTATATAGTGAACTTCAGCATAAGTAAACTTTATTTTTTAAAATTAAAACAACTACTCTAAACAATAAATTAGTGCAACAATCAGCCAAGCGAAGTGGGGTGTCGACAGTAATATTTTTAAAATTTAAAACTGCGCTCACCTTCTGCATCTTGGACAGTTTGGCAACCAGGCCTTCAATATCCTTCCGCAGCACCGCGTTCTCCGTCAACACACTCTCGACACTGCCCGTTTCCGTCCCCTTGGGACTGGGTGTATGACTGCGGGACCCTTCGGCCACGGGTTGCCTGGCTAGTTTGGCATTCTTCTGATAATGCCCGTGCACGACAGGCCGCACTTGCGACATCATCCGGCTGGGCATGGCGGCGCAGTGCAGCAACTGCTCCGTGGAATTACGCTTAATATCCCGCGTTAAATACTTCAAAATATCCGAATCCTCCAGATCCCGCTGCTGCAGCTCCTCGTACGAAGTCGAGCCCATTTTGTGAGCGTCGTCGCTGACGGATGGTTTCAGGGCGTCCAGACTGGCGGAATGCAGACGCGCGTTCATCGTTGAATGAGTTTTGCAGAGTGAAGATGACACACATAGAAAAACGTCTTCAACCACGCTTGATTGCGGCAGCTGTTGCGTTCACGGGCGATTACACGTATGGTCGAAGAATGCACCCGCAGAATGAATGAGTTTATTGATACACTTTAGGTTAAAAAGGTATCTGATTAAATTCCATGACGGTTTATTGTCAGGCAGAACAAGTGGCCAGAATGATCAGCACATCTGGCGGCAACATTTTTCGCATTCCTAACATTTTTAATGACGATGGCGATACAAGTGATACACACAGCCGAGGCCGAGCGAATGGAAATGCAGGCGACGAGCAACACGTTGGCTGAATAGCGTTCATTGATGCAACATTCCTGGGGTGGTCCACTTGACGCGTAACGCACCGTAACGAGGCGAAGGTCCAGCGGAAAATATCGTGTAGCATATTGGCTCCAGTCTGCATCGGCAGCAACTCGCAACAACCGCAAACAATTTTTTCATTTTCGAGCCTGAAACCTGGAAAAATAAACATTAATATTTCAAAATAATCAGTTTTATAGGATCACTTCCGTTCATTTGTGCTTTTGTGGTCAGAAAATCAGAAACCCAAATGATCATCGCAGCTGTGACTGTATTCTGATTGCGCTGGTTGGATACCTGCAGCCAATCACGATCGGCCTTTTTCTAGCAGCATTCGTAAAGGAACCCCCGCTAAACCGAATGTCAGGCATAGAGTTTTTGGCTTCGACATCATCTGTGAGCAGAGCCACTGAGCCAGTTTGAAGATTTTTAAATAATTTAATTTTTAAACATATACTTAGATAGAACCCACATCCTTTAAGTTTCTTCGCTGGAAGATCTTTTTGTTTCGCTCGTTGTTTAATGAAAAGTTGAATACTGTTTTTAGGATGGCATGTGCCACGTTCTTGCAGGTAAATGAGAAGATTTGAAGGCTACGTCACACCCTGCGTTGCGTGAACGAACACGATTGCTGGCGCTGCACAGCACTCCATCATTTCGTTTCTTGTTTTGGTTTGCAGTTCCTTATTGCTCCCTGTTTGATTCAGGTTTTATTAATACCGACACCATAGGAATCTTCTTCCACTCAACTAAATTATTATCGGATACTTCCAGAACCCATTCTTCCAAGACAGAAACGGGAGTCATCCTTGCAGTATAAATTCTTGTTATCTTATTCTTGCCAATTCTCTTACTGGGATCGAAGTCTTCCTTGGATTCTGTCTGCGTTATTTGCATTCTGCCTCATCGCGCACACACCGCCTCCGTCAGCACAACTTAATCAAAGCCACAGGTACAGTGTAAACTCTCTGGTTAAAAACGGCTGACACCGTGACACGCGATGGACATCGAGTGCATCCCCCCACCACCGCCCGAAGAGTTCGAGGAGCCCAGTCAGTCTTCGGCGTACTCCCACCCTTATCACAATCACGCTTCCTCTGCGCTCCACGATGTGCCTCTGCCCCCCGGGGAGACCGCGCATCCGGGGGGCTACGGTGGCGCCGCCACTGACAGCAACAGTCGGGGTCTGGAGTGGCAGCGGGCCATGGAGGCCCTCAATCAGTCCAATGCCAGCACGCAGCAGATGGCGAAAAATGCCTATCCCACCTATACGTCGCCCTATGCCATGCCTGCGACACAGTACTACGGGTAAGACTGTAAGAGATATGCAGGTTTGATGAACATTTACTTACAGAATGTGTCGCATTAGAGTCTAATGATTAGACTTTAGAGTTGCTGCAATTATGTAACAATTCCAGTGAAGGCATATGGTAATATTCATGATTTTATCCTCGTTATATTCTTTAACCTTCTACTGAATTACAGAGAGTTTGCAGTGTGAAATCAAAATTTAAAAAATGGAAACGTTAAGGAAAGCGAGTAATTTGATCTGATTGCAGCTTTGAGAGTTTTATCACTTTTATGCGACATTGAACAGTTTTTATTGTTTTATGTCCGATTCACCCCGGATATAAGTACCACTGCACTACGACGCATTACACATTAATATATCACGCATGTGCAGACTCTCGAAACTCGAATGTATACTTCTATGTAAACTGTCGATTGTAAACTATCAGTTCATTAATTCAGGTAGAATTAGTGAGTGTAAAATTTAATTAGTTAGTGATTAAATATTTTAAATACTAATCTCTACTTGGATCATCGTCAGTGTATATATGCGCGACAAATTCATTGTGCAGTTTAAACTTTAATTTAAATTTTAAACGGAAAAATTGTGGATCATTGAGCGTTCGTTGCATTTTTTGTAGCTATGGAACTGGATATTCGTCAGCGTACGTGGCTCCAGCTTACAGTTCCATCTCCGCGTATCCGAACTTTGCAGTGCAGTATGCTCAAGCTCAGACAGCTTCCCACTCCTCCAACTCCTCTTCCTCATCCAACCTCAGTCCCGTTTTCACTCCCCGCGGGGCAGCCGCCCGGCCGCGGCTGCGCGGTCTGTCCAAATTCTCGCCCTACAATGTCCCAGGCAAAGATACCAATCCACCGCAGATCACGTATCAAGCGCCGCCCACCACCTACTCATATAACAGCAATGCCCCCGCGGTAGGGAAAAGCAACGAGCCTGAGAGTATGGATCTGGAAGAGGATAGTTCCGCCGGTGCCATGACGGCTACCCCGTCGGCTACTGGCAGTTTATTCGGCAATAGACTGGCTCGCAAACGTAAGTTCTGTCTGTACGAATACTACTCATGGTCAGTAGCACTTAATGTTGGAACATGTTCTAGAAACTTTTGATAATGTTATCATAATTTTACTTTGCCTTTATAAAAGATTGAAAATTTGGAGCGAATTTTGGAAAATTTGGAACGAATTTTGGAGCAACAAAGGTTGTTGCTGGTTTCTTGAATAAATTTTAACTTTAAACCTTTTAGTTTTCCTTTTACGGTTACGTTTCTGCCAGCGTTTCTTCGCAGACCGTACATTCATCTTAATAATTTTTCATCTGTTGGGGCAAGTTAGCTGTTTGAATGCGTGTTTAATATTTATTTCATGATTCAAAGTGATCATAACAAGAAATCATGAGTTAATTGCGAATTTTTAGATTAACTAGAAGGTTAACATCACTGTTAACGTTTTTGTTGAATTTCCATTGGTTAATTTTCTTCCATCGTGATAATATTTAATCTACTATCACCGTTTTACAATTCTTTTACAATTCAGTAACCCTGTTTGGCTCTGGTTTACAGCAGGGTGTTAATTTGGAAACGTTTTCTTATTGCAGAAGCTCCTGGGGCTGGTGGCATTCGATTTCAGCTGTCGAAGAAAATTCCCACTGCTTCTTCTGCTACGGATGTCAAAGTATCCACTCCTTTATTGCAGAGACCCCCAACACAGTCGTCCAGCAGCCAAGCGACTCGCCTGTCCTTTGCTCAGGAAGACGCCGACACCACCGTCATAACAACCGACACTGGATTTAGCAGGTACTGACTCAGATTTTTGGAATTAGGATTAAATGGTCATTTTATCTATTGCAAAATGCAAATATTGCCGTAAATAAGCAGTAAGCCGTTAACGATTTATTAAGCAATATGAATAAGAAATAGTAGGATAAATCGCAGATTCGCAGTTATTTTATTAATTGTACAGTTCAGATAAAAAGTCAGTGTACATATTTAACTTTGGCTTTGATAAATGCTCAAAGTTCTGTTTTAAAAGTAATTAATTTTTTCCTTTTTTTCATACGTTCTTTGTAATCAGTCGAGCGATGCCAGCCTGGTTTTCGATTTTGTCTGTTTTATTTAACGAAATTAGAATTAGGCACTCAACTTTTACGTTTACTAACATTCATGCAGGACCGGAAACGTATCCCGCTTCAGCTCGGCACCCAAACAAGATTACCCGCCTAGTGGACAGCCGGGCGGGGCTGTTAGCTCGAAAGACTGGCCGCTTAGCTTGCAGTAAGTGTCGAATAATGGCGTAATGATTTTACTTCATTACTTACTTTTTGAAAAAAGCATTGACTGCTTACGCTGTTACGCGCTGGAATTGTCTTAACTTGATTGTTCCACGCTTTCCTGTTTAAGCAATTAAATATTCTCCTCTTTCTGCCTTGTGCTAATGCGGTGCTTTTGATTTGTTTTTCAGGGAATACGTCACAAAGGCCATCGAAGTGACCCCGCCGGAGAAACGTGAACAGGTTATGCAAACGATTACTATGATGATTACCAACGCGTACAAAACCAATACCATATTCACCGTCAAATGGGAGAATGCGCCCATGCCCTAGTAAGTTTATGGTCGACGACAAAAAATTATCAGAGTAAAATTCGCAGTACATAAATCTAAAGCAGATTAAAAGACTGAGCTGCAAGAATTTTATGCGAAAATTGATTTACTCGCACTGAAGTGTTTATGGAACTTCTGGTATTCTTCAGTATATCTGATACGCTTTCTTATTTTTTAGTTCGAACGATAAAGGTTCGGAGATCTTTAATTTGAGCCCGAAACGGGAGAACGAACGGCCGCAGTCGGTCAACAGCGGGTCGACGTCGTCGCGTGGTGGCCGGCGCGGCAGTAATCGGCGCACGGGCAGCGGCGGCCGGTACGGATCGGATTCGGAGGACGATGACGACTCTAGTTATTATTCAATTAAGCCGGGTAGTGGTAGTGCTAAGGAGAGTAGACGGTTTAATGCGTCGCCCAGTAAGAAAACGCAGCAGGATAATTCCGCACAGGATTATATGCCGTTGACGGGTAAAGGGCTCAGTTTATCCGCTGGCGCCAAGGGACAGAAGGCCGGCAAAGGCAAAAAAGCCGCTCAGAGGTATGTTTTCTATGGTTTTGTGGTTTTTTCCCCAAATTGTACTTCACAAAGTTAATTTTGCTGCCAGAGGTAAGTAATATGTTTGTCGCTCTGATATCAGTGGAAATAATGAATTATTCATTTTGTGTGAATTTTAATGTCATGGTAAAGAGTGCCATAAGAATGTTCAGACGTTCCTGACGCGACTAGTATGAGTGATTATTGTGATTTATTGTTTGCGTCAGTTGAATTTGAAATCGTTGTTGTTAAAATAAGATTCACTGGAAAATTGGTCTATTTTAATATATTAATTTAGAATAAAATATTACCTGCGTAATTTACTAATTTAGATTAAATCCCCACAAATTAGATAATTTTTATCCTGATTCTGTAATCTGGAAGACTCTTTTGGTTTGAATGCCTTGATGCGAATCATACATGCTTACAGCGCCCGTGGTAAGTTAATGGGTATGGGCACCGAAGCCCCGATGACGGCCGCCGAACTCGAGCGTCTCCGCCGCCGGCAAGAGCGCTTCGGCGACCTGTTGACCTCCGACGCCCCCGACTCCCCCGCCGCCGACACCCCCGTCCCGTCCCTGCCCAAGGCCAAAAAGGCCTTCAACACCGTCTCCCCGCTATCCTCGCTGCGCAGCCAGAAACCCAACCGCTCTATCTCGGCGCCGCGCACCATCATCGGCACGTGCCAGACGGTGGAGAAGGACTACTTCCGGTTGACGGACCACGTCGATCCGGCGCAGGTCCGCCCGGTGTACATCCTGGAGCAGGCGCTGGATCTGGTCAAACGCAAATGGAAGGCGGAGAAGGAGTACCGGTATGCGGAGTCGCAGTTGAAGAGTATGCGGCAGGATCTGCGGGTGCAGCACGTCTTCAGTCCCTTCACGGTGGCCGTGTATGAGACGCATGCGCGCATCGCCCTGGAGGTCGGCGATCAGGCTGAGTTCACGCAGTGTCTGGCGCAGTTGGAATGGCTGTACGATGTGCTGATGAAGACGGGCGGGGGTGGGGAGCAGCTGGTCAAGGGATGTGAGCATCGACGGGAGTTTTTGTCGTACAGAATTCTGTATGTGATGAGGCAGAATCGGACCACAGGTACGCTATACAAATAACACAAATTAGAATGTGAAAATTAAAATAATACGATATAACATCTCAAATTAAATACTGATGGTTTAAATTAAATGATATAAATTAAAAGATGTTTCCGATAAAACTAAATATGAAAATGAAAAGCAGGGTTAAAAAGGAAGTTCATAGGCATGTGTTGAAACGGAAATGTACTGTAGAATAAAAAAAGAATTTCTGAGGAATGTTTGACTGACTTATTCAGCCTATGATATTCAATCTAGACCTAGTATTTTATAAACTTATCAGCTATTGGCTTTGATATTTTTATCTCATGTGAAGTTCCAAGTTTGTTGAGTTCTCCATCTTCGTTAATGATTATGGAGAAATGATCTCTTGGTAAAGCGAAGTAAAACTTTCCGATTTTAGTGAGTAGTATACGTGCTTTTGTCGGATATTGTTTTTGTCGGAAAGTTTACAGATAGTGAATTCTTTGCCGACCCGACGAAGTTGTGAATGATCGTAGATGCGGCCAAAGCGCGTATGAATCTGTCAGTGGATGACAAGAAAGACACGTGCATCGCCTTTGCCTTCTCCGTGCTGTCAGCCTACTTTGCGGGTGATTATCAGCAGTTTTTTACATTTTATAAACTTGCTCCTCTTATGGCTAGCTACGTGATGGATGTGGCCATACCGCAGTTCCGCCAAAAGTCCCTCATTAAACTGTGCAATGCGTAAGTCGATCTCCTCTCCAGTAATGCTGATTAATTAATATTATTTTGTAATAATAATTCGTAATATGAATTAAATGAATTAATCGGCAGTATTAATTAATTTTTGTGTAGCATAATTCGTAATATTAATTAATTTTGGCGTTGTGATTTGCAGGTATCGTCCCAACTTGCCCGTGATGGCCTTGAAGGAGTTATTGTGTTTCCCCACCGAGCGGGAGATGCGCGACTTCCTCAAAGCCTACCCGAAGATGGTGTACACGTGGATGAACGGGCTGGAGGAGATCGACACCAAGGCCTCGCTGACCATCGTCAAAGCCGGCCCGGAACCGGTCACCGATGGGCCCGTAGTCAAGCCGACGCCCATTACACCGCAGAAGACAGGGAAAACCGGCAGATTTCGGGCTAAGGTTAAATGAATAACGTTTTTAATCTTGTTTTCAATTTGGCTGTGATAGCGGTGATGCATAGAATAACGATGGGAATTGTGTTTCGTTCGTCGGCTAATGGCCATGAGAGAGAATCTGTTGTAATGTTTAAGTTTGTTTTTATTTTAAACGGGGAGGTATTTTGTGCTTGTTTCGACTATGTTTTTTAATCTTCTAAGTTGTTTTTGTGCCGATGTACATTATTGTGGGCACCGTCGAACGATGGTTGGTTCATCTGTTGTGTTGTGGCGTAAATGCACATTATGCGAGCCGAAATGGCGAAGAAAAGCGCGCTTTATATGATGCGGTTGGACGTCGTGCATGGTTGTTACAGCACAGTTCGTTGGAATTAAATCTCGCATCAGTGCTTAGTATATCATTTCAGGTGTTGATGTTGTCGCAATTAACACACCCACCGTTTTTTAAAGAAGACAGTTCAAAATTACTTTTTCAAATAGCAAATGGCGCACAGATGGCTGGTGTTGGTAGCCAATTCGGTATGCAGTTGATGAAGATGCTTAAACACGGCAAAAAGGCAAATCCAAATCATTATTCGCAAGAGCACTCGTTGTCCTCTCCGGTCCAGTCGCAGTTGCTGGCCTGGACAGTGAATTCAACGGTGGCGCCGCCACTGAAGGATGGAGAAGTGCGCAGATGACCAGTCCAAGGGAACTAGGTTACAAAGAAAAGTTGCTTAATAAAAGAAGGCAATCAAGAAAAACTGGCTTGTACTTACGCCGGAGCAGCCGTGGGTGGCGCAGAAGTCGTTCATGGCGGTGTCGATGACGGGGTAGTCGGTGGGGCCGGCGGTGATGAGCGCCACTACATCGTGCACGTCGTTCCAGGTGCAGCCGGCTTCGTTGAGGATCTGCTCCGTCAAGCTCATCACCTGGATGGCTTCGTTGTAGGTGCCGCCCGGACTGATGATGGTGCGGTTGGCGAAGGAAGTGAAGGCGCGCACCGAGGTCATGAACAGGCTCTGACCCACACGGACGGCGTACCTAATTAACAGAACAAATTACAGCCAACGTCGGCTATGACTTGTAACCAATAAAGATATTATTTTGTAAACGAAATGCTCAACTTAGAAATCAAAATCCTTGTTAATTTTTATTGTTATCACATTGTAAAGAAAGATATATATTGTACATATTTGTAAGTGACCTTTAGCACGTTAGGAACTTAATGATGATTAAGGGATAAAAAGTCATTATGAATGTGTCCCGTTAGTGGATTATATATTATCATTTACGAAGAAGGTGTAAACGATTAACGTATGATGTGCAAAAGATTATTTATGCTATTTGGATGAAAAAAGTCGCAAAAGTAGCAATACACATGTATAAGGCATAAGCTGGTGACCTTATTATTAAGTACACAAACATAAGTATCTGCTGGCATGACCTTTATGCTGTCGTTGGTATTTGGTGCAAGTAGGAAACTTACGTTAGCTTTCAAAAAGATACAGAACTTACTGCCACGGCTTGGTGGTGGGTTTGGTTGGTGCCACCGACGAGGAAATCGGGACAATGTAGCGTTTCCACGCACTGCAGCATTCGGAGTGTCGTCGGTGATGTCCGCCAGCCACTGCAACAAAAGCAGCATAATGAGCTAATCCATGACCGTTGCATCAGCGAGTAACATCCACTAACACGCAAAAGCTCAGGATATGCAAAGGTCACTTACCGCTAGTAGCTGCAACCGCCAGCAAAACAGCCAAGATAGCCAACTTCATGGTGGATGGCGAGGAAAACGGAGGACTGTGACGAGAAACGAAGTAAAGACTGAAATGGAACTTTAGACACGATGTAACTGACGAAAGCTACGGATTTTGCAGCTCGCTTATATACTGTGAATTTTCCATACTGCAAGCCAAGTACTCTGGTCTGGAGCACAGGGATAAAAAGTTATGTCAGCAATCAAAATACGGCAGTAAACCGTAAGCTAAACCGTACTACACATGGCTCTTATGCAACCAGTAAAACGGAATATGCGAAGAAAACGATCCCTGATATCAGTGAATATGGGAAACTGGTGCTGGTTTCAGTTTGTTTGCATGTGCCTTGTTACGCGTTGACGTCCGGCTTTTCAATGAAGAACCGATAAAGTGCGAACGCTTCCAAAGACATTACCGTTTTACGACCGTTTTGTCGGCTGATTGTTACCGGAATGTGGAAACTGAGAATCACGGGAACAGTAAATGCATATAACGGAATTATGACCGTTTGCTCACGTTTATCAGCGAGGCGCCCGAATGTGTTTGTAAATAGCGGCGTACAGCCGACGGATTAAAGCAGTGCACCAGGTTTCTCTGCCAAATGGATAAATTTCCGCTGTAAAACCGGTTATCGAACACTGTAAATATTGCCAAGGTCGATACCGTTTAATCAAGGTCTTTTGTGTAAGCGTTCAACTGACCGTACGTACAAATGCAACACCTGTATTAATACCAGCAATTTGATGTACTGTAAACCGTACAATTCATTAATATTGTCCACAACGTACATTTCATGTAAAAACATTAAAGTGTTTGACGAACACAGTTTGCAGAAAACTGATCATTCTATTTGACACAGGATACGCATTTCAAATGAACGTAAAAAACTCGCTGTTCAGAAACTTCTGGAAAATTCTCAGCAATAAAAGCGCAAGATCAGCTAAAAAAATTATACAACTGATGAGACAACTGACGACGTAAAACATAACAAAAAGACGAGTAAGCCGAGCGTTGCCGGTTGCTTCCACATTTGCTGCTTATCGCAGATAGTGGCACAAGAACGGTCTTGGTTCGCAAAAGAGTCGAGTGACTTCTCGGCCGGTGGTCACCGATCTGTAAAAAATGCCTTAAAACGTCAAAAAGTGAAACCAGCAACGGTTAATTCGAAACTGGCAAAGACTCTTGATTATTCTCTCTTGAACGCAGTTTATATTTTCGTGCTCTCTGGCTTTTTCAGCTCTATCTAAATGGATTAATTTTGTTTGAAAATTCGGAGGTTTTTGTAATAACTGATCATATTCTTGGAATAACACTGTAAAAGTAAAGTCACTTTAGAACCCGACGAAATAAAAATCCAGCAACGACATTAGTAAACACTAAACATTGCAGAAACACCGGACACGATTCATTTCCCATGGGACTGACTTATCTTTCAGCTGCCATGGCCATCCGCTTATTTCCGTTTGGCACTCTTTGAGTCTTACCGGTTAGCTGGGCTTGCTCTTTCCCATTGCGGTAGCTGGGCGGACGGGGATCAACGAGAGGAACAGCGGCCACTTTCCGCACCGGCGCGGGAACATCATCGTCCAACGGTACCATATTCCTGCAGTCGAATACCAATTTAAGTACCTACGTTATTACTCAACAACAATCATCATCCAAATACAGATGCTACCAATAAAACCATAAAATACACCAACTATTATTAAGAAACACTAAATGCTCATTACTTTTCCGACTAACAGGAAGATTATCAGGATAGTTCACAAATAACGAGAACATTGTACATCTTACCTCCACATTTTCATTTGTTCTTTCCGGAATAATCTATGCTTTACAGGATAATACTTAAATACGGTCTTAAAAATGAATCCAGCCAGTAAGGCTTACGCTGCAAAACGCTGCATCGTAGCAGCAGCATTCGGATTCTCCTTGTTCCCATCAGGTATCACGTTACATTCGTGCTGATAACGAAACGCTTCCGTGGCGAAGGCGAGACGACAAGGACGGGCGAAAGGTTCAGTCTGAAAAATCCTGAATTAAAAAAAGCGCAAACTAACAGGCTTATGGGCGACAAAACACGTGCGGTAGCGGCCATATTGGTACGGCAACGGATTGCGCTGGTGGAAAAGGAGGAATGGGAGCGATAGCAGCCGTGCGCGTTCCGGGAGTTGATGAATTTCCATGGCGATCTGCTGCAGAGAAAAGATCAGGACGGCGGCTCGGCAGTTGGAAGAGCAATAATGTTTTTGGCGCTTCAGTTTAGTAATGCATATGCCAGAGTTTCCAATACTTTTTGTACCTGTATGCGTTGTTGAGTGCACATGCACACTGTGTACAAAGCATGCGCCCATCGTGCGATTTTCCCCGTTTACAGTACATAATTAAATTTTATGTTAAATTATGATAATTTAACATAAAATTTTAATTTTGTCAAAGTTTATCTCTTGTTTTCGTACGGGCGCCAGCTGTACATAACACCTGTTGTATATTATTGGGTTTCATTCATTATGAACCGATGAAGTTCGAGACAAGACAAACCATTGCTAAACATTAACAACAGTAAAAGCTTATTAAATCCTTCTGCCCTTTCATTATTGTACCTGCCAGGCTGCCACAGATGCCACCAATTGTATATTGTACTACGTTTAACTTACTGTATTAACGATAAGGTTTTTACCAATGAACAATTATTTTTCGGAATGTGTGATGGATTCAAAACCAAAGACTCTTAAGTATACCTCGAGTATACGTAAATCGTATTTCAAAATGCGGAAATTCTGAAACCCTTAGAATAGAGCAGATTTTTTACTGGCAAAGGGAATTCTGCGACATCTACTGTAGCCGACAAGCGGTACTTCTGTCTGTTCAAGTACAAGTACTTACTTTACGGGTTTTAACGCGTTACCGGCCGGAGGCGTACTGTACAGGTTTTTGCTCTTGTGTTGGATCTTACGTTCGATAACATACATCCTTCATACTGGCAAATGGTGTACTGTACTTCGTTATTTATGTACTTTTAAACAGTTCTTAGTTTTTCGAGATTTTATGTGGAATAGCAAAAGCAGAAATTTGAAATTCTGCTGTATGCATAAGTATGGATTATCTGTAGGGGGAATTTAAGGGCTGGGGCAAGCACTCTCTGTACTTGCTGCCGTCACCCTGCTAGTGTTTTACGTTGTGGCTGAACATGGAGATAAACAATATGATGGATCCTTGCTGGCGAATGGTGTACTAGTACTTCGATATACATGCATGTACTAACTAATTTGTGTTTTTCCACTACTTTAGATACGTACCACATAGTCACATACAATCTGTATGTGGTACGTATACCTAAAGACTAAAGTAGATTCATTTTAAGTTACTTCGGCACCAGCAAACTTAAACTGTTAAAATCAATGAAAATTCACGTAGGTACCTATGTAACGCTTGTCGCATGGCACACCACACGCGGGGTGCATGAGCCGTAAGTACGTCAGCAACAAGCGCTCTCGCTTCACGATCGCAGCCTGATCTAGTGATCTGCACAGCTGACAGCTGATCGTCATTTTTCTTTACCACTGCACTGACATTGAATATTGCTGCATATTGCATCTGGTTTTGTGGATAAATGGTGTTAATGAAGTGGTGGTGGTGTTAATGATTTTGTATTCCGTCGTGCTCTATCCCCTTTCTCACATTATATCGTGCTTTTGGTGGAGAGTTCTCCGAGCTGCTTAACAGGGAGAACGTCCTGCATCGTCGGTTCTTCAGCTTTGGTCTGCATATCAGTGTGCAGTGTAAAGTGTTCATTACTGATAACAGCTGCAATGGCAGACCGTCAGGAACCCGTTGCTGGCATTATCGACCATTTGCGGCGCACGCTGGCCAGTGGTAATCACAGCGACGTCCAGTTTACGGTAGGACGGCAGTTTGGGGAAGTGAAAACGCTGCAGGCACACAAGTACGCTGGATGCTGGATAGTAGATACGGTGGTGCATGGCCAGCCAACGCGGATGTTTGTACGGAATTTAAGGTGGTAATTTTGCAGGTTGGTGTTGAGCATCAACAGTGACGTCTTTGAGCGGATGTTCTACGGGAGTCTGTCGGAAAAAATGCGACGCTCCCATCGATGTTCCTGATATTCTGCCAGACGCTTTCCTCAACATGCTCAGGTACAATACGACTTTACGTAAAAGTGGGTTTCTCGTTCTTGTGATTGAGAAATGGTTTTGTTGTATTTGCGTTTATTTACGTTAGCTTTATGTATTCGGATACCGTGGAACATCTGGATATGAGCAACGCTGTGCAGACCATGTTTTGTGCCGTGAAGTACCACATTCAGCCGCTGTTTGATCGGTGCTCGGAGTTTATCGTTGGTCAGCTGAACGCGGAGAATTGTCTGTCTGTTCTGCAAAGTGTGAGTCTACCGATTGTTTATGTGTGTTGTGATTGAAAGCGGGAGAGTCCACGCCAGTGTTTCGTAGGTCAAACTTCTGCATCCACCTACCGTTATCACGAAATGCTTGGAGCCTTGGAACTAGTGGATGAATACTCTGAAAACGTCTTGCAGTCGGAGCAGCTGATGTCCGTTGACCGTGACATCTTGGCGATGATTCTCGTACGTGATACACTGTCGGCTGCGGAGCATCTCATCTACGAAGCTGTCGAAAAGTATGTGGTGAAGAGTGTACTTTTTCTACGGCATTCATTCCAAGAGTTAATGTTGAAAGGCTCGAAAAGGACGAATTTTTCTACGGTTTTGCGCAAACTTTTACTTAAACCCCTGCGCGCATACTGTATTTCCTCACGTTCAGTTAAACGTCGTCCTACTTAATATGATGATGACTTTGGCTGTCTGCATTCGTTTCGGATTTAATTTACTGAAGTTAAATTCAGTATCAAAATTTAACTAACTTTAGGCTCGCAGGATGGTATTACAACGTATGGTAATTAATGCATTGACTTTGAGAATAAGCATGAAATGTGCAGTTATCAGTGGATGCGGTGTCTCACAATCAGTGCGATTCAGTTGCTGACTGCTGAGTGACTGAATACCTGTTTTTTTTTGAATGGACGCGCTATTGTACAAAATCTTTTGCATTTTCTTGCAGGTGGGCTGTGAATGCTTGCCAAATGCGCGAGCTGGATCCATCGGGCCAATCGACGTCAGATGCTGGGTACACTGTATCATGTCAGATTTCCACTCTTGCCGAATGTTTTGTTGGCGGATGGTCCCTTGAAGGTAACACAATTATCAACAGCCAGTTAAACATGATAGACGTCGGTTTTCATAATAACGTGGATATTATAACTTGGTCGTTATTATAAAAGTGTATTGAATGTACTTACTGTATTGGTTTTTGCTGCAATGGGAGTAAGTACTGTATACTGGAATGGAATCCTGGATATAGTAGTGCTAACTGCTATAGATATTTTATAACAGGATAACCATATACGACCCGTATGTAATATGGAGGTTGGCTGTAAACGGGTTTACTGACGATGGAGGAAATGGGGAGGATCTACCGAATGAAGTATGCCACGGAGAAGCCGGTTGATCATTTCGTTGCGGCACGTCGTCAGCCTGTGAAGCGTCTAACAGCCTCCCAGAAAAGTGACACAGCCTTTCGCCACTGGTCTCGTGAAGATTTTTTCACACTATTCACGACCCTGGACACCGGAAATTCGGAGCAATGAAGACACTAAGTCTTGCCAGTGCATGCCGAATGCGTGTGCGCGAAGGAAGCCCTGGAGAATGGAGATACTGGCACTTCCTCGTTTTCTTTGAAGATTCGGCGATGATACACAATCAGAATATTATCGGAAATACCGTGCTGCTATTTTTTCTGCTGTGATATTATGTGTTTAAAGCGTACGTGCTCACAGTTCTGTTTAAATTCTGTAGGGTTTTCTTATTTTGTGCGAAATGATTCTTACCGGTTAGTAATTAATTTTTATTATTGATGTACAGTACGTACTAGATACATATTTTACACGTGGCCGCTGTGCTGTACGTACGATACGAAACTGTACTTATACTACGTGTTGTCTTTCGCGTTTTTTGGCAGTAGTTCCATTATTGTGACCATTAATATTACTGCGCAACTGCGTGTCTCCTCGTTTTACGTGGGTACGATTCCTGATTCTTCAGCTTCGGTTGCGAAAACTAGTAGTACTTAACTGCGAATTGCTGTTTGCGTGGCAATCATCAATAGCTACAAATTTACGATTGAAATGGGTACTGTAATACTACTGACTGGTATAGATATTGTAAAAGTTTATACGTATGCTTCAATGTACATACCGCCATACCGGCTTATGGGCACACAGCAATGCTGAGTGGCCGCTGATTTAATTAGCACATTAGTTGTTGTATTGAGGAGTTGTGCCCTACGTGGACATCGCTACGAACCGAATGCCTTTGAAACAGCGGGCTTTATTTGAATTTGTTGAAGGCTCGTTTGGTGGTCAGAGGACATTAAATTTAAGTAAGTGGAACAATACATGCATTGGTGCTCTTGCTAGATAAATCATCTCATGAGCTGTTGGTGCTTTCACACTTAACGCGCCCATAATCGATAACACAATTTCGAAGAAAGAATTAATTCTTATCATTACTGACACTCGGCCAAAAAGGACGATCGCACTATTCGCAAGAGCACTCGTTGTCCTCTCCAGTCCAGTCGCAGTTGCTGGCCTGGACGGTGAATTCGACGGTGGCGCCGCCGCTGAAGGATGGAGAAGTGCGCAGATGGCCAGTCCAAGGAAACTACGGTTACAAAAAAAGAGCCGCTTACTAAAAGAAGTCAATCAAGGTAAAGCACAATGTACATACGCCGGAGCAGCCGTGGGTGGCGCAGAAGTCGTTCATGGCGGTGTCGATGACGGGGTAGTCGGTGGGGCCGGCGGTGATGAGCGCCACTACATCGTGCACGTCGTTCCAGGTGCAGCCGGCTTCGTTGAGGATCTGCTCCGTCAAGCTCATCACCTGGATGGCTTCGTTGTAGGTGCCGCCCGGACTAATGATGGTGCGGTTGGCGAAGGAAGTGAAGGCGCGCACCGAGGTCATGTACAGGCTCTGTCCCACACGGACGGCGTACCTAATTAACAGAACAAATTACTAAAGATAAGAATACAGCCAACGTCGGCCATGACTTGTAACCAATAAAGATATTATTTTGTAAACGAAATGCTCAACTTAGAAATCAAAATCCTTGTTAATTTTTATTGTTATCACATTGTAAAGAAAGATACTGTACATATTTTAAGTGATGAATAAGGGACCAAAAGTCATTATGGATGTGTCCCATTAGTGCATCATATTTTATCATTTACGAAGAAGGTGTAAACGATTAACGTATATAAAATGTGCAAAAGATTATTTATGTTATTTAAATGAAAAAAGTAATGAATAAAGTCGCAAAAGTAGCAATACGCATGTATAAGGCATAAGCTTGTGACCTTATTATTAAGTACAGAAACAGAAGCATCTGCTGACATGACCTTTATACTGTCGCTGGTATTTAGTGCAAGTAGGAAACTTACGTTAGCTTTAACAAAATGTACAACTTACTGCCACGGCTTGGTGGTGGGTTTGGTTGGTGCCACCGACGAGGAAATCGGGACAATGTAGCGTTTCCACGCACTGCAGCATTCGGAGCGTCTTCGGTGATGTCCGCCAGCCACTGCAACAGAAGCAGCATAATGAGCCAATCCATGACCTTTGCATCAGCGAGTAACATCGACTAACTCCTTAATGCACTGGAATCGCAAAGGTCACTTACCGCTAGTAGCTGCGACCGCCAGCAGAACTGCCAGGATAATCAACTTCATGGTGGAAGGTGAGAAAAACTAAGGATAGTGACGGGAAACCAAGTAAAGACCGAAATGGAACTTTAGACACGATGTAACTGACGAAAGCTACGGATTTTGCAGAGCGCTTATATACTGTAAATTTTCCAGACTGCAAGCCAAGTACTCCGGTCTGGAGCACAGGGATAAAAAGTTATGTCAGCAATCAAAATAAGGCAGTAAACCGTAAGCTAAACCATACTACACATGGCTCTTATGCAACCTGTAAAACGGAATTATGCGAAGGAAACGATCCCTGATATCAGTGAATATGGGAAACTGGTGCTGGTTTCAGCTTCTCTGATTGTGCCTTGTTACGCGTTAATGTCCGGCTTTCAACGAAGAACCGATAAAATGCGAGCGCCTCCAAAGACATTACCGTTTTATGAACATTTTGTCGGCTGATGGTTACCGGAATGCAAAAATCGAGAAGCACAGGAACAGTACGTAAATGCATATAACGGAATTATGACCGCTTGCTCACGTTTATCAGCGTGGAGCCTGAATGTGTTTCTAAACAGCGGTGTACCGCCGACGGATTAAAGCAGTGCACCAGGTTTCTCTGCCAAATGCAGAAATTTCCGCTATAAAGCCGGTTTATCGAACTTTGTAAACATTTCCAAGGTCGATACGAGTAATGTTTAGTCATGGTCAATTGTGTAAGCGTACAAATGCTACACATAATTTTATTGCCAACAATTCTTTACACACTTCACAATTCAACGATGCACTTTTCGTGTAAAAACGTAAAAATGTATGACGAACACAATCTACAAAATATCAATCATTCTGACTGACACAGGATACGCATTTCAAACGAACGTACAAAATCGGTGTTCAGAAAATACTTGAAAAACCTCAACAATAAAAACGTAAAACCATCAAACAAATACAATTGATGAGAAAATTGACGACGTAAAACATAACAAAAACATGAATAAAGCTGCGCATCGCCAGGAGCGTCCACATCTGGTGCTTTTCCAGATAGTGGCGCAAGAAAGGTTTTCGCCCTCAAAAGAGTCGCCGGCTACTCGGCCGGTGGCGCGCGATCTGCAAAGAAGTGCGACATGTAACTCATAATTTCAATTAAACGCCAAAATATATAACCAATACGGTTAATTCGAAATTAGTCAAATTATTAACGTGCCATTCCCTTTCAAACGCCATTTGTATTTTTGTTATTCTTTGCCTTTATCAGCTACATGTGATTTTATTAAGTAATGTTACTTTGAAATACGAACAAGCTTTTCTGTGGAAAAACTGATAGCATGAACGGCATGAAACAGGCATTTAAACGTAGAATACCCAATGCATCAGATAGAAATAAGTATTAATCAGCAACGATACTGGAAACTTTCCAGTAACATCGAAAACAACGCACACAGAACTTACTCATCTTCCAGCTGCCGTCCGCTTGTTTCCCGTTTGGCACTGCTTGAGTTTCAGCCGGGCCTGCTCTTTCGCTTTGCGGTGGCAGGGCTGACGGGGATCAACGAGGGGAACAGCGGCGGCCTTCCGCTGACGCGCAGCCGGCATGCGAACATTTTCGTCCAGCGGCTCGATATTCCTGCCGTCAAATACCTCTTTATACTAGCATATTCAACAACGAAGCAACAGCCAATATCAAAAAACAGTACTGTAAATAAATAAGGCTATCATATGCAATACTGCTGCAACTGTTGTAATACAAGGCAAGCATTTTAAACTGTTAAATAGTTTTCAAGATGAACAGCCACGTAGTTAAGGCAGTTAACAAGAAGAGAAAATCTTTGCAGTTCTTTTAATGCGTTCGTTCCGGAAATAATTACAAATATTTCGTAAATACTGTCGTCTTGTTACTGTTTTTATCGCTTACTCTTCGAAATGCTGCATTGCACCATCGGCGTTCTCATTCTCCTTGTTCCCATCGGGTATCACCGTTGCAACAGGGTTGATCGCCACACGTTTCCGTGGAGAAGGCGGGATTACTGGGACGGGCGACAGGTCCAGTCTGTAAAATCTCGAATTAAGAAAACTGCAAAGTGACAATGAAATGGGGTTATAAGCGACAGAAATACGTACGGATATGGCCAAGCTGGTACTGCAACGGGTTGCGCCGGTGGAAAAAACGGAAGAGGAGCGACTGCGGGCGCGCCGTCTTGGACAGGAGCGTTATTCCTATCAAACATAAATGATCAACTGCTACGCATATAACTCGCAAAGTGTCTTGCATAATCTGGCAGCTTAATCGTGAATGTCATAAATTCACAAATAATAATAACGTCCACTGCTTAAGAAGCGTTGTCGAAGCGTCGTTGTAATAATTTCACATATTTCCCAAACCGCAATGGACGATGAAACCGTACGTTTAACACTTTAACAGCTAATTATGACTTAATTACTTTACGTACACAGTAGCGGGCGGATTGGGAAAATGATCGTCAATGTGGACATCCACATCATCCTCCACCAAACCGATCGCATCAAAAAACGCGGTGACGTCCGCATCCAGAGCAGGTGCCGGCGTAACGGGATCCATAGGCCCCGTCAGTCTGGACCAGCATCGCCTCAACTACAAGGAACAACAAATTAACAGAGAAAATAATTTCAAGAAACGAGCTACAAGTTGTGAAATGAAACGGTAATCGACTGCCGTGTCTCCGGCGTATCAGCAGCATACTCTAATAGACCAGACAGTGCAGAAAGAGAAAACGGTACAGAATCACGGAAATTCAGGAGAGCATCAAGCCTTGATGATCAAGGCACAATCACAGCATACGTGAATACGATGGTACGTACTTGTTCATCAATATATCTATATCTATAGAAGATACGTATAAGAGTATTTCTTAGTTCCGTACACAGTTTGTAAAAATACACATTAAAGGATCAAACAAATATATAGCGATGAATTACAATACACGGCTGTTTCATGCGTTGATAACACATTTATTATTATATCGACTATCGAGTAATACCGTAGAAAAACAGAGCAGCCTTGACTGTGGATTCCTTACATGTACAGAATGTACTCACGCACCTTGAACAACACGTAGGCCAGATGCCCCACGAAGGTACAGCAGACTCCGACGCTGACGATGCAGATGCTGTTGACGTAACGCTGCATGACACAGTCCGGATCCTCCAGCATAACCTGGAACAAGCAGAACATCCATACTGATGATGCAGTCAATGCAGGAAGCTGAATGATAATAATTTTCTGCATATTTCACAATTTTTATCATACCCGCCTGGCTTCCCCGAGGAGGAGAAACTGCTTAGAATCCGTGCTCTTCAGAGCGTCAGGATGGCTGCAAATCAGTAATAAATTAATAAAAATAAGTCGTTCCATGTAGTAGACAACTCAAAACAGCAACCACCGATGCGCATGGTAATAAATTTTACAATGTTGCTTAAATTGGTAGAAGCGTCAGTGCGACGGCAGCCAACAGGTCAACGACCAGGCAGCACGGTTAAGCACACGTTCACTGACCAGACTTTGGCCTGCGCTCGGTAGGCCCGCTCCACGGCGTCAGCGGCACTACCGCACGGTATGCCCAGCGTCTCTTCGGCCCAGCGGAAGGCGTTGAGCGATCGGACGTTCCAGAGGATAACCGCTACGACTGCCAGGACGACGGCGACGTGGAGACCCAGTTTGCACAGCATGATCGACACTGGACTGTGCACACGGACAGAAGCCAGCGGAAAATACATGCTCAACAGTCAACGATCAACGCAAAGCAGCACCAGTAAAAGATTAAAATAAAAAGCCAACCAGGTGCAAGTTGCCATTGAAAGGTGAAGCAACTAAACTTACTACAACGAAATTATTCAACGAAAACAAAAAATGCAAGGTTTTGAAAAAGCGAAAACCAAAAACTAAAATTGCCAGGAATTACGCTAACTCGCGTTCGTTGAGTTTTAATGTGCCCTGAAGGCCTGATTGTGACGGTTGAGCACACCTCCTGCCAACTCGTGGCGGTTGTACTGTGCACAGCGTCAGTTACGTCACCTGCTTTACGTACTACCTAGCAGGTGTTCAACGGAATCATACAGCGGAATCAACTCCAGGAATCCCAACTTTTTATTTAGCTCCCGATTACCTCTAAGAAATACCTGTCTTGGCATTTTCTTGAATAATTTTAGATTCGTACCGGATTTGTTAGGTGGTGGCTTGTGGATAGTGGCGCAGCAAGTCAAACCACAGAAAGAAGACGGGCACAGCGTCAGGCTGTCATCAGTAGTCTCTACCCTAGGCAGTCTGAAACTGGCGTTTATCCAATCGCTCAGAAACGAGCAGTTTTCAACTCGCAGGCTAGAGAAGCTGTGTTCTCTGTAGGAAGTAAAAATTTCTTCCGTGAAACTTAACCTGTTACTCCCTTTTTATTAGTTGTTTATTTGGTAACCATGATGCCGGAAATGACCGCGACATCCTGTCCCAGTCCCACTCGTTTGTGGAACCGCGTCCCCGTTATGGTTTTCGGGATCATCCAGATCGTTGGTGCAGTGGCGCTGATGCTGAACGACATTATCGGTAAGAGTCTTACCGATAAACGGTAAACGTCAGGCATGTAAACCCTAAAACGGTGTAAAACACTGTCGTAAAAAGTGTCCTGGCATATTTTAGTGGGGTTGCACTCTCAGGACTCGCAAATTCAAAAAAGATAGATTTCAGTGTTTGTTTTACTTTTACCGTTTCCGAAAACGGACTCCTGGTATAGCGTATAGGGAATAGCAATTGACTTGCGTTTATCATTAAATATCATCCAGTATAGCGTGGCTAACCGAACGGGTTGCAGGGTTTATCGTACTCCCACATCACGAAAACTCCATCTCCTGTCATGCTGATGACTACTCCCGAACTTTGATCACCGTTCGCCGCTATGGATCCATAGTGTATACCCTCATGGGCTCCGTGTTCTGCGTCGTGGGAATGTTCTTCACCATCACCGGCATCCTGGGCATCAAGGCCGGCCAGCGACTGCCACCGGGTGCTCCCCCGTCATCGCGACGCCGCCTTCTGGTCTCCTGTGCCGTGATGAGCATCTTGGGAGCGATGGGCGGTGGGCCGTTGATCGCGGGATCCGTGATCAATCTGGGACCGTCTGTCCAGTTCGGTCTGCATATCGTCATGTTTGTGGCCAACGTGGGGCAGGCCATTGCGGCCGGAATCAATCTGTGCAAGATGCGGCCCAAGACCCTGAAGATGGCGCAGATCGTCTTCCCGCCGCCCGGCGCTTATCCCGGGGCGCAGGCTCTTGTTTGCGATCACGACGGACAGCCCATGTACTTCGTGCCGACGCAGCCCACTGGGCCGACAGCGCCGCCGCAGCAGCAGGGAACCGATGTGGGACAGCCGCTCATCAAGCAGAACAATATCTACCAGACAGCTTAGGCGGCGTTTGTGTTGTCACGAATTGATTCCTTTTCTGTTATGAGTTGTTGTAGCTTATCATACGGATGGAAATTGTACCTGGGTTATTGTTGTGTTTTTCTTGCGATAACTCATCCTCACAAATCAGGGAGATTAATCACTGACTGTTTTCTTATACGGCTTTTCGACTTTTTCTTTTTTCTCGTAATTCTTTGGTTGGCTGCTGATAGTCAAGCTTAAGTGCTTAATCAGTGGTAAATTAGTTGGTAGCGCTGCTTTGATAGAGACGTTGATAGAGACGGCAATGACTTTCGGAATGATTTCCTGTATAGATACATACATTCTGTAATCAGTGTTAATGTACCGTACGGTGTAATACTATACACATCACACAGTATCAGCAGCAGTATCGCAAAATATTAACGATAAGTATTTTCGCGCTTTCTCAGAGTTGTTGTCTTGTTGATATTGTTGTTACTGATCTTGCTAACTTGGTAACCACACAGGTCGCAAAGCATTCACTAAGTATTAAAGTAATATCAGTACTTCAAGGATAAGGTGTAACAGGTAATAACAATTAAAAACAGTTCGCTCGCATACAACCGAGTTGAACCGACCTACTTACTTCTATACTCAGTGTCTAATCACTGCAGTATCGCCATTACTCCATTAGCCTGTAAATAATCGCGCAGTTGTTGAACACAGCAGGGCTTTGCAAAGAATTGCCATAAGAAAATTAGAAACTTTGAAGCTGTACGAGTACCGGAAGGTATGATTCCCGTCATTCCACCAGCAACCGGCCAGCTTAACCGGGCATCGGTGCTAAAATTCGGTGTCTTCTAGTAGTCGGTACGTGTTTGGAGTTGCGAGTTGCGACTACCGTAATGTACCATAATTATCATAATTTTATTATTATTATAGTTATATTGTTGGTAATACAGAAACTGAAATTTTACGAAACTTCTGGTTAGACCACATAAAAACAGGCTGCAGGAACTTAACAAATATTTAAAGTACTTATCCAACTAATTACCACCTATCAACTAACCGTAATATTAGGATTATCTTCGATATCTTAAAGGATTAGTATTCACGAGCCTTTGCACATTCGGCATATGCGAATCTCATAGCGCCCCGCAGCTGCCTTAACGATAATGTAAAGAGAACGGGATCGAGGATGAGCTGCAACGAATATATGATATCAGCAAATACCATTCGGTAAACTTCCGGCACCGTTACATCGCTGAACAGGATGAGAATACTGATGACCTTCGAAGGAGTCCAACATATCAATATGCTGCCAGTCAGCGCTGTTAGAATCCAGAAAGCGTGCCGCGTTTCGCTGGTTTCCCTTTTAACGCTTTTAGCATTGAAATTCTTATCAGTAATGACAGACTGACGAATTTGTAATCTACCGACGCCAACGCTTCTCCTTATGCACAATAAATACGGATACGCTGCGAAAATCACCAGTACCGGCATCGTATTAATCCAAATGCGCAAGAATCTGCGCAGAGTCGGCTGGGCTTCGCTTACCACCTCACATTCGGTGACAGTCAGCATATTGGGCCGAAAATACAGAAAATCGGTTAGCAATAAAGGTGACAAGAGCAAATGACAATAGGCCAGCATTAAGCAGCTGATAATCACTGCGGTCTTCATGGAATGATGGTTGCGATAGTTGAGAGGAAGGTCAACGCCCAAATGCGGTTTAGTGTGATTAGAAGGTGCGCGTGCAGGATAAGGGCTCTTCCTAAGTGGTCCATGTAGATCTTGATGTTGCACAGTGCGGATGTGAAAAACCAACGCACCTGTAGAGATTCCATAATAAGGAAAGGATCCGCCAAAGTTATAAAGATATTGGATAGGAAAAGGGTAATCAGGTAAACAGCGAAGGGCGTGCACAAACTGCGGTTGCTCAGGAAAAGGAACAAAGGGTATGCATTTAGCAAAAGCTTGACTGCGGCAAAAATCCCAAGTAATATGGAAGGTCCACTTGAGATCGGATCAAAGGAACTCGTATTGGAAAAGTTCGAAGGCATGTTCTGACTGTTCATAGCTGCTCACTCCGCAACATACTGTGCTATGATATTCTCGGTGCCCATAGCTTTCTATAATCCAACATCTACCGTAGCATGCAAGACTGAACAGATCCAGAAAACAATTGAATAGCATTCCGCGACATTTTATGAACCTGCACTTTCAAAACTGCACAGAGCTGCATTAAGCGACTGCCAAAATGAATCTCTAGGGGATGCGAACTGTTTACTATCTATATAAGCAAATAATACTGTTTTAGTAAATATTACAACGTAATTTCATTCAGTGATCATGATGGCACTAATAGGATGAGAAGTGCTTGATCACAGTGCAAAACATGCGAATGCGTTGCATGACGAAATGCAGGAGAGTGTGAAAATGATTTGCTTACTCCTAACTTGACACTGTCACAATGCAAAATTGCAATACTCAATACTGCTTTTCGGCTGTATGTTGTGGTATTTTGAAAGATTCACTGATCCGAAACCTTAATTTTACAGTGTCGTTTTTTGTTTACTGCAGATTTCATTGATTGACTATTACAGTCCTTCCTGGTTTGTTGCCTTAAAGTTTCCGATTTGTTTAAAGTTTATCAGGGCAGAAGAGTTTCAGAGGTATAATCGGCATTGGAATCGGCTTTTATCCGTACGCTGCTGCCGTAGAGTCATCGCTTAAAATTAATGTTGTATCTGAATTAATGTTTACTAATTGTTATTTGTTAGTAGTGCGACAAGCAGTATTTACGAGTAATAATACGCAATGATGAAAATTGCAATATCAGAGGAGGTGGCAAATGATAGCGATGTACCTATAATTATAAGCTGGTCGTGACAAATGACGATCAAAGCAATCCGCGTGCGTAGTACAGTATACCAGTCATTTCACATACAATGCTCTCTGGACGATTGTACACGGAACGAGACCATTGTCATTTGCCGCTATCCATTACGATTCGAAGATCGAATGATCCGTTACAATTTGTGACAAGGTGGAGATGCAGCTGCTGGAGTGGGTTATAAAAACAACATCCAACAGAGAAATGCCACCATCAAACAACTCTCTTCCTCACCATGACCCGCCTGCAGCAACGAGCCCTGCGCAACCCTATAACTGTCCTGGCATTCGGCATCATCCAGGTGAGCCAGCCGCGTCATGGTTCTCTGGGTCGGGGTCCAGATAGCGCTGTATTGACCTTTCAATTTTTCAGCGGCTGTGCTGTGTACTGATATGAACATACCACTACTGCACTACATCTATTGCACCAGAGATATCACCCTATACAGAATTTCGATGCAATGCTTGGCCGTTTTTTAACGATTTTTTGTCTTTGATCGGTTCGATGTTACGTTGTACTGTAGTGGATTGCTACTTGAGCTGCATTCGCCCGATCGTTGCATTCCCCTTGCAGTAGAAGTATACTACGTACGTTAATATCGGATTCAGTGAAACTTTCTGTATTTCATTTTTATGTATTACCAGTGAGCTTGGTAGCACAATTGTATTTTTGTTATACTACCTAAAAATGGAAGATTCCACGACAGCCAATTCCACTTTTTTATGCAGCATACTGGACATTGAAATCGTCACTCTGGCAATTATACACCCAGTTTTGCTTGGATCTTTACCATATCTTGGACCGGCATATATTAAAGGATTACAGGATATTCGTCAAAAGTATCCATCTTTGAATGTGACGCAGACAATCCTTTGGGAAAAGTCTTATCGTAGCTGTCAGGATCTCCAAGCAGATGGCGTAAATAAGGTCACAGCCAACGTAGACAAAAAATACCAGCGCTCTGAGTCAGATCCCTGCTCTACCACTGTATTAATGTGGGCTGGTAAGTAGCATCTCCAGTACGGCAGTACCTGCATCAGAACACCGATTCCAGACCAACTGTCTTTTGTTTCTTCGCATGTACTAAGGCAGCGTTCAGAGATACTGTCAGACTGGCATAATGGACATGCATATGGTTTTGGTTCGGTTTTTCAGGGTGCAGCGAAGTTGCAGAGGTTAATCCCATAGCGAGGGAACTAGATCTTTTCATGCTCACCAGGTAATTTTTAACAGCATCCGTAAGTTATCTGGTAGGACGAGATACGGGCAAGCTCTGGCAAAAATTTTTTATCTGGTTTACAGTACTGCCAGCAACGTGCCTGATCTGCGCAAAAAGCGATTAGCGCCAACCTGGATAACAATTACTGTCCTCTCGATGTCGACATACGTAAATATTTATGTCAATGTTGTCTCAATGTTCAACTGGACCTCTTTCGCCATAATCGTGGATAACGGTGGCAATCCGTACTTCCCGCAGCTTGCCCAATCCCTGTATCCTCAAATTGCTCCCGGGAGGCAAGTGCATCGCGAAAATATTAATACGAAAGAGGATGTGGACTTTAAAAAGATATTTCTACATCTGAATTCTCTTACAAGAGGTATATACTGTGCTCAGTTGCATTAATTTTTGAATATATAGTGCAAGGTTCTGCAAAATTCGTGTTTGCTGATATGCGGGTGTGATTGTTGCAGTGTTTTTCTATTTGGGTGACCCCAATGGATTTCGTAAACTGTTGGTATACTGAAGCGCAGTTTCATTTCATTTCTGTAACAGGTGTTGTACATCTAGTATGTTCTTAGTTTCGTGATCTTTGCTTTTATACATTCGCAGTTGAAAGCGACAGAACTGAATTCGACCAACGGAGAACATGTATGCCGAACCGGGTTCCAGTACAGTTGCTTGACTGCTCTTGCAATCATTAAAAATAGTTTTCTTAACTTTCAGGTTTACGTCATCGGTACGCCTTTTAGATTGAGCTCCGAGCCCGGGTACCTGCACTGGAAGAAAAACGATGAAGATGACGAGGTTCAAATCGATATTTAAACTTACAATTTTGTTAAAATTTATTCAGCTTGGACCCCTGATATTTGCACTGCATTATTAGCGCACTGCATATTAGCTCGTATGCATGGTGATTGCCAACACCGCCACCAATTTAACGCTCACGTATTTTTATGATTGTGTCATTTTATTACCGGCATTTTATTAGGTCGTTCGATTCGCCTACCGATCTGTCTTGATTATCGAACCAGATGGCTCAGTTTATGGTCAAACCGATGGTTCGGATTCATTTTCTTTAGAAATGAGGAATTTGTCGAAAACTAAATACAACTATACTTACGGGCCTTACGAGCTGGTAAGGCTGAAATACCGACAGTGATGATTGCGTGCTATTATCCACTCATATCACGCGGAAAAATTTTTGGCTAGCAGCAGATTAACGGCAATGCATTATATACTGTGTTCTGTGTCAACCAGATCAGTCCACATCCGGCTTCTACGTATGCCGGCATGATGATGCTGGCGCAGGTACATGCCCTTTGTCTCGGCTGGAAACTGTACGCAAAAGAACCAATTACCGATGTCCACTAACGAGCGGATTTATGAAGGTTATGGAGAACCTGCGCTCTACCAACGCGTGTGAGATGTGGTCATCAGGAAGAGAAACCGCAAAACTGTTTCTGAATCGCTCTTTTGAGACGGATGTAGGACGGTTTTATATTGGTCCGCTCGGCGAGCGAATTCCGACTGTACAAGTAAATCAACTTGACTGGAACACATCACAAATTCGGGTACGACGTAATATTTAATAGGAACATGTTCTGGCTCCATGCAGCGATCGTGTACGGCAGTGCACGGGGTGGTACCGGTAACCAGTTCTTTGTAGCCACTTTTCGTACAAGACCCTGCTGATCTGCGTCTGCACGCTGTTAATCCACCACAGTGGCCGGGCACATGGCCACCACTTAACGAACCTAAGTGTGGATTTCGGGGTGATGCGCCCTTGTGCACCCCAAAAGGTTAATGTTATTGTTCTGCATGCAAAATTAACAATGAGCTCATTTCCGCAATTATTTCATCTGAAAATGTTTTGCTGTAGATGAAAGGAAAATCAAAGATTTACTAAGAATTAACTAATAAAACCCAAGAATTGACTACTTTCTCTCATGACATTAACACGAATTAATTTTGACAGGGAATACCGACCTTTATATTGGTTCCGGTGGTGGAGCTGTTGCCTTGATCATACTGTTAACTTGTGTGGTTTTCATGTTTACAAGGTATGCCTACATTAAACTTTTGTACATTGTGGTTGAAGTGTTTCGAAATCTGAATAAACGGTCCTCAGTTGTAAGCGAAAACTGCTAGCTACTGATCACAAGAATTACTACTCTAGTACTTTGAAAACCGTATTAATTAACTAGGTTTTAATTCACTGTAATTACAGAAAAATCGTTTCTTTACCTCTTAAAATTTAAACTGATAAAAACGGCCCGAAAGCCCTCTGATTTTTTGCAAAAGTGAGTTTTGCATAATTCTTCTTATTCAACCAATTCGCATAGGCGCACAGCAAACAATGCACTTCTGAACAACGATTCATGGAGAATCGATTCTACCAATCTCCGTGCAGTTGGTGACACAAACCAAGTGTCCGTTCCCAAAACTCTATCGGTAAGAAAACTGGGCATTAACCAGGACTCGAAATTAGCCGTATCTAATTTTAATAAAGACTTAATCATTAGGAAATCATTGGCAATGAAAAGAATGTGACAATGAAATACGTAAACGACCAACTGGTTTGGGTTACTGCTGCAACCAAGTTATCTATTCCGTCGACAATTCAGGCATTTCGTCCTAGTCCAAGTGCACTGCTGTTGATAAACCATGTACGTATTTGGAAACCGACTTTTTCATAAATATTTCGCTTCATGCAAAACTATACTGCAGTGATCTTTGCGTTCTTGGATGTAAAAGACGTTCTTATGGTATATTTTTGATCGTAGACCGTGGCTAAAATTAGCATTTATAATCTTAAGCGGCTTATCGTCAAATGTGCACACTAGGATTAATTATAGATTATAATAAGGAAACCGTTATAGGCACCCCCTAAAACCCCCGTTTATTATAGGCACCCCTTTCCACACCCCGTTTATTATAGGCACCCTTTTTAAATTAATATGATAATTATATATAACAGATTCAGTATTCTCAGGTAGTAATGCAATTTATTCGGATAATAGTACAAAAATTTTGTCTGGCGTCGATCGAGTTAAGTACACCAACTGTCACCAAGCTACTTCCAGTCTGTGTGACACGCTTTAAATGCCTGGAAAAAAGCATCCAGGTTTACAACCTTCTCAGAAGACATTAGCCCCAATGCCGCCGGCCTTCCTCTTCCATGTCGGTCCTGCACGACAACAACGAACAAGAATAATTCTCGGCGTTGATTTTGTATGTTCCGTCGATAAAGCACAAAGATGGACTGTCCCGGTAATTCTTCTGCATTTGAGATGTAATGATAGTGATATTCACACGTATTTCGTTTAAAACGTGATTAACCATTCCCCCTTCCGTACGTCCACCACGATCCACTTTTTCCGCTTAGTTGCGGACATTTTGGATGTCTTGGGCTGTTACAGCTTTGCCGGTCTCTTAAGCAATTTGACATTGAATTGCCTGTGCAGGGATGAATGATTTCTGCATTTGTACTACCTTCTCAGCCTGAACATGGCTAAGGCGACGATTTTCCGGTAGATTTTTCCACCTGTTTGCTGTTAATGGATGGTAATGGCCCATTCCTCGTTCTAATATCGTAGGACGTGGCCGCAAATGATGGCTGCAAGCCTGACGCGAGTTGGGCACTGGTTTCGTCGGCTATGAGTGAATGTCCGAGCGCCAACGCCCTTCTTTTCGTATTCTCTGTGGTGCACGCATTCGTAGAAAATCTTTCTGTACTTAAGGGACCGCTCCAGATTTTCTCCGTTCTTGAACTTTTCGGACCGTCGTATTATGAATGTTTGGAACGTCGCTTCCTGATAGGTCTTAAAGTCTTTCTCGAGTTCTTCAAATGAAGGGTATTCGTCCTTCAGGTCAACGACATTGTCGAGTGAGGGGAATACTAAATCAGTTATGGCTTCCGATGGCCCCGACGCCGGAGGGCTGTTTTAACCCGCCATAATATGATATTTGCCGGTATTGAGAACAAAATTATTGATACATATGTAATATGTATGTATAACCCTATTGCACTGAACTTTTGTCCAAAGTAAGTTTTTACGGTCATAGTAACTGTATAAAATGATTAGAATAATTTCTGGAATATGTAAATTATATTCCGTTTACATAATATTATGGTGACCACTCCGTACACACCCTTTCACACCCTTTCATTCCTTGCACAACCTTTTTGCGCACTACCATTCACTCGGTGCGCTACCAAACTTTTATATATATTTATACAGCCCTGCTCCGCCACACGCGGGCAGTTGCACAAAATAAATTTAAAAATACTTCTGTCCGCCGTTTAATTTTTTTCTTTGCATTTTTCTGGTGTAACTTTTTGTTGCGGATTCAGAGATACTAAAATTGAGATCTTTTGAAGTGTCAGTAGCGAGCCAAGCCGTGTTTAAGGGGAGGGGGTAGCGGTCGTTTTTTAGATGCGTATACTAGCCTCCATAGCAATTTCAGCAACCAATTTTTTCGGGTTGACCTTTTTGTAAATTATTGACACGCCCAAAAGGTACCTGTTACTGGTTAACAAAAGTACCTTTCGCTACCAGTGCTCGAGGTGACCCCAAAACAAGATCTATCTCCCATAGACTTGTATGGTTAACGGTACCTTCCGAAGAATAAGCATGCCAGGAGAACTAAGAGTTGTAGAGATGATGTTAAGGATTAAAGGGAAGTTGGAAAGGGACCAATAGAAAGCTACGTTGCCATTTGCTGGCTTTCATTCGTCTAGGAGTTTTAAAATATTATTGATCAGACACAGTTATTTCTTGATAAGCAACCTGATTTTTTCGAGATAAATTAAAGTAAACTTTTGCTCTCATTCCCTGCTCTTTCCCTTCTTGCCTGGAAACATATTTTAGAAAGTTGCTATAAGACAAGGGCAAGGACAATCATACAAAAATAAAGTTTAAATGGTACACTTCAACATTCCAAGTCAGGGGAATTTTATTACTGCCCGCGTGTGGCGGAGCAGGGCTGTATATATTATACTTAAATACTTGTAATCTATATTGCTACAGAAAAGCAGAACTACAACAAAAACTCTGCTGTGAAAAAATTAAAAAAATTAAAAGTTGTGTACGGAATGAAAGGTAGCGCAAAAAGGTTGTGTACGGAATGAAAGGGAGTGCAAAAGGTTGTGTACGGAGTGAAAGGATGTGAAAGGGTGTGTACGGAGTGGTCACCTAATATTATTATTCCTATTAATTCAAAACGGGTGCCTATAATAAACGGGGTGTGAAAAGGGGTGCCTATAATAAACGGGGGTTTTAGGGGGTGCCTATAAGGGTACCCTTATAATAAACTGCTTATTGCGAGCGTTAACAGAAATATACCGTTGCAGCTCCGCCGCCTCGATCATCCTAACGTAAATCGATTTCTCGGGTTAACCGTTTCCCATAGTGGATGGCATGTGTCCTTTGTCAGCGACTTCGTTCAACGCGGTGCCCTCACGAAATTACTGCCTCAAGTGACTTTGGATTCTGATTTGCAAATTGCGTTAATATTTGACATTCTTAAAGTGAGTAGAAATAGCAAAATATCTATCGACTAAACCTACTGGCAGCATAACTCTTGCCTTGTGTAACTTGTCACGTCTGATTTAGGGTGTTAGGGCAATTGTACAATCTGCAATCCGATACCACGGAAATTTGTCCAGTAACTGCTGTTACGTTGACAAACATTTTACCGTGAAGATCGGTGAAGCAGGTTTTAACCAACTGAGGAAGCTAATCAGGCAGGAATCCACCGACACCACTGACGACCGCAATCGTGACATCCGTGCGGTGGGCATTATTTTGCTTTACGTAATCACTGTTGATGATCGTTTCGCCAGCTTAGGTACGAACGCATGCACTAAATATCGAATTACACACTTGTAACCCTACAAACGTTTTTCGTTGAAACACTCGAACAGAAACTTACGCGGTTAAAGTTATATACAAAGTATTTACTACAAAGTATTTATATACAAAGTATTTACTATCATTGTAGAGAAATTCGAATCAGCTCCCGACAAACCATCTCCAGATTCATTTTCGCCCGAATTTTCTAAAGTTGTACCGATTTTAAAACTTTCCGCGGAGGGATCTCCAGCCACGGCAACATCGGATGTTAACAGTTTAACGCGAAAGGTCACGGTAGCCCTTGGATTAAGTGGAGGTCGTATCGACGATACGCACCTACTCGAACGAATTATTCGCCGATTAGAAAACTATACCACGGAGCTCGATCACCAAGTTGCTGTGAGGACAACTGCACTTATAGACGAACAACGGAAATGCGATCTATTGTTGCGGGAAATGCTGCCAGCGTAATGATCGTTAATAATTCTTTTGCGAATATCTGCGGTTAAATTGCAGTATAACTAGTAATATTTATAACCGCACATTTTTCTAATTAGTAAACATATCGAGTTACTGCGGAAGGGAACCGTGCCGGAGCCGGAAACGTTTGATTTAGCAACTATTCTTTTTACGTAAGCTGTATCTACGAGTTGTCAAATTTTTTCCTTCTAAAGTAACTATATAATTCGTCGAAGGGAGATCGGGGGATTCAAAGAGATTGTGAAAAACAGCAAACCGGCCTTCGTTATGCTGTTCCTGAATGATGTACAGTAACAGTTCGGATCAAACCGTGTGATGTTCACTTTGTTCTGAACTTCTGGTGCAGTTTATTTGTACCAGCAGTAAATTTTGCGATATTATGTATAAATTTACAATTCCATCTATTTGTTATTTTATTAGGTACTCTTTCCAGATGACGGTGTGTACTGCAAAATTCGTTTCTGCAGGTTTATACAGCATTCGACTCGGTCCTGTCACGTTTCGATGTTTACAAGGTTGAGACTATAAAAGATTCTTACATGGTAAGGATTCATTGTTTATCTTGAAAATACGAGTAACGAGTTTTTGGTTCTTTGTGCAGGTTGTCAGCGGCATACCTATGAGAAACGGACATGCTCACGGGAAAGAAATCTGCGAACTTGCCCTAAGCCTGCTAGATGTGTACTCTGCGTTCGGTGTTTTGTTTGATGGAACCTCTCTTCAATCAGGAATACATACTGGCTCCTGTGCTGCCGGTGTCGTGGGTCTTAAAGCTCCACGCTATTGTCTGTAAGAATTTTTTAAGTACCTATTGTGGAAAAAAAATTTTTAAAACACGAATACACTCACTCAATACAGCACTTCAACTGTGAAATATCAGGATCATACCGGAATTACATTATCGTTTATTTACACATTCCCAGCTAAGGTATCTGTAGACTGTAACTGCCGGCAACAGCTGCGTACGGATAGTTTCCAAGGAATAATAGTTAAGGCGCGTGGATATCAAATAATAATCGGTTAATAAAAATTTCTCTGTTTGTTACTGCAGGTTTGGCGACACCGTGAATACCGCATCAAGGATGCTGATGTACAGCGACGTTTCGCGTATTCATATCAGCGAAAGCACTTGTACTCTACTGAAGGAATATTTTCCAGAACTTGAAACCGAAAAGCGTGGCACCATTGAAATCAAGGGAAAGGGCTCGATCACAACGTACTGGCTGGCTGCTGAGCCGTTATCAATGACAGCTAGAAAACTGAATTAGTTTTAATTATTTTCGCTAACTTTTGACACGCTTTTCCTCATTGGAGATGTATTAGCCGGCTTAATAAGTAATAAAAAAGATCCTAATAAAAATGGCGATTAGCTCACAAGATTTTCATTGATACACGTGTTAGTACGATCTTGTACAGAGTAATTTACTTTTGCACCTAACGTAACTACGCTGTCTACGCATGCATGCAATTTTGTTATTAGAGAGGAGTTCACAACACAAGTAGGAAGTCATATTATGTATAAAGAATGCTAACAAACTACGGATTTCAGTCTAGCACACGTCGAGCGAAAAGTATGATGCTGGACAATGGACATTGCATTATGATTAGAATTACAGAGTAAACTAATTACCCGCTACAATAGGACTGGACTTTAAACAAAACCCCACAAAAACTCCCAAGTATACAGATAGTGAGCCAAAAAACGAATATTCGTGATGAGAAAAAATTATTACAGAAGGAATAAACAGATTTCGAAGAGAGACTGCAAACCTTTCAACACTTAGAACTTAGAACTTAGAATTAGAACTTAGAATTAGAACAAAACTTAGAACAGAGACTGCAAACCTTTCAACACGGTTTCTTCCTGCTCGGAAGAAATATGTTTCCGGATGAACGTCAGTGCTTTGTTAGCAATGGCCTGCCAAATGTGCACTTGACCGGCATGTTTGGCATTTAGATAGGCCACCACCAGCAGGGTGGCCAATACAGCAGAATCCATCTTCTCCCCGGCTACTTTTTCCGCAGCCTCCTTAGTAGCGCCCAGGTTACTTTCCAAATTTCCCGAAAACTCCCAGCTGCCGTTCCACTGCTGCAGATCCAACACCTGATTCAGGACCGGCTTCGGTGTAGCGTCCATCACGTCCGGCTCTTCATCTTCCGAAAAATCGGTGTCGGACCAATCTTCGAGTGCGCCCAACCATTTCCGCTTTTTCGGCGCATCCCCACTTCGCATACGTTTCTTCTCCACCTCCTGGTCTTCCGAGTCCTCGCTGGATTCCATTTCCGCCTTTTCATCATCGAAATCATCGCTGGATTCCGTATCCGCGTCGTCGCACTCCATAGCATTGTTTGTTCCTTTTCTAGCACGCTTTTGCACACCACCTGTGGCCGGCACAGGCCAGGCCCGTTTTGCAGCACCGCCACCTCGGGAACACGCACGGGTTGCCAGCATCCTGCGAGGTGGGGGTCCGCCATATGCACGTGTTGCCAACATCCTGCGAGGCGCGCCTCCGGCACACCCACCGCCACCCCTCCACATCGGCCTATGGGACATCGACATAGGTACCTGGACAGGAATTTCTCGTAATTCTATTTCCTTGGCTTTTCCGCTTTCTCGCTTTTCGATTGCCAACAGCGAAACATACTTCGACATTACGCCGTATTTCAAGGAAATGTCCGTTATCGCATCTTTATTAGTATCTATCTCCGTATCGGTATCTGAATCTGATTCTGTATCAGTCTCTTCCTTCTTTGTGTCAGGCATTTCAACGTTTCGCTTTTGCAGCGATCCGCTATTAATGGATGATGATGTCTCAGTGGGAGTGGTTTCCAGATATTTAATTAAAGCTCTCGCCGCCAAGTTTGCAACACCTTGATCCTTGCCAGCACCGATGGGAAATACAAAACCTGTTTCATTCTTTAGCTGGTCTTTCAACTGCAAAACGACTTTTGGGGTCTGTTCAGTATCTCCCATTTCGAAGAATGCGTAAGCGATTTGCCGGTCACCGCGGAAGACGGGGGGCAGCACATACGGCACTTGCTGCACATTTTTAACTCCTTCCCACGAAACACTCGCTTGCACAACGGCAGGCTGTAACGCTCGTTCCAGATGACGGCCGATTTTGTCTTCCAGGATTTCTCCATGTTTGCAGTATTCCGATTTTCCGTTGCCGGCTAACGCGATTCCGTTGACCAATGAGCGACTGCAGCTGTCGCCGATGCCGAACGAGAAAACTCTGGAACTGGATGCATTTTTCTTGACAATATTAATGACTTCTTCCGTGTTGAAAACTTCACCATCGGTCAAAACAAATAACTGCCGAGAAAAACCGGAAACGGGAGCCGTTGCAAAAATCTTCTTCAGCGGTTCCAGGATTTCCGTGCCTCCCAAGTTTGCAGACGTGGCATCGGCATACTTTTGTGCTGCTTTAAACGTATTTTCGGCGTACAGCTTGCTTTTAGGGAACAACGATTCATAACTGCTACCGAACCGGTAAAAGTTGAAATAGCACCCTTCTGGAATGCTGCGAAGGAAAATCTGCATCGCTCGTTTCGCGTCTTCAATTCTATCGCCACCCATTGATCCGGAGCAGTCCACGAGGAAGATCAGCTCACTTTGCACTTTGTGGTCGCCTTTTTCGAATTCCGGGATGAAGGAATACATGCCAACATACTGATCACCGTCGACGCGCTCCACGAAGACGTGATGTTGAGGATTGTTTTGGAGCTCGATGTCGATTACCAGGTCGCGATCAACCGGTTGCTGTTGAGTACCGAAAGTGACCTGCAACCAGTAATTACTGTAGACGTTAGTGAGGGATTAAGCACTGACTGTTAAAGCTATCAGTACACATGCGCATAATGTACAGTACATACAGCTGATACAAGCACTGAAAAATTGTTTATTTCTATTAAAATGCGCTTTATGTGCTTTGGCCGTTTAGAAATGTTACCTGCACAGTTCAGATACTTGAACTCGTAGTCTTATTAATAAATGGGAAGCAAAAGCTAGTCAAATATTTGAACAGTTTAATGCCCAAAAACCTAGCTAACCAATGCTAATACGTATTACTATTCCAGAATCAACGAAGAATATGATTAATAATAATTATCAAGTATTTAATTGTGAGCAGGATAGGCACTTGTTAATTACACATTAAGTACTATTTACTCAAAATAAATAAGCAACGTTTATGCATGCACGAAGGAAAGTAAAAGTTATTTAGAACAAATAAATCTCAATTCTTCCAATTCTCATACAGTTATACTACCTCTATTTTACAAAAAAGTGTTTAATACGATTGAAGGAGTGATTAAAAAGTTAGATGAATGCCTTTACAGAAAGGAAGAATAATGGGTGCAAGAAATTGATTCGCATAACTTTTTTTTTTGAAAGATGGAACTTGTTTATTAGCGATTCGTGTTGGGAAATGTAATACCAGAGTATCAGTTAACAAAAGAGAACATGACATCATTTCCGTTCAGCCAAATGAAAGGCAAAGTACACATCTTCCTTCTCTACCATTTCACTAAATGTACCGAGAACAGAAACTGCATTTCCTCTCTGAATCTCAATACCAATTTTTTGGCGTAAAAACTCTCCTGAGCGGGGGTTGCCTGTACTGTCGATAATCTTTCTCGATAGTTCCTTGAAGAATTTCTTCGTCAGTGGACCGAATGTACCAGTGGTTTCGAACGCCAGCGGTTGGACGATGTAACGGTCTGCCAGCCCGCTATACTTTCCTAACTTCCGGTTTTCCCGTATTTCCGCTGCACTACCCGGCACTCTGGACGTCTGTGCGATGTACGTTTGGGCAAATGTGTCCGCCACGGTTACATCCCACACCAGCGGCTTTCCATTTTTCCAAGGAAAGGCTGTCACACCGTCGGGCCGCTTTCCATCGCCTCTATCTAGACCCGCCGGCTCGAGTGACGATGGCACTTTTGCCGAACTGAGCGCCCGCTTGGTTGCTTCGTTCAAGGCAGCGTGGACACCGTGTCTTCCTTTCGCTAACTTGCATACCAAACCATGGTGTCCAAGACTGTCCACTATGCTACCGCACCGACAAGCATGTATTTCACAGACAGGAGCTTCGCATAACTGATATCACTATTAAGAATTAAAATACTACAGCCCTGCCGGGCCAAGTTGGGACAGTTTTTCTCAAAAATTTCCATGAATCATCCGACACCAAATTTAAACTTATTAAATGTTCACATGATCTCTATGGGTGTCCAACATCTTTTGCATTTAAAGTTTCTATTCTGGAAGCTTGTTTCGAATTACAGTGAGATGGAAACTAGAGCAGACTAGTTGGAAAATGTGGTTCGACCCATCGATTTTATTAGCCACTTTCCCATTTAGAATTTGTTTAAAAATTCTGTTGGTGTCATAATCTCAAATTGGTAACTTTAAACTGTTCGCGATGCAGTACTCTTGCGAATTGCTCCATATATATACCAGTCGATTTCCGCCAGGTGTGGGTGACCTTTGCAGTCTGACTGCTGGTACCCGAAAACTGAAGGATGACCTCCTCCGCATGCTCGCTGTACAGTAGCAGGGTGCCGTATGTAAATTGTTTTGGTAAAATCTCGTTTAGGAGGTTTACAGTGTTGATTTAAGTCTCGCTATTCTCGCAATAAGCCCGGGGTACTCCGTCCCAGAAAGTTCAAAGATCAACTATAACTTTTTTTATCTGTAGCTTTGTTGGCTTTTTGTTCCACTTATTCGACGGAACCATCTCCCGTTCTGTGCAATGGATGTCAGTCAAAACACCAAATCTGAATGATGTGATCCATGTGTCATCCCTGGAAAATATCAGTTCGAGGTTACCACGCTTTGTGTGCTAGGCAACCCTGTTCACCCGAAGATTCGTTATAACATAGTAGTCTATGGGAGTGATTCCTAATTTCGTACCGACCGCGAGAACTGGTTGAGCACAATTCTTTTCCCAACTTGTGATGGGCACCTTGTGGGTCTCTCATTAGATTTCAAAAACGTCCACGAGAAAATATTGATCGGTGAATTTTCTAAAGGGCAGTTATAAGAACTCTAAAACAGACCATCACCCCGTCCCCTAAATCTCCGCTTGGCTCGCGACTTGCAGACCTGAATTTACCGGTTTTGACAGTTCTGAATTTGCAATAAAAAGTTACACCAACAATGTTAAAGGATAAAAGTAAAACTATGGTTACAAATGTTTTATAATTTATTTTATGCAACTGTCCCAACTTGGCCCGGCAGGCCTGTACGTACAATTCAGGTAGACGGTCCACGCCATTTTAATACAGTCATAACGAATTCACGGAGCGTAACAGCTTTTCTCAGTTTGCATACTTATAATAATTAAAAATAATAATTACTCTTAGTCTCCTACGATAATTCAGTAAAGAGCGTTTCCGCTTATTCTTTTAAATCGGCTTTCGTTATTGGGCGTAACAAACCGGCAGAAGCTTTTGCATTTCTGCTGAATTTCATAGTACAGAGTACAGACCAGGTCGGGACAATAAAAACGCAAAAAATAATTAAATAACAAAATAAGTTATTAAGCAAAAAATCTGGAAAATACAGATAAGCAAAGAATCTGTAGTATAGATAGTGGATAAAAGTTTTCATGATAAGCAAATAAATTATTTCCTATCATGCTATAGAGATAACACAGTAAGTTTATACCGCTAACTCTTACGGTCATACCTGAACAGATTTGTCTCCGATAACGATAACAGCAATCGGATGCGACACGGACGACACCGATTTAACTTTACCCAGGGTTTCAATTTTGGCATCCAGCGCTGCTTTATACGACACCGTTGCAGCGTACTTCTCCGGCGGCGCCGTTGTCCCAACCGTGCTTTCCGGATTGGGATTGTATCTCGGGAAGAGCGACATGGGAATGAGGAGTCGCTGCTTCGTCTCGCTGACGCTGTCCAGTGTGCAGACGTAATTGATGCTAACCACGCACTCCTTCCCGGGCGGCAGTCTGCCCACACTCAGCACGAAGGTGTCGTCGCTGCGATCCGCCTGGTCCAGAAGATACGCGCCGTCTCCGCGCTGCAGCGCGGCGTTGTATTCCTTGAAGGCTTCGTCCTTCTTCTTGAACTGGCTGGTCAAAGTGCGGTCGTCAATCTTCACGGTGAAGCCCATGACAGCGGCTTGGTCGTTCATCGGGAATCCGTACACGCATTCCAGATCGGTGAATTCGACGTTCTTGAATGTCTGGTTGATGGTGATAGAACCGGCGAATCCTTTCACATCCACTTCGTAATGAATTGCCGTCAGCGGAATCGGTTCATTCGATTCGGCAACGAATAATCCACAACATGATTCCTCCATTTCCAGTGCAGAAAGTTTTCGAAATTATCTGGTTCCAACTGTGAAAGGCAAAACGTGTTGTACAAGATAGATTCATAAAGAATATCAATCGCAGATAACAGAGCCTTCAACTGCACGGTATTAACTGGGCTACTTACGATGTTCTTTTTATATGACGTATCTGCTGCTTCTTACAAGTTAGTTTATTAGAATCGCCTCGTGAAATCCGTCTGAAGATAGCCCAGGAAGAAGTCAGAAACTCTCGTTTTGCAAACTAGAAATTACCTGATTGCATGGCAAGCGCAGAAGTGGTTCGAAATAATTTCGAAAGTGATGCACCCGGCACCGTAGAAAGCGCGATTTTTGCATTGCATGTAGTACGTACTTACTGTGTAATGTGTACGTCACTGTACCACTGCCGTGTTACTGCATAACGTGAGTCGGCATTCGATGAACACGATCTTCAATGTGACCACAATAATTATTAGTAACAATTATTTATTTATTTATATTTATGCAGGGCATAATCGACGTGACTGCGAAGTTACGCACCTGCAAAACATTAATTTTTATACTTATTCTAGCATCGAAGCGCCCTGTACCCATGCATTAGTGCGTGGGTGATGTCCTATTTAAGCGGATTTAATGCATCAAGCGTTATATATAATGGCATAACTACCAATTTGGCATAATATTACAGTGCTGTAAAGTGAAAGTCATAACCTGTATTTGCAATAAAGATGTACAAGTATCGGTCGCGCTAGCGCGCGACCAGTTGTGTTTGAGGTATGGAAGAATCAAAGAAATACAAAATATACTTCGTAAAGCATTAAAAAAGATTTTGAGAAATATTTCAAATATAAAACCCAGCGAGGCCAGCTACAAAAATATTTTAAATATTTGGAAATGCGGAAATTTTTCAAGCTTTCCGGTTAAATTCGACCATTTTCTGAAAACTGTGAAAGCCCCCGTAAGTTTTTCTTTTTTCATGGTTCTTTATCGCGTTTTTAATGTAACTTTATATTACCGATCTAACGAACTGAAGACTTGAATTTTTTGGTACCACAGAAAATATTTTAACGGTGATAAAATGGATTGAGTGGGGTCATATATCTGCACACGATGCCCATAAAATACCATTTTTTTAGCGCCGAATTAATGGAAACTTGCGGGGAACAGTTAACAATCGCCCAAGGTGTCCTTGCAGGCTGCATTTTTAGATACTAATTGTAAGATTTTTTCAGCCATCAGTCAAGCTCTTCAGTATTTATTAAAATAAAATTAATACATGTTTATTAGATTTCGAGGTTAGTGAATGCCCAAGCTACCACCAGTATCACAGAGCCGCCATGTGAGTGAATACGGTAAACGGGCCGCGGGCCGGCTTTTAGATATTTAAAGGCTTTGTCCCCTTTCTAAAGCGTATCTCGTTGCGATACAGCACCGTATCTAGTTTCGCTACAGTACAAAAATGGGACACTATTTGGTGCGCACCACCAAGATGCAGCACAGGCTACGCATATCGAAACTGGGCTCGCTCTCTGTTTCCTGTATCGAACCTTCAGCTTTGGCTCCGTATCGCTGTATTTGCGTATTCTTGTGCTGTTTTTATGCCCTCATTCTAGTTAGTTCCTAGTCTGAATTGCTAAATGTTGTTCCCTGGATTGAAAGTTTATGGCATCATTGTCCTTACTTTTTAGCTGGTGATGAGTCAGATCAGTCGCACAACCCGCGCAATTATTTATTTTGCCCAGCATGCTGCAGTATAGTAATATCGTTAGAGCAGCTACATAAGTAGTACATACGGATCAAAATTTGCAAATTTAGATCTTCATTTTCCGAGCGCTCCTATTCAGTATTTTATGTGGTAAAGAATACAAACTAATTTCGTATTCGAAAACACACTCGGTCTGAATAATTGTTTTTCGAAACCATTGTTTTTCGAAACCATTCCGCTTCTCTGTAGCCGCATGATGTTGTAGTACTTAATTGTTGTTATCTGGTAGAATTTTATTGTTTTGAGCTGGTCACATTTCCTGTTTCAATTTTTTGTGCATTCAGTTGAGTTTTAAAATGATTAGAAATTTCATAAAACGTAAATAACTCACGAAAAGAAATCGTCACACAATGGCAATACTAAAAAATGCTCGCTCATCAACAAAAAGATACCAGGGAAAGCCACCTCTGGAGGTGGCTTCGCGTACCGTATCGTTTTTCTTTGTATTTCAGGGTATACGTAAAAAGCGCGCGTAAAATTTTTGGTTGATGTGAGACGCGGGGTTGGTAGGGGTTCTGAGATGCGGTTCGCAGGATACCGTATCTGAGAGTTGTGGATACGGGACGCATTCGGATATGCAGCATACTCCCGTCCCGAATCTTTGCACTGATAACCAGATATGCGAAGCGAGAACCGACATACCGTATCGCGTAACTCCTATTATGGGACGGTGGTGTCCTGTACCGTAGCTAGATTCGCTACAGATTGGGGACGAGGCCTAATATTTAGAAATTACTACATATAAATTAGACAATTAAGAGATTTGCCCCAGCACATAGTACCAAATTCGGGTACATACGCGGGAACTTTCGCTGTCGCGCAATCCTAGACACTTTTTTGCCTGGCTAGGTATGTACCTAATATTCATAACAGCTCTCATACTCATACTCATAACCCTACTCCTAATTCCGAATCCATACTCATAACGGCCCTCATCATCATAATCATACTTTGGCCCTACCGGTCATCATATTGATTTATTCATAATTATAGCTCATATCTTAACCATTACTCATGCTGGTGTGTCAAAAATGTAATATTCAATTACAACTATGTGTTCATGTAAGTCTACTCTACCGCCCGCTTTCGTCCACTCGTAAAATTTATTTCATCATAATTAGAAGCGAAAAAATATTTATTCGAAAATGGCTTCATTACAAAATGACTTCAGCAAACTTGAAATGGGCAACGAAAGCTAAGTAGTTTAATCTGCATATAAAACCTGAGCAAGAAAATCTACCATTGTCCACTTTCGTCCATTTTTTAAACTAGTGCTAATGATAAAAAAACCTGAAATGTTAATGGGCTTACTACGTAGCTTCCACCAAACAAAAAGTGAACGGGCTGTTAACTTTTCATTTCCACAAAACTAAATTTCGACAAAAGCATCCTGTACACTGTACAGCAGTAGAACACAGGAAGAGTAATAACGCAGTTTAATCGTTGCTAGCCAGGACAAAAGCAGATATCAAAAAAAAATTTTTAAAAAATTCAAGAACGGTGCACAATTTGCGCAACAGCTATTACTACTTAGTGTCAATATTACGGTTTTTACGATTAATAAACAATATAATGCTTTTACTAATAACATTAAGCGCAGTACCGCACTGGTATGAGTAGCGGTAAAGGTTTGAGTTATGATTATGAACAAAAATATGACAACCGGTAGGATCAAAGTATGATTATGATTGTGAAAGCCGTTTTGAGTATGAATTCTGAATTAGGAATAGTGTTATGAGTATGAGGACCGTTATGAGAATTAGGGTTTGGGAGCGCGCGACAGCGGAATTTGCCGTGGATACATACAAATTTGGTGCTATGTATCGGGCCAAACCTCTTAAGACCGCGAGATATTGAGGTACTCAGACATTTCTAGACGTTTTTAAAATTTCGAAACTCTGGAGGCTCAGAAAATTAGAGGTAACGGCCCCGCTGCGCGGGGCCGAGTCGAAATATTTAGAAATATTTAGACATTCTGGAAATGTAAAAGCTTTAGAGCCGACTTTGGAAAAATTAATAGTTATTTTGAGGTATTCGAACATGTTTTAAAAACATCTTAGAGGTTTCAAAAATTAAAAAAAGTTATAATTTTGATGGAATTGACAATTTAAATAACATACACAGATCTGTAGTTTAGGTTGCTAAGCTGCGAAACAGACTACAACAGTACTACAATGGTACAGTACAGTACTACAACTGTAATACTGTACAGTATACAGTACTGTAATACAGCTTTTAATATTGTATTAATACGCTGGCGATTAAGTGATAGTAGTACTACATTTAATTGCTACAAACTTACGTACTGAGTACTGTAAAGTACTCATGCATTGCCAAAATAAGTAATTTACTTGGTAATACAGTACCTTTAAGTACTAACAACATTTTAAGTACTGTACTGCAACATTTAAAATTTTTTTAAGAACTGCTTTAAAACTGATAATTTTTTTAAAGATAAAGGTAGGAACGTTTGTGTGATGCTCAATTTTATAAAAATAATAACTTTTGAAAAGGTGAATGGTGATTTAGGAGATAATTTCCAAAACTAACGTCTTTTAAGTACTAAAAACCCTTAAGTATTACAACTTTCAAAAATTTTATTTAGACTTTCTCCAAAACTTGTGATTTTTTTAAAGATAATGGTAGGAACGTTTGTGTGATCCTGTATTTTATGAAATTAATAACTTCTTGAAAAAATCAATGTTCATTTAGGAGATAATTTCCAAAAAATAAGGACGTAAGGATATATGAATCTATTGATAATATTGATAATAAAGATGTACATGCAACAAAGATGTACTATTACCCCAAATAATTAATTTTTTTCTTATCTGTGCACATCTCTGATTGAACGCCTACTTACCGTTAGTCGAGTATAGCCATCCGTATTTGAATTTCTACCGTAGCGCTTGTAACTTATTAATGATTTTTAGTATCATTTTTAACGCGTTCACATGGTTTAACACAAAATTAACCGCTTTAGACTCTTCAGGGTACCATAAAACTTTATTAAAACCACAGATAGCGGCTCCCACTTTTACTTTACTGTACGCGCCAATATGCACTACGCAGCCATACACTGTAGCCTGTATGTACAGTGTCATTATTATTGGAAACTGAAATTTTACGAAAAGCAGGCACCAAACAAGCAAATGTTCTGCAAATTGTGTACTTTACTAATCGTAAGCTTACTTATCCAGACTGAAGTATGAACTTAGTTAAAGCAAGTGTTCCCTCTGCAGGTTCTTTAAAACACGTCGATTTTCAAGACCCAGTGCATTTTCGGCAAAAATTCATCCTGATAGCACCCCGAAGCTGTCTCAACGATAACGTGAAGAAAATGGGATCGAGGATAAGCTGCAACGAATATACGATATCAGCAAATACTATTCGCAGAACCTCCGGCACCGTTGCATTGCTGTAGACGGTGAGAATACTGATGACCCTCGCTGGAGTCCAGCATATCAGTATACTGCCGGTCAACGCTGTTAGAACCCAGAAAGCGTGCCGGGTTTCACTGGCTTCTCTTTTAACGCTTTTAGCATGTTGGGTTTTATCGATTATTGTTGACTGACGCATGTGCACTTTACCGGAACCAACACTTCTCCTTCTCCGTATAAATAATAAATACGGATACGCTGCCAAGATCACCAGCACCGGCATAGTATTAATCCAAATTCGTAGGAACTTGCGCAGAGTCGGCTGGGCTGCGCTGACGACCTCACATTCGATGGCGATCTGGTAAGCGTTTAGCAGCAGTTTTACTGCAGCAAAAGCTCCAAGTGCTATTGAAGGCCCACTTGCAATCGGCTCAAAGGAGGTGGTGTTTGAATAGTTTGAAGGCATGTTCTGGCTGATCATAGTTTTACTCTGCAGTATATGCCTTGCCACCTTAAGTTGCTATATTGAATTTATTTACATCTCGAAGGGGCAGTAACTACTCGATCAAGAAACAAGTGAGCAGGATTTAGTGCTTGATGAAAACGGCATAGTCGCAGTTTGAGAACTGCAGTAAATGATTACCAAATGAATCCCTTGGGAATGCGGTCTGCTTCCCTGGGTAAACACTAGTACGATAGTACGAGCAGAAATACTGTAAATAAAGACAACACCCAAGCTGCCCGAGCTAGGCGAGTTGCCTAACCGCATCCCGGAGTTAACTAGTTTTATCGAATTTGCGCGAAATTCACTGGTATTACATTACCGTATAAATGTCTTGTACAGGCAGCACAGATAAGTAAGTACAGAATTAGAAAAAGCAGAAAATTAATGTGATGGTCAAAGTTCCAAGGCGCATCGATAGATTTTTTCAGAAATGATTTCATAACTAAATAGCAGTGAAACCAGCAAAATTTTTTGTAATCAATCAGAGGTAAAACGGTCGGTACAAGATTGTAAAGTAGATTCAAAACACTGTATATATGAAACACTGTTAACTGTAAGAATGTATGCACGTTTTTCTTTCGTTCCCAGTGTCACAGACTCACAAAGCAGGATCACGGAGTTTCTTGATACTTATATTACGCTTCTACATCGGACGATGTTTTAATATGTATAACCGAAAGCAGAGCGTAATTACAGACTGTAGTGCCATGCTGTAATTATCATGTCATAGTAATTCGACAATTTACGATCAAAGTCAGGATTAATCTGGTTAACCGTTGTTCGGATCGCTTAACAATATGTGAAAGCGTCAGGAGGCACTGCATGTTCGGCGTAATTGCAATTTGATAGCACCCCGGACCTGTGTTAACGATAATGTAAAGAGAATGGGATCCAGGATGAGTTCCAACGACATTGTTACAGCAACAAACACGAGTTGCAGAATATCAGGTACCGCTACGTCGGTGAAGACAGTGAGAATACCGATGACCTTGGCTGGCGTCCAACATATCAGTATGCTGCCGGTCAGTGCTGTCAGGATCCAGAAAGCGTCCCGTTTTTCGCTCGCTTCTTTTTTGACGCTTTTAACATTCATATTTTCAGCAGCGGTGGTAGTTTGACGAAGGTGTACTTTACCGACGCTTAGCGTTCTCCGTAATAAATACGGGCATACTGCTAAAATTATCAACACCGGCACAGTATTAATCCAAATGCGTAGAAACTTGCGCAGTATCGGCTGCGCTGTACCGACTACTTCACATGCGGTGGTCACCTGCATGTTGGGCCGAAAATATAAAAAATCGAGTATTAACAATGGTGCCAAAAACACGTGACAGTAGACCAGCATTAAGAAGCTGATAATTATGGCGGTCTTTGTTGAATGATAGTTGCGATAGTGCAGCGGAAAGGTCAACGCCCAGAAACGATTTAGAGTGATTAAGAGATGGGCGTGCAGGACAAGAGCTCTTCCCAAATGGTCCATGTATATCTTGATGTTACACAACGCGGATGCTAGAAACCATCGCACTTGCAGAGATTCCATAATGACAAAAGGATCCGCCAGTGTTATCCAGATATTGCACAGGAAGAGGGTAATCAGGTAAACAGCAAACGGAGTGCATAAGCTGCGGTTACCCAGGAAAAGAAATAGCGGATACGCGTTGAGCAAGAGTTTGACTGCCGTAGAAACTCCGAGTAATATTGAAGGTCCGGTTGCGATCGGTTCAAAGGCCGTAATATTGGAGACGTTCGAAATCATTTTTGGGTGTTTATTGCTTTTTCCTCTGAAGTCTGCGTCCTATTTTACAAACGCGTAGATTTTTACATTCATATCGCTAACAATAAGGCTATAAGGTTACTGAATCCGAGAATATGACCGAACATACGGTTTAATACTACGCTGATAAAAACGGCTTAACCGCATTTTTGGAAGTGATTTAAAATAATTTTAAATGTTCGCCAGAAGGGATCGGTCTGGTTGCCCGGGTTTATCCTACACGGAAATGGGAACATCCAAGCTGCCGCAGGTGGATTGAGTTTCTTAACTACAGCGCAAACCCGGGTGGTCTTACCGGGTTACATAGTGCAAACAGGAAATTAAATCTACCTGTATTTCAGTGAACATCAAAATTGATAGGAAATTATAGCGGGCAGCGCACAGGTGCGTCGGAACGTGAGCAGGGTAAGCTTATGCTTTTCCTATTCACTGGAAATGTGCGCTGAAATGTGATGTCACTGACTGCAGCATCATCCGGTAGCTTTTTCACCACGTGAGCGCGCACAATCTTTGCCCGGCCTAATCTACAGTTGGCAGGCTTAAAAGATGTGACTTTCATTCATTTCCAGAATTTTCAAAGATTTAGACTCAGTGAGTAGAGCTGATGATGTACTCAACCGAGGAAGCGGCGAGGTACGGCGGCATGCCATAATTATGGGCCTCGGGTTAACCTCTGGAAACCCTTTTCAGGAAGCGGTATTTCTGTTTTAACGAATACTAACTCAAGCCTTTTTGTATTCTTTGTAAGATCTAAGACTGTGCCAACTTAATTGCAAGATTTGATTTTGGATAACGAACCGCCACTGCGTGACAAGGAACAAGCCACGTATGTGACATGTACATGAGTAACCACATCGGGCAAAAGCGCACTAGCAGTTGTAATCTGCATTACTACTTTACCGGAAAACATTACACTGCCGAAGATGCTCAGAGAAACCGCCAGCAATACAAGCGTTCTCAAGCGAAAATTTTTTTATGTTTTGCTAACGAAAAACTAACTGCAGCTTAACAGTACAAGACATTTATACCCGGACAGCAATTTAAGGCCGACCGGCTTTCACTTATACCTTGATTACAGCAACTGCAATCAGAAGTATTTGCAGAAAGATGAGGCATCATGTTTTTATTGTTATTTTTATCGCAGCAGAACTGGCTGCCGCCTCAGTCGTCGCAAGTAAGGATTGTTTTGCACTTAAAATTTATGCTATCGAATGTCGGTATTGATAGGATTATTAAGCATAACGATGCAGGCTTTTATTCTAAAACAAACAGAAAATTTACTTTTATACAAAAAGCTTTTGCTCCGGAAGAGTTTACTATCGTGCAGCAAAGAACAACAATTGTATTCAGTGACACTCAATTAAATAAGGTAGCAACTCAACCGTATAAGTAATGCAGATAGCGATTACCGATTACATTCGAGGGTCTTACATTATTGTCTGCTTTTCCTAGGTTTTTCGGACGATTTGGAAACCGAATGCAATACACCCCCTGACAATTTATTAGGTGAATCGGCTCCTCTTGTGACCTTTCCATTCCGCACAGATACGCTGTCACCGCGTGAATTCTGTATGAGACTTACAGAGCCGACAGCATGTGGTCGTGCCATCCTGGGTTCCGACTACGAGTTTGACAACTGCAATAATGCTACCGCTGAAGAAGTCCGGAATCATCGCTGGGGCGCACCGGCCCGTAGAACCTACATCGATTTTGACTGCGCAGAAAGAAGACTCGATCAAATGGTGGTGATAACATCAGCCCTTAATCGAATAAGCCCCACACGAGCGGTCACTATCAAACTGTACGACCATACACACCCGGAACTGGAGCAGATCCATCATGTCGTCATTGCGCCTGTCCGTAACCAGACGATCGAGGTGTACGCTGAGTTCTGCAAGCATACCAATGTCACCAGCAAGGTATACGAAATGGGAATTCTACCGAATCTGCTGAGCTTCAAATTAGGTTGGTATTGTCATGGTTTGGTTATTAAAAAGGCCGATTTCTCAAGAATGCCGCAAGTCCGCCAAATCCGTTTCGTGACCTCCTCGTCTATTGCCAAAATGGAAGCGTATACCTTCACCAATTTAGCCCACTTGGAAATATTCACGCTGGAGGACGATACATGTATACATATGTTCTCGCGAGCCGAAAATGATCACAGCATAGCTAGGGGATTTTTGCCGAACCACGTTTTTCAGTACATACGCAACTTGCACTGCGACTGTGGCTTTGCCTGGTTTCGCAATTTCTGGAAGAAGAAGCCATACCTCATCGGCGCGAAGACAAAGGGAAGCTGATGCTTGGAAGCTTTGTGCTGCCTGCGGAAGATATATTACCTCCGGGTAATTCTGCAAGTACTGTTAGTGGCCCTTTCCGGGTTTCTACCGTTAACGACCACAAATTTCCACCTGTACTGAGTGTTGATTGTGCACGGGAACTCAGCTGGAGAAATACGCAAGCTGGAACCGGCTTTGCTTATGATACTTCTTGTTACGCCATAAACTGCTAGTTCATCCATGAATCAAGTTCTCAAGTTTTTGCTGAAAAATGAACGCTATGATACTGTTCCTATCAATATTATCATGTCATTGTCCTTAACGTGTTGTTGTGCTCCAAATTTCTGTGTATCCACTGATGGTGGAACAGAAAGTACGGTAAACAATTCTACGTTAATGTATCTCTGGAATTTATCTGATAGTTGCAATATTCACAATAAATAAAACCAATTATTAATTTGGAACGCCTGTATGACGAGAAATGACATTCACTTTCTTATTACACATTCGCCGTTTTCTTCAAAAAGACGACGAAATGCTTTTTTACCTGATTGTAGGTGAATTAACTTTTAACTGAACACAGAGGTTTCTGCACGAACTCTTCATGTCGGCCCATTGTCGGGTGTGGGCCGAGTGGCGTAAGCCGTTTTCGCAAAAATGATCAGATCAAGCAGGCACAAAATGATGCCGCAAGAATGACTACGATGCAATGATATTTTTTGGATGGATCATTCACAATGGATTACAAGTTACAACATACTTAATAAGTCGATTACCATTTAATAACTTCCCGGTCTACGCTATCACACAAGTGATTGCATTAATTTTACAAGTGGTACAATAAAGCTTTCTGCTTCGGCCAACCCAACCAATGACTGCGGCTTACTCAGGCGTGTGCTTCAAAACAACAAAACAATCTGCCCTAGAATCGGATGTTACATTATTCCCGAACAACCTTGTCTTGATTGTTTTTCTATAGACCAATTAGTTTACGCAAAACAACAAGACAATCTAGGTTCGGGTATTACATCAGTTTATGGCACTCCTGTTATCGGCTTGTCCTTGCTGGACCGTACACTACAGTAAAGTTACCTCATAATTGGATCTTGTGAAAGAAAGATAAGGAGATACGCATCGACGAATATTTGCAGTTGCGCTTCCGGAATATAGGTTGCTATGCCTCGGAGGTTACCCGAAAACACTTCCTGGGTTAATTTAGTCTCGACAACCTCAATGTCAGCAACGTTGAACGATGACACCAACCAACCCTTCGCTTTTATACGAGCTTACGCTTTTTAGCTTTATTTTTTTGACTCGTAGCTTACGAGTCATTATCCTCACAGGAACAATGAGAAATGCTTCCGGCAACATGCATCACTAAACCCAGCCTGTGTTTGATCATTTATGTAATCGATACCATAATTACTCGTACAATATTACTTAGGCTGGCGCACGTGGGCGCCTCGTCTTTCGATACCTACTTATATAAAAAGGCTGCGCTGTAAAAATGTGCCTTTTCGCTGTTTTATCCTGGCTCACAGCAAGCGGTACTAGGGTAGCTGTTTAACATTCTCTTCTCTCAGAATAGTGCTTTGGTTAGGTGCTCATAAAGCCAGCTAAGTTTTTTTTCCGGCTTGAGTTATAGGACTCGTCTTAATTTTGGTGCATAAAGTTTAAACGCTCTCGGGAATCGGGATAACCATAATGAACCGAACTGAATCCACAGCGAACACTTCAGGCCTGACACAGTTCGAAACTGCCGGCAGTGCAGTAAACTGGAGCATCTTTCCTGTCTCAAACCTCATTATTACAACTGCGGGAGGCGTGACGAACTTCGTAGTTTTGCTGGCATTTCTGAAGACCAGTTCAGGTCACACACCGTTTAACATCTACCTCATTAACCTGATACTGGCGAATTTGTTGCGTTTCCTATCAGTCGGACCTTTGGACCTGGTGATTACACTGCTGGACAAGTGGCCGTTTGGATACGCCGCCTGCACGTTCTATTTGTACATGGCGTACATCCTTAGCTGTGCGATTACGCATAATCACATGCTCATCACTGTTAACCGTATTTGGGCTGTGACCTTTCCAGTCAGCTACCGAAACCATCATACGAAAGCGGTGGCTCTCACCATCTGCCTAGCTACTTGGGTGTACATTAATGCTTCTCTGTTGCCGGAACTGATCCAGGATGCCATGTATTACCGTTTTCTGCTGGACATACCGTACTGCTTAGTAAACTCGAATTACAGCCGCACGCAGTGGCAGTTGCTAACATTCACGGAGTTTTGGTGCTATACTGTACCACAAGTAGCGATTTTCTTTGGCTTTCCGTATATTATGCTGAAAAGAAGACGACGAAGTCAAGTCAGGGCTGCACAAAGAGAGAATGATCCTGTCGTAGTGAATCCATCTGCATCGGCTAGCGGCAACCAAACCGCCCGCCGGCGATCTGGCGGCTACAAAGTTCTCACCATACTGACCGTCACGGCAGGTATTTGCTGGCTACCTAATACGATTTATTTCAAGCTAGTTTTACTGGACGGATACAGCAACACCGTCTTCTACGAGATTGCTGCTACCATGATGCTCCTGCAAGCGGCATTAGATCCCATTTACATTACCGCCAGTTTGGAGGATATCCAGACGACACTCCGAAGGATGTTTCGTTGCGCAGCTTCACAGCACTAACGCCTAATAAAATCTGAATGCAGTGTTTCCTGACTCAACCTCATGTAGCAAGTGCAGAGTAATTCGCAGACCCGGCGTAGAATGTGCGAGGCCGCTGCGCTTTTGCTGGCTGTTCCATATTCTCTGTGTCACAAATTTCTAAATTTTTGTTGCAAGCTCACCATTTTATTGATAACCGGTTTCTTTGTAGTTAATCTGTACCTGGAAGAATCCGTAAGATATTTTCCCCTGAATGGTGCAAAAGCTCAGTATTGTAAGGTTGTCAAACTTCTTTCTAGGGCAAAACTTTCATTGAGTTGAATGTAAAACAAGACTGTAATAAGAAAAAAACATCTTTGTATAACGTTCCTATCAAAGTCACAATAGCCTCGTAGTTGCAGCATTAAACAACATCAGGGTTTTCCATGGGGAAATTTGTTAGAGTTTGTGAATACTCAGAAATCGGAAGGAATTATTTTTATTGCTACTGAAAGAGCATGATTTGTTTTAATATACCGTTGTAAGGCAAGGACTCTGACATTTCGGCGTTTCTGTGATATTGTTGCCAATTTTAAGGTTTTAATATTGAGCAACGTTGACAAATACTCTAACAAGCAAGCAATCGTATAACAGGAAGCGGCAACTTAATAAATTAAAGTAAGTCCAAGAAATCCAACAGGGTCCACGAGGAGATGCACGGCGGATACGGTCAGGATTTATTAGTGGGATACTGTAAATGCGATTAAGAAAGTGCCACGAAAAATTTAGCGTGTTAGAATACTTCGACATTTCTGGACACTAAGTGTCCGGCAGCTGTATGACCGCATTTTCCGGGCACCCTCACACAGCCCAGGTTGGTTCACGCAAAACCTTTTTTTGTGACTCATCAAAATTAATATGAACTGCTGCCGCTTCATTTTGAGTAATCATTTTCAGATGCACTTAAAAGGTTTCTTACGAGTCGTGCTCAGAGGCATCCGCTACTGCGGTAGAGTGCCCGGAATATGCGGTCAAAAATTGTACACGTACATACAACGATTATCATGTTATGACAATTTACAACTCCATGATTTTTAATGCACGATCAAGTCCCCGATCCGTCTAGTTAACGAATGTGAAAATCCAATACAGGAAGCGTCATGAGCCAGTGCATGTTCGGCATAACTTCACTTTGATAGCACTTCGCAAGTGTCTTAACGATAACGTAAAGAGAATAGGATCGAAAATGAGCTGCAACGAAGGTATGATATCAGCAAATACTGTCTGCACTACCATCGGCACCTTTACATTAGTGAAGACTGTGAGAATGCCGATGACCTTGGCTGGAGTCCAGCATATCAGTATGCTGCCGGTCAACGCTGTCAGAATCCAAAAAGCGTCCCGCGTTTCGCTGTTTTCTTTTTTAACACTCTTCGCATCCACATTTGTAACAGCGACGACTGAGTGGCGATGGTGCACTTTACCGCCACCTAAAGTTCTCCGTAGTAAATACGGATACGCGGTTAAAATCACTACCGCCGGTATTGTATTAATCCAAATACGCAAGAACTTGCGCAAAATTGGTTGGGCTGCGCTGACCACGTCACATACTATCGCCGTCTGCATATCGGATCGAAAATAGAGAAAATCTGTTAACAATAATGGGGACAAGAACAGGTGACAGTACGCTAGCATTAGACAACTGATAATCACAGCAGCCTTTCTGGAATGATGATTGCGATAGTTGAGAGGAAAGGACAATGCCCAAATGCGATTCAGCGTAATTAAGAGGTGCGCGTGTGGGATAAGGGCTCTTCCCAAATAGTCCAGGTACATCTTGATGTTGCACAATACGGATGTGAAAAACCAACGTATCTGCCTCAATTCCATAAAGGCGAACGGATCTGCCAGTGTTACAAAGATATTGGACAGGAAAAGGGCGATCAGGTAAACAGCGAAGGGCGTGCACAGGTTGCGGTTGTTCAGGAAGAAGAACAGTGGGTAAGCGTTTAGAAATAATTTTACTATTGTAAAAGATGCTAGCAATATTGAAGATTCGTTTACGTTCGGATCAGAGGAGGTGATATTGGATGAGTTTGTAAACATGCTTGTGACTGCTTTTCGCTGTTTTGCAGCACCTAGTAATAACGCATTTCTCATCCGCTTAGGTTTTTATATTTCCAACTCAAAGCTGAACTGCTATCCCGGTTAAGAAAACGAGTGAATAACGTCTGATATTTGCTAAAAACTGCTTAGCCGCCTTTCCGAATTTGCACTGAACGTTTTCCAAAATGATTTCCTCAGGGATCAGTCTCGCTTACCCGCGTTGCGATCGAAACTTTTCGAGTGAAACTGCACGTAGCATCCCGTTAGGCCGTCGCTCGTGAAGTGAACTTATTACCGGCATAGCAGTGCTTCTTGGTTTTACTGCAGCTGAACCGGACCAGTGCAAAAGTTATTCCTGTTATCATGTTATGTAAGTAGGCACATACACAGCAGTTTAGCGAACAGTAATACGCCTTTTTTAATATCTTACCGTAATACAGTAATTAACGTATCACGGTGTTTCCAAAAACAGTAGCTATTTACCATGGGAGTAAATCTGACGGTTTTATTCAGCCCTTACATTAAGTTGCATATGCTGGGGATAAGAGCGCTTCAGACTACGGTACAAATGAGTATTGTACAATGTACAGAGTAGTTTAATAAGCAGTATCTTTAATGCAAATTAATTTATGGTTTGTGATTCACTCAAAATATGGATGAGTTTAGCGCCTCATCTACGTAATTAAGTGCACATTTTGTTTCCAATTTACACACCTGTCCATGGAGAAGTGGCATCTTTTGTTTGCAATCAGCTTTGCCACTCTTCGATTTGCCTTTAACCTCCGTTCTAAAATAACTTTGAGACTTGAGCATATAAGGGGAATTTACCTGCTGAGGCCAGCACTCCCTGTACTTGCTGCCGTCACCCGCCTGGAGTGTGACGTTACGGCAATACATACGGTTAAATCAGGCGCGGTACATAAGCACCATGTTTAGCCACAACGTAAAACTCCAGCCGGCTGACGGCAGCAAGTACAGGGAGTGCTGGCCAAAGCAGGTAAATTCCCCTTATATGTACGGTGAGAAATTGCAAACATGGTTGGTACTTCCACTGTTTTCATAAAAAGATTGAATTTAATATTTTGTATGAAAGCATACAAAATTACTTACTAGTTACTACTAGCATGGTCTGCCTTGAAACAAAATTTCTTTCTCACAAGTGCGTGACCAACAAGCTAGACCCTGGCCATTGAGCCAACTTATGCACCTGATTTTGTGAATTCTGCTTCAAAAAGAACTATACCTAAAGCTTATCGCTCGCAATTTGTCGAGGATAAGCTACAACGACGGTATGATATCAGCAAATACTATTTGCGAAAATAATTAGTTATTTATTTTGCACTACCGCCGGCACCTTTACATCGGTGAACACTGTAAGAATGCCGATGACCTTGGCTGGAGTCCAGCACACCAGTATGCTGCCGGAGTTCCGGTTAACGCTGAATCCAAAAAGCGTCCCCCAATTCAGCGATTTCCTTTTTAACACTTTTCCAAAGTTCAAACAGTGATGGCCGACTGGCGATGGTGCACTTTACCGGCACCAAAAGTTCTCCGCAGTAAATACGGGTACGCTGCGAAAATTAGCACCACCAGCAATGTATTAATCCAAGTACGCACGACGAACTTGCGCAGAATTGGCTGGGCTGCCCTGATCACATCACATGCAATGGCCGTCTGGGTTGAAATGTACCTATTAAACTTGGTTGATGCTAGAATGAGAGTGTCCTGTGGACAATAATATTAATAGTTTCATATATATAAAGTATAAACTTCTAGCAAATGCACGTTTGGGTTTAGTTAGATTACGCTGTGCATCTGTAGTATCGCACGTTTAGGGAGATAATTAATGTTAGCCCCACTGGAAATGACTACCGTGTTTGAAAATACGCTGATATATTATAAAGGGCGCTCTGCTTTCGCCAGTCCTGTACAATACATACTCGTGGTAACGCTTTTTGGTTTTTTAGCAACTGTTAAGAAGCAATACTAACTATGCATGCACAATGTATGTATGTAATTATTATTAGTTTGTTAGTCGCTATTAATGTTGTAGTGATAAGGCATTGATTTTTGATTTTTTTAAGCATTCATACAGTATTTGATTTTGCGAAAAAAACATTTCAATTTTTTATTTGCTTTTTTCCATTTGTTTTCAGTTTGCATTTCACTTCCTGGCTTCCTGCACACACAACCAGCACTATGTACAAAAGTGCAAAAATATTGTCTGTGTGTCATTAAGTTAGATTTGGTACAATGTATGCACGAAATCGCAAGCAATGTAAGGAAAAAATTACTTATTGTTAATGCAACGGAATAAGTACGTAAGTACAACGGCTTCAATTAAAAAAATTACTTATACCGCTCATATATCTCGCACATGTACTCTGTACAAGTGTGTATTCAGGCGCTAGAATCTGGCAACGCACCTTCAGCCGGCTCATTGTAATCGTGCACCCACTGGCGCAAGTAGTCCACGGTGTTCAGCCCGTCGGGGTTGGTAATGTGCGCCGGTGCAGGTGCTGCAACGGCTGCCGGTGGTTCCTCCGCTGGATCAGAATTCAAACGTAACCGTATCACCGACAGAAACGCCTCCGGCCGCAGGAGGGGCATTTGTCATTTCCCGACGTCGCTCGCCACCGGTTTACGCAGTTCAGATGGAAAACATGGCCGCAATCTTCCAGTGCGGCCATAAAACCAACACTGGTCTCTGTACAGATCGGCAACAAATGACCACTACCATTGTAAAAAGTATTAAGAACTTATTGTACGAATACTGCGGTCGACATACAATTTAAAAAATTTAGAGATCAAGTGTTCGATCATAAGAATGATGATAAACGCTTACTGTTCTTCGAATCCGGACTGATCTTATGCAAAAGTCAGGGTTGTCGGTACAAGGGTTGCCAGGTAACGTTGCTCCGGTGCTAAGCTGTTCGATTTACCCACTGCACATGCAGAGTGTGCACACGGCCATGTGCACACACGTATAAATACAGTGGTGGGTTTCATTTTTTTGTTACTTTCTATGCATATTTGGAGGATTATAGCTACAGTGGAGTACAGTAAGTAAAGTGCACCGAATCGCTTATTACACGTGTAATAAGCGATTCGGTTTATGCTAAACTCCGGAACAGTTAAAAAGCAGAGTAGATAACAAGTACTATACTGGTACTAAATTTACAATATCTATTGTGGTTATTTAACCACCCATCTTCCGGCTGTATTTTTCATTTCCCGGTTAAAGAACCTGTGATACAGTAAATTGGTACTAGTACTTATGGACTATGGTTTCTTATTTAAAATGTCCTTCGACACAATAAAATGAGTGTACACTGACACCGTGGGGTTAAAATGGTTAAAACTTATGGTTAATACTTATGATCCATAAGTATTAACCATAAGTTGTGCCTTTTGGGTGTCCATTCATTTTGGCCACCATTCATTTTGGCCACCATTCATTTCGGCCACCGCTGATTTGGTTACCGCGTTCGATTTTCAGCTAATATGATTATTATGTACTCACTTGGTGAGACTTTTCTTAGGTTTCTTAGGTTTCTTAGGTTTCTTAGGTTTCTTAGGTTTCTTAGGTTTCTTAGGTTTCTTAGGTTTTCTTAGGTTTTGTTAGGTTTCTTAGCTTTCTCAAGTTTTTTAGGTTTCTTAGATTCCTGTAGTTTCTTGATTCTTTAGGTTTCGTAGGTTTCGTAAGTTTCCTAGGTTTTTTGGTATGTTTACGTTTTTGGGTTTATGTTCTCAAGTTTATTTGTTTTCATTCATTTTATTTTTATTTTTCAGAAAAACATTCATTCAATCACAGCCTCACAAAGTGAGTAGTGAATGCATATACTCGTAATAATTAGCGCAAAATCGAACGCGGTAACGCAATCACTGGTGGCCAAAATGAGTGATGGCCAAAATGAATGGTGGCCAAAATGAATGGTGGCCGAAATGAATGGTGGCCAAAATGAATGGTGGCCGAAATGAATGGTGGCCAAAATGAATGGTGGCCTTAGAATGTCTTTCGACACACCAGCTGCGGATGTAATCCTCTATGACTCATCCCGTATACTGTACCGGGTTTGTCCACGATGATTTGGTTGGCAGTAAAAAATCCCATAATGGAGGCAAAATAATGGAATCATTCAAAATTTAAAGTGTGTGTTTTACCTTCATTCTCCCGACAAAAATCCGATAATAATTTTTCCGATATTTATACCAGTCCTTTTTTATTGATAAGGACTAGTTGTATACAATCTAGCAGTGTATTATCATCTAGATGTATGCAACCTAATCCATATCAATTCTTCGCTTGAAAAATTTCGTTCCTGGAATTCGGGTGATGCTCCCATGGTAGACAGCGCTGATGTCCAGCCGCTGTTGCATGCGTTAAAACAGCCACAATGACATTATGGTAAACTGGTATTGTGTGCAAACGTGCTGTTAACATAATATTGTCAGTTTCTGATACAAAACGGCAAGCGTAGCAAAATCTTGCAAAGATTCATTGCCGCTTAGCAATAAACCTTGAGCTATGAGTGTCGAACGATATTCCTCGGCATTTTGAGACAGAGTAAAAATGAAATCACAAGCTCATTCATAAAAAACTTATAGCGGCTTGCTATTAAACATCCGTTGTAATCGTGTCGGTGATATTGTAACGGTATGTATGCAATACTACACGCCAAGACCTATCGCGCATGTGTCAACGCGCGTCGGTTCACAGCTTCGGACAAGACGGTAATTTAAACTTAATTTCTAGATTTTGTATGGACGGCAGTCTACCATGCTTGTTCGTGTAAGACAATACAAATAGTAGGTAGGCCCACAAGGTTTGGTGTGCGCTTAGAATATGTAATGAAGTTCACAATGTGAAGTTTATTGCAATTTGTCATGTAGGTGGTTTGTTACAAGACAGCTGACTGCCTTTCATAGACTGAAAAAAGTACGAATACAGCGATGCAGACGACGGGACTGCCGAAATTCTGAATAGACAGAATTTTGTGAATGAACTTTTCGTACCTACAGAATACGTTTCTATCCGTACTTTCTTTCTTTTTCGAGCCTTGAACCGTGTCATTTTTCACGAGGGATCATTTCCGGTGATGTTGCAGTCCCGTGCTTCTTGATTCACCACCAATTTAAAATTGTCAGTGCATTATTAAGTAGCTAAAAACAAAACATATCTAAATAAAACTGATTTATGATGTTTGTCGACTGGTGTAATGTCAAAGGGACAGCATATCTTCATAGTGAACATAGCATGCCAGTGTGTACAGTAAGTAGAATTTAATTTCTTTAGAGCTAAAAGCACGACATGTCTTCAGATATGAATAGTGGAGCAAAACCAGTCTTCGAATTTTCGTTAACCGGGTTGTCAGCTCTTGTTGTAAGAATAAGAATTAGCTTAAATACAGGTATAATGTATAAATGTATAGATATGCAATCTACGACGATAATAATGTTATTCTTATGTCGGAGCTCAATTTTTGAAAAAAGATCAACGACCCGAGAATTTGATGGAGCCGGTGATGTGCTTACTTTTCATTGAGATTTTAGAACGAAGGTCACATAACCAGGGTGGCCGAGAGAACCATTTAGTTGGCGTACTCGTATGTATGCCGTCAACGAACAACGCGACGCTTGATGAACTCAGTGCGAGCTATCATTAACAGAAGCTTTGTACGCAGAACTTTGAATACCAACCGTCTAGTAGGCATATCCGCACATAAGAGAACTGAATTTGTGAAATGTACTAATATCTATAATTTTGTAGACGTACGAGTACACACAAATACAGCTCAGAAACTGCTAGGACAATCTTGTTCTTGTTGTACCGATGAATTTTATGAATGAGCGCGCTAAAGTGTGGTAGAACAAAAGGTTTTCGCAGGCTTATCTAAACGCTTGCTAATCATTCTTCGACTGCTGAAGCGGAAAGATGAATATGTACTGTAATGTCGCTCAAACAACAGCATATACGATCATTTCCGTGATAGACCGTAGTAGATCCGACCACAAGTAATACAGTAGATCCGACCACAAGTTTAGCATTTTATCTTTACGAAAAAGCATACCAAATAGCAGTACAACAGTTATTATAGTAATATGTAAAGTGCAAACGCTACAATATTCTACATCGGAATAGGGTATGAAATTAATCACTCCCCAACTGACTTTCGTGGACTGATCTAAAATAAGGTACGTAAATTACTATTAATATAGTATATTTTTCTTGTAAGGTATCTTTATGTATATACGATATACGACGTTTAAACTATACTGGGTTAAAGGGTTTATGTAAACCAATTTACGCTTCTATTCCAATTTTATGCTCAACTTGCTCTTGTGAAATTTGGGGAATTCTTAAAATTTATCAGGCTTTTAGGTGAATCGATAGCCTATAAAAATGATTATGATACTGTATTGGTCGCATAAACTTTGATTTATTTATGTTAAATACTGGTGCGATAACACTAAATTTTTGCGGTGTAAGGGTTACATAACTTACATAACTTCCAGTTCGAACTATTTAGAATTTGGCAACAGTTGGCCGCCCGCAAAGTATACAATTTAACGTTAATTAACACCCACTCATCTCGAAACGTTCAGAGTCAAGGTTTCGCTTACCCCGCGGCTGCCTTATAACTGGATGACAAGAAACTCAGGAATGATTTAATAGCTATGCGCCAACTGCTAAAGTAAACCATTAATCCAGAGTACAAATTCATTCCTATTAAATTGTTAGTATCCTTTGTATAACTGTGTATTACTTTACTGGATGCGCTATGAATAACAACTTACGTACCAGGAAATGGGTTCTAGATTAGGACCGGTCACCTTATACGTTTGCACCATATGCGCGATTTCTAGTCTAATTTTCATACTATCTATACGTTATAGACTCGGACCGCATCCGCTGCAACGGCTATTCCCGGCGGCAGACAACTGCCTGTTCAGTTCTGCATACGATAAAGTGGATCCTTTAAAACCAAAAGCTAGCCAACCGACTGGTTTAATATTCATCCATTTGCACAACTTCTCGCAGAAATCCTTGCATAGCGTTCGGGCGAAACTACTGCTTCTTAGTGCAGCGTGTGGCTATCGGTCGATCTTTGTTGCCGGCACTTCGCACTTACTAACTTCACAGCCTTCAGAATACCAGTATGGTGACGTTTTGCAAATTCTGAATACCAAGCATAATGAGATCAACGCCGAGATCCTTCTGCGTGAAGCGAAAAAATATGTAGCGCAGTCGTATGAACTGATTGAAATGGCCGTTTTTGTTGTGCCTAATGTGGATGCTGGTGATAGCTACAAGAACATTTGGCGAACAGCTTCAATGATAATCCTAAATTCGCGACGAGGTTAATTTTGAAACTACTGGTAATGATGCAAATATTTCGCCAGCTATCGTTACAGTGGTTTTTTTTTGAACGGCTAGCTTAGGATCGCCAGCGAGAAACAGCCTCGACCAGTTCGGGTGGTGTTTGGGAAACGCATCGCAGACGTACGAAGACCCTTTCAGCGAGCAGGATTTACTGACCATTACACAGCGTAACCGACCGGCGATGACCTCTGATCTCATTGTGCAAGCAACCGGCACAGAAGAGATTATGCCGCTCAAATATCTCCTTTTAGAACCACAAGGTAAAGCAGTGAAATCGGAAAACAGTAAAAATTCTAATAAAATTGCAAAGCTTGCATATAATTACTGTCATAATTGTGTGCAGAACAATTTCACATAACAGATAATGGTGTATTACAAAAATACGGCACCCCGGTTTTGAGGTGACCAGCAGATTTTATGAATTATTATTGTACGGCTGGTCGACAGACAAATGATGCAACAGCACACTAACGCTGCACCCAGATTTCATTGTTGCAGAAGGGCAGTCATTCAAATCATTGTTTTTCGGACAACAAAAACAAGCGAGACATGGTTTTATTGCTGTTTAAAGACAAACGCTCTTTTAAGCGTTCGCGGGTCGGGACCTGGGTATTACAGCCAAAGTCTGCCACTCGATTTTTTGAGCGAACCAAACAGTTACACTGCGAGGACAATATTGAAATATGCAAGCTGATTCGGTGCAAGAAATGTGTAAATTAATTTCAAGACAAGTTGCACTGCACTGGATGTTTCTTATAGCTAGTATCTTAAATTCAAGGTTTCAGCGTTCAGCGTTCTGAAACGTACTGTATTGTTACGTAATGCTCACTCATATTCGCCATGTGACAGCGACATGTGCACTGGTGCGTTGAAACCTGTATCGAATATACAATTCGATACATGTCATCCAGCATAACAAGTTTAAACCTAGGGCTTAATCATGCAATTTGTTACATATCTATTTTGGATGTACCAAGGGTGTTATTGTTAACCACAGTAGGATGATACTGTAACAGCAATATCTGCAATGTTGTGAAACTGCTTATATTTTTTAGATAGCATCATCAACAAACCAAATCTCCGACAAACGGTCAGGGAAACATCAAGTTGTTATCAGCAGAACAGCCGTCCTCCGTACTTGGTGGTCTTTACTCATTCGTCGCCCGCTAATTTTCAGTTGCGGCAAAAGGTCACAAGTTACAAAATTTGTATGATTTATAATGACTGCACTAGCTGCCGCTGCTTGATAACGCATTTCTGCGCCGCAGCGCTTTAGGTGTTGTAATGTTCTTTCTCAATTCAGGTTCGAGAAACTTGGTACAATCAGAAACAACGAGTTAGGAACCGCATAGTTAATTTTTTCATCTTGGGAATGCCATCTGGCAGCCAGGCAGCTGCAGTACAAAAACAGGTAATCGAAATCGGACTTTGGATTTTCCGAAAAAACGGCTTCCCGCAAAGTCATAAGTGGTTAATCAGGTGTTACAATATTATTATTTTTGTGGCCGCAAAACATGTATGTGGAAAAAGAAAGTTTCATTCCGTTATTTCATGTGTTAATTTAAATCTAATGCGGCTCATAAAGATACGATAGACAGTGTGTAGAATAATAGACGCACCAGCTTTAAATGGTGACCTTTAGCTAATCGTAAGACTGCGCAGATCGTGGCAGAAAGTCATCAGCACCGCGACATTGTTCAGTTCAACTTCGTGGATTCGTATCGCAACCTCACACTGAAGCATACAACAGCCCTGAAGTTCCTGTCCGAAGCCTGTCGCAACGTAACATACGCTTTTGCGATGAAAGCCGACGATGATATGGTGATAGATGTGGACACGATAGTTTTCTACATGAAGCAGCTAACGTTGAACCGGTCCGCACCGCCTTCTCGTTCACTGTACTGCACCCACATGGTTTACAAAGAAGTGGTGAAGCGCCAGAAGGACTTTAAATGGGCCATTACACCAGAAGAATACCCAGGTTAGATAACCGAATTATAACTGTTTCACGTATTCTCGTTGTACGTAGATCTTGTGCGTGCTCCATATTTTCCGCAGTTCAGACTGTCATAAGGCAGAATCCAGTAAGGATTTCATAACGTCTTCATCGTTCGGTGGTCGACTTTGTTGAAATTTATGTCATTATCTCTTTTTTGCTTTTTAAATTGTTGTACCCTGTGGCTGTCATCAACGAAACGAAACTTGCGTAATTCCTTAGTCACGTTCACACCGACTAATCTTTCGGTGGTCGACTTTGCTGAAATTTATGTCATTATTTGTTACGCAAATGCTGTTAAAGTTTACGCTGTTTTTATCAGGTCGGCACTATCCTCCTTACTGCTACGGCGGTACCTACCTGATGACACCGGATCTCATACCGGATTTATACAACCGAGGCATTACGAAAGCTACAGGCATAAAATCGACTGCGACGGTGTCAGGATAGTGGAGACGATGTACTGTGTTGCCCGTAGACTTACATTCAACTTTGAAATTCTAGAATTCCTTGTATCTTTGTTTCTAAGTCTCCAGGAACACCTCAAAAGAAAGAGAATAATTTGTTGTTTCTTCTGATACTAAGTTAGCGCGGATCCGCTGCAAATTAGATGCGATATGAGTGTTTTCATTTAACATGGAAGTCTATGGAAGAAGCCTGCACTTGTGGCTATGCTTGTGGTGCGGATTTACTGTGGACGGCTGCAGTCTTCCGACTAAGTTGCTGACTATCTGTCACTATCAGTATGTGAACACCTTCTGAAATACGAGTCCAGAAAGTTATGTTTTCACTTGACTTTGTTGCCTGGACTTTAATCATTACGAAAACGGCCATGGTTGCAGCTTGACCACTCTTTGAAGACACACCAGTACCTTGGCTCTTGGATCCACCATGTGCGAGACCAAACTGCTTTCAACTAACTTTTACCGCTAGAATTTTCGGGGATAGTGACGAAACATCATGTTTTTCAGTTTTAAACAAAAAAAACCATTTAGACACAAGGAAATTTCGTTCTGCTGGAACGCAAAGAGCGCACAAGCCTATGGAGTTCGCAAGATCGGTCTCCTCTACAGTGACGTCATCGTACAGGCTGCCAGTTCGATTTTATGCCTTAGAGCTTTCGTAATGCCACGATACAACTTGTCCGGGTATATCAGACCATTCTGGGTGGATGATGTTTACTTTACGGGATTTGTGGCTCGGAACCTGCCTAACATTCGCCATATGCAACTGCCCAGTCAGATTCCCATAATGACGAAGAAAGCCTCCTCCGTAGACATTCTGCGGAGCAAACGTTGGGTCATTCACACAGTGAATACGCCACAAGCTTTCGACCGGATATGGTCGGTGTTCCGAACTCGCTGGAATGCTACAGCCAAAGAGATATTCCTACTAGAAAACAACCTCACAGACTACAGTATTTTTGATATTGTGTAATCATTCCGATGCATGCTGTCAAAAAGTGATTGTGAACCCATACATTATGTCTGTTGACTTCTTACTTGCTCAAAGTATTTGCTGACCGACGAAATGTGGCGTAATGCGACTTCTACGAATAATAACAAGGATCATAACAATACAGTACCTCTAAGAAAGCTGCAAAACATTGAACCTTGATTTGGGTACAAAAATCCTATGGCCTCATTTTAGGGCGCATTTGATGTCAATAATTCATGCCCTGGTTTTAGAGCGTGTCATATAAAACCAAAAATGTATATCCACTCGCTACTCTTTGACGCCTCAAATTACGAACAACGGTCAAACAATGGTGTCAGCAAGTAAAAGGGCGAACAACAACAACAACGTTAACCTTTGGTCCTTTAGTGAGATCCCAGTGCTCGTTTGACCGTCACAATAGTTGCGCCCACTTCCAAATTAATTGAAGTACAATAACAGTTAAATTTGAATAATTTCCAAACTGATTTTGCTGTTTAATTTTTCTGTAATTAAATCTATCTCGCCGAATTATCCTATGATCTGCTGCATTCATGTGACTGTTAGTGATTGCTACGCAGTGAACTACACATATATGATTGTGAGAGCATGTATTTGTGCTGTCCAGTGTCCACTACTGAAAAAGGTAGTGACACTACTACTACCCACTGCAGGACTCTAAAGGTTATTGAGGTTTTTTCAAAGCGATTAGAATAGAATACGCACTGCGAGATCAAGTTGATCAACATCCATCAAGTTCATTTAATTGTTCGATTGCCTGGATAAAAATCAAAGGGTTGTCATAAAGGTACAAAGAACTACAAAGAACACAGAATAAGTTATTGAGCTGGCAAAAGTATGAAACACAAAAAATGACACAATACCAAAGCGTCTCACGCCAATAAAAACTTTACTTCCAAAGCATCCGCATTTATGGTGACTGGGCTAAGCTTGTTGATGTCTTATTCGGCAGCGGCTGTGGTCTCTTCCCCGTTTCCAGCCGCAGCGGCAGTTGTTTCTTCGGCAGCGGCAGTTGATTCTTCACCGCCAGCAGCGGCAGCTGTGGTTTCTTCAGCGGCAGCAGCAGACATGGTATCTTCACCTGAAGGTGCGGCCGTTGTTTCTTCACCTGAGGGTGCAGCTGTAGATTCTTCACCGGAAGGTGCTGCTGTGGTTTCTTCGCTAGAAGCTGCGACAGTCGTTTCCTCACCTGAAGGTGCAGCGGTGCTTTCCTCTCCGGCAGCAGTGGTAGTGTCGTCACTGAGTAAGGTGGTGGTTTCCTCAACATCAGTAGGTGCTTGAGGGGTAGTGTCTTCTCCACCCGTAGCGGCAGATGTCGCATTGTCACCACCAGCAGCCGCTGTAGTGTCCTCAGCAGCTGCAGAGCTAGTTTCGTCGGACGTCGGAGCGGCTGTCGTCTCTTCCGCTGGCGCCGCGGAGGTATCTTGGCCTTCACCTGGAGCGGCGGATGTACTCTCTTCACCAACCGCGCCGGAGGTTGTTTCTTGTGGCTCACCCGGGGTGGTCTCTTCACCATTCACGGCAGCGGCAGTTGTCGGTGTAGCGGTAGTGGCTTTGCCTGCCTTAGTGGTTGCTCCTTTGGCGGGAGCCGATTTCGCCGTAGTCGACGGCTCGTTAGGGATCAAAATGCGCCCACCGATAGACGGCTTCGCTGTGGACGCTTTGCCTGGTTTCGCTGTAGTCGCTTTGCCTGCTGGCTTGGCTGGCGCTGGTCTGCTGCTTGGTTTCGAGGCGTTACTAACGGCACCCAAATCCTGAGCAATGTCGTCTTGGTTGTCCAACAGCGGGACATCTGCGCCCTGGTACAAGCGGCTGTTGGCATAGTCATACCATTTCTGCGCTTGGCTGCAGTCAACATTGTAGAACCAATCGCACACCAGAGTGATCTGGTTGAAGATCTGAATGAAAACAAGAAAATATTGGCGGGTTCTGTATGGTGACCTTTATAGCTTGTTTACGTACAGTCATGTTGGGGCAGAGGTAAGCAGTTTGGTTTCCGTTGATGTCGCATCGACGAATAACTATAAGATAAATTTTATTTCACGATGACCTTTTATCGGCAGTCGGCATAAAGTGACAAATTACCTTGACACTTCGAGTCGACATCGGCATAAAATCCAGGCTGCTTCTGCGCGGAACAGTCGAAATTTCCCGCTGGGATTTCGCTCAGATTGGGATAGTCTTCGCCAGATTTGGCATTAAGGTACAGCTGCCGCATATCATCCATGGAGAGCTTGTCTTTACCTCGAATCTGCGCAAGCGCATCCCAGACTTTTGGCGTCTGCTCGCCCGCAGCGCGCTTCACCTAGTAGGACATTAATTTGCAAACCAAAATTCAGCTTGTTTTACGTTACTCAATATAATCGTCATTTTAGAAAATTTTTTAGCATCCTGAAAACAAAAACAGGAGAAATCTCTTACAGGGAGAGCAAAGGCAGAGCCGATGCAGATCATGAGTACCACTGTGATCATCATTCTACTGATACGCAGGAAAACCACGTGTAAACAAGTATTTAATCGAAGTGCGATTAAAAGCAAAGATTGTACACACTTGCACAGACGCCTTGCTGAATGGACAAAAACGCAGGTTATATTGGAAAAAAATCAGGTGTGGATTTATAACCGTCTCAAGGTGAGCGGAAATATGTACAACGATCGCTCGTTAACCGCTGCGTTATATGGTAGTCAGCGGACGCGACTGACATGCCTTTTTGAAGTGCAAGAAACGTGCCGCAAACACCTTTTGTTTCACACTATTCAAAGTGGTATAATTTGATCTGGTTAAGAAAATTTGTTACGTGTTTTTTTTTAATCCATTGACAATGAAATAAATCACTACTTTACCGATCCTTTCTTTTTGATTGTGCAATCGCCGCACTGCCATGATCACATGTGCAGGTTTAATTAAGATATTATACAAGGCATGCAAACGATAAAACTTTCTGAATGAAACAACGTACACACATAATCTTTGATTGCCAGTCAATTAAAAGCCGGTGTTGTTCTACATAGTCTGTTAAGCAACCAATAATTACGCTCCGGTGCATATCTGACATTACTGCATGTGGCAATCATGGATAATTATTGCTTGCACAATAATTTTGCGCTGGAAAATATTGTCCGATCGTATCGGACAATTTGCTGCAGGACACTGAAGAGCGCTGGTAGCGCGTGTTTACACGTAATATCAATCATCATTATTTTCTCAACCGCAAAATTTACGACTGATTTACAGAAAACACTGCGGTTTTTTTGTTTCACACACTACTTAATTATTGTCCTTTGATATCAAATCCGTAGTGAAAGCACTCAAGGAGTATCACGCAATGTTGTGTAGTAGTAACACAACTTGAGTGAGTTGCACAACTTAATTATTTGATTGCCTAAAGGTCGCAATTAGCGGTTGTAAGGTCTAACACTATGGCGGTCTAATATAATTATTGGGGTTAAAAATTTCCGATAGGCAAAAATTAGCTGCAGCATCATGCTGCATTTGTTTAACAATTTATGCAATCACTTTTCTACTCTTGCCAGCCATTAGAATCAAAGAAATAACTACTGGCTGTTTTATAACACATCCGACTGTCGTACTGAAAAACTTCTAAAATGCACGAAGGCCAACATAAAATTATGGAAGTCGCTGCCAGTAAAAAAATTAACGAATGTATATGTTTAAATTAAATAGGCAGATACAGCAGAATGCATAAAATGCATTTGTGGTAAAATACAGCAGGTGTAAACTAGTTTGCCGCGCTCTGCGCTCTGGCTAGTTTAATTAAATTGCATTATTTACGTCGCATCGCTAAAATGCAGTTTATACACTGACCTTAGTGTTTGACCTAACAATAAGTTGATGTGAACAACCCATTAAAAAAAGTACGTACACACTGTATCAGGAAGGCGCAGTTACGCATATACAGTACAATACAGGTAGATTTGGACTGATATGATGCATTAGGGGTGGAAAAATTAGCATTATTGCGTCCTTAAAAAAGTATTTCGTGGTAATAGTTTTTACAGGCTGGTTCAAGAGTGTTACGTGATGTGCATGAACGGGATGTACTCGTATGCGCTTACGCTAACAGCTGTGAAACCCTTGACCTCAGCAGAGCGTCGATCCATCCACACGCGAAGTTCACTGAAGTCTGGGAAACAATTATTACGAGTACTATTAAATATTATCGAAACGCAATTCATTAGGGCTACAATGTAAAATTCTACAATGTGGAAATCTTGCCGGAGAAATAACGCAGCGCTAGTCAACACGCACTCACTATCGGTACAACAGATACATGTAAATAGTTAAAGGGCGCCGTTAATATTGATCTGGTAAGCCTCGAAACTTGCCTACACCGGCACTGTTTGAAAAATATTATATTTTTCCTGGCATGAGTGAGTCCCGATGGAATCAAAGAATTGATTAATATGTTAGCTAGTGTTTTCCGTTCGCATGAGTTGTGTGACATGTGCAACGTTATTCCTCTTTCAGCAGAATACTTACGGGAGTTGTTTTTGCATTGAACGCATGAAGACATACCACAGCATGCCTTAGTAGAGTACATATCACACCCTCTTGAATTTGCTGCGTTATCAATGATAATAAGCATTTTTCCCAACGCGGAAAATTTGGAAACCGCAGGAATTATCAAGCTAATTTACTGAAAAATACGAGCAGCATTGCAATGCTGATATCTAAAGCATTGGTTGCATATTACGATGATTATATCTATGCATATTTTCACCGTATGTACTGTTTTTTTTACTAGCAAAATTCGACCTTGTCAAGCAGTCATTAAGAATGTGACACTGGTGTCAGTTCACGTGGGCGCCAATCCGATCTATGGTTATTATTTGGCTCGACCGATGTATGAGGTTGCCGTGCGGCATATCCGGCGGAAATATCCACTGTCCCTGGGCAATTTACAGTATTATTCCGTTTATCAATCTGGTTATGATGTTTGCGCCGACGGAGGTGACCATGTGGCGGAGACGTTTATCAAGTATTACTACCAGCATCCGGAGATTTTTGAATCTGATAGCGTTTATCCCGTTCTTGCCAGTCCAGGTACACAATCTTATAATTAAATTAATTATTATCTTATCGTGATGCTCCTTTAAGTTGACTTAATGTTATTATTATCACGATGCAGCTTGTGTAATATTGGTGATGGTGGCAGAATACATACATTCAGTCGTTTGTATTAGAAGAAATAAGATTCCAGATTTGCTTATCTAAGAATTTTAATGTCACTGCTCTATAGGAAGATTATTATTCATTGTATGTACAAGTACGAGTACTTCTAGTGTTAGTACTTATTAATTAATATACGTTATCTTTTAGAATGCTCGTCGCAAGCCATACAGCTCGCTGACCTTGCCCGCGGTAATCGAAAATTCTTCCAGCATCTTTCAAGAAGAACGCTATAAAAAATTAGGAAAGATATAAGCTTTTTGACTTTGTAGAGTATGATTTGCCATATTTCACCAGGTAAGCTCGAAAGCGTATTAAGATATTGCGCGGCTGTTCGATTACGTTACTGTATGTATGATAAGCCACTGCAGGAACTCTAATTTTGCTGATCGCTAGAGGCTAGCCAAAACACGCAACAGTCTGCCGGGATTGATTGTTAAACCCCCTGATAATTGCAACATTTGTTCTATTTTTTCAGCGTTGCCGGAGACCTTCGCTTGGCAAATAAAGCCCGATATTCCACAAATGCGGCTACAGGTACTAACACATAAAAGTAGGGCTAATTTGAGGATTTTACGTAGTTGGGGTTGTTCCTGAATTTCTTGGTTCGTCTTTACCGCACAACTGAGGCACCAGAATATTTTTGTTTCGTGGACCTCTGGCCGTTGTGCGTTCGTTTAATTTTTGTTACGACATACGGTAGTTACTCAAACGCATGCGCTTTGTTCTGTGATGCACGACAGCAGCGAAACGTAAGATGTAAAAGAACACCGAAACACTTTCTCGGCGGTGGATGTGCTATGCTGTAATCCTGCAGCTGGTAATTAGCGGTCACCATCCGAGACTCTACAGAATAATACGTCGCTAGTATTAAAAAAGTTTCTCTATTGATTTTCAACTAGCTAATGACAATCATGGTTTACCGATTTCCAATGTAGCTGTACCGGTAGTACATAACTCTAAGTCAAATACGATAAGAGTTAGTCAAAAACTTACGAAACAGATGACGTTTGCGTTTCTCAGCTGTTTGTTAATATTACTCGATAATAAGTCGATATACAAATTTTGATTACGCACAGGGCACATCCATCGTATTGGTTTTATACAACGAGGACTCTGCCATTAGAAAAATAACTCCGGTCAATTTTCCGTGCCGCAAGCGGGTATTGCGCATGCTAACCAATGTGATCGAGAAAGTGAATGACTCAACACTCAGATACAGTTGTTTTGGCTAAACCGATATCTGTTTTACTTTACTAACAAGGACGTTCCACTTAAGTTCGATTTTATTTTGCCAATATCTTACACGGGTGTGGCTGACGGGATGCTTTACGCTTTGCAGCTTCCCTTGCGGGACCTGATGTCGGCGACGCGGTGGCTGCTCTCCTCAAGCGTTACTCTTGGCGAACGGTTACTCTGATCTGTGATACGCTGTCTCGGCATGTTGGCCTTTCCAATTTCTTTGTGATTCAATGCGGGGATGCCAGGAGACTGATGGCGCGGGAAAAGTATCCCGGATATTTTCGAGAAATTGATTCCTCCATAGGTCAAGATTATGTTGAACTGTTGCAAAGTTTCAAAGGTCGAAGCCGAGGTACGCTTTTTGAAGCATAATCATAATAATAACAGCGATGGTGAAAGTAGTCGTCATAAAATCAAGAAAGCCGGACTTTAATAATCCGTAGAGATAGTAATGTTTTTGCAGTATTCCTCTTCCTGACCATGCCGGTGTACGTCAGACGCTTGATGGTAAGTGTCACAAATAATTCGCGCATAGAGTTTCCGGTTCACGTGATTTAAATACAATATTTTATGGTTCAAGAGGCATTACTACCTTATAATAATTCTACAATAACTTCTGCAACAGATCACTGCAAACGCACTAAACATGACCACTGGGGACTATGTAAGTGCTCATTATTCGAAAAGCGCCTAATACTGCGCCTTGTTTAATTTTCGCAAATATCACGCGATATATATATCTGGTGCACTTTTTAAACTTAACGATACGAGCACAGAGAAATCAAATGCCTTGAGTTGAGCTTGGTTCCGGCGTTAAGGCTTTGCTGTAGAAATGTATTTGAATATGCATTCCACCGCTTCTAATTATTTAAAATTCTTTGTCTCTAACTATGGTATTCTGTGTTCGAAGGTGTTTATCACTCTTCAGCCAACAGAACGTCCAGGCATAGTCGCCGTTGATTGGAATCAGAAAGATGATCAGAAGAATAATTCTGTACGTTCTGTTGAGGTCGGATATGAAAAGGCTTCTGTAATGCTTGGTATTGTCGCCATGGCAGGTAGCCTTCCAAGCGTACCAAAGCCTAATTGTACTGAGTGGACAGAACCCGAACTGGACAGAAATTACACCCTTAACCGATGAGTTAATCAGTGAAACAAAAAGCCTGTTCAACATTACTATGGTCCCTGGAAACGAGGTTTCGATGACATTCTTTATACAGCTCCACAACGGTATACGAAAATGTCAATTGCGAATTGCAGAGGAATGAGCAAATCACATCTGTCTATGAGTCCACTATGCTCTTTGCTCAAGTAAGATTTTTTTTATCGTCATTTTGCTTTACCAATTTAATTACCAATGCAGCTGGAGTTGTTATACTGAGCGAATTTGTTTACACAGATATTTAACGAATCATATCCAGCAGTTTTTACTATGCCGAAATCTGCCTTTATCAGAACATACTTCAATCGGGAATTCAATTACGCTGGACGAACCTACGACACTGACGGAAACGGTGGAATGGTTAACTTTATTCTCATCAGCCGGTTAAATGTTAATACGACGAACATGGAAGTAAGAGCAGAAATCAAGAAATTCTAATTTCCACGTTTGTCAGGGCACTTGATCAGGGCAGAGAGAATCGGTGACCTTTCCAGGTAGCCATGATTTATAATGCCACTTCCAAAAGCTTAGTTGGTGTTGTACCGGAATTATGGCACTGGTTGGATCGCGATGCTCCGCCCCCGGATAAACCGCGGTGTGGTTTTCTGGAAAACGAATGCGACGACAGCGACCCAGGTACGAAAATCTGCGGCACACCACAACACCGTGTTAAACATGGCTTTTGTACTAAGCAGACTTCAAAGCCAAAATCGGCGGGGCAGCAGCAGGTGCATGTGCACTTCTCATAATCCTTTCCAGTTTCGCTTACTGGTACAAAAAGTTTTTGTCACCATTTACTTGCGCACTTTTCGTGCTGATCAAAGCTAAATTTGCAGTTGGACGAAACGGCGGCAAGCGTTATATGATCCGTGGTGGATTTTAGAGGCGGAAAGACTTGACTGGGATGCCGACGTCTCTAAATTGCATGCTAATAATACGCAGAAAATCGTCGAATTACAGCTGGGGATTGTGGCAAAGTATAACGCTAGAAATGTCTATGCTTTGAAAGTCTCCAACAATGAGGCGGCAGATTTAATTAAGTATGTTGCGAAAAGAAAAGAGCTTCTGACAACTCTGTACCAGGTAGGAATATAGCGTTTTTAAAGGAGTTGCACATTTTCCTCGAAATTAACTTTCTCGCGAGCGTTTGCGTATTAAGGTTATATTGCTAAAAACTATGAATCAAAGTTCCATATTAGACAAATCTAGATTCATACGTAGTTTAGTCTACAAATTGAAAGCGCAGAGAAACTATTCCGAAACTTTATTATAAGGCAGTGGTGTGTACGTATGTAACCTTTATTTTCAGCTCCGTAGTCTACACCGAAATAACATAGCCCGCTTCGGGGGAATTGTTCAGAACAAATCAGATTACTTTCTTATTTCGGAATATGGATCGAAAGGCACACTTCGACAGCTGATCGAGAAACAACATATGCCGATTGATAAGGACTTACGGTTGTCGTTGTTGTGGGACATTGTAGAAGTAAGCAGTGAAGGATTCCAACACCATTACTGGTTAACAGTATTCATTTGTTCTAGGGCTTGGAATATATCCATCAGAGCTCCGCCGGACTACACGGAAACCTAAGCAGTCTATGCTGTATTCTGGATTCACGATATGGATTAAAATTAGCCCAAGCTAAATACTACAAGATCCTGGATCTGCTGCAGGTGGCGGAGAATTCGGATTTGGAGGCAGTGAATTTCATGTGGAAATCTCCAGAATTGTTACTATATCGAGGGCTCACATCAGCCAACGACAGATTCTACACTGTAACAAAAGCGGGCGACATGTACTCCTTAGGAATTATATTTTACGAAGTGTACACCAGATCGCTGCCATATAGCGCTACTTTAAATTCAATCGAGTCCATCCAAGGTAAACAAATTATGTCGTATTACGAAGGCCGGATTTGCAAAATTCGTCCGATGTTTATAGATGCCGTGGCAAAAATGATAACAAAGGGCGGACCTTCGATATTCGCGGTGTCGGATAAGGTCATACCGGAACAACTGCAAATGCTGCTGCGATCCTGTCTGGATTTTCCTGCCAAACGGCCAACGATCCAAGCGTTCAGTAAAGCCTTCCGCGCAATGCAGCACAGGCCCTCGGCATATCTAATGCAGGTTGTAAGGAAATTGGAAAAGCACGCCGAAGATCTGGAGCAAATCGTAGTGGAGCGGAGCCGCGAGCTGGAATCGGAAATGCATAAGGCCGATTCGTTACTTCGGGAAATGCTCCCCGCGTACGATTACTAACCACAGATGTTATTGTACTGCTTGAAACATACCACATGGTTTGTTCACCTTCTCTTTCGTAGATCGATTGTAAGGCGCCTTCGGAACAAGGAAGCAATTGCTCCAGAAATGTTCGAAAGTGCCACCATAATGTTCAGTGATATACCCGTCTTCCAAAAATCCGTCTCGGAAAAATCTCCGCTAACAATAATTACTTTTCTCAATATGGTATACTCGCAGTTTGATCAGATTATCGAGGCCTTTGACGTTTATAAAGTGGAAACCATCAGCGATTCCTACGTGGTAAGCTGCAATTTTCACCACAATCCAGCAGATTAAAAAATTTGAAATTGTGGCACATATACTGTTTTTACTAGCAAAAAGATTCTTTACGTTTGTGTGCATGTCAAAAATGTCGTTACTCTAAGCAACTGTGTGGCAGATTGCCAGTGGCCTTCCCATACCCAACGGCATGCAACATGGATACGAAACCTGCAAACTTGCTGTTGCTCTGGTGAAAGCTTCGAGCCGGTTACCAGACGTGGGATTCACCGAAAAGACTGTGCAGTTAAGAATCGGCATCAATACAGGTCTGTCATATAATAATGACTTTTAGCAGCCCTCTGTAAGGTAGCAATAAAATAAAGGTTTGGTTGCAGGACCTGTGGTTGCAGCTGTGATTGGGACGCGAATGCCACGATACTGTTTGTACGTAACTATAATGGGCTTCGTAAAAATGGTTACGCATACCATTCATATGCATAGCGGTATCGGCGATATCGGTGCAACCATATTTTTGAAGTCCACTGTATTTAACTTGCTTACGGTTGAATATAACTCTCACCATCTTTTTTTCGCTGCATCAAACGTTTTAAACAGTTTGCTTGCTTCTCGCAAGCCCACCGTGAAACAGTCTGGGATGTAATTGGTTTTGTGATATACACGGCAGGTTCGGTGATACAATGAATACCGCAAGCCGAATGGAAAGTAACGGAGCAGGTAACCATGAAGGACGACAACCAAAACACTTCTTCAAAAATTCTTAGAGACTTTAGCATAGGCGCATACGTATGGTTTTCACTGCACTAATTTTTATTACAATATTCTGTACATGTACGTTTATCTCAATACTGTTGCTTTATACAGAAGGAAGAATCCAGATTAGTATAGGAACAAGAACGGTGATCGGTAACTCAAACAGTTTTCTTATCGAGGCTCGGGAACCAATCAACATCAAGGTCCGTACCCTGCAGATTTTCGGCGCGATAGTATGATTCACATGACGGGCTCTTGCGGTGTCTCTCTTTAGGGAAAAGGTTTAATGCACACCTTTTGGGTGACGCAAAAAACCTTCGACTAAATATTCGCAGTGCGGAAAGCGGAGCGGAGTCCAGTCGCGAAATGGCCCAGGATGGCGAGATTACTTAACTCCCGTCGCACAGGCTAAGAAAAAGCCAGTGTTCTAAGCAGACAGATCTAAATGCATTCCAGGATGTGTGTTTTTATATAGATATATCACAGTGGCACAGCTACCTTGTAAACTGTTTTTTTACCAATAACAGCAAGCTATTAGAGTTCTGTGTGTGAATGATCAATGGTTAAAGGATAATTCTAACAGTTCCAACAATTCTCTTTCGATGGATTTCATCTACAGTAGAGTCTGTGTCACTGTGTGCAACTTTTCCAAGACAGGACATTTGTTTGCTTTTACTGTAGTCAGTATTGCGTCGAACCGGTTTGCCGTGTCTCACTTACGATTAATAGAGGTCAGACAGGTGATGTAAAGTACATACAAACAAACTGCAGACTTCAGTTATCACCATGCTCATCCCGAAATCAATTATCTATATAGCACCGTTGACAGTATGTTAACTGAATCATAAACGCAGGGCCTCCTAAAACATTAACAAATACAGCAGATACAATAATTGTTAGGTCAAATTCGTTGCGCAACACCGTATATCATAGTTTCATTTCAATTTTACACTGTTTAATGTTTATAATATAAAGCTGTATAACCTTGATATGAGCATATGAAGCGCTACGTGTCGGAACGCAAGACGTGGCGGGAAACGTGTACATTGTGTACAATACTTCTCATATTGATCCGTTTGTTTAAACACGGGTTGCTTGCTCCACCGCGCAAGCGTTGGTGACGAGTTTAACTTTTTACCACAGACAGTCGTGTTAAATCCCGCGAGTAGATCATTTGCTTACCGTCTCGAATTTCACCTTCCACCATGCGTCGTATTGTGTATCACGATTCTCGTCACCAGCGACAGTACGTCAGTCATGTTTCCCAGTGGTATTCCGTCCGCTCCAGCTATACTAACAAGAGTTCTTCGTTATCCCGTTGTTCCCAGTTGCTACTTGTCTCGTGCCCGAGATGTCTACAACATTATCGCGCAAAACTTCAGAAATACTTTTTCATCCCCGGCATTTTGCTTCGCCAATGCAAAAATGTTTTTGCGATAGGAAAATGACGTTGCCTTTTAATCTGTAAGATGCCGATGTGTACACCGAATGCGGTATCCATATTTTCCAAAGTTTTTTTCATACTCCTCGTAATGTTCGACTGCAATGTCTTCCTCCCAATCTGTGCTGCCAGTGTTAAGAATGTCACCTTAGTGTCCGTGCACGTCGGCGCCAATCCGTTGTATGGCTACTATTTGGCCCGGCCGGCGTATGAAGTTGCTGTGCGCCACATCAGACGGAAATATCCGTTAACGTTGGGGAATCTACAGTACCGCTCCGTGTATCAAGCCGGCTACGATCTTTGCGGCGATGGCGGCGACCATGTGGTGGAAACGTTCGCAAAATATTATTACGACCATCCGGAAATTTTTCAGAATGAGGGAATGTATCCCGTTTTAGCCAGTCCAGGTAAAGTGAGATTCGTATTAACAGTTTCTGGGCGACGTGTTGATAGTAAGTGCATCACGCCTAAATGGTAAGGTACTGTTTCCGGAATTGTCTGAATGTTGCAGAGTGCTCATCCCAAGCGCTGCAATTAGCGGACCTTGCTCGCGGTAATAATAATTTACAGTATTATTGTATTAAGTCGGTAGACGCATTGCAAAATAAAACGACATGTGGCTGTTTTTTGCAGAACATGACTTGCCGTTCTTTACAAGGTGAGCATATAATATCGTTATCGTCTAGACAAATTAAAGCTGAAATATTGTAAGAAGTAATTTTCGATATGGTCGGTAAATGAAAGTGTTATCATTCGACCAAAAATGCAACAATATTTGATTCAATATATTATTCATTTTGTTTCAATTTTTGAAACTGAAATTTTATAAAAAGGTTCAAAGGAAAACTTTTTTACAAGACAGTTAAGTGCAATAATTGCACGATAACTTCGAGCCATAATTATTATAAAAGCCATCAGTACATTTCTGTTTACATATCAAGATAGATTACAACGTGACACGGATGTAACTCTCATGATTAAGCTTAAAAGCAGATTTATTACTAAGCTGGTTATGGATATAACTGGTAAGCTCAAATCAGCTATTTATGGAAATCCAGAAACAGGACATTTGGAACAACTGGTAGCTATTTAGTTTCGCGGTCGGATACTGCCAAGGTACCGTGAAGGCTAGCTAAAATTGGGAAGCTTTTGACCGGCATTCCAGTTTATATCTCCCACTTAACGCATTGAATGCTTAATCGCGCAGGTGTAGCTAAGCGGTAAGCCTGTAGCGTGTCCCGATTAAGAGGTCATATAACCGCAATGCAAGTTGCAAATTCCCTAAAAGTGGCTTTGCGCCATTCAGTGCAAGGTCATGCCCGTAATTTTGATGTTGTCGAACTTCAAGACAAACCCAAAATGGGCTGGGTAATTATTTTTTTCCCAGCGAAATAAAGCTATGCAATACGAAAGGCAAGAACAGAATAAATTTGCACTATATACTTACACGTAATTAGTTTTATATGCATAAATAATTAATGTACTTGGATACGCTTTCTGTTATAAATGGTTTTTTTATTACGCATAGTGCGATTGATCGTTGTGCTCTCGTAGCGTCGCCGCTGACCTGCGATTAACAAACAAGGCTCGGTACTCTACAAACGCTGCTACAGGTACGCCCAGGAATTACAGATACAGAGCAACGTGATGACAACATCACAGTAATTCAAAATTAATCTTAATTAATTTTGCGCACTTTAACGTTGAGTGATGTAGCTTCTCTGGCTGGACCTGACGTGGGTGATGCAATCGCGGCACTCCTTAAGCGATATTCCTGGCGGACGATTACGCTAATCTGTGATTCATTATCTCGTCACGTTGGATTGTCGAATTTTTTTACTATCCAGTGTAGCGATGCCAAAAAACTAATGAAGGCGGAAAGTTTTCCTGGTTATGTTCGAGATATTGATTCTTCTGTTGGTCAAGACTATGTTGAAATGCTGCAGAATTACAGATACCGTAGCCGAGGTATGTATATATTTTTCCTTTGGTATGAAAAACTCCATCCACTACTGGGAATATAAAATGGGACTTTATGATATTGGCAGTGTTTGTTCTTCTGACGCTGCCGGTATACGTTCGACGCATCATGGTAAGTGCCCCGATGCTGTTGAATGATTAAAGATAAATAAATTAATGGTCGCGCATCAACTAAATCAATTCAGCAAAATGTTAATGCAGAAACGCAATAATAAAATACATTTAATATGCGCAATGTTAGCATACTTAAATATGACGATTTTAAAGCACAAACTGCACAACGATTATGTGCTGGTGCAATAATGCAAAAGTGCAGGATTCATAGAACTTGTCCGAAATACTTCTATACACAGTTGCCACGCATCGATTTTTTAATTGCCTTTTTGCGTTGCGTTTTATAGATAACTGCCAGTGCATTAAATATGACTTCCGGGGAATTTGTAAGTACTCCAGCCACTTCTATCCATTAATGAAAAGATCACTCCTGTTGATAACAATACACTGCATCTCGCAGTAAGTAACAGAACATTTGTATCTCTTGTGTTCAATATGTCCCCACGTTTAATTTAACGTAGGTATCTAAACAAATTTTTTAGTGGCTCGGGGGCAAAAAATTATAATGCCGGCAGCGCTAACGCTTTTTTCTAATTTCTACATACTTGTGCTTGTTTTAATTTTTAATTTCAGGCTTTCATCACAATTCAGCCCACGGAACGGCCAGGAATTGTCGCGGTTACGTGGAACCAGAAAGATGATGAGAAAAATAACTCGGTGCGTGCTGTGTAGTGCACTACAGTCAAGTTCCGTACATGTATAGAGTGTGTCCCAGGGACATCGCAAAATGTGCTACTTGACGTTGATTGGCATGCGCTTACATTACTAAAGGTCGCGTTCCAAGCGTACAGAAGCCTGATAGTTCTCAGTGGACAGAATCCAAACTGGACCGAAATTAAATCCCTGACGGACGAACTCGTCGATGAAAGCCAGCGACGGTTTAATATGACGATTCTTTTCGGCAATGAGGTAACATTAGAAGCATTGTCCTGTCAAATAAGGCCGCGTATGTGTTTTAATATCCCTGCTTACTATGCTATCGGATTACAGAGGAACGAACAAATAACATCGGTGTACGAATCAACAATGATGTTTGCTCAAGTACGATCGATAAGTATTTTACACAATAATAATTGACGCCAAATGGATCGCAAAAGATGCCCTTCGTAATAATTATAATTGTTTTATCGGCAAGTGGAACGTTAATTAACGTTAAATAAATAAATATACAGATTTTTAACGAATCGTATCCAGAAGTGTTCACTATGCCAAAAAGTGCCTTCATCAAAACATACTTCAATCGAGAATTCAACTTTGCTGGCCGCACATACGCTACGGATAAGAACGGAGGGATGGTTGATTTTATTCTTGTCAGCCGCTTGAATGTCAACACGACCAATATGGAGGTATGACACTTACTATTAAATTAGTATTTCACAATTCTTTTTCGAATTTTATAAAAGTATGTATCTGTATATGCAGAGTAGTATTGCTAACCATAAGCTTCATCCACAAATCTGTTAGACGCGTCTCACACATGTATTTGGCACGGCAAAGGTCACCGGTAATACTTGTAGCAAAGTTTATAAGGAGTGTATTTGCACTCTGCTTGCAGATAGCCATGGTTTACAACGCCACGTCAAAAAGTTTCGTGAGTATTGTACCGGAATTATGGAAGTGGGTGGATCGCGATGCTCCGCCTCCGGACAAGCCGTTATGCGGCTTCAAGGGAGATGAGTGCGACAACTCCGATGAAGGTTCGCATACGAAATCACAACATCTCGTTATGATCATAACGATACTCATGAGTATCGTTTAGATAGTACAGTATACATCGTGAACTACGTTATAAGAACCGGGAAGCCCTTTATTCAAACTCTTGTTATTACAGACTTTAAAATAAAAATCGGAGCATCGGTTGCGGCGGTTTGCACTGTCTTGCTGGTGGGCTCATTATACGCTTATTGGTAAGTATTTCGTATCTTCCGCACGAATACCGTCGCGATGCGCCAAGTTGTGTGTTGACCACAGTCGTACCAAACGACGCCAAGCGCTTTACGATCCGTGGTGGATCCTGGACGCCGACAGGCTAAGCTTCGACACGTCGACAGACGTATCAGCAGTATTGATTACCAAAACGAAAAGAGTCGTGGAGATGCAGCTTGGAAGAGTGGCTAAGTATAATGCAAAAGAGGTGTATGCACTAAATATTTCGAACGGCATGGGAACGGACCTCATTCAACACATTGCAAAACGAGGAGATCTTTTAACGAGTTTGTACCAGGTAACTAAAACTGTACGACATCCGGTGCACATACTCTGTCAAACGATTGGCTTACATCATTGTTGCCGTTTTCAAGTATATTTATACTTCTATTGAAAATACCTTTCGCCAGTCCTTCCAATGGTTCTTTAATAAATCAGTGCTGTAAGACATTCGCTCTCCAGACTACTCTAGCCGTGACCTTAATTGAATTTATCTTTTAGCTGCACAGCCTTCAACACAGCAACGTAGCCCGATTTATCGGCATTGTTAGACACACCGCGGAATATTTTCTGATTGCTGAACACGGTCCTAAAGCAACTCTGCGTCAGTTAATTGAAAGAGAAAGCATGCCAATTGACAAAGAACTCAGGCTATCGTTATTGTGGGATTTAGTGGAAGTAAGGTTAATGCACGTCCTCGATGCTGTCAGTTCTATCCTGTTAACTGCTTTCAGCCTACTAAAGGTTCATGTATTTTTTTGAGCTATGTTTGCATGTCCAAAAAACGAAAGTTTATAAACAACCAAATGATAAAATAATGGTAATCAGGGCTTGGACTACCTACATCAAAGTTCTGCCGGATTACACGGGAACCTGACCAGTCTGTGTTGCATTCTGGATGCCAGATACGGACTGAAAATTGCTCAAGCGAAATATAATAAAATCCTACATTTACTTCAAGTGCCGCAAAACGCTGAACTGGAATCTGTGATAGCATTATGGAAATCTCCGGATTTATTATTAAATAAAGCCGTTACTGGGACAATCGACAAGAATACCATAACCAAGGAAAGCGATATATATTCCATGGGAATTATATTTTACGAAATTTATACACGATCCTTGCCGTATGGAGCTGCCGTAACTTCCGTCGACTCCGTCGAAGGTGACCTTTCCGAAACTTTAACACTAAGAGACGGTACCTGACTGTTGTTTTTGGTTGTAGAAGCTGTTGCAAAAATGATAGCCAAAGGTGGACCATCGATTTTTGCCGTTCCAGATAAGGTCATGCCAGAACGGCTACAAACGTTGCTGCGGGTATGCGTGGATATTCCCAACAAACGACCTACCATCCAAGCGTTTCGCAAACAGTTCCGCTCCATACGTAACCGGCCGTCAGCATATCTGCTGCATATTATGAAAAAGCTTGAAAAGCATGCTGAAGAACTGGAAGATATGGTGGCCGAAAGAAACAGGGAGCTGGAAACGGAAATGCACAAAGCTGATACATTACTGCGCGAAATGCTCCCAGCGTACGTCTTGTGGAATAGTCATATTAAACAACAGTTACTTGCTTCCGTAATATTGTCCTTTGTAGATCCATCGTACGACGCCTGCGTAATAAGCAAACCATTGCTCCGGAATTATTCGAAAGCACTACCATAATGTTCAGTGATATACCTGTCTTCCAGCACACCGTGGTGACCTTTCCTCCGTTAGCCATTATCACTTTCCTTAACACGGTGTACTCGCACTTCGACCATCTGATTGATGCCTTTGATGTGTATAAGGTCGAGACCATTAGTGACTCTTACGTGGTAAGTGTGCCGCCGCTAGTATTCGCTCTTGTTGTGATACTAGAATGAAGTATCTCTATAATTCTATTAAAACAAAGTACATCTGCAATTAATAATTTGACATCGCTTATAGATGGTTAGCGGCCTTCCGGTTCCCAATGGAGCCGATCATGGGCGGGAAATTTGTAAGCTCGCTATCGCTTTAGTTAAGGCATCTCGGCGGCTACACGTCGGTCTCCCGGAAACGAGCGTCCAGCTTAGGATCGGGATTAATACAGGTGCATAAACAAAGTATCCAAGAACCTGTGTGTGTATATATTCTTAACAATGAGAACCATAACAGCTTGAGCCAGCCAGTGTGTTTTGCAGGACCAGTTGTTGCCGCCGTGATCGGCAAACGAATGCCGAGATACTGCTTGTATGTATAGTATGTTTCTTACTTTTCTTGTCTCGGCTCATGATTATTATAATTACAGTTAAATTGATCAAATTTTGCGCGTTTTGGTATTATCTTTTTGAAGTTAGAGCGTTTGGTTGTGTAGGTTTGGAGATACGATGAACACTGCCAGTCGTATGGAGAGCAATGGACAAGGTATCATAAACATTAAGCAGAACGTTCACTATATGTTCGTACACAAAATATATAGTCAAAATAGTAAAACTGAATTAATGATATTTATTTAGAGGGAAAAATTCATATTAGCATGGGAACTAAAATGATGATTGAAGATCTCGCTACTTTTGCCACGGAACCAAGGGAGCCAATTCACATTAAGGTGACCCAAAATTTACGACAAATTATGTTTATAATACGTACTTAGGTTTATAGCTGATGTCGCCTGACGACCATTCTCTCCTCTATAGGGAAAAGGAGTAATGCATACATTCTGGTTGGTCGAGAAGAATTTCGTATAATTGGCGACAAGATTCCGCACAAAATCCGCAGAAACCGATGAATTAAACTAAAACTAACTATAAGTTTTTGTGATGATCGTGACCGCTTCCCGTATGATTCGACACACCTACTTATCAAATTTTCATATTTTTTGTGATATTCTCTTGAAATTAAAGGAACTAAGGAATGTGCAGTTTGTGTAATGCATCGGTCCATGTCATAATTCCGTAATCTTTACGCCTTGGCAGACCCGTTTTTAAGGGGGGGTTTGCCCCCCCCCCCTTCGGGAGCGAAAACTCTTGAAAAAAGTGCGCCGGGAGCTGGCGCATGGCGCGAAAACTGGCGCAGAAGCGAAAAAATGGGACTGGCGCAGGGGGGTGCACCGAAATTTTCGAAGAAAATCGTAGAAAAGTGGCTCAAAAAAGCCACTTTTCTAGATTTTCCTCAAATTTTCGGCCATTTTCCAACTGGCGCGGCTGGCGCGAAGCCATGCGCCACCCCCTTCAAACAAGCTAAAGACGGGCCTGCGCCTTGGTATGTAATTAATAAAGTATACATAACTGCTGCTGCTGTTACTCGTACCGTTTCATTGAATTACGGAATAAATGTTGACTGGGTGTCTGGGTATAATCGATACTTTTGTGCGCATTATGCGTAAGCAATAATTATCACTGTAGGACTAAAGCTGCACTTACAAAACAACTTAAAAAATGCTTATTGTGCTAGTGCAGTGCAACCTTATGTACCTCATGATTACTTTTAAGATTACTTTTAAGGTGTACTTTTATACGGACAGAATATCATCGGTCAGTTGATTATACGAGTATACAGAAATAATCATTCAGTATCGGCAAGTAAAATTGTTTTGCGTTATTGCATATGCATGGTTATAAAACCGGCTCGGAAATTGCACATTTTTATTATAGTGTAGCTGAGAAATACATACATAATCTGTAAATAGGTTCAAAAGAGTACAAATAATAATCTGTTTAATGTGTGTCTTGTGATTCAGCGCAAACAGAATGCAAATTAATAATTATGAAGTTTTTCATTTTGCTTCATATTGTGTACTTTGTATCTAGAAGACAGTATAGAAGCAAGATTTATGTTGTGCGATGTATTTATACCCAGGTATAAAAAAATTTAATAATATTGTATATATAATACCTGGGCAGTATAGTACGGTATATCGGCCTGCGCGCATTAAATGCAAATAAGGTGAATAAACGACGTGGAATTTTTTACTGCAGCCCTGAATTGAGCGGTTGTAATGTTACAGTGTATTGTAGCGATAGTATTTGTACGAACGATAAGACCACCCCGTTATGATTCATCTTCCATCGCGTTATGAATTTGTCCACTTTACCGGCTACCCTATCAATAGTTTCTGTGTTATCAGACATACTTATGCGTTCTGGCTGAGTGAGTCACGAAAAAACTGATGTGGTAGATACTTTTGCATAACGTTTCACAAAAGTCACGTTCCATGCGGACATGCTAACGTGCACACAGTACTTCTTTATCTGGACCAGATTAAACATTTGTGTTTTAACGACAAATTCATCGGCAGTACACAAAAAAAGTTACCCACAAGAAAATAATGTCGGATATCGGCAATTCTTGAGCAGAATACTAATTAGCGTAATTACCGAAGATAACAAAACATTGCCGTTAAGCGCGCTTGATGTAGCAGACGATGCACAGTATTAATTTCTAAATTTCAGACTGCGCATATCCTAATCACGATAATCTAAACTGATTCGATGGCGGGCTAACTATGTACATTCCATCTTTAGGTGGGCGTAGCAATACCATCTGTTTACTGATGGACTTCGTCTCGAAAAGCACTAGATCTGATTGTTCATCCAACGTGGCTGGGAAAATGTGGTCAATTTTCGCTTCCCGTGTGCCGGCTACAGGACCGTAATTATCATTACGTAATAACAAATGACCGGATACGAATGAATCGGTTATGATCACGCAGCGGTCGTCTACAACAGCAATCACGTGATCCACTGCGATAACAATTCCGTCATCCGTACACACTATGCACTCGTTCCGCAAATAACCTTCGTTTCTTTCTCTTGTTCGGACAAAAATACCATTCTCCACTTTACAACGTTGGAATGTAAACATTTGCGGCGCTGAGCGATGTAAACGTCCTTGCAGTAGGCGATAAACCGTATGATGAACTGGCAGGGGAGTGGCCTTGCCGATAAAAGTGCAGCGGGCGCCGGATACTCCAGCTTCCGGCAAAAATTCGGCTTCTCTGAAACATCAAATAGTCTCGTTGTAGATTAAGAGCAGAATATTAAATTACGACTTTTAGCCTGTAATGCAGTCATAAAAATTATAATTATGAAGTTGGATCAGCCAAAAATTTAATCAGCGATTTCATAACATGATAAAATATGATAAATGGATTAACCTTGACAGTCCGAGTACGGCGGAAACCGCATGATGCGTCGCACTAATGCCTGTGCTGTTATTCCGTGCTTCATTTAATTTGAGAGCGCAGGTGGTTAACATATTAGAGTTGTTCATGATATGCTTAGCGGTGTTATTCATTGCGAGGACGCGTCGAGAAATCTTGCCAATATTGTGTTCCGGTCCGTAGCACGATAGTATATGTAGCGGTCCAAACAGTTCAACCGCGTATGGAATATGCTGCATCAAGTGGACAAAATATTTCATCTCGCAAATTCCAAAGTAATGATTCAAATGATTTTAAGAAATCATGGCACTGAGTTCGAAGTTCGTTGATATCAGTTGTCGTGATAGATTCTTTCGTGCACAGCCAAATAACACGCGAAGCATGGCAAAAAACTTTGTAAACGTTTTCCGGTAAGATGTTTCTTAACACAAATGGCGCGGCATGCTGCATAAAAAATCTTAACTCATGTGCTTTCATCCTTTTATACTCAAGAATATCTCGTGGTGGTCGGTTGTGATGACCAGGAATCACAACGGACATCCATTGCTCGTTAATTTGTTGAATTTTTGTTTTGGGAAGGCGTAAGACAGAGTCCTGTTCACATAACTGTCCCAGTAAGTACTTGGTAACGCCTTCATCGAACTGGTGCATTATATCCAACACAAATCCTTCGACAAGGTCAAAACCTTCAATCTGCGATAGCACCGTAGGGCGTTTCATGCCGAACGTGAGATGCTCTTTAAGAGCAATCTGTCTTTGTTTGGTATTCATTGTTTCCCAAACTGACGCCGCTTCTTGCAACTTGTCGTGAGTTTTTAGAACCGCATTGGGTTTGAAAGCGAAGCATATTCTGTGGTTGATGCAAACTCCAATTTGCAAGCAGTACATACACGACTGCTTAGCACTATGCGATAGCTGTCCCGATACCGCTGACCGTTCAGGAGTGTCAGCCACATACGAGTGTAGCAATATTTGGGACTCGTGGGTAACGCCTTCGCAGTCACTCCAACAAACCTAAATAAAATTCTACACTTTAGAATTTTATTTATATATATACCGCTAACTTATACGTATTTACATCGTATTTTACAACAGGTTAGAATACTGTTTCCATTTTAGCTATGTAAAAATAATACTGAAGTACGAGTAGCACACTAGAAGGCCAGCATATAAGTACTGCACGTAAGTAGCAGGTCAATTTGTGCTAAATATCATGTCGGGATATTTAGTTAGGATACAAATTTATGTAGAAGTACAGTGAGTTTCAAAATACACAAGTATTCGCAATATATACAGATCCGCCAATATTGCAGTTTTACAAAACAAGCCGGTTAATGTCTAAGCGTATACATTTTTAAGTGTGTTTGCTAAGATGTATGTAGAGGCAGGCTTTACTGTGCTTACCGGTGCAAAGTTTTCATTTTCTCTTTGAGATAACTGGATTTGTCGCACGAGCTCCATCAAAAATGGCTCACGGTCTTTCGGAAGTTCACTGCCAGCCCAGATGGTATGCAAAAACCATATCGGCAGCCGAAGCCCGAGCGGTACATTCAGACACTGAGTGAACATGAGATATAATTTTTTGCTGGTACTTTTACTCAAAACTGCGCCGTCACTATGCATAACAATGACAAGGTCGTCGTATCGTGCTTGGAGTTGACGAAATCGTTTCCCGTCTTGAACGTCGCGCATGACGTTACCACATTCGGTTCTGCGTAAGCTGTACTTTCCAAACTGTTTCATCGTGGCGTTAAGGATATTTTGTAAAGGATTGGTAACAAAATAGTTACCATCCTTGTAAACATCTTTTTTTGCATGAGTCGCGCCGCAACAATCACAAAAATGACCCGGTACATAGCTTCAGAAATGGGATACATACACTAAACTGAAACTTTCGCTTGCGCGCACTCCGAATCACTTTTTTTAAAACTTTATGTCATTTTAAAGCTAAATGATTTGTATATGTTGTTCTGAAAATCTAATTTTAAAATGAATTTCAAAGTATTTTAAAATAATTTTAAAATCGGGAAAAATGCTATGGATCTGAATTTGGTTCACATTCGACTTTACAGCAGTGTGCTTTTTATAGCAAAGTTTCGAAAAGGTCGGATAACAACCAGACTTTTGGTTCACAACAATGCATTTGAAATTAAAATACTTTAAATGCATAAATTAAAGTACTTTGAAATTAAAATACTTTAAATGCATATGCATTTAAAATTTTCCGCCATTTTATAATGTGCAATATCTCGGCAACCAGATGTTGCACGCGCAAACGAATTTCAGAACATTGTATACAAATTATTCTGCTTCAATATGACACAAGCTTTTAAAAAAAGTGATTCGGAGGGCGCGCAAGCGGAAGTTTTAGTGTATGTATCCCATTTGTTAAGCTATGGTACAGTGGCATTTTCCTTAAAAAGACTTTCTTATAAAAGTTATATATACAGAACAATTGATTTAGACTTTTTCCATGCACTGGATTACTTCCATTGATAATTGTTAAATCTTTTTCAGTTGTCAAGAGTGTTCCCTTTACTTTCCTAATGGCCGAGGAGGAGGCGAAGAAAAACGGTTGTTTAAAGCTCGATGAAGCCGGCGACATCTTTATCAGTGTGGACAAGCTGAACGACTTGAAACTGGATCCCAAGATTACGCGCGCTTCCAAATATGCCAAATCTTTAATGAAGGTCATTATGGACCATGAGAACCTTGCCATTGCGTACAATCACAAGCAGAAGGGTGTCGGTTTGGCTAAGGTGCTGGGAAAAAACAACTGGCTCGCTTTCTGGAGTAAGTACAAAGCCTACACAAATATACATGAAGCATAATAAAAAAAACTTGTCATTGTACAGCACTGCATATTGTAACGAGTGACAAAATTTCGCTGGTTTTGCATTTATCAAACTAGATATTCTGTTTATTTAACCGTATACCGCTTTTTATAGATCACGTGAAATTGCATCAGCGACGAATGATCAAAAGGGACCCGGCATCCCGATGGACTGAGACCTTGGACGTGGAAAAGATCCAGGAAAAGCTGCGGAAAAGCTATAGCGACCGCATTCGCACTTTTGCGGAAATGGAGAAGCTGTTTTCTTAAGGTTTTAGACTTTCGGGTTTTGGACACGTGTTTTTTACAATATACAGCCCACTGCGACATTTATTTTATTTCATCTTCATGTATCGTAATGTGCTGCGTGGTTTTATTTTGGCATTGCAGTGGAGCGGTGTGTTCTTGTTTTAGAATGGTGAATTAGTTTTCTTCTAAGTGTACTTGTGTTCAGTATGCAGCGTTAATTTTGTTTCTGTTAAGGTTATTATTTGTCAGTTGTTTCATTAGTGCTCTTGATTATCAAAATTCGAGCCAATTAAATTTGCGCTGATAACTTTGCAACGTCCAAAATTGTGTATAATAACATGATTCGCTACAGCAAACGATTAATATAAATATATATTCTACTGAATTCGCAGTAATTATTGGCAGTGACCTGATATACGAAACACACATTTTACCGTCAAAAAGTACATTTTTGCACTAGTACAAAAAAGTCGGAAAAAACTAAAAATTGTCGTTGAGCGGACAAATTTGTCTCACAGGATAAAAACGTAACGATTTAAGGGGTATTGTGAATCACACGTATCACGTGTCACCAAACGTACGAAAAAAAGTGCTGAAAAACCTATCATTGACACAAAAACTTTTAATAGGGCTAGTTTCCTTTCTCATGAATTTCTAGAATTCAGTCTTGTGCCCATTGTCAGCTTGCTACAGCTTGCATCTACTTAATCAACTTACCCTAAACTCTTGCCCTAAACCTTGCTCTGTTTCTTGAACGCCGTTGCCATTAAACATGTCTTGAGTTACACTGTTGCGTTTGACCGCTTGGGATGAACCAGCGTCATCCCAATCGGAGCCACCTGTGTAATTGAGTTACATCAGTAAGAGCGTCCTCGGCCAGCATCGTTGCCGGCCGTACCACCTTTCATCCCATTGCAGCCGCATAATCGTGGTAAAGTCTGATCGCCACCCCACTAGAAAAGCAGCCAGATAGGCTGTTGTTACAGTATAGTGTACCTAAAAGCATAAAATTAAATGTGCTCGCATGCCCATGCTCGCATAATTATCGCTTAAATGCAATGCCGCACTGATAGAATTTCTCACATAATATTATTGTTTCGCAATATAGGCCTATTTCGGATACCAGTATACATTATTTTGTTAATATTACTCGTATTATTGCGGTGCTTTATGGAAGATTCAATAATAATATTTCTATAATAATAGTTATGAGTTCTCGTCACCATAGCCTGGAATTATTACTGCACTGCAGTTGTGTTAATTAAGTAAACGATTGGATCAGCGATTGACTGATTGCACTACCGGCCTGCAGTTTTAACATTTTACTTTAATAATTATCATATTATGCTTAACTGCATTAATTTGTTCGTGGGCAATAGTGACTTACATAATTTAAATATTTTTTAAAACTGCTTTTCATTTGTTTTTCTACGACTACGAGTAGAATACGAATCAAATTAGTGTATAGTACCGTAATCATTGTTGTAGTTAATGAGAAGAAACTATTTTGATGGTATGGCTATCGCTGTAACGCCCGTTCAACACTCCCACACGGAAACAGAGCGAGGATATACAGCGCCGTATTGATGTCCTGATACACTCAATGTGAACCATGGCTTCACGTCTTTGCGCCACATTCCATCGCCTCACCAGTCATGCCTTACCACACACTGCTGTACAGTCAAAATCAAAGTGAAAATTTCTGCACGAATTTTTGCCATGCTGACAACGTGCTTGCTGCGAGTTTTCCTGATGTCGTAATAAACGTGATACTAATTTCACATGGGTTCTCCTTGAATCGGGATGCCTCCTGAATTTCTCTAGTATACCCCTTACTCTTCGTCTCCCCATTCGATCAACGAATAGAAGAATGGATTTTGGTGATAACGAGCGTTCCAGTCCGCAGTCCAATCATCATCATCTGCTGGCGTTGCCCGACGACGACGAGGACGACGGGACGTCTGCGGACCCGTCCTTCTCCTTCTCCATGGCCCCCTTAACGTCTGTTCCCACAGAAACCGAGCCACGACCCTCACGCACCGTTTCGGGCAGTCAGGACCTGTATGCTCAAAATGCCCACACCTGGATTCTCTTTCAAGATGCTGCGGCCAGCACTTCCAAATTGTACCAAGGTATACATCAGTCAGGGCGCTATGGCCCTGTGGGCATTTTTTATGGTGACAAAATGATTGAAAAAAAATACTGAAAATAGAAAAAAATTTAAGTTGAAGGTTAAGAGGTTGGGCGGAAAGACTGTTTAGGTGTCTGCAGGGTCATGCTAAAACACTGAAGGGAGAACCCTCCTCCTATTCGACTGTCTATCAGGGCGAATTACAGACATATCATTTGTTAACTTTTCACAAATTTCACGTTCAGTTTTTCATATTCCTATGTACAACTTTTTTATGCTGCAGCCAAAGCCAGGAAAAATAACGTAAATGTGCATTAAAATTTAGTTTATCGGACTGTGTTAGGACGTGAATTAAATTATGTGTTATTTTTTATTTTCGATCCAGCAACGGCTATGATGTGTGCGATATTACTCGTACTTTTGCAATTTGTGATTGTTTTTGCTGTTAAAAATTTGCATTAATTTTGTATTATTTGAAAAAGCAATGCGTTACACTGTTACTGTGTTACAGTTTTTTTCTTAAAGGAGTTCAACCTGTTCGTTCTTGAAAATACGATTTTCTTAAAATTGTTGTCTTGTGATGTCGAGAATAAGTATTAGTGGAATCGCCGTAGTAATATTAGTTCAGTTTAGTTGTGTAACTTGTGTTCTATTAGTTGCCACATTCATGAGCTCCTGTTGATGTTACGCTGACAATGAGTGTTCACGACGAGGTGAAAGTACCTCAATAAGCAGTTCTGTTTTTTTCAGCCCGCTCTTCCGGACAGGACGGACACTGGCATAATTTCCAGAATGCAGCCCGCTCCATTTCATTGCTGTATAAAGGTAGGAGTATTGTTTTTTTTTGAGTTTTCTTTCTTTAATTATGATTAGTTATGTTCGCTGTAAGTGTAGCCGTCGTAGTTTTCATGTCGTCTTTATGATTCATTATCTGAAAACATTTTCTATTTACTTTACCGTGCGATCCTTTTGGTATCTTGAGGTAACTTTTCACCAACTTTTCTTTATTTCTTCCAAATAGTGGAATTTTTATTTCATGAAATACAGGTACATAACAGATTCTTCCAAATTGTCGCCCGCAAGTACACGTCGAAACACCCTTTTCGTACTTAATATTTTGCGATCTGCTGGTTCATATGATTGCATTTATAAGCCAGGCAGACCTGTTTTTATAGTGCGTTTGATGATCGTGTGGTTGCGTTTCCTTTCTGTTAAACTGCCATCCGTTCATCCATTTCAGTTGGCTGCGAAAGTGGCTGTTTTTATTTACCATTCATTTTACCATCTTGTCTTGTATTTTTAAAGTTCGGTAGGAACTTTTGAATAGCCAGATGCCGGTTGAAAAAATTGTAAAAAAGGAGAAGATAAAATTGGTTGTGGTCGCATTTGAACGCAGAAGGAATAAATTGAATTTGGCATAGCAGGAATGATAGAATTCTCAAGAAAATGTGGATATAGTTACGCAAGTAATTCCTGTTTAATTGTATTTATAGAGAGTCTGGATCTGCAGCAGCGTTCCTATGATAGCGGCTACCGAGCCGGCGTGGAGAAGGCCTACGGCGCTGTGATGGAGTGGCTGGTGCAGGATCCGCGTTACCATTCACGCAAGAACATCCGCACGGATGATCTGATCAACTTCATCTATTCCCCAAAGAATCCCGCGGCCTTAAACATCAAACTACGTCCCACCAAGGCCATGGAGCGCAGTCTGGCCGGCAACGACGCCCATCTCACCACCGACCACCAGCTGGGTGATCTGCAGACCTTCCAGGATGCGCTGCATGTCTCCAGTAAGTGGCTGGCGCTAATGGTGTTTCATTTTTCAGTTGCGTCCAATTTGTCCGTTCTCCGCAAGCGAAGTTTATGCTGTTGCATTATACTGAGTTTCAGCTAATTCGTCCTGGCTTGCCATGTAACTGGGAAAGCTTAAATATGATACTGCGACATTTAAAACTAATGAAATAAAAATTAATATAGAAATATAAAGATAATATTATAGAAATTTAGTGGGTAGAGATATGAAGTCATAGATATAGATAGTTTAATATAGAAGTACTCGTATAAAGTCATTATATTTTGCGTGTCTGTCGTTATATGCGGATCGGTAAGTACGTTACTGGAAGGGAGTTTTCTGATTACTACGTGCGTAAATATGCTTAGCTTTTTAATTTCTTTCTATTAAATTTTGTATTAATCGTCAACAGGCTGTCGTTTCTCCATCCAAGTCGCCGAGTTACGGGAGACCTATGTGTGTCTCGCTTTCGGCATTAATATCGTAGTTCTGTATTATCGGTCGGCAGTTAATTCAGTTATCTAATTTGTCTTACACGGTGCACACTTGTTTTTGGTAATTTTTATTTAATCTAAATAATTAAAATATTTGTTTATTATATTAAATAAAAATATTTGTTTTTTAAAATATTTTTTATTTTTTAAAATATTTTTTAAAATATTTGTTTATTATTTTCCTCCCAGTGAATTAATTCGATGGCCGATCGGTTAAATAATTCGAAGGTATAACTGGAAGCGATATACCTTCGGGCTTCTGATAATGACAGCTTTTGAGGTACGTATAATATTTTTGCGATAATAATATTATTTTTATTTTAGGTTTGAACGTGGCCATGTCGCACTTCAGCGTCAACCGGTCGCCACCGCGCAGCTCTCCGCCGCGTGGCCGTCCCGTGGATCTGCACGCCTTCGTCACGGAGGAGATCCGGCGTCATAAGCGCAGCAGCGGCAGCGCCTTCGACCTGGACGACGACGAGGACAGTCTGCCGCCGGCCGCCTTCAAACGCTCCCGCTACACACCGCCGAAATAACACACACACAGCCGACGCGACCCAGACGCGCGCATGTGTGTTGTATCCTGTGTGTAAACAAATCCAGAGCTGTACAGTAACCCTACAAAGTCTTTTCTATGGATGACCGTCTTCTGTTGCATGCTGTGGCTTTATTACTGAGGCGCTTCCGTATTGCATGTGTCGTTGCTCGTTTGTCGGTAGTTGGATTAAATGGAGAAAGGAAGAGAGCAAATATTGTGTTTACAGTTGTTTTTTTCTCTGTTTGTAGCGGGCACCTGTGACTGCTGTGCTGTGCAGAGTTGGTTGACGTATATTGTTTTTCTTTTTTTTATAAACAAGATCGCTGTAAATGAACTCTTATTTTAGAGCACTTTTGCTTGGCGTTGGCATTAAACACTTCTAACCGGAAGTAGGGGATGCGTACTGTATGTCGGACCTGTGTAACCAGAGGTGTTTTATCGAAGTTGTTACTATTTTTTCTGTGATTAAGAGCGTTTCCGTGGTTTTAGTAATACCGGCACAAGTAGCAGAAAACATTAATTGTTCACATACCTGTACTTGTTAATTATAAAAAATTAACTCACATATTATTTTTATTTAAACTGCAACTCCTTAATTTCTTAGAACACCATGCCGTCCATGCGCAAGCAGGATTAATAACTACGAGACTGCGAGTACAGTACGTACATGTACAGTAATAACGAGTATCAAAGTATCGATAAGTAAGTTTCGCGCTCGAGGTTTCGGAAAAAGATTAACATGGTTTCTGTTAATCGATGGCTGCAGCTTGCTTATTCTTGGATCCCATCTGTAGTGTCGCTTGAGCCTGCAGATGTGCAGAATCTTCACATTAAGCATTAGAATAAATTGCTGTAATTATGTAATAACATGGTCTTGCTGCAATTCATGGTCATGGTGTAATACGTGATTAGCGCTGCAGGTGATGTCGTGAAGAGATTGTGTTCAGTTTTTCTTTAGAGTTCCACGATATATTTTCAAGACAATAATTAAGTACCTGCATTCTGCACAAATTATAAGAGCATAATAATTTGATAGACTTCCGTAACCTTTTTCGTCAATCTCGTTAACCTAATTTTTTGCTCTGTTGTAGCTGTATTATTTGCTCAAGGGTTTAGCGTATGCATCATCAGCTTACGGAAAATATTTTCAGATTATTTGACTGTCTTGGCTATGCGTCTGTATCCGAGTGACGACCGTGAAAAATGCTGTGAGTTTTTTATTGCAGAGAAGTATTATATCGAGTTATACTCGTATCTTTTAAAACTGTCATCATGAATGGAATAATAGTAGCTGTGATTACTATCGGGATGTTAGGCTGCAGTAAGTGCTCAGTTATTATTGAAATTCGAACCTTTAACTAGATGATGCTATCAGCAATTTAAAAGCTAAATACTCGTAATTACATCTATTTTTGCTTCTAAACAGGTAACTGTACCTATAATTTTGGCTATTTTGCTATTATAATCATTTAAAAAAAAACGATTGCCGCATATTGTATAAAATAGTGGCAAACGGAAGCTAGTGCTGACTCACAAAATTTCTGAGCTTAAATTGAGGCTCGACAGTTAAAGGCTCGACAATTACGTACAAAAAAAGTTAAACGTTCTGCAGGGGCATATGGCCAGTTAATAATCATGTCAGCCATATTTGTTGAAAAATCCGGTTGCTAAAAACAGTCATATGCGGAATGCATTTTGAATAAGCGTATATTTGGTACTAATAAAAATTGGTCTCAACATCAGAATCTACAGTCTTTAAGTTCTGTAACTTACTTAAAAATACAACTACAATCGAATCTGTTGTCTGACTACCCAGCTCATAATAAAAAAAAAACATTATTTGAATTAACCTATCTTACATGCGTCATATTTTTTCTGTGCGTGCACATACAGTGGTGTGTATTCTATAAAGTGCAAATTTTGAGAATTGGTAATCTTATAATGACATTATGGCAATTATATTGAACGTTTATAATATACTGTAACTAATTTTAATTGACAGCATCGTGGTATGATCGTACTCGTATATATGGTTTTGTTTTGGGTAGCCTCTGCACAGGATCTCACCGGTCTGATTAACAGCGCCTCATCCCTGGGCACTTCCCTGGGAAAAATTGTCGATGCCGTGGCCGTGGTGTCACCCAGTCTGTTGAGCAATCTGACCGGCATCGTCGCGTCCGCCAACACGTTTTCCGGCAGTGTAGCCAGTTCGTCGAACAGTATTGTCGGCAGTTCCACCGGCATCCTGTCCTCGACGAACACCATAGGAGCCAATATGGCCACACTCAGCACTCTCATGACGCAGATGCGACAAAATCCCATTAGCAAGATCAACCTTCGGCTGGATGGACCGCGAACTAGCGGTGATCTGTTCACGATACTGTTTACCTGATTCTTACGGGAGTAGTTAAGCTTTCTATGTGCGCAGGAGGCGCACACGATTGGAACTTCTTCTACAGTGTGTTTCGACCATGCAACCCGATGGCCGATGCACATATCACAGACGTACCCATGATATGTAATTATTTACTACAGCATGCTTATACTTTGTATTTACTGGCTGCACATGTTGTTATGCATTTTATCGGTGGGTTTAAATTTCCGAAGAAAACTATGTACGAGCAGTACAGACTGTATGTAGGCCAAAGCCGGCCTAGCGAGACGCGTTTCTTGATAAACTGTCGAACTGGTGTTCCACTACGAATTGTTAATGCTCCAGTATTTTCCGTACTGCCAGCTTGATTTTTTCTATGTTCGTAATTCAAACCAATAACTGATAGAGCAGCGAATGGGGATATGCCACAGTTCGGCGGTAGAGGACCTCATTCTTATTGTCTGCTGCACAATACCGCGCGAAGCTGAACAATTAACGATACAGATAGAAAAATGGTTGTATAATGTACGTATTGCAAGTTACAAATGCGAGATGTTTCAGATGAATTTCGTTAATACATTTTGGTAATATAAATATAATGTATTCGGGGAAATGATTTTATACACGGTTACACATCTTCCCGTCTAGTCTCTGCACGTTCTCTTCCTCTTAAATCTGTTTTGGTGATTCAAGGTTGCTTTGTATTTCAGTTTTTGTACCAGAAACGGAAGAGTTTTTCTCGGAAATATTGTTTCTGGTTAACAGAAACGAAGCGTTACCTCACCGTAGCAACCTTTTACTTTAGTATTCTGGAAAATTGTGAATGGTGCTTTTCGTGGATTGCATGTAAATTACTCAAACTTAAAAAAAAACATTTTTACGTACGCTGAAGCCGGGAAGCGTCTAGCTGTTTTTACTGATGTATTTTAACTAAATGCCGGTCAAATTCATCCGACAGAATAACTGAAGTTTGCGTTTACTCGCTAACTTGTCTTAACAATGCGAGAGAAACGCCGGCAAGAGCTGCTCTCTTTTTTTGGACAGGACATCAATGTTAGCCGCCGGACTTTGAGCGAACCGACGGATGCTTTTCTCCTCCTTCCTGGAATGTACCACGAGCATGTGTGCCAGCGAATCGCCTGCCTTTCCTGTGACGGAGAGATCAGTACGATAGGAATAATTACCGTAATAATCTATCCTACCGACCTACTCAACGACAGAGAATGAGCTAATAATCGCAATGTGGCATAACTAAGTCTACGAATCTAAGCGAAGCGAGAACTGCATCTCCGACGTCTCTGTTCGGGGCACATACGGTAGGTTTTCCGGTGACGGTAACGGTATGACTCACCACAAATTTACCGTTTTTCTGCCTGTACCGTACCGTAGATAACGATAGAAAGCGTTGGTATCGTTGGGCATCTCCGGTAGAATCTTGTGAGCCGTGGAATTAGTGGATTATCGTTTTGTCAAAACAGATAAGCACTTAAAACATCGCTCTATTTAATAAATATTTTGAGCAAGCAATAAAAGAGAAATAACATCCAGAAACAATTTATTTTGTGAGGGACTAACACACCGGTCACACCGGTCACGCTCTTGCAAATTCACTTCACAATTTTTTATTTAGTGAGACCGGACCGAGCCCGAGCCGAACTGTGTATCGAGCGTTATCGTTGTGCTTAGCGAACACACGAACTTCTAACGGTGATGAAAACCATGACGGTAGGCTACTGTTATGGTTACCGGAAAACCTACCGTGTGTGCCCCGAACAGAGACTTATTTTAATTAGAAACTCCGATCACTGCCAAACTCATAATGCGAGAACTGATCCCCAAAGTACTGCCACTCACGGACTTATATAGACACGGCGCATCCGTGTAGAAACAACCGAAAGTAAATCCGAACACAAAAGAGAAACGTCGAGAAAGTACAGTGAATAATAGAAAGTACGAGTAAAGCCGTCACTTTACGTACTACATCGCTACCGTATGCTATATCACGTCACCTGTTTGCGTACGGTGTGCAAAACTGCCATTTTACCTACGGACTACCTAACCGTCAGTTCTACCTCATGCTGGCCCAGTTGCATTTATCGAATCAGTGTTTTTTCGGCATGTGCGATTCTTTTGCCTGTTATCTTCATTGTTGTGTGTGTCAGAGTTTGATATTGATCATTGAAAGTTAACGTGTGTAATCTTCCTGTTAATAATATGACTAGACGGCGCGGTAGGAGACCCAATGCGCCTGAACCACTTGCGGCACGGCCAGCTCGCAGACGTCCACGTGCGCGCGCGAACCCTGTTACCCGTCCGACAACAACTGGAGAAAGTATTGGCGCGGAAAGCGCAGGAGATCTGGATGCTCGGATTGCCATGGCGAAACAGCAGTTGCAGTCGTTGTTAGCGCTGAAGGCCGCGGACGTCATCCCTGTTTTGTCGACACCGGCGGCACCACAACCACTGCCTCCACAGCCACCAGCGACGGAAACGACTATGCTGCTTCAGCTCATGATGAATCAGCAGAACCAGCTTGCCCAGCTTACTCAGAAAGTCAACGAGGCCCAGGCGACGCCATCCAACAGCACCGGAGCGAGTAACAGTGTCTACCTGCCGCCGGTGTGGTTGGAGTATGATAAGACCTTTCGTGCATGCCGCATCCGTGATGTCACCAACCATGATCAGTGGAACCTGCTGGACCGAAACCTGCTGGACGGCTGTATAGCCCGAAATCCGCTTCGTGCTCATCTGCCATTATGTCGCGACTGCAGCATTGCGGACCATACGGATCAGGACTGCCTGAAAAAGCTCCAGTTCACTGCACACGGTCAAAAAGACGCCAAGGGGGGTCGGCGTCGGCCCTTTCGACACGTCCCGCCAGACTTGTGCAAGAACTGGAACAACGGGAGATGCACTAACGGGTCAAACTGCTGCTTCAAGCACTTATGTGGAACATGCAGGGCGGCCGACCACACCGTCCACGAGCACGTTTCAGCCCAGCATAAGCCTGCCGCTAACGTCAACGCCAAGGCCGGAAGTAGCGACGCCCGTTTCCGCCGAGAGACTCGCTGAACTAATGGTAGCGCATAATGACCGCGAGTTTGTGTATTTCCTTTTACAGGGTTTCAGGTTTGGTTTTGCCATTGGGTACGAAGGCCCGCAAATTCGCCGATTTACCGCAAACGCACGCTCGGCTCTTCTTGACCCATACGTTATCACAGCAATGATCATAAAAGAAGTGAATACCAACCACACGAAAGGTCCTTTTCATGTGGAACCGCACCCGCATTTCGTCGTAAATCCGCTCGGGCTGCGTCCAAAAAGACCATCAGGCCACCGGGTAATAATGGACCTGTCGCAGCCATTTGGGTTCAGCGTGAACGACTATATCCCGAAAGATAAGTACTCGCTGACATACATAGGAGTAGATGATGCAGTTAAAATGGTGATGTTTCATGGTTGAGGGTCGTTGATGGCAAAAGTTGATATCGAAAGCGCGTTCCGGAATTTGCCAGTTAGATCGGCCGACTGGCACCTACTGGGATACAAGTGGGAAGGAATGTTTTACCATGATGTAGTGGTCCCGTTTGGCTTGCAATCAGGCCCATTTCTATTCGACACGTTTGCTAGCGCCCTTGAGTGGATATTTAAAAAATGCACTGGTAGCGATACATTTTTGCATTTTCTCGACGATTATTTCATGTGCGATAAGCCAGCAAGTCCAGCTTGTGCGAGATTAGTGATGCAGGTTCAGCCAGTATGCAAGTATTTAGGCGTTCCGATAAATGACAAGAAGCTGGTAGGCCCAGCTACAGTGATAGAATTTTTGGGTGTCGAAATTAACACCGAGAAATTTACGCTATCAGTATCGGCTGCTCGTTTGACGGAGTTAACGGCATTGCTCGAAAGTTTCTCCGCGTGTACGCAATGCACAAAGCGTGAGCTTTTAAGCCTTGTTGGAAAGTTATCTTTTGTGACAAAATGTATACCTGCTAGCCGAATTTTTCTGAGACGCATGATCGAGCTGAGCTGTAACGTAAACCGGCTGTATCACAGAATTACGTTGACCGACGGTTTCCGTCGCGATATCGCGTGGTGGAGAGAGTTCTTGCCGGCATGGAACGGGACGGCCGGGTTTGTGCAGCCAGAATGGCTACCAGCAAGTGTACTGCACTTGTAAACTGATGCAGCAGGCTCGATAGGTTATGGGGGAAAACTCGGTAGTGAATGGTTTCACGGAGCATGGCCGACTTGGCTGCTTGAATTGAGCCCGCCGATAACGTTTCTCGAAATGTACCCGATTTATGTAGCATGTGTTGTGTGGAATAAAAAGTTTCATGGGAAACGCGTTATGTTCCACAGCGATAATACTGGAACAGTTCAGACATGGTCGTCAAGCAGTTGCAGGAACCCAGCGGTGATGGAGCTTATACGTAGAATTCATTTTGTCACTGCTCAGTTTAATTTTGTAATAAAAATAACGCACGTTGCGGGTGTCGATAACAATATTGCTGACGCGTTATCCCGATTGCATTTGCAACGTTTTCGTCAACTCTATCCGCTGGCGAATGTCGACGGCATAACACCGCCAGATTTGCTTACACGACTGCGACCGTTCCTGACGAGGAAAGAGCCTCCAATAACAGTCTCACCGCGGGTGACCTATTTACCGCCGGAGTGGCTCCTGCTACCCGAAGAGCTTACGCCAATGGAGAGCGAAGCTTCGAGCAGTTTTGCAGATTAACGAAGAGAAAGCCATGGCCCGCCACTCGGGAGACTGTGGAAGATTATGTAGCGCACCTGTTCAACCGGAAGTCCTCATCCTCGACCATCAATGTTTTTTCATCCGCTGTAGCCCGGCACCACTTGTCGCAAAACATGCCGGACCCGACAGCCAATCCCAGACTGAAGCAGATTGTAGAAGGCGCCTGCCGGATGACCGTAACACAACCAGACCAGCGCCTACCGGTGACTTCCGAACTGCTGGGACGCCTTCCAAGCAAACTGCACCTAACGTCCCTAATACAATACGACCAGCAAATGGTTTGGGCCGCCTTTACGATGGCTCATCGTTTCCTCTTCCGCGTTTCGGAACTGACTTCGCCATCCCCGACAGCTTTCAACCCGTCGGCTACCCTCCTGCTGCAAGACGTGTGTTGGAACGACACTGTGCTGCAGCTTTCGATTAAACAGTCGAAAACAGACCAGCACAGGAAAGAAACCACACTGTTCATGTCCGCTAGCGAAGCGCCGATCATCTACAATGCCTGTGTTACCTATGCACAACAACGTCAGCATCGACAGCCTCCCGACCTGCCATTCTTTATCAACAGCAGCGGCCGCTTTCTCACGCGCTTTGACCTTAAGCATGCACTGAAGATAACCCTTCCAGATGGGGAGGATCGCGCCCGCTACTCATCACATTCCTTTCGAATTGGCGGCGCCACTTCGGCCGCCGCTGATGGCCTGTCCACTGAAGTGATATGTGAACGGGAACGATGGAAGTCGTCCTCGTTCAAGCGCTACATTCGCCCGCAAAGTCTGCGCGTACCACATCTGTTTTGGGCACCTCCTCACTCGCGCTGCTCTCTCGCTATGGTACGCACAGAACCGCACCGGAAGGCAGCCGCAACATCCTGGCCACGTTACAGGATCCATCTCGCTCCCTGGCCACAAATCAGGGTATTACCTGGCCACGTATCAGGTGTCTTCGACCCCCTGGCCACGAATCAGGGGGTCACCTGGCCACGCACCAGGTGGCACTGCGCGCGATAACACGTATACGCTCCTTCCGGTGGCCGAGCATGTTCTGACGTTTTCCACGAAACTCCGCGGCCGAGACGAGGCTGGCCATATGCCCCAAAACCATGTCGGCGTTTCTCGAATACATCGTTAACACTGTATGATGATGCACGCTGAGAAAACGTGGAAGGACAATAAAATACAGTTTATCGGGAACACCAAAATCATATAAATTTACAATTTCGCAACAATGCGTAAAGTTTACACATTTATCAGCAAACGGTATTGCAGCGCTCGATCGATCGTACCAAAACTGTTGATTACAAACTGATAAACATACAATTCTCAGTTGAAGCTGTCATTAAGCCTTCACTTAAAAATGTTCGAGGAAAGGTGGTACTATGAGTTCCAATATCGCATCGCCAGTGCAGTCATCATTTACCTGCTATGGCTTATGAGCGCAAAGATTATGCACCGCAACATAACAGCGAATGGAGAGAAAACCAAAATTTTCCTCGCTTCCGGTCTCTCAATAAATTACAGGTTACACCGCATTATCGATTTACACGCTACTATCGTTTAGCAAAACACAGTATAATGAAATGCAGTTATTGGTGTACTGTACGCAAGAGTTAACGTTTCACCAATTGGTGTAACCGCTTGACTAGTCACTAATGGCTTACTTGTTAGAATCTATTCACTCTAAAAGGCTTACATTGACAGAAATCACACCCACACCTTATTTCCTGTCATTATTTCAGGAAACCGTATGCACAAGTGTTTGCAGGATGCAATGTAGAGCACTGTCATCCTCTCTGACTCCAGGACTGTAAAATTATCAAGATTCAATTAATTGCAGCCTGCTATGACAAGTTTCCGTAAATGTGTAATTTCCAAACACTACTTACTGGTAGTGTAACGCTTGCGTAAACATGGGCGCAGAGAAAAATAAAAGCGCTTTCATGGGTATTTGCCTGGCTGTAGCCAAAGTTTAATTTTAATACATCTGTCGATGACACTGTTTGGTACGGCGGCAAAGAGTTGCAATCGGAACAGTCTTTTATGTTTTACGTTGTTTCTTACGTGCTTCTTTTGTTCCTATGTACGGTAGGAAATGTGCTGAATTTGATAATTTTTGTTGGAGGGAAGAAGAAGTCTTCCGCGACCTTTTACATGTCAGCGACGGCTGTTGCCGATCTCGGAGTGCTGTAAGGCATACTGCTTAAGTTACCAGTAGCCTGACCTTTCATCAGATTAATCGTAAACTGCAGACTGATGTTTCAGGTGGTCTCAGCTACCGCTGTTTATTTGGGAAATCAGCCACGCTTTTGGATTCCCGTATGCAACACTGTACAACTACGGCATAACCACGGCCATTACCGGTCCAGTGACGTGGATTCAGGAAACCTGTGCTAATCTATCTGACTGGTAACTTTGGCGACACATCAAATATCAGGGACTATGTTTTACAGAATGTTCGTCTGCAAATGCGTGCTTCTTGGGTTGTTAATACTGATCTTACTTATCCAGGATTCTGGTCGTTTTCTCCTTGGAACGATTACTGGTTCTAGCACGACCTTTCGTGTTCCGTCGAATCCAGTCGCAAACGGTGGCACGCGGTGTTGTTGGTGTTCTGGCTATTTTATCTGCGGCATTTGCCATGCATTTTTTCGTGGCGAATGTTACGTGCTGGAAGTATGACCTTTGGGAGCATCCTCGCCGTACTCCCCGGTGGCTGATTCGATGGAAGACGGTGCAGGAATTGGCACAGGTACACATAAAAGCGTTTATTAAGGCAGTTTCTGTAACGCTCGAAAACTTCTTCAGGGGATTGTGAGTATCCTGACCTTTGCCTTAGTATTAGTCCAGAATGCCGTTCTCATGGTTTTTCTTAAGCGACAAAGTACATCCGAAGTGACCAAAATGCGCCTATCCCGGCGCAGTAATACATCGGGATCGAGTGATCGTTATACCAATTTCCTCTTGCTCGACAGCGCACTACTCTTCTTATCTTCCAAGTTTCCCAGTATCGTCTACCGAACTTTGTTATGGGAGAGCTTCTTTGGCTATTACGACTTTGATGATTCCGCTCAGGATTTAGCTGGCAATATTGCGGATACTTTCTTTATCGCTTACTATTCGTTTAATTTTTTTGTTTATCTGATCACAAATCCAGCGCATCGTCGAGGTTTGTGGGCAGTTTTTGGTTGCGCTAAAAGTGGGTATCGTGTCAAAGAAAAGCGATAATCTTTAATCGTTTTGGGCCCGCATATAATTCAAAAGCACAGATTTATTTGCCATTTTAACGTAATACGGGATTTTATTTTGTAAAAAACTAAGAAAAATAAAACGGGTTACATTCGGTAAGGTATTCCAATAATGCCTAAATATGTCAAAAAATTTGAACATTTAGTGAAATTCGCCATTTAAAGCACCGCGGTACTTCACTTTAATTCAAAAAGACGTGATACAGACAAAATGAACCTTCTCATTCAAGGGATGAATTAGAATTTGTAATGATACGAAACGGCCCTTAAGCAGGTAAAGCATGAAGTCATTTTGGCCCATAAACGTTCACGTTGTATGCGCAAAATTCATCATATCCGCACTTGAATGTAATGAATATACTGTAAAAGCGCGTAATTATGAGGAAATTAAATTCTCAAAACGCCTTGAGGCAAGCGTGCGGTTTGCTAAACACATTGTTGTACTTGTGTGGCACAGTCACTCTTTTCCAGGATTGACAACCAACAAAGCGGAAATCTGCACTGCGTTTTCAGGGTATATTGATGCTGTTGGTTATTTATTTGTGAAATCAACCTTAGTTTGAATTAGCAATAAAAGCACATTTTTAGATAGAAAGAGAGATGCGACTGTATGTTAAATTTAAACAACGTTCTGTTAGGAGCTAAATCCCAGATAAACCTTTCCAACATTTACAAAAACCATGCTGCCTATAAAGAACGATACGGTTATCATAAATGTCTGCCAAGTGATGCCAAATCTGAATGATTCCCATTACTGGCGCGTCGCATCCGACACACAGAATGGCAGCACATACAATCAGGAGCAATTAAATCGGTCGTTTGCCTTTTACATTTTCTCTTATCTGGTGCTGCTCCTATTGTGCACCGTGGGAAATATATTTAATCTGATTATTTTTGTCCGGGACAAACGCAGATCATCAGCGAACTGCTACATGATCGCCACCGCCATCACTGACTTGGGAGTTTTGTAAGTTTCTAAATGAGACCGTTTTCCTATTTTTCCTTTCTTGTCGATCCGACTAATCGTAAGCATATACAACGCGGTTCTGTCGTCTTGTAGATGGCTGTGGTTTCCTTTGTTTTTCTGGGAAATGAGCAGCACACTAAATCTATCCTATGCAAGTATTGGAAATTATGCCATAACATCCGGTCTGACTGGTCCCGTTACCTGGGGTCAAGAGACGTGCGCAAACCTGGCGGATTGGTAAGCAACATCTCCATCCGGTAATTATCTCTGTATATTTATATACTTCGACGTTTTTTACATTCCCGACATTTTCCAAACATGCATATGGATTTACGTACCAGACACCAGAGACACGTTATTCTCTGCGCTGTTCCACATGACAACAACTTTTCAAAAAATGATTGCGTTACGATTAGTGTTGTTATACAAAATTGTACTCGAGATGAAAAAATATGATCAAATTCTCTAATATGGAACAACGCAGAGAATACCGTGACTTTGGTGTCCGGTACGTAAATCCGTATTGTGGAAGTGCCAAGAATACGAAAAAACGTCGAAGTACAGTATTGAGAAATTTGCTGCCCTACGGTTGATTAGTTGTACACATTTCCATAAAACATCTATCAGATGTCTACTTCTGGCTTTGATCGTATTCGTAAATCTATTTCAGGATTCTGGTGGTGTTCTCGTTAGAGCGCCTGTTAGTTCTAAACGCCCCTTTCACCTATAAGTGGCTTCAAAGACCGAACACCGCCAAGATCATCATCCTTGTGCTGGCAACATTCTCCGCAGCATTCGCGGTTCATTTCTTCGTGGCCAACACCATTTGTTTCAAACGTGACCTTTGGGCTAAACCAGAACAGATTCCTTTCTGGTTGATTCAATGGAAATCCGTACAGGAAGTGGCGCAAGTATGCCTAGCGCGGGTTCTTCAACGAATGCAGTAGTTAACCTTAGTATGTATTGTACTGCGTATCTAACGTGTGATCCTTTGGATTGTATCTTAGGGCGTGGTCAGTGCACTGGTGTTTCTTCTTGTTTTTGTCCAAAATCTTGCCCTTGTCGTGCTCTTGACGCGGAGGAACCAATCGGAAGTGGGAAAAATGCGAATGGCGCAGAGCGCTAACAGCACACACACGACAAGTGAACGATACAGTAATCTGCTGCTGCTCGGCAGCGCGTTTCTCTTCCTTGTATCGAGGTTCCCCAGCTTTGTTTATCGGACATTAGCCTGGGCCAGCCTTTTTCACTCCGTGGAATTCGATGAATCCTCACAAATAATGGCAGCCAACATTGCGGATATCATATTTTTCTCCTATTACTCTTTTAACTTTTTTATATATCTGGCTACCAATGAGCACCATCGTACTGGATTCATTGACATTTTTCGCTCGCTGAATAAGTGGGCCAGAAACAGCATATCATGAGTCATAACAGTGCCATATAGTAGTAACTGGATCCTACAACTACGACACATATACAGTACACATTATAAATTTATAACGCACAGATAAATAAATAATGGTTTCTCTTGAGCATCGATCTTAACTAACTGTTTTTAAATAGTGTTTTTAATTCTCATCTTTACAGTCATTTGTAACCTCCATTAAAATCTGAAGCAAAGCAAAATAAAATGTTCCATCTGTCAAGAACCTAGAAGAGCCACTTAATTTCAAACTTACTATGTAAAAAATGGCAAATTCTACTCAGAAAAAATGCGTACAACTGTTCGCTTTTTCTCTCGCAGAATTCAATGATTTCAAAAAGAGTACATACCACGAACAAGATCAGCGAGTTGAATCGCTGGGAACTAGCACTCTAAAATGTAATGTAATAAGATTATAAAGTGACAACTCCGCTCACAACGTTTTGCAACCTTTTACTGGATTCACAACCTTTCGCACTACCTTTCTTTTCGTGCACAACCTTTTTCGACATTGCCTTCAAATCCGTAAAATACATAAGGTGTTTACCGGCAACTGCGAAACGGATTTGTTTTTATTAAGTATTTAATTTCTGCCCCAACTGTTTGTTTTTAACTAAGCTATGTTATCCAAGTTCTATGTTATCCAGTCCAAGTGCTATTAGCTATGTTATCCAAGTTCTGTAAATACTTCTTAAATTAATGATGTGCCATTTCTGTTGCCTCCGCAATCAGTTCATGTATGTAAATTCCAGAAATTTAGGTTTACATAGTATATTATCATGTAATTTTTTAGAACTTTGCAAAATTATGGTTTTGGAAAAAAATCACAAAGTTTCTCTACGCCTCTGCTCATGCGAAACGGTGAAAAACGAAAACAAAAATCCAAAAAGGCGTAAACGGAGTGAATCGTATCACAGGATAGTGCGCGCAAAAGGCAGTGTTCTGAATGGTATTGCAGAAGGTCGTGAATCGAGTGACAGGTTGCGAACGGATTGGTCACCCAAATATAATGAAACCAGAAATGCAACATATTTTTAATTTCCAGGATTCTGTTGATTTTGCACACAATCCCGCATTACCATTAATGCGCGTTGTGTTATATAACACTACTTGAACAATGGATATCCCAACCTCCTGGCACTCTGACCAGTTTGTCCTTAGTATCATTAGAATCCTTAGAAATTCTAGAATTTTCCTTAAAAATCAAAGCGTTCTCAAGCAAGAAAGTGAAATCCAGAGATCTCACAGAAACCAACGCCAATATGATGGCTGACTTCGATAAACCGTCACCTTGCGCCGTACGCAGGTGTCCAAGTTTTGTAGTCTGCAGTTTTACAAATCAGATCCCAAAATGTGACTTCTTCCAAAAAGTTTTCATAATACATAAGTTGTTCATATAATTATGGCGTTCGGAGCACGAGTACTATTGACGTTAACAGCTTTACATCAAGTATTGATCTAATTATATTATTATACAATATCTGTACATATAAGTATGTACAGCATATCTCATAACTGACATTTACGCACGGACTACGTAAGTACAGACAATAAGCAGGTTGCGGTATCAACGAAGGGGTACGATTGACGACAGAATTAACGACGGCGTACAATTACCGAACGTTTAAACGGCAATACCCGTCGTTATTAACGAAACGAAGGGGGTATCGTTTCGTTAATAACGACGTTGAAATTCAGTAATGAACGACCGGGCCCATATACACCATTGAGCACGAAGACTGCGCAGGCGAGACAGTCTACCGAGTGAATTTCTGCCTGGGCATTCAATCCTGAGTTGTCCACTCGACTCGAATTTTCGAAAATCGTACCAGTTTCGACGTTTGCACTGCTGTCATTTATTTTTTTGCCAGTTACATTGAAAAGAAAATAATTTGCTTTTTCATAAATGTAAAAATTATTGCAAAAACTAATACTTTACTGTTGCAGCAACGTGCTATAGCAACTCTGTAGCCTGTGCTGTGCATATTCACCATCTTTCAAGTGCAACAGCGAGTCACGCATTCCAGAATGGAATGACAGCTCTGTATAACGTCTTCGCGAAAAACTCAAATCGCATTTCCTGTAAACGTGTTTGTAGTGACTTTGTACCACATAATAAATCTGGATTTTGTTATTTTTACAATGGTAAACGAAATGGTTTTGACATTGATACAAAATATTAAACGGAGACTGTCTGATACAATCATGGTTCCTCACGTTAATAGCAGGAGCAGTAAATTGCTTAGTTTATAACGCAACCTCTTATTCCAATCAACGGCACGTTAAATTAACAACGTTAAAATCGTCGATAATTTTGCCGTTAATCGCATGGCCGTGCAAAACGCAACCTACTTAATGAGTGTACTATACTACTGTCTGATTAAAATGGCCCAGAGCCGTAATTAATTTGGAATGTGCTCTTACCGCACAGTACACGGCAACCTGCAGCGCTTTACCGGCACAATTCAACCCGATAGTAAAATAAAATTAGAAAGTTTCGTATTTTGTGCATAACAGACTTACATGTATTAAGAATGATTATGTAAATTGTATGTGCATAATTGTATCACGCTTAATTAGGTAAATTCCGGGTGACTGTGCAAGACTGCAAGTTGTGTAATTGGACAATAATCCAATTTACGATCATGTACATTGTGCCAGCTCCAAGCTTATGCTAAATTGGTATGCAAAAGATGGAAATAACGTTATGCTGCTTAAAGGTCGCAGCTGCTTATAAATTTTATATGGTTCGTTGTTTTCACGGCTGTTCAATATTGAACTCGTACTTGATTGTAGGGGGAGAAATTTTCCATTGACCAATTACAAAAAAAGGAGCTTATCTAGATAACTGCGATGCCATTATACTACGAGTACCATAGCCTATAAAGTTGTTCTTACCGCTGCTGTTCAAAATTACATATTCTCAGTAAGCCGGTGAAAATTTCCGTCCGGTGAAATCAAGCAGTGGATTAGTTGAGTTTTTCATTTATTCGCTTGAATGTAGCAGTAGCAGTGCACCTTTTCCGGGTAATTTTATCAGCAGGATACTTAACAGTTCATTTTGACCTTTTAACCTTTTTTTGTTCATTTTAGTAGTAATATACTCGTCTCGACCGGCTTTTAGATGTGGGACGCTGATAAGACTTTTTACACATAATTTAATGCAAAAAACTTTTTACACATAATTTAATGCAAAAAACTTTGTACACATAATTTAATGCAAAAAACTTTTTACGCTTATTTTAATGCGAAAAACTTTTTCCGCCCTATTTACACCGAAAAACTTTTTACACATAATTTAATGCAAAAAAACTTTTTACGCTTATTTTAATGCGAAAAACTTTTTCCGCCCTATTTTACACCGAAAAACTTTTTACACATAATTTAATGGAAAAAACTTTTTACACATAATTTAATGCAAAAAATTTTTTACGCTTATTTTAATGTGAAAAACTTTTTCCGCCCTATTTACACCGAAAAACTTTTTACACATAATTTAATGCAAAAAACTTTGTACACATAATTTAATGCAAAAAACTTTGTACACATAATTTAATGCAAAAAACTTTTTACGCTTATTTTAATGCGAAAAGCTTTTTCCGCCCTATTTTACACCGAAAAACTATTTACACGTAATTTAATGCAAAAAACTTTGTACACATAATTTAATGCAAAAAACTTTTTACGCTTCTTTTAATGCGATTAACTTTTTCCGCCCTATTTTACACCGAAAAACTTTTTCACCTAATTTTAAGTTTAAAAACGTTGAACACTTAATTTATTGCGAAAAACCTTTCACGCTCATTTTAATGCGAAAAGCTTTTGAGCCTTATATTGAAACGAGAAACTTTTCGATCTAACTGTAAGCCCAAAAATGTTTGTATTCGTATTTAGTGTGAATCTTATTAGCGTTATTTGTACCCGAAAACATTTTCTGCCTTATTTTAATGCGAAAAATTTTTCGCCTTATTTTAAAACAAAAACTTTTCAATCATATTTTAAGCCAAAATTTTTGTATTCTTATATTCGTGGAAAAAAATGTTTTAGCTTTATTTGTAACCTTTGGTCATAGACTTTGTCTTCAGTTAGCTTTTTTTCACGGGTTGTGGGCAGTCCTTGATAACGATTTGCTGTTAATAGTTAAGGCGTGTTGGAACTTGACCGATTTTAATAAGAATAACAAGTATATAAAGCCGTGAACGTCGTTCAGCAGGGTAATCATAATTCGAAGGAGTCTCTTGAGTTCATTAGCTGTGTACACATTACAAGTTGTGTTTATTGAGCGAAAAATGGATGAGCATTCTGACAACCACGAAGAAGAAGAAGATGGCTTAGGTAGCATCCCTAGCATTTCAGAAGATAATCTGCTACTTGAGCAGGTAGCAGATACTTATTCTCAGAAATGGAAGACTGCACTTGCGGTTTTTCAGTGCCGCATCGCGCCCGAGTTGTTTGATGTTCCGTTTTCACGCCTCTGTGGAGTAATAGAAAGCATTTTTGAAGAACTGCTTAACAGAATTTTGGTAGACAAAATTCAGCCTTGGTATATGGTACGCGTGCAATTATACAGCGATCATTTGCGAAAGAAGATTCCTATTTGGACACCGTTAATGCGGCGGGACGAACTAACTGTGGATCGTATCATGGCGCGCGTGGAACGGGTGATGCAAAGTTCAACAAGCTTTCGCTTGGATGAAAGCTTCAGGATTGAAGTCCAGTACACAGAAACGCCGGATGGTGGAGGTAATGACAATCTAGTGATTCCTGAAAGCGTTAAAAGGCTACTGAAAAACAAGATGTCTATCGTGCGCATAAAGAACGACGATAATTTATGTTTACCACGGTCCCTAGTAACGGCTAAAGCCTTAGCAGATGACGATCTGCAGCTGTATTCAACGCTACGTGACACCAGGGCACATAAGCACCCAGAAAAGCAGCATAAGGATCAGCAGACATTATTGGCGAAACAGCTGGTAATAGCTGCAGGCCTGACGGAGCGGCGCTACAGCCTGGACGACGTAGAGACTTTTCAAAAGTTACTAAGCGATTATCAAATCATAATTGTTGGACTGGAACAGCTTAACAGCATTATCTTTGCTGGCGAATTCAGGGAAAAACGCTTAATGCTATTGTATTATGCCAACCATTTTGACGTTTTAACATCTCTTCAAGGGTGGTACGAAAAAAGCAAATGGTGTTTTCATTGTAATCAGGGGTACTCTCACGAAGGTGATCATCGCTGTAAATATACCTGCAAGCTTTGCTTGCGCGAAAGGTGTGAGCTCGAAGCAAACTTTGCGCGATACTGTGCGGGATGCAATCGAACGGGCTTTAGAAACAACGAGTGTTTTAACCACCACCTTGCAAAGACAGCGAAAAGCACAAACCATAACAAAAAGAAAAGCATTTGCGAAAAATTCAAGGTCTGCATAGATTGCTCAGCATTCATAAAGACGAACGTGAAACGAGGATACGGGACAGACCATGTATGCGGCGAAATTTATTGTTCGGTTTGCCTGTGTTATGTATTACCGGAGCACCATGACTGCTATATTAAACCCGAGAAACTTGACGACAAAGTATTAGCCAAGCACAAATCTGCTAGTTTCATGTACTTTGATTTCGAGACGTACCCCGACGGTAGTGGAAAGCACATCCCAAATTTTTGTGTAATACAAGTGCAAGAAGATGGAAAGCCCATTGAAACCCGCCAATTTCCCGAGGACATCAGCAACATTGGCAAAGACATTGCAGGCGATGTCTGTGAATTTATTTTCCAAGAAAAGCATGCTGGATTCTTTTGTTTGGCACATAACTTTAGAGGGTAAGAAATTTTAGTTCTTCTTCTGTTTCACACAACATGAAATACGTTGAAAGTATACAGCTTACGGATAAAGTGGTGGGCTTTCTAGGTTCGATGGCTATTTTATTTTAAAATGGCTGCTTCAGAAAGGTCAAGCGCCTGACGTTATCATGAAAGGTTCCCAAATCACGCACCTGCGCGATCGGGAGTTTGGCATTAACTTTCGGGATACGCTCAATTATGTTCCTTTGTCATTGGACAACTGGGCGAAATCATTCGCCGTTGAGGAAACTAAAGGTAAATTTCCACATGTCCTGAACCGACCACAATTTTGGAACACAGTTATTGACTATCCGGACATTGAAAAGTTCAACTACCGATTTATGAGCGATAAAGAAAAACATGCATTTATGGAATTCTATAATGAAGACAAAGCTTTAAAAAGAGGATTGTATGACGTCAACAAGGAACTGGCTGCCTATTGCCACCAAGACGTGACCACGCTACGTTGTTGTGCAATGCAGCTGCGCGAACTTTTTCAAAATTACGGATGGACTATGTATTTTTCAATCCGGTTTAACCCTTCCAAGTGTTTGTCATTATTTTTGGAGGTCCAGGCTGCTAAAGCCTTTGGAAGTTGAGGTTATTCGTATGCCCAGCAACAGAATATCCTCCAATAAAGCCAATTCATGGTTACAGTGTATAAGTCAGAGCCAAGGTATTGAACTGGAGCGAGAATTCAAAATTGGTGCATTATTCATTGATGGGTACCATCTGGAAAGTCGAACTGCATATGAATTTTATGGGTGCGTGCACCATGGCCATCCAATATGCACGAATCCAAGTACACGCCACCCGCATCAGGACGCCACAATGGGTGAGTTGTACGAGCGAACCGTACGGCGCGAAGGAATGTTGAAAAAGCTTAAAATCAATATTGTGAGCGTTTGGGAATGTGAATATGACAGTCGCATTAAAAACGACGCTAATTTTGCTACTGCTATAAAGAACATACGGATTGTTGAACCGCTTGACCCGAGAAAAGCATTGTTCGGAGGACGAGTAAATGCCTTAGTGTTAGACTATAAGGTCAAGCCTGGAGAGAAGATAATGTACTTGGATGTTGTATCCGAATATCCATATGTCAATAAAAACAAGCGCTATCCGGTTGGCAAGCATAAAAGAATTACTAATAATTTTAAAACCTTGGATAACTATTTCGGAATTATGCATTGCAAAATATTACCGCCTCGCAACCTGATGATACCGATATTACCGGCGCATTTCGATAAACTGATTTTCACGTTATGCCGCACCTGCGCTGAAGAAAAGAATCAGCAAGTTTGCACGCACGAGGATCCGGAGCAAAGAGCTCTGACGGGGACTTGGTGCACACTAGAACTACAAGAAGCCGTGAAAAATGGTTATGAACTAATGGAAATTCACGAAGTATGGCACTATCCCGACAGCAGAGAGCGCTTTTTTGCTGATTATATTGATTTGTTCCTGGCGCTTAAAGTGCAAGCTTCTGGCTGGCCGGCTGATATTAAAACTCCAGAGCAGCAAGATGCGTTTCTGGACCACTTTTCCAAACGGAAGGCATCCGGTTGGACGGTTCCAAAATAAGCTGGAATCCGGGACTGCGGCAGCTCGCTAAGTTGTGCCTGAACAGGTTAGTGCTTGATTTTTTTGTTTGTTTGGTGTCGGTCATACACTAAGAGTAGTTGTAGTATTAGTAATTTATGCTATGGTGTTTACAGCTTTTGGGGCCGGCTGGGAATGAGAAATAACCTTCTCAGCACAGTTTTCGTGAACACTGTGAAGGATTTTCTGCACTATTTAACGTCTTCAGAATTCGAAATCCATGATTATGACGTATTTTCGGATGACGTTGTACAAATAATGTACACGAGGAAGGATGCTATGGTTCCGACTAACCCGAAAACGAACGTGGTTCTAGCAGCGTAAGTGATAATAGTTTCAGTTTTAGTGCTTCACTTAAATCAGGTAAATTAGACTTGTACTTATTTTTTGCTGTCAGGTTTACAACGGCACACGCAAGATTACATTTATTGAAATTCATGCAAAGAGCTGGCGAGCGATTACTATACTTTGATACGGTAAGAGCTAAAGCATTAGCGTAAAGCATATGAAACTAGAAGAAACGAGAAAAAACATAGTTTTTAAATTGTAGGACAGCATTATCTTTGTTCAGCGTCCAGGTGATGAGCCGTTTGAAACCGGGTCCACTCTGGGGATGTTAAGTAATGAGCTGGCCGAGGACGACTTCATTACGCGCTTCTGTAGTACTGGTCCAAAATCTTACAGCTACGTTACGGCATCTGGGCAGGAGGTCTGTAAAATCAAAGGATTTGAAATTAATAAACTTACAGGAACGGTGTTGAATTTTGATTCGATGTTGAAAATCGCAACCCAACCTCTCCAAGATGAGACCGCCTCCGATAGCGCTCATGGTAACGTTCAGCCCGAGTCCCTTTCCGTCACATATGGTAGTACTATTCGCCGGAAGAAACGGACATATGAAATCCAAGATGTGCCTATGACAAAGCGGTTCAAAAAGACGTACGACAAACGACGCATCTTAGATGACTTTACTACTGTGCCATACGGTTACGTACCATAGCCCTTTGATCATGAACTTGAATGTTGGCATTGTGTCGTTATTGAAAGTAAAGTCCAGGGTGGTGTTGGCTTCGTCGATACTGGCGGCGGCTGATGGCCGATAGGGTAGAAAAGTGGTGACGGTTCCAAAAGTAATGCCCGATAAAATCAGAACAAGTGCTAGCAGACTACCAAAAAAAGCAATCGTAATGACAACGCATATCGCTCGACGCCTTTCCTCAGCAGGGTCCATGGTAATGCAGGATATATAAACGGACGCAATTTAGACAGCTAAGAAACAGTTAGGGAAAACGAAACGTGCAACTGAAGTTTTGTCAGTTTTGCTGCAGTTTATATAGTAGTCGATAGAACATGTCTGGATGTGAACCCGAAAATGTTCGTTTATCATCAACATCGACATCGCCACCACCATCGCCCGGAACAATGGATGCCATTCAGCACATTATCTGGCAAGGTGACTGGCAAGGTGGATTGCACGATAGGTTAAAAGGTTGCCTCGTGGGGAGTGTTGTTGCCAGCAGCTTTGGTCGTCTGTTCAATACACCCTTCTACAGAAGCCATTTACCAACCTTGAGAGAAGTTCATGAGCGGTGTGCTGATGTGGCCAAGGATCCTTGTTATGTGCGTTGTGGGTTTAGTGGAACAGTTGCTCTGGTGGTTCTCGAAGTAACTGTAGGTTGCTATACAGTCGAGCGTGACTATATAGCCGATGGACTGGGTAAAGCGTTAGGATCATCCAACTACTTTGGGGGTAGTAAGCACATGGAGCGTTTATTGAAAGAGTTTCATCGGCGATGGAATGCTACAAGCAGCGAGAGCAACTTTGCTCTTCGACGAGATGACGAAGCTTACGTTTGTGGGCCTGCAAGAAGTGCGCACGGTGGGCAGGGCTCTCACGGGTATCACGGAGCAGTGATGGCTGCAGCGGTGGCTTTGTACTACTGCCGCGAACCTAGTTGCTTCCTCCGGAGAGAAGTCGAGAAGTGTGTAGCCATCACACATGCGCATCGTTTGGGGATTGATGGAGCTGTGCTGTTTGCCTTTGGTTTACAGGAAGCGTGTGATAGCGCCCGCACAGCTTCAGTGACGACCTTTTTGAAACGGCTAGAGGATTATGCTTCAACTCTCGAACCACCATTTGGAGAGAACATGATAGCTGCCAATGCGTTATACGTAAACCATAGCGTACTGCGTTCGCCGGCAGACATTATCCGACTGTATCCGAATGTTAACTCGCGCGCCGCACAGGACTTTGTTCCGCTGGCTATGGTCATGGCATTCGTGGGTGGAAACCTGCAGTGGTGGTCTGGATATAACATCATGTCACCTTGGAAGCGAATGGTCCAGAGCTGCATTGCCCTTGGAGGTGACACGGATGGTCGTACGTTCATGGCAGGCGCATTATATGGAGCTTTCTATGGACTTTCGTCTGACCAACGTGAGTTTGAGGCGATGCCCGAGATAACGGAAGCAAACAATGCTAGTACTTTAGCTGATGCATTGTATAAAGGGTGTCCACCCGATGACTAAAAACAAAAGCAAGAATAAACATGCTGCTGTTTTAACCTATTTAGTTGGCTATAAAATGAGTAGGTCGGCTCGTGTTTCTGATGTTAGTGCATAGAGTTTGCGTATTCCTGCCTCCACTTTGATTTAGTTGTCCATTATTCTGTTTGTCTGCTTTGAGTTTAAAGCGTTATCGTAGCGTGTTACCGTTATTTGTGAGTATTTTTAAATTTTCACCGCAATGGCTGCAATGCGAAGCGTAGATAGTGTATCAGGTGATAACAGTGACCTTTTGGCTGCCTTGTCGTCATCACCATCGTTGTCGACTATTCCGGCATCACTTCAGCCTGTTAGGGCATTAACTATTACTGGTACTAAGAAACGTAAGGTCACCGCGGACTCGTATAAGCCCAAAACCGATGCAGTTAGCTTAGCTCGGCGTGGGTTTACCCAGGGGCAGGTTGCATTTCAGTACGAAGGTGGGCCGGTAATTAAATTTGGAGGAGAAAAATTCATTGCAGTTTACTTGATGAACAACCGTTTGCGATACATTATTGGGGAGTTTGATAAAAATCAGGAGGGTCAGTGGGTTCCGAGTTTAGCGTCCAAGCATGTCGAGTTAGATGCGAAGCAGTTTGCCAAACTAATGGGTTTACAACTGTGTGGACAACTGGAAAGACTGATCAATTATGACGAAGGCTCTACACCCATTACGGCAATGCATGACCTGGGCGGAGGTTACTTCTTTAACTGGGGATGGTAAGAAAGTCATTCATATAACAACCTTGTGCTTTTGTTTCTATGGCACATTATTATATTTCTGCGGTTGCTTCTCCTCAGGCTTGACGAAGTACCCATTGCCAACATTCGGGTTTACCTTGAAGCAAACAGCCTGAAAGAACCGGGAACAAAGGTGGTCATCGGCTCACCCAGTGAGAAACGACTTGCGATGAAGTGAGTGTTGTGTTCTAGTGATAGCAGCATAATTAATACCCAAATTTACTTATTTTTTTGGTTATTTCATAACCGTTTAGCTTATTGATATTATTATTATGGTTGTTGTGGTTGTTGCAATTGTAGTGAAAAGAACTGGACGGCGTTCTGTGAACTTTTGGACAACGGAACCATCCTTAAGCATACGTATGAGGTGCTGAAGGGACGATCCGGGTACCCTACCATGCAAGTCTGCCAAGCCGACTACCAGGATATTTTGAGAAGCTACCGTGGCCTATGATGGAGCGCTTTTGCAAACGCCTGACGCAAGAATGCAAGCTTTGCCACCTTATGGAGGATACCTTTGCTGATCCGCTGCAACCTGGAGCTCATGATGGCCATACTGCATGCCGCTACTCGGATCGTATACAACTAACGGACCGTATGCGAAGCTATGTCTGTAAGGATGTGGAAAAGACTCTGCTGGGGCTGTTTCTCAAGCAACTGCCGTACCGCTATGCTGACGAAGCAGCGCACTCGCATCATAATGCGGAACGCAACTTGCTGGAGGCGTACCACTTCAAGCCGGACGAATTTCTGGTAATGCACGGAGATCGACTGTGTGCTGAAATGCTGCAGCGTTTCAAGGAGCAGTTCAAACTGAACTAGTATGAATGTTTCTGTGTATGTGTGTGGTGTGTGCCTGTTTGGTTTTTCAAGCAATCATCTTAGCTCGTTTAGGTAATTTTAATCGCTATATCATCAGTTTCAGTATATTCGTAATCATTTATTACTGATGTTATTTGTAAATATTTTTGATTCGCGTTGGCGGCCCCAAGTCGATTTGTCATTTTAATTGCCACGCGGGCCCTCTGCAAAACCAAAGGTGTGTGCGCGCAGCGCACCTCCCTTTGATTTTGCGAGGGCAATATTGCAATTTAATTGTTAGTAGAATGCTTCAAAATTATAAACACGTGTTTTTGCATTGAAAAAGTCATTAATAAAGTTACGAACCATCAAGTCGTTTTGAAATTGATTATCAATTCGATATAGGTTATGAATGATGTAGGAATAGGAAAAGCGACATACTGATCGCATTACTATAAAAAACATGCAGTGTTGAGCGCAGGTAGTGGACAATGGCTGTTGTAAAACAGCTCGCTGTTCGTATAGGGGCAACGGTGGTGATGACGCAGGCTGGCCGATGAGTTGCGTTTTCAGAAAATTTTCAAGTGACTGACTATAATAGGCCACGGGTTTGCCGTAGGAATCGAAAACTTCAATAAATGAGGGGCACTCAACGTAGACGGCAATCCAATGTGTTCCGGGTTCGCTGGCTGGATCAGTGTTTACAATAAACGCAGCAGGTAGGTCGACCTCTGTAAGATGCTGCTGCTGTAGCTCATCTAGGGCGTAAACGCCGCGAAACACCGATCTCAGCATGTGCGAAGCGGGGTTGTACTGTGACCACATGATATTCCGAATTTCCTGTTCGTTCATTGTGACGATTTGTTGTTTAATTACGATGCAAAGTCGCAAATAACCTGGCGTAAATTGGTGAATTCTATTAAATGGTCGCACGTTATCCAAGCCAGCATTTGATAGGCATTAGTTAGTGGTGTGTCAAAGTTACTTCCAGGCCCACTGTCCCTGATCGAATTAGCGTCATGGGCCCTAAGCCTGTAGCCGTTGGCGTCAGGTCAAAAGCGAACACTGTGTATCCTTTTGCGTATGTATGACGATCCAGAATATGGGCTCCAGCTGGATGGTTTTTTGATTCAAAACATCCAAGAAGCCGTCATAACACTTTAAATAGCGGTTGTTTGGAAAGTCACACATGTAGGGTATCGTTGGGTATTGCTTCCCATCCACATTAATACAGATTTGACGAACGCGACAATGATCAAATACAAACGGATTGAGGCTTGTTGTGCCATGGAAGCGGTCCGATTGCACAAAAGCAATAAATACCACCTTAGGTAGTTGGCCGTACTTGAGGTCAGAAAAGGCTATGGTTTGGGTGCCAGCAGGAATAGCACGCGCCTTTAATTCTGCGCGTTCAATGTGGTATTTGGCTGTTGTTGTTTGTAACTTTTGTGTAATAGCGTTCATGAAATCCGGTGATGGGATATAGCGTCGTACGGTTATGCGTGGATGTTTCATAAATGCCTTGTATTCTGTTGCAGCCGCCGCACCAGTATTCCATGATCGTAAATAAAATTCTGAATTGTTAAAGTATAGGCTAACGTGCACGGGCACGCCTGTGAGCAAAGGTTTTGATTGTACGCATAAGTCCGTGAAAATCTTTCCCGATAACTGAACGCTAGCACTTAAAGCAAATAGCTCCTTGCGCTTTGCTTCACCAGTGTTCTCTGTGGCATGTTCCATCTTGCCTGGTGTGTCGAAATAAAATCCGCCGCTCGTTAGCTGGCTTTTCATGGCATCTTCAGTATAACTTGTTAGAACCTCCATTATAGCGCGATAGGGATAATAAGGTGAACAGTCAGAGATCACCTTGTTCGCCACAGTAAAATGAATTTGTTTGAACAAACTATGCACAATATAATTAACAGGCGCTACGTTATCATTGTTCTCTAGGTTCACCCATGCATTTGTGGCGTTCTTTTTCTTTATACTTAATTCACACTCAAAACACGTATCCGTGAGCGAGAGCAGACCGTTGGATGACGGCGGGATAAAGAAAGACAGGTTACCGCTTAATGGTGAGTCTTCCGGAGGCGCCGACTCTGGTCCATACTCTTGTGTCTCATAGCTGAAACGTTCCGTTAACGATGCCGGTACGGAGAACAGGTTCATGTCACTAGACATGGCCGGCTCTGAGTGTGGTAGGAGATATTCAGGCATTTTTGTAGTTTTTTTCTAGAAAATATCGGGATACTTATCAAAAGAACCGTTACTAGTACGGTGCTTTCGTCGTTTCGTGTTTTTTCTCTTTTTTGAATGTTTAGTAGGGCGTTTGCGTTTACTTCCGCTACCAGTTTGCTGTTTAACAGTCACGAGTTGAGGGGCTTCAGTAGAGGTTACTGCTGCGTCTGAAGGCTGAGCTGGCTCCAATATTTTCCCTAGCTTTTCAGTCACCTTTTCCGCAGCACTGGTGGCTACACTTTGAGCGGCTTGCTTCAAGTGAGGTTTTGCTGACTCTAATGCTGCTCTAGCATGGGGTAGAGCGCTTCGAACGAGCGGTGCGGTGAATTTGGAGACGCGCGAAAACACTGTTCGGAAAAAGTCTGCTAAGCCTGAACCGCTTTGTAGACCTGAACTCCGATATCTGCCTAATGGACCATAACCAATCTGATTCTGTTCAAACAGCTCCTCAAATAGACTTGAATCAGGTTCAAAGAGCACAAGGTTATGGGGCGCAGCCATGATAACAGCTAGAGCTATAACGTTTCAACGAACAGGCCTAAAATGCAGTTTCACTAATGATTTTCCCGCCTGAAATTTAAAATCTTCGTCTTCGGAGCTCAAGTTGATTTCGATGGTTTCGATGAAATTACGTACTAGTGGTACATAATGTGGTTGGTCGAATCGTTCCGTTATGAGATCAAACGGTTCTCCTTTAATAGGCATAGAACGTAAAACTTGTGCGGTTTGATCGCCTAACGCTGAAAACTCCACAATGTCCGAATAAACATACATTGTTGTGTTGTTATGTTGCATGTTGGCAGATTTATTGGACGCTACCACCATTGGTACGTCCAACGTATCAGCATTCAGCGGTTGTTTTCTTTTAAGTAGGTACCATAGATAAGGTCGAGGAGTAATAAAAGTACTAGGAATTCTTCCGAACGGTTCAGCTGGCGTCCCATCTTCTTCTATCATTTCTTCAATATAGTAACGAAATTTTGAAGGAACACCGTCAAGATCTTTAAAGTCTAAAGGGTCTATATCGTGTTGAGTCTGCACAAAACCAAGTAACCCTTTCAATCGGTCATCGTTTTCGGAAAAACGCAGCTTGCCACGCAAGCTATTAAACGTTACTTCCGTCTTGAGCGTTACAGGATTATAACGTATATTGAACACCTTTGTGGTACTGTTATTTGTGCGAAGGCGTGAGGGAGTAACATTGCGACCTTTTAAGTCTACCGAGTTTGGCGACTGTCGCTCAATTACGTCAATTAGCGCCTTCAATGTATATAGACCCGGTGGAATGATGATCGTATTCTGAACCGATGACAAGGAAGTGTCACTGATGACATCGTACTCGTTAACAGTTAGTTCTTGCTCTTTTGGTATGTTGTAGATTGAGTTTGTATATTGCAATTCCACCAAACCCACTTCCCACCGGCCCGATAAGGAAATTGGAATTTTTAGTTTAGTCTTCCACATTTGCGCACTGTTCTTGGGATACATGTCCATTGACGCATCGCTTGGTAATGTTACGTAAAACGGTGTACTATTTCCAACAACACTAGCCATTTCCGTCAGCTACTTTTGATAGCTCTTGCTCATAAAACTTTCCAATTACACTGGGTCCACCGTCGGCAGGTTCCACTTCATACACAGGTACGCGATGCTTGATTACCTTATTCACTCGATATAGCTTTTTTGTGTACTTCACATCAGCGCCTTTCTTAAAAAGCTGCTTTTGCAAACGAAGACGCACTGTGTCTCCGTCCTTAAATAGCGGTACCTTAGCTTTGCTTTTGTTATTACTGTTGGACTGTAATCGCTGAAACACTAAAAGCGAATTTTCTCGATTGACGTCATTCGGCGCCAATCCATGCGCCGTGTGAGGTGTGCTGTTGTAGCTGTGAATAATGTCCTGTAACTTGTCATAATATTTTACACTCCCATCACGAGCGGTCATCAGTCGCATGAGACGCTCTCGTAACGTTCGGATGAATCGTTCTGCCATGTTAGCTTTAATTTCACAGTTCTCTTCAGAAAACATAACGACGCCGTTCTGTTTCATGTAGTCTTGAACTGGTTTGTTGTAAAATTCACGCCCTGTGAACGAATAATACAGTTAGTTTGCGACGCTTACGACGGTTCCATCCTATGTGTGTGTGTGTGTTTGTGTGTGTGTGTGTGTAGTACCTCTATCCACTTGTAAATACATAGGTGGTCCATACAAACGAGAAAAGGCTTTCTCCAGGGCAGGAAGAACGTATTCACTGCTTTTTTTTGTCAGCATTTCGCATGCTACTTTTTTGGAAAAACTGTCCACAACAACCAGCAGAAATTTTTTATGTTTATTCTGCTTTGCGTAACGGGACACATCCATCAGGTCAGCCATGTATTGTTCACCGAACTGTATTGAAACTACCGGATTTCTGCGGAATTTCCGCCGAGACGGCTTATGTAAATTGTAGGCGTCAATTCCTTGCAGAAGCTTTAGGGCTTTGTCATGCTGATTAAGTTCGCTTGACACGGTTTGATGCTTCCGGAATCGTTCCACTCCCCCCAGGCTTGCCACTTGCGCCGCACTCACGTACTCCGCTTCTCCCATCTTTAGTTAGGTCAACTTGGACACTGACGTCAACTTTGTTTTTGTTTTGACCAAAGCTATTGTCTTTACTGACGTTTGAGTCTTCCGAATCTTTATCCCCAGCACAGCATGATGAAATAAAGGTCAGCTTCATACCCTCTCCAAAGTTCAGGCTGACTGGTATGCACCCCGCCATGCCTGCTATTCTTAAATAACTAACCACTTTAAGCGCTTGTGTTGCTGAAGTTTTCTTTTCCAAAGCCCAGCTGTGGATCATCATATTTATTTTCAACGGCGTAATAGTCTACCCGATCTCGATTTCTTAAATTATGTATTTTGTTTAACGTTGTTTGAAGTCGTTTTTTTGATTTTGGATGGCCGATTTTGCTTGGCGTGATCATGTCCTCATACACTTTCCGTTTTCCTTGTGACCTTGAAAGGGAACTTGCAGGCGTTGCGTACTGGCTGTTTTCACCGCTTAACGGTTGTTGGCGCACCGGTGTACCGGTACCTGCTTTGCCAAATATACTGGCGGCATGCTTTTTTAAAAGTGACTGTTTTCGTCGAGCTGAAGTTCTTTTTACCATCTGCTTAAATATAGGTTTTGGTTTACGAATTTTTTTCAAAGGCTGGGATCCTTCCTGGGAAATATTTGGATTGGTTTGGCTACCGCTCGTATCATCTAAAGCGTACGGCCGCAGCGCTAAAAACCGCTGCAGACTAGATGAAAGTAATTGTGCTTTCTGATATTCCGATAGGCTTTTGTTAGCCAAAGTTTCCGTTGTCAGCTGTTCTAGAGAAAGGATTTTGGAAGCTTCTGGGGGTACTTGGTTTAGTGCTAGCTCAACCTCCGTGCGCCGTTTCTCCGCTTGCCGTTTTGGTATTAGCATATAGGTTTCCATGTTTTTTTTATATGCTTATTGGTGGTTTGCTGTCACTGCGCTTATAACGGCTGATGCTAGTAATGGTAATAGAGCGGGTAAGAATCCTCCTCGTTGTAATAGTATACGTTTTTTCTTTTGAAGTGATACACTTGGAGATGCTAGAAGCTTTATGGGAGTCTTGCACTTTTTACACGCTGTCAGCTGATGAGGCTTTAAGGGGACTCGTCCTTTAATAAGGTTCAAGGCAAGCTCTTGAATACCCCTTATATGGTGTTTATCGCAACACTGCTTCAACAGTGCTCTTCGTTGCTTAGGCTTTGCCCGGTTAAGGGTAAGCAAAAACGGGGCAATCTCCTTCGCTTTACTTGCCATTTTTTAGGCTCAGTGATGGCAGATGATCAGTATAAATTCTCATTGTCTCTTTAGGAAACAAATGCGATCGCAGCCTTAAATAAGATGGACAAGCTGGGGTAAGGTCAATTAAGAGCGGTTGATAGTTTTCTGACGTGCAAGCCGCGTACGCTTGCGCAAGGCACTTTAGTTTTGTTTGACGTTGTAAGATATCGATCTGGCCGAGGTCCCGAGCATTCTTAAACAGCACCATATACTGACAATTTAGTGTTATATCACGCATCGCTTTTCCTTGTTTGTACAGGTTTTGGGTAATATAAATAACGCTCAGGTTTTTATGGTGAATTCCTTGCGTGAACAGATTACTGGCCTGCTCATTTTTTGCCATCTCGTGTGCCAAATCATCCACAATCAGTAAATTTGTCACCTCTTTATCGAAAAAATCCTCGTCCGAAAAAAGGTCACTCAGTCCTTTCACAAACTCTGTTTCTGGACACTGAACTTTCAAAGCATCGTATCCATTCTGCCACTGATTGTATGCATATACCACTCTTCTCGGAGTCGAAGTCATCATTTCTTTTCGTTGCTCGATTAGGCGGAAGACAAAAGACGATTTTCCAACCATTGTAGGACCGCAAATCATCATTCCAAAAGGAGTTACGAGTTTTGGCTGACTTTCCAGCTCCACGAAATTGTTTTGAATTACTGCTGTCATGGCGGCATCAATAAAAAATATAGTCGCAGTTGGTAAACTGAATTGTGGCTTTGATCTTCAAGATATCGCAGACCTTCTCCAGATCCCGTACGATCCCAACATTTTTTCAGGACTTACTATTCGCCGAACGCGTCCATACAAAAGTCACTGTCAACTATACAGCAATGGTCGGATTACAGTAAACGGAGCTGTTACCGAGCGTAATGCTGAAGAGCTTCTCGAACTCTATTGTAACGATATGCACATTTTAGGCTATACCGATGCGTACGTTACGGACTTCGAAATAGTTAATGTAGTAGCGTCTTGGGACATGTATCGACCATTGAAACTAGATAACGTGTTTAAAAGCTGCACTGCTACCGCCCGTGTTATGAACCTGAACTGTTTCCTGGTCTAAGCGTCCATCTACCGGAAGCAACTTGTGTAATTTTTACCTCTGGTAAAGTTAATATTTTGGGTGCAAAGTCGGAATTGGCTGTGCGTAGTACGGCAGCCGAACTTCGCTTGCTACTGTTTTAATGTTCACATGAATCTTATCAAAGTTCAATTTGTTTGTTTTTTTTTACTAAGTCTTCTCCGCTTTAATAGACCACTGCTCTGCCATAAACTAATAAACATACGAAAAAACGATATTCTTTTTTTTTTTTTTAAAAAAAACAAAACCGTCAGTTTTAACATCAGTTTTCTTGCGGCGGGCGATCTGGTCTGCAGGACGTTCCGCTATGCCAGTCATGCTCAGCTTGTGGGTCGTCATGCGGCTCCCAGTTTTCTAACTCTAGTCCACAATGAATACACTTCACTAGGTCACGCAATCCCGTGTAAAAGAAGCCGGCTCTCGCAAAACGCGCCGCTGACGGTGTACGCAGTGTCCAGTTCCGGTGTTGAAACGAGTGCAGACGGTATACGAACCGTCTGAATTCATGTTGCAGCCGATAGCCTGCTGCAGCACGCCCAGGAGTCGCTGTGTCCGTTCTTCTGGTAGGCGCTCCCGGGGGATCCAACCAAACCAAAGTGTATCCACTCAAAGCGCCCAATGGTAGACGATACGGCCTATCCGCCGCAGGCGCTGAAGTCGACGCAGTTGCTGGTTCTGGCCGTAGCGGTGGTTGTGGCGGAGTTGGCGTGGCTGGTGACGCTCCGGTTTCAGCGCTTGGTACTGAAGCTGAGTCCGGTACTTGCGGTGGAACAGACCTTGTTGAGCTTACTGGAGAATCTTGCAATTCGCCATCTTCAACCAGAAGAGAGTCTCCACCACTATCGTAGTCTTCGTTGACTTCAGACATTTTTACACTGCCGTACTAACCGCTTGCATGTTTCTCGGTTTATATACCGGCCATCGGTATGGTAGCGTTAGGGTCACCTTTATAGGATCGATACCGTTCAAGGATCATTTCCCACCATGACTGATAACCAGCCCGACGCGATACTATTTTACAGCAGTACTGTGCGACCTGCATGACTTTCCCAACATACAGGCCTAGGTCAGAGTCACCGTTCACAGGTCGGGGTAGCGGAAGCCGATAGCGACCTCTCAAAAACTGTGGCTCCCACCAGCTTGAACAATTCGGGTTAACTGGTAGACTAGAAAAAAAATCTTCTGGCTTCTTAGGCTTGGGGACTTCATACCCCACGTGGAGAATTTTGCATAACCAGCCATCGACCATGATGTTCATACCCGGTGCCAAATCTAAACAATTGTTTTTTTTTTATTTGACTTTCAGACGACCCTCTGTTTTTATATTTGTTTTACCGTGAATTTCCTTCACAACGTCCCTGACAAACATCTCAGTGTCACTATTAAAGGTTGAATTATCACTTGCCAAACCGCCGAACACCGATGGAGCACACAGGAGGAAAACAATCGTCTTGAACTCCATGGTTGTTTTTAATAAAAAAAAAACGACGTTCTAGAAACTTGCAGGTCGTTGCCTTATACTCTGAAACTTGAACTCCTAAGGCCTTAAATAGACTTTACACCCGCAGCCGTATCGGTCTCTAGTGCTATCTTAATTTCTTCCAAGAAACCGTGCAGTATATGATACAGCATATACTGGTCGTAACTCTTAAAGTGGATGGAGAACCCATGAGCGTTGACTAATGCCATTCTTGAACAATCCAGTTCGTACTCTATTTCCAATGTCCAAGGTGATTCCGGTTGTGTATCTTTAAATTTTTTAACCATTTTGGACTTTTTTAATAATTCATGGATGTCGTATGCTTCTGCAGCACCAAACGTCCAGGACACTCTCGCCCCTGCCTGTTCGTCCACAAGTTGCAATCGCTTAAAACGGCCTCCCTTGCCCGTTATGATATTAACTTTTGTACCTCGTTTCAAATCCCAGCTCGCTTCGCATTCTCCCTGGTCTAACGGTTTAATCACCGCTCCGTACATTATATCTGATGTAGCGTCCATTGTGTTCGATATGGCGTTCGTTTTTGTTTTGCAGTGTAAAGATATTCTCTGATTAACGATATGGTTTTTTCTGTACTATATACAACAACCACCTTAAATAGACTTTATTCAATATTGCCATCAATAACAGCTAGCCAGCACACGCTTCATTTATTTCGCGCTCATACGCCTGTAGAATGTTACACAACTTCTTTTGGGCCAATAAAGGCAGCTCCAGCACCATCTCTGGATGATTTAACAATAACTTTGAGCAGTATGTTGTAGCTTCCACTTCCATGTCCCAGCTTAATCCTTCGACGGACTTCAGCCGGATGGATGTCTTTCGCGGAGTCAACGCTTCGTGTAGTTTCTTTGCCTCCATCGGTAAGAGATGGATGAATACTAATCGCTCTCCCTGTTGACCTTCAATCTCCATCCAATCAAACTTCCCCTTGAACGTTATCACGTTGGCCTTTACATTTCCAGCCAAACTCCACTGCAGTTGGCTATAGGAACCTGCAAAAGGCAAAATCTCGGCCTCGTACATTACCGCTAATGTGTTGTCGTACATCTGCGCCATGGTACTGACATGCTTCATGGTAGCCACAGTTGCAAAACATTTCAGCTCTTATATACCAGTTACAACAAAGATAGTATCTGCCATTTCCGGTCAGCAGTTTTCAAACATGGTATATAAAGCCCAATATTTCCAACAGCAAAATTCAGTCGTCTTCCGTTCTTGAACCAACTTTGGTGTATAAAGTGGTTCAGAGTTGTTCGGTGCCAGTTGGATATTATGGCCCTAGCGACCTTGTCTCGCCCGCCATTCCCCGTCACGGTATTGCTTGGATATTTTAGATCAGTTCAAAATGGATTGACCAAATCCTTTGGACTGACTACGATTACTAAGCAGGACCGTCAGCGTCGTGACCTTTTGGGCTCCATATTTCTTTTTTACTGACCTGAGCAGGGTTCATACTATGACCCTGCAGAGTTTTCACTTGTTTATTTGTTCATATATACGGTATTGCTCTGTAATCGTGGTTGAGTTAAACTGGATTGATCGAATCCATGTAGCTTACTACGACTACTGAGCAGGACCGAAACCAGTTCAGTTACCAGGAACTGCTTTGAAAGGAATGTGATCAAATATCTAATCTGTTACTATCCGTAATTCCCGTTACACTTTTGTGTGAGTTGTACATTGCGCTGGTAGTAATGGACATCACCGTAGTTTCTATTGGTCATTTCCATTGCGACTAGCTCCATGTTCACCTCAATGCGATTCAGAACTCAAGGTATAGGCTTCATAAATAAGTCGACGGTCTGTAGCAGGAGCCATAATGATGGACATTACCGCACGTTGGTCATATCCATCATTATTATTGGTTCTTTGTACGTCCTGCAGTATTTTTGAATGTTTGACAGACTTTTATGAGAGTTGATACGTAGCGCTGGTAGTAATGGAAATTACCTCAATTGTAATTGGTCATTTCCATAGCCACCAGTTCCATGTACACCTCAATGTGAATTGGAACTTAAAAAGTATTGGCTTTGCAAATATAGGGAGGACGTGTACCACGGAACTTCAGCAATAGACGTTACCATATCTTGGTCATGTCCAATGCTGCTTGTTCCTTGTATGTCCTGTAACAAACTTGAATGTTTGACTAGCTTCCGTGAAAGCTGATACATAACGCTGGTAGTAATGCAACTGCTCTTAATAACTATTGGTCGAATCCGTCGTTGCCGGTTCCTTTTGCGCAGAGTGCGTTGTGGATTTCCAGTAAGTAATCAAATAGATGCAAAACTTTAATCAACTTTCACCAGAACATGTTGTGGCTTACTCGTAAACTAAACAATTTTATAGGATAAGGTCTGGGGTTCAATCCCCTGGTAGCTTAACATAAAACAAAAAAAATTTCAGTAGCAAGCCACAGCTTGTTCTTTTTTTTAACAAAAATACACTGGCAAGATTTTTTTTATGACGGAACGACACATTGGGCAACCATCACAGTCCTTCACACAACAGTTGCAAACAACAAAATGACCACATGGATATAGAACCTGCGTGATGACATTTGTGTAACAAATTTTACACAGCTTTTCGTCTTTCACTTCGGCCAGATGATCTGCTGGAGAACGTAGGAATATTCGTCGCCAATGCTCTCTTACTGCCCGCAGATGTTCCTCGCTATTACCCTTCATTCTCGCATTTCTGTTAATACCACAAAACTGATTTACCGTTCAGCAATGCAGGGCCACTATATAAAGCCAATAACCTTTCACGCCTTTCGCTGTCCCGGCAACCCTGTTCAAGCCAGGGAACAGACCAGGGAAACCCCAGCTCCGACTGGGCCATGATTCTCGCACTCGGACGCCGGCGTAAGGCTTCCATCACGTGCTCCCAACTATAGAACTGTAAAGCTTGTAGAATTTTTTCTTCTTCGGCCACGTTGTCTGGCCACAGCAGCGCGTCTTCATCTACAATATCGAAAGCTTAGTTGTAATACGGTATTTACTCTTTTACTGCCAATCTAACCTTCTTTAGATGCATTTCTATATTTGTTCTGTTTCTTCTGCTGAATCGTATTTATAAAACTTTCCCCCTTCTGCTCCATCAAATACGGACACTGCGGTCTTAAGGCAGCATGAATCTCCCAAGGGTCTTCATTTTCTCTCCAGCAATCTCTTCCCATGCCACAGTAAAAACAGCGTGTCAGTATACAATAGTTTATAAAGTAAAAACCCGCTGCAGCCATTTCTTGTGGATGTTGATGTGGACTGCTTGGCCAACGAGCAAAAGTAGCGAAGCGGCTTTCATAGGATTGCATTTTTGGGCAGTAAACCTTGGTAATGATGTCCTTGCTGTACACCTCGAATCCAGCAAATTCCTCCTCACTAGCCTCTCCATCATAAACGTCTGCGTCCGCTTCGGTGTCACTACAGCTGGTAACTTCACTTTCTGATCTCGACATTTTACAATCCGGAAAATAAATTTTATGTGTTGCAACCGGTGTACCCTTTATGTTCCGTGCACTAATAGTTCCAAGACAATAACTACACGTAATTAAGTCCTCATAACCAGTACATTCAAAGCCAGCCTTAGCCAGTTCCAAAGGGGTCCAAGATGAATACCCCCATTCAAGGAACGATAATATACGATTGTACAAGTCCATCAGCTAGTAATTAACTTTCCGTCAGTTCCTATTTTGGCTATAAATACCACAGTTGCATTCAAGCTTTCATGTTCAAACACGTTTCTCTATTTAACACATATTTACCCTATTTTTACGAATTTTTCTAGGTCATTAGGAATTTTTTCAGAATTTTCTAAATTATTTTTGAAAAACGGGACGTCATCCCGGGACGCTCTTATCAGCGTCCCACATCTAAAAGCCGGTCGAGACAGGCATATTACTACTCATTTGACCTACTTGACAGTTCATTTTCATCATACTTAACAGTTCATTTCCGTTCATTTTATCAGTAGGATACATACTTAACAGTTCATTTTTCATTTTTTCAGTTCATTTCAGGCATATGTACTGTAATTAAGGTCCGCTTCGCGCTTGCAAACTGACGTTAACTACGCTAGTCTATTATTTTATGAGAGTATTGTACATCTCATGATTTCGCACTCAAGTGTCCATTACCAAAAAATTTTGCTGCGGTATTCAGGGCAGATATCACAACAAAAAGTTCTGCGCTGGAAAAATCAATCTATGCGACTCCGCAATGGCGGCCATGACTGCGTCCATTGCACACGATTTTTTTGCACTTTTTATTCTATTAATTTTCATTTTTAGCGGCCATGTTACTTTTTCTAACCGAAATGTTTACACTATAATTTTGTGCATCAATCCGGTTACGATGTCTGCGCCGATGGCGGCGACCTCGCTGCTGAAACGCTTATCATTACAATACTGTTATACACATCCAAAGATCTTCAAATCAGAGAGCGTGTATCCCGTATTGGCTAGTCCAGGTGCAGAGTGCCATAATGCGCGGCGGCGCGCACATCGGCCGTAATAGCAGGATATCGTAATAAACATGCAAACTCATCGCTTGATCACAGCGGCAGCAACTGCACAATAAAAGAAAAAAGCGTCTGGAAGGTATAACTTTCTTCATTGTTGTGCTGGTTTGAAAAGTACGTAACAAAGTTTGTTAACAAAATCTAATTATCAATCATCATTAAATTACTGCATTTTGAATAACATGCAACGAATGATTTTTTCGGTATGTTTCTTGCATGCACACGTCAAGAGTATGTCAGTCACGACAGCCATCTGCCATATAACACATGGGTTAACGAGCGATTATTGCATGTACATATGAGTATTTCCGACCTTGAGGCGGACTCAAACGATTATAAATTCACACCTGATTTTTTTTCAGTATTACAGTACTTCCGTTTGTGTCCATTCATAAAGCTGTTTGTGCACGTGTGTGCAAACTGCAACCGCAGATTTTAGTATCACTCAATTTTAATATCTGTTGACGGTGATTTTACTGCACATAAGCAGAATGATGGTCGTCGTGATACTCCTTATTTGTGTCGGCTCTTCGTTTGCTCTTCCTGTAAGAGATCACTTCTGCTAACATGATTTATATTAACCGTTATTAAGAACATTGTTCAGGTTGCCTTTCTGTTAACGTACGGAATTTGCTCTACTCTAGGTGAAACGCGCTGCAGGAGATCAAACACCGAAAATCTGGGATGCGCTTACGCAGATTCGAGGCCGAGACAGGCTTTCCGTGGATGATATAAGGCAACTATATCTCAATGCTAAAGCTGGCGAAGACTATCCAATCCTGAGTGAAATCCCACCGGGAAATTTTGATTGTGGCGCCCGCAAGCAGCCTGGATTTTATGCCGATGTCGACTCGAAATGTCAAGGTAATGTTATATTGTGCCAAGCCGACTACCGATAGAAGGTCATGTTCCAATAAAATTTATCTTGCAGTTATTCGTCGATGTGACATGAACGGAAACCAAACTGCCTACCTCTGCCCCAACATGACAGTATGTAACACGGGCACGCTGAGAAGGTCACCGTAAGAAGTTCGACAACACTTTTTTGGCTTTTTGTAGATCTTCAACCAGATCACTCTGGTTTGCGATTGGTTTTACAATGTTGACTGCAGCCAAGCAGAGAAGTGGTATGACTACAGCAATAGCCGTTTGTACCAAGGCGCCGATGTTCCGTTGCTTGATAATCAAAACGTAACCGCTGAGGATTTGGGTGCCGTCAGTAATGCTTCGCAACCAAGCAGCAAACCAGTGCCATCCAAGCCCGGCAAAGTGACTACAGCGAAACCAGGCAAAGCGTCCACAGCGAAGCCATCTATCGGCGGACGCGTATTGATTCCCAGTGAGCCGTCGACTACAGCGAAACCGGCTGCCGTTAATGCAGCATCTCAGCCAGCTGCCGGCAAAGGAGCAACCAAGGCAGCCAAAGGCACTACCACTGCACCGACAACTGCCGCTGCTGTGACTGGTGAAGAGACAACCCCGGGTGAGCCCCAAGAAACAACCTCCGGCGCGGTTGCTGAAGAGAGTACATCCGCCGCTCCAGGTGAAGGTCAAGATACCTCCACAGCACCAGCTGACGACACAACGGCCGCTGAGGTGTCCGAAGAAAGCACAGCAGCAGGTGCCACTGGTAACGACACGACTGCTGCCGTTTCCGGGGAAGAAACTACATCTGCTTCTGTTGGTGGAGAAGAAACCACCGCTGCAGCGGCTATCAATGAAACCTCCGCGGCCGCTGTTGGCGGAGAAGAAACAACTACCTCTGCCGAGGAAACTACGGCGGCTGCTAGTGAGGAAACGTCCACTGCCGCGGCTCCCGGTGAAGGAACAACCGCTTCTGACGAAGAAACTACAGCGGCTGCTGCGGGTGAACAGGAAACATCTTCGGCTGCCAAAGAAACGACAGCTGCTGCTGCTGGTAGCAGCGAAGAGACCACAACCGCTGCTGAGTAATCGATAAATGAGCCGGCCGACATGGCGTTTATAAATGCCGATATTTTGAATTTCAAGCTCATTTTTTGCGTCATGAGGCGCTTTCGATGCTCCGCACACTGATCCGTTTGGTAATTTATTCTGTGTTTAAGATTATCTTTTGTACGTTTTTTATTTTGTAGTACGTCAAAAAAAACCAGAGAAGATTCGAGCAGAATTCCAGGCTATAGGAATACTGAGCATAATTTATGGTGCGAAGATTAAAACAGATCAGTGAAACTACTAGGAAAGTGCACCGCTGTTGGCTTGCACTGAAAGACCGAAGCGAAGCCGGAAACCAAGTTTAATTAAAAAGTTTGCTGAGATTGTTTTAAACTGTTTTAAAAACATATGTTTAATATCTAAATTTTTTTTTATTTTTTATTTAATATTTTTTGGTGTGTTCTTCCTTGTTTTATTTGAGATTGTTAATGCGTGACCGACATGATCGACGTGACCGACAAAATTCCTGTTTTCTTGAACATAGAGGACCTTCGCTTCGCTTCGGTCGATTACTGGTAATTTACTGTAATTTTACATGCCTGCCCTAACGCTGACCAGTGAGTATATACTAACGATAAGTGCAAACAACGGTGGATAAAGTTGTTGTGTGCTCAGCACCCATCGTAAAATTAAGTATGTTTCTGCGACTGTAAAAACAGATGCCAGTATGATACAGTATGTACAGTCGTGCTCTTGCGATACTACTACAGTATAATCACATAATGTTATGAATGCTGTCTGTAAACGAGCATTCGCATCAGCCGGAATTGAAACAGCTTGAACCAGTGGGCTTATGTAGAACGAATGGCCAACGTCCGGATGGCGTTACGTAGCACCATGGGAAAGAGGAAGAATGCTGACGTGGGATATCACCTGCGTCTGTACGGTGGCATTATCGCATATCGTGGCAACTTCCGTGCGAGCTGGAGCAGCGGCGGCAAAGGCTGAACAGGATAAGGTAACCAAGTACCATAACGTCACCCCGGACTACCTGTTCAGCGCTTTGGGCTTTGAAACGCTTGGACCAAACGGACCGGAAGCTTCCCGTCTGCTGACGGAAGTGGGTAGAAGGGTACGGCAAGAAACTGGCGAGGCACGAGCACCGGAATACCTGCGCCAGCGTATCAGCATAGAAATCCAGCGCGGGAATGCGGCCTCCGTTCAGGGAACAGCTCCACCGGGAGCAAATTTAGATCAGTTCTTCTCTGTTTTTAAACCTCCCAAGGCTGTTTTCTGCTGATTGAGTGTACTGTGTTGTGATGTTAATTGTTTTCTATAAGCTAAATGTACAAGGATCAAAATGTTTTGCAAACGAACACAAAAGGTCGCAACTGCAAGCTGCAGTGACTTGCGGATGTTATGAAACAATGCAAAGGTGATTTCGGATGATGCAGGAACATAAACCATTAGGTTACATATTGGTTTGCCCGAGCTTTTCTGCTCGTATGATTATAACACGGCGTTCCGTCGGCTTCATTTTGGCCAGTTTGCCAAATGCAACAACATGTGTGGGGGTTGTACCACTCACAGTCTGGCAAACAAGGTTTTCCCTATGCCCAATAACACAGAATAATTTTGGCACATAGTTGTACATGTATGGGTATATCGTATTATCGCATACAATGGACTTCAAAATTTTGTTACATTCGGTCCGGGACCGAATGACCAATAAAAAGGAAACGTGCAAGACTTTACACTTACACCTTGCGCATTTCCCAACGAATGGCTCGATTTTCGAGCCATTTTTAGTTTGTCATAGACAAAGCATACGATTTCCGTGTGAAAATTGAAACCAAACCGTGGATTCAAATCCTATGCTATGTCTACGAGGAACTTTAGATTCGTCGATTTTTTCTTAGATCTCATAAAATACAACTTGTTTGGTATCAAAATTCTTGAAATTTTTTTCTCATTCGTTTGAGATATCGTTCAATGGTTTCCGTTGGGAAATGCGCAAGGTGTCAGTGTTAATGCCAGCAGGCCGATGGCCAGTCCAAAATTTAACTGCTCAAGTACAGAAAAGTGTCTGGTTGCGCGCGTTTTGTGCATGATGACATAAGTGTAAGAAAATTTTGAAGTCCGCTGTACCTATCAGTTTACTGTTTACCGCACTCCTTTGTTGTCGCGGTCGATGTTTTTCTCGTTCGTTTGTACTTCTACTTACAACAGCCGCATTCCTAATGGTGTTCCTTAAGAGTGGATGAGAACACCAAAGACATTTAAGTGGAATGAAAACTATCCAGCTGTACTTTCGGATTAGGCTGCTTCCCTTCAGAATTCCGTCGGTCTGCACACAGATGCAGACTTAACACTATGAAAAGAAGAAGACTAGTCTTCGCATAGGAACAGTGTTAACGGCTTGTTTTTGGTTTGTCTATGGAGATTCGTAACCAAAATGTTACACGTCTTTGATTCGCCCATTTTAGGGGAGAGGTTTAGTATTTTCCGGAGGGCAAAACCCTGCAGAGTGCAGAGTTATACATAGTTACATACATAAAGACACTGTATGCGTTATACATACAAAGACTGTAAGTATTGTATATACGGCTTGTTTTTGAACGGTTAATACCTTTTAAGAGGATAGTTTAGCATTTCTGGCAGTGTTACTGTGCAACCATCCACAGTTACCGGTTCCCGAGCACCAGAGAAACTTAAGGCGGCGACTATGGAGTAAAACGTACGAAATCGATTTTGCATTCTTATCACCTACTCAAATTGTCAAATTCTTATCACCTACTCAATTCTCACTTACCGGTTCCCGAGCACCAGAGAAACTTAAGGCGGCGACTATGGAGTAAAACGTACAAAATCGATTTTGCATTCTTATCACCTACTCAAATTGTCAAATTCTTATCACCTACTCAATTCTCACTTACCGGTTCCCGAGCACCAGAGAAACTTAAGGCGGCGACTATGGAGTAAAACGTACAAAATCGATTTTGCATTCTTATCACCTACTCAAATTGTCAAATTCTTATCACCTACTCAATTCTCACTTACCGGTTCCCGAGCACCAGAGAAACTTAAGGCGGCGACTATGGAGTAAAACGTACAAAATCGATTTTGCATTCTTATCACCTACTCAAAATGAACTTATAACGTTTCATAAGCATGATTTCGGTTGTATTGAAATTTCTTGACAGCGACAAAAGTTGTCACAAAACGTAGCTTGTTCTCCTAAATTTTTGAAGTTGGTTTAGTTTAAACAATAACTGATCGAGACGCAAGAGTTGAAGTTATCTTGCAAGTTCGAGGGAAACAACCAGCCGTCCGAAACTGCATTAAACCGTTGCCTGTTTGCGGTTGCATAAGTTACAGTGCACCTGTTAACGGGCTTTTCCAAAATATCAAAATTTTCAATTTTGGTTCACTCCACACCTAAGGGGCTAATTTTAGGGAGTTAATGGGTGCTAGAAAGCACATTCTCATTCCAGCAGCACGCTGCTGGAATGAAAACCTTTAAAAATTCGTAACTTTGTTATTTTCCGTGCAAAATTTTTCTGTATGCGCTTAGAAAATTTAAAATAATGCATACTATTAGGAAGAATAACTGATTTTCTGGTTTCGTTTCAAGGTTTGGCACTGAGAGCATACGTGCTTTGCATAGCCGCCTATGAGAAATCTCGAATGAGTCTTGCATAGATAGGTATGTTAACAGCGAAGGCTCACAGTGAATAACCCGAAAATTAAAACAAAGAATCAGTTGTTTTGCCTAACGTTATGCGTTATTTTGTATTTTTAAGCTTATACAAAAGAATTTAACACGGAAATTAACAAATTTACGAAGTTTTTGAAGATTTTCATTCCAGCAGCGTGCTGCATGGGCCACCGCACTCGCACTTCAGCTACGTTGCTGCTAGACAGCTGACAAACCTTTGCCAGCGGCCCAGCAGTAAGGCAAACAAAATCGATAATAAATTCAAGAAATAAGAATGGACTGCTCTGTAAATAGTATGCTCTCGTCGTACATTGTATAGTATAACCACCTCGCGAGGTGGAGTTGCTGTATCGCAACGAGATTCGCTTCGAATTCGGGACATGGCCTTAGTTGTACACCTTTAACCACCTCGCGAGGTGGAGTTGCTGTATCGCAACGAGATTCGCTTCGAATTCGGGACAAGGCCTTAGTTGTACATTGGTGCGTTCCAATCTAGCGATGTTGGTAGTTTTCGGTTATACCAACGAAGTTGTTCACATTGACAAAGTTTTCCAGAAGGTTGACATCATTTAATTTGCAGTCGGCAGACATGTGAACAGGATTAGAATCGTTTACCTGACACAGGTAGGCTAGTACCTATTTTACTTTCAAAATGAAAGTATTTCAGTTACTTCAGGCATAACGAAACTAGTTGCCACGCATAAAAAAGTGAAAGTGATGGTAAGCCAAAAAGATCAATGTCTCAGTTTTATAAAGCTAGAAATACAATTTTCGGTATATTCTGGCTTTTTCACGTAGCAGTAAGTCAGAGCTATGTACCGTACATTGTATCTCGTATCTAAAAATAAATACACCATCCAAATAAATACACCATCTAAATTAGAATCCAGGAATTAAATGTTCAAAAACAACTGAAAATCAGTGCATTAGAAGCTCTGCAGTCGCGCATAAATAATTATTGTTGCATTTATGGTTACACGGTCCGTGGGTGTGCCTCCTTGAGCGATTTCAGGTTTTGACGATCAGAACATGGTCGCAACAGCAAATTAAGATACCAATAATCCTTCTCCGCCTTCCGGTTTGCTATGCTAAGGAAGAACAGCACAGGATCTAAAACCGTTTAAAGATTATCCAAAATTCAACCGATATATAATCACGAAAACAGTCGATCAGGATGAAATAGGACTTAACAGGCACACAGCAAACGATAGTGCGGAATGAATATAAAGGCACACATGTGGCACGGTTTGTTTTGCCACGAAAATCGGTAAATTTCCAGGCCACTTAATCTATGCAATCCAAGGTAAGCCAACCCAACGGTCCCAACCCAACGCAACTGCAAGCAACCCAACGCAGCCACAAGGTCACAAGCTCCGGTGCAGTGCAGGTTCCGGATGAAAGAAATACAGCAACGCAGTCCGGCAAGTATCCCTTGGATACAACATGATCATTTTCGGCTCGCGAGAACAGATTTTGAACAGGTTAATACGTCTTCCAGTGTGAGAATTTTCAGGTTGATTAGATTGGTGAAGGTATATACATGTTTCCATTTGGCAATGGTCGTGGAAGTGATGAAATGGATTCGACGGACTTGAGGCGTCCTCGAAAAATTGGCTTTCTTAATAATTAATCCTTGACTATACCAGCCTAATTCAAAGCTCAGCAGGTTCGGCACTCGACAGCATTGCCGTTGCGTATACTATGCTGGTGACGGTAGCACTCTTGCACCACTAAGCACACACTTCAATGGTTTGACTGCGGACGGGTCCAATGACGTCGTGGTTTATATGTCCCATACATCCCATATAGAAAATCAGGAAGGGAAGGCAAATATATATGCGCACGTTGAAACTGGTATTTGTGGTTCAAGATTTGCACCGTTCGGTAAACTGCAGCTGCTAGACAGATCATATAAAGCAATACTACTATATCTGTACTATTCCCGTCTCTGTGCAAGTGCGCAGACACCTAGTTTTGTCATAAAGCCGGCACCTCAATGTCCATGGGCAACGTTAAATCAAAATATAAATCTTCAAATACAAGTCGGATGCCTTCTGGAAGCTAACTATCAAAACTTGCTCGAGGGTTTACGTTGATTAATATGCGGCGGCTTGTAGAATTTTAAATCTTAACTAATGTGATTAAATAATGCAATTTTGTAAAACATCACAACCAAATCTATCGTAATGCAAATGCATTACGTGCTTTGGTTCCCAAAGTTAGCGGTACTGCATAAGCATATGAAGACAGGAAGTCTAGATAAGCAGTTAGGTATGTGGTTTTTTTACTGCATGTTGGGGCTCTACAATATATTCCTAGCATTAAAACAACTAAACCATTCAGCTCGGAGCACAACACGCACAACAAATGCTTGGTATGGTTGGTGAATTTTAACCAGTTGCAGTCATTTTCCTATTGAAAACATACACTTTCAAATGAAACAACAGAAACCCGCCAACTGCTTTTCAGAAAACGCGGGATTAAAAAAATGCTGCTGCTCAGTTGTTTTCGATAAAGCTCCGAATCCATGTGCTTTCCGCTAATGTGTTGCAGTTGGAAGATTTCTTGATGACCCATCATCGCTTGCTCTCTTTCTTTTGAAGCATACGATCTGCAGGACCGCTTTTCGCAGGTCTGTCACGCTGATGAAAATAGCTATTGCATCTAATGCGGCTTGGATCTCCTGTAACCAGATTCCCACTTTGAAAAATCCATCAAAAAAGCTGACAGAATCCAGGTATCGATCGCGTCGATCGATTGATCGATTGATCGATTGATCGATCGCGTCAAGCACTGGGCGATATTGCGCCTAGAGTTTCTCCTGTTGATCCAGAAACTGAACGCCGAGCAAAGAATAATTTATGACATGGTCAAAACCCACTATGAGTCCTGTAACGAGAACCCGTTGCGACTGATTGTTCAGGTAAACAAGTGGCGGCAGTCACTGCAAATAAGTAGTAATGTTGATCTCCATTGATTCTTAAAATAGGGTACAGCTGGAACTGGAAAGTCGTTCCTTATAAGGACACTTATGGGACTGCTTAATTCCGCGCAGCAGAACGAAGCATCGTTACCAGCAGTTCTTCTGGCCCCCACTGGAGCAGCTGCTTTCTTGGTGGACGGTAGTACCATTCAGTCCCGTTTACGGATCCCGCCTGATACCAAATCGATGAAACCTCTTACTGGAGAAACATTGCGCAGTCTGCAGAAGAAATGGAAAAATTCTCGGTACCTGATTTTAGAAGAGCGTAGCATGATTGGCTGCCGAGTCTTCTGTGCCATCGACAAGCGACTTAGAGAAATTTTTGTTCATCGGTCGTCTGAACCATTTGGTGGGATGTCTGTCATCATGATTGGAGATCTGTTCCAGTTGCCTCCGGTAAATGATCGATCTCCTTACTGCCCATCTAACGTGTCGTCAACAAATCAGGACCACCAGACTGCTTTTATGTTGCATAGCCTGTTCAATCGAGCTGCGGTTTTGAAAATTCAACAACGTCAAAACGGTGAAGACCACACTTCGGTCGTATTCCGAGATATTTTATGGAGACTGGGCCATGGCACTTCAACGATTGCAGATTTCGAAGTTTTACAAAGCCGCCGGTTAGCAATTCTTCTGTCTGAAGAGCAACAACAGTTTTGCAATGCTGTAAGACTGTTCTCTACGCGACCGGAAGTTGAACAGTATAACTGCGAAGCTTTAGAAAAGATGGGTCAACCGGTAGCGCTCATCGAAGCCATCCATAACTGTAACTATGGGAAAAAAGCGGACGCCGACGACGCTAAAGGCCTGCCAGCTGTACTACGAGTTAGTGTGGGCTGCCGTGTCATGCTGAAGTTGAACCTGTGGGTTAGCGTTGGCTTAGTTAACGGAGCCACCGGAACAGTCGATAAAGTTGTTTATGAACTAGACAGCAGACCTCCAGCACTGCCGATTGCCATTTTTGTGCGATTTGACAAATACTATGGGCCATGCTTTCCTGAACTGGAACACTGCGTTCCGATAGAACCAGTAACGAAATCGTGGTCGAATGTTGATTGTCCGGAGTTCAAGTCAAATAAGCAGCACCGCTGCAGTCGGACCGCCATTCCGTTGGTTCAGGCCGACGCTGTGACCATTCATTCTAGCCAAGGTCGTACTTTGGAGAAGACGGTGGTTGATCTGGGCAAAAAGGAGTTCGCTCCCGGCCTTAGTTTTACCGGTTCATCACGCACTCGCAGATTATCGGATTTGGCTTACGGGAAGACGTTTGATTTTAAAAGAATTCAATTTTCTGCCTCGAGAGTAATAGCTGACCGCCTCAAGGAGGAAGCCAGACTGGAATCTTTGGCAAAATCAACATTTTCCAGTGGTACGTGATAACTTACTGTTGTTCACTTCTTATGGCAAAAAACCGCTGGTTTACTGGCTGATATACCTAGGTGAAACATTATGCAACGCCGAACAGGAGATGGAAGGAAGTTATCCGCAAGAAGGATCTGAACGTCAGGAGGAAGAAAACGAGAGAAGACTGGCAATCTGGAGCGAGTTCTTGAATAAAACGCTGGCCGAAAAAAGTTTGACACTTGCCAACGTCGCGGGCGATGGCAATTGCTTTTATCGTGCCTTGTCGTTTGCACTATATGGAACCGAAGATCGACACCTGGAAGTTCGCACAAGCATTTTTGAGTTCATGTCTCGTACTGAAAACTTCCCCTTTTTAAAGGACCGGTGTCCCGATTTAACCAGGGAAAGATTGTTATTTCTCTTAACCGAAATGCTCGAAGCAAATACGTGGGCTGGTGCCGAGCAGTTGGTATCCGCCTCTGAAGCTCTGAACTGCAGTATTACTTTTATTTTTCCGCATAATGTTTGGGATTTTGGTGAAAATCAGTCTCAGAAATCTGTGTGTTTAGTTTATGATGGAATTTCACATTATATGACAGCGGTATCTGAAAACGAATAAAAAGTTCGAATAACACATGTTCTGAAACCCAACATTGAATGTGAACATTTACCGGTGAACAGCGCTCGCGCTCGGTGCAAGAATGTGGTTAACAACCACCACTAGTAACCAGTTGCAGTCATTTTCCTATTGAAAACATACACTTTCAAATGAAACAACAGAAACCCGCCAACTGCTTTTCAGAAAACGCGGGATTAAAAAATGCTGCTGCTCAGTTGTTTTCGATAAAGCTCCGAATCCATGTGCTTTCCGCTAATGTGTTGCAGTTGGAAGATTTCTTGATGACCCATCATCGCTTGCTCTCTTTCTTTTGAAGCATACGATCTGCAGGACCGCTTTTCGCAGGTCTGTCACGCTGATGAAAATAGCTATTGCATCTAATGCGGCTTGGATCTCCTGTAACCAGATTCCCACTTTGAAAAATCCATCAAAAAAGCTGACAGAATCCAGGTAGCCTCCTTCTAAAAGCAGCAATCCCACTGTTAACGGCGTTAAGCAGAATACCACGCTGATGGTTAGCAATGTTAAAATAACAAATGCTGTCCTGTTTTCCTTGACGAACTGGAGACTAGTGTTATTATTCAGTCTGGAAACGTCCACATGAATCGTTCTTCTTGATAAAACTATTCGACTCCGTCTCCATCGAATCGTTTTCCACAACAAATACGGATACGCCACAATGATAAATATTACGGGGAAGTCCACCAGAGCAACTTCCATAACGCGAGCATAGACCACCTGCGCATCGAAATTTGGTTGACATCCGTACAAATGCGCCGGTAAGCGAAAGGATAGCGAATCAATAACCAAAAAGGGCACACATAAAGCATGTATAAGAATCCATTTCGTGATGCATATATAAACTGCTAAACGAACGGAATGATGGTGACGATAGGAATGAGGAAAGGTCACTGCCCAAACTCTGTTGATAGTGATTAAGGTTTCGGTCCAAATCATGCATGACAGTGGAATATTTATGCCGTATTTGTACATGTGACAGAGTACCTCTCCAGACCACCAGTTCGGTTTAATCCACTTGATGACTTCGTAGAAAGACGTTAGCAATAAATATAAAACGTTCGATATGAGCAGGTTGATCAAGTCGATGTTGAATGGCGTTTGCAGGTTTTTCTTTGCGAGAAACACCAACAGGAGACCAAGGCTTACAGTCACAGTTATAGCTGGTGTACATAATCTGAGATCGGCGACAAAGGTCCACTGGATATTGGTTAGGTTACCATCAAACGCGACAGGCGCTGTTTCGTTTGTATGGTTACGCTCGAAGTTGGTCATGGATACAGTGTTTTCTTTTGTATCATAATCAGTTTACGGTAACTGGCAGAATCCACTGCTGATGCGGCGTAATGCCATACGTATACAACTGTACATAACTCAAGACGCTGTAGTCCTAATGTAAAAACAAGGTTTGCTAATTTGATGATTCCAGGTTCTGGAGAATGAAAACTTCTCAAGGTTTTATTACGCGACTTTCCTTGACGGTTAATTAACGACTAAAAACACTAGGGTACTCTAAATTATAATCAATGCCCGTGAACTGAGACCAGAAGTTTGTTTTGTACCGGAGTGATACAACATGAAGGAGGATCGATGTGAGACCAGACATGGTGTCTATTATAAAACAGCCTTTGGATAGAGTAATTAATAATGACTGTCGCAAATGAATGTATAGAATTTGAGCCCGCACTTCCTGGGTCGGTCTAAAGCAGAACCGCTACATCTCTCATAGAAATTTACCGCGTTTACTGTATTGTGACAAATTCTCCCATGTCGTAGATGACTGTTGACGGTACTTATTTCCTAGTTCCTGCTGTCAGACTTCCGGAGCATACGGAATTCCTGTAATCTAAGCACGAATGTCTCTCAAGCGCAATTTTTCCGCAGGTTATTTTGTGCCGCGGCCTTCTCAAGTCGAAGCCGCATTTTCCTTAATATTCAAACTTTATTACGATAATCAACAGTCACGCTTTCCTGAGATTTGCACAGTTAGTGCAAAATAAAAATTAATGCTTGCAGCTTATATGCATGTTTGATATTGAAGTTTTACGGGTGCAACGGAGATGAACCATCTACAGAGTAAATACATCTTTCTACATAATGGGCGTATCAAAAACTGGAACATTCATTCCAATGCGAACACACTTGACCCAGAACAAATACCGGTAGTTTACAATTATCTGTGCTTCTTTAGAAATTATTATCATCTTGTCAAAGGATAATTTAAGCGTGTCGATTGATATCAGCCGAAGACAGTTTTAACGGTTTTTCTATCGTCATTTACTAAAACGTTTTAAAAATTTTGAAGCTGTGAGTCGCACTGACAAATTTTTCCCCAGGTAATTCGCCCTTGGCGTTTATTGTTGGAATCCATCATTCAATATTATCCAAATCGAAACCACCACAGTACAGTGTGCTCAGTTTACGCTCAATTATACTGCATCGCTGACTTGAACATTGGCTGGGATTTGCATTTTACGTAGGCGCTGCACGGTTGAAACGGGCAAGCCTAATATAACATATGGCAGACGTAGTCTGTCTATATATTATATTAGTATAGGATCCAGCGTGTAACTGAAAGGTCAGAACCATCTAAGTGAAAGGTCAGAATGATTCTGTCTGTTCTGAGCTTTTGCGTCTGTCTATCCTCTAACGGGGAAAAGATGGAAAGTAAAGGACACTAAAGGTTAGCCTCAATCCTGTCTGTTCAGCTGCCGATTCTCTGTCGGATTCCCATTTGAGTAGTGAAGATGCTGTACATCAGTACATGTATCGCTGTACATAGAGATGCTGTACATCAGTACATGTATCGCACTCAGTACATGTATCGCAAAGCTAGACGGTCGGTATTCCAACAACAATCATACAGGTAGGGCAGCAGGCTTGCATTCTTATTGTCCTGCGACAGTATTAGCGGATGACTCACCTCACTCTCCAGTCTATCTGCGCTCAGAAAAAAATTATTGAACTGGAACACTTAATTGCTTGTTTCCCAGGACAAGAATGCTGTGTCCAGGATGAATAATGCATGTCAAAATAACGTATTGCTATACACCAGAATAGTTCAGGCATTCCGAAATTCTACCCTAGAAAATCCACGTTGGAACTAGACAACTCATACGCAGATGAACGCATGGTTCCGATTTAACTGGCATCAGTGAAATGTGTATTTTCCTCTTCAGTATCCAGTATCCACACCGACTTTCTTTTGCACGACTGCAGTGTTTTACAAAGGAAGCCCAAATAGATCGAAAAACTACACCCATGTCACCGGTGTAGCCATAATGAAAGGGAACACTGGAAGCGATGGTCCGGTGGTATGGGTGCACTTTTTCGATCTATTTAGGATTCCTTTGTAAAATACTGCAGTCGTGCAAAAGAAATTCGGTGAGACGGTAAAATTTAGCTTTTTTTTCAAATTTTTCACTGCATATTTTTATTATGTAATAATGATATAACCACCGCCTACGTATTCAATTCCTCTACGGAGGAATTGTCACGAATGTGTTTTTAAAAGGTGACCACGCTGTTCACAACCTTTTACAACCTTTCACTCCGTTCACAGCTTTTTTTGGCATTGCCTGGAAATCTGTTTTCTGTACTTACGGGCAAGTGGGAAACTGATTATTAATACATATCATTGAATTTCCGCGACAGCCGTTAATTATAAAATTATTTTTTCTGCAAATATTTCGTTAGATAATGCTGTTGTTTCCAGTACATGTGGCACATAATGTCATTTCTTTGCTTCTGCAATCAATTCATGGACATAAAATCCAGAAATTTAGGTACTTCGTTTTGTCTCGTCTTTCGGTAACTTTAAGTACGAGTACTCGTATATGGCTCCACATTTTGGTCACCGGTCGCTTACACCACCCCACATGTGACGCGCTACATGAATAGCTGCTAATGGCACAACTTTCTTTATGATTTATTTTTCACCTGTCTGTAATCATAAAACAAAACTGAAAACAATGGAATTTAGAATTTCTTAAATTTGCAAACGTGGAAAAGCGGTTCTTTTACGCTGTACCCGGTCCTGTTCCTCTTCTTCGTTTGGTTTTTTTGAATAAATTTCTGGTATTTATGCTTCGAAATTCATGAACAAAGTTTTTACTACATAAACCATTCATCGCTGGCACTTTGTTTGCCCGTAAATATAAACACCAGGTGACCAATTATGAAAACGTATAAGTACTTAAAGTGACCGAAATATGAGACAAAAGGAAGTATGTCATAAAATCCGGTAACGGCTTCCGGTTTTATAAACAGTTGGTGTTAACTTATTAAATAACATTATAACAATATTGTAACAGACTATGGCGAGGAGATCACGAGTGTGCTTTATTGACAAATAAAGGGGGAACAATGCTGCGTATAGCAGGGAAGCAAGAACAAAGGCACGTCTGGCCAAATCTAGCGTAAGTGGTTGCTAAAAGGTTCTTGAGCGTCTTTCCAGGCGTTGAAGAAAGAACTGCTGGCGGCAGCCACGTGCTTGGTGCAGGCCAGATATCAGCTGTGTGATGCGCAGACTGGACTCGATCCAACGCGAGCGTATGAACGCTGATTGGTGCTGCGAGAGAGGGACGAGAGAGCAATCCACTCAGTGTATGCGCTGCGTATATCCGCTTCAGCGGATGAGTCAGTGCAGCAGCACACATACGTAAAAGTGAGAGAGGCGGTATACGGCATGCAAGTGGGTGCAAGTACGTCTTGTGTGGACCGTACTCACCACGCGCAGGCTGTTGCCTCTGACATGCCTCTGGGGGCGGGAATCCGAGCTCCCGCGAAGGATGCTCAGACTCGGTACCGCACCAGTACCGCACAACTATCCGGTTGGACCCATGTGGGGTCGCCGGTACGCGTCCTCTGGCAGCGGGAGTCCGGTGTCTGGTCGACCGTCCCATCTTCACTTCCGAACCCGTGAGAGGAAGCCACTCACGGCCGAGGAATCCGGAAGTCGCTCGGGCGTTTCGTTGGACCGGTGATGCATCTGTTGGCTGGCTTCTTGCTTCTGTTGGCATCGGAGAACAATGTAAAAAAGAAATGTAGTGAAAGTTTATGCAGCGCGAAGAAAGTATGAAATAAAGTTTTAATCACAATTCCAGTGAGCAAAAGAGGTTACAAAACAGATATGTCGAAGAGATCGAACTAGAAAAATACAATTCCGTTTGTTAGGAAGAATGCTAAAAAAAATGCAAAATCTGTCCTGGGGTCCTATTCCGACTAGGATGACGTCCACGGGGCGTTTAAGTCTCCACGGGGTCTCCTGTCCACCTTAATCCGGTAAGGCTGGGTCCGGGGCGCCGGTTCCCAAGTTACCCGTCATAACCGGTTACATTCACCGAGGTCGGATAAGCACAGTTAACACTTACTTCCGACTCGTATCCGTCCGTTAGGATAGAGAGGCACTGTTGCTGTTGCAAATGCCGAGGCATCCTCTCTTGAATGGGGAATAGGACCAAGGTCGGTTTGACCAAGGTCGGCCTACCGGTAAGTCGACCGGCGGCTGGGGAAGTTCGGCTATGTTCCGAATTCCTAAAGTCCAGGTCGGAAAAACTATGCTTAAGTCATGCGACCTGTGTGGTCGTCAAGCACAGCGGTTCCGTTCAAATGTGGTCGGTTAAACCATTAAATCTGCTACCACGAGCCTGGTTTGGAGTTATCCGAGTCGAACTGGCTCGAAGGTCCGGTTGGAATTCTTTGGTTTCTTCGATGGAAGTGTCCAGTCGACTTCCATCCGACGTGTTCCGTTGTTGTCCGACCTGTAGTCAAGGTCGGTTATCCTATCCCTCGATGGTCGACCAGGGTTACCCTGCAATAACATGCCCATGTGGGGCTAAAAAAGTTCCTTCAGGTCTAATTCATCCAACGCGAGATAGTTTTCCGTCTTCTTCCGTCATGTTGACTGAGTTAACCGACCCTTTGTTGGTCGGTTAACATATCCGACTTCCGACTTGTAGTCGGTTATCGTATCCGGTTTGAGGTCGGTTGCCGTATCCGACCTGAAACTGAGGTCGGACATCCATGTCGGAGTTCCAAGGTCGACTATATCCGACTTCCCGAGGTCGGATAAACTATGTTTTCATCCGTCCCAAAAGCTGAATTTTTCCGTTAGGAGGTCGGTATCCGACTCCTAAATACTTTACCGACTTGTCGCATTTTTCCGACCTCCGTTTGGTCACTTCCGACCTCCGACTTGAGGTCGGTCAGGCTTGTTCCCCGATGGTCGAACTAGACGACTTACACCGTTACGCCCATGTGGGGCTAGTCGGCACTCGTCAAGTCGACTTGATCCTGAATGGTCGATGCATCCGGCTACAGTTGACTGGGTCCTTTGTGTTCGGATATCCTTCGGTCAGTTCAGGCTGGCAGAAGGATATTCAGCAGCACGACTCCGTTTCTTCTGTGGCTGCGTTACTGACGTGAACTCTGGGTCGGATCCGAGCTTCTGTTGGCCGGTTAATCCGTTGTCCGAGTAACGTACCTCTGGGCGGCCGAGTCCTCCGAAGTTGGAGTTTCCTTGGCTTCTGTTGGCCTAGTGACTGGCTCTTCATCATGCAATTGTGCTAGCTTGCAACGATAAGGGCCTTTGTGGTCCCGGTTGATAACACAAGCTCCTTGGTTCAAAAACTTCATGCACATGCAAATCCCTGAGGTCGTCAGATCCAATTCTTCATTTCTTCGTCGCGAACCTGAGACGCCTAGCCGCTTCTGTTGGGGGTAGACAACTCACGTCCACGGGGAAATTTTCTTTGCCGCGAACGAAGGACTCGTGGCCGTTTCTGTTGCGGGCACGAGTTCTTCATCCCCGGGGGTTCATCGAAGGGGGTGCAGTCCGTGGCTAGTAGCACGGCTCTGCCTAGGATGTTCCATGGGAGACATGGGGAAGCAGGTCGGCGGCGGAGTCGTTGGTACGCCGGTAGACAGCTAAACCGTCGCTGTTCCTCTTCAGGGAAAGGCAGCACGTTCGAGACGTGCGTAGTCGTGGTCGCCGGTGAATCGGCTGGTTTACCCGATATCCTCCGGGGGAGACTTCGGTTGGACTCTGGGTACAGGTTCCTAGTTGAGTTCCTGTAGGTCTGGGTTCAAACGGAGAATCCGGTGTGACTACAGTGCAACGCTCGTGTTTCTAGTACCGCTGTGTGCGGCACACTCCGTGTGCTTCCGTCCATCTTCATAGTCGACTTCTGTTAATCGTTATGGTCAACCTGTGTGGTCGGCCATAATGTCGACTTCGCTGGTCGGCTATCATGTACCTGGTCGGCTAGGGTAGCTAGTCGTGGTTCTGCGATCTGTGTCGTTGCAGTCCAAGCTTCATTCTTTCGTACGATCCGTTCCGGATTTCCAAAACCGGCCTTTGTGGTCGGTTTGCACAACCGACCTTTGTGATCGACTTGTGCCGCCATGTTCGCAATGTCTCCAGTTTATGGGCAAAGTACTAGGTCAACCTTTGTGGTCGACTCCAGTACATGTGGTCCAATCCGAGTCTTTCTGCGCTGTTGGCAGCTCGGCCGAGGGACTCCCGCTATTTACACTGGTGAAGGCTGCTCGGCTTACCCGTTACCAAAGTGGGCCACGGGTGCTAAGCGAGCATGGTGTGAGTCGTAGCGAATCGTAGCTGTGGTTGACAGGCTCGTCTGCACCATGTAACCTCCGGTCGGCTCCATGTAACGCGGATTGGGGCTTCTGTTGGCTCCAATAGTGGCGGTCTGCTACGTTAGTAGGTGTGGTTCGCAATGTACTATCTCAGGCCGGGGCGTCTGTTGGCTTCCGGTCAGCGAGACTGTTGCTCAGTGAGGTCGGTTCTCGACCATGCCGTTTCTCGGCGTAAAGTCCCCTTAGATGTTCCGAGTGGGGGATCGAGTTCTGATGTGGGAACTCGATCTTAACCCAATGGGACTTCAACCGGGGGCTCGCCGCCGAAGTAATCTTATTCGTCTTCATCGTCCGGGTGAGGTCGGCGATGTGGCCGTAAGGTCGGTTCCTTCGGTTTACAAGTCGCCGGGCCACTTCGTTGAGACGTATCGTCTGTCTCATCCGGTTCCTGACCGGGACGTTCCGCTCTAGCCTTGTTTTCCCTGGCTGCCTGTCTCCGCAGTCGAAGCGCAAACGGGTGTGCGCCGGGTGCTATGGCGTCCGACATCCAAGTTTCGTAAGGAGTCGAGTTGAATCCGCTGGGTAAAGTCTTATTCTGCCGGTACCAGCTGATGAATCCAGTTGCGTCATCGGAGGGATCTATGTGATCCTCACGAAAGACATACTTGGTTGCATACCGTTCGTGGGTATACAACAAGTCACGCATCCAGACGGCAAGGATAACGCTGCGCATCGGTGTGCCGAGTTGGGCCACGACGGTTTCCAAAGCCGCTGGTATCAGCTCGTTTTGATAAAATCCGTACAACGTGTAATGGCAAAAGTAATTGCCGAGCCTTGCTGCGAAAACGAATCGGAGGAATGCCGTTATTCCGTCCGGGGCGAGGTCGATCTCTCCTTCTGGGAGGTGCTGGGTTAAGTCCAGGGTTGCCCGAGCCGCGGTAATAACGAAGGCCGGGTGAGCGTCCGTTATGAAGAACTGGGCAACGCTCTCCAACTCGCCATGGGGGTATTCCCGTGCTCCTAGTTGGCTCGCACGGGTTCCGTCTGGGCTGTACAGTGGTACGTTCAGCAAAACCGGGTCGGTCATCGACGGTAACGCATTCGATCTGGTGTATGGATGTTCAACATTCTGCACTGTGTGCGCATTCATGTTGAAGTCCAGTTGCCACTGATGTTGTTCCAGCAGCGTCTGATATCCCGATCGGACGAGGAATTGCCGAAGGTTTTCTGCCATCCGACATACTTGTGGGCGGTTTCGTTCCTCGTAATTCATAGTATCATAATGAAGTCCGTCCGCTCAGTCGGATGTGGCATAACGACCTCAATTCCCTGTTGTCGGGCGTGGTCGTAACGAGGATCTTCTCGGACCGGCACTTCCACTTGTGGTAGTTGTGCCATCTGGTCGGCCACATCGACTTCCATTTGCTACGGTTGAGCTGCCAGTTCGGGTTGAACTTCTGCCGCTGGTTCCGCCTGATGGGCTTCCAGCTGCTGCTCGGGTGGGACAAAATTACGTTTCGATTTATTTGTTAAGTCGACCGTAAGTCCAATTCCCGTTTCTCCAGATCCAGGTCGTTTTCCTGGTGGAGGTCTAGTCGGTTCTTTTCCGACTTCGCGGATGACGGCTCGTTGTTCTTCGATTTTGTTTCGAAGATCAACGTGACTAATCCTATGTCGGAGGCCGTGTCCCGCGAGATTCTTGGTCGGTCGGCGGTACTGCTGTTGAGTCGTCGACGAGACTGCTGGTTGAGTCCGAGTTCCGTGTTGAGGAATCTGCTGGGAAACAGTTGGACGAGCCTGTGTGACTACTGGCATAGCCCTTTGTGGGACTGCCACCAACTGTTCCTCCGTCGCCGGTGTGAGGGTAACCAACCGTTGGGTTCCGTCCGGCATATCCATCATCATTGTCATCGATGTATCCTTCAATGGTCGGTTTGGGTCTCCGACGAAAACATCACGTATATTATGGATCAGCTGTGCGGTATTCGAGCGACCCTGTGTGGCTGCCGGTAACCGAATCTTTATTTCCGGTTCGTAATCGGTCGGCGGTGGGTTGACTTTCATCGAAGCGATTCGTTCGTCGACTTCCTTACTTTCTTCTGATCCACCAATTGTCGTTTGACGTCTTGCGTTTGACGATACTCCCACAGTCTATCTGTTAAGACTGGTGGTCGAGTTCCTTCCCATCTCGGTTCGCGACTTCGTTGTCGCTGGATGACGGCTAGATTGTCCTGTTCATGTGCCTCCAACTGGTCGACAAGATATTCTCTGACAGCCAGGTACCGATATGCGCTCAAGTTACCAGCGACAACATTAATGTAAAGTGCCGCTGCCTGAGCTCGGTGTTGCGGTCCAGTGCCGTCAATCCGTTCGTTAGTGAGGGTAACGATGCATTGTGCGCAGGGCAATCTGTTGTTGTCCCGTGTCGCATTACACCTGCACTGTTGGCAGTCCACCGTATAAGCTTCTGTTCGACTCTGTTAAGATAAAAGTTAAGCGAACCGTTTGTCGGTTGCATCCTATAAGTTTACACCCTATGATTACTACGGTCGGGCCAGGTCGGTTCTCGACTGGTCCGAGACGCCTTTGTGGTCGTCTACTGAGGTAAGTCGGCTTCTGTTGGTCGATGACACCTGTGTGGTGTCAATGGAGGAAAGTCGGTTCTGCAACTCCTCCGACGCGTTCTGCGTCTCCTCATTCCCGTGCAGGTGCTTCGGTTGGTTCCGGCCGGCTAACTTGGAGCGAGTCGGTCGACTCGGCTGGTTGCTCCAAGGTCGGTCGTTCCGTCGGCAAATGTCCATGTCGGTGAGTTGATGGATTACAGGCCGTAAACCGTTGACCGCCCTGGACTCTGTCAGTGTTCGTAGCGAATGGTTGCTGGGAAAGTCCTTTCGTTAGGACAAATTCCAAGTCGTCCTCCAGGTGGTATCTCTTCCGTCGTTCGGTCGAATCCGGTTTGGCCTTATATTTGGGGTGAGTTAGCTGGAGTTCTGCCATCCTCCATTCAAACTCAAACCGTGCTACGAGTTGGTGGAGTATTTCTCCACGGGTCAGTCCTTCAGGGTGCCAAGACATTTCCATGCATGCTTCAATGGCATGCACCCATCCCTCGTATGTTGAAGGAGCCGGATCTCTCTTGGCTGGTGGAAATTTGTAGTACATCCGCTTTGTGCTGGTGTACGTACGTATAATTCTTCCTGCGTGGTATCCAAAGTCGCAGTATTCGCGTACTAGGCCTTGGCTTAGTTGCCTCCATTCTCCGCTTTCATTCACCTTCCAATGTTGGAGAAGTTTGAAGGCTATCTTCGGTGTGGCAAACTTTGGTCCACACGTCGCAAGAGCCTTCAGAGCGGCGAAGGTGTACATCCATCCTGCGTCGTATTCCGAGACGCTCGGTTTCGGTCGATGGGCTGTTTTAATGCCCGTATGTTTGACTCTTACGTTGGCCAACCGCGGAATCTCGTTCGGTAAGACTTCCATGGTGTCTTCATTCCATTCCGAAAGAAGTGGCCGGTGGTCGGAGTCGGGTGTTACCGATATCCGTTGACCGTACTAGCGAGGGACGTATACTCCGCCATCGTCTTCTTCTCCCTTAGGCTCGTCGGCTTTGTCGCCTCCGTCCTTTTCTGGAGAGTTATCGGGTATTTCCGGGTCGCCCTGCTGTTGAGGTGCCTGTGCCGATGGTGGGGGTTTATCGTTGTCGTCGTTATCGTCATCTTCCGACTCGCTTTGTGCGGTGTCGAATGTATCGCCCTCATCATCTTCTTCAGTTGACGGTTCGTCTTCCTTCTTGGTCGACTTCTTCTTTGTCTTAGTCGACTTCGACTGGCCCTTATGTTGGGTCAAATCTTCAGATCTCCATGGGCGAGGTCGGTGGAAGTGACTGTACGTCCTTCGGTATAACCCGTCGTTTCGCGCTCCGAGTCGTTTTCGCCGTGCGTGCTCGAGCTGTTGGAGCTGATGCGGTGCCGACGTACGTTGTCGGTTCGAAGGGCGCTCGAGGTCGAGGTCGGACTTGGATTCGTCTTTGTGACGACTGTCCAGCCGCTCGAGCTACATGCAGCATGTCGGCTGCTTCACCTGACGGTTGTTCGTTCGTATCACTGTACGCTTCGACGACTTCCGTGCCCGCTGGAGGTTTCTCCTTGTTAACGTAAGACATCCGCAAGTTGAATTCACGCCGTTGTTGTTCCGGTATCCTGGGACGGTGTATCGTAACGGCACGCCGCGTTCCGCGTTAGTCGTCTGAAGAGCGTTTTCTTCGACCATAGAGGCAACGGGATCGGTTATTATGTTGTTGATGATGTCATCAATATTCCCTTTTTATCCATGTACATCACGTTATATGCACGGGCAATTTGGACCAATGTCGATCCGCGGGGATTCCGAATGTATCCGATGCATCGTGCAATTCTGGTCGGAATGTCGTCGGAGTTCTTTCCGGTGCTACTTTTAAGTGCTTTTATGACATCCGGTGGGAGCAGCTCGGCCATCTGTCCCCATTGTCGGTGGACAGCGACTGCTAATCCGAAATCCAAAGTCCAGGCGACAATTTGCATCATGAGTTGATGCGTCAACCATGTTCCGGTTTGGCCTCCGGCTTGGATGTTAATCGACAAGTCTTTCACCAAGGATTGGTAAATGTCCGTGCCATTTGTCTTGGCATTGTTGATGCTTCTACACGTACATGTACTTCTACTTCTACATGTACTCGGACGGTACGAATTATTGTTTCGACCGGGTCGTCCTCCTGTTCGTCTGGGAGGCGCTGGCGTACATCGTCTTGAGCCGGCCACTGCGATTCGTCGGTGTCCGCTCCGTGCTGGAAGATTTCCTTCAAGTCGCCCTTGTATCCCTCATAAGGATCGTCTTCCCCATTATCGGAGATCGAGTAATTCGCTTCGATATCCGAAATCTGGTCGGATTCTACATCGGATTGTTGTTTCGATGTCGAGGGCTGGGGATCTTCAGTCGACGTCGGCGGCTTGGACGACTTCTGTGTTCGTCCGGCTGGAGTCTTAGTCGGCTGTGTGCCGGCTCGTTTCGTGGCTTCTTGGAATTGCCGCTCCGTCGCTTCCTTGTGGTATGGTTCTCGAATTTTTTCTTTCTGCTCGGTCCTTTGTGGGCCGGCATCTGAGATGTCAAGGTCGTCGGATGACTTGTGCCGTTTAGCTGGGTTGGGCTTCGGCGTCTGCACCGTAGAGTCCGACTTCGGTTTAGTCGACTCTTTAGTTTCCGACTTCACTTATTTCTTCCAGGTTTCCGTCTGTTGCGGTTTAGCGGGCGTTTTTGCCGCTTCCTTCTTGGCCTTCCGCTTATCCTTATGGGACTTGGTTGCGTTGGCCGAGTGGATGACTCGTGAGTCGAGATCATCGTCGATCTGGACAGAAGGTTGTGTAGTCGGAGGAGGCACTTTCATCTTGATGACGGGTTTCTGTACCGTCTTCCCAGTCGGCTTGGGCTCCGGAGCGGTGACTTTGTGTCGAGCCGCCGTAACCTCTTGTAGTGCTTTTGGTCGACTCTTCTCCGCCCGGCAGTGTTCTCCCATTCGTTTCATAACTTCAGCCATTTTCTCGGTTAGTCGGTCGTGGTCCCGACGGGCTTCGGTAGTATTTCCGACTATGCTGGCACGTTGGATTCTCAACGAGTGCCACAGTTCCATATCCTCCGGGTATGCCATGTCGATGCAGGCATCCTGTTCCGACCTCGTCAAATCCTTTACATATTGTAAGGCGGGGTCGTCATGGAATTCACGCGACGAGCCCTGAGGTGGCTTCGGCTTAGTTATACTCCGCTTGGTCGGTATGTTTACCGACTCCTTTACCGGCTCGCTTGTTCGAGTCTCGTCTATTGTTAGACGAGGACCGGAGTGTACCGAAGTCGGCTCGTCCCTTTGTGGTGACGGTTCGACCATGGTTCCGGCTCGCGCTTTCGAAGAGGAGGTTGTGTCCATCTCCTGTTGAGTTTTCTTCGGTTTGGTCGGAGTATTCCGAGGTGAAAACCTAAGTGGTTTTTCCATCATTGGTTGACTCGGCAGCTTAGTTGGCTGGGATGCTGATCGGTTCGGCAAAATTTGTTTTGCTGGCGATCTGCCGCGTTTTGGCGTGGATCCCTTCGGTGGCAATGCTGCTTCTTGTTGAATAGAGTCATCGGAGCCAAAGTCGTCTCCGTTCTCTTCATCTTCGCTACTATCCGACATTGTTATCGGAATGGAGAAGAGGTACCTCGACTTGGAGAAGAGGTAACGGAATCTTTCCGTTACCTCTTCTCCAAGTCGAGGTGGAACCTCCAGTGTATAGGCGGCTGGGTGGATGCTAGGGTTGCGGAGACGTTGGATCGTCAGTATCATGTTGGAATCCAGCGGGAGTTGTCGTAACTCCTGCTTTCCGCACCTTAAAGCCATCAACCGTCTCAAGGCTTTATCCCTATCCTGGATCGTAGCGAGAATCTTCTGGGCGAGCTTGGTCTGCTCGTCTTCGGACATGTTCCGATCTCGGATACCTCCTTGAAGTTGTTCCTCGTAGAGAACCCGTTGAAGATCCATTGTTTTGGCTTGGCTGACCAACTTCTTATGGACGCCGGGAGTGAATAAAGCTTTTGCTCCAGTCACTTTCCGTGACGGGCTCGGTTTGTCTTGTGCAGGGGTCGAAGAAGGGATCGCTTTCATCAGTTCCAAGAGTTGTTCCTTGGTTCTGACCAGTGGTGGCGACTTCGATTTCGACGGGAAGAGACGCCTGCGTGGTCTATGCTCTTCAATCTTGTCGGTCGTCTCCGACTTCCTCGAAAGCCCAGGTAAAGTCGTTGGTCGTTCCAGAGGCTTAGGTCGGGTAGCTTCTGTTGCTCCGACTTCCTCTGGCGTATCCATCGGCTCGTCTTTGTGTTCGAGCGGTGGTACTGGTAACTCGTCCATCGGCTCGTCTTGGTGACTCGCCGGTGGGGCTACCTCCATCGGTTTGACAAACTGTACCTTAGGCTTCTTGGCCGAGGGTGGCTTCTTCAGCTTACGTTGCTGTTCTGCTTCCTTCCGTTTATAGAAGTCGTCCACAAAGGACTGAATCATGGCCGTTAAGGTTTGTAGACGTTCCTGGTTCTTTGCCGACCACACTGTTGTTGGTCGTAGAATAAATCGGGCTTCCTTGGTGTTATTCTCCAAGTGTCCGAGGTTGATGTCGATCTGGCAATACTGCGGACTCTGTTGGTCGGTTGCTCTTATCATGACTCGGAGTTCGGAAATGACAGCATCCGCTCGCAGTAATTGGGTATGGACTTCTTCTATCCATTGAAGGTCTCCTGTTGGGGGAGCTGGATGTGGGAGCCGAACCGATTTGAAGGTTGGTTTTCGAGCCGACTGGACCTTTGTGATCCTAGACGCCCGACCTTCGTTCATGACTTTTGTCGCCGAATTGGTCGATTCCTTCTGGTCATCCCGCTCCTTTTCCTCCTCGTAATCGTTTACTCTCGTTTCCAGCCATGAGGTCGTTTGAATCAGGTGTTGTCGAGTCCTGGTCGTTTGTGGAGCGTCCGGATGACATAGTCGTCGTATAAACCGAGCGTTGTTTCCCCACGCCAAGATGTCTCGATCAAGGTCGTGTGCCAGTTGACTATTATCTTCACAAAAATTTCGGCGGGCTCTCTTCTCTGTGATGAGTTCCGCAACTCTAACCAATAGTCTAACTATATGTGGCGCGACCGTGCTCGGCAGCTCATCCGTGTCTGGTATGGCTTCCATGACCCGTGCCTCTGTGGTCGGAGACATGGGCCGGTCGACTACTTCCGTTAACTTCGGTTGAGTCCGACCTGCTATTGAGGTCGGCTGAGATTGAGTCGGAGCCAAAGTCGAGGTCGGGTTGCTCGAACTGATCGACTGTTGCGACCTTGATGCGCGTTGTTCCGCCGGTCTCCGACTTTCCGCAATTTCCTTTCGTCTTAGGATATCGATTTCAGCTTCCAAGTCCTGGACGTGCATCTGAGAGATCCTAAGTTGATCTTCAATTGCAGTCCGAATGTTACGGATGGTCGGATCTATTCCGTCCATGTTATCGACTTGGCGTTTCAGGTCGGCAGCAATCTGTTTTGCACGAGCCAACTTCTGATTAAGGACTCTCATTTGTTCCGCTAGTGTGGGTCTACTAAATTGTTCGACGTAGGAGGTCGGCTGCGACTGGGTGGAGGTCGGCTGAACCCTTTGTGGGTTCGCCTCCAAAATTTTCCACAAGTCTTCAACTCGCCTGGAACAGATACTGTATTGCTGGTCCAAGGCGTCACGCATTTGCTTTTCCGTGGGATTGTTGGGGTCGAATTCCCGAAGCTGCTTTCCGAACTTCTCCATGACGTCGACCGCTTCACGGTACTGATCTTCGACTTTTCCGATTTCGACTGTCCGTTGGTCGACTACGTCCTCCACGTACGGGAGTTCGACGTCAAGTCCAGGTGACGGAACTAAGGACGGCTCTGCTTGTCTTGGCGCTCCCGCTTTGTTCGGGTTAGCCAAGTACTGTTTAACATAGTCGATTACCGACTGCAGTGCCTCATTAAGTCGGTCTCGGTTCGGACCAGGTGGTGGAGTTCCCCATGAGCCTAGTACATCGGCCCAATCCAGCTCGATTCGCAGAGCTCGGTCGATTCGGGCGAGGTCGGTTGCCTCCTGGTCGGTCAGGATTCCACTAAGTCGGTGGAAGAAAATGTCGGCCAAGTCTTGTCCAGCCTGATAGATTACGTCCAAATTGCCAAGTAAATTCTCCATCGGCGTCGTACCGACCAAGGTCATCACCGCTGTCGTAGTCGGTGCTGGTCGACGAGGTGGTGACGGCGTCTTAATCCGAGTGTACTCGGGTTCCGCATTGAGGATCTCTGTGATCCGTTCAATTGCCGCCCTGAGTTGTCGTTCGGCGACATCGGTCGGTTCCTCTTTTTCGATGAGGTCGTCTGCCCTCTTCAGGTAGGCCGTCAAGTCGTTCATTTTCTGCCGTGCCACTTTAATAGTTTCAGCATCTGATAGTGTTTCGTTTACAAAGGATCGCTGAAGGTCTTCCAGTAGATCCCGTCCATCACTGATTGTGGCTGACATTCGGTGCCGACGTTCCTTTCGCATCGCCGAATGCATCTCCGCTGCGGATGAAGTCGACGGTAATGTTACCGGCGACGTCCTATTGGATTGCGGTGGGGGGAGGCTTCGGTTGAGTTCCTCCAATAGGAGAGTTCGGTGTTCTCCATTGAGTTTCGTCAGCAGTTCGACTCCAGGTCGTATTAACCGGTGATGAGCCTCCGATTTGGGCGGTCCATGTTGGATCAGACCCTCTACCAACTGCATGTGAGTTGTAAAGTCGTCTATCTTCTTTAAAGCGAAACGTACAAGGCCTTGTGCTGAGCGTTCACGTATTTTCTTCAAGATTTCCTTCGCCTCCCGTAATGCGATGTTCGCATCGGCGATTGTCTTCTCGCCTCCCACGGCTGGTGTCATTAAGGCCTGTGTGGTCTTTGCCGGTCGTGGAGACGCTGTTAACTGAATCATCTCCTTCTGGTCTGGATCGTTGTATCGAGTTCCGTGTGACGGTTGTACAATTGTTTGTACTGATCCAGCAAGGCTTGGAACTCCTGAGGATGGTCAGCTCCGCTTGTTGGGAGAGTGCGCATCCGTTCCCTGGTTGCGTTGGACTGATTGATTACTTTGTCCCGCTTCCGTTTGAGGGCTTCGAGTGTCCGGAGTCGTTCCGGGTCGAGTATCTGGGAGTTCAGTGGGTTTGCCCCAGTACCGACCTATGTGGTCGGTGGCGGTGGCGTTGATATCGGTAAAGTCCTAACGGTTCCTGGTAATAGCGTCGGCGGTTGGACGTTACCCATTTGTGAGGTGGGATCTTTCTCCGCCAGGATGGCCGTCTTCACTCGATCCATGGATGTTCAAAGTCGGTGATTGTCTACCTCTGTGGTGGGCAAACCGAACCTCGTAAGATCTTCCGCTAGCCCTATGTTGGCTATGAGATCATTAATTTTCTGAACTGGGTCCAGCTCGGTGAAATCGTCGAATCTAATGGCAAGTTTTTCGTAGATGCCTTGGAGAGTCTGTTTGCCGTCGAGGATGGTTTTCCAGACTTCTGTCGCCTGCCCATCCTGTCCGATCTGAAGTGCCATAGCATGGTATCTGGCCTGGGGAACCTGTTGTTTGGCTCCACTCGTCTGGCTCTGGATTATTTGTTGAATCCTTCGGACGTGCATGTTTAGTCGATTTGCCTCGTCGTCCGTGGCTATACCGCCGTCCTGTGTTGCTAGTCGGCGGGCCGTGCGTGTGCTCCGACCGAGGTCGTTCGCCACTTGCGCTGTGGTCGCAAGGGCTACTCGGTCCATGCCTGGCGTCATCTTCAGTCATTCGAGGACTCGTTCCCCGACTTCAATAATAGCTTGTACATCTACCAGTGTGGGTATCGGTACATTTGTTGGTGACCGTTGTTCGGCCGCGTCCAAGTTCAATGCGAGCTGGGGGTGGCGATCCACCCGGTTCCGAGCATTTCGCATCCTTGTCCGGATTACCTTTAGCAAGGTCGGATCAGTCGGCATACCGGTGTATAGGTATGACTGGAGTCCTCGTGTAAAGTCATTAATGGCTCTTCCATCACTTTCCAGGGCTTCCGACTCGGTGGTTCCCGTCGGTGTATCTTGTATGGTTGCCCTGATTCGGCCCGTGACTATGTTAGTCATCCTTAGAAGATCGCGTAGTTCCTGTAGTGTTGGGAGTGGTTCCACAGGCGATCCTTGTGGGACTTGCTGTGTCAGGTTCAGCTGTATGGCTGGAACTTGAATCAGGGGATTCGTATTAAGTGTTACTAACGGTGAGAGATGAGGCCGGGTCGGAACGACTGCGGGTTGAGTCGTAGTCGACTGTAGCGCTTGGATTTCGTTATTCCGTTCTGTTAATTTCTTGCTCCAATCCGCTATCTGGTTGGAGAGGCTCTCTACGAATACCGGATAGCTCCGATCAGTTGAGTTGAGTTCGGCCAATTGTTTCTTTAATCCGTTTATTTCGTTGAGCGCCTTGTTGCGCTTTTTCACTAAGCCGTCCAGTCGGGCAAGTCGGATTTCTTCGTCGATCACCGCCTGTGTGATCGGCGTCGACGTTTCAGGTGGACGCAAGGCTTGTTCCTGCGCTCGTATTTGTCTTTCCAGTTCGGCTGCCGAGTGGATATGGCGTCGCTCTTGTCGGCTTATCCTACCGAACTCGGCGGTGTAATTCTCTGTCGACTTCCCGAGTTGTGAGTAACTCGTTCTGAGTTTCACTGCCTGTTTTATGGCCTCTTCCTTCTGGATCCGCAGTTTTCCAATCTCCAGTGACGGTATTGGGCTAGTCGTCTGTTGGGCTGCCGAAGTCAACGAAGTTGGCTGGGACGTCGGGGTAACGACCTGTGTGGTCGGTGCCGGGAAGCCAGGATCTTCTCCCAATCTCTGAGCTATTTGCTGAACAACCGCCTGCTGGCAGATTTGGAGGCCTTCCTGTTCCCTAGCGTAAAGCAGGTTGTTAGCTTCGTTCAAGCGATTTTCATGGAAGGCAAGTTGGCCGAGCAACGTCTGTCGATATTGAGGATGGTTCGGATCCATCTGTGAGGTCGTCAGCAGTGCTTGGTTCAGCGTCTCTATGTGAGCGCGAGCCGTTGAGACCTGCTGGCGCAATTCCGCTTCGGATCTCCCGTTAGTGTTCCTTTGTGGAGCAACCGGGAGAGGTTGAGGCATCGACGTTACGACCTGTGTGGTCGTCGTCGAAACAGGCACTTGTTGCCTCTGTCCTCCGACCTGATTTCTCTGCTGGTTCAACCGGTCCATTAAATAAGTCGTCGCATTCGGATTCATCCAAAGATTCGGTTGTCCCGGGTGTCCGAAGTGAGTCGGCGAGATTGGTGGAGTGATCGGACCGGACACAAATACTGGCCTAGGTGGCGAGATTGTGTTGTTCAGGCCGATTATGCTCATCATTCCCACTGTCGTTGGGGAAGCCATTCCAGTCGTCGGTGGAATCGGTACAAAGTGAATCGGCGGTCCGTTATATACCAAACTACTCGGCGCCAATGTGGGCGTCGTGTAGATCGGACCTGCTGTGTTATCCGTCCCTGGCACCATTGTGGGTGCCGAATAAATCGCTCCAGTCATCATTGTTGATGCTGTGCTCGTCGGTCCGACTATTGTAGTCGGCACCGACCATTGGTAAGGCGACGTTTGACCATGTGGGTCTACTGCCGTTACCGGAGTCGTCTGACTCGTTCCCGTTCCGAGGTTCCACAGACAGCCTGTAGTATCGACTGCTGTGTTCGGAGTCAAAATCTGTGGCGGTATCGTTCCACGTTGGGGCCTGACCGTAAGACCTGCTAACACATTAGCTGTTACGTTAGCGTGAGGATTGTCTACCTGCAGTAATGGCGTCTGTGTGGCCGACCGCGAGTTATCCGATCGCGATGTCGAGCGATGGTGAGTCGGGTAAGGGTGCGATCGGTTCGATCCGCTACCGCTACGTCCGCTGTTCGATCCGCTGGAAGGTGGGTCGTGTCGGTGACGACCTGACATTGTCGTTTGCTGTAAAGGAGAGGAAATACGGCGCGTTAGAATTCTACCAACTCCCGTATATTCAACTGAAGATGTTCCAATGAACTGAAGAGATTCCATTTCGACATCACAGGTCCATCTATGGCTAGCTATTGTTAAGCTACCTAAAACTTATTCTAAGTTTTACGCCTATGGCCCTATGACTGAGTCTGTTCTGTCGTAACTGCTGTTTTGGGTGTCTTAGATTTTGCTGTTTTGACTGGTTTCTCCGAGTCTGCCCGTCCTTCGGAAATTCGTTCGAGGATTTCTTTATGGGCTTCGTCCTCAGCGACTTCAGTTTCCTCCAGCATCTGTTGTGCCGTCAGCTTCGGTTTCTTAGCTGTCCCATACTTCCTTTTAGGCTTAGTCGGTTCGACTGCCTGGTCGGCTCCTGCGACTTCTGTAGTCGGCGCCGACGTGTTAGGTAAGTCGACCTTCCGCTTGGTGTACTTGTGCTTTGGCTTAGTCGGTTGGACTACCGAGTCAGCTTTAACGACCTCTGTGGTCGGTACCGACGAGTTGGTTTTCTTTACCGTCTCCTTTTTCCGAGCTGGTTTAGTTACCGACTTCGGTTCCATAAATTGGTTGGCTAGCTGAACTGGCGTTTCCGGCTTGTCATCCGACTTCTTCGGTTGCTCGGTGGTCGGCTGAGCTTTGTTCTCAGCTTCCTCCGAGGTCGGTGCTGGTTCAGCAGCGATAACGTCTTGCTTCTGAAGTTCCTTCAGTCCTGGCGTTTCGAAGTCGGTCGGAGGTTTCTTCCGAGGTCGACTTCGTTTCTTCTTCACCGTCGGTTCGATTTTATCCGCATCGTTGGTCGGATCCGAAGGTTTCTCGACGGTTTCTTCCAGTTTCTTCTTCAGCTTCCGAGTAGCTTTCCCTTCTGTAGGGTCGGCTACTGGGCCAGATGACCGAGTTACCGGCCGACTTGTCTCGGCTCGGTAATGTTTTACTCGGTCGACGGCTACCGTGTCTTCACGTCCGTCCATGCATCGAAGTAGTAAGTTATTGGGGCCAACGTAGTTGATGACCGTCCACACTCCATCGTAGCGTTCCATCCGAGTTGGATCCTTAGTCGGAATTTCCACCGTTACCTTATCCCTCGGTTTGAAGGTCGGAGTCGACTTCTTCTTGTTGTAGTGCTCGGCGTTCCGTTCGAATGCCTCATCAATGTTGATGCGGGCAATTTCGTGCGAGCGCTGAAGTCGTTCCTTAATCCGTCGGATATAGTGTTCCTTATCCGTGAAGGTTTCCGGTGTGTTCGTTCCAGCCACTATGTCCTGTGGCATGGTCATTTCTCGACCATACAGCATATAGAACGGTGAGAACTTAGTCGCGGCATGGACGGCTCGGTTCATTCCGCAGACGACGTAATCCAAGGCCCTGTGCCATCGGTGTCCGTCTTTTACATCGCAGAACTTTCTTATTCCGTCCCATATTGTTTGCATTTGCCGTTCGACTTGTCCTTGTCCTTCTAGATGATGGGCAGTTCCAAGTGTGTGTTGGATGCCGAAGATCCGTGCGACCTTAGCCAATGTTTTCGCTGTGAAGTGTGTCCCTCTGTCCGAGTGGATAAAGGTCGGCATACCGTACTTCAGTAGGACGTCCTTGACGAAGAACCTTTCGAATTCCCTCGCGGTGTTCGTCTTTGTTGCCCTGGCTACGGTGAACTTCGTCAGCTGGTCTGTTACCACTGCGATGTACTGGTATCCCTTCGTCTCCGTCCGAGGAAGAGGACCTTTAAAGTCCGCGTATATGCGATACCAAGCTTCTCCGACCTCCGTCTTTTTGGAGCTTACCCGGTGGTGGGCATCGTTGCATGTTCGTCATGATGCACTGTCGGCATTTCTCGATGTAGGAAATGGCGTCGCTATTCATCCTTGTCCAGTAATAGCGTAGCTTCAGTGCTTCGATCGTCTTCTCCCTTCCGAAGTGGTTTCCGGTTTTTCCGTCGTGGAGTGATCGGATGATCTGATTGCGCATAAAGAGTGGTACGACGAAGCAACGTTCCAACTTTGTGTTGATCGTCTTCAGTCGGTACAGTACTCCTTGCGCCATCTGGAAGTGTTCCAGATGTTTCGACTTATGGTCGAGTTTCTCTGGGTTTTCCAGTTCGTCAATGATTTTGCGTAGTTGCGGGTCTCGCAACTGCGCTTTCCGAAGTTCCATATTCGGTTCGGGGGGAGGTGGGAGTGTTTCTTCAACTTCCAACTCGTCGTCTTCCGCCGTGTTGACGGTCCAAATGCTCGGTTCCGGTGTCTCCGGTGCTGGTATGTTGATGACTCGGACCTCTGTGGTACTCAAGTCGTGCCAGTCGGATATCACGTTACATCCGGGGAGAACCGGTGTAAGCGGGATTTTCGGTGGTTCCTTTATGTCCCGCTTCCTTTTCTTCGAAGCGTTCGCCTTCAGACGTCGAAGTGTCCATATTGTGCAGACCTTTACTTCGTCCTTGAAGTCCTCGAAGTTGGAGACTTGATCCAACTCTTCGTGTGGATCTTTGTCATCACTCCGTTCGAGTGGCCACCTCGACAGGGCATCCGCATTGTCGCAGAAAACTCCTGGCTTATACTCGATGGTTATGTCCCGTCCTTGTAAAGCCAGTGCCCATCTTGTTAGTCGAGGATTGATGCCGGGTCGGTTCGACTCGCATCGGAGCAGGTTCTGCAATGCTCGATGATCCGTTCGTACGGTGAATGGTCCGTGGTCGATGAAGTGCTTGAATTTTTGCACGGCCCATACCACGGCCAAGCATCCCCATTCGGTAACTCCATAGTTGAGTTCCGGTCCACGTAAGACTCTACTGGCGTAGGCGATTGGGTGGTCGTCTTGTGAGATCACCGCGCCGAGTCCGGCCCCGCTTGCGTTACATTCAATGACGGTCTTCTTAGTCGGGTCGAACTTCGCCAGTACAGGTGCTTCTGTTAGCGCCTTTTTTATGTCGTTGAACTCGGCCGTGTGGGCGTCCGTCCAATCGAGCTTAATGTTCTTATCCTTCCGTAGGAGCTCATACATTTTCGACATTTTCTGAGCGTATCCTCGGATGAACTTACGATAATAGTTGGCCAGTCCGAGGAACGACCTGAGTTGTCGTTCGGTTCTCAGGCAGCTTTGTTCTGCAATACAGGCCACCTTCTCATCGTCGGTCTGAACTCCGTCCTTACTGAGAACATGTCCAAGGAACAGCAGTCTGTCCGTTCCGACCTCGCATTTCGAGGGTTTGACCGTAAATCCAGCATCGCGGAGGCATTCGAGAGTCGCTCGGAAAGCCTCGATCCAGTAAGTCTTCGAACGTTTTGCCGAAGAAGATGATGTCGTCGATGTAGGCGAACACACCTTTCTTCCGAGCTGGTACTGTTATCTTATCCATATGCATCTGGTATGTTGCCGGTCCGTTGCAGACTCCGAATGGCATACGGTTAAATCGCCACATGCCTTCGGGTGTTACGAAGGTCGTGTAGTCTTTGGATTGTTCGTCCATTGGTATTTGCCAAAAGCCGGACTGACAGTCTACCTTGCCATAACGGCGCATCGGTCTAGTAGCTCGTGCGGGTTTGGTAGTGGATAGTTATTCTTCTTCGTGACGGCGTTCAACTTTATGTAGTTGATGCAGAAGCGTGTTCCTACCGTACCGTCTCCGTTCCGTTTCGCGGCTAAGACGACGGGGAAGCTCCATGCAGCCGATGACGGTTCGATGACTCCTTGGTCGAGCATCTCCTGTACGTGTTTTTGGATGAATTCCCGTCCTTTCCAGCTTGTCCTGGTGGGGTTCATCTTAATCGGCTGTGCACCTTGGACATCAATGGTATGTGTTACCCCTTTGACGTCTCCATAAGGTTTCTTCGAGGTCAGAAATACGGTCCGGTAATCCCATGCAACTGCCTTGAGTTTGGCTAGTTGTTCATCGGTTAAATTTTTACCGAAGTTCATGGAGCCGATGATTCTCCGTCGCTCCTCTCGGGATTCCGCGTCTTCTTCCTCTACTTCAGTCGTGTTGACTCGTGCTTCGATCGTCTTTTGATCGTCCGTCATCATACTGAACGGTTCAACTCGACCCATCGGTACACCTTTGCGTAAGGTGACCTCTCGGTGAGTGTGATTAGCCACCATGACGGTAAATCGTTTTCCGTCGTGTTTTGTGACGCCGTCCATCATTTCGACTCCGTCTCGTTTGGGGTCGGATCCACCCAGGTACATCAGTTTCTGTCCGGTGGATGCTGCTACGTCCATGACAACTTCTACCATGGTTATAGCTCGAGGTACGAATATGACCTTCCGTTGAGATCGAACTCCTGTTGCCTCAAAAATCTCAAACTTCGGCGACGGTCTCGGCTCGGGTTTGGGTGGCCACGTTTTGGCTACTCCGAGTGGGAGATCCCAGTTGACATGCTCATTGTTGATATCCGGTTCGTAGACTTCACTGTGTTGCATGTGGCCGAGTCGTACGCCTTTCTTCAGTATCTGCGGTTGGTGGGTCGTATTCTGGATGTTTATCCAAGCCGTGTCGATCTGAGGTCGGATCTCAATCTTGGCTTCGATTGGCCGAATAGGTCGGCCTTTCCGTTGTAGGGTAGAGAAGTAAATATATCTTCTTGGGTCCATTGGTTTGGCCGTCCGTACCTTGATCGAACACGTTGACCACGGTGGGAGATAGACTCGTTTGCTGTTAAAGACGACTTGTCGGTCTAGCGGCTTAGAGTCAATGGAGGGATCCAGCGCAAGGTGGTGAACTTCTGGGCATTTGTTGTCCAGGTTCAGCTCTTCAATCGTGTTGACTTTCGCGACCCGTGCCTTCCACGTGTTGAAATGCACTGACTTCTGTTGGTCGGTCAAGTTAACCGCGGTCGGTTGTTCCGTTGACAACTGCTGGACGACTATGGTCGGAGGTCGGAAATCGTCTTCTTCCGGTATACCTCCTCCAAATTCCCACAAAATCTTAAGTTGGTCGAGTTCTTCCTGTTGTTCAGGGTCGACCGGTTCTTCATTCTGGGTTTGTTCCGGTTGCTCGTCTATGAATTCTGTGTGAATTACAGACCGCAATGCTTTAGTTAGCCGAACATCGAAGGTCGGTTCTTCGTCCTCCGATGATGAATCGTCCGAGTCGTTTATGCTCGGTTTATCCGTCTTACAGTGTCGGACTGACGGGTCGAATTCTTCGTCGTCATCCTCCTCGGATTCTTCCGAAGGTCGATTATCGGAGTCCGTGTCCGCCGAGTCACTCGTACTCTGTATGTCCGAGTCGTCCGACGGGTAATCCTCGAGTTCTACGACCGATCCGTGTTCGAGGTCGACCTGTGGCATGTTACCATTTCCGACCTTTGTGGTCGGTTCAGGTTGGTCGGCCATGTCCGTCGGTTGGGTTGGTCGACTCGCTCCGTCCTGATTCTCGAGGTCGGTTGGCTGTGAGCCTATGCTGCTCAGCCATCGGATGACTGTCGGTTGAGTCTTCCGAAATCGGTCTACCTTCCGTTCTTGTTGCGGAGGCGACGGTGACGACGGTCTGTCGTCTGAACAAGTTACGTCGTGATGAGCTTTTATAGCTCGTACCACTCTGTCAATATTGTCTTGACAGATGGCACACCGGTATGGTTTATCAGTTTCCTCCAGGAGCACGTCGTCCTGGGGTTTTGGTGGGCTACTCGCAAATTGTACGTCCATCGGAGTATGCTCCATTAGTGGTGGCAACGGGTTGGGAATCCGCCGTGTTATCGCGGTATTCTCACCGTATCGTTGCCAAAATGCGGTAGTTGACGATTCTCCGTGCAACTGTAATCGCCGTATGTAGGCAAAAAGTTGAAAGCCTAGTTCGTGGCAGGGCATTTCCAAGGGAGGCGGTATGGAAAGTCCGTATTCCACGTACTGTCGGTGGATAGGGATTCGTCTATCTTCCCATTCCCATGCCTCATCATCGATGTCGTTCATCAGAGCGATTAACGGTTCACACCTTTGTTGTATGTCCCGTATCTGCTCGTACGTTACCGCTCCGTTCTGTTGCAGAGTGGTCACCATCTCCAACGTCCGTTGGTCGAGAAAGTGGCGCATTCCCGACAACCAAGTTCGGTACCTTTGTTGTACCTTTTGTAGGTTCAGAGCATCCGCGTCAGCGGATGCCTCTGGTATCGGGGTAGACTTTAGTATAGTCTTCGCCAGTCGTAGTGTGCCGGTGCTTTTCTGTCCTTCGCACGCTTCAATGGCGTTGTGCAGCTTAAGTTCCTCGAGCAGAGTCCGGTTAGTGTCCCGGCAGTCACGGCAAATGTTACGCAAAGGTTCCGTCAGCGGGCCCAGCTGATTTACCCTCACTTCACTTGGTAACTTGCCCGGTGCCTCTGGTATCGGGATAGACTGCACTACCGTCGTTCCTCCTGGTTGTTCCGGGGTTGGAATCGGTGTTAAGACGAAGGTGAATTTCGAATGCAGGTAGTCGCATCCGAGTAGCACTGGAATGTCCGCTTCAGTCGGCTGGACGTGAAATGTGTGGTGGCTCGTAAAGCCCTGCATTGTTACAGGTGCGGTACAGCAGTGAGACACCATGAAGGCGACTTGTCCGCCTACACCGAGTATTTTGGTGTAATGTCCGAGGGGTTGCATCGTTAAACCGTTCCTCTCGCAAAACCGTTGTTCGATGAGCGAAGTTTCCGTTCCAGTATCCAACAACGCCAGTGTGGGCGTGGATCCGACTTGGATTTCGTGTGTCCAAGCTCGAACTGTCTTCGGTTTCTTATGAGTTCCTTTCTCAAAAGTTACTTCCCGTACCGTCGGTTTAATGGGGATTAACGACACGGTTCCGTGGTCGGTTGGCTGTTGAGTTGAAACTTGTATAGGTTCGACTTCGACTTCTGTTCGTATCACTTCGGCTGTAACTACTTCTTGTGCTTTAGGTCGGTTAGCTACTCCGTCCTTCGGCGCGTTGGCAGTTCTAAGCCGTCGTGCTTGTTCCAGTACCCGTTCCTCCGTAGAGACGTCCGTCGGTCTCACGGTTGAAAATGCGTAATTGATGTTCTGGAACATTCGGGAGCCAGTCACTGTTCGTGGCTGCTCGTGTCGTCTTTGGAAGAGGTCTGCTTCCTCCGGCCGAGAGTAGACAGGTACCTGTGCTTCCAGTGGGACTGTTTCCCACTCCTCGAATCCTCCCGGTTCTTCGGTAAGGTCGATGGCTGCCATTGTTGCAGCGTATCTATCCGTTGCGCATCCGGATGTAACATTGGGAAAGTTTCTGTTGCCCCTGTGCGTGGATCAACGCCCCGGTCCTCCACGTCTTGGGCCTTGTCTAGGCTGCTCGGTTGAGTTTATTCTCACCGGCAATCCGGTCCAACTTCCGTGGCCGGGCCGTACTGCGTCACTTTGTGTGGCAGACGGCGCAGTCGCATTGTTTGCGCTGCGTAGGTCGGGCGGTTCTCGCATTCCGACCTCCGACGTTCCGATGCCAAGCTGATGCGCTGGGTCGGGTAAGTCGGGCATTTCTTGCGTTCCGGTCCGGATCTCGATTTCACCGTTGTTGATGAAAATGCCGAGTTTGGCTGCCATAGTTCGAGCAGCCATCGCCTCCTGTATGGGGGCCGACAGTGCCATGAGGAATTCTTCCTCCGAGCAACGGTTCCATTCTAGTCCTAATGCGTTTAGGACTGTTAAGATCCGTCTTTGTAACGGAGTAAAGTTCGGTTCGTTCCGGGGAGAAAGCGGTTGATTAGTCGGATTATCCTTGTCCGGCGGTTTGGTTGGATGTTGGAGGTCGAATGAGTCACCGGAGCTCATCGACCTTGGGCGTTTCCCGGTGAGTTATTCCGAGCTGGCCCGTTGTTGGGTGACGCCAAGCCGAAAGGCTGGTGTGGCGGTAACTGTTACCGCCGTTCCGGAGATCCCTGTTGACCTCCTCCGCTATTCCTGCGGTTTCCACCCGACCCATTTCCTGAGCCGGTCTGCCGGTTTCCGTTACCGGCGCCACCCGAGCCTCCACCTTGTTGGCGTTAGCGCGGGGGCGGCACAATTAGTGCACAGTTCGGATTGGCCGATCCCAACGGTCCACCCGTCAGGTATCGCGTATGCCAATCCTCGAACCAGCGGCGATTCGGGTTGTCTTATACCCGAGTGCCGATGAACGCACAGCGTGCTTGGTCGTGATTGCTAAACTTCCAGAAGTTGCAAGTAAAGCTATCCGCCAGCGTCCATTGGAGGAACAACTGTTCCATCCGATCCACATAGGTCGTATACTGCCGAGCACTTTGTTGTGCCTGGGGAGGTCGGTTCCCTTGTTGGTTGCCGCCTCCGCCGCGGTTGGAGAAGTTGCCGCGACCGCGATTTCCGCCGCCACGTCCTCTTCCGCGACCAAAGCCTCCGCCGCCAAATCCCTGTGTGGGAGGTGGGCCGTATGCGGAGTATCCCTTGTTGGAGTTCTGGTTATAGGCAAAACCTTTGTTGTTTTGGCTACCACCCGAGCTATAACCTGCGCCTCCGTCGTTGTTAACGGGGGCTCCTGTTCCAGGTGCCGGGGGATTCAGGTTCATCGCTACCGTTCCTGCCCAAGTCGGTTGTTGGACAGGTGCCTGTTGCATCGGTGGCGTTACTACCGGACTCGGTTGAACGTACTGTGCCGTTGGAGTTTGGTATCCCGGCATCATATGCGGCTGATACACGGTCTGTTGCGGTATCACCGGAGGTGGAGTCAGAGCAGGTGCAGGTGTTGCTGCTCGGACTCGGATGTAGTCACTGTCGCGTGACCTTCCCACCTCGTACATTGGTTTGCCGTTGACGAAGCTCCGTATGTAGTCGCGGAACTCGATTGGTGCCGTCGGCATCCTGATTTCCAGGGCCTCCCGTAGTTTGGGCTCATGGATGTTCTCCTTGAGGTGGTACAACACCATTTCGTCGGTGATTGTGTGGACTTGGGACTTATGAACATCATAGCGTCGTAGTACTGTTCCGGTGTTTCTTCGCCGAAACGGAATATGCGTTTGTTCATCCGTGCTATCGCGTTACTTCCCTGTTTTTATCCGCGAATCGTTCCTCAAACTTGGTCAGCCATAAGTTGACTGGCCATCCGCTGAGCGGTTCGTCGGCGGCTGTCTGAGTATGCCATTTTTCCGCCTGGCCCTTGACTTCGGCCACCAAGTCGGCCATGAAAGTCTGATCGGTTTCGCACCACTCTTGGGCTTGCCGATGCAGGCTTCTGATCTGTTTGAGCCATCCGTGAAGTTTGGTATGGTCTCCGTCGAACGGTGGCATAGGTTGCCTACGTCGGTGGGCCATTGCTCGTACCATGGCGACATGCGCGGCGTTCTGTTCCAGAGGAATCGGCTGTGCCGCCGGCGCAACTTGTTGTGCGGTCGGGCGGGTGGCGGGTTCACTTGTGGCATCCGACCTTGTTGGTCTTCGTACGCCGCTTGCTGATACGCCGGTTCGTATCGGCCATTATATCCGTCCTGTTGCGGATGCTGTGCCTGAGCCTGGTTTGTGTAACGAGGCTGTTCCGGCTGACCTCCAAACTGATTCGGTTGTGGAGGCGGCGCTCGATTTTGTCTCGGCGCCGGCGGATAGAATCCTCTCGGTTGTTCGTGAACTCTTCCGTTCAGGTTGGGATGTGTTTCCCGGGCCGGCATCCGACCTTGTGTAGGTCGGTGTAGAGGCATCCGACCTTGTTGGTCGGAGTTATCCTCCGGATACCGAGTCGACTGTTGCTCCCCGTTGTATCCGTCCTGCCGCTGGTCGGTCGCGCATTATATGACCGAGTCCGTGCTCGTTCAAAGTCGAACGGCGAAATCCGACGAAGTAAGGTCGGACTGGAATTCGTCCTTGGTGGGCGAATTGCATCTGTCGATTGTCTCGGTGGTTGGAAGCATGGGACTTCTGTTGTCCGATCTCCTCTCATTGGTACCGGCGCATGTATTGTGGTCTGCGTCGCGTACGAGGTGCTTGTATATGCACCGGCTGACGTTGTTGTCGCCACGTTCGACGTTTGCACATGTGGTGCCACAGTCGACGTATTGTGTTCCGGTTCCGGAGCACTCGGTATTGGGTTCGGCTGAGGGGGCATTCCGGTCATCGGGTCGGTTGTTACGACTCCAACGAAGTAGGTGTTGTTCTCCTTCTTTGCCATTTCCTGGGCCGGATTAATTTCCCACAGGATGTCGTGCATTGTTAGCGACGACTGTTGATCCTGTGCCATAGATGTTCGATACGAGGGAGGTTCAGCTCGGCTTTGTTCCAGGTGCTTCTTCTCTTCCCTCAGACACCGTGTTTCAGTGTCCATTTCATCCATCTGCCGCATCATCTCTGTGAGGTTGCGAGCAGCCTGTTTGTTCGCCGAAGTCGTATAGTTCGACTTCGCGAGCCTCCAAGTAAACGATGGGACTTCGTTGCGCCTCGTTCACTTTCTGGGCTTCAGCCAAGCTGTATTCTAGCTGGGCTCGGAGGTTCTGTTCCTCCCGAAGGACGTCGTTCAGTCCCTGGACCTGCTCGGCCAATTGGGCATTCGCCTGTTCGAGGTCGGCGTTGGCTGTCCTTTGGTTAGGAGAGCCTGCGTTGTGATAGTCGATGAACTGGCGTCCCATTCTGGCCAGGAGGATTTCCGTTTCCGACTGTAGTTGGTCGGTTAAGTGCGTTAGTCGGTCGATCTCGTTATCGGCCTTTTTGAGCTCCACTATATATCTATCGACTTCGTTTCGGTAGACTTCGGCTTCCTCGTTGGCCTGGTTCAGTTGCTGGTGGAACGCTCCAGCTGCCTTTTCCGAGGCGACCAGTGCCATTTGCACATCGGCCAAGTCCTTCTGTGCCTCTTCGAATGCTTTGTGCGACTCGTCGAGTTCCCGTTTTATTTCGAAGACGGCCGCTGTTGACCGCTCCAGTCTACCACTGAGTATGGTGACTTGGTCTATGTCGTATCGACACGGTTGGTCGGTACGCTTCAGTAAAGCGTTGAGTCGGTCGATCTCCCGTTGTTGGGTGGCGATGGCTTTATTAGCATCGACCATATCACGTTCCCACTTCCTCCGTTCGAGTTTATGGGTGTCTTCCGAGTTGATAAGCGATCCTTCCGCCGAGTTGACAATCTTGTCTGCCAAAACGATGTGTGTGATCAGCTTACGGCATCTCGCACGGAGTAGGTCGACATCTCCGATCTTTTCGGGCGGTGTAGCCGCGATCCACTTCTTTGCCGTATATGCGAGTGCACTGGCTTAGTATCCGTGACCGTCCATGTAGGACATCACCGGTGTTGTGAAGAATCCGTCCGCACTGTTAGGTCGTGACGCCTTCGTTGCGTCAAAGACTTCGTCTGTTGGTGACGGAGTGCTACCAAGTTCGCTAGGTTCGAACATAGGTGGTGACGATCTGATCTTCAGGTCGACTTAGTGTCGCCTTAGTCGACATCACCGTTTGTTGAGCTTCTGTCACTCCAGTCGACCCGCTTCCAGTTGGCGAAGGTCGGCTCAACGGTGAAATAACCCGTTCGTTGGGTACCGGAATGCTGGTTGGCGATCCAGCTGGATGAGGGCCACTTCGTGGTGGTACCTCGGAATCTTCCGTTCCAACCGTTGGTTCGGTCGGCTGGATGCCCGCATCCGACTTGTTGTCGGTTGGTTTCCGTTCCATGTTGGTCGGCTGTGAATTGCCGACTTCCTTTTGTCCGACCTCCGTGGTCGGCTTCTGTTGTCCGACCTTTGAGGTTGGTGAAATCTTTCCGACCTGTGTGGTCGGTTGGACTATGCCGACTTCTGTTGTCAGCTGTTCCTGTCCGGTCGTAGTCGGCAACTGTTATCCGACTTCCGTGGTCTGTGGTAGGTCGACCTTCTGTTGGTCGACTTCCATTACCGAGGGTTGGTCGACCATTTGTTGGTCGACTTCCCTTGCCGGTTGTTGTTGACCGATTTCCACAGAGGTCGGACGAAAATCGCCGACCTTTATGGTTGGCGACCTCCGACCGACTTCCTTGGTTGGCGTGTCTATGTGGGACGAGATCGACTTCGGCGTTCCTTCCGTCCTGTTGGGCGAATGCCCTCCGAGCTCGGTGGTTTTTGTAACCGTTACCGAGCTCTGAGCTCTGTGTGAGCTCGACTCCTGATCGGCATGGGACAATGTGGTCCCAGCCTGCAGCTGTTCCACATCCCCCCCCCCCGGTCGGGTGGGACGGGGCTGCTATGTCAGCTTGGGTATCCAGGAACGTTCTGTCCCTGGCGTCCTCGAAACTGTCATCCGAAGTTGGATTCGAGTCGGCAAGGAGGATCCGCTCGTTGCGTCTTTCCCTTGCCTCTGCCGACTTAGTCGAGTCGGTTGAGGACGGCTGACTTCGGTCTTGACCGGCGTATCTGAGTGAGTACGCAGTGGTCGATGTCGCACGCCGGGAGTAATCCTTGTTGTACTCCTTGGCGTACTCGTTCTTCTTGGAATTCGACATTGTTGTCAAATCGGGTCGGCTCTGATGGAGCCTTAAAGGTCTTATCGGTTAGAAACAGAAAGTCGAACAATCTCCTGTGTGCAGATGTTCGATATAATCGAGAACGTCTTTGGGTTCAGGAACTTCCGAGTGTCAGGTTCTTCCGACTTGTTGTTGTTGATGATGTTGTGTCTGTTGATGACTCAGTACACAGGGTTAATATACGGTACAATGGTACAGTACAGTACGTAATAGTAGTACGGTGTGGTACGTCCCATACTACTGTGCTGACCAGTGTGACGTCACAGGGTTAAGTGGTCTTGCACTTATCTGTCTACGTCACAGATAGCGAGCCGCGTGCAAAAGTTACAAAAAATGATGACAGCCTATGTTAAGCTATGGGAACTTTCCCCTGCACGCTGATTGGCTGCCCTCAAAGTACTGAAAGTCGGTCGTTCTGACGTGACAAGGAAATACGAGAATTTTGGCGCTATTTTCCACCAGAAAAACAAATTAATTTAGGTCGGCTAGAAAGTTTATCTAGTCGGATTTTTAATTTCTAAGTCGTTAGAAATTAGTTTTAGTAATTAAAGAATTTTTCTGGTGGTCGAAACACCGTTAAAAATCGAAAAGAAAGGAAATTTCCGACCTGTTGCCGGTTAGTCTTTGTCTGACTGTCTAGACAGGTTCGTTGACCTAGCAGGTCGGTTCTCGACCAAAAGCAAAATTCCGAGTCGGTTTCTCCGTCAGAAATTACTTTTTCACCGTTGAAAATTTTAGATTAACCGCTAGAAGTTGTTTTCTACGGTCAGAAAGTTAAAAGCCGACCTAGTTACGGCTAAAATCGACCTACAACCGTGACTTTACCAGTGTCGGTGTCGGTTCTGGTCGGTTTCCTCCGTCCGAGGTAGGAAATCCGTCGTTTCCGAGCTGAAATCCGCGAGTAAAGTTGCGGGTCGGTGTTCAAACCGATGGTCCCCGTATTATGGAGTAATCCTGCGCGCTGCAGACTCTCGTTCGAGTCCGTTCCGTCCGTTGGGAGAAGAAAATTCCGTGCTGTTGGGAAGTTGACCGTTCTTCCTGTGTCGAAGAAACGGTAACTGTGCTCACCAGCTGGGCAAGAATCACTTCAGTGATCCCTGTTTATCCTCAGCTGTAAGACGATGCGATCTGTGTGATCGACAGTCAAGGCAGCGACTGCTTCAGCAGTCGATCTGACAGTGACTGAAAAGGTTCCCGTCGAGTTCTCCGAAAGTGAAGCCTTCACCGTCTCCTCAAAGGTTCCGTCGAAGGAAAACCAGCAAAAATGCTGCTACCATGTAACAGACTATGGCGAGGAGATCACGAGTGTGCTTTATTGACAAATAAAGGGGGAACAATGCTGCGTATAGCAGGGAAGCAAGAACAAAGGCGCGTCTGGCCAAATCTAGCGTAAGTGGTTGCTAAAAAGTTCTTGAGCGTCTTTCCAGGCGTTGAAGAAAGAACTGCTGGCGGCAACCACGTGCTTGGTGCAGGCCAGATATCAGCTGTGTGATGCGCAGACTGGACTCGATCCAACGCGAGCGTATGAACGCTGATTGGTGCTGCGAGAGAGGGACGAGAGAGCAGTCCACTCAGTGTATGCGCTGCGTATATCCGCTTCAGCGGATGAGTCAGTGCAGCAGCACACATACGTACAAGTGAGAGAGGCGGTATACGGCATGCAAGTGGGTGCAAGTACGTCCTGTGTGGACCGTACTCACCACGCGCAGGCTGTTGCCTTTGACAATATTTAGTAATATAATATGTTCCCAAAAGTTTTTGCCAGACTTCATTGCGCTGTATGAGGAATCTAAGATCACAACGTAGTTTTCTAGAAAATCTACGGCAACTGATTCCGTACTAAACACTTACAAATTTACGTAGTAGTAACAGAGTACTGTACTATTCAATTTGGCTAAGATTATTTTGCCGCCCTTACTACGGTAATTAATAGCCAAAGGCTATTGTAACGCAGTGTGCGGCTAAATAGTGAATGGCTATTTTGCCGGCCATAGTGGGGTAAAATAGCTAAAGGCTATTTTGCCGCAAATACTGCGACAAAATAGCCACTTCGATTCAGGTTATATTCAATTTTCAGTTCGCGAAATAATTACTGTAAAATAAGTAAAATAATAAGTAAAGGAATAACGTACAAATTTACAGTTACGAGTAAAACGTTAACCGATGAGTGGCAGAGTGTGATTTTAACAGGATTTTATTATAATTATAAAGTAACAGGATTAAAGGATTTGGCCCGGTACATAGCACCAAATATCTGTACTTTAACAGCAAATAAACAGCCGTATAACATTCGTAGATGATTGTCTGTTGCTCGAAATCAATAAGTGAATGAACAGGTCTACAAAATCCCATCCTACCGGTATAGATCCTACCGGTATCATCCCATTTCGCCTACGGGACATTTCGCCTAAAAATTCGATTCGAATCATAAATAACGCCAATACCAAAACGTTTTCTTCTGGTTTCTTATTTTTACTTATTTTTCCATGCTTTCTTAGGTTGTCTCAGGTTTTTTTAGGTTTTCCTTTGTTGTCTGTTTTCTCATTTTTTCCTACGTTTTCTTCTGAAATTTTCATATGTTTTCTTAGCCGCATTTGTACACTCTCAATACGGAAATTAAATCCAGCACCGCCCGTTTACAGTGTTATTTATGAATTATGATTCAAATCAAACTGTTAGGCAAAACGTCCCGTAGGCGAAATGTCCCGTAGGCTAAATATCCCGTAGGCGAAATGGGTGGCAGCCCAAAAACCAGACTGTGAAGACTTTTGTAAGGGCGGGACGCCCCGCCCTCCTGAGTAGCTATTCGCTGTTTTTGGGGATTTCCACCCCGCACATTTCTGCGCTGTTTTGACGGATCTGCAGTACAGTTGCACTGGCTGCAGGATCCTTCCTCGTTAGTCTGGTGTTGCTGCGCCACGGTGCGCATTAGATTCGGCAATAAAGCCTCATCCGGGTTCACCGCTGTTCGCTGTCGAGGATACGCGTGGCGCCCATACGGCCCCGCGTTATATGGTAGCAGATCTGGCTATCGTTTCCAGCTGCGCGCGCTCGTCGCGCCCGCAGCACCTCTGAGTTATGAACCCCATTTAACCCCGGGGTGTGGAGCTACATTCCCACCCCACCACGCGGAACGTGATGGATCCTCTCCCAACTGACGGAGATGGACGCCTCCCCGCGACGGATGCCTCCCAAACTGGACGGAGATGCCGCGGAGCGAGAAACGCCTCCTGCGATGCCGTGGAGCGAGAATTGCCTCCTGCGATGCCGACGGCGAACGCGACCCGGACCAGCGGGAAACCAGAACGGATACACCGCCAACAGCAGCACCAACTCCGATCCCAACGGCACGGATCGACCACCAGCATCACGCCGAAGAATTCCCCCACCATAACACTGCCCGAACTTCCTGGGACGGCGACCTCCCCCGGACGGAGCAGTGGAATTCACCGCGGATTTGCGTGCTTTGTTTTTTTGCAGGGGTCACGGGCCACATAGACCCCAAACCCCTGCCCAAATTTCCCCAGAACGTGACCTTTCCCTTGCTGAAGAAACAACGGAATTTACCCGTTTCCGGGTTGGACCCTGGATCTGGCGCGACAGTGCGTTGACCCAGACGGTTGACTCGGACCGAACCGGAGACGACCTGACCCGGAACCCAACCTGAGCCGAACCGGATTTGAGCCGACCAAACTGGAACCGAGCCGACCGGATTAACCGCCCGAACCGGACCGGCGGGGGGGTGCGGATCCTCCGAATCCTGGGAGATTTCGCTCCGAGGACGTAGCGATGCCTGCAAAAGGGGTGTAAGGGCGGGACGCCCCGCCCTCCTGAGTAGCTATTCGCTGTTTTTGGGGATTTCCACCCCGCACATTTCTGCGCTGTTTTGACGGATCTGCAGTACAGTTGCACTGGCTGCAGGATCCTTCCTCGTTAGTCTGGTGTTGCTGCGCCACGGTGCGCATTAGATTCGGCAATAAAGCCTCATCCGGGTTCACCGCTGTTCGCTGTCGAGGATACGCGTGGCGCCCATACGGCCCCGCGTTATACTTTCGGTAGTGTTGGTTGATCTAATTTTATATAGTAATGCCCATCCATTTGAGTTCGTTACCACTTACAGTCAGTGGCAACAGACAGCAGGTATTTTTTGCATGTTTTTTTCTGTCCAAAGGTCACTGCCGATTCATAGCGGATGTTTCTGTTTTTTTTTTATTCGTATAAGTATCTTGTTTTTCGATAAGGTTTCGTTGATAGCAGGGCCGCTCGATGACCCAGCCACCAAATGGATGATCACACAACAATTTCATTTTTGGCTGTACATGTAATCAGCACAACGGCATCCCGTTTTGGGATAGCCACACGCAGTGTTCCGGCGCCTACCTGCTACAAACAGTGTTCTCGTCTTCCTAGAGTACAGATAGTTGTACAAAAACAGTTTAACTTTATTCGGTTAGAGCGCAATACCGTCCGCGAGTTGCTAACGAAAGCTCAAAAAAGCAGTTGGTAAAAGGAAATACATGTAGCATGTAAAATACTTTTTTATAATCTACCGGAAGTACGCTGATCACCTGTGCGACTAATTTTGTTGTGGACTAATTTTCTTCAACAACACTATTATGTACAGCCATCTATTTCTGGGTCGTGTTTAGATTTTACTATTATACTGCGAGATTATGATGGTTTGTGATGACTTTTCCTGAAGTATCATTAACAACATACTAACCGCATCACTATATGCACATAAAGCTAAAGTGCAACTGGCACGATGATCTTTGGTCTCAGTGCTTTGATATGGATCACTTCGGTAAGATTTTCTAAATTTTGTGCCAGTGACCTCCTACGCTAGACTCCGCTTGCATTTGTCAAAACTTTTATGCCAGCTCCTTTTGTAATAAACCTATGTTTTAAAACAATTTGCTATACAGCCGTGCGTTTAACTTGCTTTATTTTAAAAAAAAACTTCAGCTTGACCTGTCATACTGTGTTATCGTTTACTTAATCTTATTTCTTGGGGTAAATTGCGTGAAATTTTCGTCAGTTCCAAATTTAAAATTTTAATAAATTCGGCTTAGCGCAATATTCGAGGAGACTGTTTGTTTTTATCGCAGGTGTGGCAGGTGAACGGCCAATACCGATCCCGTTCATACAACTATAACAGTAATAACTACCGGTACGCTAATCTTCCGAAGCACACCGTCTGTTCTGCAATAATATTGCTTCGTAAAATTATTTCTGTTAACTAGAACACCTGAATACGAGGAAAGGGACACCTTCTCGCTTGATCCGCGGAGTTACCGCTATAGTAACCGTTCCAGTGGGAGTTATGGCGATCGCGACGGTCGAAGTTATTCCCCATACCGCAAATCCTCCACCTATTTAACCACCTACACCAGCAACAACTGCCCCATCAACCTGGAATGCCCGGAACTACCCTACATCCCACCCTGTCCAGAACAGCCCGCCACGCCCGCCTGCCCCGTTCCGCCGGCCTGTCCAGAGGTCACCTGCCCCAACTGTCCAGCCTGCCCCAAGTGCACCTGTCCAGCGTGCCCGGCATGTCCGAAATGCGATTGTGATGGGGATTACAAGGATGATGTCGGAGACATGTTATGTAAGCAACAGGTTTTATTATCAAGTGTTTATCGCGCTGTTGCAATGAAGGCGCCAAATTTACCATAGCGTGTACTGCTATGAAAAGTTAACTCTACGGGTAATTTTGGTGTTCACAAAGCGCCATCGTTATTAAAATAGATTATTAATTCAACTGGTAGTGCAAATAATTGTTTACTTACACTTTTATGTACACAGAGTGATGTTTTTATTGATACTGATGGTAAGTAAGTGATACTACTGTACTAACATTGTGCTACAGTAAATGTCGCGCACACGCGCGTCTGTTCGATAATAATAATTATTAGGATTTTCAGTCAAATTGGTGAGCGTACAACAATTGCAGGCGCCGTATGGAGTCCATTGATCCTGTCAAAATTTTGCTGGCATCACTGGGGAGGCGGAGGCAGTTGCGGTGGCTTTGCCACGGAGGTCGAAAGGTCGTCCTGTCTCAATGCGCTTGGTCAAACTGGACAGGTTACCTTAACCAGTCCAGCTGCAGCTGCACCTCCGCTGGCAGGATCGCAAGGCTCTTCCATTTTAGACCTATTGAACAGTTTCTTTTTGACCGGCGGGAGTGGTACTAATCCCGCTTTGCTGGATTTGGCGCAGAAAATATCTGCAGGGGGAACCGCAAGTGCAGACCTACAAAGTTTGACAAGTGCAAACTTGCAAAGTTTGCAAAGTTTACTAGGAACATCCCAGTCGGGAGCATCCCTGTTAAGCGCTCTACCAGGAAACCCTCGCTCGATTCTGCCATCAGCGCAGGGCACGACGTCTGGTCTTCTCACGGTAAGAAAGGCACAACAATACCATGTAATCATTAAATATATGAAATTAATAGGTGCGATTCATTTATTTAAAACTGGCTGTTGTTTAGGGCTTCGGTTATTTTTTATCGACGTATTCTTATACGCAGATGATTATTATGAGTCTCAAGTTCTTCGTTGTTTTGTTTATTACAGGGAGCTACAAGCCCGCGCAAGAAGTTTTTCAGACGGGTAATACAATTATAAATGTAATACAATTATAAATTTTCTAATGCAACTGGTTTAATTAAGACGTAAGCATTCGGGTTTTTAAGATACATTTATTGAATGTATTTATTGTCGACTATTTATTATCAATTTTAAGATATACTGTATTAATTTCCAGAACTTATATTAAATTTTATTTTTCTTTCAAAAACGTGAATTATAAAGCTGAAAAAAATACTAATCCACTATATCGTAATTTTTTGTAAGAGATACTTATCATGTTGAAATAAACTCGAAGCGCAAGTGGAAATTGTTCCAGCTTATTGCTTCAATATCTTTCTGGACATGTACACAATAGATTCATCGGCTAATTTTGCAGCCTAATCCTGGTCAAGTATGCCCTAAGGATATCGTGGTGCTAGGTGGTCAAACGTTCTGCCTGGGCGATACGGCGCAGGAGACTTCCGGAGCCACGGTCACCGCGCAAGCTACAAACTCCACGGTATATAAGATTACAAAATTTTCAGTCCCACGTTTCATGCATGTGGTTCATTTAAGCAATACATTTATTCAGGATTCTGGAAATCCGCCAGCAACGGGAGTCGCTTTAGTGGCCAACACCACTTCTGTTTAATTAACAGAAATATATTCTTGTGGCGACAGTAATTCTTCCTGCTCATAATACTGGAAATCTCCGCAAATCAGTATCCATACTACGGCCGGCATTCGAATGATACGCACCTAAACTCTTTTATAATGCCTGGCTCTACCATACTGCCGGTGGATTTTATTTCGAACTTTACTTTCTTGTACATATTGTGAAGAGTATTTATTTATCTTACGTGTGTTCGTTTTTATTATTACTCGTTGATATTGCCTTTTGGACGTGGCCGATCTGCCGCTACTTGTTAGTAAAGCCATAAAACCGCAACAATTTACAATCTTCGTACGGTCCGTGGTGTATTATACTAATATTCTCCAGACATATTTGAAGTTGATTTTCTAAGCATAATGATTTCCATCACGAAACATAATAATCTCCATCAAAACATAATAATCTCCATCACGATAAAGGCAAGATTTAACGTAGTAGCAGTTGTCCAGATTCAAATAAATATATGCAGTACGTAGAAAAAACCATAGATGCCAGCCGAATTCTTTTGGCACTTGCAAATTAATCATTTCCATTTGCTCAAAACCATTAATAATCATTATAATGATTATTTCTTCAAAATAATTTATTTTATTTATCTTCTACTCGGAGCGTGCATCTTGCTGCACAAGCAAATTAATATCTAGAATTAAATAAATAAATGCTTAACAGCAAAGAACAAAATCGGTATTGTGAAAATGTGGGAATGAGGGTCAGGCCCGCGCTGGGGTTTTTTGGTAGGGGGGGGCGGAATGCCGCCGGGGGGCGGCGTTTTGGCTAAAATCCGCCGGGGTGGCGGCCAGAAACTGGTGGGGGCGGAGGGGTGCGGAAGGGGGGCGCCATACTTTAAATTCGCCCCCCGGCGGTCAAAAACCGAAAAATCGCCGCCCCCACGGCGGCCAAAAATCGAGAAAGGGGGGGGCGGCCGCCCCCACCGCCCCCCCCTCCAACGCGGGCCTGATGAGGGTGAAATGTATATTCTTTTACATTGCGTATTCTGTGAACGAAAGAGTGAAGCAGCATAACTTTTTTTCCTGGTATAAGTAACTGCCATACTGCAAAATCGAAGCGCATTAGACGTATCCCCGGGATTGTTTCGCTTCCGGCACGCTAGTCCAGATATGCGCGGCCAATATGGAGCGCTCACTGTATTACTCGTATTATTGTCTGATGACACGAACGATCAAGGCTGTCAACATTGGTTTTTTTTTCTCAAAGAAACTTTCAACGTTCGATAGGGATACATTGATTGTACATTGCCGTATCTGTGAACTGCACATGTTTTTTTGTTGTGTTCGAGTTCTTCCAAACCCACGTACTGTACAGAAAGTTGTTATGGATCACTACGTCGACTTCCATGGTTGGTGCTTAGGAATGTCTACAACGTAACTGTACTTTGCACATAGAAACTGCGAAAATGAACATTAAGAAAGGAGCATATTGTGGTTTACTATTGCTGCTAACAGTAAGTGAGATCTAAATCATGACCTTTTCATTAGGTGATAGCTGAAAAGCGCCAATCATTAAGCCGGTATTTTATAAATTTACAACCATTTAAAATTATTAAGAAGACAAAATAAGTTATTCTCAACTGCCACTTTGAAACATAAAAGCAAAATTTGATTTTTTTATCATGATTATAAAAATTTCATAATTGCTTCATACACAGATCGAAGCCGTAATCGGTGGACATCCATCTGCCCCGGTTTCCCGGAATCGCTGGAAACGAAACTTGAACTACGGTGCTGCCAGGCCTTCCTCATGCAGTCCCATCAATCTGTCTTGTCCCCGTATGGCCGACGTCCCGGAATGCCCCACTCCGACCCCGCCCACCGCCTGCCTGGCTCCGCCCGCCTGTAAGGATGTCAGCTGCACAGCGTGTACACCGTGCAGAAACTGTACCTGTACGGCGTGCACGAAGTGTCCCGATTGTAAATGCGACATCGCCATCGACATTCTGGAGACCCTGCTCCTGCAGTACACGTACGGTTGGTGAAACATATAACGATCGTTTACGTGTATGGTTAGCCTCTGCCAGTGTCTTACTTTAAGCTTGGAACGTTACAGCAGAAGATTCGTGGATTTTTGAAGTTATTATTAAAATACTGCTGGGCGGGATAAAATTTCCTGGCCGGAAAAAGCGGAGCGCTGAGGATATTTTTTCAATCAGCAACTTTTCCAGCCCGATAACTCGTCACGATAGGAAACAGGCAGGAACATCACACAAAGTAATTCCTCATTGATAAACAAGTCCGTTTTAAGGTGAAATGGAGAAAAATATGAATAATTAATATTTGCGATTTGGTAATTCGAATCGTGATCGTGACTAAATGGTTGAATATCCGAGGCCTGACGATGCATATTGATTTGAGCACGAAGTTTGTTTATCGATTAAATTTGTTTAATTTCGCTCCACCGCTTTATAGGACAGAATCCAGCCATATTACATGGAGCCGGTATGAAATACTGCTTCGTCTTGAAATTGCCAGCGTTTTCAGTTTACGTATTACCGGCGCCGTTTATGCCCAATTATACAGGTCTCCAGTAGGAACTCCTGCGCTGGAGATTACTTGGTATCTGATGGAGTTACTTACTGCATTATCGCGGCTACTTCGGCTGCCGGAGCTAATACAGAGGTCAGAACCGTAATTAACATATATATAGTACTGTAATAACCGAATAACTAGTGAAAACGTAAACGCTACGTTCCGTAATCAAGCGTATACGAATACAGAATATATACATGAAATTACGGTAGAAATGGCGGGAAGTACTGATGGTATGTGAAAGAGCCAATAAATTAATACGTTTTATTTCCAGGCTGCCTTAAAAAACCCCGTTTTAATGATAAGCTCGCTTGACAAACCATTTGGACAACTAGTGTACGGACGGGCATATTGATATAAAACAGTTAACTCGCGAGGCCTTTTAAGTATTGGATAATATACAGTACTCTTACTAATTTTGTACTCGTGCGTATGCTTCATTTTTCCATGCCTTCTGGTGGCCACCATGGTGGAGTCGTGCGGCTGTTATTCATTTGCTTGGACATGAAATCAATGTCCATTGTGTAAAGCGTCTGTACCGTGCTTTATATTTATTGTTTTTCTGTTTTTATGGTCATTCAGAGCGCGGCGTTCTACGGTACATAACTGTAACAATAAATAACACCAGGCTTGTTAACAAGAATTCTATGGTCTCAAGTCTACTGAATCGCTTTCGTCACATTAACAAATGCAAATATAGTTCTAACTTCCGCCGTAGTCACAAATACAACTTTCTCATAAATCACAGTCACGCGCCATCCAGACGGGATCGAACAAGTACATGATCGAACGACGTTTTTTCTGAGTAAAATGCCGTATTGGCAAACATGTTAATGCACTGTTAATATTTAATGGTCGAATATCCAAAATTCAGCTACGTACAAGTACATGCTACGTACAAGTAAATGTATTACGTAAACCAATGCGCATCGTCTTCATTATTTGAGGCACATCAGATACACCGAAATGCAACGAACAAAAAGTGTGATATTAAGATGAACGATATGGTACGTAAGCGCCCGGGTAAACGAACTCAACAGTCTTTTGTACTATCCAGGAATGTTCACAAAATATTAGCGTACAACACTCCCACAACAAGTTGTGCAAAGCCTTTAGGGAGTGATGCGCACTGGTAGACTAATGAATAATTATATGAATACTGATTATCTGTGCCAGGACTTCGGCCCTGTCCTTTGAGGCAAAGGATCTCGGCTTCTACTTCACCAATTTTGTTGCTTTAAAGTACATCAAAACTCTCTAGGTGTAGCGGTGGATTGTTGACTTTTTGCCCAAATCATTTGTCTAGGTCCAGTGGTCAATCATAAGCTTGTTACCATGGACGCGATAAGAAATGCACACTGTTCTAACACAACTTGACCCAGAACAGTAGCAATATCTGAGCTGCTACTTAACAATAAGTACGAGTACAATACAAAGTAAAAAATTTATGTAAGTAACTTAACACGTCAGTCATCACTGCGTTAGTCATCATTGGAAGTTATGTACTGTATGTACAAGAAGGCAGTCCGTGTTTCGATTAACTTATGTAAAGTGTATCATAATATTACTAAACATACGTACGGGTTCATTAATATTATGACAGTCTGTAAGCGACTGCAAAGCAACACATCCTTAGAATTACTTATTTTTTAATAGTCATCGGCCAATATTCATCCGTGCTGGGCTTGTAATTAATACAGATTATTACGGACTTGCATAGTTTCCTTCAACTCCAGCAGCGTACGCATTTGTGGCACAACCCAAACTGTTTTGATTGCAATCACTATGGGAATACAATCGGATTACTTAATTATTATTATACTGGGCAATATCAATACTGGTATAGCAAAACTGTCTCGGAATATTCAGTTTAAACCCACACTACATGTGATCAGTTTCCTAGTAACTGAAATCCTTAAAAAAAATCGGATTTACGCTGCAATCATCACGCTATCAGTAAGTTCATGAAGGACATTGTCGTTTGATCGTATAATATTATCAGTAACAGTATTAACTGTATTATTATTACTAGTAATCTTAGTTTTCACCTTGTCCACCAGTTAAATAATCCGACAGCAAAACATCCTGTCAGATTAGTTTATTCAACCAGGCATGACCTTAAGGTTCTTTCGTACGTAGGCATCCGCATGTGCGTCTCCCTCGGTCAATTGAGTACGGCCATTCGCCAATTGCCCTCGAACCGCACGCCATGACAGCGCTTGCTCATCTTGAAATCCCGTCAATCCCTAGTGTATCCGGTTTTCCGACATCGTGGACCTGTCCTACTCCGACGCCGCTGCCGACACACCGCCGGCATGTTTTCAAAGATCTCAGCTGTTATCCGTTTACTGCACGTGTGCACCGCATGCAATAATTATACTTATACCCCGAATGCAAATGCGGCAACGCTACGGACATCTTGGAAACACGGCTCTGCTCGGCACTTTAATTTAACGCCGGTAAAAAGCAATAAATCTAATTAAGCCCGATTAGACTGTAAAGTGTAAAACTGTAAACCGCTAAACCTATAATCACCGCTTGATTCTATTTAAAACAATTATTTCAAGAAACAGCGTTTTTATGCTAGCCGTAACTTACCAAAATACTGTAAGTACGAAACTGCTTAAAACTGTTCAGAGCAAAAAAATACGCTTGCTAAGTAAGAAATACATATAATATTTACTACGTAATATTTGTTAAGGAAGATGCAGGTACTCATCAGCTGCGTGTGGAATCCCTGATATGTGGGTTGTAAAACACAAAGTAATTGCTAGCACTGATCGAATAAATTAAAAAGAACTCGTATGAAAAGGGCATACAGGGTTAAACCGATCGTTAACGAAAAAATTCAGTATTCTTTCAGTAAAGGTTGTAGCGTAGCGTAGGCGCTTTTCAGGACAGCTAATTAAGGAGAGAAAAATCCAAACTATATCATTTGAAGCTATCGTGGCGTACTTCATTTAACTTTCAGTTAGCGTGATTTAACATTTTGCAAGCGTAATTTCCTCTTTCTGTAAAGATAAGCCAAAATATGTTTATTCCATGGCTCATAAAATTATAAGCACTAGACTAACAACTTCAGAAGGTTGATTGGTTAGTGACTGCATGATTATGTGATTTTATTAGAAATGTAATTAATGCAATCAGTTATTACTGTAAAAGTTGATGAATAATAGATTCGGGCTTTTCGTCTAATCATGCTCCGTTTCAATTCGTTATTCGTTCCTTTACTCTTATTGGCAGTAGCACGCACGCCATTTTCGCCGATTTTTTCCTGTCTAAAGGTTTGTCGACCCAAAGCAAAAAGCTTTTTTTTTAAATATTGCGTTATCCGATACGCATTCCTTGATAGCCCGGCCGCTCGATGACCCATGTACAAAACTGATGATTGGCGAAATGCGAAACAGTTTTGTTTCCACTGTAATGAAAACAACGGCATCCCGCCCTTGGGTGGATGTATTCCATTTTACCGCGGTTGAACAGAATTTCCAGAACATCTAATGGCAGCAAGATATGCTTCGTAAATCGCTACCGGAAGTTCACGAAAGCAGTTGGTAAAGCCGGAATGGTGATTCATTGGTAGTGTAAAATGCTTCTTCATCATCTAAAAGTGCGCTAATTCGATGGCAACAGTGACTTTTTAACACAGTATATTCTTTAAGTCAGTGACTGTCCGGGTTCCAAGGCGTTCCTGAATTCATTACTACAGATATAATGTTCTGATAGTTTCTGTATTGGATTGATACTTTCCCCGTATTATCATCCCCCATAACCGCATACAGTATTGTATAATATAAACCAAAGGAAGGTGGTAAGATGATCTTTGGTCTCGGTGTTTTGATATGGATCACTTCGGTAAGATTTAAAACTTCGTGTTAATGACCTCTTGCACCGTGCTCGGTCTGCGTCTGTCAACGCCTGAATTTAACAACATAAAGTACGTTAGGAGGAAACATTTGAGTATACGAGCACTTGTACATATTTCTTAAAAAATGCCCACCGCATTTTCCCTTGATTAATTGATAGTTGATAGCAGTTGTAAGCTATTAAGCAAATGTTTGCCATACTGGTGCAGTCTTAATCGTATTACCAAAAACTTAAAACACAGATTTTATTCGTCCGTTTTATGTTTAGCGTTTATTGAATTCTGCATAGCTCGACTTTTAACACATTGGCGGCTATCCCGTCAGCGGGTGTTGTTATTTTATCGTAGGTGTGGCAGGTGAACTGTCAATACAGATCCCGTCAGAATAATTATAACAACAATTTATATCGGTAAGCTAATGTGGCTGTCGGTACTCGCTATGTACTCGTAGAAGCATCTCCCGGCTGCAACAATTTACTTTGTTGGATAGTGTGCAAAAATGTTGATTAGGTCACCTGAATACGATGAGCGGGACTCGTTCTCGCTTGACCCGCGGAGTTACCGCTACAGTAACCGCTCCAGTGGGGTTTATGGCGATCGCGACGGTCGAAGTTATTCGTCATACCGCAAATCATCCACCTATTTAACCACCTACACCAGCAACAACTGCCCCATCAACCTGGAATGCCCGGAACTACCCTACATCCCACCCTGTCCCGAACAGCCCGCCACGCCCGCCTGCCCCGTTCCGCCGGCCTGTCCAGAGGTCACCTGCCCCAACTGTCCAGCCTGTCCCAAGTGCATATGTCCAGCGTGCCCGGCATGTCCGAAATGCAATTGCGATGGAGATTATAAGGATGATGTTGGCGACATGTTGTGTAAGCCATACTATATTCTGTTCGTTTATTTAAAAAAATTGGTTTGTTTTATTTGTTTATGTATATATTATTTATTTATTTATTGTGGTTTACTTATTTACAAAATTACATATAATGTGTCACGCTCTTGCACAGATTAGGTCAAATTCACCATAGCGTGTCTATAGAAGCAATACTTACATATATACTGCCGTGAATTTAATGCAGTATGAGTCCATGGTCAGTTTAGTCACACAGTGCACACGTGAATTTGTCTGTAGTTAGTTGTATTCCAATTTTAAATCAAATCCGTGAGCGTAAAACAATTACAGGCGCTGTGTGGAGTCCATTGATTCTGTCAAAATTTTGCTGGCACCACTGGGGAGGCGGAGGCTGCACTATGGCCGAAGACGGCCTGACGCGTAGCTGTTCAACCACCTTTGGTAAAATCGGACAGGATACCTTGAGCAGTCAAGCTGCAGTCGCATCTCCGCTGGCAGGAGCTGCACAAGGATCCCCCATTTTAGCCTTAGCAAACAGCCTCTCTACAAACGGCGGGAGTGGTCCTAATCTATCTGGTTTACTGCAGAAATTAGGAGGAACCACAAGTGCAAACCTGCAAAGTTTGCTAGGATCATCCTCATCTGCAACATCCTTGTTAAACGCTCTGGGGGGTACTCGCTCGATTCTCCCCTCAGCGCAGGGCAGGACTGCCGGTTTTCTCACTGTAAGAAAAAAGCACAACAGCACCATACAATCACTGGGCGAAATTAACACCAGAAAACTACAATTTGTTTATGCACTACTGCTAAAATTACCCGTTTAGAATATTTATAACAAATTGACCGTCAACGTCAAAATATTCAAAACAACTGACTCTCTGTTTTCCGTTGTTTCGTTTTTTTACAGGGAGCTAAACCAAGTCCACGGAAAAAATTCTTCTGGCAGGTAATGCAATTATACAGGTAGATCTAGATCGTTACCGTAATTATTTTAATGTCTTTTGTGTGAGATGCATTAATCAGGCGGTTGACCGCAAGGTAACGTATCCTTTTGTCCTGCTACCAAGATAAATATTGTATTCATGTGCTTCCGATTTTTGCCTAAAGATTAATGGCAAGATTAACAATACTGTAGCATGTAACAGTTAGGCAGTTCTTTTTTAGCCACACCCTATTGAGTTTTGCAGATATAAATATTTTCAAGTATACTAGTGTAGCATTCTCACTTCCTACAAGAAATTAGATTTTTCTGATTTTGAAGCCTCCCTATTTGCCCTGGTAAGTCACAGAACGTGCCACTTAATACACAGTTTTTCGCAGCAAGAATGTGATAAGTAATTTAAACTGAAATGCCGAAACTTTTTACCCCTACTCGTGTACACAGCAAAACTTAACTCATCTTCTAATTTTGCAGGCCACTGCTGGTCAAGCATGCCCTAACGGGTTCGCGGTGTTTAGCGGTAAAACGTTCTGCCTGGGTGACTCCGCGCAAGAGGCTCCCGGAGCCACGTCCACCGCACAAGCTACAAATTCCACGGTAAGGTTGCGAAAAGGACAATAATGTTCCTTTGTTTTAAGGAGAGTATAGCCCTATGCACTATGTTATTCAGTAGTGCACTGTGTTATTCAGGATTCCGGCACGGGAATCGGCCAGTAACGGGAGTTGCTGGAGTGACCAATGGGGCTGCCGCAAAATGAATGTTGTCCTCTCGAGTCTCGACTACAGTAGACAATTGTTTATATTACATATTATATCGGATACCCCGCAAACTAGCTCTCATATTTTCGCTTTCGAATAATTTATGTTTACACTCTTTTATCATGTCCCTTTAGTTTCCGCCGTAATGCCGATGGGTTCTATCAAGAATCTTATTATTGTTGTACAGCATATCTGGAGTATTTATTTCTGTTGCGGGTGCCCTATTGCGCCATTAACTCAGTTATTTTGTATTTGGAAAAGTGCTGATTTGGATGCTGTTTGCTGACTGCTTAGGCAAAAACTGCGACCATTGCTCAATGCACATACTGAACTAAAGACGGTCTAAACTGTACTTTCTTTTCTGGAATTACTGATCAGTGGCTGCTGACAGACATTTAAGACTCATTTTTTCACATCATAATCAAAAAGGTCAAATCGTTCGAAATGCTTTTACATTATTGTTTGTACTCGGAAGTTGTGTGTATGTGAAAACGAATTTTGAATAAGCACTCTATGCAACTATTAACACGAAAAGAGAACGGAAATGCAGAAGCAACATAACTTTTTTTGAGTGTCTGCAAGTATACGTTATTGCCCTATTAATAGCGGTCTTTCTCCCAACATGGAGCGTGTACGTATTATTAATTGTCTGATGACACGAATGATCGAGCCCAGCCCATTCATTCTTCATGCCGCTACCGGTTTTTTCCCCGAAACCATAGGGATACTATGATAACTGCATTGCTACTACAAAGAAACCGTATCTCTGCACTGAATGCATTTTTTGTGTAGATTCAGTTTTCTCCCAGACCAACTGTACTTTGTACCAAAAGTGGAGTTACCAATGAATTTCTGTTAACATCCAAACTGACGAATGTGGGTTTTACTATGCAGAGTAGCTACTTACTTATGCCAGCGTTGTGTAACTGCTGAATGTGCTGTACTTAATTCACACATGGCAGATTAAAAATGTAATCAAGACAGGAGTTAGACTAACTCCTGTTTACGGTTTACTACTCTTTCTAACAGTACGTGAGATTCATAACATGACCTTTTTGCTAGCCGACAGGCTTAGAAACGGTGACGTCGGCATTTTTAAATTGTACACTTGTTGGGCAGAAATTCAATGATCACTTTTTATTGGCGTAAGCCTAACGCACAACAAAATAATTTTATTTTTTTATCAATGGAGCGTTAATTATTTGGGTGACACTACAGGCATCGCTTTTAACCCCGTACGCCCCCTTTTGCAACTCGCTTTATTACAGACAGACATTACAGGCTTTATTTAATTATTCAGACAGAAACCGTAATCCTTGGGCATCCTTCAGCCCTGTTTCCCTCACCCATCGGAGAGACGTCCCCCACCGAAACCATTAAGTGACTTGTACGGCGCTGCCAGACCTCAATCATGTAACCCTATTAATCTGTCCTGTCCCCGCCTGGCGGAGATCCCGAAATGCCCCTACCCGACCCCGCCCACTGCCTGCCTGGCTCCGCCCGCCTGTAAGGATGCTATCTGTCCGGCCTGCACACCATGCGGCAACTGCGTCTGCACGGCGTGTACCAAGTGTCCCGGTTGTAAATGCGGCATCGCCATCGACATTCTAGAGACCCTGCTCCTGAAATTTTCTATCGGTTTGCGAATACATGCCAATCTTGTTACATTCAAGAGCTGGTAGTCTGTAGCATGCGAACGTTTCAGCTGAAGATTCATGGCCGATTGAATTGATCCATCCGGCCAATGACCCACCACCACCACCGACTAGAGGAAGTGCACCAGTACCACCACCACCACCGACTGGAGGAGATAGTCCACCACCAGCGCCGACACCGACTGGAGGAGATAGTCCGCCACCGGCGCCGACACCGACTGGAGGAGGAGGTAGTCCACCACCGGCGCCGATACCAACAGGAGGAGATAGTCCACCACCGGCGCCGATACCAACGGGAGGAGATAGTCCACCACCGGCGCCGACACCGACTGGAGGAGGAGGTAGTCCGCCACCGGCGCCGACACCGACTGGAGGAGAAGGTACTCCGCCACCGGCGCCGATACCAACGGGAGGAGATAGTCCACCACCGGCGCCGACACCGACTGGAGGAGGAGGTAGTCCGCCACCGGCGCCGACACCGACTGGAGGAGAAGGTACTCCGCCACCGGCGCCGATACCAACGGGAGGAGATAGTCCACCACCGGCGCCGACACCGACTGGAGGAGGAGGTAGTCCGCCACCGGCGCCGACACCGACTGGAGGAGAAGGTACTCCGCCACCGGCGCCGATACCAACGGGAGGAGATAGTCCACCACCAGCGCCGACACCGACTGGAGGAGAAGGTACTCCGCCACCGGCGCCGATACCAACGGGAGGAGATAGTCCACCACCAGCGCCGACACCGACTGGAGGAGATAGTCCGCCACCGGCGCCGACACCGACTGGAGGAGAAGGTACTCCGCCACCGGCGCCGATACCAACGGGAGGAGATAGTCCACCACCGGCGCCGACACCGACAGGAGGAGATAGTCCACCACCGGCGCCGACACCGACTGAAGGAGATAGTCCGCCACCAGCACCCGGTCGGAAAAAGCGGGGTGCTGACAATATTTTGAGAACCGGAAACTTTGTCAACCCTGTAGCTGGTTACAGAAAGAAAACGAAAGGACAAAATTTGATACGCAAGGTGAGATTTACCTGACACCGTCTTTATAGAGGGAAAGCACTTTCGAAACGTTTCGGTACAGAACCCACGCGGTGACGTTCGAATTGATTAGAAAAGTAGGTAACTAGTATCTCAATTGCTGGGCGGGATTTGAGTTCAACCGGGGAGAATTCCGCGTAACTGCATTAGGTCCCAAATAATGTATAACGCCACGTGAAGATTTTGCCATCATATATAGAAGATTATTTAATAATACCATTATCGAAGAATATTACGAAAAAATATTGCTGTTCGGAAAAAATGGGCCATAAATCTACATAGGTCATAAATGGTTCGAAGACATGCAGGCGTTGAGCTTTGTACCGAGCACATAAGGCATTTCTGGCCCATTGTTCTGAATTCGTTTTTTCTTTGTTTAGGCCAAAATACGTCCATACTGTATGGAACCGGTATGAACAATGATTTTCTCGAATTATCAGCGTTTTCAGCGCTATTACAAAATACAATTATACAGGTATCCAGTAGGGACTTGTGTATCCAGTAGGGACTACATGGTAACAAATGGACTTATTTTTTGCGTTACCGTGGCAAATCCAGCTGTGGAAACTATTGCAACAAATGTCAGTAGTATACCGTAAACAGTTACGCACACTTCAACTGTCAAGGACACTGCGCAGCCAATCAACGGAAACAGGAAACGCGTTGTTCTATAATTAAGATGCAACTGTACAGAGTCTATACATGGAATGAAATTGTATGACTGTAAAGAAGTTCTGTATAATGATAGCATTTGGGTGACATTTAATGTATAACGTTTTCATGTGCAGACCGGGGTCCTGATGATAAGCTCCCTTGACGAACCACTTGGGCAATTAGTTTACGGTCTGCAGCCTTGACACAAAGCAGTGCGCTCATTTATTGGATAATGCGAATGTACTGCTATAGGCAAAATGTGGATTTTCTGCACCGAGACTGCCGGTAGCATTCAGTCTTTCTAATGGTATTCCTTCCCTTGTATGCACATGCTGACATGCGTGATACACTTACTATGAGTTTGTTTGTTTTTTAAGATTGAGGTTTTGTTTTTTATAGTCGACGACATACCAAATGTTGGTCAGCTCGAAGCAATACTTTGTTTTGTAATTAAAGCCTACGGGTAGAGACGGACGTTGACAGTACACCGTTACAGTGACGATAGCCATACACGAACTGTTTAATTACATACGTGTTGTCGAAGTCAATAATAAAAACTTAAGAAGCCATTTCCATCTGAAAATTTGTTGCAAAATTGCCAAAGACGGTCCATACTCGCCCTCTCGTACACTGTACTTATCGTTAATCAACACAATACGCGTGACCTTCGATATTAAATGTACGATACAACCGCACAACTGATATACCAAAGAGATTAAAAAAGGGGAGCGCGATAGAATTACTGATAATTGGTAAACGAACGGGGTTAACAAACTCGACAGTATGTATGTTTTTTTCTAATCTGAACAATTTGGAAATTAACATGTACCAGACGGTTCACAAGAAACTGTACAAAGCGTTAGCACGTGGAAATGGGTAACCGCTTATCAGATCTTTGAATAATTAGTATAGCAAAAATAGAATTTACAACTTTCGTGACACGACCCTAACCTTGTTGAATGCATGCTGCAGAAAGCGGAATGCGTACCTTAATTAATTCGGTTACGGATGATTTTGTCGTATGACGTATGTTACACCTATAATTATCGAATATCTAATTTAATCCCTGCTATCATTCTCTCAGGTTTTAACTGTTACCATTTCTTCTGAATAAATGGAGATACACTGGCACGGTGCGCTTGATTTATTGTTCCTGTTATCAGTAAGTTAATGAGGATTGAAAATTGTGTTGATCGTATCAGAATGCGTATTATTTGTCATTTTAATTTTATATCGTGGTTCAGTAATGCATACATATCGAATATCGCCGGCTAATTAATCAATCTGAGAAAGAAAGCAGAAATACAGGCGTGACCTTTAAGATGATTTCGTAGATAGCCGCGTGTGCGTGTGCCCGCGCAGCTGAAGAGTACGGCCGTTCGCCAACCGCCCGCTATGATAGCGCCTGTTCATCCTGCAACCCCCTCAATCTGGCCTGTCCCCGGCTATCCGACATCCCGGCCTGCCCCACTCCGACACCACCGACCGCCTGCTTGGCACCGCCGGCGTGTAAGGATCTTACCTGCAATCCGTGTACACCCTGTCTGAACTGCACATGTACCGCCTGCGTTAAATGCCCCGATTGTAAATGCGACATCGCTATGGACATACTGGAAACACTTCTCATCGGAAGTTATGGTACGTGCCAGTAGCAAACAATAAATCTAATCCCCGGTTAGAATATTGTATATACCGTATATACGTAGCTGGAATTAGCTTACATAAACAACAGTAGTACTTTTATACGTAAGTTTGTATTGTGTGATGACGGAATTAATATGAATCAAAATTTCTAGCTTTCGTTAAAATGGTGCAGGCATATATAGTAAACAGGCCATAAACCTATAATCACCGCTTCTCCAGCTTTTTCGATTAAGAACATAATGCACTAGCTGCAGCCCAAAACAAATACTGAAAATATGTAATAATTATTTACAGAAGTAATTTACAGTATGTATGTCTCGGCAAGTGGGCCGGTACATGGTACCAAATTCGTGTACATGCAAAAAAACTTTCACTTTCCCGCACTCCAAAAACATTTTGGTTTTATTTTATGACATTCTAGCCAGATGATTTGTATATACACGGGCGTGAAAACCGTTTGTGCGCGCAACATCCGGTTCGGGAGTTATGGCTGTTAGAAATTCCAAAAAGTTTAACTAAATGCATTTCGGTGTACCAAAAGTCTCATTATGCACCGATCTCCCTCAAATTTTGCACATAAATGCACACGGTCATGAAAATCGCTTCTACACCGATCCAGACTTTCATGATCTTTTTAAATTTTAAAATGAATTTTAAAAGTTTTGAAATTCATTTTGAAATTCGAAAAACATGCTAGAACAGTGGATCGGTGTTAAAACGATCTTCATGGCCAGGTGAATTTACGTGCAAAATTTGAAAGAGATCGGTCCATAATGAGACTTTTGCAACACCGGAATGCATTTAAACTTTTTGGAATTTTTTAACAGCCATAACTTCCGAACCGGCTGTTGCGCGCACAAACGGTTTTCACGCCAGTGTATACAGTACAAATCATCTGGCTACAGAATGGCATAAAACGAAACAAAAAATGTGTTTGGGAATGCGCGAAAGTGAACTTTTCGTGCATGTCCACGAATTTGGTACCATGTACCGGCCCACTTCCCTTAAATTATTAAACATACTTCGAAGTAGTCGTAACTTTCTTCAAGCATTTCAAGGTGTCTTGTACATGTGTTTGCGGTCACTGGTAACCCTTTCCTATGTAATAAAAACGTTTAAGAAATTCGTCAGCCTGAACACATCGAATACTACGTAATACACTATACACTACGTAATACATATAGTACAATAGAAACTACCAAAAGTATACTATAGTATACCGGTACATATAAAACTTTAGTAGAAACTACGTGCCAATCATATAGCTAGTAGGAACTATCAATCATACTATCAAGGTGGCTAAGGGATCCACCTTGATTTTATAAAAACGCTTGACTATCATCATCTTTCTGCTGTAAACTCTTGCCCAAAATTTTTTAGGCACATTACTTAAGCGCAAAAAACGCGACGTAGATGATGTGTCCCCGGAAATAAGCATTGCTAGTCTGAAGGATCTTCGCCGCAAAGGAAAGGTATGCAGAATTAATTTGCAAGGATACATCGTGCAAGCTTAAGGGCTGCTGTACTCCTGCACGTTAAAAGTTAATATGGGTAATTATGTAAATGTGGCCCTGTAGCTTGTTGTTACGTATTAGGCCACCGCACTGTGCACTGTTTTTCCGAAAATGTTAGGATAAAATATAGATATATTTATATACTTTGTATATAATATGTTGGACTGTATAATTATCGCCGCTAAGCATGCAGTGACCGCGACTTTGGGTTGTTGCAGGAATACGGAATTATGTTTTGCTAAACATTCATTTTGTGCTAATTTTTTATGCCCTTCTTATTCAGGATATTTTGTTTCTCAAATAAATGTAAGTGCTTTCTTAATTCTTGCAGCCTACATTCCAAAGATTCCAGACGCAACCGGTACGTACTTGCAAGTTACTTACCAAATCCCATAAATTTTATTGCTCAGTAAGCACCTTAACTGCAGCAAATTGTGCAAAATTATTACAATTGTAAAACTACCTTACTATAAAATCCGCAACAAACTAAGATAACCATAATCTGATAGTATATTAAATCTTTTTCTAACAGTTTTTCATAGTTAATTTAGATTAGTGGTTGTAATTGTCCAGCGTATTCGTCTTATTAACAGGTGAACAGTAGTGAGTTGTGCCACGGGGATTACATGATGACCGACGGTCAAGTGTACTGCGTCACCGCGGGTTCGGCTGCCAAGGTGTCCGTAAACGAAACAACGGTTCGTTATTACGCAGTATATAAATCAAGTTGATCAACATAGTGCAGAGATTCCTTCTGTTACGCAGCGGGCCAGCAGCTCCGCAACAGATTTTCACGTTTAAATTTAATTTTTCGACTGATTTATTGTTACAGGGAATGCTGACAAATGCGATGTTCTTAGTATCTTTCCAAAATGATCCAATTGGACAAATTGTATACTCCGCACCTGCGTGAGATCAAAGCCAGAAATTTCGTCATCAACGGAAATTATTTAATGCACGATTATTCTTGCACGATTTCGCTGTTAATAAACTTACTGTTAGTACTTAGTGCACAGATACACTTACAGATATATCGTGCGACGGTGCGAGTTTACTTGTATATCATATGTACGAGTATATCAATTTTACTCCTTTTGAGCCATTGTGTGCAAGCGTAGTTAATGTGTTAAAACGTAGTTTTCTATCTGTAGAAGAAAAAGCGATTTATTTTTGTGTATTGCTGGCATTTATTTATTATTTGTTTTGTTTATTGTACGCGAATCAGTGCGTCTCAAGTTCCCAATGCATTCGCAATAAAAATAGGGAATCAAATAAAAGTTTTATTTATCCATTTTATCTTCAGTTTCAGCTTTGTCAGCTTCGCCTGAAATAGCACATGTTTCATTCAATTCATCAGGCATCCCACAATAATTGCGAATAACTTAATAGAACCAAATAAAATCGGTACAGTATAATATTGCATCAAATGCGAATTCCAAAACACCGCAATGATTATGTTTTCCGTTCAGAAGCTGCATACAAATCAAAAACCCACAAGCAAAAAATTAGTCATTTGGTGTCGAACTACATTTACAACCGGGCTTCCGTGATATCTGGCGGGGCTTCCAAGTCCAGTTTGCGTTTAAGGATGGCCTGGATGAGGCGCTTACGGGGTCCCAGCGGGAAGCCGATCTTCTCCAGTTCACTCTCACTGACCATCTCTAGATTGGCCACACTGTCCACCTTCTCCTTTTGCAGGAGGGGGTAGTAGTTGTTCAGATTGTTACCGGCCAGGAACAGCTGCAGTTCATTCACTTCATCACTGTCCTCCTCGTCGTCCTCATCGCCGCTGAACTCCATCCCGCCGTCCGAATCCTGGGGTTTGTTGCGGTGGGCGAAACTTCCGGCACTGCCGACACTACCCACCTGGGTACACAATTTCGTTAGTGCGCAATTAATCGCAATATGAGCTACAGCGTGCGCTTAACCGAAAACATGCACCTGCAATACGCACGACAGAAACTTTACTATATCTATATTTTATCAACTGAAATTACGATTATGTAATATTAATTAGCAATAGGGTCGGCCGAAAGTGTCGGTCGTTTTTGCAGATAAGTGTACAAGTATCAAATGAAAATACATGTTTACTGAAAACTCCTAATAAGAAATTATGGAAGCTATATTTTAGAAATTAAGATAACTGAGCGAAACTGATACATATCTGAAATTGAGTGAAAAACATGAATCAAAAATTTTACTGATGCCGCCGATACATGCGATCAGCGTAATCCTGCGATGACTAAGACACAGAGTTATCTATAATTAAAAACGTGAGAAATTCTTTAATGTGGTGACGTTATAGTTGTTTAGCGAAAGTACGGGAAAACCGATGAAAAGCTGGAACCTTGAACCTTTTTTCAGCCCTTGCACTACTATACTGCCACTATCCAGAACAACTCTGTGAACGCACTAGTATAGTATTTTTATCCTTATTGTTAGTATATATCCATAATCAGTTAAAATTACCTTAATCAATCTGACTGTCGGTCAACCAATATGCACACAAAACACAGGCTTAAACGCCTTACCGAGACACTTCCCGGTCGTGGTCCGTCCTCCTCATCCTCCTGAATAGCCTCGGTATCGCGGCGAACGCGCGACGTCAGATTGTACAGCGACTCGGTGTTGATGGGGCGGGGCTTCTGGAAAATCGCCCGGTTCATCCCACCAAAACCGTTCAACGGGAACTGCCCGGTGGCCGGCGGGCGATCCGTCTCCCCGTAGAATCCCGAATCCTCCGTCCCCACCGTCAGCACACTGACCGTATCCCCACGTTCCACATACACCGTCTGCTGGCGGTCATTAACCAGCGCTTTCTTCCCGCTATCCGTTGTCGTCACCCGCCGATTGTTCTCTTTGGAACTGGATAGCGGGATTAAATTCTTGATGGTCTTATATAAGCCTTTATTCTTCGGAGCTGCGCTGGGTATTTCCGCCGTCTGCTGTTTCTCCATCTTCTTCTGGAGGAGACGCTGGCGTTTGTCGAATTCCTTCTTGCGTTTATCGGCCTCCAGAACGGCGTTCTCCTGCTCTTTGCGGGCGGTGTCGGGATGGGAGCGCAGCTGGCGGGCGCACGCGTCATCGAGCAGCCGGACAATGTCCAGACGGCCGTGCAGACTAGCCACGTCCATGGCCGTGTGCCGGTCGTTGTCCATGGCGAAGACGTTGCAGCCGAAATTAATTAGGAACGACACGCAGTCCAGGTGACCGCGGGCCGCGGCGGAGTGTAGCGGGGTGTTGCCAAGGTAGTCGCATTTGTTGGGTTTACCTCTGCAAGTAATATATAGCTGCGGATTCTGATCGGTGATGCGGTTGTGAGTAAGTAATAAACTGCAGACTAATCGTGAACCTGGACAGTTAACTAATTTTACGACGCAGAAGTGTAATACCGTAGATATCGGTATTATTATTAAATAGTTACACGCTCAGGAAAACAACGAATTAAAAAGTAATTTTTTTCCAAGTTTTAATAGTAGGTATGCACTATGCAACACATTTTTCACAAGCGGATTGTGTGTAGTACTTTAGCCGTTTGGGCTGTTTCGACAACACTCCATTGCACTACGCTATGCGACAATTTTTTTAAGGTGCAGATGGCAGTTGCCATCTCTCTCGTAGTACGACATACAGTTACAGTTGCTGAATTTTAAGGACCGGTAACAGCATTCCACTGGCCTATTCCCCATTTTTCGAATTCAATAAAGGGAATCAATTATAAACATTAAACCACAACGAAATAATTTCCCCGATTTAAATTTCGGCAAGGGCACCGTGGGGCTTAATTGCCGCCCACACGAGAATTCCTAGTTAGATATTTTACATACCTATGTTCGCAATATAATTTTAGTACTATCTTTTACTAATTTACTATTATAACTTTTCCAGGAAAAATCGAAGAATTGTTTTTCCTCAGCGCTGACTAATGAAGGAATATCCAAAACGTATTCTTTCTTGCATGCGACGTAATCGGTAACTATATTCGGCTTCCGCTGACGGTGCCGACAATGCAGCGCCGACTCGTTAGTTAATTTACACTTTACCACAATGCTAAATTTTACATCACAAAAAAAATTAGAAAAAAACAGCAAAATTACGGCAATTTTTAACTGTTGCGCTTCGACAGCAGACATGTGAGACTACTAGACAAGCGTCACTCTCCTTTCATTACGAGTACATCAGATAAGTTGGTAATGCAATTCTCTCCCAACCACACAATGCCCAACTGTTCCCAGCGAACGAAACATCCAGTTAGCAACATTAGTGGCAGCCGGATCGCTCTCAACGTCAACCGGGATCAACCACTTGACGCCGCACAATACAGCGTACTTGTTTGTACCGGCTGCAGTAGCCAGTATGCTTCTATATATCGCGTCGGCTCCCGCGCGCACTTGATCGGCTAAGCAGCCCGTCCAACCGGCATGTCGTTGTCCGATTTCGCACGGGCAGACAAAGACCGCACTGACAACAATTTATATCTGTACAACAGATGCCGGAAAGTCACCCGGTGTACATCGTAGGTGTCCGTGAATGGCCCAAGCCGATTAAGCTACAAACTGGGCGTTGGACACTTGTGCAACGGTGCATTCTCAATTAATTCCTTCATAGTATTACATATTTAATCGGGTAAATATTATTTCGGCTCCCTCGCGCGATTGCCGCGTCATTTTTCAACGACGGACGATTCAAGCGTATTACCGCGCACATTTGCATTTGTTTTTCGCTGGTCGATGGTATCAAGGTTGACTGCACTTGAACGAGCTGGTCCACATTATTTCGATTTAGGGAATTATTTAGGCATTTATTTTAATTTTGGTGTGTAATTGAACAATAAAGGAAACTTGATAAAAAATTGGAAACAGTGTTGACTTATGAATTAATTTTTAAAATCTTATTACTTATGTTTAATAGCATTTTTCAGTTCAATTCGTATTGCAGGTTTTACCTTGCCACGCCACTGGCCATTACACTACGCTTTCCGTTATTTTGAATTAACGGGATTCTTTTAAAGTTCGCAAGTACAACTTTTTCTTGCTAATGAAAATTTATTTGAGAAAAATGGACAAGCGATAAGCACGGCAAAAATTCTAAGAGGAATTTTCTCGAGATTTTCTCACAATCTGAACGATGCGAGTTGACTTAAAGAATCCGTGTTAACAAGCCGGTAATTTAATTTCCTCGTTAAGTGAGTAAATACAGCCAGCTTACAATGTGCTACTGCTGACTCCTCCTAATAACCAATTAACAACATGGCAAATTTACTTATCAGTACAATATGAGCAAAAGATTCGGCATGTTTCAGAAACAGTTTCCTGCTGTACGAATTATGTCAACAAAAATTGTCAAAAGGCATTCCCATGCAATGAATAAACTCCCGTCAGTAGCGCAGTTCACTGCAGGTCAAAGGAGAAATCTCCGCACAATTGGCCTAATCAAATACACATAGTGCTGCCGGTGCGCGCGTGCACCGCCGGCAAACACGGCGCTGATTGAGGGTCCACTTGAAAAGTTGACCAAGGTGAAATTCCGAGTATTGTTTCTGGCATAAAATGTAGAGCACTGTGGACATACTCACTGCCTCAAGACAAAACCTCGTTCGACCCACAACACTGAGAATTTATCAATGTAATTGTGTGCAAATTTTCTAATAAAATAGAAAGAAAACGAAAAAAAACAATACGGGCGTTTCTAAGGCAGTTCCCAATAAAAATTCTGTATTTTCAGTTCCTGTCCAGTTTCACTGGATGAATCGCAAGCGTTTCTGACTGGCTGGGGATAATTAAAATTAAATACAGTTATAAATATCACAGTTTTATGTAGCACAGCAACAGTTTTTATACTGCACAGGTACATAAGTTAAGAAAGTAAGGGATGGCTGGGATGCCGACATTATTAATGCTGCTTGTACGCCGCATAATAAGCATTAGTGAAATCTAACGGAAGCAACGAGAAACACCGTAGAACAGTGGTTTATGGTTCGTTACATTTCCGTTTAAAACTTTGCAAACTTGCGTTAAACAATGAAATTATGAGGGTGTAGAATTTTTGGACAGCAGAAAAGGTTGTTTCGAACTTTTGAAGTTTACGCTGCTGTTATTTTCATCGAAAATGATTTCGAACGGCTTCAAATTAAACATGATATGGAAGTGGTTTCTAGCTACGTGCTGGTTTCAACTGATTGCAACAGGTTTGAACTAAATACAAATCTCAAAAGATATGTATTACTGTATGTAAGTGTAACTGTGTATTAATAAAGTTAAAAATTATAACAAGCTAAGATTTAAACAAGCTCTTGTACGTTGAAGTAGGTTGCAAATTTTTATCACAATAAACTGAGGTAAAAAACAGTGTATAGTACATACTTATGTTTATATTCTTATTAATTACCCTCGTCCTGTGATGACCCTGAGCGCGGCTAAATTCCCATACAGCGCCGCATAGTTGGTCGGCGTCATGCCGTCCTCATCCTGCTGATTGAGGTCCTTATTATTGGCCGTCTGCAGGATATCCAGATTCCCGTCTTTTGCGGCATGATGGAAACGGTCCGTCCATTTCGCACTGGATCCCATCGCTGCAGTAATTATTTATGGAAAGCAACAATTAACGAAAAATTCCACAAAACTGGCAATCCATACAAAGCCAACCGGAAGCGACAATGTCAATGATTATCCAACACAGTGGAATATTAATCCACTAGGATGTCGAGGGAAATCATTATTAATCAGGTGATATGAATTCATAATTTATGATGACCGTTGTGTACAAGGTTATCGGCAAACACGTATCGATAAGGATAAGACGCGAGCTAAGTTATCAGCTTATGATGATTCCGTAGACTGTCAATTCATGTAAACGCATACCGTGCACGCCGCATTCGACTGCCGATTGAGGGACAACAGTGAAAAGCGAGCTGCATCGTCAGGGACAAGCTGATGATGCTTTGCACCGCCTATCGTCCATCGGCGAAAGGTAGCCGTAACCGCGTTATATATATCGTAAGCATCTGTAGCTACTGCGGTGTACTTTGTACGATAGATGTACCTATCTATGTATATTTAGCGGAGGAAGGAAACAAAATAATTTCACCTTAAATTACTATATTCGACAAAAAACGGAAAGAGCACCACGACCTCTTAAAAAATTCACCTGAAAAATTCTAAAAAAATTTACCTGAATTATTACGTAGAAAGTGCAATGAAAGATGGATATACGCAATTATTTTTAAGGAATGTGATCTGCAGACGGCAAACGTATATTATAGGATTTAAATTCATCCCCAATTATATCAGATATTCTGGAGGCACTTTTGACCAGAAAGAAAATTTTCTGTAACCTTAAAGATTTTACACGCAAAAGATTCCGTTCAAAATTAAAATATGTAGTTACAGTGCAAAAAACTAACAAAAGATTTTCTTTATGAACCGCTTGATAATGATTGCGGCATTTATCCAAATCAAAAACAAAAAGAATGATTTCTAATTGGTTTTAAAAAAAAGAAAAGCCATATTTTAGATGATTTCAGTCTTCAACCACAGTTAGCCTTGATGAACAACTGCTCAGACAACATATGACTCTTATTCGCTGCATTCAAAATTCGACGCATGCGTTTGTGCATGGACGGCAGAATCTAATCCGCTCAGGCATTGAACGCTGTCATATTTGTTGACTAATAAGCTTCTCCGGCTGGACATCGTCAGAAAAAAATGTTAACTGCCGTTAATCCGAACAACCACAATCGCTGCGAAATTTCTCCACTTGCACTGCTTACCCTCCACGATTATCACAGTAGTGGAGTATTATTTGAATTATTTCTCCATATACTGGCAACCGTAAAATAAAAGCGATCGGCTTTCGGCAGTGACCGAATCGGTACACTGGAATACGGTTTATTTAATGTGTTGACGTTATGCAAAACTGACCGATTCGCAATATTATTAGATTTACATAAACGTCATGCACAAGAGGTCACAAAACAATATACAACTTCAAGAAGCAAAAAAGCCGCCATTAAATCGAGTTTGAAAACTGCAAAAGCAGTATAAAATGATGAAAATAAATAAATGATATAACTAAGCATGACAAAATTGCAAAAACCCAAAAATGTTTCACAAGTTAATCTGACAGCCGAGCATTTCATAGTGTTTCTCCATTCTGACGGGGTTCATCCGCGTTTTCGGCAGTTCATAATCGGACCAATTTTGGTTTTGACTGGCATACAATCGCGCCCTGCACCACAAAATGAAAGTTAATAAATTTAATTTTCCTGGGCTAGAGTTGCCGGCTCTTGTACCATGAGCTACCATCCTGATACATGTAAATATAAATCATTATGATGTAATCAGAACAGAAAACATAACTGAAAAGAATTTTCAATATTAAAAATAGGTAAATACCATAAATTCTATAATTATCAGCGCAGCCCTATGGAGGAACATATGTGCGTTATACATTCCAATGAATATACCTGTACTTTGGCCTCAGAGCTTCTGTGTGCCATTTCACTACAGCGCTCGACATTTGTGCAGCGTTTAGCTTCTTTTCGTGCTTAGTGTTTCACCTGCATTTCGACGTTCTATATATTCGTTTATTATTTACATTTTTAATTTTTTTATTTTTATATTTACATTTTTTATATTTTAATTTTAAGTTACAAGTTTCAAGTTACAAGTTTTAAGTTACAAGTTTTAAGTTACAAGTTTAATTTGAAGTTACAAGTTTTAAGTTGCAAGTACAGTAATTAATTATGGCAAACGAGAAGGCCAAATAATGGAGTGCGACACGTACAGATTAGCGAAGCTGAGCATCTCCATGCCGATGGGCTCCTGGAAGACCAGATCGGACTTCATGCACATGACCAGCTCGTCGGTGCTCATCAGCGCGAAACGGATACAGCCCATAATCGTCTGGAAGTGCGGCAGACGAGCCAGTCGGTCGTGCTTCATCCAGTTGATGGCCGCTTCAAATACTTCATACTCGCTCTGCAAAATTAATTACACACACTGTCCGGCCCAGTTTCACCACATTAGTAATATAACGTAATTTTCATTTGCTAACGCAAAATCCAACGCTACCGCTGATTTCACTGAATGAGCTTTAAGTACTTACTGTAAGATACTGTCAGCAGTGGGCTGCAATATACGCAACGTGACAACGTCGCATCGGTGAATTTGCTCTCCTTGCTTTTATTTCATTACCGGTTAGTTTTATTAAAATCAGAAAAAACTATTACCAACAACAAAATTTCGCTCTATAGAGTATTCCTTGACAAAACTGGTAAAAGCAGAACAATGCATACGATCTCGTATGATACGAGGTCAGTTCAGCCCGTACCGTGACTTTCAGCTCGTTTTGCTTGAGGAACCACAGCAGATCCTCCGCGTCCATCTCCAGAAAATCCCTGGTCTTACTCAGCTCCACGAACATGGTGGCCAGCTTCGTCCAGGCGATATCGAAGAGGGCGCAGGCGGTGGAGCGGGTGGCGCTGACGGTGCTCCACAGGTTGTGCTCCTGCAGCAGGACATTGGCGAAGGCTTCGGCCATCTTGGCCAGGTAGTGCAAGCGCAAGGCCCGGGCCGCATCGAAAATCTCTACACAATTGCTGTAACCCACCTGGAAAATCAATTAATTATCAACCAGTTAATTATCAATGCCCGTGCGAACTTTGTAAACGTAATATTTTGCTTGCTTGCTTGACCATTCCATACCAGTATGAAACAAAATTTAAGTGCTGACATTTGCGTGAACTAAAATAAACACCAGTCCCAACTCGAAACCACATTGTTAGCGGAAACGATAATATAGAGAAAAAAGGGCATATTAGTGTGATATTATCAGACATCTCGACTGACTACGAGTAATTTCGTATCGAACTAATGTGGTTAAGAGCCAGATCTAAAGGGTGCTTTGGTGCTAACAGCACTATAGACATACAATGCGACAACAATATTGCGCAAATTCTTGAAATGAGTCAATTTTTACTCGTTTACATACACAAATCTTTAAAGTTTAAACCGGTAGTTTCTCTAAAGTAACATGTTTCAAGATATATTATTTATTACTCTGTAGAAGTATATATAATTAATAAAAGAAACAATAAACTATCGTACGTACATAGTACCGCAGTTAGATGGCCGTCGCAGGATCAGTATTTTTGGCATTAGTGTATTACTAAAAAAAATTTCCCCAAAATTTTATGAGTTACACTTAGTGAAAGCGTAACCGATAAGAGCTTACAGACTCGCCTTGATTCTACCAACGTACAAATAATTGACGACATTGCGCAGTCCCAGCAGCGTCACCGCCGAGCCGAAGTCGATGAGGATGGGACTGTGCTTGTACAGACTGCAGCCGCGCTGGTAGCAGAAATCCGTCCAGACGTCGCTGTGCGCGGATAGGAGCGGCAGATGGATGGGCACAATCCCCTCCAGACACTTCAGCTCCACGTCCAACAGGAACTTCCGGTGCCATAAACCCAGAAACAGCGACTGTATGCTGCAACAATCACACTTACAATCAGCCATTCGTAATTAGCGACAGATGAACTGTGTCCACATTAATCTCGATTTGCTCGAAAAAAAGCTCGAATATGCATTAACCGATGCCTGGCACAACCAGCTACGTGTTACTCGTAATAGGAAATTAAACGAAATTTGCTGTTGTGAATATAATCTTTTTGTTTATTTTACTATAAGTGTGTAATGCGAATTTCGAAATAAAGTTACGCACAGTTTAATAGTAAAATAAGCTACTGGAAAGTGGTGAAATTATTTTGTTACATCTAAGTACTAACATGAGGAAGTGTTTTTTGTTCTCATGGCACATTTTTCGTTGGAGTCGGAGAAATGGATCCTCGAATTCCCGGCTGATTCGCGGAACGTCTTGCTGCATCTTACAGCGAGCATGCGCCGCTTTTGCTGCTTCGATAACTTTTAACAGTCGCAAAAAACCTGAAAGTAGAAGTAATTGTATATGTAATCATTATATTTTAACGGCGCCATCTGTCTGCACATCTCGTTACTCAAGCAACTTTTTAGCACAGTGGCAACATGATCTGAAGAGTATCCTTTAAAACTTTGTTTGTTGTATCTTTGATGACGGTGATGTGATTAGAGTGCAAGTAGCTTATCCAATTTTCCAGAGAAAATTTTTTACGCACAATCAATTTAAAAAAAATCGGGTTTTGTTGAACACAGAGTGCGTTGCTTCGCGCATACGCATACCGTACTGTAAAAATGTCTATGAGGCTGATTCTGCTGCGCTATTTTATCACACGGTAAGCGAATCGCACTCAGTGTCGCATGGCAGACTAGAAAATAAAACAAAAACACCCTAAAGATGCTACAAATTTTGTAGCCTCAACGCATGGTTACACACAGTGTTAATCAAGGCTTTTCACTACTAGGTACACCACGTACGATTAGCAGCCAGTCCTTTGCGGTACTTGGTTCTCACGGCCGCTTTGGTGATGGTAGGGAATTCTTGGCCGTCCGCATCGCGATTGATCCCGACGGACGTCAGACGACGCTGGACCGCGTCCGGTGGCAGATTAATGGGCACGGGCACATCGGCTTCGGGATCGATGACGGGGCGGTCCATTTCAAAGGTCACTTCCTACAGTGTGCAATAATCCAGCCTAACCATGGGGGAACTGAATTTACCCTGCCGTATGTTCATAATTACATGCGCATGACAGATTCTGACGTGCAAAAAGCCATTATGATTTGAAATTTAACAAGACTACTCAAGCAAGTATCGCATGTTTAACAAGCAGCTAGTTCCGTACATATACACTGCTGCAAAATCAATAACAACAGCCAAAATTCATACAGATATATACTGTATACTCGAACATTGCTGCTTCTCTGCTTTCTATACTGCTAATGTTGCCACAGTTTTCACTTTACAGCGTCTTACTTTGTGCACGCATTACCAAATCATTACACACCATTCTTTTTTAAACTAATAATGCAGTACCAATACTATTGGTTAGTATATCAGGATTTGTATACAAATTTAAAACGTAATTATGCACTGAAAATTTCAGATGAATTTATGAAAATTTAAGAAAAAACGATTAAAGGATATCAAATATTGAGATAAAAGATTGACATTACGATTAAAAGAAAAACACATTTGCGCTCGAAAAAACACCAGCGTACGAAAAAAAGCTGTTATCAATTCTGACAGAAAATGTTCAGAGAATCCAATCTGTATATTAATAAATAAGAATATATTTTGCGCTCGATACTAGCCTATATTTAAATAAGTGTAATTTTCTTAAAAGTTGAACCTATCAGTTTTACCTTCATGTATTTACATGCACGTGGCAGGGCCCCGATGGGCATCACAGGTGGATTGCGCAGAGACGCCCTCAGCCTTTTAACCTCGGTCAACGTGGACTTCCGGCTCAGCTTGGGGACTGCTGCGACTTCGGGCGAGTCCGTGGCCACCACGCTGGCCGAGCGCGTGATACGCGACGGCCGAGATGGGTACAGGCGCGCGGTGGACCGCGGCAAACTGCTCCATGGCACGGATTTATCAGTAAGGGTGTCGCCATGGGTCTTCCGTAACGACATGATGATCGGATAATAAAAATTGATCTGGAATGCACAAATTCCTTCACTAATGTAATTATGCGTCTCTCGTTCTGGTTAACTCATATTTGGTACTTATTGGAACTTTAGCATATACTGGTACTGCAAGCTGGCATGTTTAAATAACTGTGCCACCTGCAATGCGCTGTGCTTTTGTTCCTAGGCGATTCTAACAGCGGAAACTTTCACTTTAGCCTTTAACCAATATCATTAACGTACTACCCAGCAAAATTTAGAGCACAATAGTAAACACCGAAATCTAAGATTTTTACTGAAGTTACCTTTACAAATAACAAACCGGTTCCGGCGATCGTCGGCGTCAGGGAGAAAAAGTTGTCTTGCTGATGATTTAAAAATCCTGGCAGTCCGATTTGTGCAACATTAATTACAACAAAAAAGGCAGTTGAGAAAAAAATGAAATTTAAATTCGAAGAATTCAAATTTAATTAAAAAACTTCCATTTAAATTCTGAAATCGTCACGACGCTAGAGTTACATAAGTAAAAAATACAGTAAGTGCAAACTGCTAAAAAATGAATTTATGTATAAACTCGAAAAAATATCAACCTTGAAAATTCTAATTAAATAAAATAAATAAATTATAAAAAGATAAAAAAGGTGGTTAATAAAACTTTTTTTCCTGCTTTCCATCCACATGCTCCATCGTACTGTGCTGCAGCCGCGACGGTGCACTAACCCGCCGGCGCGAGGCTTTCGACGAAGAAAAATTCCGGAACACCGATGAGGAAATCGATGCCACTTCGGGGCAGGCCTCCGGGCAGTCGGACGTGCAGCGGTGTGCCCCGGAAGCGCCGTTGGAGGTGGTGCTATCCGCTGAGGCGCGCCTACTTCCCGACCGGGAACTGGCGAACACCGGCAGATAATCCAGAACATGACTGGAGATACTCCAGCGCCGGTGTGACACGCCGGACTGGGAACTGGTGACTGATGCGCGCCGGAACGTGGACCGGAAGACGGAACGGATGTCGGCGCGGATACTGCGGTTCAGGCCGCCGTATACGTAGGGGTAGGCGGCGAAGCTGACGAAGTTGCAGCAATAGCCAAACGCTTTCAGCCAGGACTTTTGACTAACAACAAAAAATCAAGCACAGCATAATTACTCGTACTATTGAGCATATATAAACGAGATCAGACACAAGCGGATACTTTTATGAATACAATTTCACTTTAAAAATAAAGCGAAAATAATCCGAGGCTTATGTCATGTATTTAAGCGAGATTACGGCATCGGGTAAAGGTCGATCGATATATTCAGTTTAATAAATTTACAATAAAAAGTTTATGCAAGGTTGTAGGTTGTCCATCTTTGCGCAATCTAGCTGGCATCAACTTTCCAGTATAGAACGGATTTCGTAGTGTAAAGGCTTAGAATTAAAGCTATCTCTCCGTCATTTGCCCTGTTCGTATACATCTTTAATCTGACAGAAATACGTATAACAGATAAATAACAGATATCCACGTTTAATTTGTGGTTCTTTTTAAATTCTCCAATTTAAGTCATCATAAATAGTGTCCAATCGCGTGTTTTCGCGCTCTTAAACTACTCTAGCTGTTATCGAAAAGCAAGTATGAGTTATGGATAAATTTCGGCGAGAGTTTAAACAACAGTACCTTAACTACAGATAGCTGTTAATATCATTTCCTAAAATAATAAAATATACAACTTTGATTTGTAGTAACTCCCTCGGTTCTAAACCATTCGTCATCTAAAAGTATTTTTCTATATAAAAACCCATTTAATTTAACAGTATCATTTAAACGTCATTTCATTTCTATGCAAAGGAATTCTACTCACAATGGCGCATAAGCGTATACAGTAAACAAAAATAACCGAATTGTTAAATGATATTCACTATTCAAGATATCCTTTGAATTTTTATCATACATAGCGTAAGCAACATGGCGTCGTATCATAGCGACTTGTGACATGTAAAAATACACAACAGGTTCTATGATTTAAAACTTACAATGCGGGAACGGTCAAGCTGGATGATTCCAGTTCGGCGGCCGGCACCGTCGAAAACGATTCCATCAGCGTGACTACGACATACGCTCCCGACGTCACCAAATGAGATCCGAGAATGACCGCCGCCACACCGATGGCCTTATAACTGGTGTTATACACCACCGTCGTCGAGGACTTTCGGGGCGTACTGTGCGCCGACATATGGCTGGCGATGGAATCCCGGCTGAAACTCCACCGAAACATCCCGGTCGGCCTCCCGTTAGCCTCTTCCGCTGCCGGGGCATCCGCCGGTCTAGCCGGCACGATGGTTCCCAGTGTCACGCGCAGTGTCTTCTGCAGCGCTTTCACCGCAATATGTCCCCAACAGACGATCATGGTGATGCAGGGGAGGAAATAGGTCAGGGTGAACTCCACCGCCAGGTGGAGTGTATAGCCAGTCTGGCTGCGGGTGCAAAAGAATTTGTACGCCGGGTACTGGTCGCCGCGGAGGAACACATCGCCCATGAGGGCCACGACGAACACGCAGACGAGGGAGAGCATTATGAGGCTGCTGGCGCGGCTGCGGCGCATGTGTTTCCGGTTATCCATCGGGTGCCAGATGATGGCGATATAGCGCTCGACGGCGATCAGGGCGATTAAGATCCAGCTGAAGCGCATCGACACATCCAAGAAGAAATCGAAAGCTGTGCATTAATGCAAAAATTATTAATAACGTAGGTATGTACAGTGCGTATTACCGATTAAGTACATTGGTATTACCGATTATGTACCGATTATGTACAGTGGTATTACCGATTAAAACGACGCACAGTAATAATTAAATTAAAGGTTACATAAAGACAAGTATTAATTAAATATTAAAAACTTAAAATAATTACTGCTAACATGCAGATTTCATTAATTTTTAGAAAATCTCAGTTATACTTGAAGGGGTCATATAAGACCTCATATTTATTTATTATGCGAGGTACGCCGTACGGACTGTTCTCGTACTCGTACTGTTTATAAATTTTCCAAACTTGAAAAAAAACCTTTACATAAACCCGAGGGCGGTAGCTTTTAGGTCATACAACTGTGTGCGATAGCGATTAAAGCGAGCAAAATGTTAAAAGTGAAGGACACGGTAACTACATAATCAATGAAATCTAAACTAACTGTAACAATTAATCACTGAAACAATTATTCAGATTTCTGGTTTGTAAAGCAGAATTAGTTATTAAGACATTATTTAATTGACAGTTAAATTAATTATTGAAAGCCAAACTAAATCCTTGAAGCAATTATTTAAGTTTATTGTTTACAAAGCGGAATTAATTGCTGAAAAAGCGTTAATCAACGACAAACGTAGTTAACGAAAATTATACTAAATGCTTAAAATCAACATGCAAATTTATGGCTTTAAATTTGAAGTTTCGGAAATCATCCGCAAAGTACTGTAACAATTTCAGAAATAATATTAGTAATATTTGCTTCACTTGTATCAGTTGAATGCATAATCTCCCTGTTCAACAGGTGTTTAAAAATGCCATGAATTACCTGACTGCTACAAAAAGAATACATGCATGCATTTGTACGTTTTCCTGATTCACAATAACGACTGATATAATAAACTTTCACCTGAACATGGCCGAACCGGATGATTGGCAAACCACACACCCAAACTATGGTTCGCGATTTTATTCGCAATATGTAGTGGCTGGATGAACAGGGTTTGTAGCAGACTGGTAATCGACAGAAACAGCAGGAACTGCTCTCCGGGCTTCCCTCTGAAGCCGTGTTTTTTGATGATGGTGTAGGTCAGCACAAAGTTGCCCACCAGGGAAAACACGAAACTGATGCACAGAACGCACGTGACAACGATGTCCACTTCATCAAAGGGATCCAGCTCGAAATTGGAAGAAGGGGCCGAAGAGTTACTGGATCCATTACTAGAGTCCGTAGACCAGTTGGACTCCGGTGTTCGGTTGGACTTTAAGGCATTATGCAGGGCATTCAGGCGACGGGCCCTGTCAGAGCTGTTATATTTCGCCATTTTGAAGCTAGAATTTGTACACTACAAAAAAATGAAATTCCATTTGTTGGTAGGTTTCGCTCATCTAACTATCTTTCCCTGTTCCTTTCATCAACCACAATGATCCTCTTGCTGTTAGACAAGAAGGAATGTACAGTAGCGCCGCGAGCACGTGCAGGCATTTCTGCCTGCCCAGTGTCCAAACCTCCACGCATGACCCACTTGGCCATTTTGCTAACTTCGACGTTGGCTCCATCTGCGGGGCGTAAATATGTATAAAATTTAATGAGCCTGTGTACGTAGTTCCTGATTCGCGTCCAACTGCGCGCCTTACTTCTGATTGTGAGCAAAATGTCGACGAGCCTTTCGCATTGCTGATTACCACTGCACATATATTAATCATCGAACAAAGAGATATTTAATAAAGCATATGGAGGGAAGTTGGGAACCTATATTTTATGGAGGGAAGTTGGGAACCTATATTTTATGTATAATAAATCGCCCGAATTCGTACTGTGTTGTAGCAGTACCATAATATTTAATTCTGTATACTTCAAGTACTGTATTTCCAAAAGAATACAGTAGTTAGATGCGTTCATATAAGCACTATTTACGGGGCCATCAAATCAAATATGCATTAATTTTTAACTCGTATTATTTTACTAGTAGCGTGAAATTTACCGCATTCGCCAAAGTGGTCGAAAAAAAGGGAAGCCAGCAGCAGAGAAATGCCGATGCATTTGAAATCGGTCAGTGTACAGCGCTTTATGCATGCCGTTTTGTATAGGCAACCGGTTTAACAATTAAACGACAATACAATTTTCACAGGAGTTGCAATTTTAACATGCCGGCAACATAGCAATGAAGCAGCACATTTTATTACTGTATATAACGTATTAAAAAATTCAAACCTGTACAACACAATCCAAATCCAAAATAACATGATTATCATAATAACTACTATTAATTTCCAACATGTAGAATCGAGCAACTATTTCATAAAAACCCCGGCGGCGCCCACACACACTTCAAAGGCGGCCACGACGGTGAGGATGACGTTGGCGGCCAGGACGAACTGCGTGGAGATGTAGGTGGGCACCGGACTGAACCACACCGCACTGCTCTTGGCCAGGTAGGACCCGGCACCGAACAGGCACATGGAGGCCAGCGCCGTGGCCCCGTTGAGGACGTTGAAGAGCCACAGGCGCTCCTTGAGGACGTCAAAGGGCAGGGTGAAGATGTTCTGCGACATGTACAGGCCGTACAGGCCCAGGCAGATGTAGATGCAGCCGGCGATGATGCCGATGGAGGCTTTGGCCAGCGTCTGGGCTTGGGAGGAATTATCGTGGAATACTGGATGTTTGGGATGGTTGAGGTTTACTACAACGCCGGTCACTGCAAATACAGGGTAACACTTTAATAAAAAATTGAACTGAATAAGTCTGCACATTTAATTGCACACTTGCTGTCTATAGAATAAAAATAGCGTAGTACTGTATGTACTTGAAGCACGCATTTTGTCATCCGGTAGAGAAGTGATTCAATGCAAGATACAGTAATTTCACACTCGTATGAACACAAGTGCAGTAGGATTATATCGTAGCTGAATGGCTGCTATTTGGTTGCGAATGCACTTATGCACTGCAGCTGCAATAAATGATCCCTTTCATAATTTCATAACAAAGGTAAACTGCATATTTAGTTAATGTTGTCCATAAAATGACAAATTTTTTTCTGATTTTAAGACGGGCAAGCAAAACACTTTTATCGCTCCGCTTTGGTTGATTTCTGTTGGACTAAAGGTCATGCATTGGCGTAATGCACGTTTGATGCAAATCACATGAAGTAGAGCAAAATCTTAGGATTTAAAACTGAAGTGAAACGTGTCGATGAATTTTTCGTTTTGGCGGTTTGAATGGCGATAGTCGACTACATATACTAGTACTTCATCAGTCTTCATGCCATGGAACATCTAGCACGGCACCCGCCCGGTGTATCGGCAATCCACCCGCCCACGGCAGCGGTAGGCAGCAATAGCGATTGGCCAGAAAGTTTCATTCATGAATGAAAAGGATGGATTTCCCCTCCCTCTTCATTCACTGATTTTTTGGATGAATTCACGTGATCGTCATCCAGATTTTCGTTTCCTACATACTTTGAATTCATTCGATGCATGATGATTTCTACACATAGTTGCTGCTGAATGATAAATTTGAATGAAAAAACGTGCATTCATTCAATGCATGTGGACACCTTAAGGCAGCAGTCGCAATAGCTTGTCTGATTCTGTAGTGATGATGATCGTATTGACAATTTTTTAAACAACTGAATTATCTGAAAAACAACAGATGTGAAGAGAACACTTTTATACTTTGTATTATTTCTATAGAAGTTGCACCAGGAATAGAAGGAACTGAATGTCTGTAAAAGGGCATATAATTAGATCGGAATGCGGTGCTGACACAAAAAGAGACTGAAAATGCAACTAAATCACTGGTATTTTTGATATGTAATTGTAGAACGTCTACGGGTAATTTAGTGGGATAAAATTCTGTAATACCGTGTATGCATATACCGCTATAAATACATCTGCTAGCTAATAATGCTTTTGGACAGGTTCCAAAACCGATTTGCTAGTATGACACATGATGCTCTGTAATAAATTCTGCGTGAAAATGTTTCAAAAATATTGCACAATTTTCAAAAGATTTTTCCAATGGTTCATATCAGCACAACATGTGCAGTACTATAATAATTAGGCAATGTTGAATTAGGAAATTAATTTTTCTGATTGCTCAAATCTGCCTGTATACTCTGTGTTTGAAACAAATCCAAACACAATTTTACATATTTCTAAATACAAAAGCACCGGCGAGATCGATTCAGCTCACGAATTGCCAAGAAGAATAAAAAAAGAATAAAAAAATCAAAATAAATGCAAAAGGGTAAAATTCGAGAACAGCCTCGGTTAAACTTTTTCTAGCACAAACTGAAGCTCGGCCTGCTTTCTCGTTGTAAAATTAAGTAGGTACATTCTGCATATTATGCATGCATGCACTGCATTCATTTTGTCTTTGGTGAGGTGTTTTTTACTTGGAGATGTGTGTACACATGAACTAATTCCAAAAGTTAAGAAATTAACGAAAACGCTGTAATTACTTCCTTATCAGCTAAACAGCTGTAATTTTTTAACAGTGGTTTGATTTAATAATATGTCCTCCACGCAAAAGAATTAACCTAAAAGCAGCAACCGTGTACATACCAATAGCTTGGAAGACGATGGCCAGTATCCCCGAACAAATATGAAATACCGCCAACCGGCGGAAGGATTCGGGACTCCGGGAGATAACCGGCCGTCGGGGATGATAGCCGGCGAGCAACGAATGATCCGCTTGTGTGTCGGTAGTCCGTGTACTCCGTGTGCTTCCGGTGGATTTTGTCTTACTAACAGCGCCGCCGCCGGCATCCTGCTGTGGCCTGTTCATAATTATATTACATCAATAACAATATCATTAGCGTACGCTGCTCTGTATACAACTGCGGCACATGTGCGTTCGCCGACGGGTGATGGACGGGATTTGCTCAAGACTCCGACACATCAGTTGTGCAGAGCGTTGAAGAAATGTCTAATAAGTAGCCCTTGCGATCGTTCCGTTCCGTCAGCTCATATAAAAGTGATTATTTTTAGAATTATTTTAACCTTCGTGGCGGTGCGCTTTTTCGCACTCTCGTATCTGTTCATGTACAGTACAGATGCCGATTCACCGGACAGCGCAAGCCGTATGCCGAGAGCATTGTGTAAATAAAACACTATATAGCATTTTTTTATCGAAGGTCCATTACATTACTCATCGGAATGTATATTATTTCCCGCTAATTCACGGACACGATAGTTATTATAACGTTTCGCTGATGATGTGCAAAAGTATAACTTTTTTAAGAATAACTGTATGCGGCGCCCGGGAGGATGTTTATAAACATTGAATAACAGTCCAGCGCATCGGTGCTGCATATCGCCCCTATCGATGCTTGAGTCAACACGTTTGTTGAATTTCTCTTTTAACACATCCCCGCATCGCGAAAGATATCCGCGTCAGCCAATTTCCTCTGGTTTACTTTGATGTTTCCATAAACTGATCTTTCACCTGCTGCGATTTTAAACGGAGTCATCCACCGCTCTAAAGGATAAGAAAAACATTTCGTCGTACAGTGTCAGCGAAAATTAAAATTAGCCCGAAAAGTGCCTGTTTGATTTCCGATTGGCAGAGCGGAAAGAGATTTAATATGGGGGTGCGCTTAATGAATAATATCGCGCTTTTGGATGACACGGACAATTTAGCAAAGCGCAATCAGCGTCATAAGGGTGTATGCTGATTAATACTGCAATGATGCGTACAAGTATACGGTTTCGTGCGTAAAAGTATAATTTCGCAGCCGCAGGTACTGCAACAAACCGCTACGATCCAATCAGTGTTATATTTAAAAAGTAAACTTGGATGCGCTATACGTACGCCTTTAGGTAGAGTTCCGTAACCAAAAATATAACGAAGCCGGTTTGTCTATGCAACTGCTTATCAACAGTGAACATCGACATTGATAGCCTTCCATGCATTGCCCTTAAGTTGTAACCAAAAACTAGGACTTTTTTCATCTAAAAAGTATTATCACAGCTAAAGGAGTAAACCGATAAACCGAGCCAACGTAATCAAGGTGGTGCCTGGTATCTGTCGGGATCGTGCCGGTACATAAATGGCGGCCGGTGTGGTTCGTAATAAGCCGGATGACCCGGATGCTCCGGATGCTCCACCGGCAGAGGGGGAGGCATGTTGTACTGGTTGCTTTGATAGAATACATCCTCTTCATGATGGGGATGGTGATGCGCATGACGGTCACTCTGATCAACAAAATTATGTATGTATACTGGTTTCCACTGTAAATACTGCGACTGCACTGAAAACTGAGATACCTTTTCCACAGATTTGGCTTCTTTAAAAAATATCGCCAAATTCATCTCCGGCACTAATTTACAAGGCATCAGTGCATTCCTGTCAAAATACGTAATAAACCAATTACGTAAAAAAATCATGTATGTAAGTAATATCTGATTTCGTTACCGGTCCGATACGACAGCAAAGGCATTGGATGGGACATGTCTCAGAGCCGTTGTCTGGCAGATAATCTCCGCCATGGTAACTTGTCGTAATTGATCCAGCTGATCTACAGCCAAAACAGATCGTTGCAAGTACAATCTGCGTCCATTTAATTGCTGCGATTAGTTTCCCGTGCAACCGTGCACGGAAAAGATTCCGTGACCTTTCTTACCCGATGTAAACTGATCGGGATTTTCATGCCAGTACCGGTCACTGACCCGCCGATTGTGAAACTCCATCGTGATGATGCAGGCAAATGTCGGACCGACATCAGAATCCGGTGAGGTGGGTGTTTCCAGTACGCCACCTACCATGAGATCCTGAAACGCATATACGAGTATCTACAGCGTTGCTGGATTAGGTTAGCCGTGCCTGGATTTTGTCCTTACAATATCATCCACTGACCTAAAATCAAAAAGATGCATTGGTATAACAATTTGTTTCAAGTTTATTCTGAGCTTTGTGCGTAAGTGCGCATTAAATATAATATACTAATATTTTATCGACGTGTACTTACATGTACAGTTTATGGAGCAGAGCCACACTGGGCTCCGGTATCATATCCTCCAACTCGGCAAACTCACTGGCGCGGCCGAATCCACAGGCTTCTCGCAGATCGTTGTAGGTACCGATTCCTTGCAAATTACGAACTCGTTATTTAGTTGAAATATTTTTTGTAAGAGCATAGTCAAACAGGTACCGTGGTCGCGTCCACGTTGAATGTCAATGGCAAACAGATCCAAGCCGAACGGTAAATCGCCTCGAAATAACCGTCCGCGAATTTCCTCACTATGATGTCCGTCAAATACCATGGAACTTTCTTCCAACATGCCGCTCAAAATACTATCCGCACTGCCATCTGCAAAATCAGCATTTGTGCTACTGATTATTTTGGTTACGAAAATGTGGGCGACCTTCATAAAGCAATGTCTGATTGTTAAACTGTGAGGATAATGTCGTGGATGTTTCTTCTGGGTCGCCGGTAACGAACAGCAAACGAGGCACATTTGGTCCCAAAAGCGTGTGCAGTCTGGAAAAGACTAACGTATTAGAAATAAGGAGCGCTATGCATCAAACTGGTTTGCTACAGCCGTTTTTACAGACAGGATAGAGGCCCATAATTTAAATTTATTGCAACTACAAAATCACCTGCTAAAAATTATCTAACGAGTTAAAAAATGTAATGGTAGTGAATACCGAAAGGCTGCTGTAGTAAATTCGTTTAACACGTGCGGATCGGAAGTTTCATCGTATCCACTAAAGAATCCATCCTGAAGTAACTGCAGCGGATGCTCGCGTCCTTCGCTACTGCGTAGCTCCCCCAATATTGCCGGCAGGAACTCCTTATAAATCACCACCTGATACACCGCTACGACAAACTTCCTCGCTTCTTGATAAATCAGTTCATCCGACCACGACGGTAAATAATTCGCCAAAAAGGAGGCAATGGCATTGTGGTAACGGACAAGGATAGTGTGAATGGTCAGCAGGGGCGGCTGCTGGTTGACCCGATCGTCACCGGCAAAGAAACACGTCCGGTGTAGATCGAGCGGCCGACAGGACGAAGGCATCCCATCCGGAAGCGACGGGAGAATCTGTTTGTGAATGGCGGTGGACGGGTCATTCTCGATGCCGGTCTCCACATCGCGGAAACGAAGGAGGCCGCTTTCAAAGACACGCAGCTGGTCGCTGCGCTCTTCGTGCAGTCCGTATAAGGGAGAAAGGTCCAGCCAGTGTGACACCATGGAGAATTGTTCTCGTATGCCTAAAGATGCAGCGTATGTGGCAATCAGCAAGCAGTTAACATATAACAAAACTTTACCGGTTTTGCACCGCTTAAATTTGGATGCCAATGTCCGGGCAAACTGGTGGCATGTGATGTTAAAGCGCGAGTAAAAGGGATCGAAGTGCGGAACGGAAAATTGTAGACATTCCGGAACAGCGCATTCCGCGTTCAAAATGCAGCAGTCTGGTTGCTTGTTGTTGATTTGAAAGGTTGGGGCTGTAACAACAGACAACAGTATTGCATAATCTTTTTTCTGGGTATCACGCATCAGCATACAGAAAGGCCATGCGCCTTACTTAACGCCAGATCGTGTGCTACAAACTGTCCAAAGAACGATAAGACAGCATTGGCCGTCGGATGTTCAACCGGCGGTGTTTGGCTTAAAGCCACACTGAGCGCGCGCGGATTGGGCAGAGCAATGGGGCGACCGCCTTTTTCGTCGTGCACCAATGAGAACATTCGTGGATCGTCCGCCCCTGTTGTAAATATACGATTTTCACAAAATGTGTACAACTACCACGAAAGCTTTTAACGTTAACTGACCATCCATGTATGTTCGCGGCGACATTCTAATGTACGCCTGCGTAGCGTTTCCCCAGTGCGGTTGAGCCAGATTATTGCACAGACCGGAATGTGAACGATATGTTAGGAATGGCCGGCAATCCGGTTCCCTGTGGGCCATTCGTTCCTCCATTTCGCAATCATCCCTATAGGTAGACAGAGAACTTCTTAATAAACGATTAGTCTTGGCTAGAATTGTCGAATTTACATCTCATGTTGGTGTGGATGGTAACTCCTCGTTCGGACACTGCGCGGGTAACCGCTTCTAAGAAGAATATCAGCGGAAGGCCGGCTGTAATCCGAATACGCTGGGATAGCTGCCGAAATGCTGTAAGATTTTTATTAATCAGGTTTTAATAGAATCATTTTAAGTTTTTGTAAATTACGATTCAGAACGACATACCACACAATTCCACGGCCTGTCGGAGATGTACGTGTTTCGCGATACGACTGTCGATCCGATGGAGATGCAAAGCCCGCGCGATTCTCGTGGCCGTGCGGGAGAGTCGCTAATAAATCTGGAATTACTGCAAGAAAAATCGCACATGTTACTACTATGTATTGTACTCTGCACAGCCACATACCTAGGTAACATTTTGTATACTACTTGCATTATAATTGTTTTACGTTAATCCTTCCTACATCGATATGTATAATCACTGTAATGCTTCATCATTTTATAATATGAGGGTAGGCATAAAGAAATGTGGGTGAATGGGACTACGGTTAAGTGCTTACTGCAGTGTCGCGACGGATGTGGATGTACATCCGTGTATTCCGGTCTCCAGCTGTTGTCCATTTGACGAGGGAAGAACTGGTGTCGGACATCTTTTTCATGGGGAGCAGGCCGCCGGCTACTGTAATCCGCTCGCCGGTTTAGCTCCCCAAACTGTAGCCGGACCCGGCTGGTGAGGTTAACATGGCGGATAGGCGGCACCCAGCCCATATGCCCGGCAATTTTCACTGTACGCCGCGGACGGGAAACGACGGTAATGTTGCGGGTGGTCCCATCCAAAAACCCGTTTTTGGTAAGTTTGTCTAAGTGAACTACCGATCGGCGAACAATTTTAGCACTTCCAGGGAGAATGATGGAAAAAAATAAAGGTAAAATGACAATATTTAGTGGCTGCGGATAGGGTAACATTTTTGATTATCCTGATCGAATGTTACGAAATTGCCAAACGGACTGTTTGTGCATGATGTCACATTTATTTGCGAATTCAAAGCTACTGCTGCGCACTTTGGTTTAATTACTGGCACAGCGGATGCTAAAGAGTATATGCGCGCGTGTGTTTGATATGTGGTGGCGACCTTGTGATCGGTGTAGTGTAAGCCGGTGATATAATCCCGCTGACAATGGGCTAAGACGATTTAGGCGCTTTGATTGTCACTCATACGCGACGGGTTTGTGAGCGTCTATGTCCGGATTCCACCGGGTGATACAGTTACAAACAGGTTCACGGTGGTAGGCAACCAACCTGACGACCTGTTACAGAAACTACAGAAACTTTCTCGGAGGAAAAACGAGAGCAACAATACGTCATGTAATTTTGCGTTTTAATCAATCGTATAAACATAATAATGTAAGTATACGAGTACAGAGTTTCATAACATGCTCACTGTGAACAACATAAATCGGTAAGCTACTATAACAAAATGAAACAAACAAAATAAATTAAATTCAGCGCACTAATGCAATGCGCACTACAAGCTGCTGTGTATCTGAATACAGTGATTTAATTAATGGAGATTCTTCAAAGAACTGTTGTCCGTCAAATAGTGTCGTTTTTTCCACGGGCAGTACCTCTTCGAAGCAGGCCCACCTCTCCTGTGACGATAGATGTAATGGTATTTTTAAATATTTAAATAATTGAAAACGGATACGGCCACGAGGTAGTGCGATTGCCCCTTATGTAATTGAAAGCGGAAAAAAAATGCATCCAACAACAGCATCGAAAAGTCACTGTAATAAGACAGACTTACGAATTGCAGTAATTGCATACGCAGATCGTCCATTTTCCGCAGTTTTTAGCAGCGCATCCTATGACCGATGTATCCGCCCACATCATCTGTTACAAATGCCATTCGACATTTTAAGTGTATTTTAAAGTGCGTTTTAGCAAGGAAAAAGGCAGAGTTTGAACGTTAAAACGTACATTCATGAAGTGGCCCACTTCTTTGCCGGCCTTTGGCGGTGCACAATAGTTGAAATTTTCCACCTCGTTATACCACATCCCTATAGCTTTCGCCCAGTCCACCGATGATCCCGATGTCCAAGCCATATTTTGGCTGCATGTCGCAACTCCTGAAGATGTATGGATTGCACGATAATCCATAGTTTTCATAATTGGTAAAGGTACCGGGGATTTTTTTCGTGTTGCCGTGCCCCGACGGACATGCATCCACCCACCTCTGCGCATTTCTGGCGGCATCCGCATTCCACTGCAGAGTTTTCATATTACTAGCTTTTACAGTACCGCGCAGGCTGTTGTGCAGATTTACTATTTCACTAGAAGAAGCGTGTACATAATGACCACTGCCGACAAAAACTGCAAATAGAGCAATCAGGATTACGCAGCCTACTCGCGCCATTTTGCCCACAGTTAAAAGGTCAGTTTAAATTATCGCACAATGAAAGAGGAGCGATTACAAATTATGAAATTTTTTATTTGACTTCCTTATATACTAAAATAAACAGAATGATTACGATGGATCACCTAAGCAAGTCCGTTTATAGGTAATGAGCAATATCCTTTGTCCGGTTCTCTACGGAACTCTTCGTTATAATGGTCAGCAATACCAGTCCTGTCGATGCCGTTCCCATGGGTTGCTTTCCTTGTTCCATTTTTGTCTCGTGACCATTCTTCGTAATTGTGGAGGATTTCTAACCATATCAGTATAGAAGATCCAATCATGTTTCCGTCTGTGCTTATCGCCATCCGCCAACTCATCGAACACAAAGCACACAATGCACACGCCAAAGAAAAAGATAAGAGTATGCATAAACTAGATGGCAAATGTTGCTGTCGAGTTTATAATCATAATAATATGTATCTGCTGTGACGGTAATAGGTTATACTGTGTTGTGTAGGCGTATCTATCTGTAGGTCGATTATCCGTGCATCTCACCAGTTTTCTATTCCTGGACCTTTATGATTTATTAGCCTTTTAAGAAATAATACATCCGAAATTCTGAAAGGAACACAGTTGTTCAAACAATTTATCGAGTGGAAGGACGAGTGGTCACAGTGCAACCCGCGACAACATGCAAGGATTACAAGAGGATTACAATGCAATTCGAAATTTTGCTGTTAACAAAACAACAAAAAGCAGGACGAACATTAAAAACAAATGTGTTGCGTTTGTTCTATTTTCCTGCAAAAATAATTACGCTTTCAGACACAATGGCAAGCAGTTTTTGCACTAAAAGTGATTTAAAACTTTTTACACTAAAAGCGATTTAAAATTGAATGCCGGCACTAGCCATCAGTGCTCTCATTTCGTCAGTCGTCGTTAGCGACAACATGTTCCATTGCACATCGCGGGCATCAGGAAGCCCCGGCGACCAAGCTGGACAGTTCGCACCGCGGGGACCGTTGCACTGAAACGTCTCAAATAGTGTATCTCGGATCTTGCTGAGCTTTTGCTGGGCTTCCTGGTCGCAGTTATCCGCCACTTCATTTCCGCTGCATTCCAAGAAAGCTTTAGCATTGCTAGAATAAAAATAAGCCCGTCTGGTAGTACAGTATATCCGCGTGCAAAGAATCACCGTAACTGTAATTCGTTTACCAGCAGAAAGTTTTGATAATATCAGTATCCCCGTCGTCCCCTTTCGTCGAATTTGTCAGGAACTGATTAGTTGCTTTATGGGCACATGCTAGTGTCTTGATTCCTTCAGTCTGATTGAGTTTACTGACACAACGAAGCAGAGTGCGTAGGTTATTGCCAAAATCAGGCCTTTTGCACGTATCTTCTAACAGCGGTTGCCCTTTGACCATGGCTTCCTGAAGATCTGCCATCGATCCTTTCGTGCAGGGTCCTGATACCTCCTTGATACAGGCAACAATCTCTCGTGAAACTCTGCAAAATTGTTTATGTATTGATTCAGTTTGTACGTACACGCCGTTTACTCATTAGTCTCAAAGGAAGTTTACTGGCATAAGGAAGCGAGTGTGGCGTCCGTAACTTGGGAAATATCTGGGATGTTTGCCTGGGCCTCTGGAGAAAAGGACCAATGATTTAAAGCGATGGTGCACGATGCAACACCGTATACATTGGCAAGAGTGCAATTTTCCGCCGCCGGGACCGCATTAATACCCGTCAACAGCAGAACCGCAGCATAATTTACTAGTAAATGCATTCCTCAACGCAACAAACAATTAAAAATTATACAAAACGACTGTAAAGGGCCAAAAGGACCTAAGGTTTCGAAAATGATTGCAGCTACTACTGTTGTTCGGTTATATATCAAAAGAAGCTAAATTTTATTTCTGGACCGTAGGGATTTTCCGTTTCAAGTAGGGTGATCTGTTCTCGGAATCAAGTGTCCCGACGGTAGTTCAAGCTCAACGATTGTGAGATAACTGTTCCATTTTGTTCTACTTCATTTTTACTAGCGTTTAGTACTAGTACCAGATCATAGATACGGTACTGCTGCCGACATCAAGTTATATTCGGGACAGACTTTCCCATTACTTACTGCACGTTATGTACATGCCCACGTTTAGGAAATAAACTAAGCTAAGAAAGTAATTGTATAGGGCGTGTTAAAATGGTAATATAAAATTTATTGTGGCATTTTGTTTTTCTCTCTTCGAAAACAGGTGCTAAAAAGCTAAATCTAATGACAGGAGTTGCTGCTGTATCAAATTAACAGCATGAAGCCGGCACACCCCGTCATTGAGCTTGTAATTTTCGTCATCAATAAAGACAAATCCCGTTCCAGATTTCGGGCTGTCAGAAGCCTCGGCGGTCAAGCTGGACAATTGGATGTGGACCGTTGGATTAAAACGTCACGAAAAGCGTGTCTCGGAAGCGGTCGAACGTTTGCTCTGCTTCCAGATCGCAGTTAGCTGCCACTTTGTTTCCGCTGCGTTCCACGTACGCTTTTGCGTTACTACCTACAAGAAAAACAAAATTTTCTTTTACGTCCGTTCCGTGCGAAAACGATCGTCTTAAACTATGAGCAGCTGGCAGCTGCCTTACCAACCGAAACTTTGATCTCGTTGTTCTAATTTAAGGGAGAGTTTGTATTTTATTAGCCTTTAGTAGAACGTGATATACATTAATAATAAAGAACAACACGATTTTTGCCCGTACAGATGGATTTACTGCTGGTGTCGAGCTTCAGCTGCCTGCTAGGAGAAGTCAGCACGATCGCCAGATAAAGCATAATCTTTAATTCGATTATTAAAGGAAATTTACCAACGAAAAAGTCTAATCAAATTAACTGAAATGAGACATTCCGTAGTCAGATTGGGATTGGCCTAATCAGCTCCCGATAAATATACTCAGTCTCAAATACACTCAATTTTAATCATTATTACACTTATGCGCCGCAGACTCGCAATTGCAGCAAAATACAGAATACTACATATCTGTACTCACTGAGTACATTTTTGGTCGCCTACCGAAAGAGAGAAATCTGTACTATAGTTTATAAGGATACAGTATCTGTACGCGTAGAAAACCATACAACGCACCTTTTTACACAGATTTGGTGACAGGTAAGCTGCTAGTCAACAACCAGCCTATCCATCCTGCGGCTTCGTGCCACCAGTGAAACATGACCTCTCGCCTCTACCCGATAAATGCTTTTCTGTACACTCAAATTGTTACCGCCTAATTTAAACATTTACATCTTGTGTAGTAATCTGCGTATTGAATAGCAATCTTCTTACTGTCAAGTAGCGATTGGCGTGGAAAACCGTGCAAACGTGATGGTTAAATTGGTGAAACGCTGATCTAATAATCGAAGCCTGTAGGCATAGTGGCCAGAATGCATAAAAGGGCTTCGCTAGTCTTCAATTCGTGTTTTGTACAACGTGAAAGTTAAAGTGACCCGGTTAAGCATAATTATCTCTCCAGCACACCATCGAGCCAGGCGCTACTCAACTTTGTTTGTGATTTGTTAGCAAAAAAACCCTCACTGAGTACAAAAAAGGGGCCACGGGCAGACTGTATGTAAGCAATAAAATTGTCTGATGTTCGGACGATAGTGATTTGACGTAAACCATCTTATCGATGGAACATTCAACTCTTACACTAGAATATCCAAGGTTAACTGTATTAGCCTGGCAAGAGAGGCTTCTGCTAGTTTCTGTTGTATGGCTCGGGGTTCAGATAACAGATAAGACTGCTATCTGCATGGAATTTCGGAAAATTTTGTCACGTAAGAATAACTGCCCGAAGGATTACACTAAACCGGGAAGTGCATCCGGAAGTTGTTGTTTTCTTCTAGTACGACTGGGAAAATGATTATCGTGTTTACCAGTGCGGCCAGCAAAAATATTGCATATATAATATAAGCAAGGAATGCCGTCAAGCTTAGGCATACGACCATTCTTAACAATTTTTGCACTGCGCTCTTTATCTAGCTTCAACTTACTACAGTACACTGAGCACAGATTATTTTCTTTTCATTGTGCACACCGAATACTGTTAGCGGTATGTAAAATATGTACATTTCATTGAACTGTACCCACAACTTGTATGACCTTCGCTTTATTGTACAGAAAATATGGAGTTGTTACGCAAGGCCGTCGGAGACAAATGGCAGGTGGATAGCACGGCATCCATGAAGAACATGACCCGGCAAGTGGATACTGAAGAATGGAACAAGTTCGACGAAGACTTCTGTAACAAGATGGACGGCTTCGTTCTGGTGGAGACTCCACAGGAGACCTGGACAAAATTGAGCAGTTGCTGGGTGCCAAAGGCGTCTTCAAATCGCCGCCGGTGATTAAGACATCGCAACAACACTGCGAAAAATGCGGGCGAGAGAACAACTTTCTGGATGTCGTTGCCACCGGACTGAAAGTGCACACGGCGCAGTTTTTTGTGGATGTGTTCACCGGTAAGTATGGACACATTCTAAACACGCAGCAGAGCCAGCGTTGTTTGTGCTACAACTGCGGTCATCTGCTGCCCAAGACGGCAGCCAAGTACTCCAAACCGAAGACAGACGACGGCCACTTCTACAAATGGAGCTGGCCTTTTTAATTACTGCGTACTCAGCTGACTTCTATCCGGTTAACTTGGCGATATTATATTAGAGACCTGCGATATTACCACATCGGAGATTTAATGTCATGCAGTACGGATACAACTGACCCGATCAAGATATTAATTTGTCGTATAAGTGCGTTTCAGTGATTTAAAAAATTGTGCTTTTGCCGTGGAAATTGTCGTTGTGCCGATTTTTGCAGTGTTGTTTAAGTGGCCATGCAATTTCATTCCTTCATGAACATCTTCATTGTTACTGCTTTTCGCTTTCGATGAAATGAACAAGACACTGGTATTCCGTAATTGTGTACTGTAATCCCATCTGACCTTTTATAGCAGTTTTGGTGTCCGCTAGCTTTAATTTGCAAATTCCGTATAATCCATGCTTAGTTACGAGATCCGGTCAGTTGTACTGATTCATATCTTGCATATCTGGGATCTGGTTGTAGAAACAGCGCTATATCAGAAACTGTCCTTAACTTTCTCACCTCGTACTTCAACTATAATAACGGATTTTAATACCTTTTAGAATTTTTTTTAACCGTTTTCCTGAACATTACGGTAAAATAGAAATAGCACTACCTAAGTAGAGGATGACCGAAAGGCCACGTTTTCCTGCACAAGGCATGTACATCATTTAAACGGCGCCCCCTGCCAGTATCATGTGGACAGATACATGTAGAGTACTCGTACTGAACTTTTAAGTGGCACTACCTTGTGTGTGTCACTAGCTTGATCTTCGAGATCTTTTTACCAGGGTAATCGTTAATTTGTGCTGTGTATTTGTCGAAATGTCTGCGCGCGAAGTACCGCGCATCTAATAGCTGATACCCACAATTTTTCAGCTGAGAAATTTATGAAAGGCTTGTTAAAATTCTTACACAAAAATATAATGGGTGCAGGTTGTTTGTTTCTCTTTCCTTGGGAACAGATACGTTTACAAGTGATGACAAGAGTTTCTGCCATATACAGGTATTAATCGGAAGTCGACTGAAGCCATCATTTATCTCATCAGTTTTTGTCCTCCGTCATCAACGATGACAAATCCCACTTCAGATCCCGGGCCCTGGGAAGGCCCGGTGGCCAAGCTGGACAATTTGCACCGCGTACACCATTGCACTGAAACGTCGCAAAGAGTGTATCGCGGATGCTGATGAGCTTTTGCTGTGGTGTTTGATCACAGTATAACCCAATTTCATTTCCGCTGCATTCCATGAACGCTTTGGCGTTGCTATAATAAAAACAAATAGAACAGTAGAAGTACTAGTATAGCACATCCGTATAAAAACGATCACTGTACCCAAATGTTCCTTACCAGCAGAAACTCTTGATGATGTCATTATCGCCGTCTTCTCCCTTGGCTGGGTTCGTGAACGCTAGGTTAGTCGCTTTATAAGCACATGCCAGCGATTTCGTTCCTTCGGTTTGATTGAGTGTTTTGACACAGCCAAGCAGAGTGCGTACAGTGTTGCCAAAAGTAGACCTATTGCACGCCCTGTCCAGCAGCGGTAGGCCTTTGACCATGGCTTCGTGCAGTACCGCCATTGCTCCTTCCTTGCAGGGTCGTGATACTTCTTTAACACAAGTAACAACCTCCCGTGCGATTCTAAAATTGGACTCATTATGCACACGAGTACATATAAATTTCATTTTATGCGAGGCATCTTTACTCAGATTGCAAAGGAAACTTACTGGCATAGGCTGCTGAGTGCGGTGTCCGTAACTAGGGAAACATCTGTCAGCTCCTGGCCGTCCGACGTGAATGACCGTAGTGCCAAAGGAAAAGAGCACGCTGCGACTCCGCGTACATTGGCAAGAGTGCACTTTTCCGTCGCTCTGGCCGCACAAATGCCCGTCATCAGCAGGACAGCAGCACACTTTGCCAGTAGATACATTTTTCGGTTTAACTAACAAGTGACAAATTAAACAGACATGAACTTGGATGACGAGTGTATCCTGCAATACTATTCTTAGATATTGTAGATATATGCGAAGCCGTTGAATTTTTTTATTCACTTGTCAGGACTGTAGCGTAAAAAAATAGCAGAAAAAATTATCCTTTTCCAGGTAGCGATAATCTTATTCTTGGCATCAAAAGTGCTACGATAGCCGATCAGGTTGAACGATTGTTTTGTAAGATAATGTTTTCTCTTATACCTTCAAGCTGTTTCTAGCAACTCGTACCGTTTGTTAACACCGGATCGTAAATGCACAGTCGGTATTTGCTGCCGACAACAGGTTTTATTTCGGACATACAAGACTCATCCTAGTTCGAGAAATTCTTATGCAGTGCTAAGCAGAAAATCTAAGACACACGTATTTACTGCATATTCCGAGTGCCAAAGTTTAAGCTTTAGGAGAAAATGCGTCCACCTTTTTTGCAAATAAACCAGTGAGTCAATGACAGTTCAAGCTGCATTTGATTCAACAATCAAGTCAATCCCGAGCTAACAATAAGGCACTGCCTAAAATGGCTATACATGTACATACATTGATAACCGATGTACAGATTTACGAGACTCCTCGTATTCAGAGTGATATATAGCAATAAAATTGAACAGCGATACGAGTTGAAAAAAAAGTACAGAAATACAGTGATAGAAAACCGTACAGCAGAGCAACAACATTTGAATTATGCTTTTTTTCACAGTGATGGGCGACCGGACAGTTAGTCTATCCATCATGCGGCTTCGAGTAGCAGCTAGGGCTCAGATGCGGTTTGGCTTTGATGGTAAAATTGCTGTTCTATGCAATCAAAGGTTGGCACCAAATTTATTAACATTTGTACTTAAGTTTTTAGCATAATAATCTTTGTACTTGGGTAATAATTTTCCTTCTGTCGTGAAAATCACTCACGTCGAGCCAACTTGAAGAATATATTAATTGGCAAAGCGAAACCCCCTAATCAAAACTTGTTGACTGTAAGTAATAAATTAATTCTCCGATATTCGTATTGGCTTATGTGTGATTTGACGTAAAACCTCTTATCGATGAAACATTCAGCACAATGAAACCGGCTTACTGTGAACAACATATTGCCGGATCGTCAAATACTCGTACGTCATTCATTCCTTAAACCTCCAAACTTTACTGTATGGCAGGAGCGTTTTCTGCTGATTTCCATATAATTATAACGTATTCGAAATGCCTACATATACAAGCATCCGGGTAAATTTCTGGATCCTTTGTAATGATAATATCGTTGTATACAAGCAATAAAGAGCTACCCGAGCAATTACCGGCAAACTTATGGCTCGAAGTTCAGATAACAGATAGCTACGCGGCTATTTGAATAAAAGTTTCGGAAAATTTTGTTGCTACACAGAATAACTGTTAGATTGATTATACTAAACCGGGAACTGTATCCGGAAGTGATTATTTACATCTCGTACGGTGATAAACTTAATTACTGTGTATATCAGTGCGGCCCGCAAAAACATTGTATATAAACATCAAATGCTGACAAGCTTCGATATAGAAACTTTTCTAATACTCTCTGTACCTAACCAAAATACAGTCAATCGTAGATACTTTCTTTCCTTTTGTACGCCCACAACCATTAGAAGGTATGTAGAAATAGTTATACAAGACTAGAATATATCCCACAACTTTCATAACCTTCCTTTTTCTGTTTTCGCACAGAAAATATGGAACTGTTACGCAAGGCCGTTGGAGACAAATGGCAGATGGATAGCACGGCATCCATGAAGAACATGACCCGGCAAGTGGACACTGCAGAATGGAACAAGTTTGACGAAGACTTCTGCAACAACATGGACGGCTTCGTTCTGGTGGAGACTCCACAGGAAGACCTGGATAAAATTGAGCAGTTGCTGGGTGCCAAAGGCGTCTTCAAATCGCCGCCGATGATTAAGACATCGCAACAACACTGCGAAAAATGCGGGCGAGAGAACAACTTTCTGGATGTCGTTGCCACCGGACTGAAAGTGCACACGGCGCAGTTTTTGGTGGATGTGTTCACCGGTAAGTATGGACACATTCTAAACACGCAGCAGAGCCAGCGTTGTTTGTGCTACAACTGCGGTCATCTGCTGCCCAAGACGGCAGCCAAGTACTCCAAACCGAAGACAGACGACGGCCACTTCTACAAATGGAGCTGGCCTTTTTAATTAACTCTGCTGACCTATACTCGCTAACATTGCTTCCGTCCGCGATATTTTTCTATGATAAATTTAATGCCATGCATTACAATTCGCCCAACCAAGATATTACTTTATACAAAGTACATATAAATGCTTTTTTAGTGATTTAAATGATAATGCTTTTGCCATGTTAAACTGTCGTTGTTCAAATATGGCCGTTAATGTGATTCCAACTCGTACACTTTCATTATCGCTACTTTTCGCTGTACTTGAATAGACTGAATAAAACATCGGTAATCCATAATTCTGGGACTAAGTTCCCATTGTCTCTTTGACAGTTACACTGTTACTGTGCAAACATGGTTTTGCATTACCGAATAGAACCAGCACTACTTAAAAAATTGTCTAAACTGCGCAAGTCTCGTACTATACTTCCACAAGAGTAAAGTTGTGCCAGGTACTATTAATCATCATAATATTATACTTTGACTTTCTGACGGTGAGTTCTTTTGACCAAGATGTGAGCAGCAGCAAGTATTGTGATGGCTTGGTTAAGCTAGATTACAAAGACAAAGGCTGAAAGAAAACATCGTTATTGCCACAAAACTGATACCACTATCTCCAGTTCAGCTACCAGGAGAAAGAATAAACAATATTTTTATCAATGCAAATGTACCCGGAACGGCTGAAATTCGATAAACATTCGGTATACTCCTACATGCATCATGCATGTAGAGTCTATGTAATACTGTGTATCAATTTATGTACAACGCTCGTCGTAAGGTTGTGTTTTATTATCTCTTTATTCGGGCAATAGCCTATTAACAGAACAGCAAGCCTGCGCTGGTAGATACTAATTAAAGATTCCGAATTTACACATTGAAGAAACAACCAAAATCATTACTGTCATTGTGTTTTTTTTTGGGTTGTGTTTTTCATTAGTAGTTTTATGGCCATCTGTTTGACTGGTTACTAGTTCCTGTGGCCATACAATCGAATCAGCATGGATGAAGATACAGACCAAACCGTCCCACCGCCATATCCTGGTGGTAGTACTAGTATCCCGTTGCCATCGCTGCCGGGGATGGGTGGGCTGGTGTCGGTGGATTTCATTCCGGGCTGCATAAAAGAGGGTGGAATGTTTTCGCTGGCGGAATACGAGCCCTTTTCGGCAGTTTTACGAAGGGCCAATGAGTGGTTGGGCAGCTGCCCTACATTACAGTTGAAAAGCTGTGAAACCGTGGAGTTCTTAGCAGCCCACAGCGGAGCACTGTTCAACTATGTGGAATCCGATTATCTGACCGGATCCCACAGCCACAGTGTCCGAGCGCTGCGTTTATGGTTGCAGCCAAGTAAGTCATAATATTTTAGCGTAGTTTATTTATTGAGTTTGTGAGACAACAACCAGTCAATAAGAAAATGCATCCGTCAATATCTGTACCAAATAACCAAATAAGAAAATCAACCATCGAAAACACCCACAACCACTGTCTCTCCGCGGATTAAAAGACCAATTTCGTTTTACTCGTTATCCATCTGTAGCAGCCAAACTCATTCAGATACTACGATGGTGCAGTTTTTCTCTTAAAAATACGTGATTTATGCGAGAATGACGACCGTGATTGCTGTAATTTAGGAACAGATGGCTCTTCCGTTACCCAACAAATTGGTTACTTTAACATCATTCCCGCCGCCAACCTTTTCAACATCAACACCGGCCTCCTCGCCACCGTACGCCAAGTCACCGCCGAACGCTTAGACACCCTGATCGAGCAGACCAACACCATGCTGGTCCGGGAACCCGTCCCCGGCCGCATCGTGACCATTGAAACCGTAGTCCTCCAAGTCAAACCCGACGGGGGAATCGATTCGGATAGCACATCCTGGTTCGGAGTGGGTAACGCTCGTGACACTTTCGTCTGCATGCTGCGCGTGTACTACGAAGCCGGACCACCGCAGTACGAAACCATCGGTGTGGCGGATTTTGTACCGGCTGTCTTGATGGAAGGTGTAGGACTTCTGGGACCGCCTCTACTGGAACCGTATCCACAGGTACTGGCGAAAACCCACCATTGGCTGATGAATCAATCGGATATCCGGGTGACCAACATCCAGACCATGCTGCACAAACAGAAACTGACGGCGCATCTGGATACACTGCGCATGGCCTACACCGAAGATATGCTATCATATTACGTTCGGTATTTACGCGTGGCATTTGTCAAAGTTAATCCACATGCCGTGCCGGGAAGCGGTATTCTGCGACCGGTCAACTTGAATTCGAAATTATTCGCCCCGGCACTGCTGCAGCCACCAAAGTGCTGCGTCAATATGGTTGGAGTTTTTGAAAGCCAGCTGCAGGTTTGTTAGCCTACGTCTTTTTGTGCTAAGCAATGAAGGCTTTATAATTTCCCTTGCAGGTTCGCGAACGAATGGCATACTGGGTGCGAGCGACTGGCGCCAGGGTCATCTCGGTAGAAACCTTTCCCATGCGATTCGTCACGGGCCAGGAAAGTAGGGAAGGTTTCGACACCATGCATACTTCAAACTTGGTCATCATTCGCAATGGGATCGCCTCAAAAGCTATCGAAAGATATTTGATTCTGTACCGGGTGTATCTGGATGGAGTGTATCCTGACCCGCCCGGATACACCGAAACTGGCATCGATGTGGCTACGTACAGACAGTATCAAGCAGATGCCTGCACGATCTTGTAAACTGAGAATATTTAATTTTTTGGCTAACTGGACTGTGCCCTTAACAGATATTCGATTTTTGGGCATTATATAACACAGCATAAGCGCCTGTTGCGTTGCAGTGTTGTATTACGGCAGTCAATAATCTGCGGTCTAATGAAATATTATTCTTTAAAAAAGAGGCAAAAGACAATATTTTCTACGAGAAACATGAAGACATATTAAACTGTTTTTAAACCATGACCGCTCGCAGTTCAGTTCATATACTTTTAATAGGCTGTAATTGACTTTTGATTGGAGGATATGCGCCTGCTCTTTGGGAGCATGCATGCACGGATGCACCCGAAAAATTTTCGGATAACAGTAACAGTGACGATTATCGTTATTTTTATCTTTTAAATTTTATACTTTTAGTTAGCAGACTTTTAAGAATGGGAACTGGTTACTGTTCATCAGTAAGCACGATATTGGCAGAAACCGATTTCGTCTCCTCCCGATGCATCAGCGACATTAAATCCCACTTCAGGCCTCCGCTAGGCAGTCCCGGTGGCCAGGCCGGGCAGTCTGCACCGCGTGGGCCGTTGCATTTATAAACGTCGAAGAGCGCATCTCTGACCATACCGAACACCTGCTGTGCTTCTTGATCGCAGTGATCAGCCATCTCGCTCCCGCTGCACGCAATGTACGCTTTTGCATTACTGGAAAAATATAAAGAGCATGCAGAAATAAGTGAAATTTGTTACGGACAAAGTTCAGTAAAAATAGCAACTTCGTGAAATACAAATTTATACTACTACAGTGCAAGATCTGTAACTCCAACAAGTTTATAGCTAGTTCGCTTACCAGCAGAAACTTTTGATAATGTCATTGTCACCGTTGCTCCCTTTCGGCATGTTTGTCAAGGCCTGATTGGCAGCTTTATGAGCACATGCCAGTGCTTTGGTTTCTTCCGTCTGATTGAGCTTTCTGACACAGCGGAGCAGAGTGCGTACATTTTTCCCGAAATCAGAGGAATCGCACGCCCCCAACAACGCTTCAGCAGGGGTCATGGCTTCATGCAAAACCGCCATGGCACCTTCGGTACAGGGTCGGGACACTTCCTTCTGACACGTTACAACGTCGCGTACAACTCTGCAATAAAACCAAACTGAACATCAAATAGATTTAACTTATTGGAAACTGCAATACACGAAAATTAGATGAGTTTACTGGCAGAATGCGGTAAGCTGAGCGTCTGTGACGTCTTCGTAGTTTGCCGATGGAACGGACCACTGCAGCAAGGGAAACGCGCACGCTGCAACACCGCGCGCGTTTTTTGCTGTGCAGTTGCGATTTGCCGCGGTTACCGGAAGGGGACCTAGTACTGCAACTGCGATGGCAGTGAAAACTAATAACAAAAGCATTTTTAGGTTTAGAGAAATTAAAGTGGTTAACTGAAGACGTGCAGAACTTTCAAGACGGTTGCATGCGCAGTAGCCACTAGCCAGTGCTCTTGCTCACTATGCGTTAAATAACACTGGAACTGTTTGCTAATTCTAACTTGTATATACGTGGAACTTTTTAACTGACGATCTGATAATGCGCTCGAAGCATAAAAATTGCAGTTCAAGTTTAATGATTGGTTATGAGATAAAACGGCTGCACGTACTGGCCGCTCTGAGTGTTGCTGTTTCTGGTTAATTTTTCCGGACATTAGTAGGTCGTTGGTAGTAAATTACCTGCCAGTGCCCACAACGAGGTCAGTTCTTGGCAAACTTACGCCAGTCCGCATTAGTTAATGGGCGCAGTATCAAGTAATCTTGTACAAATCAAAAAGTATTGAAAATTTACGAGAAAAGGAGCGGTAAGGAAGTGTGCAGTACTTGCCAACAATACATGAAGCCACCGGCGATGAGTTGCGCTGCATCGATAGAAGTACTAGTGCACGTTCTTATTCAGTAAATTGACAACTCAGTTTATTCGCTGCAAAAGCGGGATCATTAACATGTAAATATTAAATTTACAGCGACCTAAGTCTACCTGCGGAAATCAGAATAGAAAAGTCAAAAGAAGTAAGCTGCATGTTGCTTGCATTAAAAACAGCCGTTTTATATGGAGGGGCGACAGTTTATCATTAGAATCCTTTCTTGGTCATCAACGCCCTAGTTTCCTCATCAATCAGAAGCGATGTCACATCCCAGTCTAGGCGTCCACTGGGTAATCCTGGCGTCCAAGCCTGACAATTCGCACCGCGGGGGCCGTTGCACTGAAAGGCCTTAAAGAGCTTGTCTCGGATGTTGCCGAATATTTCCTCTGCTTCTTGGTCACAGTTATCAGCCAATTCGCTCCCGCTGCATACCTCATATTCCTTAGCATTACTAAAATGAAAAAGAATTTCAATAATGCGCAGTCACACAACCGTTCAACTGTCAGCGAATAGCTTACCAGCAGAAACCTTTGCTGACGTCATCGTTTTCCATATTCGTCATTATCCGATTTGCGGCTTTATAGGCACACGGCAGCGTCTTGGTTCCTGCTGTCTGGTTCAGCTTTTTGACGCAGCGAAGCAGAGTGCGTACATTATTGCCGAAGTCAGGCCGAGCACATGCATTCTCCAGTAGTGGTGCGCCAGTGGTCATCGCTTCGTGCAAGCTAGCCATAGCTCCTTCCGTGCAGGGTTGTGATGTTTCCTTAACACATCTGACAACGCCCCGTGCGATTCTGCAATTGGATTGTAAAATCATGAGTAACATTGTGAGCTGCACATTCAAAGAAGAATTACTGGCACAGGGAGGCGAGCTGACTGTCCGTAATCAACGCAACATCCGCCAGTGGCTGTCCGTGATTAATGGAGAAGGACCATTGTACCAATGGAAACGTGCACTCTGCAATACCCCGCACGTGGGCTATCGTACATTCGCCGGACGCCATGGCCGCCAATGCACCGGTTACGGCGACGAAGACGACAAAAATATTTGAGGAAGGGCGCATGTTCGAATATCGATGGTTACTGCAGTAATACAGACTCTGTATTTACAGCAACTTGGCGTAGCGGCCAACGTGTGTGTAAACTGTGTAATGGAGAAAGTTGAAATCTGCTTAAGGATTGTACAACATGTTCAAAATTATAACCAGATTGGCTTTTTCGGCTTCGAGTTAATTCGCTCCAGGCATGAGGAGCGCCACGATGAAAGTCAAAGTTTAACGATGTGTTTCGAGATAAAGCGTATATATTGTACTATATACTGTATATATGCAGCTCAACATTTACTGCGATTCAGACTGGTAATACTTAGGATTGATTAGTTTTTGATACGGGTGCTAACTGTTGCTTGCTGACAGAAAGTCCAAAAATCATTCGGGCGAATGATTGCTGTAATATGTTAATTAATCTGTATATGTGCCCCAATATTATAGCCAATTAGCGTATCATTTGTGTGCACGATAAGTAATAATCTTGTAAAACGTGTCCTGTTTGGCACAAATTAGCTATAGTCTATAGAGACCAGCCAGCCTGTTAAAACTGGTCATCGGAAAAAGGAAAGCTGATTCTTTCTTTTCGAATGTTCGGATAATTTTAATAATTCCTCGGCTTACTGCGGCCGTAGCGTCGTACTCGTAGGCCTTGATACTCTGAGCCTGCTCTGTTGTCCGCATCTGTTCGTGTAAAATGTACTGTATAAATGCAAGTTTGTTACCTTTTCAGTCTTAAATAAATGCTGACTAATTTCAGTCTTACATGGTGTCGCGACTACAGTTGCAATTTTACGGCAGGTCAATGTTTTAGTACCGGTGTTTCTGGCTCGTTCTCTTGCTGAATATATCTGTACAGTACCGCACCCACCAAAACGCGGTGTAGGTGGTAAAGTAAAAGGAAGATCGCAGTTGCACGAACAGCGATGTTATGTTCTGTAATTCCGTATCTGTAGTCCCATGCATTCAAGCGTTTGGCGTAGGTCAGTGAGCAAATGGTTTATGCATTTGTTCTTCTTTAATTTGCTGCCTCGTTACCAGTTGTCGTACATTTTTTCCACATAACTGATGCCCGATAAACAGCCAAACAAATCTAATTTAAAAGCAAAGCCTTCATCAACGGGTTTCTGAATTTAAAAAATTTAACTGTTTTCTGTTTCCTAAGACTGTTTAAACGGTTAAAATAGGTTGGTTTTTCTGTACCTGACCCTGGCTGAATAAAAAGTAAGGTCTGATCACCTTTTCGGCACCCGCTACCTTACCGTGCAACCTGCAAGCACTACTTGACCTTCGTTATGGACTTACAGTACTAGCTCATACCCGCTCATACGCACAGCGCTGTCGGCTGTGGGTGCTACTGTAATAATTGCGCTATTACTGAAGTCAATTGTAATTCAGCTTCTCTGTTGCAAAAGCGGGATTTTTTTTTACTAGCCAATGAGTAAGCCAACATCAACTTCGCGACAGCAACTAGTAAGTTGATTTTTATAATACTACGTAAATTTCCATAAAATGATTATAAGCAATCAGCGGGATTGTCTCTAGACATCAGAAACAGGCATTCTCATGGTCTCATCATTAACGACGTTAGATCCCACTTGAGATGGCCGCTGGGCAATCCCGCTTGCCAAACCGGACAGTTCGCACCACGTGGGCCGTTACACTGGAAAGCCAGGAATAGTGCGCCCCAGATGTTGCCAAATATCTGCTGCGCTTCCTGGTCGCAGTTATTAGCCAATTGGTTCCGAATGCAGGTCTGGTATGCTTTAGCATTGCTAAAAATGCAAAACGCTTTTGGCTACACATTCACGAAACCGTGTTAACGCCAGGTCCAATAAATTACCAGCAAAAGCTTTTAATAAAATCCGCGTCTTTCTTTTTCGACATGATTAGGTTAGCGGCTTTAAAGGCACAAGGCAGTGTCTTGGTCCCTGTTGTCTCATTCAGCTTTTTAGCACAGGACAGCAGAGTGCGTATTTTATTGCCCAAATCAGATCAGGTCTAGCGCACGGCCTTTTTCCAAACGCGGTTCACCAATGGTCATCGCTTCGTGGAAGCTAACCATATATGATGGTGGATCTAGGAAGAATCCACGGACAGAGACAGAAACGGAATCTATCCTGCAGAGTGAGCAGTGTTGTATATATACTACGAGCTATGCGGAAACGCAAGACACCCGACAATCAACTGCACACTTTATATCCCATTCACATGACACAGCAGAATGCTGCGGGGCTAAAAGAACAGCAAGTTACTCAGACGACGATGGCTAGCAACTGAAGAATCTACCAGATCGAAGAGCTGGTAGATGGAGAAAATCACTAGCAAAAACAGCAAAACAACTTAGCACCCGCACCAGTGCGGGTGTGCGGGGAGGCCACTCCTCCTCTCACATATTTCCGTACAGGGTTGCGCTGCTTCCTTGATACATTTACAGCTTAGGACGAAATGGTCGTCTAATGCTAGATCCAGAATGGATCCAGGGACGGAGACAGAAACGGAATCTATCCCGTGGAGTGAGCAATACGATCTGGATTGCGAGCTATGCGGAAACACAAAACGTCGCACCGTAATCGCTGACTTTAATAATATTGAAAGTCTGGATAACAGAAAATCAACACTGATCGGCACAGCTCGATCGTAAAACGTGGAGCCAATTCCACACTGTGCAATACTGTGCAGCACGTGCTAAGCCGCACCCACTAGCCAATCAGAGACGAGACACAACACAGACACGTAATCCATGGCGAGTAGCGTCACGGACGTGAACGCTAGTGAACCCCCGCTCACATGCCTCTGGGGGGATGCCGAGCTCCGTTGAGGCTGGACACACTCCCGAATCCACGAAAAGACGGCGGTCGCCGGTGTCTGTGCGTGCTCAAAAACATCAAATTCTCTTATTCCTTTTTATCACATCAATTCCATAAGGCACAATTCCATTTAACAAGATGTGAATAAAGAGATCCATTTAGAAAAATACTATCATTTAACAGATCAACAGTTATAAGATCAACAGAAGTATTAATCAAAATGTAGACTAGGATCCTCCATTTCTGACTCATAAAGGTCACAGGTCCTGTCCACCGTTTCCGCACTTTGGCCCATTTCGCTCTATTGAGCAATTCCGCGCATCCATAGTGCGACTTTCATCACAATCCGCTTGAGAATCAGGTGCGTATCAAGTACGACTTAGGAATACTGCTTCTTCTTTGGAATAAGGTGCGTATCAATTGTACGACTCCAAAATGAGATCCAATAAAGGTCATGGAGGGACGTCATGTAGACAAGCGTAGTTCGCTTCCTCCCTGATTGGTCATCTTCTGTCGAGATGATCCGTTGAGATGTGCGACTCGTTTTGGGTTAGTGGTCCCAAAAAGGTCATGCGACTTGAATTCCAATGCGGTGACTCTGTTGGGCGGTAATGATCCCAAAGGTCATCCAACTTCTCTTCAAACTTCAATTAAAGGTCATGGAGGAACTCAGCCAGTTTTCTGCGGCTTCAAGCACTTCTTTGCTTGCCTCCCTGGTAAAACTTTTGGTTTGACCTTTCCGTCGCACATCCAACTTTAATATGCCTCGAGCGGCCAGAGTGCCGGCAAAGTTTACCGTAACATCTCTGATGGGGCCGGCTAACTACCGCATTAAATTTACCTCACGACGCTTCCACTTTTAATCTTTGACTTTTGTTCGCCGCTTGTGGCCCAACTTCGGTACGAGAGATCCGGCTTGGTTGCCGCTATTTCTCTCGTTGATTTTTAACACTGGGTCGCTCGGAGAGATTGCCGGCATAGTTTACCGTAGCAACTCTAATGAGGCCGGCTGACTGCCGCATCAAGTTTACCTCATTAATATTTCCACCTGTTGTCTTTCTCTTTTTCGCCGCTTGTGGCCCACTTTCGTATTCAAGAGATCCGGCTTGATTACCGTAGTTTCTCTTGCCAATTTATAACATTGAATCGCTTAAGGAGGAGAGCCGGCTAACTGCCGTAGCAACTCCCTTGGGGCCGGCTTTATAGACCGAATCAATTTCAACCCCAATCGCTGCTCCACATGATTTCTTTATCCTTTGCGGTTCTGTGCTATAAATGCTGAAAACAACAAATACACAAATACAGTTTATAGTAATATGTCATGTCGCCCTTATATACCACACCATGTTTCATTTTTGTGACGTACCGACATATGCCGTAGACGCCCTTTTAATAGTGTGATCCTAACGATCAACACTATTCCGTTTCATTTGAGTCGCCGTCGCCATCGCTTGGCGGGCGCCTCTTAGCGTTTTCCGGTTGATTACGGTCGGACGTTCGGTCAACTGGTTCCGTGGAATCAACTGCCATGACCTTTTCCGGGTCAACTTCTCGCTGACCGCGACCTTTCCCTTGGCGACTGCGTTTAACCGCCTCTACCCGATGGCGTGCGTCATTTTCTTCCAACCGCAGTCTTCGATTGTTGGGGTCATCTGCTAGTCGACGCTGTACATCGGCGAGATTCTCCGGAGCTGCTGGTTTCGTAGACCACGTCGTCCAATCTGGTTAGGAGCGCGTTCTGGGCGCCGATCACTTTTCTTCACAAGGAATTCATCAATGTACGTTTCAACTCCGTCCACTGGTTCGACGTAGTCACTTCCCATGGTGTCTTTGATCTTGTTGATCCTCTCTTCAACTTGGGAGGCATGTCGTTGTGTAAGATTGCCCTTTTCCATTCGTATTTTGCACTTTTTCAGCGCCTTTCTTGCCGTATGGGCTATCCCGACATGTTCCATGGGTTCTCCCAATTTCGCCACATGCGGTCGAAAGAGCGGTGGGATATCATCTTTCATGGTATTAGATACCAACTGATTCTGTGTCTTATAATGTGCCAATCTCGCAGCGAAAACCTTTTGCCCCATCCTTCTTGCGGCATGGTCTTTAGGATCCACTTGTAATCCGATCGATGCTCTTGCTGCGAGCAACTTGAAGGCTGGATTCACGTGTCGTAAAACAAACTGAGCCACATATTCTTGTCGTTCGGGATAGTCTCTATAATAGAATTGTGTCATCCCGACTGGGTCAGTCGTATCCAGTGGCACGTCCAACAAATTCAAATCCAGCAGACTATGTAATCCGTTTCGTCGGACAGGGAGGTAACAATCCCTTACTGAATCGCGGGGGATGTATAATCGACGGAAACTTCCTTGTTCCACTCCCTCTCTAATTTCTTTCGCGTAGCCCGAATCGAATAAGAATTGGCGAAGCTGATTCAGGATCGTGTGAATCTTATTCGCATCCGCCGAATCGTCTTCAATCCCCATGTATCGGCAAATTTCCATCTTCTGTTCATCGGTATCTCTCATATCATATTCCATATCGATTGTGTCGGGGTGTCGATTATTGAATCGTGAAGTCGTTCGCCGGTCGCGTTCCTCCGGTTCGCGCTGACCTTCTTGTTCACGTCGTCCGCTCTGCGGCGTTTCGTTACCCGTCGATGTGGACGGTTGAAGGTCACTGTCAAGGACCACGTTTCTTCGGTGTATCACGTTCTCTTGGGACGCTTCTGCGACTGAACTGGCTCCTTCCATCGGGTCATCTTCTTGAGCAGCGCTAATGATTGGATTCACCACATGGACCGTTGACTCCATTCTCTGATACTTCGGGGGTGAATCTTCCCTTTCTGCGCTCGATGACCTTTTACTTGCGCCAGATTCAAAACCCGCATAATACTTGGCTCTTTCCTGCCATCGTTTATCCTGTGGGTCTGGCGTTCTAATTCGCGTGTGTTCGCGTCTTTTATCCCATGACCTTTCAGGTGTTGACATTCTAACATTGCGGTTGCGGAATCCAACTTCCAACGGCACCTGATGACCTTTCTTGTCAGGCTCTGTACGGTACGTCTCCGCACGCCATTGCTCTTCACGTCCTCTTGTCGCGGCCAAAATCTTTGCCGTATCGATTTTCCGCTGAATACTCGTCTCGGTAATCTCGTTTCCATGGCGTACCCAGCCTCTTCCGCCACGATAATCGCGATCACGGGAACGTTCGCGTGACCTTTCGCTGCGGTAATCACGTGTCCTTTAACGGGAGTATTCACGTGACCTTTCATTTCGTCGTTCAGAAGTTCGTTCGTGTTCGCGTGAATGTCCGCGTGACCTTTCTCTATGCGGAGGCGAACGAGGTCGTGTAAACCCATCATCTCGTCTGAATCCTCTAAGCGCCTGTAGGACATTGCTCTCGTTCTGACGGGATTTGCGCAGCTCCTCCATACGTTCTTCAACTGCCTTCTTTATGTATGGTGCTGGAGCGAAACCCTTCTGCAGTCTCAACTTTTCCCGTAACAGCGCATCAAATAAGTCCTGTTGCATGGCCGCCGGATCGCTTGTCAGCGTATCGATCTGAATGATGAGCGACTGGCGTATCAGCTGTGCTTCGTCTTCGTTGAGGCTGGCTGTCGCTACAGTCGAACTCGACGGACTGGGCAGCGCCTCTCGTGCGGCCTGTTCGCTCGCCTTTTGATTCGCCGCATTGATCTTCGCCCGGAGTTCATCCTCCAGCTGTTGCCGCCGCATCTTCTCTTGATCTTCCTCGAACTTCTTCCGGTATGCGTCCGTCTGTGGGCATTTCAATGGCTCCAAAGTCTCGTCCCAACCACTTTCGTTATTCTGGATCGCTTCTCGGTAACGATCCTCGAGGAGCATTCGCTCTTCTACTGGGATGCTGCCATAATTCCTCGCGTTGATGAGGTTTCTAAAAACGTCCAAGTTCCCTCGTTTAGCTTCCATGATCCCAACGAGTGAAACAATGTGGCGGTCCCCCAAGTTGTGAACGCATGTGTAGCACGGGAACTTCTTATCAACCTTTCTGTTATTCCGTAAACAGTCCGGACACTTTGGGTTGTAGCCCGTAGATCTGTTTATCTCTGATGCGGGTCCTGAGCTTTTAGGAGTGGCTTGACCTTTCTGTGCCATCTTCTCCGTTTTAAATCTGCAATCAAAAACAATCCATCATAGTAACCTTTCCACGTTAATCTTTTCCATCTTATCCATTATCTAGGCTTCTCTAGCATTTTTACGCCTATTCCGTTACTGAGCTGAGACTTTCCTAGCTCCTGCTGCCCTTTCTATCACTGTAACGTGGTGACCTTTCTCACGTTATCAGCACTTTCTGACTACTGTGACCTTTTTTATTAGTCTTATCGCCGCTACTTCTCGAGTTGACCTTTTCGCTTTCAATTTCCCGTAAAACTTTTCTCTTTCGTTTTTAACTATTTTATGCTTTTTCTGTAATATGCAGGGTTCATTACTCGCTGCATATTACACTCGTCCCCTTCATTCAGACTCTTTCGCCGGCGGGTTATACGGTTTGAAGTCCACTCGGCCGTCCTTGTTAATATGCAGTGCATTCTCCGCGATCAGAGCTTCAACAGCGTTTTTGATCCACTCTTTATCATTTTCAATGTTCAACTCTCCCAGTTCGTAATGGACGGCCATGAAGTTCGAGAGGTCATTCCATGACGCTCCATTGGTACCGCCAATGGCGTCCAAAGCCACATCTGTGATGGCTATCTTCCAGGCCTCCAGCTCCATTTTAAGTCTGGGTGTGCGGTCCGTGCCCTGTTTCGGAAGGTAGTAAATAACTTTGTTGTCCTTGTTATATTTGCATCCCAACTTTCCGTCCTTATACGCTCGTTTCAGGACCCGCTCACTCATGCTGAGTGACGATCTTCCTTTCGAATTTTCGGCGACTTGTCTCTTCAATTCCGTCCCGAGCCTCTCGTGTTCTCTGGTGATCTGAATCGCCGCCTGGACTTCGTTCCATGTTCGGTTATTCACGTCCAACGGTGCTCCTAACGTGTAATCTGTCGCTTCCTTTATACTGGTGGTTTCTGTTTTCTGGGGGGATAATGCCGAGTCCGTTGGGTCAGTTGTCTCCTTTTCATCAATCCTCAATTTTGCCAGCGAGCCAGATGATGACTGCGCCGATTTCGGTTCATCAGCTTTCTCCTTCTGTGGTAAAGTCTCGTGACCTCCCACGTCGCCTGTCGACTTCGAGCGTTCTTTCTCAAAGACCTCCTTCAATGGTGCGAACAATGATTTCTGATACACTTGTCGCGCGGAGGCTGCTTCTGCTTCTGCCGCTGCCTTGTCCATCGGGAGCATGACCTTTTCTTTCTCCCGTTTTTCTGAAGCCCCGTGACCTTTCGGTTGAATTTCTTCCGTCGCAGTTCCAGATGTCTCTTGACCTTTAGATTGTTTATCTTGCGCTGTCGCTGGTGTCGTGGTATCATCGCCACTTTCTTCCGATTCGGAATCCATGGGTCCCTTCTTTTTCGACACTTTCGGTGCTTGTGCTTTAACCCGTACGGTTCCTTCCTCAGCTGTTAACTGCGCGATCCGATTCAATATGGGAGTTGTCGGGTCTCCACTCGATGGCACCCTTTCCATCTCCTGACTGTCGGACATGTTACAACGGTTTTGTTTTTCCGGCGGTATCAGGCCTACTCTCGTATATCGGATCGGATATCCTTGATGTGCGTTCGTTGTAGCAAGGATGTTCTGTTTTATCATCCTCGGCAACGCGCGTTCAGTGGCCGTATCGATTTCCTTTATCATCCCTTTTCCGTCATTCCAAACAGCGTTGATATATTGGCTGATCCGGTGACTCGTTGACCCTAACGGGCTTGTCATTCCCGCGATTGCCCTTTCCACTCGCATTGAGCTATCTTCATTTGGAGTCGTCAGCGACTTGTCCAAACTTGACGGTCTGAACAGTTTAGCCTTATACGCGAAATTCGGATGTTTCTGGAGAAGTTTTCCCGCGTTCCGAGCGTATTCCAGTACCACATCGAACTTCTGTTTGGTGAAGCTGCGGTGCATTTCTTTTCTCAGGTATTTCTTTAAGCCCGTTCTGAATTTTGACGTTACTGATGTGGTTCTTATTCGTGTAAAGTTCTTCTCCGCTCCATTGAACGCATCAATAATTTCGTCAATCGTGGTCATATTATCACTGTCCGGGTCTTCAAATTCTGCTTCATCTCCTGAATAATCAAGTTCACTGTCACCGTCCGGTTCGATGTAAGTGGCCATTGCCAATGCGTCGATTTTCATGGCCTCTTTTCCTTTCTTTTTCAGCTTTGCGGGTTCGCTCTTTGCTTTTTTCCCTTTTTCCAGAACCTCCGCTAGGCTTCTTGGTTCTGTAGTTCTCGATCGAGTCGTTTTCGGGTCCGTGTGTGACCTCGCGCTAACCGTCGAAGTACTTGGAAGGCTCACTTCCGATGCTTCTGATTCACGGGACGTCTCCCGTTTCGCTTTCTCCCGCATTCCTTTCTCCCTGCGTTTTTTCGTAGTGGATGCCAAGATGACGACTGGAACAATCTGTTTCACAGCTATGACCTTTCCTTTGGATGTTGACGGCTCGGGCTCGGTGACCTTTGACTTCGATGTAGCCGGTTCAATGACAAATTTCTTTGGGATTATAGGTGTCGGTGACCTTTCCCCAACTTCGGCGACTGATTCCTCCAGTATTTCGACATCGTGAGAGGGCGGTTCGTCTTTTTCCTTCCTCTCTCCTTTTTCCTCCGGGTGCTTGTGCTCTCGCTTTCATCACCGCTCTTTTTTTTCTTATCTTCATCTTCCTTTCGTTTCTTTATAAAGTCACCTTTCTTAGCCCTTTCACGGTTCATGGCTTCATCCAGTTTAGCCGTTTTCCTCGGTTTAACGACCACTTTCGGAGGCTGATTATCTTCCTCGGCCATGTCGTCGTCTTCATCGGCCTGTTCCTCTGCCGAATCATCGTTAGCTTCCTCCTCTTCTGATTCGTCCTGTTTCGATGGTCTCTGGGTACTCTCCGTTCCTGCCTCTTCGGCTACGGAGGCCTCTGCCATTTCTCCGGCTCCACTTTCTTGTGCCGGGTGTTGGGCCTGACTTTCCAAATGTGGTGTTTCTTTAGCCGGTGCCTGTGTAACGATCTCCCACAGGGGATTTTTCTTCGCGTCATAAAACACCGTTTTATACGCTCCGTTTTCCATCTTTCTTGTGAGTCGAAAATGGGCTTCGTCTATCTCCGCTCGATGTCGCATCATGCTGATCAGCGTGTTCGCTTGAATCAAAGGATCTTGACGTTCACTTACTGGTATCAGGTTCCACAGCTGTTCTAGTGCTGCCCGATTGGCGTGTTCGGCGCTCTCTTCCGACACATCCCATGGAGCGTATGGAATCGGATCCCCTGTGATCGGGTCGACGATTACTGCGGTCAAACAATCCGTTGTTCCATCGCCGAAGTGGAGTGTCAGCGTCACTTTTCTGCACGTTCCATCGGTATATTTCAGGGTCGACTCATAATCGTCTAATGTTCGCTTGCTCGGGTCTGGGTCTGCTGTTGATTTCGGCCGAATTCTCTCTTTCGTCAGCAATTTCCCGTCCACTGTGTATGTGTATGCCAGGTGGTCGTCATTTGTACCCACTTTAATGCGGATCCATGCGTTTTCTTCGACCGCAACTTTGGACACCACGTGCTTCATCATCTGAATGAGGACTCTCGGATTATGACGTTCCTCCGGAGGAATGAACTGTAGCGCCTCATTGACTTCTGTCTTTGACCTTTCCCCAATCTCGGTTTTAACTGATTTATCCGCTAAAGGGTTGTACGATTCGATCTCTTTATTCGTTGCTTTATCGACTATCCGAGCGGTGACCTTTCGTTCGTTATGATCCGTTCCAGTGTATTTAACTGTAAAAGTCCGGCACTTCGGAAATCGAACTGAAGCAGCTTCTGGGTCCAACGGCGTGGGTGGTGCACTCTTTCTACCCACTGGGATCGGTGCTTTACTCGTCGTGACCTTTTTCATCCGCTGCTCCTTCTTGTCACTTTCTTTTGGACTTGTCGTCGGTGACCTTATTTTTTTTCTGCTTTTTACGGTCCCGCTAGACGGCTCTATAACCGAACTGGTGCGTCCACGTACTGATCCTGCGGTTGAGCTTGCCCGTGATCTTTCTGCTCGTTCGGTTAATTCTGTCTCAATCTTTCTCTTTGTTTCCAGGAGAGCACTGTCCGACATCTCCTCTACTGGTGCTTCAACTAATGCCCGTGATGGCCCCGCTGTGCTGCTTGTCGAGGGTCCCCTTTCTTTAGGAATCGTCTTAAGGAATAGTTGTATCTTCTCAATCATCGGTGGCCATTTTCTGTTAGTTAAGGCCGGGTGGTACTGTTTCATCGAGGCGATTCTGATCGCCAACTCTTTACGTTTAACTTCGATGACTTTAGTTTTTTCTTTCATCGCGATATGGACTGCTTCAATAATCGCGTCCAGACTCATTAATCTTCCATAGAATGCATGTTCGTCCTCGACTCGCATGTGGATTCTATAGAGATCCCGACACATTCGGTTAAAATCCTGGATGGCCGCTGTATCAGCCGCTGTCAGTCTTTCTTCGTTGCCCACTATCATGTTCAGTCGCGCATCATCTTCTTTCATGTCTAGCGGGAGTTTCGGTGAATAATCATGTACGGTTGGTTCACCCGGGGGCGTTGCCCGTAGACCATCTGGTCCGACCTGCTCCAAATTTGGGCCCAGCGACGGCAGTACTCCTCGCGGTCGTGGTGAATCAAACCGATTTCCGCCTCGCTTCCCTCCTTTTTGTGGCGAGTTCCTGTGAAATCGTTGCGCTCCAAGTTGCTGCGGTGTTCTCATACGAGGCGTTCCGATATCTAACAATGATAGGCCTCCCGATTCTGGGAAAGGTGGAAATATCGGAGATGACCTTTGCGACTGGGTCGCTAACATTCCGCCGAATCCTCCATGGCCCATAAATCTACTCGGTGTAGTCTGTTGCGGTGGCGGCATTAACATTCTTGCCGGTCCCATAACTTGCGGTGGTCCCATCGGTGGGGTATACGATCCCGGATGCGGTTGGTAGGGGGCATTCGTTAATTGTCCCGAATACTGGGTTCCGGCGAGTGAGCCATGGTGCACCCAGCTAACCGTATCTTGATAATTCGTCGGCTGTCCCGGATCGTGATACGCATAATACTCCGGCCTGCTGTAGTAACCTCCTTGGCCTGGTTCGTTCTGTGCCGTTCCGATTGACGATGTCGACCCTTCGCCATATGAAGTATCATATCCATATTCACCTTCCATTCTCTTTGGGGTCGATATCTTTAATGGATTTCCAATACTTTCCGAATCCGAATTCTCTGAATTCTGTCGTTCCAATCTATCCATTAACTGAGCTTACCTTCTGTAACAATGAAACAATATTGATTAGCTCTCATAACGGTGATGACCTTTTTACAGCTTCCCAACTCCTATTTTTAGTGAAGTGAACCCCTTATTCATCTTTATGTGGGTTATTTGTCTTTGCTTCCTTTAGTTATCCGATCAAGGAGTTCTTTGTCGGCCGCATCTTCCACTTCACCTTTCTGGGTCAGCAATTCTGTAGGAGTTATTTTCTTTTTCTTCTGTTTGCCCTTTCGCTCATCGATTGCTTTCGCTATATCGCGGCCCAATTGTTCCGCTTTTGATTTGACCGCTTCTATCTCCTCTTTTCTCTTCCTTATGAGGTCATTCTCATTGTCGGTAGCAGTGCGTGGTTCGAAAAAAGGATCTTGGTTCGATTCAAGTTCTTTTTGCGAAGCGCGTTCGGCTACTTCATCTTCAGTTCCTGGTGACCTTTCTGCCAAATTTCCAGCTTCTGTATTCAGTTTTATTGTGACTGCTGTTTCGAAGTCCTTGTCCTCTTTCCTTTTTCTTCCTCTCTTCTGTTTCCGTTTATTCCCGCTTGTATCCGGTAGCAGGGAGCGTGGTTCGAAAAATGGTTTCTGTTGTGTCACTGAGTCATTTTTCGGACTCCGCTCTGATTCATCTTCTTTTCCGTTAGCTTTCTCCGTTTCGGGGAGCAAAGGTGGTTCGAAAAAAGATTCTGCCGAGTCTTTTTGAGTACGTTCTCGTTCTACTGTTCCTTGTTCCACTTCAGGTAGCAGAGGTGGTTGGAAAAAATGCGAGGTACGCTCTGATACTTTTTGCGAATCTTTCTTCTCAGGTAATGGCGGATGCCACAGTTTTAATCGGTCGATCGAGACCACCTTTAAGTCTGCTTCCTTCTTCGGGTTCTGCTCAATGACCTCAGCTTCGTTTGTTCGCGGGAAACTCAGAATCTTCCACACTTAATCGTATTTCGACTTAAAGCCTGATTGATTTTCTTTCTTCCCTTGTTTCGTGTCCTTTGGTAATCGGTCGCCCACTTTGAAGTTCGGCTCCGATTTCTTCTTGTTGTAAATTTCCGCATTCTTCTCGTAAGCATCTTTGATATTGCATTTTGCCACTTCTTCTGCAAAGGTCAAGTTCTTCTTCATGGTCTCTACCCATTCGTCTGGAGTCCCATAATCATCGGGTATATTCGTTTTTGTGACCACATCTTCCGGCATTGTCATTTCTCTGCCGTGTAGCATATAGTATGCTGAATATCCAGTTGTGGCGTGTACGACTCTGTTCATCGCCGAAATAACATATGGAAGGTACTTGTTAAACTTTCTTTCGTTTCCTGCTTTCAGGTACTGTGCCAAGCCGTCCGCAATCGTTTGCATCTGTCTCTCAACTTGGCCTTGACCTTCCGGATGATATGCTGTTCCAAATGTGTGTCTAATCTTAAACACATTGGTGACCTTTGCCAATACTTCAGCTGTAAAGTGCCGTCCGCGATCTGTATGCAGAATGTGCGGTGCTCCGTGTACTAGTATCACGTGCTTCACGAACACTTTTGCGAACTCTTTGGCCGTTGCCGTTTTCATCGGTACTGCTATCACGTATTTCGTCAGTTGATCGATGAACACTGCTATGTACTTATATCCGCGTTTCTTCGTTGGTAACAGCGGTCCTTTCAGGTCAGCATACACTCAAAAGAACGGATGTCCGACCTTTATCTCTTGCAATTTACCGGGTGGGCATTTCCTCGGTGTTTTACGGAACTGACATCCTTGGCAGGCAGTTATGTAATTCTTCACGTCTGTACTCATTCGATCCCAATAATATCGGAGTCGGATTGCTGTCAATGTCTTTTCAAATCCCAAATGTCTTGCCGCTTTCTCGTCGTGTAATGCGTGGATTATCGCTCTTCGCATCGACAACGGCACCACATATGACCTTTCAAGTTTGCCATTTTTATCCTTTACTCGGTATAGTATGCCGTTTTACAACTGGTAATGAACTTCAAATTTCGATCTCGTTTCAGCATCTGGTAGATGTTCCAATTCATCTATTATCATCGCCAGATGAGGATCTTTTAACTGTTTATTCCGTAGCTGCAGATTTGAGTCATCCTCTTCTTCTTCATCACCTTGCAGGTTAACGATGCGGACTGTCGCCGTACTGAGTTCATTCCAATCTTTGATGACCTTACAGCGTGGTAATGGCTTATACCTTTTTTTCATCTGTTTCGGGAATCGCAACAGCTTAATTGGGCATTCATTCAGCGCTTGAGTAACTTTGTCCGTTTCCCAAAGGTCATCTTTAATCTCCTTTGTTTCGTCAGGTCCCGTGACCTTTTCATTCTGCTTTTTAGATTCCGCATCAAGTCCAGTGACCTTTAAGTCACTAACGGTGGGCAACCAGCTTTTTACGCGGTTCACGTTTACGTTTACTTCTGGCTCAGCCGACTCATTCGCCGTAGCTGAGGTGACCTTTAACCGTTTTTCCCTCTGTTCCACCATCTGCAGGAACAACTGTCCAATTTCAATTGCTGGTTCTTTCGTGTCAAATTCCTTCTTGTAGTCCTCGAAATTTGGAATCTCATCAAATTCCTCCTCTTGGCACGTCGGACCTTCAATTGGTGCTCTTGATAACGCGTCTGCGTTGTCGCAGTATTTTCCGGGTTTATATTCAATTTTAAACTGGTGGCCTTGTAATGCCATTGCCCATCTTGTCAATCGCGGATTCATCCCAACTTTATTTGTCTCTGACCTCAGCAAGTTAGTCAGCGCCTGATGATCCGTCCTTACGGTAAATTCCGCATAATCAATATACGGCTTGAATTTCCTGACAGCGAACACTACTGCCAGACATTCCCATTCCGTTACGCCGTAATTTTTCTCGGCTCCATGCAGGACGCGGCTCGCATATGCGATTGGGTGTCCATCTTGTGACAGTACAGCTCCAATTCCCTCTTTGCTCGCGTCACATTCGATGACGGTCGGTTTTGCCGGGTCAAACTTTGCCAGTACTGGACCTTCACACAACAACTTTTTCAAGCTATTGAACTCTTCCTCGTGTACTGCTGTCCAGTCCTTTTTCACGTGTTTATCTTGTCTCAGCAACTCATACAAGTGGCAAGTCTTCTGTGCGTATCCCATTATGAACTTGCGATAATAATTTGCCAGTCCAAGGAATGACCTTAACTGCCTTTCTGTTTGAGGTCGTTTGAATTCTGAGACCGCGGTGACCTTTTCCGGATCCATGCGAATTCCGTCTTCACTGAGTATATGACCCAGGAATCCCATTTGTCTCATTCCGAATTCGCATTTGGTTGGTTTAATCGTGAATCCCGCTTCAACCAGACTCATTAAGACATTCCTCAAATTCTGCATGAAGATCGCCCAAGTCTTTCCGGCGAAAATTACGTCATCAATATATCCGAAAACACAACCCTTTCTTTTCGCTTTTGAAAGTACTTTATCCATACACAATTGAAATGTTGCCGGTCCGTTGCAGACTCCAAATGGCATTCTTTTAAATCGGTACATTCCGTCTTGCGTTACAAAGGTCGTCTTGTTGATTGACGCCGGATCCACTGGGATCTGCCAGAATCCACTTTGCAAGTCCATTTTCCCGTAATATTTGTTGCCTGCACACGCGTCGAGCAATTCATCTGGATTCGGTAGCGGGTAATTATTCTTTCTCGTCAGCTTGTTAAGCATGATGTAACTGACACAAAATCTCGTCCCCATTGTTCCGTCGCCATTTTTCTTTACTGCCAGTACGACTGGGAAACTCCACTCGGCGTCCGACGGCTCGATTACATCTTGTGCCAACATTTCTTCAATATGCTTTGTTATGAACTCGCGGCCTGTCCAACTCGTTCTGGCCGGGTTGCATTTAACTGGTTTCGCGTCTCCCGTATCGATTACATGAGTGACCCCTTTCACATCTCCATATGGTTTCTTTGATGTGGGTAAGACCTTCCAGAATTCCCAGAACGCGTTATACACGTCATTCTTTTGTTCCTCAGTTAGGTCGGGTCCTAATTTCAGGTTTCCAATTATCTTTGTCAGTTCAGCTTTCGTCGTATCGTCCACCTCTGGGTCCTCGAGCACGTTCTTTACTGTCCCAGCTGTCCCAGCGTTGACCTTTACATTTTCCATATGTTCATACGGTTCAACGTATCCGAGAAGCTGATTTTTCTTCACGACTCGGTATTTGCTACTGTGATTCGCGATGACGATTTCAAAGTATTTTCCCTGTGATCCGTCACTCCTGCCAACGGTTGCACTTCAGTTTCCACTTGTGGGACCGGTGTAAACATCAACTTGTTCTGAGCCGGTGCATATTTTCCCATCTTGACCTTTACCCGTGTGCAGTTTGACGGTTTCAATTTAATTCTTTGGTCACTGTAGACTTTTAATCACATCTTTCGACATTCTAGCCTTTTCCACTTTCAATCTTCTGACTTTAATTTCTTTTTCTTCGTCCACTTCGTCATCTTCATCCAGATCCATTAAGTCCTCTTGTTCTGAAAGGTCACTTACACCTGAATCTTCCGAAGTCGTTGAGTTATCACTTGAACTCGTCCACTCGGAGTCCGAGTTACTGCTCTCATATTCCTGTGCAGTAGCTTGACCTTTATCAGCCTTTTCGAGTGGGCGCTCATCAACTCCTTCATCTTCTGATGAAAGGTCACTTTCGTTTTCCCGCGAATCACTAAGTTTTTTCACTTTTGAATTTTTGAGCAGGGGTTTGTCCCCTTCTTTTGCCTTTCGCCCATTTCGTGCAGCGACTCTTGGGTGACTCCTTGCTACCCGGATTCTCGTTGGTGACCTTTCTGATTGATCGGAGTTTGACCTTTCTTCGTCCGATTTTGACTTTTCTATTTTCTCAAGGTTCGTTAATGGCTTTTCGGTCAACTCGACCGGCGGACATTCCTCACCGTTATCGAGTGACCTTTCCCCGTTTTTTGCCTCAGTTACTGGGTTTTGTTGTTCATTCGATATCCTTTCGACTTCCTCTTTGAACTTCTTCCACATTTCACCTCTATCTGTTAACATCCGTGCGATGTCGAAAGCCGACTTTGAACTTTCTTCCGTTTCGTTCGATCCTCCTTCAACTATCTCTTCAACTGGTTCCTCTTTGTCTGCTTCTTTTACTGTCCCCTTATCAGCTTCATCCTGTTGGACCGTCTCGTAGCCTTTAGGTCGTTTGGGACCAACGAAAACACAATTTGCCATCAGCTCTTCAGTAACCCAGTCATCACTCGGAATCGTTTCATACATGCACCACGTGTCACCACCTCGTTCTGGGTATTCCACTCCATCTGGATCTGGTGCAAAGGTCACCTTTTTCTTTTCTATCAACCCCGGTAAACTTCTTTTCCGGGTTACTTGCAACTCTCGCATTTCCTTTATGTCGAATATAGGAATCTCCGCTTCAAATTTCGTCCAATATCTAGCAAATATGTTCCAGTCGTTTTCTTTTAGTGCTTTACAGAACACCACTACTGACTCATATACCGGTGTACCGAGTCCTGTTGGGAATATAACTGTTCTCCCTTGACCTTTGTACATGTGGTTTATGCGGAAGTCCCAGAACAATTCTATTCTAGCTTCTTCCCATAGCTGTACTTCCTCGTTCATTGAGTCTATCTCTCTTTCAAGTTTCCGCTCAGTTAATACCGGGTCAAGGGGATCTTGGATTCCGTTATCCACACGTTGCTGCCAATGGTTCAGCCATTTTCCTCTCCCCGTAATGAAGTTTTTCACACATGACAACCAAGTCCGATATCTGTTCCAATGATACCGCTCGATGTGTGGCTTCCACATTTCGTTTGTCCGCATGATGCTTTTCGTTTTCTTTTGACTTGACCTTTAAGATCTGATGATGCAGCGTTACACCTCGGCCATTCTGAAGGGTCATCTTGGGAGGCGTTTTGGCAACATTCAGTGCATTCCCATTGTGGTTGCACTCTACACTGGTCCTCGTAGTAACCGTGTCCGCAACTCCCCATTCGTTCTTCTGGAGTTAATATCCTTCGGTTCGTTTGCGGGTTGGCGACCTCCTTCTCCTGTGTCGTGGCTTTCTGCTCACATTCGATTTCTGTCACACTCGCATCGTCGGAGGATATTTCAATAATCTTTGTTTCGTTGTTCAGTTGGTGACCTTTTAACCGTTCAAGCGCTTTGTCGCGGATTTCGCTCGCGAACATCTGTTCTTCTTCAGCTATGCGTTTCAATATCCGCAACCTTTCACTCTTTTTATCCTTCCCCACTTTGGCCGACTTTACCCCCAGTGCCTCTGGTACTGGGATAGGCTTTGCCCACTCCATGCCAGGCACGAGTGATTGTTTCGCTGCAGCTGTCGCTTCTTTCTGTGTGGCCACTATCTTTTCAAGTGTTGGTGACCTTTCGTCGTTGATAGCAGAGTGTGGTTCGAAAAAGGGTTCCTTCTGAGGGTCACGTTCTGTTACTTCTTCTTTGGATTTATCTGGTGACCTTTCATTTTGGGTAACAGATCGAGGTCCGAAGAAATTCGGAGTACGCTCTGGTACTTTTATCGCCGGTGACCTTTCATCTTTCTTTCCCAGTGCCTCTGGTACTGGGATAACTTTTTCAACACATTCTTTTTCTGTGGCTCCTTGCTCACAGTTATCTGCGATCATACTTCTCCCATCCGGGAGAAATATGATCGCCTCATCCGTGTCTGGCGCAAGCGGTTCCTTTTTCCTCTCGTTCACTTTTTTGACATTTCCACTTTCACTTTTCTTCTCCGGTGCCTCTGGTACCGGGATTGTCCGTTGGCTAATCTCGTGCTGCTGCACTCTCGTCATTCCCGGTGCCTCTGGTACTGGGATGACCTTTTCTCTTCCCTTTTGTTTCAGCATTATCCGGTTTAGTGTGTTTTCAATCTCCTGTTGAATCATTTGCAGCTGCTCAAATGGTGACAATTCTTTTTTCGCCCTCATTTCCTTTGCCTTTCCCGGTGCCTCTGGTACTGGGATTAGCGTTTTATTAACCGTTTGTGCATTTCCCGTCTGTTTTGCAAGTTCGGTGACCTTTCCGACTTGAACTTTGGCGATCGGTTTCGGGTCATCTTCTTTCTCTTCTTCGCCTTTATTATCCATTAGTACGAACTTCTTCTCTAAGAAGTCGAATCCCAGTAGCACCTGTACATCGTCGCACTTCGGTCGGACGTAGAATGAATGTTCGCTAGTCTTTTTCCTTAAGGTCACTGGTGCTACACAGTAATGCGTTACCAGGAATCCTGACGTTCCACTAATTCCGTTTATCTTCACCAATCTGTCTGGTGGCAATGGGAGCATGTGCAGTCCATTCTTTTCGCAAAACGGTTTGCTGATCAGCGACGTCTCAGCGCCGGTGTCCAACATTGCGTTGACCTTTATGTCTCCCACTTTCACTTCATGTGTGTACGCTTCAATTCTTTTGGGCAGTTTTCCGTTTTGAATCTTCAACGTGTGAATCTTGCATTTCACAGGAATCAACGATACTGGTCCCGGATCCATATCGGGAAGCACTTGCCCTTTAGCTGGAGTGCCATGACCTTTCAGTATCTCGCTCAACTTATCAATCCTGTGTGGAACGTCAGTTCGAACGTCGTAAAATTGTCGCGGTTTTGTCTTGTCAACTTGCTTTTCTGTAGCCGTTTTACCACTGGTGATCTTTTCAGCCTTCTGCACTTGCTCATTCGCTTTTGTGCTGTCCGCGTGACCTTTAGTCGCTTCATTTATCGTCTGATGAATCAGTTCCTCTTTACGGTTTTCATTTCGTTTGTCTCGCAACTTCTCAATGACTTCAATTGTTATTTGATCAACTCGCTTCAATTCGTCTTCTTCGCTATCTTTCGTCTCATCTGGTGACCTTTCATATGTAACCATATCATATCCCTTTTCGGTCATCCATTCAATCACCTTTGCTGACACTTCATTATTCGTTTTCGTCGGATTAGTCTGCGAAGACATTCCGTCCGTTCGGGCTGGTGATTTGTCGTTGGCATCCTTTTGTAATGCTTGCGATAAGTCCCGTGACCTTTTAGCTGCGCTACTCTGTTGCGTTTGCGCCATCTCATTTGACCGTCCTTTTTGTTCATTTTGCGCTAAGTCCTGTGACCTTTCATTGCGCTTCATGACAAATCCGCCGCCCGTCAACTTTTGTATGGGAACTTTTTCTCCATAATTCGGCGGTTTATCCTGTGGCGGAACGTTGCGTGAGTAGTTCCAGTCGGCGAATATCTTCTTATATTCCTCTGCATTGAATACTGGAACTGGGTTGGATTGCGCTGGTTTCCCGGTAACCAACTCTTCTAATCGCTTTCTTTCACATTGCGTTCGCAACTGTTGCATATCCCAGTAATCCTCTTGTGACATTCTCGCTTTCTGCTTCGCTTTTGGCGTTACGGGTACCCACATCCCGTGATTCCCATTCGGTCTGTAGGCTACTTTTTGCCATATTTCCTTCCGTTGCAGCGTTACTGCATCCACAAGTGAGTCATCGGAGTTTTGTTGTGCCAGTTCGCTATTCTTCTGCTGCGCTGTTCGCAGTGTCAAGTCTGTTTCTTGACCTTTTAGCACGGCGCTTTCACCGTGACCTTTAGCGTTCGCACTTGCTCCTTTACTTTTCACCTGGACTTTTCCTACGGAAGGTGACCTCTGGTGATTCAGTATGCCGTGTTCTTCCATATATTCTCGGAATTTCGAATGGTGCACTTCTTCATCCTCTTCTGTAGTGCTATTCTGCGGCTTCTTCTGATTCAGCATCGCTTGTTGAATCTTCGCATTGCGTAATGCACGGCGTTCAGCTAACACCTTTTCGCTGCAATACGGTAACCTTTCATTTTGCTGCGCTGTTCGCAGTGTCGCGCTACCGTCACGACGATTTCCACTCGCAGTACCATTCTGCGGTGACCTTTGGTCCCGTTGCGCGTTTCCACTCGCAGTACCATTCTGCGGTGACCTTCGGTCCCGTTGCGCGTTTCCACTCGCAGTACCATTCTGCGGTGACCTTTTATCCACTTGTACTGGTTTCCCGATAACCAGTTCGTTTTGCTGCTGTGACGGCATCCTTATAGCCGTTTCAATTTCCTTTTGCAATGTCGACATCCATTTAGCCGTTTCAATTTGCTGTGGCGGCATCCATATAGCCGTTTGCTGTGGTTGCGGCATCCATATAGCCGGTCCACTTTCTTTCTTTGTCGACGGCATCCTTATAGCCGTTGCACTCTTCACGTTCACTGCAGTACCATTCTGCAGTGACCTTTCCGTTCTCCGTTTATCCGGTGGTTTCGGGTCGGGTCGATCAGTAGGCTCACCGGTGCCTACTGATCTTGCCCGTTTCCCTGAACCGGCGCACCTCCTTGTTGAGCGCCTTGCACATTCCCTTGTTGCTGTCCAAAATTATTTGCCGGGTTCGGGTTCTGTCCGCCGCCGCCATTATTATATTGGCCACCACCCTGTTGGTAGTTTCCTTGGCCACCACCCTGTTGGTAGTTTCCTTGGCCACCTCCATTTCCGCCGTTTCGGTTGCCACCATTCCAGTTTCCACGACCGAAGCCTCTGTTTCTTCCTCTGAAGCCGCCGCGGCTGAAGCCACGATTGCCGCCGCCTTGACCACCATTTCCATTTCCATTTCCGTAATTTCCGTTTCCATTTTGATTTTGAAAGTTGGCTTTTTGCTGATACCATTGGGCGATTAGGTCGTATCCATTTGCCACCGCCTGACGCCAGCCGCCCGAATTGCGCAGCCGTTGCCACTCTCTGAAGGCAAACAAGTTCGGGTTCTGATCCGGCGGTGTGGTAGCGAACTTACATCCCTGGGTCTGGTGGTTGCCATACATACAGTATTGGCACATCTGCACACCATTTGCAACCCATCCATCAATCATTTGAAACTTGAATTCCGTCCGTGACCCTTGATTCTGCTGGAAATTATTCTGATTCCCTCTGTTTGGTTGGAAGTTACCTTGACCTTGACCTTGGTTTTGGAAGTTCCCTTGACCTCCATTCCAGTTTCCATTTCCATATCCGTTTCCACCAAAATTTCCGTTACCCATTCCTTGTTGTGGTAACCCAGTATTCAAAGGGGCCACGTTCTGTGGTACCGGTGGAGCTACATTCTGGGGTGCCGGTCTCACTTGAGCCGCTGCTTGTATTGCCGCTACCATTGCGTACGTTATCGGTTGTCCCGTCTGACCGTCGATAAAGGTCACTCTTTCGGTGACTTCTCTAACAGGGGTTTCCGCACGATATTCCATTTGCTGCTGGGCTGGTGCAGCTGCCATTCTCTGTTGCGGTACATTTTCAACCTGGCCTTGGCGGATGGTCGCGTATTCTTGATTACGTTGACCTTTTGGTGCTTTATATTTTTCTTCTCCCGCCGACCAATGCCGGAAGAAATCTTTGATCTCGGTTGGTGTTCTGCACTGTTGCGTTCGCAGTGCCTTATAGAGGTCACTGTCTATTCTGCATCCTTCAATCAGGAAACCGACTGCTTGTTTTTCAGTGATAATTCGCTTCGCTTTGTATTTCATTATCGCCTGGTAAAACTGGTGAAGTGTTTCTTTTCCCAGGTCGAATTTCCTTGCCATGGCTTCCCGTAACCCAAGAACTTCTTCGTCACGGTCACCATATTCATCCTTGAATTTGGTCATCCATTCTGTAACCGTATATTCGATCTCTTCCTGGAGTGCGATTTCTCTCTCTCCTTCGAACCAGATTTTTGCCGGTCCCTTCACCGCGCTAGCTATTTCGATTAAAATTTGATCATCAGTAAGTCGGTAGGTTCGCTGCGTATCCCTGACCAGTTGTGTCCAGCCATTAACTGTATCGCGACTTCCATCAAAGGTCACTAACGTCGTTTTCCGAGCCATCGAGTTGAGTGCTTTTGTCAATTGTGCCGCTGTCGATTCTGCTGTCAGGTCATCCTCCTCTTCGCTACTTTCATCGTCATTTTGGTTTCGTTTCGCCTTTCCGTAACGGGACTTCCGTGGGCGCTCTTGACGGCTGGAGGGTCTGTCCCGTCGGCCTTCGTCGATGTACACGTTCGTTTCGATATGCGAGGGATCGCCATGACTCGTGTGCGGATAGCCTCCTGATGGTGGCTCCTTGTCGTCTTTGACCTTTTCGCCGTCTCTTTCCGCTTTGATGCTTCCTTTACCGGTGCCAGTTCGTAGTGGCATTTCAAAGTGGAAGCTTCTACCCGTGCCCGTCTCATGTGCCTTACTGTAACTGGGCGGGGCGACTCCACCGTTGTCGTTCGAACTCCATATTGCAGGAGCTGTTCGTCTTTATGTTTGTTGGACATATTAAGCGCCTTATTTTCGCTCATTTTTCAACTTCGTTAAAAGGTCACTTTTTGGGTCAGCTTAATCGGTTCCAACTTTTTGGTAAAGGTCACCTCCAAACCCGACTCGGCTCAAAGGTCACTTTCCAGCTCAATTTCAAGTCAAAGGTCACTTTCCAACTCAATTTCAGTTAAAGGTCACTTTCCAGCTCAATTTCAATTAAAGGTCACTTTCCAGCTCAATTCAAGTCAAAGGTCACTTTTCCTTTGTCCCAACTCAAAGGGTCACTTTCCCTTTCAAATATCTCGTCTCAATTCAAATTTCCCATTACAGCTCGAGTTCAACAGAAAATCCCCATTTACGTTGTTTACTTCGTTCCTATTGGTCCGCTAACTCAATTTACTCAGTTCAAATTTTGACCAATCGCAGCTCAGATAACTGACCAATAGCATTAGTCCACTTAGATTTTATATCAGCCTGACGTCACGGTCAATGACCAGACGTGCGCACCGTGTGCAAAACTACGCCTACGTCTATGCTCAGCTCAGAACGGACCAATAGAAATTACCAATTTTACCAACTAGCCAATCCCGTAATTAATAACGGTTTTCTACCTGTTAACCGTCCGTTCCACGGGGAAGTGATCCAAATGATCCAATTTCTTCTTCCACAGTCCGCTCCCGCGTCGCCGCTGTTCCGTAGCGTGCCTCGCGCTATCAGTCTGCTACCGTGCCGGCCGTAGCAACAGTAGTAGTGCTCTACACCCAGTTTCGAGGAGTCTGATCTATCTTTTCCCGTGCGCCCCTTTCGGCGCTTCGCCTCTTGTGGCCCACGGCTTAGGCTTCGCTGAAGCCTTGCCGAGTATCAGTGACACCAGTGTAGGTCTTCGCTGAAGACTCTACACCGAGGAACACTGACGACTGAACTCTTGCACTCTTGCACAGCTAAGGAAACAGCACGGTTCTTCGCTGAAGATACCGTACCGAAAACCGAAGCTGGGAATCCGCGTCCGATGGGGGAAAATTGCACCGCTTGTGGTGTGCGCTTTGCTTTTGAACAGACCTGTGCCTTACTGGTCACAGAAAACACGTCAGATAACAGGCCAAATATGCCTGACACAAATCAAATCAAATCAAATCAATTCAGAGAACCGCTGTCGGCTCTGCTACCATCTAATGCTAGATCCAGAATGGATCCAGGGACGGAGACAGAAACGGAATCTATCCCGTGGAGTGAGCAATACGATCTGGATTGCGAGCTATGCGGAAACACAAAACGTCGCACCGTAATCGCTGACTTTAATAATATTGAAAGTCTGGATAACAGAAAATCAACACTGATCGGCACAGCTCGATCGTAAAACGTGGAGCCAATTCCACACTGTGCAATACTGTGCAGCACGTGCTAAGCCGCTCCCACTAGCCAATCAGAGACGAGACACAACACAGACACGTAATCCATGGCGAGTAGCGTCACGGACGTGAACGCTAGTGAACCCCCGCTCACAGTCGCATACCCAACATCTCCACATTCAGTACGAATGCAGCGCAGTGCACTGTACGACTGAGTTCAAAATATCCGTTTCGTACAAGTGCACTGCACCGGTTGCGTACAGAATGCTGGGTGTGGGGCTATGCGACCATTTAGTCCTACATTGTAACAACGCCCTTTGCAACCCTGCAATCAGATGAATTTTAATTGTCGTGTGCAATGTAGCATAAGCTGCGAACATCGAAGGCGAATTACTGGCATAGCGAGGTGAATTGAGCATCCGTAATCCGGGACACATCCGTCAGTTGCTGTGCACAGCAACTATCGCGCATCAGTGCTGGATCCTTGAGAAATGACCATTGTACCAAGGGAAGGGCACACTCGGTAACAGCGAATTGCTGAGGTATCGTACATGGGCCGGGCACGGTGGCCACCACTGCACCGATCATAACCACAAAAACAACGAAATTTGCCAATGGATGCATCTTAGATCCGTAATACAAAGTAGCTTCTGCAATATTATTAAGTAACCAAAACTCCGCTAGTATTTCAAGACGGCTGTAGCGGCCAACGTGTTTAGACTTTGTAACAGAGAACGTTGAAATTTGCTTGAGGATTATGCAGTACTTATACAGAGTATTATGTATAACCAGAGTTTTTCCTTTCCGACTTTGCGATAATTCGCTCCAGGCATAAGGAGCGCCACAACGAGAGCCACAGTCTAGCGATATGCTTAAAAATAAAACATCCACTTTTTACATAATGCGGTCGGACTTGATTCAGGTTGGTAACTTCATAGATTAAAGTGTCCTAATTGCTGACAGAAAGTCCAATAATTATTCAGGTAAACTAATGCAAAATGCCATAATTGTATGCACGGTATGACATACTGTAATTCTGCAGATGACTGTGCAGTTAACAGTTACTGTAAATCGAAGTACAGTAAGTACATCACAATCTTTTTAGAACCAGGTAATACAATCGCAATAATATTATACACATTGAAGAAACAAGCTTTGTCTGATTACGATATACAAAGCATTTAGAAGCTTAAAGAAGTGCTTAAAAACAGATTTAATATCGGCGTTATGCAACACAGAAACCAATGACTGAGCACCCATTCAGTTTTTAAGCACTGCATAGTGCATACTATTATGCAACACCCAATAACTGTCACATATGAATTTATCCTTGTTGTAATTATGAGATCAAGGCTGTAATAAAATAAGTGCTGCTACCACAAAATTTTGAGGACCAATTTCCGGTCTAGCTATCTGCACATGTAACTATTGTGACGCTTCCGGTGGGCCAGTGTCTGGTTTGCACAACACCGGCATCTGTTTAAGAAAATAGGTCGACGATTGTATAACGCCTTTGCAGGCAATTAAGGGAGGCTCATCAGTATAGATTACCGTTACTGGTTTTCATTTTTACAACATAACACTGAAGCGGATGACCGGAAGCGGAGGACGGAAAGAGAGAGCTAGGCGCAGCACATTCCCATTGGACTTATGACGCTAGCTATGACATAAATCGGCCATCGAGTAGCAAAGATTCGATTAAATTTATCGAGAAAGGGTAAGTTCCAATTATACAAAGGTGTACAATGATTCACTGATTAACAGACACCTGTGCATTGTGTACAAAGCTCATAATTTACGCGCAAGAGCACCACTGCTCATAACATGACTTGAAAGGACTCTGACACATGTTAAATCTTTCAAAAAAATAAAAAAATAATATGCTGCACCGACTTTTATACGTGCAGGAAAGGCGCAGGTAGGTGCACATTGTGTGCGGAGTATGGAAACAAAAGATCTTGAAATTAGAAAAAAATGGTCAGTGAAAGGTTGGCAGATTAATTTCGCAGATGTAAGTGTAACACTCAGTTAGCTTGAATAAAACCGCGGCCGGGACGGACAACATGAAGCTTTGGCTTCGGATGATCTACAGTGCCGTTATAGGTTTGTGCGAGTCAGGATCGTCTTGGTTACCTTTGCTCACCGTACCAAAACACCATAACTTCTCCATCAAACACTGCCGATAGCGTTCATTCATAATGAACAAAATCACCTGCAATAAAAACGGTTGCTGTTTTATAATTATTCGTCGAAGGCGACTAAACAGACTGGATCATTACTACAGCGAAGTATAGGTGATAATATCAAATGTCAAGCACAAGAATTGAAATTTTCTCAGTCGTATGTGAGGAATAAAAATAAATAAAAAATAATTTTCCGGGAGAAAAATATTCAATTTAAGTCAAGAGAAATTTAATTGACTGCCTGGCAAGAAGGTACAAATAATTCATACCGGATTAAAAGCGTATCCGCAGAAGAAAATGGTCCTTATCCAGAGATGCACAAGAGGGTCCCGGTAGAATATCGGTGCGTACTCGACCATGATAGGAAGCGGGACAAAGCACAAGCAGTGCCATATGGCGGAGATACACAGCATTTTAGCCGTTCGGTACCTGACCATCAGCAGGCGTTCAATCGTGGATTCCCGACGGGAGAAATTTATCACGCTGGCTTGACTGGTTCGTCTCTCAGCAACTTTTACAACCATCTTCAAATAAATAAGCCCATAGAAAATACCGATTAAAAACATCGGAACCGGTGTTCCAAATTGAACTGAAAAGTGGTATCGCCAACCTGCAAACACAAGAACTTTTCTAAAACAGCTATGACAAATACTGCGGCCGTTGTAAATACACGCGTCGTAAAAGAAAGCTGAACAATATTACTTAAGCTGATACACTCTTTTACTGGCTCCCCTTTACATATAAGTGTACGATTTATTAACTCATGGAAATTTTAAAAGAAATTTCCGAAATTAAATATGGTTTTAAAAATGTAAAGCGTTTAACTTGTTAAAAATTACAATGTTTATATATACTTTTGGTTTCTAAACTATTGTTGCCATCCGCCTACTTACCAGGAAATGGATAAACACCGCACGTCCCCAGTGGAGGTATCGCTGCTAATACTCCACCAATCCCCATAAATATCGGCACATAACACGCGAACGCAATAAACCAGCACAATCCCACCGCCCAACTCCACAGCGGACTATCCAACCACACTTTATACCACAACGGAAAAACAATGGCCACAAACCGGTTAACAGCCATCACGACCGCCACCCAGTTGCCGGCGACCACCGTGGACAGAAACAGCAGCTGACCAATAGCGCAGGCCGTATGATTAAGCCGGACACCGCTCTGTGCGACATAAGTCGTCACGGTAAAGAACGACAGATATCCCAGACTATTGATTAACTCCAAGATAACCAAATGGACCATTAGCAATCCTCCGGCACCTTTACAGCCGTTGTGTCGACGGAAGAGAATGGCCAACAAAATGAGATAGGACAGGGTGCCGAAGGTGCAGAGAGCGGTGCAAAACGCCAGCCAGACTGACAAGGACGACGGACTGATGTAGGCGACATCGGAGGGGGAGAAGGTCAGGGTCAGGTTGGTTGTTGGATCAGTGATTGTCAGGTCTTCCATTCGAATACAGTGATTTAATCCAGGGATTATGGGGGCGTTCAGGCGGGCGATAAATCCTATTATTTAGCGGTTAAAAATGGAAAACTCCTTTGCAAAACGTCCATAGATTCTGGAATTGTGCCACTCAAATTCCGATAAAATTCCTGATAAAGAGACGTTGAAATGTGACTGAATAGTAATTTAATACAGCAAGCATCACAGCATACAATTTTGTGGATGTTGATTAATTTCATAACAATAATAATGGAACCGATCTGCATCAGCAGCTTCTCATAGATACGCTCATGAAGTGCACTGTACACTTACACTTCCATATTTTTATAGACTGGAATTCTGTACTTATTACTTGTGTAATACAAATTGTGTAATATAAATAAAAAAAATTTTCCAAATTTATTTATAATAATTACAAAATATTTCGTTGGTCCGCGGTTTCGGAAAATTAAAGTTGGTTCTACTGGGTAGCTATTGCACGGGTACATATGATGCAATAATAATCTGGATGCTTGCTAACATTTGTTTACAAATTATTTACGCACGCTTGCGTGATATAACTAATTTTTGGTAATTACTCCGGTAATTTACAGGAACGGTTATAACCTACACAATTCATTTCTAGACCAATCCGCTCCTCGATTCAGCAATTAATTAACTACAGAAAACGATAGGGAATCGACTGGCACACTTCTGGACATGAAGTGCGTCAACCGGAAAACCGTCACATCAGACACAGTGACAGACAAGCCGAAATGGAAAATGTACTGTAGTCCGTATCAGACACGATCACACGATGCTACTTGATAGCAAACATTACTATTACGTATTTACGGGCAACATTTCCCACAGTGGAGATTAAATTGCAGCATATATAGGAAAGCAGAGAAACCATCTCTTACTTACCATCAACAATTGCCGATGACACAGCAGCCGAAAAAGCCGGGTGTAAGGGAGCTGGCGTGGATGTCAAGGGAAGTCAGCCGATTGAAGTGTGCACATTAGTGCCATTAAGGCGGAGGGAGAAAAGAAGGAACTGATCCCGGTGATGTGAATGGGCACTGCAGTAAATGTACGGAAGCTGGGTCATAAATAATGCATCATGATGTCTGCTGCTTTACAAAAGCAAAACAAACCATCACTACCAAGAAACGGCATATACATACTACACAAAGAGACCAAGGAAAGAACCGGCTTATATTTCTGCTTACACGGGAATCATTCAGCGTTACTTCATTATAATTACACAACAACAACAGAACCACATGCTCATATTTTATGAGTGTAAATATCTTAGAAGGTAATCAATTTACGGCTGCGAATTTAAAACCCGTTAACATGGCATTTACCGGGGAATAAACAAATGCGTTAAACAGATGACATACGAGTACATCATAAGGCAGAAGTAAGGCAAAGCGAATTAAAAATCATTCAAACTACAACAGCGATGAAAGCCGGCGTTCTATATGTATAAAGCACATTCTTGTTGCCACAATACATTCTCAGCAATCATGGCAGCACTTATACCTTGAAAAATTGTAAGTGTATAATCCGCAGTCTCTGTTCCCATTAAACCGGAAAGCACTTACCAAGAAAAAGCTCAATTCCACCTTGTCACCACCACCGCAAAAACCCATCCCCAGCTAATCCCGCATCAAGATCAAATATTGTTCCTAGCCGGTACACGGCCGTTTAATTCCAATATACCCGCTGTACTCTGACTCAGCGACTGTTTTCTCTCATCCGGAAGATAAACACTTTATCCACTGTAAATGTGGATTTAATCGCAAAAACTCACTTCCTCCGGAGTGGCCACGGGAGCACTAGGACTAATTGATACAGCAGCTGTGCCGGTTCCTGTAACTGTTCGATCCTGCTATACATAAGATGCATAAAAGTTGTGCCGGAAGATCGAGTGTAAGGACGAGAGGGCGGAGCCGCCGGCACTGCAACGGATGTAATCGGCGTAAAAACTTTCCCCTTCACTGAACCTGTTATCGCCCAATTATCCCATTGTCCCCGTTTCACGAATGTGACAGTCGTGGTTGGGTACGCTTCAGATCGTCCATTGTGACGGTAAACGGTAACAAATAGGTTTATATGACTTCATGTACTGTATTCGCTCGCACATCTTGAACCACAGAGTGTGTGTACGGGAAAAACACGCATTCAGTATACACACTCTAACCGGGCAAAATGCACGACTACGAAATATTGCTCATTTGGTTTCAAGATGAACAGTTCTTCTTGTGAATTTATCCAATAAATCAAGACTTTTCATTTAAATGGCAGTTCACTCTGGAAAAAAAGGTTCTCTAGCTGAAAGCTCGAATTGTCTGTGGTTCATCGCCATCAAGAATGTTGACGCTGAACGTACCCCTCCCCCTCCAGGGGCACCCCAAAAACCACAACAAATCAGTTTGTAACTCGTGCTTACGGCAAAGCTGTATGTGCTTTCGAGCATAAGCATGATTAAAAATTCTTAGAGCTCTAATTTTTTTTAATATTCAAGAAGTTCTCCAGAGCAGATGTTGCAAAGACATCAGAAATTTATCAAATCGCGAATCGCGCATTTGGCCCGGTTAGAGTGTGTATATTGAATGCGCGTTTTTCCCGTACACAGACTCTGTGGTTCAAGATGTGCGAGCGAATACAGTACAGGAGCGTGTCTTGTAGATCGGAGAACTTGCAGTTAGAAATGTTGATTGAATAAACAGCACCGGTCGATGTTCCTCTCCAGCGGGAGTCGGGTATATGATGACATTTGGATACGCTGTGGGACATGTGTCTCTGTGACTATAATATATGTCCCGGCCTTCAAGTGCTATACGTACAGATACAACCGAGCCCGCATATTCGCGGAATCGCGTACAAACTAGGGAATAAATAAAACTTGCAAATTAGGTTCTATTAAACAGATAGGTTGAACGCAGCACAATTAAACGGTTATCTTAATGGTGAAACATACACATATATTGTATACCCGTGCACTGCAAATATTTTCTTTATTCTGACAGTATGTTCCTGTCTTTTCAAAGTTCAGTTTACCGGATTTTAGGACTAGTTTGCTATAAACTTAATTAATTATTACTGCCCTGGAACGAAGGATTATTCCGTAAAATCTGCGTCAGGTTTTCAAGAAATCGAAATCACACTTATTAATTTAAGCTGAACGTTCTGCTGCAATCTGCTGTATCTGGACAGACAAATGCAGTATAAAGTAAACTTTACGAACATTATAAAAACGCTGAAGCTTGGACATGCACCGAAAGCCAAGGCTGTGTGCACCACTTCAAAATTGGCGACAAGTTTATTCTACAAGATATTGGTTTATACGGGTGCACCTTGCAGGAGTATATTATGATTAGTGTCCTAAATAGTTGTTATTGAAACACAATTTGTAATTTTATTGTCGGCAGAACGCAAATGCATATCTCATGTACAGCTATCGACAGGCGTTTGTCTCCAACCAGTGCCGCTCTACAGTAGTATAGGCTTCTGGCGAGAAGCCTATACTACTGTAGAGCGGCACTGGTCCAACGGAAGTGATAGTTGAATACCCTAAATTTACACAGCTCTTAAGTAGACCACCGTGCAGCCACTTGCACCTGGTAAAAAATCTGTAATAACTGTGAGCATGTGCCGGAACACTATCACTACTTTAAGTACTCGTAGCGCTTAAGCTCTTGGAGTGACATGGGGAATCCAAAGAAAAGGAAACTGGAATTACCACTGATGTAATTACAAAATTCAAAGCATATCATATGTGCAAATACCGGGGCATTTTGATTTAATACTTCAGATATTAGAATGGTTGAAACAGACTTACAGTTAACAGTACATTCAAGTAATACTAAATTTGCTTTCATCAGTCGCTTCCCCACCAATATCAACACAGAGTTGCTCGATATTTTTGAGCGCATATTTTGCACAAAACAGAGCTAATATACAGAATTTGATAGTTTTCTGCGGCCTCAAAAAAGTTAAGCGGTTGCAACTGGAATCTACGCAGCCGCTGCTTCCGGTGCAGCTTCAACAGCCGCCGCCACCGGCGCAGCGGCAGCAGCAGCACTGCCTTCCACCAATACCCAGTTGCCGTTGGGACCGGTTGCGCTGCCCTGGTTGCCTCCTTTGCCGGGGGTATCGAAGAGGACTTCGCTGGTAAACAGGCGATGGTTGCCGAAGTTTTCATCCTTGATGAAACTGTCAAACAGTGGTCCGGTCAGATCATTTTGGTAAAAAATTTTGCTTTAATACTTACGCATCACAGTCAACGTTAAACCAGTAGTTGCAGATGAGGGTGATCGGGTTGAAGAGCGTGCGGTTGACACAGATGTAGCTGGTGATGTTGCCGTTGGGGGTCGCAGCGATGGAAGGTCGCGGTATACTGCACAAATGCACAAATTGCGGTGTGTAAGCGAAATTTAGAACTGAATGGTGAATGATGTGGCACTGAACGGTAAGGTCGACATTCAAAATTAATTAAGCATTAACGTAACAAATTTAGCTTCCAGTCAGTGAAATGCTTTCCCTCGTGAAAATAAAAGTTACTAAAAACATCCAGTTACCAAAAGAAGTACTTGTAAAGTTACGCTAAACTTACAAAAAAGTTTTCATGACAGCCGATTATAACTTGGACCTTTCACATAACTTACGGAATACTTCAAGTTGGTCAAAAGTTACTTACTCGTATTACAGCACTGACGCACAGTCACGCACTGTTTGAAAATTTATTTTTTGTAATCTTAAGCATAATAAGCAGTCACCAATGGACGTAAGTTGCTACTTTATACAGCGCAACTGCACAAAAACATTTTATGCGATGTAGTTTTAAAATATTAAAATAATAAACATATGATTAATCTTTTAGTTAGTAATTGCATATGTACATATGTATACAATACATATTTCACTTCAGTTTATGTTTCTGTGGTTCATACAGATAATAAACAATGAATTAAGTAACTCGGTGGCGTCGTAAAACAAAATAACCAATGTGGCTTTTAATTACTAGCAAACTAGTAAATAAATAAGACTCCGTACTGCAATAAAATTTTATTGAAACACATTACAAAAAAATAAAGCAATCATTTTTGTGGCAGTATACGAAGCAGCTATGTGAAAGGTATGCATGTTACCCCACGAGGTGGCAGCCGCAATAAGAACGCACGGTCGAGCACGTAAACATAGCTCAGCTCGCTAATAACGCAGTCGAGCCGTTGAAATTCAACACACTTGTGACTTGTAGGAAATTATGAATCAGTTTGTTTCACTTTTTAGTTTATTTTATTACACTTTGCTTTGATGTTAAGGGTTTAACAGAAAATGATAAGGTCTGATACCAGACGTGATTTGTAGCTTTCTGTATGGAATTTTGAAACATTGAGTCAGAAAGCAGTACCAGGTGTAGACTGCTTCTTCACGGGTCTACGAGCAGAATCGCCGTTGAGAGCGTCTCTGCTGAATGACGAACCTGCAGCTGGGTTGTTGGACGAACCTGCCTTGATTCTCAGTCATTCTTTCTGTTACAACAGGTATGATGACTGGTTTTAAAACGTTATATAAACGTAGCCATATGATTTTGGAGTCGACTTCGTTCTAGTAAGCGTAGAAGAATTGAAAATTTAAATTTTTTGTCTTTGTTTTACGCTGGACGGAGTCGATTCTCTCAAATTTGCTCACATCCATATGAAGATCCCTTCACACGTTATAGTTTTAAAAATTTACGCTTCTACTTGTCAGTCTTAAAGGCAGTCAAGCTAATTTTGTTGTATTTCGTCACAGGTTCTTCGGTTATTTTTGGAGTCGACTCCATGGAACGATCTCTCTTCCCCTTCGTTAAGCATGAATTACTGGCACCTTCGCTGCGAACGCACACGAGCGTACACTGGGCCTTTGGATGGAGGTGTGAAGCACACTGCCAGTCTCAGCAAAGGTGAGCTCCACAAACTGGATTCAGACGTTAGTAATTTGAGTAAGTTGGTGTGGAGTTAATTGTTAAGTTACTTAAGTAACTGAGTTTGTGTACGTGCAGACCACAATTTTTAATTTGTGGTAAATGTTTTCCCGTTCCTTAGGAAACTAACGGATTTCATTGCCCATTTGATGGACTGGAGTCGACTCCGGAACCGACACAGACTTTTTGTGGTTTAATTTCTGGCTTTTGCATTATATTCTTCCTATTTAAATTTCTGTATTTTAAAACAGCAAGTGCAGCACTCAGACGATAGTTTGATGTTTATTTGTGGGTTTTTTTCTGTAATTTCAGTGTTATTTTTTGTGCGTTGAATAGAAGTATGTGCAAAATTACGAGTAATGTGCGGCAAAAGTTGCAATAAAGCTTCTGACAACGATAAAGCAAAAGTTCTTAATACAGTGCAATAAAACTTCTAAAAACGACTGCCAAATTAAGTTGGGAATTATAAGTTCTACACTAACTTTTACAGCACAAAAAGGTATAGCCGCTGTTCAAAGATTGTTACAAAAAAACTTATACATTTTCACGGGGGTTTAGACCTGTTTCCTCGTTAGAGCGAGGTGCCGTTAATCGCCGTAGAAACTATTCGGGCTAAGTACTACATTCTCACGCCGTTAGAGGATTAATTTTCCTTTATTGATTGTAAGCTACGTTTAACATGTTACGTACAGTAGTTTGAAATTACTGCACCTGTAACTATTTCTGGGTTCAGTCTGCAGACTCTGCACGGAAATTTATCGGTGCATTTGACAATACTAGGCGTTAAGCTGATTAAACAAACAAATACTATGTGATTGCTCTATAAAGGTACCTTTGGTTACTGCGTTTTTTTCACCAGCTCCTGCTCATTGATGAGAATTCTGATCGGCAAATTGCCAGATCCTAATGGCCAGCATGGATACTTTTGCACATTTGGTTGTATGATGCCAGTTTCTGGACAGAACGTACGAGTATCCGCCACGCGTGCGGCGTGAAACGCAGCCTGCCTATGCTAAGTTTGCTCCCTGTGATTATTATGTATACCTACATGCTTGAACTAAAAATACCAATACAGACCGTACGCTTACGGCATTGCTTTTGCCGCCTTTACTTTTCTTTTTTATACTGTATAAATTATAATTGTTCACAAAGGTGTTGAAGGATATACCACTGACTTACAGAATACATGTATAATGTATTTGCATATTATAATTAACGCGTGTCAAAGCCTCACGTGTCGGATCCGGAGAAGTACCGTGTACAAGAGTCAGCAAAGTGAACAACAAGTGCTAATAGATTGACTGGCTGCTGGCTACAAGTTGGTTTTACAGTCATGCAGTATACAAAACTGCTGTGCAATAGCTCGTCAACTCGATTCATAAAACCGTAATTGCAATACAAAAAGCCTTGCGGGGTTCAAATTGTGAAGATTTAGACACGTGCCGAAATACAAGCGGTCCGGTTGTCGCTTAATACAGACAATAAGTTGACTAATACAACGAATAAAACGGCCTCCTTTGTCTTTTCCTGTTCCGTGCACTCCTTGGCAAAGAAATGACGTGACTTGCACATCAGTGACGTGGCAAGGCTTTCAAACCAAAGGGTCCTGCCGCCGGATGGTCCGCACCTATGGCAAAAGCTTTTCGCACTCTGGTTATATAAAAATAAGAACTAGACAGTCAAACAGCCATCAGCTTCATCCACGTACTATCTCTTCTGTCGATAGTGTCAGCTGCATTTTGTTCCACGACTTTCTTGTATCGGTGCAAATTAATTCAACTGCACAATGGGATCCAGATTTAGCGTACTGTGTCTACTCTTCTTGACCACCCTGATACTCCGTGACCTCCCGGTAGTCAGCAGCGGGCTGGTGTGGAGTCGAACATATTCCTATCGGATTCCCTTCAGTATTGACCAGGGCGGCAGTCAGAACACCGATGCGGGAACTAGCAGCGATGGATCCGATTCATCTGACGACAGTTCGGACGAGAGCAGTGAAGAAACTCCTGGAGAAAACAGCAGCGATGAAAGCAGTTCAGGAACTGATAGCGAAACTGGCGATACCGGGTCACCCAGCGAGGGCTCCTCCGAACAGGGACCGTCCAGTTCTGGGAATGAGATCGCCGATATTCATAACAACTACCGCCGCACGGTGGGCGCCAGCAATATGAAGATTCTGACATGGAGTGATGATGCGGCGCGCCGGGCACAGGAATGGGCCAACACGTGCCCCAGCACGGTGAACCCACATAACGATGCTTCGGACAGAACTATTTCAGGTATGCTTTCACGGAGGTCTGCTGAAAAAGAATTTCACCAAAAACAATTAGCCGTTTTTTGTGCGTTGTAGGTTTTGATTCGTGTGGTCAAAATGTGGCCTGGCGACAAGGAAGTGCATTCTCGTGGCCGGACGCTCTTCAGCAGTGGTACGATGAGAAACAGGACTTCCGCTACTGCGAGCAACCGACCGGCACGGTTGGCCATTACACACAGGTATATACAAATACTGGCAAGCGTTTCGATTATAAAAAGTGGGAACTCGGGCGGAAATCGGTTTTAAATGCAATTCTAATATGTTGTGGGATGTGCAGTCAAAACGGATTGTGATACACTAGGCCCGAATACTGTCGTATACGTGTGCAACTACTGCAAGGCGTAAGTTGCTTCTAGCTCTACGACACTACGGCAGCATTGGTCACTTGTAATTTTTAATGAGCTAAACATCTTTTTTGTTGCAGTGGGAATATTGTTACCGACAGACCTAATTCGCAATATTGCCCGTGGTAATCAGAAGGAGAGCACATCGTGCCAAAACAATTTTACCATTTTTACACACGCATCCACAATCTTCGGTGTATTTGTAAATAGGATTGATAATGAGTAAGATTTAATTATGAGTTTTTCTTGAGAAAGATTTTGTTTCAGTTGAGTACAAATCGGTTACACTTTGCGCACAACGTACAGGGACATTTGCATCACGGAACCTTGTTGCTCTAATTTACCCATGTCTTATGTGAGAGGCTAATGACAATGCACGCACAAACCATAAATAAAAATTATTAAATGTAGAATTGTAGATGGTATTTTTTCTGGCTAACAACATGCATTGTGAAATTTGCTAATGCATTTGAAACCTTTTTCCGTTATTTGTATCTGTACGCTTGATACATACTCGTATAATATGATACTTAGCCGAACCGTTGATATCTGAAGTCAGTAATGATAGAAGTTCCAGAAAATACATATTGCTTCTCGAATCACATTCTGTAAAATGCTGCTGCTAATCCAGATGATATTATAATCACGGCAAGACGTATGAATATTATTAATATCTTTATGTACTTAAATGTACTTATGCGAATCACCGGAGCCTTAAATTAACAACGCCAAAATTGTCGTTAATTTTGCCGTTAATCGTCCGGCCGTGCAAAACGCAACCTACTTATTGTCTCCACGGGCAATACTGTGAGTTTGGCTTCCGAACATCATGATATTGCCTCTAAAAAACCAAAACCGTTAGAAAAAATAGTTTTGCCAGCTGTTCTTAAGTTCAAAAATGGATATAATTACTTACGCATTGCAATAGTTACAGACAAACACGAACGTATTTGGCCCTAGGTTGTTGCATCCCGTTTTCATGGCACACCCCACGACCGACGTATCCGCCCACATTAACTACAACATTCAGTGCGCCATAATTATAAACTAAAGCACAAACGCTAATACTGACCAAGAAATCGGCACTAACGAGAATTACCTGGGTATAATGCCCAACCACTCCTGTTGGACGCCGGCAGTATCGGAAATGCTTAACCTCATCATACCACTGCATAATCGCTTTCTTCCACGATGCGTCACCTCGACGCCAAGAAATATTTTGACCACATGATGGAAAGCCTGTAACAAGATTATCAGCGCTTTTATGTGAAGTTTTGCTTTTGTGCATATAAACCTCGCTAATTTCCCTGCATACCAGGAATTTTTCTTGCGGAGTTTGTGTCGTGTCCCGACGGGCACGTGTCCGCCCAGCGCTGCGCTACCCGGGCTGCGTCATTACTCCACTGGAGCGTCCGCATATTGCGAGCAGATACCGTTTTCCTAAGGTGGTTGTGCAGGTTCAGGATAGCGCTGACGTCGACGACGGCATTATTGCTGCTAGTTCTGGCGATATAGAAAACGGCGGCAAAGGTCAGAACACAAGCCGCTATCTGCACAAAACGAACAGGAGGGAGGATCATTGCTAACGAATGCTGCAGGTATCAATGAGCAACTACGCTACAAAGCCTACAATAAAGGTTCATGTAAAATGCCCCCTCGGCTACAACTCAACGACGCATTAACTGAGCGAGATAGAACAAACCGACGTAGACAAATTCCTAACTAATGCATAAGCTTATGGAGAAATAATAGAATTAGGGAAAGAAGAAAATTTTTCTAATTGTCGACAAGAATTATTCTGCCACTCGTTTGTGGGTATTGACGGTTTAAAGCATCAGGACAAATAACCAGAGAAATCACTGTTCAGATTACTCACTCGTCAGTTTATATACGTACATAGTTATTACCAACAAGTGATAGTCCACCGTTTCCTAAAACGTTTATGCAACTGGTCATATCTGTTTTCTGTTGTGTTAGTTTTAACACATTGACACAGTTGAGAAAGTAATGGCTGCCATAAAGCAAATTGAAGAACGGGCCGCGGAAATGGGTTTAGAATTAAACCTCAGCAAGTGCGAATTCTTTCCCATCGTGACATGTGATGCAGATGAGTCCGTGATCCGTGCAACATTATTAAGCACTTGGCCGGATATGATACAGCTCAGTCCTGAAAACTTCACTCTGTTGGGAGCACCGATGACCTTCCCAGCGTGCGCGAGATTTTTAACTGGGAAAACGGCAGAACTAAAGAATTTCGTTCAACGATTGAAGAAATTACCGACACACTACAGTTTGTTTCTCCTTAAAAATTGCCTCAGCGTTCCTAAGGTTTTGTACGGACTGCGCAGTTCGCGTGGTTTTGAACACCCAGACTTGCTGAAAGAATACGATAGCTGTCTACGGGTGGGGGTGGAGCAGTTGCTCAACGTGAAGATTTCTGAAGCGCAGTGGACTCAGATACCTCTTCCAGTACGGCGTGGTGGTTTGGGGACACGACGCATAGAGACATTAGCTGTTTGTGCCTACTTGGCATCGGTGTACTCTGTGCTCCCTATGGTTTCCAAATTCTACCAGCCTTCTGAAGAGTGCCTGACGAAAACCGCTGTGGAATCTTGGATCCAACAGACGCAGTGCGAAATTCCACCGGAATGTGTTCGGAAGTTTCAGTACGCCTGGGACACGCCAGTGATCGAACGGGACATATCCACGTTAATGTCGTCTACCGAAGGTAATGAGCGCGCCAGGGCGGTTTGCTGTCAGTTTTAAACAGAGATTCGGGAGCCTGGCTGAATGCGTTACCCGCACCTTGTTTGGGGGCATTCCTGAAGGATGAAGATGTACGTATCGGTGTTGGTTTGCGATTTGGTTTACCAGTAGTGGTGGCGCACAACTGCAACGCATGTGGCAAACAAGTCGAAAGCAACGGCCATCATGGACTATCCTGCAACAAAACGACTAAAGGACGATGGGCGAGACATAAAGAAATGAACAGCATCGCGAAAAACTGTTGTGAAAGCGCTGGTTTTTCTTGTGAGATGGAACCAAACGGCTTGTCATCAACCACCGCACAAAGACCGGATGGGATGACGCTGATACCAGTAAGACAAGGAAAACCGATCGTTTGGGATGTAGCCAGCTGGTGTACGGTTGCTGACTCTCATGTCACTGGAAGCTCCAAGAAATGTGGCAGCGTGGCCCAGCTGGCTGAAAATGCGAAGCGTGGAAAGTATTCGTTTTTGGAATACGGATACCTTTTTTACCCTCTAGTAATGGAAACCCTTTGAGTTTTTGGTCCGGCTTTAAGTGAATTTTTACATTTTATGGGTCGTAAAATTCGGGATTTGACTGGAGAAGCACGTTCTACTGCTTTTCTTAAGCAGCGATTCAGCCTTGCTGTTGTTAAGGGAAATGCTACGGCTGTTTTGAGCACGTTACCTTTTAACCCGAGGGAGGACCGGGAATTTGGTTGTTTTTTTAATGTTTAAATTTAACGATTACGTAGGGTGTCAGCGCGTGCATTTTTTATTATTTGTGCGGCTATTGCCAATAAATCGGATTTGTTTTAACTATTGACTAAAATCCGGGCTTTCTCTTTCTGTTCTCAGAACGCACTATGTTCTCTTCCGGATACGATGCTAACCTGTCGAAGTGCAGCATATTTCTCCATTAACGCAGTAGCAAAGTCTTATCAGTTATCACATCGTTTTACTGTGTTTTGTTTGCGAAAATTTCCCCCATTCAAAATCTTCAGCAGCTTATTCACGTACAGATCTGTGTAGTGTAGCTTAGCTCATTCAAGCAAAATAATACGAGTAATACGAGTATGCAAAGTATGGTACTGAACACTAATGAATTTCCCATGCAATGAAAAATTGAATTTTCACTGCTACAAATTCTGATACAGTTTGAAAGAATACTAAAATGCTGCTATGCACGATTATTGTAGTCTATGAAAATGTGGTCGCGCGTGTTTGTGAGTAGTGCGTAATATCAGTTGTACTCGTAAGTTGTAACTCCCAGCTAGCTCATTGTCTCCATGGGCAGTACTGCGAGTTTGGATTCCCCGACATCATGATATTACCTCTACACAAACCGAAATCGTCAGCGAAAATGCTTCTATTTGTAGGCTAGGATGTTGATTATTTGAATTTGGGTACAATTACTTACGCATCGCAGTAGTTGCACACAAACACGACCGTATTGGGTCCTAAGGTGTTGCATCCCGTTTTAATGGCGCATCCCACGACCGACGTATCCGCCCACATTAACTGCAACAGTTAATGTTAAGCTGGCACGCATCGAAAAAACTGGTATCCTTATTTGATGTAATTACCTGTGTATAATGCCCCACTACCCCCGTTGGACGCCGGCAGTATCGGAAATCCTTGACCTCATCATACCACTGCATAATGGCTTTCTTCCACGACGTGTCGCCTCGTGGACGCCACGAAATATTCTGACCGCATGATGAAAAACCTGATACAGAAATAATAAATAGTCGGTAAAATTTGTCGTTACTCTGTGATTTCAGGTTTTTACCGGGAATTCCCCTTGCAGAGTTTCTATCGTGCCCCGACGGACACGTGTCCGCCCAGCGTTGCGCTACCCTGGCCGCGTCGTTACTCCACCGGAGGGTCCGCATATTACGAGCGGATACAGTTTTTCTAAGATAGTTGTGCAGATTCAGAATAGCGTTGGCATCGACGCCGGCATCGTAGCTGCTGGTCCTTCTCCTGGCGCTATGGGAAGTGACTGCAAAGGTTAGAAAGCAAGCTGCTATCCACAGAAAACGAGTAGGTGTCATTGCTAGAAAATGCTACCCCGGTGTTAACTGTCCTAACCCGTTTGAAACGTAATAGCTGCTTACAGTAGTTAACTGGAAATTTACGGAGGCTTTTAAATAGGCATTTCTTTTGGCTGAGTTTTTTTAAAGAGTGCCCCCTTGGCGAAAACTGACTGACGCATCAACCAGGTGAGTTATAGCAAACCGGCGTAGAATAAATTCATAACTGACGCATAGGCTGCTACATACAATTGAATTTACCGGAAAAAAATTTTAATTGCCGACAACGATATTCTGCCATTGTCGGTACTGACGATTTTATCACACCCTAATAGCAAAACAATAAGCAGTGACATAGTCATTATCTCGGTGATTCAAACTCAATCTAAAAATTAAAGATATCAATATAGCCACCCTTTTTCACCCTCGTTTTTAATAGGCACCAGTTTTGCTGTTAATTAAATATGCGTATACACCTTGTTCATTGTTGTTCGTTTTTACACGCACCCATTTTACCGTAGTTTGTTTTAAATCTTATTTGGTAAAAACAACAGTTTATTTCATACCTTATTTAAAACAATATACAATAATTATGACATTTCACAGATGATGCCTGTTAAGCTTTTCATGTCTGCAAATTCTGAAAAGTTTTCGCCTGGTATTTTTCGAAAGCATGGCGGAAAGCAAAATTCCAAAAACATTGATACGCGAAAAAACAGCTACATACGATCTAAATTATTGTAGGCAGTACATTGGCAGAGCCAGCTGTACGCGCCCGTACAACTGATAAAACGCCCGTTATGTCGGCATTTGCATACGTATAAATAATCTCTATATGTACAGTAATGGGAATTTTAATATTTTTGATTTTTTACTTTATTTTTATGAAATCCGATTTCATAAAAATATATATGCATTGCATCATATCTGTCTTTCCTGCAGGAAAAACATTTTAATTTTTAATTTAAGCGTAAAAACGTGAGGCTAAACATATGAGTGAAGCTGGGACTGGTTACATGCGAAATTCGATAGTTATATTCCATGAAATTCGTGAAATTTGAAGCGTCGCTATTATTCGTCAGTTAATTATCGCAGATTGTTATAACGATATTGTGGCAATATAAGCGTAAACTTGTAACGGAATGCTTTTTTAAGTTTTTATTCTCGTTGCAGATGCAGAATAGTATGCACTGTATATTACCGCAGAAAAGCCGCAGCACCGGCAGCTTCAACGCAGCGCTGCCGGCTGGATTACTGCTGAAAGTGTTTCTCCTAACTGGACGCAATCGCAGTTAACCGGAAAAGGTTTTGTAAAAACCTTTGGCTGTGATCACTTGGTCGCTAAAAAGTGGGCAAAGGCCTGGTTTGAACGTTCATTTGTTCACTCAGTTTGACATTTTGAATTGCGACCTCGCGAGAGCGGAGAATTTTTCCTGCGACTTTATAATACGGTTCGACGCATCAAACTTGGTGACGCAGAACAGCGCCGAATTCAACCGCGTTCCATTCCGCATTCCAAGTAACCGCTTTCCATTGTGTCGTGTTATGGCTAAAACTAAAATTATTGGACGACGAGGATCACTGTTTTTGTCTAAAGCACCAATGCGAATCTAAATCGACTAGGCAAAACTTCTATAGGATAGTGACCTTCATGGAACATAATATCAGCTATATGCGACCGCGATAATTCGTGGCTCTAATAGGGAATAGTCTCATAACTCTCATTATTCATCGCGCTGACACTGTAAGCTTTAAAGTCGTAAGGAATTCAGCACACCTGCACTCCTAACTAACTGCTCTTGGGTTTTTGTAAGGTGTAAAATTTACCATTTCGTATCACGATGAATTGTAGAATGCCATTAACCAAGTAACGGTGCAAGCAAAAATTTTGCTTATCGGTGTGTAGGACTTTATCTACTTACCGCATATCGCAGTTTCCAAGATTTATGTAAAGCTTAATACGAAGTAGGGGCTTCGAAGAACAATTTGAAATATTTAATTACTGGAAAGAAACTTCGAAAAGCATAAATTCGTCAAGGTGGCTGGAAATCGGTGTGCGTATGAAGAGCAATAAATGCTAAATAACATTCTTCCGTATGAAGCTTTTTTGCATCATCGTCCATAGTGATAAAAATAACAGCAAAATCAGCTATTGTAAATTGCATCACACTACAGTTTCAGTAGCCACTGGAAGTTGACCGCTTCCTTCCAGGGAAAATGCATCGAAACCCACACTGGCGCAACGCTGCACGAAATCGCGGACTCAGCACATTATACAGAACCGGATTGGACGCACAGTTCAAATACACCAGTGTCGCAGCACAGTACAAGTACCAATCGTCCGCTGATGTGCCGGTATGGTAGTACGATTTGTACACTGGAATAAGCCGAAACGGCAGCCACGCCACCGCGAACCACACCGCGATGACCACCAACAACCACAACGTCTACATAGGCAGTATAACTATAAAGTACACAATATGGACCAACCAATAAAAATGGTAACGCCAACGATCCTTACCGAAGTGCGGGTTATTCTATGCCGCGGCTGCATGCAGGTAATGCGGATCTGCGAGGACATCCTTCGCACTGACGCCGATCTGACCCGTCCCGATCTGACGGGATCGTGGGACTCCATAGATGGCAACCGCGAACCGATCTGGACCCGGACACTGCAGCACGTCTGCGAGCAGGTGTTCTTGACTGCTTTGAAGATCTTCAGGTACGCCAGCACGCACACCAGGAGAGGGAGTACGTAAAACAGAAACAGGTCCACGGCGAAGAAAGCGGTATACGCGCCGGCGGGCATTACCAGATGGCACACCTGGACCGATACTCCGGTGTCACTAGAGCTGAAGACGGAGAGAAGATTGGTGGAGAGGAGCCAGCCGCCGGCGTACACCAGCACCAGGAACCATATTAGACGGATGATGTGGCGAGTACGTGAGACAGTGCAAAAGCGGTAGGCGTACAACGGCTGACAGATGGCGACGTAGCGCTCAGCGGTGAACGCCAAGATACTGTAAAAAACACGCGTGACAGATTAGAAAGTAATCTGAGCACTACGAATGCGGAACCGAATACGAACACGGATAGAAATCGTGTTCGTAAGCGCATCCGAGATCTGATTATGCATTCGGACCGAACCAGATGTCGAAACGGTTAGGTACCGATGATTTCGGCCATCTACACTTCGGTTACGCTGATTATTTCGGCAACCATTCCCATTCGACCACATTACATTTAAGTTGAGTTTTACCAATTTAATTATTAATAATTAAAAATTTGCAGACATGCAATCTAGTAAGAAGATTACATGAATGCGTCGACGCATTGTTGCCAACTTTTATCTGTTTACATAAAATCTCATCAATACTTACTTTTATTAGAAAAGAAGCCAACAAATAAAGCTAATATCTATAACCTAAGTGTATTGACGCGTTGCGTAATGACGCGGTGCGTTGCGGTGTGTCTACCTGATACTGTAACAGATCATGTATCAGTTCAGATTCAGAAAAAGTAACAAACTTTGTTGGACAGAACACAAATTACCTCACGTTCACTTGCAGCTTCAGCTCACCATCACCCTCTCATAATTCAAAAAATTAATGTAACAGAAGAAAACGTATGATCGAAGAAACCAAAGATACTTTAAAAAACCTAAAAAAACTGACAAAAACAAATGGTTTCTTTTCTTCAAAAAACTGGAAAGTCTCAGGTCAAGCTGTGCATGTATGGTCCGTATTGTTGTGGCGTCCTCGGGGACCCGGGTTTTCTTGTAAATTGTAAGTAAGCAGCTTACAATTTACAACAAACACTAAGTAACAACTTGACACAAGAAAAATAGAAGCCAGAATGTCATGTAGCCAAAATAACCGTGGCCGAAAAGAGTGCGGACCGAAGTGAGCAAAGCGAATTGTATGTTGCCGAAGTGATAACAAGTGCCCGAAACGTAGCGCGGCCGAAGTGGTCAGGTAAAAACTGCTTCAGACCGGAAGCGATCAACCGCCCAAGTCGGCGACTGCAAGCTAACTAGCTGCACTCGATCCAACTGCTTTTAAAATTTTCCGATTGGTCGGTAGAGCTCGATGCGTATGCCTGTACGACTCGTACAAGTTGCATTTTTAAACGTAATTTCAGTTGTGATACCTCATGTCAATTAAAAATTTGTTTTTAAATTGTGAAAAGAGTTTTCAAAAACTTTTTAAGCTCATAAAAAAGAGGAATGTTTTCTCTACTTAAAATCCAAAGCAAACGGAATTCCATCAAGACAGGCAGAATCGACAGCTATCCGGAGACATGCTACGATTCAAAGCTTAAATTTCGTGCTTTACGGAAGGTTTACGAAACGAATAGGGCTATGACGTAGGCAAAAGAGGCGGGGATTCGTATTCGGAACCGCATTCGTAGTCTTCAGATTGCTTTCTATTATGTAGCGAGCTGCGGTACTTGGATATTTCATGCACTTTTGGTGTGATGTTTACTAGAACTCATTGCGTACTTTCAAATTAGAAATCATTAATGATTTGTTTCGCGAAGTGGTTCTTAAAGCGCACTGAACAACAGATGAGCTTAGAAAATGCCTTAGGAACGAAAAGGTTTTGAAGTTTGTACCGAGTGGATGGTACTCAAAAATGAGCGCAAAGGGTTTTGGACGGAGTAAAAGGCAACTAAAAAATATGCGCGGAGTGCCCCCTAAAATTGAATACTATGTTTCTTTCCCTCAACTCGTATGCTGAATTCAAATACCTACTTGCGCTTTGCACACACACATCGGAACTAAAACCATACAGCCGCTATTCCAAGAGAATGAAAAATTGCAGGATGGCTGGTGCCAACGGTAACAAATATGTCTACGAAAATTGAGAGAAGTTGGAACCTTTAAGTTTGTCGTAGACAAATCATAATTAAGATGTCTGTATGTGAAACTTTGAACGGCTCAAACTCGATCTAGGTATGTACTCGTAGTTCTCGTGGACAACGACTTGTTGGGTATAAAAAACCTTGTAATTTTTTTCCGTAGCAATTTTGTAATTTTTTTTAACCAGTGCAATATTGCAGCTACTGTAGTTGTAAAGTATATATTAATGTGAATGCTTGTCCGTGTCGTAAGTTAACTATTTATTAAAGCCTTCTTAGCGATTACGATGCATATTTAGGAAACAATTAAATGGATGCTTTAACTGGTGTGAAAACAGGTCCAAGCATTGGCCGACACATCGAATATGTGAGAAACACGAGGAAACTTGCGCTCGCTGCTCCTAAACGGTCACTGCGAGTCTGCGACCAAAAACCACCCTACGGCATCCGCAAACATCTTTAATGACGTTATCATAATTGTCGATGCATTCGAGAGCCGCCGGGTATCCAAGGTGGCTGTGCTGTGTCTGTGTGTTTCGCTAATTGACGAACTAACAATAATACGAGTATACGTAATTGAGAAGCACTAGCGGAAGGGTGGCACGTTAACTCCGTGACGTTGGTGTCGCTTCCCGACCAATATGTTGACCGACATATTGCTGATTCACACTGTTCGGTGACCGACAATTTTCTGCGAAATGTTTGACCGGCGTTTTGGCAAAGCCATTCGGTTAACCGACACTGTAAGGTACCTGTTGCTCTGGTACTTTTAAGCGTTTTTTCTTTAATTACAGTATTTAGGTTTCTAAGAGTATTTGGGGAGCTGTTCTACCTGCCAACCGAATGTTGTTAGCAAATACCGTAACTGGTGTGCAGAACATACGGATACTGTAGTCGTTCAGAAACGCGTTGAGCATCGATTTGTCGTTCCAGCAAATGGTCTGGTAAACGTTTTCTCGAACAGCAAAGAGTAGTCAGTAAATTGTCGGTCAGCAAAGATCCGTGTCCAGCGGCATATCAGTAATATTACGGTAATTACTGGTAACAAAGTTTTTGATTTATAGTCTCAAGTTATTCTTCTTTCAGGGTCTATAGAACTCTGCTACGTGCCTACCAATAGCGCATCAACAAGATGTTACTAATTTTCCGGCGTCCTTCCTACCTCATACTGCCCACGTTGATGCCGAAGAAATTCAGGAACACCACCACCGCGCATCCGGCATATCCTAGCATCCAGCGCTGACCAAAACTACTGATGATGTCATGTGGAACGGCGGTGCAGAGAACTAGCAGGTCGGCAATGGCTAACGATACCTGCAATATGAACTGCATTAATTTCATCCTTGAATGAATTTCATAATTATGATTAACGCTAGTTTGCGAAGTGCCAGATGCCAAGGTCCTGCACGGATTTCATCCTTGGATGAGTTGTATAATTACGATTAACGTTAGTTGGTGAAGCGTCATTCATCCCCGAATGAGTTTTACGTATAATTAGTTGACAAATTGTCATTCATCCCTGAATGTGTTTTGTTATTATGTTTAACGTTAGTTTACGAAGTGCCAGATGCTGTATCCTGCATTAATTTCATCCTTGAATAAATTTTATAATTATGTTTAATGTTTAGTTTGCAAAGTGCCATATGCTAGATTGTGCTTTAATTTTATCGTTGAATGAATCTTGTAATTATGACTGACGCTAGTTTACGAAGGGCCAAATGCTGGCAAACAAAGGTTGTAGCGCCTAATTACTACAAATGCTACGCAATTATGTTTTTGAAATTAAGTCTCCGGCTGCCTTTTTTGCGGTTGAACCATAGCGCGCAGTACCTAAGTTCAAGAAGTTGTCATTAAATTTGCCATAATTATCGTGACCGCCACTTCCTACAGATAAATGGAATTCCAGGCTCTTCAACAGCCATTTACGTATTTGGACTGATGTACAAACTCGTACATTCAATCGGTTGAACTTACGCCGAAATTACATTCTTCAATCGAAGCAGCCTTACGATTCAGTGTTAACCATTAAGTCTTTAGGGGCTGAAATAATTTATGTTTGTATTAGCATGACTTGCATATAGAAGTACAGAAAATTCAAATATTTACACAAAACTATTTAACTATAGTAGCTGCATTTTGTAAGCTAGGTTTTGCATAAAGATTTCTTCAAACAGAAGAAATAAAAGTAAAAGTAAAGATGCGTAAATTCTGGTATTTATAGGCTTTGCATTGAGAAAATCTTATGTACGTATGTACATACGGATGATATTGTGGGACAATGAAATCTTGGACCGCCCGCGCTAGACCCAGGATTTCTCTGGCCCTTAAAATATCACCTAAAACACTAACGTTCATTTCATTTTCTTCAGATTTTTTTCGCTGTTCTTGACCAATGGCCAGAGCAAGGCCGGACATACCAGATAGCTGTACGTCGGCGTCCGCAAGCATTTGGATCGGAATGCCGCCCCCATCACCGCCACATTCCCCACGCAACCCAACAGGAATATCCCCAGATGCGAGGTGGTCACGGTGATCTTATAGCTGAGATCCGCCGGCACTACTTCAGCGGCAACCGTGTCACCCAGCAATACATCTGCCCTCCTGGGCGCCCGGAACACCAATGCGGGCCTGCAGCAGCTCACCGGCCCTGTCCAGTAGACTGTCGAAGGTCAGATTGGGCTCCACGGATACCAGTTTGTTATACAGATGGAATAGTCGGGTCAGCTGGTCCATGTGGACATGGCAGGCCACATCCGTGTCACTGCAGTTGGCATACATGATCACTGGCTGATGTGCTCCAGCAATTCGACAATCTTGTGCGCAGCAACAGGATGTGAGGCAGCTATATACACTCGTATTTGCAGCGCACCCAACGTATCACCATGGTGAACGTCTTATAATTTGTACTGGGAGACCACGGCAATTATCCATGCCTTGTCACTACAGCAGCCGGGGGATATTGCCGGTTTATACACAAAGACGGCCGTTGTGATATACGCGAAGGAAATGTGTTGCGTGGCGGTGGAAATTGCCTATCGAACTATAACAGAGCCTCTACCGCTACTAACGGTGGATCTTGTATGAGGAGGTACGTTGATGCTGACCAGCCGAATCCGCTACTGGCGGAAACCGAACCCCACTGCACCCCGGTGCACATAGTGAACGATGCAGTGTCGCTAACAGGATGGTGCAATCCTCATTGTTAGCGGAATTATTCCGACCGGCATCGATCGACCTTGCCAGTCCGGCTTACTACAGTAACTGTTTAGTGCTATCTGATTGAAGAGTCAGCGAAGAACTGATGACTTCGCTAACATGAAATTACAAATCCTGACAGACAATTGTTTGAAGGGTTTATCGTAAGCGCTTCATTGCTCCGTGCAGTTATTTAGCAGTGAAAAAAATCAATACTACTATTCTTTTGAGTTTTACTGGTCATTGCACAGGCACGTGTACAGTACGCTGGGCGTTTGTACGTGCATAGTGCGTGCGATCCGAACTGTACTTGTGCAGTCTTCTTTAATTTGCCGGAAGCATCCTTGGAGCGTCACTTCCCATCAGTCAATGGAATCCAGACTATCTGACTGACATAATACGCAGAATGTCTAACAAGTGGGCAGTAATTAATCGAATCCTCCACAATTTGGCCGGGTCAAGGTTGTTGCTAACCGCTCCAGGCATGAAAATGAAACTAGTTACATCAATACTTTGTTTTTCGCGGCAACAGGAACCGCTTACAGGGATCATTATTGTGTGCTAGCACCTCTAGCACATAACAGAGTGCAAACAATTGGCTTCTGCACTTCCCTGGTTTCAGTCATTTTTAATGTCAAATGCATCATCCATTACATCGTCTTACCACGGCTTCAGGGTGTCACATTACCTGTACTAGCCAGTTCGTACCGTTCAGCCAACTGAACTGACGTCATCCGCGTCCACTAATTAGTGTCGAAAGCTGAAAGAAATCTCATGCGGTCAAAATCTTGAAAGAAGTTCTGACAAAGCGCTGAATGAAGATTTCGGTGGTAAAACAGGAGAGAGAAATCTTTATTACCATTGACCATGTACTGTACGCTTTGTATGAAATGATCAGTTTGCCGAAGAAGAATATTTTTGAAGTATTACTGTTTCCAGTACTCGTACAGCAACGACAAAATTCGATCATGTCAAAAATGTCAAAATTTGTCAAAAGTCAGTAAGTGAAGCTCCGGCGGTAAGTTTGCCGCTTACCGCCAGAGCTTCACTTTCATCGTGCCGTGATTTTAGCAGGAACGCGACCATAATTATGATACCATACATGTCCCAACTGTGAAAATGGTGCCTTTTTATAAAGAAAACATCTTACTAGTATTTCCAAATTATTTATTTCATATTTTACCACCTTTTATTTCAGCAAACCTTCTTTCGGCTTTGGAAAACATTGCAGATGCAGCGAGATGCTACAGCCTACAGGTTACTACTAGCTACTAGTAGACATGCTTATGTTGACTGAACTCGACTGCTTTTTGCTGTCTAATTCTTTCCAGTAACGAGCTGGCTTAATTTGGCGCATTCGACGCACCGGATTTGCTGTCTCGGCTGTTGCAAAGTTACAAATGAAAGCTGTTTCCTCGAGACCGTATCATAAACGTGGCCGTTACGGGGATCTCTATCGACTCTCTCTGTCCCAGCCGACCATACCAAGTTACGAACTAACAAACATTCAACCAGTATTTCTAGAATGATATCTTCTTCACCGAATATCAGGCCCGCGATATCCTAATCAATATTTGAGCCAATTGGTGGAAGTGTTGATGCGAGAAGATAGCCCTCCCGGTTTGCGGTTTTGAAGGCTAAGGGTATCTGGCTGAAGCGCTGGGCCTCGACGCTGTTGTGGTCAAACTCACGAGCGAGCAAGGGTTTGTGATCCGATAGCGGATACCGCTATTGCGCTATATAGAGATGTTGTCCAACAGAATCGATTTCGCCGAATAGTGTTGCCGGGAGCGTGCACAGTGGGGCTTAAGTGGTCAGCATGTTCGCTATGTTCGGTCTAATCCAAGTAAGGTGATCGGACAAAAACCCATGCACTATGAAACATCTAGTGCCATAAACATTTGATTCACCCTGTGCGAGGAGAGGATCCACCCTTTTTCTATTAGAAAAACCGCATGTTTTAGGTGATTCGAAGCATTTAAGACTACCTACAACATCCCCGAGAGCCGTGTAAAAGTGTGAATACGAGGTAACAGTGTGCCGCTGTCGGACAGTTACTGCTGAGTACCCGTTGGTGGATTGCTCAAACGCGCAACAACGAGAAATCAACGGCTGAGAAAGATCGACCAGTTCTTCTTAGGTTTCGTGCGTCGTCCGTCATGTAGATCGGACGACGCATGTTAGTGATACGTCAGCTTTGTCGTCAGACTGTCAGTGCCTCAGTTGAACAAACGGATATAAACTGCATTTCGCAGTAAGAAAGGACTCTGTTTTCTTGCTATCATTATCAGGGTATCCGAGCTGCTGTAAGTAAGGTGTGAGAGCAAAAAAATTCTTCAAAATGGCTGTGCACACCGATTTTTATGGCTTAACATAAACTGACTATGCGCTTGGTCATGCGAAGTAAAGTACTTGTACATCCGCCCCTGAATTATCGGGGGCGGATGTACCGGCTATAATATATTTATCGTCCTTGAGCATCAGTTGCTGTCTACTTCTTTTATCAGCAGCCAAATGTTTGGAGACATGCTAAGTACAACAAGTTGCAAATAGTAGGCATCCGATTAAAGCATTTTTCACAATCATAATCTGTTTCAAAAAAACCCCGTATTAGCATTTTATACCGACGAGGCAATCTTTTAAACCGTTTTACTGTGCGCCGACTAGAAACATACCAAAGAAAATTAGTTCAATACTGCCGCTTGTCTTGCACAACAACTTTTGAATACGGCATTTTCGAAAGACTAACTGCGTAAGGCTTTTACAAGTACTCAACGAATTCAACATAAAACAGCACGTAAAAAGAATTTAATAACTGTGTTCTAGAAAGTTAATTGTGAAAAGACATCCTTAGGCAAAGCTGCATTGTAAGACCGGAGGTCTGATTCGACGCACCAGATACCGACATTACGCAGAACCGACCCCGCAAATGCGGCTGACGCACAGTTGTCGCGTACCGTGCCAAAACTTGCACGTGCCGACGACACTGTAACCAGTTTCACCAACTCGTCAAGCTGTCTGATTATAGTTTGCTAATTTTGTCCTTGCAGCATAGAAGCTGTATGAAATGCCTGCGGACTGTAACACTTCTCGGAATACGCATGACGAAGAACTGCAATTAAAGTATGCATACCCATTGTGCAGACAGTTGATTGATTTAAACAGCAAGAAGTACAAATTAATTCCCATTGTGCATTTGCAGTTACGAGCACTTTTGGTCAAGAAAGACATTCTAGTCACGTTGGTACGCTATTCACGACCAATCAACTTGCCGGCGGATAAGTCTCCTTCAAGGTCATGGCTGCGTCTGTACCGTCCTTATATAAACGATGACTGTACTTGTCACATGTCGCAAGTCCACAGCTGCACTCCGTAGCGGTTGCTGTGCTTTTGCCGGACGCTTCCTACATACATTACGCCAAAAGCTTAATTGAACTTAATTCAATTGCATTTAAAATATGGCGTCCGGCTTTAGCGTACTGTGTCTCTTATTTCTAACCATCTTGTCACTCCGTGACCTTCCCATGGTCAACGGTGGATTGACATGGAGCCGGACGTTCTCCTACCGCATTCCCTTCAGCATTGACGCCGGTGATACCTCGAATTCCAATTTGGGCAGTGTTTTCAGTAGTTTATTTGGAGCTCTAACATCCGATACTGCCACGACCAGTCCGGGCGGCAGCTCCGAAAACACCGACGCTGCCACGGAAGAAAGCGGCAGCAACGGCAGCTCGGATAAGAAAACCGACAGCAGCGCTTCTGATCAGAAAACTGATGACAGTACCTCCGATTCCGGCAGCGGGGACAGCAGCACGAGCAACAACCGTGGAGAAACCGGAAGCAAAAGGAACATCGCGCCGGCTCCTGCGGACAAGGATACGTCGTCCACTTCCGGCAACGAGATCGTGGATATTCATAACAAATACCGGCGTACCGCGGGCGCCGCCAATATGAAGATGCTGAAATGGAGTGAATCTGCCGCGGGCCAGGCACAGGCATGGGCAAACACCTGCCCTACGACGCTGAGTCCGCACAGTGATGAAGCGAGTCGAGTTATTCCAGGTAATCATCGATCACATTGCACCAGCCGTGCCTTCCTTGAATATTTACTTTTGCATTTACTGAATTCTGCTTTTTTTGTATCGCAGGATTTGAATCATGCGGTCAGAATGTGGCCTGGCGGCAGGGCAGCGCCTTCTCATGGCCGGACGCTCTGGAGCAGTGGTGGGCGGAAAAGGAGCATTTCCGGTATTGCAAACCACCGACCGGTCGTGTTAGACATTACACGCAGGTGAGATTCTGCAAGTGTCTTATTTAATTCGAACACAAAATTATGTAATTCTAAAAATTTTATGAAGTAAAAATTAATGGTATGTAATTGTACTCAATATGTAATGTTATTCCTGCTTTATAATACCGGTTCTGATGGGCGTATAAGAATTTTATATTTTTACAGCTAATGTGGGCAGACACAGCTGTTGTGGGATGTGCAGTCAGGACGGATTGCAATACGCTGGGACCGAATACCATCGTCTACGTGTGTAATTATTGCAATGCGTAAGTTAACAAATTTATGGAATTTCTTAGACGCTTTAAGTATATTATGCCAATTTCGGGACTAATTCTAACTTTTGTTTCTTTTTAGTGGGAATATTATAACTGATGAGCCCAATTCGCAATATTGCCCCTGGTGAACATGGTCTACGATGTAAAGTGAGAAGCGGGATTTTTCCAGTGGTAATTATGCCGATGATTGTTTTGGTATTTCCATGGATTTAATTGGACCGAAACCGCATGCAATGCAATCCAATTAGCTGTGATTAAACTTTGAACGCTGTAATTATTATAACTAAATGAATGATTAACAGCTGTTTTCTAAACTGCGCACACTGATGAATGCCGGTACGGTACATGTGACACTGGTTGTTTTGTTGCATGAAGATTTTCTGACTTTGCGGAGTATTTTGCGATAACTAACGATTCTTTTGCACAGAAATGAGCAAAAATAAAATGACCTTTTTCAACCTGAAACGCGGTTGCATGAAATCTGAAAAAATGCGTTGATTCCGTACTGTAATAATAATTTAAAATATACTGGCTTAATACCGGTGCACCAGGCATTTCAGCCAGTACATGCATATCTATTATCCCACAATTTTTGGCAGAAATACGTCACTAACACAATCACAAAAACGCTTCTTGCACAATACCAGTTATCCTTCCTTTAATTTTTTCAACATCTCCCTACGCATTTTTTACGTTCGGCTTTTGATAATAATTAAAATCATTTAACAAATGTTGGTTATTGTCCTTAATCTGCCCATATATGGCACTCAAAAGATAACTGTTATTAAACGCTAAAATTGTGGAAACGAATCAAACGATCATGTACATTGTTTTGGAATTAGGTACCTGTGAATTATGCAGTACATTACATTCATAACACTGCAGATGTCGTGCACCTAAAATTAGGATTATGCCATTACATTGGCCCAGACATACTGTATCCACGTGCGTGGCGCGGCTACTCCTTTGTTGTAACTGGCCGCAAGCACTGGCTGTAACGATTTACTACGAAAACGTTCAGATGCGCTTAGAAAGAGTCGGAACTCAGGGTTGTGGCAGTAACCGGAAATTCTTTTATCTGTTGATGGATGCTGCACCAGCTCATGTGACATACACGCTGCTCATTTTGTCATTGCATTTTTACCATGCTTCATCAATTAGTAGCTCTGGCCGATGCATGTTATATATTTGGAAAGGTCAACGATGAATAAGAAAAGTGCCGACTGCAAAATAATAGACAGTAATCCATACAATACAAAATAAATGTTTTATGCGAGAACAGCAATTTTATCGTTGTGTCTCTTGAAAGCAAGTTGAGTAGTTTGCGCTTACTAAGCCATATGGTAAAATGCTGTTAAACAACCCAGTTTTCTTATTTAAAAATTGTTGACAAGCGCTTGTTCTAATGTTTCTAAGAATGTTTTTCTTAGTAAATCCCTTTTGGAGTCCCAACAAGAGATAATTTCAGTATTATTTTTAAAATCTTAATATTATATTACGATCCTAGGCCTTTTAATTTGCGGTGAGCGCACGTGAATGAGCATATTTTTTTTAGTTTTAGCGATCGATGATGCATTTTTATCCGCTGATTTTATTCTCTGGACCGCCAGATTTTGCCACGTTTACTGCCAGCATGCCATTTATACAAACAGCAGAATCAATGAGTCTGCAGCATCACATAATTTTTGTATCACTACATGAAGTATATAAAATACAGAGTACGATGCAGGCAACAAACATTTATCGCTACATATATTGTATAGTTTTGTGCCGGATTAGAGAGACCATCACCAAAAGCTATTTGCAAGTTTTGTTAATTTTTCCATGGACAAAAAGGTGAGTCCATGTCGTCGTCCATCATGACATTGCCCCTAAAATATAACAGGAGTTAAAAAGTGTACAAAAAGCATAAGATCTACATAACACACTTTAGAATACATCTGCACCAATACTCGCAAACTGTTCCTCTTGATCCGGATATTTTATTTCTGCTGTTGTTATAATTAATGTTATACTGAGTTTTGCGTTTTTATTTCTATACTGTTCCAAAAAATATTATATATTTTACAGCTTTGGAAAACAGTTAAGTTCACACTGCAAAAATACTTTTGAAAAACGTACTAATCTAATGTTGTCAGCAGAATACTTATAGATATATTGTGCAATACTTACGCGTCACAGTAATTGCAGACATATACAATTGTGTTTCTGCCAAGTTTGTTGCAGTCGGTTCTGATGCCGCATCCCACCACCTTGGTGTCAGCCCACATCATCTGCCAAGCGGACATATATAACTTACAGTCGATATCCAACAATGTATTGTATATGTAATATTCAATGTGTTTTTAAGTAAGCCTTTTATTTATTTTATGGCATGATATACCTGCGTGAAATGTCCAACTTTTCCAGTTGGTTGCCGGCAGTACCGGAAATTCTTAACCTCTTCAAACCAGTCGTTAATGGCGTCGCTCCAGGAGAGCGCGGAGCCTTCTCGCCAAGCAATATTTTGACCGCATCCATCGAAACCTACCGTATATTAAGTATTTTTTGAGAATAGATACACTTTGATTTGGTTAGGAAATATCATAAATTAGAATCTAATATTATGATAATGCGGCCAATATGTAAAATGGGAATCTTATAATATTAATAAATTAAGGAGCGTATGCATGCAACGGTAATAATGGTTGCTCCATATATAAATTTTAGGAGCGAAGATAATTTACAATAATTTAAGTCCATGTACGTATATTTATTTTAGTTTCGTCCATATATACGTAGACATTTGTCCTTACCTGCCAGATTTCTGTCGTCATTCGAATTGTGCCCTGTGGGACAAGTATTGGCCCACTGTTGTGCCATTTGGGCGGCCTTTTCATTCCACTTGAGCATGTTCATATTCTTGGCCTTAACGATGTTCCGGTAGTGGTTGTGCAGGGTTACAATCTCTTTCTGTTGGCGCTTCGTGACGGGTGACGCACAGTTGACCACCGCTACAATGGCTGTCAGAAGGAGAGCACAAACTACCAACGAAGACATTTTTGGGTGAAGTTTTGCTACGGATTCCACAACCAGTGTATACGGTATAACTGTGTACTGTATACTAAACGCACGCCGCGATATATGAACGGAATTCCGTGCGCTTAAATACCAGATTTACCGCCAGTCGAGACAAGGGACTGTTGCGCTAAATGACCTTCACGATATTTCCGCAGGGCATCGAGTGGCAATCAATCTGCATACGGGAAAATTAGTGGGCAAATTTTTGTAAGCCGGCATTGTACTCGAGCCACCGTTTAATTCTTGCTGTCTCTGGCGTCAGTGTCATTACAACCGGTATTTAATTACGTACAAATGTAAAAAATTATTGTGTAGATGTCACATTGGCAAAAATTCATGCGAACCAAAGCCTGGGGAGGTGCATTTACGCGGTACTTTCCGGAAATAATGCCGGTGCCGGTCCGTCGCATGGGGAAGAACAATGGACAACAATCACACGCCGTTTTGAATCGTCAACAATGACTCAGTTGGTAATTTTCGGGGGAATGGCAAAACTCCAAAAGGCAGACACGCGAAGGTCAACTGCACGATTGTATGAAAATCTAAACACTGTGCATTTTACAACTAAAATTGCGTTAACGATGGAATTCCTTCCACACATTTCCATTTATGTGCCAGTATTCTACGATTAGCATTAATTACAATCATTTACTACTTGCAGTTCTAAGATATACTACGTACAGTACGTATATTGCCGGTACAGTACATGGTGACACATACTCGTACATCGACGGTGATACTCTATCCGTCTACTGCAAACCGTTTAATGGCAATATGCCGGTTTCTACGATCTGTGTATTGATTATTGAACAATTGCGTGCAGTTGTTCCGCTGGTTGTATTGCTCCATGGATTTCCTCCTGCCTCAGCTGAAGAAAACTCCCGAAATAAATGCTGCTTTTAAGCACAGTAACTTACTGTGCTTAACTTACTGTGCTAAAAAGCACAGTTTTCTACCTTCTTCCATTTTCTAGGGTAAGTGTTTGCCTTCGCAGTATTCAGTAATGTTTTACAGTCAAATAACCATTTTAATATATTATTACAGACATTGAAGGAGTTTTTTAAAAGGTCAAAAACTATGCAGATTTTCGTAAGCGAAAATTTGTATATAGATATTGTTTTTATCGTATAAGATAAGTGCAAGAAGTAAGAACGGTATAAAGATTGCTGCTGATCGTAGAATAATGGCCACTGTAGGGCAATAGTACTACTAGTGAACACTCTGTCATTCCAGTGCCATAATGGCAATAATTTGAATCTATCATGAGTTGTATGTGTTAATACCAAAATTATAATTTTTTGTTAACTTGAAATGATTATTCTTTTAGACGATGGTAGTGCGCTTGGCGATCGGCCCGGAGCGTATTTTCCATATTCACCATTAACTGATCTTTGTGAATCCCTAAGAGAAATCTTTTTGCGTGGAGTACATGTACAAGCACACGGAATCCACAAACAAAATTTGAACGCAGAAAATCTGGATGCAAGTTCGCGCAGCTGGCTATAATACAGTAAAATCCCTCTACTACATACACCCTCCGTTCTAAGCTCTCCGTATGTTGTAAAGAGGTGTATGTTACACAGGGGCACTGCCCCTGGGGGCGCTCATTAACTTACCCCCAGGGGGCTGGCCATACATTGGTCAATAGCAATTACGCACGGTGCCGCTGATGTTTCGTTTATAAAAATAAATTCATGCTATTCCTCAGAAAAGTGGCTCTGCAGCGCTTCTTTTACGAATTCCTTTTCGAAAAGCTACCGTATTACTGGCATTTTATGCTTCAGAATGAACCGGTAACCAATAATTTTCAATGCCTTTTTGCTGTTTTTACTGTCAGATCTTGTACTAATTGACAGATGTGAAACAGAAACCGGAACTTTCTTTGAAACATTTGTGCGCTTATTCGACCAGCTGTATGTAGCGCAGAGGTTGACTGTATGTTAAATACTGTTTGCGGTTCCACGAAAGGTGTATGTTATACTTATAGAGGGGTGAATGTTATATAGAGAACTGCCCCTATGTTATAATCCACCGAACAATCCGGTTCTCAGCCGCACGTATATAATAAAGGGGTGAATGTTGTATAAGGGTGTATGTAACGAGGGGTTTTACTGTAAAAGGCATTTTCGGTACAATTTTAAGCGACTTATACGCTAACACAGTCTGTGCAGCGCAACGCATCTTCCTCAATTAGATTTGTGTAATTTTAATAGTTTAAGTATTAAATTAACTGAGACTGGCTTTATAGTGTGCATTTATTTGGGTTAATCTTCTTATACGCGCGTCACACTGTATACTGTATAGTAATTTTTATTCTTCTTTCGTGGCACTGATTTCCAGTAAATAAGCACGTATACCGGGAATCTTGAACGCAGTAATTATGAAAAAAACATTAAAGCATATTTCAGATAAGTAATAATTATCGTAATTAACAATTAATTAATGTACAAAAAAAATAAAAAAAAAACATTGGATGCATGTACAGATAAAGGAAAGTAGTGCTTTAATCCACAATGCGCACAATACGCTGAACTAACATCGCATTCGATAATTTGATAAAAAAAACATTCGAAAATTTTCCATGCATATTATTATGGTCTCTGCAGCGTGTAGTATTTTCAGACTTTCCATGGGCAGTATGGTGAGTTCGGGTCGTTGTTTAACATAATATTACCCCTGAAAAAATACTGGAATTAATTTTTACAATATTAACCCTATCAGGAACGATGATGGATAAGCCGCATAAGAAATTGACGTACCCGTTACAGTAGTTGCAGACATACACAATAGTATTCGTGCCAAGATTGTTGCAACCGCTACGAACGCCGCATCCGACTACCGACGTATTGGCCCACATCAACTATACAATACAGACACCATGGTTAGAGGTCACACTTCCTAAATTTTATAAATCCACTGACGCACCTGCGTATAGTGCCCCACCGGACCCGTGGGCTGCCGACAGTACCGGAAGTACTTCACTTCGTTGTACCACTGATTAATGGCGTTGGTCCATGAAAACGCCGCTGTACCTTGTCTCCAGGCGATATTCTGGCCGCACTTACCGAAACCTGGAAGCACCACCAGTTCGCTATTAATTTTTGAAATGCCTAATATCGTTAGAATTTTACTGAGATGGCCGATCGACGAAATAAAAAAACTTTCGGGTTATTTACTTATTTAATTTACTGTTTCCCAATATTTCCCGTTAACGGTACCTACCTGGCGTTTGCCGGTCAGTGTCTTTATTATGTCCATCCGGACACGTATCGGCCCAGCGTTGTGCCGATTTGGCCGCATCAGTGTTCCATTTCAACTTCCGCATATCCCTGGATTTTACTGAACTGCGGTATTTGTTATGCAGGTTTACAATTTCCGTTATCTGGTCCTTGGATACACTATTGACTACCGCTTGTTGCTGCGATGAGGTCCTTTGGCTTTGCTGTGAATTTCTCTGCCTTTGCTGCAGTTTCCGCTGCTTTTGTTGTACATTCGCGCTGTCCGTGATCTGAGTGGCCAATACCAAAATGGCTATTAGTGCAGAAAATGTAATCCCAGCCGAAATACACCGGAGATTTAACAAGAACATCATTTTTAAAAAAAAGTCTAGATATAAATAAAAATCAAAGGGAAATTGTCTCTAAAATTTTCCAAGGGTTTGAGCAGTTCGCAATAAAAAATTCACTGAAAAATTTGCGCCAAATAAGTAAATATACACTAAGTACATATACACTAGGTGGTTGATCCATATTATATAATTATATGAATTTGATCTTGTTTTGTTGCCGGATTAATTTCTAAAGGCATTTCATGAATCAGCGATTCAGTGGTAGCAAAGTCGCTGTTATAAGCAAATATTGATTGTTATGCCGGGCTGCTCCATTGTTCCACCGTATTTTTTGTGTATTTGTTCGTCACTGTAGCAGGTACATGTTCACTAATAATTTAATTGCACGCGTGAGTTCAATTTTGTTGTTGCTGTTTTTTTTCTGAACGTACGCACGTCGATGTTTTTGTGAACGATCAGAAGGTAGCGTGAACGTATGGTCGTGAGCGATGAACTGGTAAACGCAGCCGGAAATTACAAGTACGTACTGCAGAATCTGGTCGTCGTTTACGGTAAAGAACAAAAATTAATATGAATCACACACGTTAAATTGACGTACTTAATTGACTCACGTGTCCGGCCACTTTTGATTCCTAAAAACTGCACAAAATAAAAATTATTTAAAATAATAATCAGTCTACTATCTTAATAGGGTTAACACGTGCGTGTACCTGTAGAATATCCATAATGGGATATTCGTTCTCATGTCTATGCCATTATTCTACGATTAGCATTAAGTATGAATACTTACAAAACAGTATTTTTTACAAAACTGTGTTACACTTTATTATACACACTTTACGTACACTATCAGTCATTTTAAAATCCCAATACAATACACCAATGGTTAATATACGTTTTGCTTTGTTTTTGACCCTTCACAAATTTCCAAGACACCCGTCATTCTTAAACAAATTTAATAAAATGAAGGTTAAATGGAAGATGAGTCAAATTATTGGGCCATGCTGAGCGAGCAAAGAATATAAAAGCAGGAATCTCACACAGTCGAAATTTCTTCTCATTGCTTCCGGCGAATATATCACGTCCAGACAGTACAGTAAACTGCAGTACTAGTAATTCAAGATACTTATACTCGTAATACTAATTTCTATACTATTTTATATATTATTATATTATTTATTTATACAGTATTACTCATTTCCGATCGATCGAAACATCTAACCTATGTGATAAAATTAATTAATAACCCATGGGATACAATTATCAGCAATTAGGAAGCGAACTCATAGAAGGTATTGCGAATACCTGTATTTTGTGGTAACACAAGAACATGTCACTTTGGTCTGCTTCTCCGAACTACTGTTTTTTGCCACGTACAGGTAAAAAGTGTTGTTTGCTACAATCTCAGCTTTAACGCCATAGTGTTATACTGACATGATAAGGCTAATCGGTGCGACAAATAACAAAGTCAACCCTTTCACTACACTTTTCTATTTTTGCTGGAGCGTAATGTTATACGTAATATTAGCATATAAGTATAATAATTATAGACAGAAGTTTAAGTATGTTTACGTTGTGTATACGAGTATTGTGCTTTGTGCCAAGGATACTGCTTATTAATTAAATAACACTCCTGCGTAATTGTCTCATATTTATTTTATATTATACATTACGCCACTAGCATGAAAACAAATTCCATTCATATTCTAAGAGACAACGATAATCGTAATGGAAATAACAAAAATGTTTACTGCGTGTAATGAAACGCTTCCGGTCATACAAGCCCGTGCAGCCAGTCTGCACTGTACAGATACATGTACAAGTACGCCGCGCAAAGTCGCAAACAACAGACCGACAGCAAAGTGCGCCGATAGCTTACTGCTTGGAATCAGGTCAGTCCGTACAGTCGACACTACTGTTTACGATCACTGTGTAAATTGTCATATTTTGTTTTCTAGTCGTGATTACAGTTGATTTCGCCGTCAATTTTGGATAGTTACTGGTAGTAATTTTTCCGCAGAAAATCGAATAATCACAAATACCAATCTTTTCCGTTGCCGCGAGGATGCCGCTGGCACTGCATCCCCTGCAAGCAGCGCGCCAGCCCCTGCTCCACGCAGTCCGCACCTTGTCCCCCCTGCGTCGGTATCTCCACATCGAGCCGCTCTCCAGCCATGAAATCCGCCGCCGTTTCCTGGACTACTTCGCCCAGAACAACCACACCATCATTCCCTCCAGCTCCGTCGTGCCCCACAACGACACCAGCCTGCTCTTCGTGAACGCGGGCATGAACCAGTTCAAGCATGTGCTGCTCGGCACCGAAGCACCGCGGCACCGTCGCGTCGCGAACTCCCAGAAATGCATCCGCGCTGGCGGCAAGCACAATGATCTGGATGAAGTGGGGATTGACGGGCGACACCACACGTATTTTGAGATGCTCGGTAAGCTGTCGAACAAGCAGTGCGAGCACAGCGAACCAGGGAACTTGGGTGCCTGGATTTGCCGTCGCGCAGCTTTTTCGTCGAGGCAATTTCGCCAATAAATTGAAATTAATTTCTGTATAAATTTTTGAAAATTAAAAAAGTAAACTAAATTTTCAGTGAATTTTCTAAATGAAACCAGCAAGAGAGAAGCGACCCAAGGATTTTATTTGCCTAAAATGTAAGTTTGCTCTCATCGAGCAGCTTTTTCATCGGAGCAGTTTTCTCAAAAAATCAAAATTAATTTCAGCATAATCTGTAGAAATAAATCAAAATTTTAGACGTGCAAATTTAATAAATTTGAACTAATCCTAAATAAAACAAGTGCGAATGCAGCGACCCAGAAGCATAAATAGTATGTGCCTGACTGAGTTTTGAGTTCCTGTCTGCGCAGCTTTTCATTGGAGCAGTTTTCTTAAAAATTAAAATTAATTTCCTAATAATTAGTTTAAAAAATTGTATATATTAAAATAACACTAAATTTCAGATTAATTAATTTTCAGTTGATTTTGTGAATATTTTTAGGTAACTGGTCGTTTGGCGATTATTTCCAGCAGGAAGCCTGCACTTTAGCCTACCATCTCCTCGTGGACGTCTATAAACTCCCCAAATCCCGTCTATACATGACGTACTTTGGCGGAGATCCCGAGGTGGGTTTGCAGCCGGATTTCGAGTGTCGGGAGATCTGGCGGCGGATCGGGATAGCCGAATCGCAGATAATTCCGCGGGGGATGGATGATAATTTCTGGGCGATGGGGGAGGAGGGCCCGTGTGGCCCGTGCACGGAGATCCACTATTCCATGGACGGGAGTGCGGAGAAGCTGTTGGAGGTGTGGAATCTGGTATTTATGCAGTTTAATCGCACGCGCCGTGGGATTCTCGAGCCGCTGACGGTCAAGCATGTCGACACGGGGATGGGGCTGGAGCGGTTGGTGGCAGTGCTGCAGGACCGGCAGAGTAATTACGATACGGATTTGTTTTTGCCCCTGCTGCAGAAAATCCCCGAGGTAAATCATGTCAGCAAATGCTGGAATTGTTTCCTTTTCCCCCTGTTTTTTGGCGATTTTTTTCTTTATAGAATCATCACGATGGGTTTTCTAGATCTTAATAATTTTTGAGTTTGTTAAAACGAATTTTCAAGGAATTTTTAAAAAAAATACAAATTAAAACCTAGCTTTGTAAACACAAATTTTCTGTGTTATTGGAGTTTATCGGTGTAAAAGAAATCTTTGAATGCAGCAGTATTGCTTACAAGAAACCGCTGCGGCTTCGCCTCCGCGTTTCTTGTGATCCACGGCCGCTTTGAACAAATCATTCCATTTACAGTAAATCGCTAGGAAATTCAATAACTGCCTTAGCAGTTATTGTAAAACTTCTTAGGCAAGGAGCCTAGCTCGGTCTTTCACTCATCTGGTAATTTTGTTCACTGACAGTGGTGGTACGTAGCTCGGTCACTCACTCACCTAACGATTTTGTTCACTGGACAGTGGTGGTGGCTCGGTCGACTCACTCACCTAGCCATTTTGTTTTGTTCATTGGACACTGCCCTAGCAGTTTTATTAACTAGGTTTTGTTTTCTTCGAAACCAGGGCTAATTTAACCATGGTTGGGAAATCGGATTTTTTTAGACATTTGCAGATAAAATAACTACAAATTTATTTAGCACGTACTTAAATGCTTTAATAAATGTTCTAAGCAACTCGCAATGCTATTATTCTCAAGGTCACCTTGAAACTTTACCGAAGCTAGTTTTGCCGAAACCGGCAACGGTGGGACGGGTTTAAACAGTTTTTTTAAAGAAGTAAAATGCATGTGACACAGTTTCTGAACATGCTGAATCTAATGGCGTTTACAGTTTCTTTAATTAGGTTCTGGTTTTTCCGATCTCGATGTCTCATCTTTTTTTGTAGTTATATTATAGATCTTGTTCCTTGATAAGAGTATTAATGCCTTTTTAAGTTTTATTTTAATAGATCCAAGCAACTGCAATGACTATTGTTTCAAGGTGACCTTGAAACTTGTACCGGAGCCAGCTTCACCGGTATCGGCATGAGTATTACGGCCAAAATTATTTTTTTTGAAAGATAAAAATCATGTGACACAGTTTCTAAACATGCTGAACCTGATAGCGTTTACAGTTTTTTCCGATATGCTATAGTTTTCCCGATCTCATTTCCTCAATTTTTATGTAGTTGTATTATAGATCTAGTTCCTTGATAAAAACACAACTAATTGTAGAAAAATGGCTTGTGAGCGTCCAAATATTCCTTCGAGCGAAGTCCACGCTTTGTTTGTTCAGCCTTAACTCTTAAGGAGTGATTTGGTTTTTTACTCTTGAGCAGTGAATTGGCTGTTAGTTCGAACGAATCTCTTTTTTTTACGGTTTTGTTGTTCTTCTCAGCGTTTTCACAGTAGTTGTTTTAGTTCGGAACGCGTGTTGAATGTGCTGTTTTAAGTATCGCTTGCAGATTTTAACAAATTTCTAAAAACATGCAAAATTTCGTAAACAGTTTGCATATATTTAAAAGTTTAACATTAAAACTGTTCGTATGTTAAAGGATGTTTCCTGAATATTTAAAAATTAAATTTTTGAAATTTGTTTAGTTTTGAAATTTAATTTTGAAATGTACTTTTTGGCATACACCATGTAATGTGCAGCAGTATTAGAGGAACTTTAACAATGCTGCTGAACGCTAATCGCAGAATAAGGGCCGATGTCCCGACACGACTTCCAACTCCAGTGCGAGGTCCTATAAAGTAAAGCTGGTTGTAACTGTGATATAGTTTTTAATGGAGGATGAGGTGCTCGGTGGTCGTCCGGGAATGTATTTTTTAAAATTATCATTTTTTAAATTTACCGGGATCTCGTTTTTAAATGTAAATTTGTTGTTTATTTCCTTTGTGAATTTCTATCAAGGATTTGCTTTCTACAGCTGGCGGGCACACCGCCCTACCAATCGAAATTCGGCGACGACGACCACGAGGGCCTGTTCACCGCCTACCGCATCCTGGCGGATCATGCGCGCATGTGCACGGTGGCCATCGCCGACGGGATGCTCCCGGACAAGCGCGGTGCTCCCTACGTCCTCCGTAAAGTCCTGCGGAGAGCCGCCTTGACCTGGTCCAACAAACTGCACAGCGATCCGCTTCTCTGGGCGCAACTGGTGCCCACGATCGTCCAGAGTCTGGGCCCGGCGTATCCCGAGATCGCCGAACGGGAGGCCGTCATTCAGGCCACCATTACGAAGGAGATCGAGGATTTCAAAGGCATCGTGGACAAGGGGACCAAGGCGTTCGGGAAAATCTGGCAGAAGCTGGAGAATAAGATGGTGCTTCCGGCCGACAAGATGTACGAGCTATACCGGCAGTTTGGGGTCCCGGAGGAGGTGATCTTTGGGTTGGCGCGCGGACGGAATATGGGATGTGATGCTAAAGGGTTTTATTTGCTGATGGATCAGGAACGAGTTAAATCGCGGGAGGGATTGGCCAGGAAAAAGGAGCAAGTGGCGCAGTAATTTCCTCAGCGAATATTGGTGCTCGCCGTCCATTACGCACATGTGTTGGGAATTTTTGTTGGTTTGTTGGTGGTTAAAACTGCATCTAATCTTTCACGTTTGCATGGTGTATTGCACGTATTTTCTGGCATTTTGTTTTTAAAGTGATTTTTATCTTTTAAAATGGTTGAAAAAGGGCTTTAAAAGGAATCTATGGTAGCCTACGGATGCTCATTGTAAAAAGTGTGGTTTCGGTAATTTATTTAATAAATGCGAAGAAAAGGCTGATGTACGGGTATATGTACGTATCACACCTTTTCAATGAGTGTCGAAATTTTATACTCACCATTTGTGAGCAGGAGAACATGGTGAAAAGTTAACAACTGCTTGATGCTGAATGTATTAATTTATTATAATCGACGTTTAGAATATTTGTGAAAGGTTAATGAGAACTTATCATACAAAAGTTTTTCTTTGTATAGATTTCATATTTTAAGGACTATAGTTTGCCCTTAAGTATTAATGCTGCATGGCTGCAAAAGTACTTAAGGGATTCGGCCCGGTACATACAGTGAAACTTCTCTACAACATACACCCTCCGTTCCGGGCTTTCTGAATGTTATAGCGGGGTGTATGTTAAACAGGAGCACTGCCCCCAGGGGCACTGCCTTCAGGGGCTTAGGGGCAAAGCCCCTGGGGGTGTTACTTAATAAAAAATTAACAAAATACTAGAGTGTGGACATTATTCGGTCTGAATGTTGGTTCTGCTGCCCTTTTGTAAGCTTGAAGTTGGAACATCCGGTGCTGAACAGATTTAAAATAGAAGCCGGAACTTTCTTTTAGAGACACCGAAATGGTTTTTTGTACTAGCCTAGCTAACCGTATGTTACGCAGGGGTTAAATAAGCTGGTAAAACTGTTACCGGTTCCATAAAAGGTGTATGTTATAGCTGTAAAGGGGTGAATGTTATAAAGAGAACTGCCCCTGTGTTATAGTCTACCGGACGGTTTGGTTCCCAGCCTCATGCATGTAGTAAAGGGGTGAATGTTATAGGAAGGTGAATGTTAAGAGGAGTTTCTCTGTAGTACCAAATTCGGGTACATACACGGGAACTTTCACTGTCGCGCACTCCCAAACACTTTGCAGCATCCGGTTCGGGAGTTATTAATGAAATAAAATTCCAAAAGTTTAAACGCGCGGAGGCATACCAAAATTTTTAAAAATTAATTTAAAATTTGAAAAAAATGGTAGAAAGCTGGTTCGGTACCAAAACGATCTTCATAGTAATGTGCGCTTTCGTGCAAAATTTGAAGAGTATCGGTTCATAATGAGACTTTTGGTACGCCTCCGCGCGTTTAAACTTTTGAAATTTTATTTCATTACTAACTCCCAAACCGGATGCTGCGCGCGCAAACGGATTTCACGCCTACGTAAATAAATCCTTTGGCTACAAAATATCATAAAGCTGGGAGTGCGCGACAGAGAAAGTTGCCGTGGATGTATACAAATTTGGTGCTATGTGCCGGGCCAAATCCCTTAATAGTGGCAAATGCAGGATAGCATTTTTCAATAGCTAATCGTAGAGTAATGGCAAATCCACCGATTGCATAACTCCATTGTGTTTGTTAATCGTATATGTTAAATTCATACTGGTTGTCAAATTGAAGTGTTACGTATTCTTTTTTGAGAATGACGTCGCTTATAGCGATCATTTTATATTTTGCACCTGAACATCGAACGTGAGCAAATTACGCTTTTGATTTCACAACCGGCAAGAAACACTCGACCAAGTGAGTCACTGACTGTCTAAAAAAAGCAACAACAACACACTGAGCACGAAAGTAAACCGGAACATCTTCAACAATAAAAACATAAAAAAACATTTCCACCGACAGTTCCGTCAATCTCACGCGAATCGCGGCCCAATCTCCTGATATTCACTGGAACTATCATCCGACTTGTAATAGCACGCCCACAGACTGACAATCATCCCGAAGGTCGGCCGATCCTTGGGGTTCTTCTCCAGACACTGCCGGATCAACTTCCGGCTCTGTTCCCCGCCCACCTCCTTCAAATCCAGCTCCAGCGTCCCCGTCTCCAGACACTTGGACACCTCGATGTCGGAGTATTCCGCATACGGTTGTACGCGGCACAGCGTCAGCAGCTCGAAGCAGACCACACCGAAGGACCAGACGTCGCTCTTGACGCTGAACTCATCCTCGAACACCGCCTCCGCCGGCATCCAGCGCAGCGGGATCAGCTGGTTGTGCTGCTGGACGTAGTCGCGGTCGTAGGCGCCGTCGCGCGTAATGGACATGACGCTGACCTTGATGATGGGCTGGCCGCCGGGGCTGACCTGGACGATGCAGTTGCGGGTGGCTAGGTCGCGGTGGATGTAGCGGGCTTCGGAGATGCACTGCATACCTGTAAGGAAATTCGACCATCTGACACTGTGATCTGTGAGCATTACGCAAAACTTTGTAAACACTTGTCAATTAGAACGTATACTGCAGAAGTACTTATGTTTTATGGCACATTCTCGTAGAATCATGGCACATTCTTGTTGATCTCCCATTCCATTTTGCTGAACGTTTAGCATCTTATCTCTTAACTTATCTCTGAACTGCATGATTTTCGTTTTTTGAGGATAACGTGTTGTTCAGCAATCACCTCCAACTGTATTTTTGCAATTCAATAATAAATCGCTATTTTTTATAGTACTGTAATTAATGTTTAAGTGAATTCTCCGAATTATTAGGGTCTGCTTGTTTTCGACAGCTCCAAAACACAAGTGAAATTCCGTGACGACGGTTTCGGCCTGTACAGTTTCCGCCCGTTAAAAACAAATAAACTGAAAATTTAATAATAAACTCAAATCGGCATTTCAGACTGTCAAATATAAAAAACATCGATTTTAGAAAAGCTTAAGAAGTCTACAGAATCCGCCCAGTCGTACTCGTAACAATGGCGCTAACACCATTTCACAGCACTTGCTAGCTGAAAAATTCTCAAATTTAAATAAAAATATATAAAATTACTTTCACGTATCATGATCAGCGCTTATTGCCCGAACTCCAGTTCACGTTATTTCGTTAATAAATGCCAGATCGCACAATCAAAAATTAATTCTTTAATTGTGTTTTCAAAAAATTTGGCAAAATTCCCAAAAAATGCAGGAAAATTCCCTAAAAAAAGCCGAAAACAACGGGCAAGGATAAAGGGGTAGGTGTTTATGCCCTGCAGTTTACTTATTATTTGGTTTCCGCTCTATCAAGTAGGAGCTAACAAAAAAGGCCGCTTCACGTCCATCATGTCTTACCTTGAGCAATCTGATGAGCGAAATCCAGCAGCAGCCACATGGTCAGGCGTTTATTGTGCGTCCGCACAAATCCACAGAGATCCCCGTACTCGTAGTGCTCGAAGAGTACCCAATCCGGATGACTGCTCGTCGCCCGGCACAAGCCCACGTATTTGGCCACGTTCATGTGGTCCACGCGGAACAGCATGTCCATCTCCGTGTTGAAGCGTTTGCGCAGCTCTTCATCGCGGGTCTGCACCGTCTTGACCATCACGAAGGAGTACGGGCAGTCGCGCGTCCCCGCCACCAACACTTCACCGAAATGTCCCCGTCCCAGCAGCTTTTTATTGATCAGCTGATTCCGCGAGAAATACATTCCGCTGCTGTTGCTGCTGTTCACGGCACTGGAATACGCCGAGCTGGTAATCGGTGAATACCTACAAATTTGCATAGATAAAGAAACAAATTCAGTACAAAATTTTGAAAAATGAAACAGATAAAATGCACATAGGTAAATGAAAAATAAATTATACATAACTGAAATAAAAGACAGATTTTTCCGGTTTGGTGACACATAATCTTACCGACGTAAACCATTCAACTCGCATATTTCAAATTTTCAATAATTATCAAATTACCCATAAATTCACCGTAGTTTATTATAGAAAATTCACATGCAGCAGAATGGACTAAGAAAATTTAAATTCCATAATTAATTAATTATAAACAATATACGCATATGTGTTAACTATTTGTATGTAAAAAAATTATATAGGTTTCATAAATTATTTGGCAATTTTATAAACCATTTATTGTCGCTGATAAGTAAACAAAGTCGTTGCAGCCAGTTATTAACCTCATAACTGTCTCTCCAGTAAAAAACTGTTTTGGGGATAATGCTGCGATCGACACTCATCTCTGTACCGCATGTTCGTATACTAGTACAATATTTCTGAAATCGGCCATTAACTGTTTTCTTTCTTTGTCTGAATGAATTATTTAAATTACATTTCGATTGTAAATTATCACTCAACATTACCGGCAGTCATCGCTTCCACCGGATATGATCCCCGCTTTTTCTAGCCGCCTTTGCGACGTTGCCGACTGCGGATGGGTCAACGCAAACGGATTATGGACGGATGTATTCTGCATGAGCAATGCCTGGGATTCCGGACCGGTTCCGGGATAGGAGGCGGTATGGGTGGGTGAGAAGGGGGCCATCGGCTGACTGGAGGCTTCCGCCTTGCGGGCACGTTTCCGTTTGCACACCACCACCATCACCAGGACCACTAGGACGTAGCACACCGCGCAGGCGATGGTAATACTGATGGTCTGGGTGACGGTCGACGGTGCCTCCATGTGAACCATCACGACGGTCTACAACGAATAAAACGCTTATTATTCAGGTAATTTCATTGGCAAGTATCTTTCCATTTATCATAATAATAATATCATCCCGCTTCTGATCGCTTCCCGCAACACATTCCATATCCAGCAAAACAACGAGTTGCCCAATCAGATCCATGTTACCAAATGAACAAGTAAATATGTGAATCTGAATGAATCAGGAAGCGGGATTACAATGTACAGAGTAGTTGATCGCAGAATAATGGCACATACGGAGGTACCACCTGTCCACCATGTGGCAGTTAGTGAAACTAAACAGGGGCTCGACGCAAAAGAAATTTTTTTATGATGATTCTGTGATCGACGATCAACCCGGTTTACTTCGACTTCTCTGCTTGTTGTCTGAATGAATTTCTTGCATTACCAAGGTCTGTTCGCTCGTAACAGTGCCGCTTTCCATCCATACGTAATATTCAGTATTCATGCAGTCAAGTGCTGATAACTTGCAGAATTAAACAAGAAACAGCAATTGCTACACGATCCAATCGACGCTAGCAGTTGAGCCAATAAACATATTTATCAAACTTCCAAAATAATTACGCATATGTACAATCAAATTCCCCACATATTATATTAATTATCTGCACGTCTTATTAACAGTAAATAAGAAAACAAGTACTAAACTAACAATAAATAACATTTCTGCAGCGTTCAATCACTCACCTCGGCCCGATCGAATCCGCCCTTACTCCCGATCGTACACGCATACGTCCCGGAATCGTTCATCCGTGCCGCCCCGATGAGCAAACTCCCGTTTTCCAGGACTTCCCAGCGTCCCTCGACAGTCTGATTGAACTCGTTAGTGCGGCTCCAGTGCACCACCGGCAGCGGATCCCCGGTGCCGTTGCAGTGCAGGACCAGGGTGGTGCCGCTGACGACCGCAATGCGTTCCGCAGGCTTCACGGTGAAGACGGGCCGGGTGACCACGTCGATGCGGATGGTGGCGTTGAGGGATTCTGTGCGGGTACTGGCCGAGCACCGGTACGAGCCCTGGTCGGAGTACTGGACGCCCTCGAAGGACAGGGTGCCGTTGGGCAGGGGTTTGACATGCTGCGGGAAGGGTTTACCATCGTGTAGACCTGTAAAGAGAAGAAAATAATCATTATTAATCATGCTTAAAATATTTTTGAGCTGAAAACAAGTCAATGCGCAGTTGAGTCTGAGTTTGTACCGTACGGTACAAACTACGGTACAAACTCAGTGTTCCCCGGATGTGAAATACCGTAAATACGACACGACACAACTGATTGCAGCAAGCTGAATCGCTTCTGATTAGAAAAATTACTGTCCTTTAAAAATTATAGTAAGACAATAAATTACAACGATAACTACGACGGCTTGATTTTGTTGATTATGAATATGTGGCTGTCAGATCCTCACGTCGATGAAACCTGCCACTGCACTATGAAAACAACAGCCATTACCAGAATTATCAATATTTAATTCAGTTAAATTTACCTTATTTTAGCATATTATTGAGCTTCGTTAAATAACGTTAATTCCGCCATCTAGGGTAGCGAATGCGCGGTATATGATTTCTTGACGAATTCAATCGCTTAAAACCGAAAATGCTTAATTATTTATGGCTCATGTTTAGTAACGGCATTACATCAAAAAGTACAAAACTAATGTAATTCTCAAAGTAATCCTGAATCCGATCCACAATCACTTTTTTCTCGTAAGCAGCAGTAAACCGTTTAATCAAGCAAAAATAATTACTAACGGTAATCAAGCAAGCAAAAAAAATAGCAAGAACGTAACTTACTCCACTGAATGGTAACGGGATCGCGCGACTTGACCGCGCATACCACCTTCTCGTGTTCGTTGAGAATTAAATGCTGGTTCATCGGTGTGTTGAGAAACTTGAGTCGTTCGCGCACCTTCACAACGGCTGGCTCCGACAATACCGGCTCAAACCCGTTAGTCTTCACCTGGCAACGATACTGGCCGGCGTCAATGTCGGCCACGGCGCGACTAACGGATAAAACACTGGATGTATCGCGAAACGTGACGCTCCAACGGTCTCCCATGGTGATGGGGATCGACTGGCGGGATCCGGCGGGGAAACGGTGCCAGGTGACGGCGGTCAGGGGCGGCGGGGAGCCTTTGTAGGAGCAGATTAACTGGAAGGAAGCGTCTTCATTCACCGTTACGTCGGACGGCTCCCGCGAAATAACCGGCGGCACTATAGCAATTAAAGAAAACATCCCTTGAACCACCGCAGAAAATTGTAAGCCAACTAGAAGTAATGCCAATAGTTATCACGATAATTTGTACAACATATCCATATCGCTTTATAAGAAAATATACTGGAAAACAAAACTAGAATTTTGCTGGTACCATAAGAAAAATATTTCATATCGTTAGTTCAAACTGTATTCTTTTTCGACTAGCAATTCAATTACAGTGATTTATGAAGTCAGGATACGGACGATCGCATTCGCCGAATCCATGCTGACAGTACACTACAATAACTCCAGTACCACTGCATACATTTTGCTTATCGCTACATTACGGTAGTGTCGCAAAAACAACTTACCATAAAAAAGTCACAGTAGGCCATACTACTAAAGAAATAAGTACGAAAGCAGAGAACTTGATAAACAGATCGAAAGTAACGTTAAATAAGACAGTACAAGTACAAGTAGCGCTCGTAGTAATTTTCGGTTTTTGTTGGATTACGTGATCTGTCTGCGAGTTCAATCCAGCATCTACATACCCGTAACAATAAGGAAGACGGTGTAGTTTTCCACAGCAAACGGTGTACGAGCGGAGCACGTGTAGTTGCCGGCATGACTGGTCTGCACACCTTCAATCAGCCAGAACGGCCCAGCGGCCACCTGCACGCCCTTCCCGCTGGTCCATTCGACGGTGGGACGCGGGAATGCCTCCTTCATGCTGGCATTGCAGTACACCTCCAGCGTCGATCCCGACTTGGCGATGTAGCGGTTGTTGACGGTCGGGCGGGGGAATAAATTCCCTCGCGATAACACCGGCAGATCTACAGATATCTTCACGTGAAACGAATGTAAAAACTAAAAATCAAGCGTCTTTGAATTTGATTAGCAATATACGCAGCAAATTGCAGAACATAAATTTTAACCGTAAAACAGTATAAATTTATTTCAACTGTCCATAATCCATACAATGATACGCTACAAAGAAAAATGAAGAAAATTACAGTATTAGTAAGTACAGTACTTACAAATGTTCAATGAAAAAATATCCATCAAATTTGTCTCTATCAAGAGAAATAGTCCAAAATACAGGTAATTTGATTTCAAAAATTCAACAATAACAAAATGAGTCCATCAGATTCTGTCTTCATCAGGAGCAGTAATCAAAATTAATTTTTGCTTTCAAAATTTAAAATGATTAGAGCCAAAAAATTGAAAATAAAAATTTGAAAAATAATAAAAGGCGATTAGTTAAGTATTAGTATAAAAAAAGTAAAAAATCCCAGTGCTTGGACTTACGCGCAACTTTGAGCCGCGTAGTGTACACTTGTCGCGTCCTGGTGTCCTTGTCATTCCGATATCCCGCACAGCGATAATATCCCTCATCCTCCGGCTTAACTTTGGGGAGGAAGAGCGTGCCATTGGGATAGAGAGTCCGCCGTCCCGTGGAGTTCTTCAAGACATCATCGCTGCGGTGATACCATTCCACTTTGACGGCATCCTCGAAAACGCAGTCGAACTGTGCTGGAGCACCCAGTCGGACTGTCACGTCTTTTGGCAGCACCTGAATCCAGCAACAGATACGGGATAAGACTATCATAAGAGGATGTTGATAACTTGATATACCGTGCAACGAAAGTTTCAGTCTAAGAGCAGCATACTGCCGTCATGCTAACAACGGTGCTACAGTGTGCAAACAAAGAACAATCCAAATTACCGCAATCTGGATTGCTCTTTGTTTGCAAACTGTAGCAATTTAACTGCGCACCACAAAGATTCACCTCATAACCAAAGTGAAGAACTGGTCAGCAATCAGGCACGATAACAATTTCCTTTGGCTGATATTAATACTGTGACAAGAATATCACAAGAATAATCAATAATGACATAAGATTTAAAAAATTAAAGTTTTAATCACTCAGATTTCAAAGTTTTACTTTTAAAATGGAAAAGTCAAAAGTTTTGAACTATAAAATTACAAAAAATTATAAAAAACTTCACTATTCGTGACTGTCTATTCGACATGCGTAAGTGATGCGAATGCGAAAACTCAGGGCGTGCTGCTGGCGATAAATGTTTTTGATGCTGCCGGCGGAAATTAAAAATTCATGACGTCACTGAACGATTGTGATTGGCTAGCCTTTTTCGTCCCGTTTGGAATCATGTCTTGCTCGGCAGCATGGCTCTGGCAAGCAGCTTGTGATGTTGCCAAAAACTTAAAATTTTGGCAACATCGTTTTGGGGTGTGGGGGGACGCTGGGGGTTGTTGCCGAACATGTCCGAAATTCAGATTGTGTTTGTGTCATTGCTCACCTACTACCGTCTTGCAATTACGAATATCGCCGTTTGAATTTTCAACTTTACCGTGCAGGTTCCTTTGGATTTTCTCATACGCACAGGGTTTTTTTAAGTAGAATTGCCTGCTTCTACAAAATTGAAGCTGCTTTGAAAAAGCTGGGCGTATATTGAATTAACGCTGCAACTTGAAATTTGCACTCAAACGGCAGCTTGTTTTCGCATTCCCGTCAGTACTGCGTTGCTGACTGCTGCATCATAAAATTAATATGCCAGCCGGAAGAACGACTTCCGGACCGGAACTTCCGGTAGCCGCCATCCATGCGGCTGCCATAGCGACGCAAGTTACCTCTGACCGTCGCCTACCGGCAGTGCTAATTCAATCCGGATGGATGAGTGACAGCCGAGACATATTTCGTAATCAGTTTGGCCAATTACCATGCTCCACCTCCACGAATTTTACGAAATATCACCACGATAATATAGTAAATTTTGGCTTAATTTCCTGTCAGATAACCGGTAGCCCGGCACCACTAACCTTAATATTGGCGATATCATTTCCCTTGAGCGTCACCACATAATCCTCACTACTATCCACCTCCCCGAAGCCATTCTTCACCGTGCACGAGTACACCCCGTTATCGGCCACAGATAAACTGCGTATCACGAGCCGCTCCTCCTCCATCGTCACCCGCTGCCCGTCCACGGCGATCTCCACATTATTCCGGTACCAGCGGTATCCCAGATTAATTCCCTGCGCCTGACACCGGAGATCCAATCCCCCCGCTACCCCCTCCACGGCCCGCACCGCCACACTGTAATCCAGCCATTCAATGTCCAGTTCCGCCAGTCGCGATGACCGGGAAAATCCCGAGGAGGCATTGCGTGCCGTACACTGATACTGCCCGGTATCCCGCAGCCGGTACACCGGGTCGATGATCAGCTGGGAGCCGTTCTGGTAGCGGCGTGTACTGTTCTCGATCAGGTAGTTATTGAAGGTCCAATGGAAGTCAATGTGCTCGTGCTCCGAGACATCACACGGGAGGATCAGCCGCTGACCCTCGATGACGCTGATGCGGGCTTCCGGTTCAGCTGTGAAGTAGAATGTATCCGAGGCGTCTACAGTCACAGCAGACAGGATCATGAGCGTGCATTAATTTGCCGTCAGTGTGCAGTTCGGAAGCGAACGATACATTATGGTATTGTGTGCAGGCTAATGGTGCTTGATCACGCTTCTGTTTGACTGTTTGGAAATAGTGGCAATAACCCGCTAGATGCTGTTTACACAGACTCCTGCACACAGCATGACAGATGTGTTGCAAACGACATAAATGCTCCTTCCGGTGGAACACGGGCTAAACATCGTCATTATTCTAATTACCAAATTAGTGCTCGCTCGTTATTTCTTCGACTCTGAATACCAGCATTACTTATTCCATCACGCAACCGATCTAGATGACAAATTATGAAAATATGTGGTACCAATTAATAAATTTGTTGTACACTCAGAATACCTGCAGTTATGTTCTTGTAATACGCAAAACTAGTTTAATTTTTATGTACATTACTAACATTAGCATAGCAATATTTTAGTGGAACTTACTTACTTACATATTCGACGGGCTGCCTACTCTGGCATTTTGATAATTTCATTAAGTGATTATGTAAATAAAACTCAAATAACTCGGTTCAAAATTTACTGTACGAGTGCTTTTGATTTATCAAAAAACGACGCATTACGGTTTACCATGCAGTGACCGATAATTTGATTTCCAACAGAGGCTAAACCTTTGGTCATCTCTTCTATCGACCGACGGCAGACAATATTGTCTATAAAGCATAAATAAAGAAAAAACCGTTCGCTTTTTCCAGCAGCGGCAGGTTGCATCCAAGCTCATAATTTATGGTTTTATAAGGACTTGATTGACACTCAAAACTTCATCGTTTGTGGCATCAACCCGAATAGCCAGATCGAAACGTGACTGTGACGGAAAATGGAACGGATTTTAGCACAGCGAAGCCAGTGTGACTGTCTGTGCATAAGGCTCATAAAAACATTACCTTTTATTGCTCTCGTTAAGTTTCCCCAAATATATCATGCGGTATCACAGCTGATATTTTTATAGATTCGATTATACAGCCGATCAATCAGCGAAAATCAATTTACAGGGCACTTTATGCGTATTTATGGGGAATCTTAATTCTCTTTAACGGAGATAAATGTAAGTCCATTCGAAAAATATTATAAGTAAATGATTTGAGTTAGTACATATACTACTGAGAGCAGAAACCAGTTACTATTTAGACCAGAAACAAAACTCAAAATAATTTCATTATCAGACACTTTTGCACGTTCGTAACTTGTGCTTTCGCTGATTACACAAGTTATGAATGTGCAAAGGAAAAACTACTCTGCACTTGCATAGAATTTCAATACGATAATTTAAATACAGCGATCGATAAGCATGCAAACTGTTAATTAAACTGCTGTAGATTACTGTATCTATTGTACAATAATCTACAATAATTTCTCATTAGCCCGTTTGTGTTCTTGTATCACACTGAATATTCATTTGTTACATAAAAATTTAGAACTTTCAATTCAGCGAAGCAACATAATTTTTAACCCTATTTGTATACTGAGTCGCAGTAAAAATTCAGTGTGCACTCTGCCGTACTGATGAGTCCATACCACATTATAGACAAAACAAGTTTAAATCCAACGCTTAACAGCAATAATGTGCTTTTACGGGCTCAAAATTTTTAACATAGTAATGTTTCCAGATTATCGCTGCAAAAATTAGTTTTTTCTAATATTCCACCATTCGACTGAGAGTTTTATAATTTTGTGGCCGAGGATTAAAGTGTCAACATTTGTTTGTTTAAAATAGCAGCTCCCGGCGGCGTTGATCACATTGATTTTCGTACAATCCATTGGCGTACAAAGCGCACAAGAAAATGCAAACACGGCCAAGTTGAATTGAGGGAAATAATCCAAATAAACCCACTTACCGACACATAACCGGGTAGCACTCCAAAATAAAATCAGCCAACACACTTGAGACAGCATTTTTCGCCGACTCGGCTAAGCAAACAGATTGACCTGTTAAATGCCGCGACGCAGAATCTCCACATGCCACAACAAAATTCCAATCTCCTTCGAAACTGTACGGAAAGAACGTGGATTTATTTTAGCACAATATATTCACATTCTCCATTTCATGATAATAACGCTTCCCCTAGTGTGTTCATCCGAGCAGAGCCGAGCGCATTAGGACGCAAAATCGCAATCGGCGTTGCTCAACGTGGTCAGTTTGATGGCAGTAACGCAGCGCAAACGATGCGACGGAAAAGGAGGAAAAGATATAATACGGCTGCTTTCCCCTTTCCACAGGCCACTAATGCGCATTCATTTTCACATAACCCCGACGGACATCAATCAATTTTCCTCATGACGCTGGACAGCGGGGATTTCTCCTAATCAGGCTCTTTCGTGCTTTGTTCTGGTAATCTGAGCATACATTGGCGAATTGAATATGGCCAGAGTGAAAACGACGCAGCACCAGACAGAAAGAGAGAATGGTCAGATAATACGTACAAACATGGAAACCGGACCAGAGCGTACAAAAGCAGATAGAGAGAGCGGATATCAGCGCTCTCTGTGCAAACGCACCGACGGGCTGCGCTTATCTGTCAATACGGCCATTGGTTGCGGCTGTAAATTGTTTATAACTCCCGCCAACCGGCGACGCCCATGTCTGTCCTTATCGGCAGCACAAATACGGATAAGTGAGGAGAGAAACGGTGCTGGCCGGGCTGCTGCTTTAGCCTGCTTATGAATGGAGGAATGTATGTATTCTGTTTTCAATCATTTTGCGGGTAGCTTGTTATCTCGGCATTTCCAGTTTTGGGTTCTGTTTGTCCTCAAAGCGTGTGTACACATAAATTATATTAGGTGAGCTGAGGTGAACCAAGCATATCCTCAGCTGTACGCAAGTAAAGCGCAACATGCGGATATGTACTACTGTTCACGTCAAATTAAAAATTTTACCGGTGCGAGACAGCGCTACCTACACCCGTAATTATTGGTAGTGGTATTAAAATTACATTTTATAAAATGTAGTTGTGTAATTACACAACTCCTCCGTTAATTTTCGCGTGTACAGAAAAATTATTCTCGCTAACGTTTGTCATATTAATTCTATGCTTTCAGTTTACTACTACTAGCGGTATGCCGAAGTTCGAAAACGGTGCACAAAAAATGTAATTACTTTTATTGGTGAACCAAATTTTCATTACCGATTTTCTAACTAAACAAACTAACAATAAGTTTGCCCAAGTCGATCTAAGCAGTTTAGGATCGAGGGCGGGTGATTCGGAGCGAATAAGAAAACTTCAGATGTCTTTACATGCCGCCCGGCACATGCATAAACAATCCAAAAGTTTGAATGACAGCTAGTCCCCAAAAACAATAATGTGGACTGAAACATCAGACCAAACAATGGGTGGCTCATTAGCAGTCGCATCAATCATGTTTATGGCAGGTCTGCCTGGCGTTTCGGCTCAGATTTCCCTTTTCGCGATTGAAACAACGAATCATACGCTATACTGGCACAATAGATCCAGTCAGGTGTGCTGTGTGCATATCTTTTTCGCATGCTACTTACTCTTCCGGTCTTCCCTACCCGTAATATATACGGTTGGAAATGCCCTTTGGATGTAGTCAGGGGCGTGCCGAACCCGCCGAATACAGGCCCGTTCCCCAAACTTTAATAATTTGAGTCGAATTGATTGCAGATTGACAGTCATGTTCGCCAACGTAATCGGAGCCGGGAAAGCCGAGGACGAAACGTCAGGGACTCAGGAACGGCAATTATAAAAAGCGCAACAATATCTGATAGCACCTAGCTGGATGGTCTTCCGTCCCGCTCTTTTGCCATCCAGTATATTACTGTCATGCGACTCCCGCTCACCACGCAGACGCAGTTAAGCTTCAAAGAGGCCCCAGAAAGCAAAAACTATAATTTATTTGCGCTGTGCATGCTCGGGCACATCCCAATGTACACGCTGTGTGCGCTAGCTTAGTAACCCAATCAAATAACGAATTTAATTGAAATACAGCAGCTTATAAGAACTAAGAAGAGTTTTCAGACAATATCAAGACTATTAAATAGTCTTGATATTTTCATAAATTTTTTTTTTGTCTTTTTTTTGTCTTGTCTTGATATATAAAATTAAGACCATTGTAGTCCATACAGTGTGCCATATCTTCACCTTCATATTCATTTGTATTCTTATCGTCCAAAACGCAACTAACTTTGTTTTTACGGACTTAGTCAACGCGTGGTCAGTTTTAGTCCAGCTTAGCCTTAAAAAATTTATTATTTTCCGTAGGTTCGCACCCTGATGTGTTTGAAACCGCCTGTAGTAACAAAATAATTCAGTTTGTCTAAAGTGTAGAAAAACTTAAAAATATCCGTGTGTGGTCTGTGACCGTATTATGATCGAAGTGCTGCCATGACCCGGACCATCCGGCCAAGTGTTTCGTATGTCTTCTGAAAGTTACTGGTGTTTGCCACTTAGTTCCCGTTCATTTTACTACTTAAAACCGCCGCATCAAATACTCAGCAAAAATTCCGGGCGGGGATCCCTATGGGTCGACGCATGGCCATCGCGCGGGTTCGTGTAACGACACTTGCGCTGGATCTGAATCAAAGCCCACGGGTTGAGATATACTGTAAGTACATACATGCAATAAATTATTACTCGTAAACACCCGTGCCACAGCCAACAGATACTCCTAACAAGAATTGCAGTACTATAGGTAACAAAAATTTGTAATAATCATTGCAAGTTTTCGCGCCTGTCGATTTCATGCGTATTGCAATTGTGATCCAGAAGTCGGCAGACCACCTGTCACCACCCCTTTAAATCACTAAACCCTTCGTATTTGCTTTGTAACATCACAATTTTTATTACTTATGAGGAATAGTATTATTATGACCTTAAATAAAAGTACCAACAGTACTATTTAACACAGCAACAAAGTAAGTAATAAGCGCTCCATATACTGTCCGTACTGTGCCACATAGCAACCAAAAGTTTTGGTTGAAGCGCATTGCTTGTCTTTAAGCAAAATAATCATCAATAAAATTTTACTGTACAATCTTGTGTTAGTCCGCTGCAAGTCCGATAAATTTGCTACATCATCTCCCTATTTGCCACAATCATGCAGCACTACGTCCTGGTGAGCGGCGTCTGCGCCGTGTTAGCCTTGCTGACCACGGCATCCGCCCAGATGTATGGCTGGGGCGACGATCAGGACGACGAGTGGGACAGTATATATTACGCCCAGCAGTACGCCGATGCCCCGTATGCCATGCGTCAACAATTTCTACGGCAAATGGGCGATATGTGGGACAACCTGGAACAGCAGCTAATCCCCCACCCGATGACCCTGGAGGAGAAGCTGTATAATCTGGATCTGATGCGGCAGACGGGCATGGCCACCACCGGAGTGATGAACGATAATGAATTCTTTTTCCGCCTGAAGCCTTATATTAAAACCGCGGCGACCTTGACCCCGCTCGGACCCACCGCGCCCTCCGTTACGGCTGCTCCTGGGGTGGTGCCGGGCGGCGCGGGAGGCGCTGGTGGAGCTGGAACGGGACCTGGTCTTCCCGTTTAAACTGACCATATGCTGCGATATAGAGGAAAAGCATGTAGGTCTCTATACCATGCCAAAGTTGCCGATGATTTCGTGAGGAATTGACCTTATGGTATGCATCTTAATTATAACATCGCGATTCGTTGACCTTGCTGATATATTCATAAACAGTTTGAATACTAGAACTCTTCTGTTTTAACTCAACTGCGTTTGTCATACATGTCCAGAATTTGTTCTGCAATAAAATGCAATTCAATGACCATCTGATTTGCACTACGTACAGAAATATAAGTAAATTACGCACTTGCAGAAATAATGCCATTAACAGGTAACGAATAGCAAAACAGTAGTTCATTCTACGTTAACATATACTTGCCGAGTTGCCGCTGTCAGTTGCGGTTATTACTGCGAAGTCAAATTTCGTTTTAATTAATAACTGAAAATAAATACTTAGGCTCGTGCGCACACGAACGTAGCTCATAATTTTAAAGCACACAAGACAATGGCTGTTGCAAGCTCACGGTGTATACGAAGCTGTAATACGTACCTTATCAATTAATGCCGGTAATTAAGTAATCTACTGTTGTGCAAAAATACGTCTATTATGGGCAGTCGTAAATTTTCTTTCCTACATGTTGCACCGCCTAGTACCTGTCTAGTTCCAAGCTTATCGAAATTAAGGTGACAAAAGAAAAGACATAAAATGCACATAAAAATTGATATCATGGCGTTTCGTGCCATGCGAGTGGCATGAAGGAACACAACTCTAAGCGCATTTTCAGAATTATAACTGTCCTAAGAATTTTTGCCACATATTTGTTGGAAAATTTACTCGTACATGTTGAGACTGACACTTACATCCCACAGCAGTATTTCTGCGTCTTTCATTTTAAATAACCTTTTGTCTCAGTTTTTGAAAAGTATCTACGAAAACGTCTAGCTGCCCGAGCATAATGGTTTATTCAGTGCGTTTGTAACCTTTACCGGCTGTTGAATTTTGTTATCACTTATCGCCACCGAAAATGCATCTGCTGTTTACATTCACAATTATTTTAGCCACAGGTAAGCATATTTTCATAAGCTGGCGTTTAAAAAATTTCAGCTGCAGGCTTAATATGTCGGTTTCTTGTTGGTTTTCAATAAAAATTACAATGTTGCATTGTTGCGATGAATAAAGGTACACCAGCTTCGTGGGCATATCGTTGTCCTGGAGAGGATTGGTTCTACCGGAAAGGCACCAACAAGTGTTATTTTATCTACAATAATAAGTTCAGCAGCGGCATACAGAATGGGATTAACGAGAGGAAACGATGGTTGGAGGCGGTGGAAGTGTGTAAAATCCGTGGTGGTAGCATTGTGACTCTGGACGATGCATCGGAACTGGTAAGCAATACTACTCGTATGGAATTCATTAGAAGGGCGTTGGCAATGTAGTCAGATTAAGTAATAAAATCCGCTCCATGTTAACAATGAATATTACAAACTCGATCGTACATACAAAGCTAACTAGCATTAAATTAACGCTTTTAATTTATATATGTAGTTATATTTTCAACAAGTACTTACATTAAAATAGTTGTGCAAGACTTATTCTCTTAATTACTTTATATTACCACAATCATACATCTCGATATTTACCTATTTCAAAATCGACATAATTATGAAAACGAATCAACTTGAAATATATGTAAAGGTTTGTCAATATTAATGTTATTAAACCAGTACTAATTTTTTTTTGTAATACGGTACAGTTACATAATTTCGCCATAGGGTGCGTTAATTTACCAGAAATAAAAAATTCATTCTTACTTCGCCTAAAAATTTAGGATTGGATAACAGCAAAGTTCCCGGCGGAATACAATTGGTACTGGATGGGACTAACATTTGAAAAGGGCACATGGGAGTGGTTCGATGGAGAAACGTACCGACCGTATACACCAATACTTGGGCTGTAAATGACCTCGCACTGCTGAATTTCCATGGAATTATATGCATAATTAAACCATGCCCCAAGAAAAACAAAGTTAATGTTGCAGCAACGTGGACCCACTAAATGGAACGGATGCGACAATGCGCGAAAAACGTGGCACTATCCGATATGTCTCCAACAGTACCTTCCGTGGTTTTGAGTTTAAACATGATACCGCAACTCTGACCAATGGGTACATCTGCAAAGGAGCGTGGAGTAAGGGTTAAATAAATGCAAACAATAACCTTTTTCTATATTACAGAAATTTTAATTACAGCTGGCCGGCCGTGGTGCAAAGTCGAAGAAGGGTGGGAATACCAAGATGGTCACTGCTATCAGGTATCCGAAACACCGGCGACGTTTGCGGACGCTGAAGGACAATGCATGTAGGTCGCCGTTAATCATTCAGTATTGTTTGTCCGCACCCGGACAATTGGGATATTGTCGTGTAGATATAATACAATGAATGTATTATGAATAGATATAATAAAATGTACGTTCATGAATAAAATGGTGGTATCGATATTATTGATACCAACATTTTATTTATGAATGTCATCGTCAGTTCATTCTGAATATGTTGCTATAGTGCGGATGGCGGTCACCTGGTAGTCCCGCGTACCCTAAACGTGATGAGCCATTTGCAGTATCGCTACCGCATGTTATCCGTACAAACTACGTCCTGGATCGGTGTGGATATTCCCAACAAGAACGCGTCGATCACAGTCGCCAGCGTGGCCTGGCATGATGGTACACCGCTTGAGCAGACGCAGCAGAATTTATGGATAAACACCAGTTTGGCTTCTTACTTAAAGTATGTGTGCTTCTAGTAGCTTCGGTAGTCGCCGTCTATAAGAAGGTCACACTGAATATTTTCATACAGCGATCTTCCCAATGGTCCGAGTTATTGTGGCGAATATTTCACGAGAAAGGCGCATTATGGCGGACCCAATGGGGAATGGCTGTACAATGCGGATACGTGGTCATTAGAGCCAAAATGTGACGAAATACGACCGTATGCCTGTGAGACCCTGCTCAGTGAGTTTCGCCCAGAATTCACCATCTTCGCGTAACCGGCATAATGAATGAAAGATATGGTGGTTTTAATTAAGCAATTATTTCCCAGACAAATGCCCATATGGATGGCATCAATCTGGTGATTATTGTTACCAAATCAATCTTGGAGAGGATAACCTGAAAACATGGCAGGCGGCGAATGATGACTGCAAAGCCAAACGCGGCGACCTCGTCATTATCAAAGAGTAACGTAGCGTGCTTGTCAACAGCGTATGCAGTAAGGAATACTGACACCAGTGCTTTTATAGCCCTGTGAAGCAACGCTTTATTGTGGATCTCATTTGGAAATATGGTGCCCATGACTGGGAAGAAGGAACTGGGCACGAGATGTACTGGATTGGATTAACTGGTAGACACGAATATCTCGTCGTTACTTCTACGAGTTTTAGACCAAGCCGGAAATATATAGCATACTGTCCATGAATACGGTGTGATTGGCAATGGTTTTACAGGATCCGGTTTATCGATGTCGAACTCTCAGTGGATATGGCCCGACGGATCCTTCATGGGTTCTAACGAGTTTCCCAATGAACCAGGTTTTACCATCCAAGGGACCACGCTGGGATATTGCGTTTACGTTATCTTTGACCGTTTTTGTAAGCCAGTTTTAGACTTTTATAAAACTGTTCAAAGAGCATAACAGCGTATTATAATATTAATTAGCGAATGTCACCGGTGGATGGTACATTAACTTCTGCTCCATACCGCAAGGATACATCTGCGAAGCCCACCATACTGCAGTGATTCCACCCGATGAAATTATCACGCGTATGCATTGCTATCAGAAAACACTGCTATCAGAAATCACTATCTATTTAAAAATAATTTATTTACTGTCTATATGTTGCAGCTGAGCACACGTGCGAACCACCCTTTACTAAATGGCACGAAGGCTGTTATCTGCTGGTCAGCGAACCCAAATCATACGAAGCAGCGGCCCAGGACTGCAAGAACCGCAAAGCGCTTTTAGCTCCAATTTATACTCGCGGCGAAAACGTATACCTTTCCAGTAAGAAAATTTCCCCAGACCACACGATCAGATTTCTTACGTGTCAGAAAAGCCGGAAGGATGTTTTAAGCATCGAATGTAACTTCTCCGTGTCTTATTGCTTCCCAACTATTAGCAATAATGTGTCTAACAGATCTGGTGAGAAAAGACACCTGGTTTGGGCTAAAGGTCACCAAAGTGTTGGGCAGTGGATTCTTCGTTAGCAATCTGGAGTATTCTCACAGCAATGGACAAATTGTAGGATACGGTTTTGTGCCATCTAACTTTGCAAGGACACATTTTGCTTGACTGTATGCTGAATTTAGGCTGGCAATGGATCCGTAATTTTTCATGAGTTCGCGGATTACTACTCTATAACGGTCGACTCCAATTTCAATAGATTCTGTATAGCCATGGCGGGAATAAACAGCACATACAACGTTACGGCGTACGGGTCAATCGCCGAACGCGGACGCTGGTATCATGCGCAGTGCAGTGAGCAGCGGGAATATGTTTGCTGGCATCCAGGAAGTAAGTACAGTGCAACAACCAAACAGTCGAATACTGACCATTCTTCAATAATGTACAGATAATCTACAGCGGGGCTCTTTTAGAGCATAACCATTGCCGTTGCCCTAGGAGTACGAGAGGCATAAATTCATTACTCTCGTACTCCTAAAGCATTGGCATTGGCATAAACCGCATAACCCATAAGTCAATGGGTTTGCGACAAATCCAACTTGAAATTCGCAAATCGACGCATTTTTCGTTTCAACGTTTTTTGCGGTTAACGAGTATGTGATTGTGATTGCAATAATTATGCTTATCTTTGAAATTAGCCTAAATCGCTAACCCTACTCTGTAGTGTACTGCATTTTTTTGTGAGTATAATAGAAGTACTTACCTTTACTTTATCTCTGAATTTGTACAACCCTCTTCTGTCAAAATTTTTAGCGCCCATTGAAACTCCACCCATCGATGACCCATACGACGGTGAATGTGGTGGGGGATGGTTCCGTAACGGTTCCAACTGTTACCACGTCAGCACCGAACCGGCAACATGGTCGTCCGCTAAAGCAACCTGTCAGGCAAAGAGCGATAACAGTGACCTTTTATGGATGACTAGCAGAGAAGAGGAAGCCTTTGTGCGAGGTAAATATCTTCAAATATGCGAACATTTTTATTTATGATCCATGCTGAATACTAATATTTTCAGGGAAACTGGAGACTCAGTTTTCTGGTTTGTCCCATACACTGTGGATTGGTCTGTATGCCGCAGAACCTGGTCGGTGGCATTGGCCGTACCGCGATTATCTCGACATGTGGTACCTGCCGTTTACTCTGAGCAACTGGGCGGACGGTAAACCTTTTCTATAAATCCAAGTAAATATTGCCCATGTAATTCTAATACATTAACAGGCGAGCCAACAATGAACAAAGCCAAAGGATGCGCCTACATTTCCGGGCCGGGTACACAGTACAAATGGCACACGAGTATTTGTAACCAATTCCGTGCGGCTGTTTGTAAGAAAACCATCTCGCTACCGGTGACAACAACAGAGAATACGCAAGCTCCAACATTACAACCCGGTTTGTGGAACTCATTCGCCTTGAAAAAACTGATCCGGTAGCGCAAAATATTGATGGAGTTTATTGTTTAGGACAGCAACTAGGATGCCCCGATCATTGGTACGCAATGAACGATCACTGCATCAAGATGAACATTACCGCCACCGATTGGTTCTCCGCTCGTAAGCTCTGCCAAAACGAGCAAGCGTATCTGCTGACATTCAAGGACCCGATTGACTACCAATCGTACAAACGATTTTCACTGGGTAGCTGGATTGGCCTCAACAGTATAATGAACACGGATAATCCTCGCGAGTTTACATGGGATAACGGCGAAGAGGTCACGTACCTTCCATGGGGAGTGGAGTCGCCCAATAATCATGGTGTGGGCGTTGCGGAAAACGACACGAACTGTGGCGCGATATCGGCCGATGTAAGTGATCAAAAGCTGCATTTATTACCGCAGTTTATCAGTTAGTGTCCCCTCCCGATTCAGAAGCACACAGCGAGACAAAGATCCCCTGAGGGGTCGTTTTTGCAATATTCCCATTAGTTAGAAAATTTTTCCCGGGATGAAAAATTTTCAAGCAGCAAGCTTGTTTTGCTTTGCTAACCGTTTCTTTTTCGCTTCTTTTAAATTTTATTGGAAGCAGCAATTAATATTACATGGTAGATATAAAAAGGGGTCTTGTTGTTTAGGGTGTGGCAGTGTACCCGTGCCACGAGCGCAAAAGCTTCGTCTGCAAGAAGCCACCATCGCCGGTTGGCGGATCTGTAACTGCAGTTACCATTCCCCATTCGTACGGCTGCTTACCATACGGTACGGCATTCCGCGACAAGTGTTTCTACTTCGGCAATGATCCGCAGTCGGGCGTCACCCGCTATGTGGACTTTGATACAGCCCGCGCCCACTGCACACAAAAGTTCCCCGGCGGGGATTTAGCCGTCTTCCGCAACGGTGTAGATGAGCGAGAGTTTGTTAACGCGGTCCTGGGGAGACTGGGCATGGATGTGTGGATCGGGTTAAGAGAGGATGCCGATCCGTGGAATGCGTTCAAGAAATGGGTGGATGGAACGAGCGTGACCTCCACTAACTGGGCGCATAATCAGCCGGCACTGGCCGGGGATGCGGGCTATGTGGGCTGTGTGGCCATGCATGGAACCATCGGGGAGCACGGTGCCGTGATGCCGGGAGATTGGTACGTGGCGGGCTGCACCGAACGCAAGGTGCCGTTCTGTATGGGACCGAATAGTGCGGGACCGCCCACTACGACACCGCGACCGTCCACGCCGTTTCCCAATGGATGCCCGCGGGGGTGGAGTACGGAGACCCAGCTACGAGATTGTTATAGAGTAAGTGCATGCGCAGAGTATCTGATTGACACACTTTCACCTTTGTGATATCGATGGCGGTGCCGAAAATTAGTTTACACATATACTTGTCTGCGCAATAAAAAATAGTTTACTGTATATATACATATTTTGCCCGCGAAAAATTACAAATACTTTAAAGACCCGCCTTGGGTAGTGGAGATGGCAACGGAAGCCTCCACAAATCTGCGCTAAATGGTCCGAAAGCTTTTTTCAGTTTTCACGACAACAGGTTGCATAATTAAGCATCAGACAAATTTTTTATTTTTATTACTTAATTCTTACTGCGCATTAATTACTGATATCAACAATCCGACTCAATTTTTTGGTAATACTATTTTAACAGCGTCTGCGTTTAAATCATGTTTATATCTGTAGACTTATCAAGGTTACGCACAAGGCTCCGTACGGAAGATCAGCTGGCAAGAAGCCGAGGATTTTTGTCGCCGTTTTCGAAACGGCCATCTGGCATCGATCAACAGTGGCGAAGAGCAAGCGTTGATCTATCGAATCGTTAACGGTGATCCGATGTGGATCGGGCTGCATCAAAACCCTGCAGTACAGAATCGATGGGAGTGGTCAGATGGAAAACCACTGACCGTGTCGCATTTCCACCCAACAACCGATCACAGTACTACCTACACGCCCAACTGTGCTGTTACAAATATAGCGGGAAAATGGATTCCCCAAAGCTGCCTCTTAGCCGCTGGATGGATTTGTGAAATACCGAAGGGAGCGTACTTCGATGGACAGCTTATTGAGCAGTACCCTACGGAAGTTCCGGCCAACGGTAATTAGCTGCATAATTGTTTTAGCTTCTTTTCATAGAAGTATCGTTTTTTAAAGATTTGTTTACATATTATTTTCGGGCTAGATACTTGTGGTTCATCGTCTTCCTTGGATGGCCAATGGTTCTTTTCGTCCCTGACAAACGAGTGTATTTTCATCTCCCAGAAATCAGACAGCTGGGCTAACGCGCAAGAAACCTGCGAATCCCTCAACGCTAACCTGATCACGGTGACCAGTGAAAACTATCCGTTCATTGTCCTGAAACTTTCCCAGATACAAAGTTGGAGCCAATACGAATACTGGATCGGCCTGGGCATCACCGATATCGTCAACAATGTGTATAGCTGGGTCGATGGACACGAGTCCTTCTTCCGCCCTTGGGAGGCGGGTCAGCCGACAATGGGCTCCATCAACCGTTGCGTTGTGCAAGCTAGCCTCCATGGGAAATGGATTTCGCGGCACTGTGCCTCGCAGCAAAAGTACATTTGTGCTAGGACGCAGCGAGTCCGTCCTACACGACCGCCTACTCCGGTTACCGGTAACTGCCATCCGGGATGGGTGCAGCACGGTAAACTTAATGCACTGTTTCATTTGTTTACCTACGTAATCCGCTTTACAACTATACTTTTACATTCTTATGACGAAATGTGCGGAAATTTTATAAAGGTCACTCTTGCTACTACTTTGCGGTTAATGCGAATCGCACGTGGAACGAATCGCACGAGGCCTGCATCAACATGCTGTTATCTTCGGGTGGTATACCGTCGGAGCTACTTTCCATTCACAGCTCCCTGGAAAATGACTTCCTCGTCACGGAACTGCGAAAATACCCAAACAAAGGTTTCTGGATTGGACTGCACAAAGTCGACATTGACAACTACGACAGTACCTTCGTCTGGTCAGACCACTCTCGTGTGACCTTTAATAACTGGCATTTCTCCGAACCATTAACAGAAGGAAGAGAAGTAAGTAAAAGAAAGCATTCGCATTCACTGTGCATTTGACCATATTCTAACCTGTCTTACTGTTAGCCACGTGCAGTGGAAATTCGAAGCGAGCATAACCGCGCCGGGAGATGGCAAGCCGTTCACGACACACAGACTAAAGACTACATTTGCAGAGCTGGAATAGGTAAATCACTTCACAACCTCATAACATTATCACCGACGCAAACTGCAGTTATACTGTATAAAACCTTTGCTGTTTAAAGATCCTCTTGCGCCGACTGCCTCTCCGCCAACCAGCAACTGCATCGCCGGCTACACACAGTTTTACGAAAACGGTCCATGCTTCGCGGTTATCACGCTGGATTCGGCGTCCAACACGTGGCAAGGCGCTAAAGATGCTTGCCAACGCCAGCAAGGAAGTATTACCACAATTACTGACGTCTTTGAGAATGCCTATATCCGGTTGCTCCTGCACCAACGTTCCCAAAACGATCAGGCTAATGCCAAGGCATGGATTGGGATGAAGGCCGACAAGCATACGTTTGCATGGCACAATGGGTGCCCGGTGGTGTTTTCCAATTTTCAAAGCCTAATACCGATTCCGGAGAACCAGGTGGAAGAATGCATCGTCATGGATCGACAAGGGAAGTGGGAGGAACAGGGATGCGGCGCAACGGCACCGTACGCTCTTTGTGAATGGCGCACCGGTAAGCATCCGTAATCGCAACTCGCAAGAAAATTTTACATAGAAAGCTGATTCTCAACTTACATTCAGCAATAATCTTTTGCTTGTTTATAGAAACTGAATATCTTTTACTAAGTACATAAACATTAACAATCATTACTGGAATGAGAGTCTATACGATATTGTACTAAACGTAAAAATTAATGCTACAAAAATGATTACGTGGAGTGTACAGAGTAGTCTGTGACTCTGTGGAATGCATTCGGTTAAGAACGATTTGTTGCAGAAAAATGCCATCCAACGGACAACACCACATCGGACGAAGCTTTCTGCCCGGCCGATCATCCACAGGAGTGCGATACCGTGTGCTACCGCATCCAAACGCGATCCCATCAGGCAAACCAATCGTCTCTTATAATGACGCGTTCTAACGCCGCTCGCATCTGCCGCGATTTCGGCGGCAGTCTGGCCACCATCCGTAACGAACGCGAGCAGAAATGCTTGGAGAAATATGTGCTCCATTCGGCGGACGGACTCTGGATTGGTCTGTCGGAAAACTACGTATTCGGTTCGGGTGACTACGTATGGGAATGGGATGACTCCGTTGTGGACTACGGTCCAGCGACGTACCAAAACTGGGCATCCGGTAATGACCAGTATTGGACAGAATTTATAACTTATTTATTGATCTGTTTAGTTTATAATTTATCGAAATTATTGTGTTCAAATAACTTTTTACTAATTATTCCGAAAATTTTTAGGTAAACCGGCGTTGTCACCTACCTCATTTAGTCGCGATGGATGTGTCGAGATTTTACCTAACGGCACATGGAACAACATCTACTGTTACGATGATCGCGGCTTCGTATGCGAAACAATGAAACTAGGACTGCCGACTACAGCACTTCCCACAACGACCGCAACATCCACAACAACGACAACTACTACCACTTCAACGACCACTGTCACCACGACGACTACGACAGGGGTGCCCAGTGTCGCATCAAGCGCAACTACAACGACAACAACAAAAGCCACTGCGCAACCGCCGCAGTCAACCGGCACATCAACCGGTGTTGTGACCAATGTCCCGGTTCAACAGACATCATCCTCGGTTACCGGTGCCTCCACCACAAAGGACTTTGGTGGAACGGTAGGACCGACTACCGCGGCGGATAGCGGTTTATCCGGTGGATCCATCGCCGGGATTGTCATTGGTGTTTTACTATTAGTGGGCGTGGCTGGCGCGGTGGCCTTTGTGGTGCTCACCGGACGAACTGGGACCGTGGTCGATTCAGCGAGGAATATCGGCAGACGGGCCACTTTGTGGAGACGGAGGGGAGATCAAGGCGAGAGAAAACCGGTGGTGGATATGGATTATAGTGCTGATACGTACACTTTATAAGACAGATTTTGTTGAGTGGTTTATAACATCACAAATCATTGCTTTACGTGCTTCTTCTAAAATTATACTGGAATTTATTGATTAGCCATGTATGAGTTAGCATAATTATTTGCAAAATTCCAAAAAATCACAGCATCAATATACGACAGTCGAGAGATATATGGATTTTTCAGGCTTGTAAAAACAAAACTTTCTGGTTTCGGCTGAGGACTTCAGTACATTGCATCCATTCTTACTTCATATACTGTAATACTGAACGGTTAGGCCGTTTCCACTTTAGTGAAATGTTCCAGTTTTCAGTATTTCCCTGGCTGTTAGTAAGAAATCGTAACAAAACATTAGTTTGAAGCTGGAGCTAGACTGCAGGTGCATGTACAGCAGGCTGTAGTTCCTTAATTATAGAAGTATTGTTTGTCATTTACACACTAACGTCTCACGCAGATTTTTATTGGTGTTTGTGCTATGACGTCGAACGCCTCTGCTGAAGCTGTACGTCCGTTCTACGCTCTGGCTGACTGCATAGTTTCCACGATAACCAGTTAGCAACTGCACCAGATTACGTTTGCCGAATAAGGTCCACGCTTTGGACCTCTCGGCTTCTCCGTTCAAAGTTTTGCACTTGGGCTGATGCGCTAAGAGGACTTTTTTCAGGGCTTTGTAATTAAAGAAAATGTACAGGAAATGAAATAAATGGGTTGTAATTGTAAGGCATATCGAAAGCAAGAATGAACACATACGAGTCTGTACAAGAGTACTAGCTAAAACCCAGATAGCAGATGCACACTGGATATTATCAGCCAGAACCGGCCCTGGGAGTGGCTGGGACAATAAACAGTGCCGCTGGTATCATCATGCTGATCAATCGTGAAAGCGGCGTAATTCATGCTGCAGTGATCATGATGCCATGATCGGCAATCAGAGACAGGCTGATGACATCAAACCAACTGGTTAGGGGAACTCTCGGCATGAATCATAATAGAGACAAGCACAGCGCGCGGCGCTTACGCGCCGCGCTGCAGTGCAAAGGCGGTTTTTGTCGGCTGGTCATTTTGGCTAAACGAATGGAAGTGAAACGGTTTTATATGCTGAGTAAGTCTTATTGAAAGGGGAATACAGTTACTGTATCTAGAAACGGGATAAACCGAAATTCTTCGGTTACAAAACGCTTAAAAGAGTGGACACATCATGTGTGCCCTTCGGTTACCAAAGGGTTAAAGGAGCGGGTGCCGCACGCGTAGCCTTCGGCGACCAAAGGCACAAAAAAAGCGGATAACGCGCGCGTGCCTTCGGTGATCAAGGGCTCAAAAAGGCGGGTACCGCACGCGTAGTCTTCGGTAACCAAAGGTTAAAAAAAGCGGGTACCGCAGGCGTGGCCTTCAAAGTTCAAAGGCTCAAAAACGTGGCCACCGCTCGCGTGGCCTTCGGTTTCAAAAGGCTTAAAAGAACGGGTCCAGCACGTGTGGCCTCCGGCGACCAAAGGGTTAAAAGAGCGGGTACCGCACGCGTGACCTTCGGTTAAAAAAACCCTGAAAAGGCGGGTGCCGCACGCGTAGCCTTCGGCGACCAAAGGCTCAAAAGGGCAGGTACCGCACGCGTAGCCTTCGCCGACCCAAGGCTCGAAAGGGCGGGTACCGCACGCGTGGCCTTCAAAGGCTCAAAAAGGCGGGTACCGCACGCGTGGCCTTCGGTGACCAAAGGCGCAAAAAGGCGGGTAACGTACGCGTGGCCTTCGGTGATCAAAGGCTGAAAAAGGCGGGTACCGCACGCATAGCCTTCGGTAACCAAAGGCTAAAAAAGCGAATACCGCAGGCGTGGCCTTCAATGACCAAAGGCTCAAAAGGGCGGGTACCGCACGCGTGGCCTTCAAAGATCAAAGGCTCAAAAAGGCGGGCACCGCACTCGTGGCCTTCGGTTGCAAAAGGCTTAAAAAGGCGGGTACCGCACGCGTGGCCTTCGGTTATCAAAGGCTCAAAAAGGCGGGTACCGCACGCGTGGGCTTCGGTGACCAAAGGCTCAAAAGGGCGGGTATCGCACGCGTGGCCTTCAAAAATCAAAGGCTCAAAGAGGCGGGTACCGCACGCGTAGCCTTCGGTGACCAAAGGCTCAAAAAAAGCGAATAACGCACGCGTGGCCTTCGGTGATCAAGGGCTTAAAAAAAGCGGGTATTGCACGCGTAGCCTTCGGTGATCAAAGGCTCAAAAAGGCGGGTACCGCACGCGGAGCCTTCGGTGACCAAAAGGCTCAAAAGGGTGGGTATCGCACGCGTGGCCTTCGGTGATCAAAGGCTCCAAAAGGTGGGCACCGCACGCGTGGCCTTCGGTTGCAAAAAGCTTCAAAGAACGGGTCCACCACGCGCGGCCTTCGGCGACCAAAGGCTCAAAAAAGCGGGTAACGCACGCGTGGCCTTCGGTGATCAAAGGCTCAAAAAGGCGGGTACCGCACGCGTGGCCTTCGGTGATCAAAGGCTCAAAAAGGTGGGCACCGCACGCGTGGCCTTTGGTTGCAAAAGGCTTAAAAGAACGGGTCTAGCACGTGTGGCCTCCGGCTACCCAAGGCTAAAAAAACCGAGCACGCAGGCGTGGCCTTCGGTTATCAAAGGCTCAAAAAAGCGGGTAACGCACGCGTGGCCTTCGGTGATCAAAGGCTCAAAAAGGTGGGCACCGCACGCGTGGCCTTTGGTTGCAAAAGGCTTAAAAGAACGGGTCTAGCACGTGTGGCCTCCGGCTACCCAAGGCTAAAAAAACCGAGCACGCAGGCGTGGCCTTCGGTTATCAAAGGCTCAAAAATGCGGGTACCGCAGGCGTGGCCTTCGGTCATCAAAGGCTCAAAAGGGCGGGTACCGCACGCGTGGGCTTCGGTTGCAAAAGGCGTAAAAGGACGGGTCCAGCACGCGTGGACTGCGGTGACCAAAGGCTCAAAAAGGCGGGTAACGTACGCGTGGCCTTCGGTGATCAAAGGCTCAAAAAGGCGGGTACCGCACGCATAGCCTTCGGTAACCAAAGGCTAAAAAAGCGAATACCGCAGGCGTGGCCTTCAATGACCAAAGGCTCAAAAGGGCGGGTACCGCACGCGTGGCCTTCAAAGATCAAAGGCTCAAAAAGGCGGGCACCGCACTCGTGGCCTTCGGTTGCAAAAGGCTTAAAAGAACGGATCCAGCACGCGTAGACTCCAGTGACCAAATGCTCAAAAAAAGCGGGTAACGCACGCGTGGCCTTCGGTTATCAAAGGCTCAAAAATGCGGGTACCGCAGGCGTGGCCTTCGGTTATCAAAGGCTCAAAAGGGCGGGTCCAGCACGCGTGGACTGCGGTGACCAAAGGCTTAAAAGGACGGATACCGCACGCGCGGCCTTCGGTTTCAAAAGGCTTAAGAGGACGGGTCCCGCACGCGTGGCCTCCGGTGACCAAAGGCCTAAATGGCTGGGTAGCGCATGCGTGGCCTTCGGTTGAAAAAGGCTTAAAAGGACGGGTCCAGCACGCGGGACTTTCGGTTACTAAAGGCTTAAAAGGTGGTACCTCAAGGTATTTAAAGGCTTAAAAGACGGTACCGGTAAGTTATTTAAAGTTATCAGGTTTCTTTAAGAACTAATGTTTGGAAGCTTAGTAAGGAGCAATGCTGAAGCCGGGATCCGGTTTATCAGGCAAAGGTTTTCACAGGTGAAGGTACTAAGTTTCGGAAACTTGGTAAGGACAAACGCGCAAAAGCACAGGTTTAAGGGGCTGCAAAAGCTTAAAACCCGCCAGGCGGGTTCTGGCCAATCAGAAAGGTTAGGCTGGTTCTGGCCAATCAGAGCGTTTTGGAGGCAGGAGCGTTCCGGAATAACGGTTCTGCTTTAATATATAGGATTCATTTCTGTTGGCTTACAAAAAGCCAAGTGGCAGTGAGTAACAACAAATGACGCGTAAAAAACTACCCAATAATGCGATAACATAACAACTGTCACTGCCGCGATAAGTGAATGACCGAACTTACACTAAGTCAGCCTGTTGATAAACAACCATGTACTTTATGCATCCATCTTCCCATCGCACATGCCAAAAAGGAGGGCGAAAATGTTACTGTATATCTAATTACTCGTATCTGCAATACATCGGTAAAGCTAATTACTGCCGTCTTGGATGACTACCTAGCTAGCATTAATATTGCTTAATTGATAATTATTGCGCGAAATTACCACCTAATTAGTAATGAATGCCATCTCGAAGTCATTAAATCAATGGTAGCATAGGCATCTCTCTGCGTTCGTAATTATGTTAAATCTAAATTTGTTATTACACAGCGTCGATAACAGTACCGTATAACAGCATTAACGTGCAATGCAGTGCATTTGCATTGCACTCACCATGTACGCCGTGTAACGTGTAACAAGCGCAATGCATGGATAAATCAACGATGCCCATAATTTGCGCGCAAAGCGAGAAAACATAAGCGTTCGCAAATGCCACAGATATTGTATAAATAAACCAAAAAGCTTGTTGTAGGATGCAGAGGTTGGTTAGGCATGTTCATGCATTATAAGGATTATTAAATTTTGACCATTTGGAACCTGGTTTAGCCGATTAACCTACGACCCGAGTAAGAAGTCTGCACTTTGCAACCACAACGGGCTTGAGCCCTGAGGTATGGTGATTTAGTGGATACACGTACCTGGAGTAAGTTCCTTGGAGTAACTGTTACGAGTATGATTACGATAATTTTGGATTACAGTATTAATTGTCACCGCATCTTTTCGAAGAAAATAGTTATACTGTACGGTAAAATTATATTGTTCGCGAATACCGCTTCTTAGCGACTCATAGCACATTCTTTTGTCTACGTCAAATGTTTTTAATTTCTGGTTTTTGCAGTTTTGCAGAGACCATGTCGAAGCCACACGGCCAGCAGAGCCCCAAGTTATTGCATCGTGAAGCCGGTCCTAGTGGGAAACCCGTGCTGCATTTTGTCCACTGCAACAGCCGCGGCGCCGCGAAAGAAGCAGCGGAACACGCGGGCAAGGGAAGCCCGAGCACCATACGGCTCATGAACCTGGCCAAAAGAACCATTACCATCCCACCGACAAAAATGGAGAAATCAAAAAGGATGGAACACATTACACTTACGGCTAAGAACTGAAAATATTATTTGTACATTTATGCATCCATCTTATCAAACAAGTTGTTCGGAATGTAAAAAATTCAACTAGGATATTACATAGTATGGCCGCCATTAACGATGCGCACCTTCCTACTTGCAGTGTTCGGATTGTTTACGACTTTACGTGCCATGTTGTGAGTTAGTGATAATTAGCCCTAAACAATTAATATTGTATACTTGCGCGGGAAATAATATTTCATGCAGCGCATAATACGTAGTCGATTTCAATCTGCCTTTAAATTTTTATATCTATACCCAACCTGATGTTCAACCGAGCATATTGCAATGCTTTCGTCGTCGCTTTTAGTAAAAGGTCAAATCCAGCTGTTCTCGCAGGATATACGCCCACCTTTGACGGCAAAGATACAGATAGCACACGCATATGCCGTGATTCGCGGACCAAGAGCTCAAATAGCTCGGTTATTTAAATGTCATTGCGTTGACGGAAATACAGGTTGCTGTTACCACAATTATGGAATTTTAGAAACAGATGCCGTTCTAGTGCTTTTCATGTCATGTTAACTATCTCCAGGCGGACTTACGTAACATTTCCAGATTCTTAAAATTTGTATATTAGTTACTGTATGGTATCTCCACTGGCGCAACACACCATTTCGGTACGGGGAACAATATTCTGAACTTGTTGCAGCTTTTAGCAGCAAGGTGCACAAAACTGCAAGTGATACTTATTACCATAAGACATGCTTAGTAATTTTCCTTACGATTATAGTAAGTAAATACAAAATTATGCCCAATTATACCGGTAACGCATCCTCGGAACAGCCCTATCTAATATCATCACACTGGGATGATTTGCAATCATGGACAACGAGCGTCTGCACGGCGGCACTGGTATCCAACGCATTTCTTCTTTGTGTCCTTATTGAACGCTTGCGACCCTGGACGTCGTTCACGGTGTATCTTTTCATCTTGACCATCGGCAACATTGCAAATGGTTTTCTGCAACACCCAGTTATTCTTTTGATCAAGGATCTTCTTCCTCCAACCCAGTTAGCGCCATTTTGTAACGCCTTACTGATGCTGCGTATACCGGTGGGTTGTGCGTTGCCAGCATGTCACATGCTGATCTGTGTGAATCGCATTTGCGCATTGATCATCCCGTTCCAGTACAAACGATATCATACTCAAAAGGTCGCGCGGACTGTCAACATACGTAGTAACCATCATCCTGAGCATTGTTTGCACCGTTCCCGGGGTAGTTGTTTTTGCGCTGTATTACGGAATGCCGTCAGCCAACAGCAGATGCACTCTGCAGTTTTCGTCGCCTAGTGGATGGATGTTGGTGTATGGAGTTGTGTTTTACTACATTCCGTGGAAACTTGTCGTGCTCACTTATCCGCTGTTTCTGACGTACAATATTAAATGTAATTTAATTCGGCCTTCCATAGTGAACGATGGACCAAACGAAAGATCCAAATCCAGCAACAGACCGCATCGAGGAGACCGTCAGGCACGGCGGATGGAATCGCGTTCATCAGTAGTTCTTACGCTTATGACCTTTAGTGTAATTGTATGCTGGACACCTTCCAATATCTACTATTGGACTGGATCTCAAAGTTACACTTTTTTCGTGGCCATGAATTTCATGAAATTAGCTCAGATGGCGTTCGACCCCGTTTTATTCATTATATCAATAGAAACCTTGAGAAAGGCTACTATGAATTTGATATCTGTAACTGTACCTCGGCGTCTTTGTCCCTAGTTAACGTTAACTTGCTGGTTTACGTAAAATAAACCGTTTAATAAAAAATTGTTTTATTATCTGAAGCTACCACGACGATCCTCTCTTACTTCTTTGTAATAGTAATTGTGCTTATGCAGAGTACTTCAAGTACATTGTATATAACTTGGTTGTATCGGGGCAGACTGGCAGCTGTGCAGTGTGCATATACATTGTATAATGCAAGTGCTTGTTTAAAGTAAAGCACGGTGTATTACTTATCGTGCTATGGTTTTTGCCGCGGGATTCAGGAAAATACATAATAGTAGATACAAATGTTCAATAGATAGGGAAAAATCTCGCGAAAGAATACCATGCGGAATCACAATAACGATGCCGAAATGTATATAGTGTTTACTGTTGGTGCAGCTTGCAGGGTAGCAATTTTAGCAACAAAAGCTTATCAATTTATTCCAAAGAACAATTAAATTACCATTATCCCGGTATACTTAGCGGTATCGATACCGCCATCCAGGAACCAACACGGCCTACTCCGAAAAGTTATATTTATACGACGATGACACGGTCTACTGATTACTCTATACCACTTGTTTCCATTTCCGCAACACGAGTGATTCAGTGCGGCAATTTGCTTAAACAGATAAGATATCTCTTCCTAAAGCAGGAAAACAGTAACGTTAACCATAACCATCCAGCTACTATTTAAGGTGCCCATATATTTATCATTACTTATTCACTTTGTATACTCGTACAGTCTTGCAAAGTCACTTCTGCAAAAATGTCGCACGCATTATTACTGATTTCTCTGGCAGTGCTCGTAAGTTGTGCTAATTTTTGTGATCTTAAAACAAAACAATTGTACTATTAATTTTCTGATATAGGTTACCGCTGGTCACGCCTGCCGTACACAAGGAGAAGGCTGTGCTGGACACATCCCGTGCTGTGCGGGCCTGCGATGCGCGATTGACGCTGGACAATTCTGGGGATTCTGTCAGCCGGGAAGCGGTGGTGGTGGTGGGGAACAACCGCCCACACAACCACCGCAACCGCCGAGTGGAGGTACAATACAGCTATAGTTTGTACCGGTCTGAATATTTAAAATAATGTACGACCAAATGAAGTTAAAAAGCATCGCTTTAACGAATATCGTGAACCAAGTGCTTCTATGCTGAGGTGTTCCTGTTGGTGGTACGCTGTTATTTTGATTATTACATGAAACTGTAACCGCAGGCCGACTGACCGATATCCATTTTCCCGAAATTTGTATATGATATTACAGTTACATAATACTGGGTGTATTACGTAATGCCGAGTACCGATGCATTGCCGACGGCAATTCTGGCAAGGTGTAAAAAAGGTGTTCTTTTCAGGATATTTAATCAGCCTACAGGAATTCCGCACAGCGGTGACGTCCAACGGATACCCCAGTCCATCGGAAGAGCAGTACAATAACATTAACAGCCGAGCCGCCGGCTCCGGTTCCATCACGACCAAGCGCGAACTGGCCATGTTCCTGGCCAACATTCTCCATGAATCCGATGGACTACGTGCTAAAGAAGAGTACAATCCAATTAATGCCCCGTACGCTCCGTATCCCGGCAGAAACTACCACGGACGTGGTTACATTATGCTGAGCCACTACTACAACTACCGCGACGCTTCGCAGGCGCTGTACGGTGACCTTCGCCTGCTGGAGAACCCAGACCTAGTGAAGAATGACGACCGCATCGCCTGGGATGCCGCTTTCTGGTTCTGGAAGAGCCGTGTGCACTCGCAGGCCGGCATTTATGAAGGTCACTTTGGGGTGTCGATCAAGTTTATTAACGGAGGGATCGAGTGTGTGCCCGGCGGGACCCCTCAGGCCCGACGACGCTTCGAAATGTACAAAAAGATTTTTCAAACTTTCAGCCTGCCAGGATCTCCTATTGAACGTGGCTGTTATAATTAGTGTTTTGAAATTAATTTGCCTCAATGGAAAGCATAGGCAACTGTTTATACCGATATGTACAAAAGTATTCATAAACACGCTGCGTTGAATGTAAAAGCTTGTATGACACGTAATTATGAGATTTCATGACAACTTTTTGTAATTTTTGCGAAGAAATAGGTGCAAAAATTGTGATGACAAAATAAATGAGAGTTAATTTAGCAAAGTATGAAAATAACGTGCTTGTGAGCAAATTACTGTCTTTTAAAACAGTTGACAAAAGCGTTTCGCAGATTAGCCATGGATAGCACCAATAAAACGGGATCTAGCGCAGCATGAATTAACTTTAACAATACGGTCACCGTGTAAAACGTGACATTTTGCGAGCTGATCCAGTAGAAGACATTTCCGGACGTCCAGCAAATTACGACACTGATCGTCAACAGTGTCAAAACAGCGACAGAATGGGTGCCCGTAGTTCTCCGTTGCCGGCTGGGTTTTTGTGCGGGCCGGCTGTTAGTGGATGTTTCGTCAGTGCCACCGTTTCGCGATGGGCGAACAGAACGGCCGCCTTTACATTTTCGGACTAAGAGTAGTGGGTAGGCCAGAACAATAACAACTTCCGGAATGTTAAAGAACAGTATACTGGCTGAGCGTATCCAGGATGGTGCGCCGGGAAAACCAAACTGAAATGCGCAGACTTTATCGGCAGCCGGTATCCGGTAGAGCGCCGCATCAAGGGCTATGGGCGGAGCGTAATAGATTAGACAGACAAACATAAAGGTCAAGTTGATAGCCCATGCGACTTTCTTCGTGTGGTAACGCTTATAGAAGAACGGTGCCGTTATGGCGCAGATACGGTTGAGGCAGATTAACATGTGGCAACCGGGTAAAACGGAGCTGATGGCTTGGCGGATCATTAAATGTACGGCGCAAAAAGAAGAAATAAGATTAACCGGGAGGAAATCCTTGATCAAGAGCGATACTGGGCTCTGTAAGCACGCATTGCATATGTTGCTAACGGACAGGATGAGCATGTACACGGTAAATGACGTCCATGGAGTAGTTATGCGTACAGTCAATATGTACAGGAGAAGAGCGTTCAACAGAATGACAACGGCACAGCAGACGGTTGTCCACGATTGCAACTGATTCCAGTTTGATGAAATATAGTTCATGTAATACAACGGTTCGCTGGACAAGTTCGATGAGGTCAGGTTTGCCATTCTCAAGCTTATGCACGCAATCGCCAATTATCTCATAATTCTACGCAGCTAATAACATACCTAATATTTACTCGTATATTATGGTAAATTCAAATTAATGGAAGTGGGCCGGTACATGGTACCAAATTCGGGCACATGCAGTTATGAAACAGTTATGAGTTAAGAAACAAATGTCGCCTGAATGTTTTTCCAGCTGCTTTCTGGCAAGAATTACCGGGATATTCAGATTAATACCGGCTTATGATTAAACCACATACATACGGTAAGCCGTACCTGCAGGAAGACATCCGAGCTATTTCGCTACGAGGGTTAATTTGGCAAATAACCAGTTCAGTGCTCGTCAAAGATGAGACAATATACTGTTTTTGGGTGACCGCGAAGTGCGTCACCGATTTTTCCGTGTCCTATCCATTGCAGTGGTTGCACCGTATCAGTACTACGCAGTATGCCTTATGCCTTATTAATAACTTCGATTTTTATCAGATATATGTCGCTTGCATTTTATAATGTAAAGTTACGTTATGCTTCCATAAACTCGTCACTCTCGTATCTTGATTTCCAAACAAGAAGTTTTATAAAAAAGCATAATGAAAGCAAACGTTCCATACCAGTGGCAGAAGCGTACCGGATTAGCAGCTACCCGTGCAGCGCGCTGCATGGAAAATGCCTTGTGGACCGCTCTGTAACAGCGAATTGTAGCCGTTGGGTGAAGTAGCACCACTTTCATATCCGGCCGCTGTCGCTCCTGTGCCGGGCATCGCGTACGTTAGGTAAAACATGAAACAACGAGTGCGAATTTTTCATCTACGAGTAGGGCTAGAGAAAACTCAAAGTGATCCAGCCACGAAGAAAATCAGAGGACTGGATAAGCAAAGCTTAGCTTAGAGCTTCGGACAGTTTGCTGGTACCATATTAATCGCGCTTTCAGTAATTTACTTAAATAGTTTTTGTTCGATAGTGAAGTACTTAAATATCGAACTTAACCACTTAAGCACTTAAGTACATAAGTATCCCCTAAGGGGCAACGAAAGGGCCCTCACTACAAACATATAAAAAGAAATATAAACCACGAGTAGTCAAAGCCATTGCAGTACTCTGCTGGCTTTTTTCTGTTGGTTTATGCTGTAGTGCAGAACGATTTAAGGCACATAAAGACCGCTGAAGTCCAGCGCCGAGGAGGGTAGTAGAGGTAAAGCGTACTAAGAACCTACAGTACAATGTTGAATGCAATGCTGTCGGATATACTATTACTTCCGAACGCATTTATTTTTTGTGGTTTATTATCAGCTTTCGAATGGAATCTGTCCTCTGCCATTATACATATTTATATATTATCTAATAAGATATTTGGTAAGTATCGCCAGATGCTTCTGGTTATCATGATTTATCGTATAGTACGACATACATTCGGCCATTATTAATTTGCTGAAAGTACCGCATCTTATGCTTTTGATTTCCTGAAAGGCGGAAGGTCATCCACGCACCCCTTTAACATGATCACCTAGGCATCGTCATGGGTTTCTTCGAAAAGCTCCATGCATTTCTGCGTGTATGCGTCTTTCGAACCGCTCGTGGGCGAACAAAATGCACACTAACGCAGGGACTGTTCAGGTATTATTGCTCGAATCTGTCCATACCGGTCGTAATTTACTTCTCGCAGTTTATATGCTCGCAAGAAACGCTTACCTTCTACTTTTGCGAAAACTTTTAGAATAATTTGCATGCCCATGCCAGTAGGTATAACAGGAATCGTTCATGTAGAATAATTAAAACGAGTTTTTTCCGAAGCGTTTTTGGAGTATGTCCATTTTTCCAAGTAGCCATGCAGAATAGCCATTTAAAAAAACTGTACTACAACCTTTAACGTACAAAGAATCACCAGATAAGCCGGTATTCTACGCTCAAGTACAGTAAGCTCACATTAATTTTATTAAACCTTCTGCTGGCTGCTCTCTAGTAATGAATTAACTTTCTGGCTTGCCTTTTCTTTACAATAGCAAGAATATTTTCGCAAATACAGTCGCTGCAGTGTATTAGTTTTTGAATTCATTGCACATCTATAATAATTACAAAGTAAAGCATACGATAAAATATGTATATAATAATAAAATATTTATATATTTTATATCGTATATTTGTATCATATGGTAATGGAAACAACTTAATTGCGCACCGGTTTATAAGCGGAATTTATAGTCGTGAATGTCGTTGCAGATTACCAGAATAATATTAAATCAAACTGCCGTCCTACTACAATCATTCGCATAGCTTGATTAGACCACAGAGTGGGTTTGTGGGACAAAAAGGGCGGGCAGCGTGTATACCGCACGCATGTACGATTGAAACACGTCGTGTATGCAGACGCTGAGGTCATTTCTGCCGTAAAAACACTCTGCTACAAAATTTGCGTGAGCAGCTGCAGTACATCCAGTACAACGTCAACATCTATGTGTTTCGGCAACCGATTCGCCCACGAGGGTTAAAATGACGCCAAGGAAGACCCATCGACCCTGTCGCTTTCAAAGAATCAGAAAATCCGCTGTGACAACGGTATGCGTGGGTGCCCTTCAAGTACTTACCTTCTCCCAATGCTGCTACAGAATAATCTGGTGATGGCATGCAAACATGTGATACAACCAATCTTTCTAAAAGCTCTAGATGCGACTTGCGTCTGCACACCTTCTTGGAAAGGAATGTAGATGAATTCATCACAACCTACAAAACACCCGGTCACCTACCTTTCCGTTAAATGTTTTTAAACATACTGCACTGCAAAATTGTCACTCGAATTTGGCGTCTTCTCCTCCATTACTGATTCACAAGCCATGAATTTCTCAAACGAAACAATCAACGCCACTTTTCTTGCAAATGTCAGCATGGTTGCGTCGCGTTGGGATTCATTGCAGTCATGGACGACGGTCATATGTGTCATCGCTGGTTTATTGAACTGTTGGCTCATGTACCTCTTAGCCGCTCGAGTTCGTCCATGGACATCCTTTACCGTCTACATGTTCATCTTAACTACGGTTAATGTTACCGCTTCCGGAATCCACTGGGGGGCGCTGGAGCCCCGGCTGCTGGGAGGCTGGTGCTCTCGGTGATCGGCTGCGTGCGGTGACCGTGGGTCAGCGAGAAGCCGGCCGACCGGGTCGGCGGAAGAGAGCGACCAGTGCCCTGCGCAACCGAAGGCCCCTTTATTGAGCAAGTGCGAAATAACAGCAGAAGAAAACAGCAGGGTGTGGCGGGTGGTAAAAAGAACAGATCACTCGCGCGCACACGATCGAATGAGCAAAACAGACAGCAATGAGAACTGCAGAAAGATGCAATGCGAGCGTACGAACAGTGCCAAGTGCAAACGGCATGCCCGTGCATGACGGCGGTCGCTTTGATCTAAGCGCCACGGCGACGCGCAGCGCCACCAACAGACTCACGTAACTCGCCACACACGGCGAAAGGAGAAAGAGCGGGAGCGCATGTCCTCCAGCTAACATTAACATCAATTAACTCGTTAATTGTCATTTAATGTTACCGCTTCCGGAATCCACTGGGGGCGCTGGAGCCCCGGCTGCTGGGAGGCTGGTGCTCTCGGTGATCGGCTGCGTGCGGTGACCGTGGGTCAGCGAGAAGCCGGCCGACCGGGTCGGCGGAAGAGAGCGACCAGTGCCCTGCGCAACCGAAGGCCCCAAACAAAACCCCAAACAACCCAGTATAGGGATTGATAGTATAAGGACTGATGCAGCAGTTGGAATGGTTCCACGGAGGTATTTGGTGCAGAGTCTGAATTCCATTGGGAGAGCGCGAAATTCGGCTATGTGTATCTCGCCAGGGCAGGCGTCGTTGCGTCGCCGTTGCGGAAGCAGTGTGTGCTGATCCTGTCGCGGTATGGCAGCACAATGTAGTCTTTCAATGGTGAAATTCGCTGTTATGCAGGTTAGGTATGCATCGCTAGCGCAGTGTAATCCGGTAACCGTCCCGAATTGGTTCGTCGTTGTAGTTCCCAAGAGTGGGTGAGCAAACTTCGCGTTGGCAATAACACCGTCCAGGACGGAGGTTAGCTGTAGGTGCCAGAGATCGGAACCGGTCCTGCTTGCCGGCAGACATGGTGCAGTTGTCGTTAGAGACCCGTATTTTTTGTCGGTGTGGCTATAGGTGATAACCTGCCGCCCGAGATAAGTGTGGCCGTCGCTGTTGGCTGGCCTTGCCGTTGGAAGTAGGTGCGAGCGTAGCTGGGGGAACGCCGTGTCGCGAAAGATAGGTGGTTGTCGTTGAAGGCCTACCTTACATTGGATACAAAGCGGCCGTAATGGCAGGTAGCGTCTGGCCGTCGGAGGTGGCCGTGGTTCGAGGCCTGCCTTGCCCTCTGACGTGGGCACAGCCGTAGCTAGAGGCCTCCTTTTCCTTCCGCAGTAGGTGCAGCCCCCGCTGTTGGCTTGCCTTGCAGTCGGAGGTGGTGCGGCCTTAGTTGTATCAGCCTTACAGTCCGAGCAGGGGCAGTCGTCGCAGACGGCTTGACTTTCCGTCGCAGGTGAGTGCGGCCATAGTTATACCTGCCCTGCCGTCCGAAGTGGTGCAGCCGTCAAGTTAGCTTACAAGCCATCGTTTGGGAGGGAAACCGTAGCTGGAGGCCTGCTTTACCGTCAGAACTGGGTGCAGCCGTAGCTGCTGGCTTGCTGTGTGCCAGAGTTAGATGCGGCCATAATTGGTGGCTTGCCTTTCCGTTCGAGGAAGGTACAGCCGTCGCTGGTATGCGTGTTTATCAACGGCGGAGGGTGCCGCCCTTGCTAGGAGGCCAGATTGAATTCCAAGCCTTCCTTGGTGGGCCTGCGTGCCGTCGAAGGAGGACGCCGCGTTATTAGTGGTCTGACTTCCGTCCGAGGAAGGTACGGCCGACGTTGGTGGGCCTGCTGCCGTCGGAGGAGGGCGCCGCCGTTGCAAGGGTGCCTGACTGCCGTCCTAAGGAAGCTGCCGCCTTCGTTGGTGGGCCTGCTTGCCTTCGGAGGAAGAGGCCGCCGTTGTTAGATGTCTGACTTCCGTCCGAGAAAGGTGCAGCCGTAGCTGGAGGCCTGCTTTGCCGTCAGAAGTGGGTTCAGCGGTCGCTGCTAGCTTGCTGTCTGCCAGAGTTAGGTGCGGCCATGATTGGTGGCTTGCCTTTCTGTTCGAGCAAGGCGCGGCCGTTGTTGGTGCACCTGCTTGCGGTCCAAAGACAACGTTGCGGTTGGAGGGGCCTGTCTGCTGTGCGAGGGAGGTGCAGCCGTCTTTGGTGGCCTGCTTGCCGTCGGAGGAGGGCGCCGCCGTTGGTGGGGGCCTGTCTGCCGTCCGAGGAAGGTGCGGCCATTGTTGAAAGACTACCTTGCCGTGTGAGGAAGGTGCAGCCGTCTTTGGTGGCCTGCTTGCCGTCGGAGGAGGGCGCCGCCGTTGGTGTGGGCCTGTCTGCCGTCCAAGGAAGGTGCCGCCATGGTTGAAGGCCTACCTTGCCGTGCGAGGAAGGTGCAGCCGTTTGGTGGCCTGCTTGCCGTCGAAGGAGGGCGCCGCCGTTGGTGGGGGCCTGTCTGCCGTCCGAGGAAGGTGCGGCCATGGTTGAAGGCCTACCTTGCCGTGTGAGGAAGGTGCAGCCGTCTTTGGTGGCCTGCTTGCCGTCGGAGGAGGGCGCCGCCGTTGGTGGGGGCCTGTCTGCCGTCCGAGGAAGGTACGGCCATTGTTGAAGGCCTACCTTGCCGTGCGAGGAAGGTGCAGCCGTCTTTGGTGGCCTGCTTGCCGTCGGAGGAGGGCGCCGCCGTTGGTGTGGGCCTGTCTGCCGTCCGAGGAAGGTGCGGCCATGGTTGAAGGCCTACCTTGCCGTGCGAGGAAGGTGCAGCCGTCTTTGGTGGCCTGCTTGCCGTCGGAGGAGGGCGCCGCCGTTGGTGGGGGCCTGTCTGCCGTCCGAGAAAGGTGCGGCCATGGTTGAAAGCCTACCTTGCCGTGCGAGGAAGGTGCAGCCGTCTTTGGTGGCCTGCTTGCCGTCGGAGGAGGGCGCCGCCGTTGGTGGGGGCCTGTCTGCCGTCCGAGGAAGGTGCGGCCATTGTTGAAGGCCTACCTTGCCGTGTGAGGAAGGTGCAGCCAGATCACTCGCGCGCACACGATCGAATGAGCAAAACAGACAGCAATGAGAACTGCAGAAAGATGCAATGCGAGCGTACGAACAGTGCCAAGTGCAAACGGCATGCCCGTGCATGACGGCGGTCGCTTTGATCTAAGCGCCACGGCGACGCGCAGCGCCACCAACAGACTCACGTAACTCGCCACACACGGCGAAAGGAGAAAGAGCGGGAGCGCATGTCCTCCAGCTAACATTAACATCAATTAACTCGTTAATTGTCATGTAATATCATAAATGCCTGCATCCAAAGTTCGGTATTTCTCTTGGTTAAAGATATCCTGCCAAGCCGCCTGGTATCATCATTCTGTACGGTGTTTCTGATGATCCGCATTCCCATCGGATGTGTACTGCCAGTGTGCCATATGCTGATGTGTTTAAACCGAATCTTTGCGGTAATAGCTCCATTCATCTATAAGCGCTACCATACCAATAAATTGGCATGGGGAATAAATTTGTCGATGATTGTATTCTGTCTTGCGTTTACCTTTCCGGCAGTGATTACGTACGCCATGTACTACATGAATCCTTCAGCCAATGTCCAATGCTCCATCCGATTTCCTTCACGGAATTTGCAGAATTGGGCGTTGGCTCTGGGAATCGTATCGTACAATATCCCGGAAATTGTCATTATTCTGAGCTATCCCATGTTCTTATCCTTCTACATTAAGCGCAGCTCGGTCCGTCCAAACCATGTCAGTGATGGACCAAAGGAGACCTCCAAAATTAGCCGACCACAGGGCAGCGAACGGCCATCCCGACGGCGAGAATCGCGGTCAGTGACTGTTCTTACACTCCTGACTGTAAGTGTCGTATTGTGCTGGACACCGGCTAACGTTTACTATTGGATCGGCTCACAGAATCCTACATTTTTTCTTGTTTCGACGTTACTGAAACTGATTCACTCTGCACTGGACCCGGTCTTACTTGCTGTTTCGATCGATGCCCTGAGACAGGTCGCTGTAGCCTCCTGCAAATTCTAGCGCATACACCGTTAGGAATTTATTTCGCCTTTTACGTATTTAGTACTATTTACTATTCTAGGTTGCCATTTTATGCATGCCTTGACGTCAGCCAACTAAAACGAAAAAGATAGTAGCGATGATCCAACAGTCCGTATATTATAACTTAATACTGATGGTTATGTTCCTACAGCACCTTTAATACTTACGTGGATGTTTATTTTAACTAATTTAACGGATTTCTGTTAGCGCCGACCTTCTTTTATCACGATCAGAACGGGCTATTACTGAATAAAACGTCCATCCAAGTGACGGGCTGTATTCCGTTAAAATGTTTTATAGATCTGGACTCATTTCTCATCACTGCTACGTTGGTCTTGTATTGAACGTAGTTACTGTACGTACTATAATTCGTTGTTGGGGTAGAATTGAAGTGGTCGTAATCACAGTCAGCAATTGTTTAATATGAGTAATTTGTAGAAACATACAAACTACTCGTACGTACAAAAACAGTCGCCGAATTATGCACGATGCAAAGTCAATGCGTACTTCATACGAGTGCATAACTACCCTAGAGTAGGTACTAAGCAGAGTTATCAGCACGTACACAGTAGTGCTATTAATTTAAGTCAACGAACATGCTGCAACAACAACCGGCGGCCACTTTCGATGCGGCCCACAAAAATGCTGCAACAAATACAGGCCAACTTGTAAGTAACATTTCGGAATCAGCTGCGAAGCATCTGTCGACTTGGTCACTGTTCTTTTTCACAAACGATTTTTTTTATTCCCATGCCAAAATAATCAAAAAATATGTCGGCCGTGGGCTCAGTAATCAATACGGACACGATCGATCTGTATTCCGCCGCAGCATCCGTGCATGGCGACGGAAACTTGATGATCTCACCGTTAAGCATCTTGTACTGTTCCATGCTGCTGTACCTTGGAGCGGAAACAGCCACGAAAACCAACCTGGAATCCAGTTTACATTTTAACAAGGTTTTTTACAGCGATCGTTCAGCGGCATTAAACGCATTTGTTAACGGATTACCCTACTTCGCCAATGCCTCTCTTAACAGCAACGATAATTTCCTGACAACAACCATTGTCAACGAGATCTTCGTCTCCAATCAGGCCACACTGAGAACCCAATACCAACAATCAGTCCAGGCCTTACAATCAATTGCGCAGACAAAAGACTTCAAAGGTCAGCCGGATCAATCACGGCAAGAGATTAACCAAGAAGTAGCGCGCAACACGGCTAACACTATTCAGAATCTCCTGCCACCGGGATCTATCACGGAGCAAACCGTTATTGTACTGGTTAATACGCTGTATTTTAAGGCCACCTGGAGCTCCATGTTTGAAGACTGGATGACGACCAAAGCGCCTTTCACGCAGTTGAACGGTCAGATTGCGCAGGTGGACACCATGCACCAAGTGCTGTTTTCAGCCAATTACACGGAAGACAACGATTTAGACATCCAGTTTGTGGAACTGCCGTTCTATTCGCGAAATGCATCGATGCTGATCTTGCTACCCCGGCAGACCAATGGTCTTCGCAAACTAGAAAAAGCACTGAACCAACAATATCTACAATCACTTGGTCAAAGCGCCATGGAGCGCCGAGTGGATCTATTTCTGCCAAAATTTACATTCAGCGCGAGCTTTGATTTAGTGAAAATCCTGAAAGCGCTGGGTTTCAGCAACGTTTTTAGCGCGAGCACATCAGACCTTTCGGGAATGATCAACGGGATCAGCGATGGCACCTTCCCACCGGTTTTTGTTAGCAGTGGCTTTCATCAGACGTTTATAAGTATGTTTGAAGCCGTTTACCTCATTTTGGCAAAACGAAGATATGTTTTATTTTTGCAGGTGTAGATGAAAAAGGTACAGAGGCGGCGGCAGCCAGTGCGCTCGTCGGCCTCGCGGGATCCGCCCAGAATCCGCCACCTGCTGTCGTGTTCAAAGCTGACCATCCATTTTTATTTATTATTCGCAATAATCCTTCGAAAGCGACCATGTTTATAGGAAGAGTGGAATCGTTCTAATTTTCTTGACGCCAAATTTCCCATTCCCATGTATTCATCCTCACCGTAAAACTGTTACTAGTATGATTAAATGGCCTTTCCTTCTAGGGTAGTATTTAGTTTAGTTAAAGCTTAGGAAGAACACCTGTGCAGCATCAGATTTTGATGATCCTTGTTAAAGTTACCACGAAAATCTCAGAATAGACTTCGGTGTCGATGTTAGCGACATACTTACAAGTACATGTAAGTTACATGTACTTGCCATTTGCTTATGTACTTAGTTGTACTTAGTTTATGTACATGTGTAGTTCATTTTCCATTGCTGCAAAAACGATTGATTTTAAAGCTGAATCAGTTAATGTTGTTCGATTAATCTAATACATACTTCTACACTTTTCATACTTCAAGGACTAAAAGTGGTGCGGCAACCCAGAAACTGGCTTTGCCTGACTTAGGATTTCATGTTTTAAGTTTTCAACCTGCAGGCACACGTTGTTAAACTGGTTTACGCCGTTATGATTAAGTTTAAAAAATGTAACCATTTACAAGGAGACAATGATCTTTACGATGATTTTTCTTTAGATTACTTAGTTATTTCACCGGTGTTTCTCGTTCTAACAAAACCGCAACAAACTTCATAAAAATCACAAGCCATTTTTTGTCAGCGTTAGGCTTGAATATTACTTACGCCAAAGCGAGAAAGTTGTTACAAAATATCTGAGTCAATAGTCAGTGTGCAAGTTTTTAGCTTATTCCATCATAAGGTGGTCATACATGTATTGCACATCCGGTCTAGACATAAGTAACTGCCGATGTCGGGTTCAAAAAAGTAATTTACCGCTCGATGATTACGTCGTACCAAGTGCGTTGATTGGAATAAACAACTACCTCGAGTAACTTAAGCATATCGTACACCACATACGTAAGCAGGCACAAGTGACTGCGCATCGGTCAAACGCGTCGGTCAACGCGCTGTTTTAAGGACTGTAGCCGAAGGGCAACTTGATATTTTGCGACTGCAAACGTTATAATGCTATGAACCTCATCATTCTAAAGGCTCCTGCCATTGTTTTTTTGTTTCTCCATACTGTTGTTGGTTACAAGAGAGGTACAAGAAATACCCATCATGGCGACATTAGGCTCAGTGGTCAATATGGACAGCATCGATTTGTATTCGGCCGCAGCCGCTCTCCATGGTGACGGCAGTCTCATGGTGTCACCGTTAAGCATTCTCTACTGCTCCATGCTGCTGTATCTGGGAGCCGAAGAACGGACGAAGACCAATCTGGAATCCAGCTTCCATTTTGATACAGCGTTTTACAGCGATCGATCAGCCGCATTGTCCATGTTTTCTAATGGACTGGCATTTTTCCAGAATGCCACCACAAACACTCAGGATAATTTTCTCCTCACCAGTTTAGTGAACGAGATTTTTGTGGCTGACCGAGCACTGAATGCCATGAATGTTCCTGTGCCGGTTACACTAAAATCCGAATACCAGCAATCCATCAACGCGCTACATTCCCTCGCTCAGACGAAAAACTTTCTGGACCAACCGGATCAGTCGCGGCAAGAAATTAACGCCGAGGTGGCGCGTAATACCGCCAACACAACTCAAAACTTGCTGCCAGAGAATTCTGTTACAAACATTACCGTTATTGTTTTGGTGAACACCCTGTATTTCAAAGGTTCATGGCTCAATAAGTTCAATGAACGTGCCACAAGCAAAGCGCCGTTTACACTATTAAACGGCAGTACGGTACAGGTCGACATGATGCACCAGACTACATCCTTCAATTATACCGAAGACGACCAACTGGACATACAATGCGTTGAACTGCCGTTCCATTCGTTTAATGCGTCCATGCTGATTCTTTTACCGCGACAAAGTAACGGCCTGCGCAAACTGGAGAAAGCACTGACACAACAATCTTTGCAGTCACTTGGACAAAAAGCCACAGAACGACGAGTCGATCTGTCCCTGCCCAAGTTTAAATTCACCGCGAATTATGATTTGGTTAAGATCCTACAGGCGGTTGGAGTGAGCGATGTTTTCAATAGAACGTTGGCTGATTTATCGGGAATGGTTAATGGCATCAGCATCATTAATGGCGTCAGTACTGGATCATTTCCAAGAATATATGTTTCTGCGGGTTTCCACCAGACGTTCATAAGTATAATACACCAAAGCTATGATTATGGTCTCTGTACGATTACGTACCAATTACCAATCACTACGTAGAGTTCGTACGCAGTACATACCGTATCAATGTGCATTCCTTCCGCGCAATCATTACTTAAGGATGCATATTTATTACTTACAGAATTAGCACAGTAATATGCACTTAAACGCTCATGCTCGAATTTATTCATTTCCTTTACCATTGTAATGTTTCGTTGTTATATAGGTGTAGACGAAAAGGGAACGGAAGCCTCGGCAGCTAGCGCCCTAGTGCTCACGTCTACATCCTCCGGTTTCAATGGAACCCCGCCACCACCCGTTGTTTTCAAAGCAGATCATCCATTTTTATATATAATTCGCAACAATCCATCCAAATCAGTGATGTTTATGGGAAGAGTGGAGTCATTCTAATAATAAGTAATAAAAGAAACGTATGTACAATAACCTGGAACTGTTGGAATTCGCTGTAACCAATAGCTCGGTATGCGTACTGCTGGTATGTTTAGACACCGTGACAATGACATTAGTGCCAGCTGCGTTGACCTTTAAAATTTTCTTAAATTATGAAATGGATGAAAACCTAATACAATCACCTGGTAGGGTAAAGAAATAAAGAACATTGCAGAAAGATAGGTTTATAATGAGACTTTTGGTACACCAGATAGCATTTAAACTTTTTGGAATTTTCGTACAACCAGAACTCCTAAACCGGATGTTGCGCGCAGAAACAGTTTTCTCGCCAATGCATACTGTTCATCTGGCTACAGAACGTCGTAAAACAGAGCAAAACCATGTTTGGGAGCAAAACCAAACTACCATGTACCTGGTCACTTCCCTTAAATGCGCGAGAAATGTTTGTTTTCATGATGAAACTGGAAATAAATGTAAAATGGCAAGGTGAAATCTTGTTTTTTTTATCCAACGTTCGGAAGGCTGCTAAAACGCAGTGTGGCATAAAGTCAGATAATATTTATTGTACGTTTTGTCAAAATTTGTGTAGTGGCGTTTTGCGACTACTCACAAATATATTGGGAAAACAAATATCTAACACTGCTATGGCAGCTAAAGGTGATACTTGACGATATCCACAAAATACGGGCCTTTGCACGTATTTTCAGCCAATCAGATGATCCAGAATTGTTGGTCGATAAAATTCCCAAACATCTTTGCAGCTCTTCGACTAGTCTCAAAAGTGTAATCAGTTCGATTAGCGACAATGGAGCGCCGCCTTTCTCAAAGCGTCAATCGACATAATCAACAATATTGGATCCAGAGTACAATGTACAAACTTCAACAGGATTGTCACAAAGTAAAACGTTGGATTTTGTGAGTTGATTAAGTAGTACATATTTGCCGGAGTCCAACAAATAACTACGCTTATCGTAAGAAGCGTTAAGACCACAAACGGTCGCGATGCCCGTTGAGGTGCCAGTCGCTGGTTTCCTTGCGATTTGCTGATTTTTAATATTTCGCTTCCATTGGGTGCGGTAACAGTGTTGCGTTTCAGCCGGTAGTACAAAAATATCGGATAGCTAAAAACGATGATAGCCTCTGGAGCATTGTAAAACAATGCGGACACAGTCACTGTCCAGTTCTGCAAACCCGGCGAATAAAATGGAATATCGCACTTGGTCAGCATCGAATCATCCATGTAGTAAACTAAATAGTTTATCAACGGCGGAAAGGTAAAAACGACAGAAACGGCTACTATTGCCAGGTTAATACCCCATGAAATTTTTACTGTGTGATATCGTTTGTAGAAAAATGGGGCAATAATCGCGCAGGTTCGGTTCAAGCACATCAGCAAATGACAAATTGGTAGAATGCACCCGATCGGTTGACGAATTAATATGTAAACAACGCAGAATGACGGGATTAAATACGAAGGTAGAAAATCCTTAATTAGCAAGAAAGCGGGACTAACAAAGGTCACGTAGAGAATATTGCTGCATGCTAAGACGAGAATATAAATGGTAAAAGACGTCAACGGGCGAATTTCTAGCAGAAGAACGTACAGAAGAAACGCGTTCAACAGCAAAGCAACGCCACAAATGCTTGCAATCCAGGACTGCAAATCGTCCCAATGGGAGGCGATCAAATAACGTTGTTCGGAGACATTGGTTGCCTCTGTTATGTTGGCCATTTCGTATAACTATGAAAGCTAGTTTGTACGGGTATATTAAAATGCGCATGTTAGATCCATGCCTAACTAATGCAGATTTCTCTGGTACTGTGTAACAAGAAAGACGCTACTCTTTTACTGAATGCTTATGCTCCAGAATGTCTGTAGCTTCACATTAAAAGCATCCTGATATTACCGCAATTTATATCATGGGTGCCGTAGGAAACGAAAGCATCCCGATGATAACTTAAAAATGCCAATAATTCTCGGTGAACCAGTGCCTTTTCTCCTTATTAATAGGTTGTGTTTAGAGGCTGTCGCAGCATAATCGTTGTCACGCGTGCGGGATAAGATGCTTAGATGCTACTGATAAACATTTCTCAACATTACAAGCAGACTTATGAGAAACCGCTAACGGTATCAACATAACATAAAAAGTGACAGCGGCACCTGTCAGTGGCAATTGCCATATTGGTAGATGCCACTGCTACCTTTGTTTTCTTCCTTCCCCAAATGGGCAAATCGTCGACGTCTAACGAACTAGAGACTTTTATGCATCCGTAATTTCTGTTGTATTGTATATTGCGTGAACTGGTGTTCCAAATGAGTAGATACGCGTATTTGTAGGTACGCAGATACCAATATCTACGTAGCTACGTATCTGTAGTAGAAACAAACAGTTACCAGATTCTTCAAGATGCAGAGTATCCATTTGGTGACCTTGCCAGGATCGGATAGGTTTTATGGTGCGTGTTGTTATTTCTTGTCTTTTCGGAGTTCCTGCAGTTGGATATCTTTCTAGCACGAGAGTCGATAACACCCAGCACTGCGTAACTGCATTGTAACTCCTACATCTAAAAACAAAATTTTCATGATTACCACAGGTGACCTTGCCAGAGTTGGCGATTAGTCCAGCCGACAAAATGTAGGTAAGAATATGCTACTCATTCGGATGTGAAAGCGATATGTAGGTCTACATGAAGTGGTGAACCTATCTGATCTGGTGCTGCTGAAATAAAGTCTTCAAGCTGAATATTCTGAATAATAATCCTGCTTACTAACATCCCCTCGATTAGATGGCGCAACAGGTGATATTGCCACCGCTAGCTGTTTCTATTCCGGCTACCACCACTCACAACCACACGTTTAAAGCTACAGAAATCTTCAAATTAACTGACTGAACATAGTAGTCATTCCATTTCCAGGCATAATTGTTAGGTATTATACGCAACCCTGTACTATAATTCTAACAAAATGTCTCTTACATAAAAATTAAAATTGTTTTTGTAGCCCATGTTTTATTCAGCTAACGTTCGGCAGGGCAAAGCCCGAATAACACCAATACACAAGGTTTTCATCAGATATACTGTAAGCTGCCGCTACTACTCTGTAATCTAGTACAGTAGCTGCTAGGGGTAGCCAAACCCCCTGCAAACTGGCGACCAATAACGATGTTGCATCCTCTATCAAAATTGTTTGAAAAATGTATTTGTAAAATTCTAATAACGCAAATTGGTGATCTCACGGAGAAACAGTTTGCTTATCGCGAAAGGCACTCTACTGAGCTGCTTCTAATTTTATTCTGTCAGAAATTAGCAGATGCAAAGGCTCGTGGTAAGCGTGTTCATATTGTGCTGTTGGACTGCAGCAAAGCATTTGATAAAGTTGACCACTCAATTTTGCTTGAAAAGTTATCCAGGCTGAATGTTACGTCAGATGTTGTGAATCTTTTGAGCGACTATTTGTCAAACAGGACTCAGTCGGTTGTTGTGAATAACGTTAAGTCTGTTTTCCTACCGGCCACAAGTGGGGTTCCCAAGGGTTCACGTATCGGTCCAACCGTGTTCAACTGCATGCTCAGTGATTTACCTGATGTTTGTGTCCGTGGTAGTGATATGATGATATTTGCTGATGACGTGATGGTGTGTAAGATTATTGAGTCAGATGCAGATGAGATTGCTTTTCAGAAAGATCTTGATGCTGTTACCGAATGGGCAAGTAATCATAACTTGATCTTTAATGCAACAAAGTCGGCATGTATCAAGTTCTCATCCAGGGCAAAACTACCTCAGTCCTATCAAGTTAACGGGAAGAGTGTGCCTACAGTAGATTCGGCCAAGTATCTAGGCATTCATTTAGATCGTAGTCACAAGTGGAAGTTGCAGTCCGAAAACGTGTCTGGCAGGATGTTGAAGCGGTTGAGATATCTAAATACATTGTTTCGAGCTCGTGATTTGTCGGCACGCTGTGTATTGTACACCAGTCTTGTTCTCTCTGTCTCCGATTACTGTGCATCCGTAACATTCTCTACACAGAAGGGACTAATCGATAATATTGAAAACGTTCAAAGAAGATTCATTAAGTCGTTGCATCTTAAAAGCGATAGCAACAACTATATTGGAAGATTAAAAGAACTTGAGTGGGAGCCGATCGTACTGCGAAATCTAAAGCACAGCCTTCGACTGACTTACAAGTTTGTGTATAACCTAATTCCTTATGGCAACAAATTGTTCTCTAAAGATACTGCCGTGCGTTCTGGTGTTGCAGGTGCAACACGTCTTCAGCAACGGATGGTCAAGCACCCCTGCCCGATTCTTCCCACAGGATCAAGCTTCTGCGGCCACAAACTGCCTCCATCCGACAGATCGTTTGCCTATCGGATGGCGAGAATTTGGAATGACCTGCTGATTCCAGCAGAAGCGTATCAGAGTCTTGGTAGATTTAGAGAAGCTTTAGATCGCGTTGATTGGAAAACCGTTGTGTCATTGAAAAAGTTTTACCACTCTGAGCATGTGTCCCTCTTGAAAATGTAAATACTTGTGGAATTTTAAGCCTGCTGCTGTTTTGATCTTGTTATTTTTTGTTCTGTATGACGTGTCTGCTGCCGGGGCCGGGGCCAGCTGCCCCGGATTGGGTCAAAGCCCAGATTGTGTGCGGACGTTAAACAATTAAACCTTAAACCTTAACCCAATTACTTGAAGAAACAGAAATTACTACGATTACTCGTCGATTAGCAACGAAGATGTGGAACCAATGGTTACTGGATTAGATAAAACCAAATAAGCGGAGCCAACCGGGTACGCGCGCGCGCTAGTCAAATGCAGCAGAAGCCCGGTCTCCACAGTACACGAAGAGACTGATGCTCAAAACGCCCATAAACATGACGATCAGTTCGGCTAACGACAATAAAGCGCTGCATTTCTCAAGGCATCGATCGACATAATCAGCAGAACTGGATCCAAAGCGCAGTGTATGAACTTCAACAAGATTGTTACAAAATAGAACGTTGGATTTTGTGACTTGACCAAGTAGAACATATTTGCCGGTGTCCAGCAAATAACGACACTGATCGTCAGAAGCGTTAAAACCACAAACGGTCGCGATACTCGCTGAGCTGGCAACCGATGGTTTCCTTGCGTTTTGGTGGCTTTGGAAGTTTCACTGGCACTGGATACGGTGACAGTGTTACGTTTCAAACGGAAATACAAGAAAACCGGATAACTCAACACGATGATGACTTCTGGAGCATTGTAGAATACTGCGGCCACAGCCACCGTCCAGCTCTGCAGACTCGGGGAGTAAAACGGCACGGCGCATTTATTAAGCATCGAGGCGTCCATATAGTTGACCAGGTAATTGATCAGAGCCGGAAAGGTGAAAACGATTGATACGCCAACCACAGTCAAATTAACGCCCCATGAAAATCTTCTTGTATGATACCGTTTGTAAAAGAACGGAGCAATAATTGCGCAGATTCGGTTCAAACACATTAGCATATGACAAACCGGCAGAATGCAACCGACCGGTTGACGGATTAATGCGTAGACAACGCAGAATGATAAGGTCAAATGCGGTGGAAGGAAATCCTTAATTAACAGGAAAGCTGGACTAAACGAGATAACATAGAGAACGTTGCTGCATGCCAGCACCACGATATAAACGGTGAAAGATGTCCATGGGCGAATTTTCGCTACAAGGATGTATAGAAGAAACGCATTCAACAGCAAGGCAGTGGCACAAATGCTGGTGATCCACGATTGAAGGTCATCCCAGTGCGGTGCAACCAAATAACGCTGTTGAGAGGCATTGGCTGTCTTTGTTATATTGGCCATTTTGGCAGAATTTCAAGGGAAGTTTATACTGCGGTAAAATGTGCGTCCAAACACACCACTGAAGACCTTTGAGATGCACACAAGGTATCTTTTATAGAAAATCAAAATCAGTTAGTACTAAATTCATAATGAAAAATCTTAAAATTTAGTGAAAATTATGTTTCACCATATAAGTGTTTCATTTATCAGATGTATATGCCTCACGTGGATACCTTAAAAATGCCAATAATTCTGTAAGAGCCAATTCCGCTTTTGATTTTATAAGTATTTTGGGAAGGCTGCATGATAATCCTTGTCTCGCGTGCAAGATAGGATTGTACCGGTAAAAACATTTCTCAACGCTGCCAGCAGTCTACACAGAAACTGCTAGTGGTAAATAACATAGGGTATTCTTTCTAATTCAAGTCGTTGACGTCTTACGAATAATAAGCGTCGGGACCTGCCTATTCTGCCATTTATGAGGTATTGCTTGAGATCATAAACAAAACGACACCCTTAAGAATACGATTCACTGAATTTAATGCAGTGAGGTGAGCTTCCAAAGGTCGTAGATCGTACATGCGGGCGCTCTTTCCCAAGACTTACACGTCTCTGGGGAACTTCCTACAACCTAATATCTATAGGTATCCTGGAATCACGATCGTTTACGTCACCCGGGTAGCCACATTACGGCAAGCAGCTGAGCTACAAACCTTATAATTTAGCTAAACGACTTCGACTACTAGCCATCAGTCAGCGTAGGTTTCTGTAACAGACTTACCGACTGTGAAAAAATTATGATTACCAGAATTCAAAGGGGTTAACGTTTACATCAAACCGAATCCATTATGTTTCATTATGTGCTTTGAAATGTCGGCGAATCCATCTGCTTTTCACATCGTTTTTGCGGTACACTCAGTACTGTGCGTTACTGCATGGCGTGGCACGTATTGATACAGACCCGTACAGAAAAACGCATAGTAGAACTGGTACGCTCGTACGGTAGAACTGGTACGAAATACATAACAAATTGCTGCATAATTATTTTCATGCACACACATTTTCGGTATGGTTTAAAATGACTCTACTCTTCCTATAAACATAATAGCCTTCGAGGGATTATTACGAATCAAGAACAAGAAAGGATGATCAGCTTTGAACACCACCGGTGTTCCTGCTTGAATGCTCAACGCTGTAATAACAATGGCCGTTGCCGCGGAAGCCTCGGTGCCCTTTTCGTCCACGCCTTTAAAAACACATTATTTACTTTATGTGAGCGAAATTAATCACTGTATCGAACACTTACTGATAAAGGTTTGATGAACACCATCGCTGACATATAACTGCTGATTGCCGGTGACCATAGCGGTAAAATTAGCTTTCAGTTTGTCAAGCGCATCACTGACTCCAATCTTCTGCAGCATTGGGATTAGGTTATAATTGGAGGAAAACGTGAATTTCGGCAACGACAAATCAACTCTCGTCAAACTGGCTTTTTGCGACAACGCTTGCAAGGATTGCTGCGTCAAAGCTTTCTCGAGATTGCGCAGACCGGCTGCTTTCCGCGGCAGCAGAATCAGCATGGAGGCATTTTGCGAGTAGAACGGCAGTTCCACGCACTGGATATCCAGCTGGTCGTCTTCGACATAACGCAACGATGACGTTTGGTGCATCATGTCCACCTGCACTGCATTGCCATTCAACATCGTAAACGGAGCTTTCGCGGTGCTGGACTCGGTGAACTTGTTGGTCCATGTTGATTTAAAGTAGAGCGTGTTGACTAGAACGAGCACCGTTTGTGGGGTGATCGTCCCCTGCGGGAGTAAATTCTGTATGGTGTAGGCCGTGTTCTTGGCCACGTCAGCGTTGATGTCTTGCCGCGCTTGTTCGGGATTGTTGACGAAGTCTTTTGTCTGCGCAATGGACTGCAGTTGGCTGACCGACTTCTGGTAGTCTGGTTTGAGCGACACCACGTTGGATACGAAAATCTCGTTAACTAGCGACATGATGAGAAAGTCATCGGGCGTATTCCCGGTGGCGTTCTGGAAATAGGATAGTCCGTTGGCGAAAGCCGATAAGGCAGCGGATTGGTCGCTGTAGAAAGCCGAGTCGAGATGGAAACTGGATTCCAGGTTGGTTTTGGTTGAGCCACCTGCCCCGAGATACAGTAGCATGGAGCAGTACAGGATACTCAATGGCGACACCATCAGACTGCCATCGCCATGGACGGATGCCGCTGCTGCATACAAATCAATGGTGTCCAGATTAACAACAGGGCTCAAAGCTGCCATGGTTGCTGACGATAAAATAATGCAGAAACTCTGTCTGTAGACTCTGTACAGCGAAATCACAGAGCTCGAATGCACTTGTTGCAGCAAAAATGTTGTTTAAATGAACGTAACGTCAGAAGCTTTTTATCGTGAGAGAGAAAAACTGCTGTTGCATTGGCTGTAACACGGACGCAATCAGTGGAAAAATACCCTGAAGCGAAAATATATCAGAAGGCAATGACATCTCTATCGACTGTCGTCTGGTGATCACTTACTTTTCAGAATCTTGAAGAAAGTAGCAGGCCTAACCGCCACTGGGGATCAGCGTTTTTAGTCTGTAGTGTACAGGCCCGTGGTTTGCCACTGGAGAATGACAAATTAAAATAAAGAAAAACTGTGTAAACAATCGAAAATTAGGAAGGAATGCAGGGTTGGCATAGCCGCTGGCTAATATTAACCCGTTGACGCCCCACAGTCACTCGTTGAGCCTTTCAAGGAAAGCGAAGCGGTACAGTACATGGTACATTCATTGTACATTCGTGTACATTAGTGCATGCATGAGGACGTTCGGTTTCGCGAGCCCCGAAACACTTTTTTGTATTATTTTCTGCCGTTTTGTAGCCAAACAATTTTTTTACCTTGGCGTGTAAACCGTTTGTGTACACACCATCCGGTTTGGGCTATAATGGATGAAATAAGGTCGCAAAAAGTTAACGCAGACCTTCTTCAAAGTTTGCGCATAAACGCAGATAAGATAAACCAGACGCTTCCGATTCACAGACTACCGATCCGCATTTCTTTTGCTCTTCTACGTATAATGACCGCAAGTACGGTATCTTCGCTAACTCCGCATGCGTACCCGCTTCATCGGATTGAGGCTGCCTATAGATACTTATGTAGCAGTCACTACGGATAGCTAAACCTAGTCAGGTTTGATGGAATATACATACATCAGCACCTATCTGTACCTGTCTGTAGGCGGCACATGAAAAACGGTAAAGGGCACATGCACGTGCTTCCCATCAGCTAGAGTACGAAATAAGGCTGATCACCGATTACTGTTGCCTACATGTGCGAGCTCGATTAAGGCTTTATCGACAGTAGAGCGCCGCATTCGACATGTGATTAATTTTGTTCAAGAGCACAGTGTATTGTACAGAGTACAAACGTCAACAAAAGGGACACTAAAAAGAATACGGATTTTGTGAGTTGACAGTAGGAGTCGGCGTAGGAGAAGGTATGTGCCGGCGTCGGCAAATAACGACGCTTATCGCAAGAAGCGTTAGGACCACAAACGGTTACGACGCGCGTTGACTAGGCTGCCGCTGGTTTCATTAAGATTAGTGACCTTGAAAGTTTCGCGTGCACTAGCTGCGGTGCAGTGTTACGCTCAAGTCGGAACTAGAACATTACTACGGGATACCTCAATATACGATAATAGTTTCTGAAGCATTGTAGAATGCTGCTGCCAAGACCACCGTCCAGAGCTGCAGACTCTGGGAATAATATGGAACAGCACATTTATTTAGCATCGAAACATCAATTGCAATATACAGTAGTTAACAAGTAAAACTGGTCAGAGTTGGAAAAACGAAAATGGCGGTTATCATAGCAAAATTAACAAGAAAGAAAGCTGGACTAACAAAGATCAAAGCATTCAAATAGCGTTTTTCAAAAACATTAGTTGCTTTTTTTATGGTGGACATTTCAGCAGAACGTTAACGGAAAATTCGCATTCCGGTTAAACTGCACAACAGTTATACACAACTGACTGGTGAGGAAGTCGAATTCAAGACACGCGCGGTATGCGGATGCAGTATACGGTACAGTTATTAGTACCCTAATATAGAAAAAATGTAAGTTTAGACGAAAATTGATAACTGGTTATTATTTGTTTTTGTCCAGTTCGGCTTATATTCACACGGTTAGGCTACTCGTCGGTAACGTAGTGATATTTCTCTGCGATACCGGTATTTCTCTGCGAGGCAGCAGTGGTGCTTTTGACGTTGTAAGCATTTTGAGAATGCAGCATCATACAACAGTGGACTTCAAAAAAAGTTGTTACAATCGGTTCGCGACCGGCAGTTTAATTGTCAGGACCAAATGACCCCCGCAAGACGCAACTGTAACACCTAAACGCGAAACACGCAACTGCGCACAGACTCATGCGGAACACTTGCGCCGTGCAAATTTCGGAACTGAAACCAACAACGAATGTATCAGAAAAAGGAGGAAAAATCGACGAGCTTTGGATAAGAAACATGTTATCCTTTATGAGATCTAAGACAAAATGCATCCAATTTAGATTGTCGTAGACAAAATTGTAATCCTCGGCTCGCGTGTAATATAGGACTGTAAGGGTTCCAAGGTACATTTGAAAACGTTTCAAGCAGACTATTCAAAAACTGCATAAATTATCAAAAGAGTCTGATCTTTTCCGTTGAAATCGCTGATGCCTTAGGACAAAAACCCTTGCGGTTACCCTGTCTTTTGAAGGGTACGCGTATAGTTTGGTATCGGAAGACCGCCGAAGACGGAAGTTGAGCGATATATGCCCATAAGAACATTTATTCACGGAACCCCCATTCACGGAATTCAATGCGGAGAAACAGGCTTTACGAAGGTCGTAGATCGTATGGTGGAATACCCAAAGTTTATATATCTCTTGGGAACTTGCTGCAGTCTGCCGTACATTGCAAGAATGAGCTATCGTATCACTGCGGCATTGGTGTTACGTCAAACAGTAATGATAATAATTTGAAATTAATCTGAGGTTAGGGAAAGAAATTCGATAACCAGTGGCGTCAGCTGGGTTTATTAAATCAGACTTATTAATTAATTGTGAGCACAAGCGGGAAGGCAATAACGTGTATTTCTAGGTGAAGGTCAATCGTAATCCATTTATTGTGACTTCCGTAACTGTTTACGCTGCCTGATAGCCACAGTATTACGCGGCTTGTTGATACTGTGCATAATGTAAGCTGTACGTTGAACAGAGTTTTGCAAAAAAATTTATTATTAGACCAGATTTCAAATTCCAAAATACCTCGTACATTTCCACCGGCCAGTGTTCAGAATCAACGTACGCGGTGGCATAGTAATCTAAAATTCTATATGAAGGTGGCACTCTTAATTTCGTTAGAAAAATTAATTAAATTCTTAATGCTTGTGTCGTTTAAAATGACTCCACCCTTCCTATAAACATAATGGCCTTTGAAGGATTATTTCGAATCAGGAACAGGAACGGGTGGTCCGCTTTGAACGACACCGGAGTTCCGATTTGAACACTGGTGGTTGAAACAACAATAGCCGTTGCCGCCGAAGCTTCGGTGCCCTTTTCATCCACACCTGTGAAAGGTCATTATTAATATCCTGATAGCGAAATCAATTATTGCATTATTAATCAATTATTGCTTTATGTTGCATAATGCTTACTGATGAACGTCTGATGAATACCATCGCTGACATATAACTGCTGATTGCCGGTGACCATCGCGGTAAAATTGGCTTTCAGCTTATCAAGTGCTTCACTGACGCCAATCTTCTTCAGCATCGGGATTAGGTTATAATTGGAGGTAAAGGTGAATTTCGGCAGCGACAAGTCCACTCTCGCCACACTGGCTTTTTGCGACAGTGCTTGCAAGGATTGTTGCGTCAGGGCTTTCTCGAGGTTGCGCAAACCGGCGGTCTTTCGCGGCAGCAGAATCAACATGGAGGCATTCTGCGAATAGAACGGCAATTCCACGCATTGAATATCCAGCTGGTCGTCTTCGACATAGCGCAACGACGACACTTGGTGCATCATGTCCACCTGCACTGGATTGCCGTTCAGCATGGTGAAAGCGGCTTTAGCGGTGCTGAATTCGGTGAACTTGTTGATCCACGTTGATTTAAAGTACAGGGTGTTGACCAGAACGAGCACCGTTAGTGGGGTGATTGTCCCCTGCGGGAGTAAATTCTGTATGGTGTTGGCGGTGTTCTTGGCCACGTCAGCGTTGATGTCCTGCCGCGCCTGTTCGGGATTGTTGACGAAGTCTTTGGTCTGCGCAATGGACTGCAACTGGCCGACTGATTTCTGGTAGTCTGGTTTGAGCGACACCGCATTAGATACAAAGATCTCATTGACCAGCGACATGATGAGGAAGTCATCGGCGGTATTCCCGGTGGCGTTTTGGAAGTAGGATAATCCGTCGGCGAATGCCGATAGCGCTGCTGATTGGTCGCTGTAGAAAGCCGAGTCGAGATGGAAACTGGATTCCAGATTGGTTTTGGTTGAGCCGCCCGCCCCGAGATACAGTAGCATGGAGCAGTACAAAATGCTCAGCGGTGACACCATGAGACTACCATCGCCATGGACGGATGCTGCTGCCGAATACAAATCGATAGTGTCTAAATTAACCACAGAACTTAAAGCGGCCATGTTTTTTGAAATGAATTCAGTAACTCTGTACAGCGCAATTACAAAGTGCAATACGCAAAACCTTAAATCGTTGCAGCAAAAAATTTAAGAGACTGGTTGCTGATTTGCTTTCCAATGCGACGAGCCGGCTTTTTATGTTTTAATTGAACGCTGTACTGAAAGCATTTTACACGAAGTAGACCAACTGCTGCGGCGTTGGGTGTAACGCCCAGCTAACGACGCTGCAATTCAATGAAAAATACCCCTAAGCAAAAATAATGAGAAAGCAATGACTTGTCTATTCGCAAGTACTTACTATAGTGTCAGAGTTCTACCTATAGTAAGTTCTTGCTACGCAATATACCTCGTATACTCGGCTATCGTCGGTTTATAAAGATCGTTTACTTTCAGAATATTAGAACCAATAGAACGTTTAACCGCCACTGATGATCCCAAGCGGCGATTCAGTGATAAGTTGTGGCTGATTTATTATGACTTCAAAACATTAGACGCAAATCTGCCTTCAAAAAAGTTTGCATTAAGCGCACATAAATAAGATATCTTTGTTTATTGTTAATTTACTATAAATGCAGTGGATTTTGTTCCTCTTCTTGTCATCATTCAGCAAATGACTACTACCTCCTCGTCTAACGCAAGGCAGACGAGGAGGTAGTAGTCATACAGAAGGCGAGTCATAGACTACTTGCTCGTCTGACGCAATCGGAGTACGGAATTATCGCCGTAAAATTCGCATGCACTGTGACTGCCCAGTTCTCGTGCCCTTTTTTAACGTTTTATTGGATAAATTGTATCCTGCTGACAGCTGTATAGTTATTACCGCTAAACCTACTAGTAGTGTTTCGATGGAATAATCATCAGCACTTTTATAACATTCGGTCTAGCGAAAACAGAACAGACACCGCGATAGAAAGTACATGCGCATTCCAGTTCCAACAGTTACGACAGAAGCCTGATCTGCAGAACGTTTGAGGTATAGTGATACGTTTGAGGCGGAAATATACAAATACTCGGTAACTAATGATGGTAATTTCTGACTGCAACCAAGGCCACCAACCAGCTCTGCAGACTCGGAGAATAATATGGTACAACGCGTTCATGAAGCATCGAGGCGTCCATAGTTGACCAGCAATTGATCAGAGGCAAAATACTCAAAAAAGAGAAACAACGATTGAAACGGTTATCATAACCAAATTAACGCCTCATGAGAATCTTTTTGTATGATATTGTTCATAAACAAACGAAGCAATAATCGCACAAATTCGGTTCACATGCATCACATATTATGACAAACCGGTAGAATGCAACCGACTGCAGTAGAATGCGGTTGACGATAAATACCTGCACATTAGTGTTTCGCGTACGCAACGACACTTCAGTGTTTTTATCCCGTTCGGCTTTTAATTTCTGAGCATAAAAAATACCAACACATAAAAACGGAGAACACAAAACGGCTAAACCAAAGGTGAGCCGGGAAAACCTCCTCTCCAGAATCTGGTAAGGGAGGGATGGTGGGAAGCAAAAATTTTGGTCAAAAATACTGCAACCAAAGTGTCAAAAGACCGTTTGGCTATGGCAGTTATACTAAAAGAGGAATGGAAAATTCACTCCAGCAGCGGTATTTATACGGTCTTCCCGTGGGCCGGGCATAGTGCCGATTATACACCGCTGACCAATGGCTAACACGCTGCCAATAATAGGACAAGTTACGCAGTAACTTTTGGCCAATACAGAACGGCGGGATCAGATATTTTGGAAGAAAATCCTTGATTAACACAAAAGGTGGACTAACAAAGATGACGTAGAGGATATTGCTGCCCGCTAGAACAAGAATGTAGATCGTAAAAGAAGTCAGCGCGGGCGTGTTTTCACGATAAGAATGTATAAAGAAATGCGTTAAAAAGCAAGGCAACGGCACAAACGCTGGTTATTCACCACTGAAGGTCATCCCAGTGCGAAGCAATAAAATACCGTTGTTCGGAAGAATAATCGCACAAGCAATAATCGTCGTAGCTCGTTGTCTTAGTTATGCTGCTAATGTTAACAGAAATTTACGGAAAGTCCGCATTCCGGTTAAATTGTACGAAAGTCACAACAGATGCAAACACTCGCAATATAATATACTTCTACGGGAAGTTGTTTTTCGTAGGAACTATACAAAGCAATTGTTACTTTATAGTATACTCCTAATAGCGCAGACTCGACAAAAACTTTATAATATTTATTATTTTTGCCGCATACGTGTATAACTGACTGCGTAAGCTTCTCGAATAGCTTAGTAATGCCAATAATCTCTGCGAGCCAGCAATTCTGCTTTCGATTTAAGAAACGCAGTTTCTTTCCAAGGCGACATCAAATACTTGGCTCACGTACAAATTAAGTAGGATTGTGATGGTGAAAAGATTTGGCAACGTGTATGCAGAATACTCGGAAACTACTAAAGCTATCAGAAAAGCATGGTGCTTTTAGTTACCTCATAAAATCATTGACGTCTGAGGAATAGAAACTAGAATGCATTTGCGTTGTGGTTATCTGCGGTTTAAGGGATTATTGCTTGATATCGAAAGCTGAATAACACCCTTATAAACACGATTCAGTAAATTCGGTGCGGTGAGGTGAGCTGATAAAGGTCGTAGAACGTATGGTGCTGTGACCTGTCGCTAATGGTAAGATCCAAGATTATATGCCTCTGGGGAGCTTTCAAGTCTGCCGCCCCTTGTAAGCACGAGCTGCTATATTAGCACGGAAAAAGTCTTATGCCAAACAGAGTTTATCTGAATTCTGAAATCATTTTTGGTCGTAAAAAAATTAAAAAAAGAAAGCAGAAAACGACCTAAAACCTATTATGAAACCAACACTTCCAAGTCACACACCCTTTACAGCAACAGTTTCCAAGGAAAAAATCCAACCCAACAGTTTCCAAATTCAAAATTTCCGCCTTGATTTTCAGGAACCAATGCTCGTGTCCAAGTGAACAACAGACCCGCGCGCACCATACTGTATTAACGCAGTGCCAACCCGGATGTATGGCAGTTGGAGTGCGTGATAATGGTGGAGCAATGGGCAACTTAAGACGCAAAAATGTTTTCGTGTTCGTAATGAGCCGGATCTGACCGGAACAGGCAGGCAATGAGAGGGACTTACGCCCCCGTCCCAGCAGTTCAGATGCAGTGCAGTCAGTGGCTTTACGATTGGATCGTATACATTTGATCACAGGTGTAACGATCCGTCCCTTCCGCTCTATTCCGCCGCGTCGTGTCTTTTAGGCGATTACCTGGCGATAACGTATTGCGCCGTATGGTACAGAACTGCAACGTTGGCGCAGGTGTATCGTGAGCTGTAGATTGTCAGTTGATGCCAGATTTTTGCCCAGATTTATGTTTTCGATTTTTTATGTTAAAAAGTCTCTTTATATCCTTGTCTCGCTCCCGTTTCACATCTGCAGCAGAGAGTCTCCCGCGTAGAGAAGAGCACTTTTAGAGCAGTGTAAATAGAGATTTTCGGGGAGTGCACTGCAAGTCTGCAACAAACGGGCTAATCTTATGGTTAGCCAGGGCTGTCGGGTGGTGCGGTTTATACTAACAAAAAATACATAACCCTCGAGGCAGCGCCGTAGGCGACGCCGAGCTGCTGTGCATCTGGAACGCGAGGCAGAAAGTAAAACATTGTGCGCAACAGTTCTTTATAAAAGAGCTTGAGCAGGTTTAACTGTGTTAGGACGTTTTTACAGCATCACTATCACTACTTGTGTTTTCGACCGTTACTTTGTTAAACCACAGGCCAGCTCAAATTAAAATCAGCAGATTAAAATCATTTTTAAGCAAAAAATTGGAACGACACTGGCTGCATACTGTTGTATGCAGCCAACGGAGTACCGAAATGTAGGAGTACCGAAATCTGCGTCGTAAATTTCTTACGTTGCCGGGTTCGGGTTTTGAATGTAAGGTTAATCCGCCCAGTACGTATTTATTCATAAATGATAAAGGAACTGAAGCATAGCGAGGTTTTAGCTCGGTGGAAAAATCTAAGAACTTGGGTGGCTTAAGAAGTAGATTAACTGTTACACTGTTAATTACTTCGCGAGGACATTACGTGACTAAAAAAGCGCAAATATCCTTGTATGGTCTATAGCTAATTTTTGCCGCAATTTGACCATCCGGGTGATATGCGCGCTTTGCTCCCCGAGTGCAGCTAATAGACTGCAGGGGATTCCCCAGAGCCGGGCGAATCCTGGAAAAAACGTAAGCTTACATGATCTACGACCTTTATAAGCTCACACCATCGCCCAGTAAATCGTGTTGTTACCGGGTATCGTTCTCCTTATGAATGTCATTCTGCTTATGATATCAAGCAACACCTAAAGGGCAGAATAGCCAGCACACGGCGCATATTTTTCGTAAGACGTCGGCGACTGGAAGAAAAAAGAACACCTTATGTGCTACTTACAGTTTCTCAGCAAACTGCTTGCAATGGTGCAAAATATTTTTATCGGTACAATCCCATTCAGCACGCGAGAAAAGGATTATCACGCGGCCTTCTCAACATACTTCTAAAATCAAGAGCAGAACTGGCATCCGGATAACTGTTGCCAAAGCTACCATAAGCTATCCAGGACAGGCTCATACGGTCGGTCCCACATTTACATGGTAAATCAAAATTTCTGCTAATTTTTTAAATCTTTCCAGAGTTTTCTTACAACCGAATTCCGGTTACCAAAAAAGAAATCTTGCGGGTATCACCAGGATTTACTGTACATCAGTTACAGTGGACGCACCTTTACCGCGGTGTAAACTTCCCGTTGAAATAAATCCTGCAAAGATGGTCCACATAACAAAGACACCCAACGCCACTGAACAGCGTTATTTGGTTGCCTCGCACTGGGATCACCTTCAGTCATGGATAGCCAGCATTTGTGCCATTGCTTTAGTGTTGAACGCATTCCTCTTGTATATTCTTGTCGCGAAAATTCGCCCGTGGACATCGTTTTCCATTTACATTTTGCTTCTCGCATGCAGCAACATCCTCTACGTAACCACGTTTAGTCCAGCTTTTCTGTTAGTTAAGGATCTCCTCCCACCGCATTTAATCCCGGCGTTCTGCGTTGTGTATGCATTAATTCGGCAACCGGTCGGTTGTATTCTACCGGTTTGTCATATGCTGATGTGTCTGAACCGAATTTGTGCCATTATTGCTCCATTCTTTTACAAACGATATCATACGAAAAGGTTTTCATGGGGCATTAATTTGACTGTCATAACCGTATCAGTCGTCTTCACCTTCCCGGCTTTGATCAATTACCTGGTCAACTATATGGATACTTCGATGCTCAACAAATGCTCTGTGCCGTTTTATTCTCCGAGTCTGCAGAGTTGGACAGTGGCCGTGGCGGCAGTATTCTACAATGCTCCAGAAATTATCATCGTTTTGAGTTATCCGATTTTCTTGTATTTCCGCCTGAAACATAACGCAAGGAAGACAAAATCGCAAGGAAACCACCGGCTACCAGCTCCGCGAGTATCGCGACCGTTTGTGGTTTTGACGCTTCTTACGATAAGCGTCGTTATTTGCTGGACACCGGCAAATATGTACTACTTAATTACCTCAGAAAATCCGACATTTTACTTTGTGACCATCTTGTTGAAGTTTATTCACTGCGCTTTGGATCCAATTCTCTTGATTATATCGATCGACGCTCTGAGAAGTGCAGCGCTTCACTGTCGCTAACCGCACTGGAATTAAGCGTTCTGATGTAATGTCAAGTCATAGGTTTTCGAAGTCTCTGGAGTCCCGGTTTCTGTTGCTGCACTTGATCGGAACCGCGTACTTCGATATTATTATCAGGATTTGCAGAAAGCTATTTGAATAATACATACAACAAAGATAACTATAATTATTATGATTCTGATATAGTTTGGTTGTATTATAATAGTATCTTATGATATGTACGATAACTCTAGGTATAAGAAGCGCACAAATAATGCTTATTATGCTCAAGACGATGATCGATAATGCCGAAACAAAGCTTTTCCGGTAAATATAAATATATTAAAATTTTCTAATTGGCTGTGCGCCCTTGATGCCGGGCGCATAGAATTTGGCTTTGCGCCCCGAATTTTTGATATATGAATCTGGGGCAATTTTACCTCCACGCACGACTGCTCTACATTTGTATGTATGCTTTATATTTGTTTGCATTTTATTGTTTGAAGTACAAGCGGCAGCCGACCTGGCAGACGTTGATAAAATAAAAGTAAAATTTCACGTTCAGCCTTATCAGAAATATCTGTATGTGTTCGCTTACAGAGCAAGCGGTAACTGTTAAATGGTCAGAAAAGGCACCACGGCCGCGTTTTCTTCCAGTTTTTTCTTTGATGAGACACTTAGGGAGTCACCCGCAGCTGAGTGCTCCCTGTAGCGTTAAATCGTTTGCTTCTGCGAGGGCGATGTTGTTCGTTGTTAGGCGGTCCATGTTTTCTTGGCGTTTTCGATATCTTTTCGTTCTGGATAATGTGCTGCAGCCATCCACGGAAATCTTGCTGCCTTTTATAACTGGAGTGCCCCGGGTTCATTTTCTGGACGATGTCCAGTGGTGAAGCACAGCAAGAAAACACGCAGTTGTCAGATCCGGAAGCCTGTTTTGGAACAGGCAGTGGCATAAATCTTTGTGGCCGCACAAAGTCCAGATCTGCTGCAATATCCATGGATTCGGCTTCCAGCCGAGTACATGGATATCGTAAAGTTGTATTGTCTTCGGCCTTAATGGTTACGAAATGCGGACGCACATTGTACACCGGTTTGACAATCCGATGTCGTAAATTCGTAATCACTGCGCACCTTTTGTATGACAGTGTAATTAGGCTGGCACAGCCATGAAAGGTGCAAGTATCCAGTGAGTCTCCAATTAGTGCAGAGGCTAGCGCACAAACGGCGCCAACTACTCTGACGTCAATATATTATAACCAAGTTCCAACAACGATTCGACATCGGTTCATAAACTGCGCAGCGACCGGCAGCTGTCCCGACTTATCTGTTCCTTCCACCGCGTCCTGTACGTCGGGGCGCATAGCAGTCACCTAAAATTTATGGACAAAATACGATTCTGGGAATTAAGCGCGGTGAGGTGACTCAGGTGAGCTTATGAAGGTGGTTGCAGATCGTTACATGCTGTCGGTAAAACCCAAAATCTGTATTACCCTTGGCCTTGGAAACTGTCAGCAGTGTGCAAGCATGAATTTTTCGCATCACTACGGTAGTATTCATAAATATGGTAGTGTGCCAAACAGTACTGATATTAAACTGCGAAGCGTGAGGTGTGCTGCATTTCGTCGATAGCAAATTTTTGTCTTCTGTAGACACAAACTTCACGAAACTCGCCATCCGAACTGTCGCCATCGCAGCTTGTCACCGCAATCCGAAGGCGATATCGTATAGTTATATGTTTCCAGGTGACTGGCTTTGTATTGTGCTCCATTATTTCCGAAAAATTCCGTTATTTTTTTATGTACTCGTACGGTCGTTTAAATAACCACCTGCAGTAAGTGAAAGGGGAATTGTAGTTCAAAGTGCCCATCGTGAATTACAATTCCCACGAATCGTTTTTTTCTTTATCCAATTATACATAACAGGATCTGAAATTTTAAGAATATCTTGAATCGTTTCCCTGCAACTGCGTCGCTAAAAAACACCGACGAATCAAGTAAGCTACAGATACAGGAATGCATTGTCAATGACTTAATGGTAAGTGCAGCGAAGTGGTCCTTTGTTCTTAATTCTTTAATCCGCATGCATCGAGTGACCGTCATCCATCCACAAACTACCGATCCGCATTCCCGTATAGCGTTGTACTCGTATCTTTCGCAGCAATGTTGTGCCCGCCGGCTGTTGTTAGCAAAGCGTCCGTTGACTTGCAGAATATTAATTTTGTACATGCCGATAATCCTGGTTAGTATAATTATTCCTTTGTGTCGTCCATAATTCGACGACTGTTTTTTGTAGGTTTTTTGGTAGTCTAACTTCTGTATTGCGAACACCGTTCATCGCAGCTAAGTTAACGCAATAGCTACAGCATCATAAATACAAAGGCCCACGTAGCAGAGCTCAGATTTAAAACAAAATTGATTACAACACTGCCCATCTGCTTTATTTTAAATTTTACTCGACAGTACTATAAGTCTGTAATTATTATGATATCAAGAAAGTCGGCGCTGGCAGAAATCCGTGGAAATAAATTTAAAATAAAAGTCTAAACATGAAAACAGCGTAAGCCATATAAAATTAATGCGAACTCTCAGATCATCGCCACTTTCTTCTCATTTTATTTAGTTGCCGTCAGGTCATGCATAAAAGGATCAACAGTCACACATACTTTGCACTTAGACTTGCAGGATGCTGCAGCGACCTGTCTCAAGGCATCGATCGATACCACAAGCAACACCGGGTCTCTGCTCCTCTTTCATAAATGGAATTTTCTCCTCTCACTTTAGATTCGTACCCTGTGGATTTAATCGGATACAGGCTGCCAACTAATATGGTAGCTACACGCTACAGTGGGTAGCTACGTACGCCTACCTAGTGGTTTCGAAGAATACGCATCAGCATCTTTAATGACCTTTGGACAAGCCGAAACCAAGAAAACACCGTTACAGAAAGTTCACGCCCGTGCACTCATTAGCGGGGAGAGAAGCCAGATCGATGATCGGCAGAATCCACGAAATTAGTGCAATATTACATGACATGACAATCCATTCAGAGTTTCAGACGTTAGCGACAGTGGAGCACCGCAGTCCTCAAAGCGTCAATCGACATAATCAACAAAATCGGATCAAGAGCACAGTGCACAAACTTCAACAGAAGGCTCACTAGAAAGAACGTAGGGTTCTGGGAGTTGATCGAGTAGTAGATATTTGCTGGTGTCCAGCAAATAATGACGCTTATCGTAAGAAGCGTTAAAACTACAAAAGGTCGCGATGCGCGTTGTGGAAGATGCCGCTGGTTTCTTTGTAGTATGGTGATTTTGGAAGTTTCGCTTCCATTGGAGGCGGTGACAATGTTACGTTTCAGGCGGAAATACAAGAATGCAGGATAACTCAGGACGATGATAATTTCTGGAGCGTTATAGAATACTGCTGCCCAGGCCACCGTCCATCTCCGCAGACTCGGGGAATAATACGAAACGGCGCATTTATCAAGCATCGAGGCGTCCATATAGTTGACCAGGTAATTGATCAGAGGCGGAAGAGTGAAGACGATTGAAACGGTTATCATGACCAAATTAACGCCCCAGGCAAACCTTTTTGTGTGATATCGTTTGTAAAAAAACGGAGCAATAATCGCGCAAATGCGGTTAAGACACATCAGCATATGACAAACCGGTAGAATGCAACCGACCGGTTGACGAACAAATGCTTGTATAATGCAGAACGGCGGGATCAAATATTCTGGAAGGTAATCCTTGATTAACAGGAAAGCTGGGCTAACAAAAATCACGTAAAGAATATTGTTGCACGCCAGAACAAGAATGTAGATCGTAAAAGAAGTCAACGGACGAGTTTTCACAATGAGAATGTATATAAGAAATGCGTTCAGCAGCAAGGCTACTGCACAAATACTGGTTAGCGACGATTGAAGGTCATCCCAGTGTGAAGCAATCAAATACCGTTGTTCGGAGACATTGCTTGTCTTTGATATGTTGGCCATTTTAGTTGAACTTTAATTGGTGTTCGCACTCCAGTTATAATGTACGACAATCCACAATCGATGGAGACACTCGCGATATGCCCAAGGAGTTTTAATTAAAGAAACACTGCACGGATAGCAGTTATTAGCAAAGTATACACGCACCGAAAAAACGCAGATTTGACAAAAACTAACGCATGTTTAGTTTACTGTATAAACTTCTGAGATAATGATGCCGATAATTCTCTGCAAGCCAGAAATTGTGCTTTTGATTTAAATTGTGAGTATTTTATGAGGCGGCATCAAAATTCTTTAGCTCGCGTGCAAAATAGGTTGTAATGGGGAAAACGTTTCTAAACGTTGCAAGCAGGATACCCAGAAAGTGCTCAGACATCAAAAGGGCATGGTCTTTCTAGTTGAAGTCGTTGGCGTCTTATGTTTAAAACGCATCTGCGTTGTAGTTATCATGCCATTTAAGGATATTTGATATGAGAAGCTGAACGGTACCCATAAGAATACGGTCCAATTAATTCAGCGTGGCTAGATAAGCTTACGAATCTCGTCGATCGTATGGTGATGTGGCTAAAACCCAAGATTTAAAGGTCTCTTGGGAGCCTCCAACAGTGCGCTGTATCTTGGTGGCACGAGCTTCCACATCGCCACGGGTAAAATGGTGCAGGTAGTATTTGGTCCTATACCATGCTAAACCGCGCTGATATTAATTATTTTAAGTAACGTTCGGTAACGGTACAGTATTGTGCAACCACCACCCGTCAGGCTTTTAAAATCGGATAGTATCTAATTACCATAACCACAGAACTTATTACTCACAGTCACGATTACAACAGAAACTTTTTTAAGTACAGTGACAATAAATTGCAGACTGTATATATATCAGTTAGAAGCTTACTCCGGAGTTTTTCAAAAAATTTACAAGGTTTATCGTGTACATTAAACATAATACGAATTAAGTGCTAATAACTATGCAAATCTGTATTTCACAAAACAAAACAGAAAATCTATGTGTAAAGGGCAAATACATAAATTACGTATTTCACTTATTGGGTTTTTGTGAGCTCTTTTAACACAGAATTATTCGCTGTTATTTTTAGGGCTGTAGCTGTTAATAGTCTTTAATTACCCGCAAAAAATGCGAATAGTAAGTTACACCAATCACCGAAGCCGTTCTAAAAACTACGAACACGTCCCCGTTGTCTTTCATACGTACAGTACGAGTATGGTTAATATTCGAGGATTCGAGGACAGACAGTGAGGCACTATGCACTTCCGCAGTGTGTAGTCCTGTAAAGCATTGTACATACTGTAATAATAATAATACAGCCCCCTGCTGCTACCTTTCAACCGCTATAAGCGGGATTTTAAAAAAACGTGGGCTTGAGTCATTTAACATGCTTCAACACGTCACGCCACATAAATTTGCGTATCCAACGTAAATAGTATTACACTATTACGCAACAACTCTGCACGTACTGTACAGTCATCTGTGATATGCCTTGTAATGTTATGTTTAGCATGTCTTGTTAATTATTTATTACCATCGTAATTAATATCTGTGCTTTTTTAACAGTATTGCCTTTGCTTTGCAATACATATCACGGTGGTATTCGATTAAATAGTATCGATCTCAAATTATTAACTGCAACATGCCCGGGCAAAATATTATAAATGAAAAATTAGACAAGATAAATTATAAAACATAAGATTACAAAATTAGAATATAGTATGTCTTGCATTACACTACGATGCGTGTATGCATTACTGAGCGCGATTTATCTGCATTTTCTTAAAAGGGACCAGGTACCGGGCCATTTCTCTTAAGGCGGTCGAAGGGTAGCAGGACGGGCTGCATTATAAATTAATGTTTTAAGGTGGAGCAGCTTGAGGAAGTTTGCAGACAAGGCGTTTGCTGAAGCTGTTTTCTATGTAGCAATACTCCATCCAGCCACATTCAGTGCGAAAGCATCAAATTTTGGCATTATTTTAAACAATTTTTATTATCAAATGCAAAAAACATACCGGCTGCACTGTTGCACATACAGTACTGTGCGTTCTCTGATTGTACAATACATGCCGTTAAAAGAGCACGTGAGTATACGCACGAGCGTCAGCTTTAATCGGAGAGCGGAATTGCATATCCTTCAGATGCCACTGGTATTCCCGAGACGGCGTAAATCACAAAAATAGCTCTTTCAAATCTTGGCACGAAAACACTGCGCAGAGATAAGCCAGGTAAACTCCACAGTTACCGAACTGAACAGAAAATCATCTTAAAATCGTAATGAATGATACCTATTAACCATTTTAAAATCAGAAGAATCAAAGAAGACAGCCATTTTAAAATCAGAAGACACAAAATACTATACAGTCCATTTCTCGTGTTGATGAAAGCCACGGCCTACAAGAATGATAACGGGGAAGCGATTGTTCTCATGCTTTAGCGGGTGATTTGGGGCAATCCAAACTCATCCACTTGAATGCCTTGCGGTGCACCCGGGGCGTAACTTTCCGCTCCGGGCTCCCGACTCGGCACACCCGGAGCCTTGGCGGCCTGGTCCAGGTAGCTGGTGTCCTCATCCAGCGCCAGCTCATCGCCCAACGCCGCCAACTCTGTAAAAAAAGGAGTATATCAACTGAATCCACCGACATAATTGCAGACATGAAAGCCATGTTTGACTCTGCACTATGTTGTCTATGCAACCATAAAAAGTAAAGAAAACGAAATCAACAAGCTCACTAAAATTTTCATCGTCAAAATATATTATGCAAAATTGTAATAACTAGTTATCATCTTCACCTTAAAAATCTACAAAATATTAGTTCAACATGGTAATTTAATTGCTATCGAGCACCGAAACCAAAAAGGTGAAAAAAATATAAATGCAAATTACGTGCTTTCCTCGCACAGTAGCACAATAACACTGCCAAACGTGAGTTACTGCATTATCAAAAGCATTTAATTTTGTATACTGCCACTGCTCTACAACATATCTTAGACGATGCCCTCATCACAGCCCAACTGCGTTACAATATTTTAGACAACTAGTATCACTTATCAGAGGAACGCCAAAAGTAAACTCCAGATAAAAATAATTTCAGATCGAAATCGAAATAGGTAATACATTTTATAATTAGCATGACATCAGAACTGGAAACTGCATGCTCCAAACTTCATGCTCCTTGAAAATTAAAAATAAATCCCAGAAGGGGATTTGTTCCCTTGGCGGCATTAAGTACCATAAAAAAGTGGCACAAACCGTTACCTGCTTCCAGATCATCTTCGTCAATCTCCGGCATGCCATATGACCGCGATAAAGCCTCCTGAACATCGTTGGCTTGATCCAGATAATCTGCTAACTCGTCTTGAACATCCTAAAAACGGGAAATGCTGAACAGAAACAAATTTTAACATCCGGCTTTCGAGAAATATACACAAGACTCCATCTGTGACAGGCTTAAAGTACAGTAATCACAGTAAATATACACTAAAGTATAAAAAAGCAACATAAACGCCAAAATAATACTTTACACCACACAATAAACTAAACGTTAGCCTAAATCGCTGCGTCGTGCTTTTTGAATTTTTTCAAAACCGATACAAATTAAATAAGTTTCACCCCCAACGACTGAGACACGGAAAAAAGTACCACGAACTTTTGGTAAAAATTATCTCATACGCATTCGCATCGGGAAACCAGAAAAGGCTCGATTGTTTAATTAAATTTTCCAGTGGATGCTGCATTTTACCTCGATCTGGTTAATGTCCACTTGTTTATAGGCCTTCTTCATATCCTTGACGCCCACTTTCATAGCATCCAGCGTGGACTTGGTGTCTTTCAGCGTCTGTAAGGAGAAATTGGCCTGCTCCATGTTGAAGCTTTGCTGGGAGAGGTTGTCCCGCTGTGACTCGTACATTCGCTTCTGTTTCAGCACGCGCAGAGCCTTCTGCTTGATGGCATTCTACAAAACGACAAACGCTGCACAGAACATCACCAACCATCTGTAAGATCACAACAAACCACAATAATATACCCATAATATCGTAGTCCAAAAAAACTTTGATATTAATCTACTGAAAAATGATTAAGTCATGCATGTAACGATAAAGTACGCGAGCAACAAAATCCTGTACCAGTAATTCAGCAAGTAATAATCAGCAAATAAATTGGAATTCCTGGCTGGAAAATACTTTTATTCAGTAACTACAGTACAAACGGCTTCGCCTGTTAGTAAAACAAAACTGTAACTTATAATTTTATACTCTTTATTTTACAGGCCAAAATGGAATTAATCCAGGATTCATTAAGCTTTATCATTCACTCCAGTTGATTAAGTGACATAAAAAAAGAGTCACGATAAAGTCGCAAGCCATAAAACTGACAAACTAAAAACATTCACTAATCAAGAAAATATGCGAGATTCATCAACTAACTACTCGCTGCCGTAAATAGTAAACCAGAAAAAAAAATTCAAAAACTAAACAAAACTAATCAAGCTACCTTAGCAGGCCCGTCCCGCATCTTCTTCATCTGATCTTTATATTTATTCAGTTCTTCATCCAATTTCGATATCTTTTTTTCGATGGACTCTCCGCGACTATCCACCTATTCAAGAGCATCGTGCTTTCAGTTGAAAACACAGAAACCATGATCACAAATTCGTCAGCTATAGCAGATAATAGTCCATCCTTACATTGGATATCACATCCGTCAGATTAGGCGGAGGAGCCTTTGGTTTTCCCGTTCCAAATAAACGATTCATCTTCGTTGACAATAAATACAAGAACCGCACTAAAATCACACTACCAGCAACGAGCAAATGTCGACGGGGCCTTCAAAGAATTTACTCGGTCATACGCCAAAAATCCCAATCGAAATACAACCGAGGAAATGCGAATCGACGACAAAGCCCTGAATCAGTAATCTGTAATCCACAAAACTCACAAGTCAGTCTAAAGTTAAGCCCTAAATCGTAAACCATAACCCACACTTACAGCCTATTATCCTTTAACGATCTTAGAGTTTTTTTTCGGAAATTGTGGATAAAAATCATAAAATCCTAACGAATTTTCTCCCGAATATAAAAAAAGTAAGGTGTAAACTTAAAGAGTAATAAACTAAATAAAGCCAGTAAAAGTGAAAGTAAAGTTAAACTGTAAAACTTAAAAGTTGTGAAACTTGAAAAACTTTTTGCGTGTGATCGGATCGGATCAGTTCAGCTTAATCTGGCGAGCAGGCAGAGAAACGAAGCAAGGCTGATGAATCATCCATTTATACCGATAACATACAGAATATGGCGTTTTACTTGGTTTTACGTTTAATTACAGGAAGCGCTATCAACATGATGTCATTAAGCAAATACACAAGAGCTTTAATTTTACTATCGGTGAATCGGTATACTAAATTTTCACCCTGGAAAAAAACTTGGGAAAATGTTCGTAATTGCGGTAACAATTAGCGCAACTTAAAGCTGCTAAAACGATATTAAAAATCACAAAGAGAATGTATAGTCACAACTTATCGAAAAAGTACACCGACGTCTATTTTATTTTCATTTTATTTATTTATCTAGTATTTATGTTTATTCTTATTATTCAATCAGCAGCATTATATTGATACTCATTGGTATGCAAAAAATTATAATTTTTAGAACCTGCTGACTTTAATTTGTTACTACTAACTAGTACTAAGTGCATCGTAACTCGTAAGCAAACATCGAAAAGAATAAAGAATACGAACACAATTTGTAAAAACATCAGATCCACAGCGCGTATCTGAAAATTTCTAAGGATGTCCTTAAACCGAATTAATTTTGTAAGAAGAACCGCTTTACCGCATTATTTTATTTTTAAAAGAAGAAATCAACTACTGTACTAGATGATTAATATCTATATACAGTACAATACAGCTACAATTAAATTAATCTTTTGTTGTAATGATATTCAAAATCAATTATTAGGTGCATGCAGATATAGATATGATGCAATGCAGTTATCTCAAATGCACACATTAAAATAAACTGTTCTCAACATTTTTCAGTTAACTTTAAGGATTGCTGGTATCAATGCAGTTAACGTTACCGTATCAAGGAAAAACAGTAAAGTAGCGATTTTTGACGTTAACGTTTCGACAAATTATTCTCGATATTTACCAAAAATTAAAATTTTGTTTCATATTATTACTGAACGCACTGTGTGCCTGCCCATAGACAACGATTCGAGCTTGAAAATGTTTGAAAATTTCAGTTGAAGCAATTCAGTAAAAATCTAAAATTCCATACGATATCTACAGATATTCTAAAACCGCTAACAAAAAATATTTTTGTATACTTAATAATTTAATATTGACTATCCGTCAATGCGAAATGACATGGAAAATGTAAAAACGCTACTGTCATAATTGCAGCAATTCTGGGCTATTCTCGACTGTTCGACTGTGTGGTAATAGCACGGTCCCTCTAAGTATACGGCTTGTACTTTCTGTGGTAATAGCGCTTACAGTGGGCGATCATATGGATGTACGAGATGACTCATACAGAATACTATGAAAGCTAATTTTTGATTGGCTTGCATGGCATAGCCCCCACCCGCTGTACTGTCTTTTACCAACGTTACATTGCAGAATGCCGGTTCATGCTGAATCATCCACGTCATGGTCAAATTTCGCATTTTCGTATATAAACCCAGAATGTTTTTACCAAACTCACATCACTTCTCCTCAACAATCTTTTTATTCAGTACACTTTTTGAGCCTTTGAATCCGTTTTTCCAAATTTCAGTACGAGTTGGTTTATGTTAGTGAGCTGTTTTACTTCTGCTTACGTTTTACAACATGTCTCTTCAAGTAAAACTGTACACTCCGTCGGGCGAAATCCGCCGATTCAACTTGGACGGCAACGCCACATTTTCCGCACTGCAGCAGCGTATTCGAGATTTGACCGGAAACGATAACTTGCGCCTGTTTTGGCAAGGTACGTAGCAGCCTAGCAGGTCTAAAAATTGCTCTACTACAGACATCTATCTGTACATTGTAGAGGTATTGTACAATATGCTATATATATCATGTCTGGTAAAAAAATTAACGCGGTTGTTTGGATTTTTAGATAATACAGTCATAGTACCTAGTTTACCATTTATCATAACACAAGCCTTATGTTGTACACATTTATAAATTATTTAATAGTTGGCTGAATTTTTATCAATTTTTGTTGCGCAGTTATTATACTGAATATTTCCGTCTACGTCTTTAACGATTATTATTGTTCTGAAATTTTTGTTATCGCAGATTCCGAAGGTGATTTCGTGATTTGCGGATCGGACGATGAGTTTAATGAAGCCAAATCCATGCATAAGCCGGGCAATCCCCTGCGCATTTTCGCCAAGCCAGGCCGCCCGACGGCCTCGGAAAACGTTCATCAGCGCGTGACCTGTGACGGATGTCGTGGTGCAGTGGCTGGTACGCGCTACAAATGTCTGGAATGCCCCGATTACGATTTATGTGAGAAATGTATGGGAGAGCGGCAACATGCCCAGCACGATATGCTGGCCATCCGCACACCGGGAACGCATGCATGGAAGGTAAGCCGCTTATTCAAAATAGCACCAAAAATAAATTAGACGAACGCTAATTTATTTTTTTTGGCAAACGCAGCGCAAATTTGATTTTACAAATTATCTGCATAGGTTTTTATTAGCACCTCATTCAGAGTTTTTCATTGATGGTTACAATTGTAATATGTTGCATACAATAATCAGTAATGTCCTTTACGCACTTTTTACATTACTATAATTATTTTTGTTTTTCTTCCAGAAAGCCTTTGCTCAGGGATACGGCAACCGTGCCGGTTTCCGCCCTGCCGGATGTCCTCGTTTCGCTCGTCCCGGTTGTGGACCGTGTCGCCCACCGAACTGCGGACCATTCCAACCGGGTACCATCCCGCCTTTTGTCCGTCACATGATGGAAACTTTTGGACCGGTCATCGACAAAACCGTGGAAATGGACATTGACCTTAACAAACCACTGCAAGAAGTCATCGGTGACGTGGCCAAAAACATTACGGAGGCACTGAACACGGTCAGCCAGTCGGCGGAAACTGAACGCCAACAGGAGCCAAAACAGGCGACCACCACCGAGGAGAAGAAACAGGAGCAGGAGACGGCGGACTTTGTCACCGCGATGGCCAGCGCCGTAGCTGATGCCGTCAACGTGGTGAGCGATGCGTTGAAGGAGGTCATCCCGGAGGCGGAAAACGGGTGGACCCATCTGCAGCCCGAACCGGCCGCCTCCCAGTCGCAGACAGAAGAGCCGCAGCCCAGCACCTCGAAAAGCGAAGAGAAGCCGGTGCAGTCGGAAGGCAGCATTGAAGCCGCGCTGCGTGCCATGGAGGAGATGGGATTTCCCAATGAGGGCAACTTGCTGCGCCGTTTACTGATTAACTACAAAGGAGATATTTCCCGTGTGCTGGACTCCATTAAGTAAAATACTTCTTCAATGACAATCACGATTACCTATAATTTGGTATGACTACGATATTTTTTGTGTCAGTACTTTGTATAATACAAAAAGATGTTCATTTGGCCTGTCGCTTAACAGTCATCCCACTTTTGCTGTCATGATTACGGTAGATAACTGCGTCAAATTAAAACGTCGCCGCTATCTACCGCCGCAAAATATTTCTCTGTATAAACTTATCCACTCGTGATTTGTTTACTGTAGTGCACTGGCATGTTATTAAGGACAATAAAAAATGCGAATTTGTTTTTGTTGTTCATGTGGTTTAAAAGTACGACTCTGGTACTTCCCTTTACCTGCATTAATCAATAAGAGTAAAGCACGGCAATTTTAAAATATTGTAATTAAACCCCAAAGATATGCTACAAAAAACCAACAATATTGCTTTGGCAACAGTTTCTTCATACGAAATCTATTGCATAACATTTTTTTGGTGAAAAATACAAATTAATGTTTCAGTAAACGTTGCCATAGCATTACAGGAGAACAAACGCAGTACAGTGCAGGAAGTGCATGGGAAGTGCTTTTACATAATTTACCGCGACACCGGAACCAGAGCTTCCATAACAGTTATTATCGACGCATGTAAACACCAACTGCAAGTCAATATTGTACAGCTGTATTGGCGTCCTGTATGAGGACCTCTCAATCACTTTTTCTTAATTTGAAAGACCTTGTTCTGTTACTTTTCGTGATGGTCTTGTTGGTGACAAGTTTCCGAAACTACAATAAAAACTTCTGTTGAAACATCCTAAATGCTATTGCAGCGGTTGGAGTATGCGTGTATATGGTTTGGTTGCTTATCGTATACATGTAATTATTATACCACAACGTCTTTATTTTTGTCCTTGAGGTTGTTTACGAAATGACAACTGTCTCTTGGCTCCACTTAATTTGCCGGAACCTTTTGTGAGAAACACCAGGTACTGTAGTACATACCTCTACGTACCACCTGATAAAACTGCCCAAACACATGATAATGGTCGCCGGCAAAAGATACGGTACAAGTATCGATCGGTTACCTGTTTCGTAAAGGAACATATGCAGTCCCGCTTTCTTGGTCTATCGATTGCTTACATATATACACCATTCCCTAAACCCAGGATTCAATAGTCGAAATTCCAATAACGCCCGACAATGATGCGGCGCATTAATTTTATTGATCAAAAAACGAAGCAGCGAGTCCATGATCATGGTTTACGCCGTCAAAAACTATTTCATTTTCAGCAGCGCTTTGAAGAGTTGCCACACTGAATGCCCATGAACTGCCAAAAAAATTGCGTCTGCCAAGCTTCTTATCACAGAGATGCAATAGATATTTATTACACCGTTTCCCACCATGAAGATACAATTCCAAAAAACCTTAGGAACACGCAAGATCAACAAACAGGTAAGCGCATCGAATCCATGCAGCCCTTAATTCCATCCAAAGCCGGTCAGTTTTTAGGGAGAAATTTTTCCCATCCAAGCCGTGGCATGGGCTCCTAACAACAAGCGCTTAGCATTCTGTGATGATGACCGATCTGTATGGGTATACGGTGACGATGGGGAATATCATTTTCATTTTCCCACCAAACCCGTCGAAAAAGAGGTACGATATTATTATTATACAGGAGAAAGCTGTTTCTGGTGCGCCTGAAAGTCTGGAAAACTTTGTGGTGCCTGAAAATTATCTGGAAGACTGGAAGGCCTCGAATTGCTTACTTCGTTATATTTTTAGTTTGGCAAGAACAGTTTTATCGTAACATGTATGGATTTCGCTCCCGACTCGTTGCGACTTGCTGTTGGGCAAAGCGACGAAGTGGTTTACGTTTACCGACTGCCCAAAGAACGGTAACCGTAGCTTAAACTTACATAGCTGCGTTTAACATATACATTTACATCGAGGTTACAATTTGGTATATAACTCGATATACAGAGGTTAGTAATTTGCATTATAACAGAGACAAAAGTGAGCTCGCGGTCGTCGGGAAATACGCACAATTCAGTCCGGTAACGTGCTTGCTGTGGACCAGCCGCGGAACGCTTGTGTATGGTCTTCAGGATGGAAAGGTTGGTTTTCAATAGGAACTTGACAAGCATAACGGCTTGTATGCGGGTTCATCCAATTGTTTTTATGCTGTTTGTTATCAAAATGTAGCGCATGCGTACGCTAAGTATATAATTTCAACCACAATTCCTACATACGTAACGTTTATGAAAATATTTTGTTCGTCGACATCCGTTGGCGAAGTTATATATGCACAGACTGGGATGGTCTTGTACTTTGTAGTATAGTGGCTGATCCATTTATGCGTGCGCATAGTTAATGAACACCGTTCACAGCCAGTAACTATGCTATTTGAAGATTTTTTAACGGCTCGAGTATGCAGGCTAATTTAATTTGTGGTGAAGAAATGCAAAAAATTCGTTTTTTGCGGTTTCATTTTCGTTACATCTTTTTAATTCGGTACGATTGCTGATTTTGCAGATTAGATGTGCTTCCGGGAGCAAAAACTCGGATACCTTGCACCAAACCGACGTTACTGTTGTGCAAGTGTTAGCAAAGTAAAAAGAATATCAGTAAAAAAGTTGTTGACTGTTCATTAACAAGCTGGCCGGATTTTTCGCAATTACACCGCTCCCCAATGTTTCAGCCAAGCTGGAACCGTGCTGGTCTCCGCACATAACGATGGCTCCATTTTCACGTACGTCCTCGATAACGAGACCTTTCAACACGCCAAGAAAATCCTCACATCGCCGCGACCCACTTCCTGTGTGACGTTTGCCGGGGATTCCTTGTTGATCGCCACATCCGACAGTGTGGTCACCGTGTATGATCTGACTGGCAAGAGGCTGCAGGAGATCGCGGCCCCCACTCAAGGGAGATCATGGCAGCCGATGACGGCGGCTGCCGCCCCCAACGGACAGTACGCCGTGTTTGCCGCGTTTGACCGATTGCGACTGTTCAGCTTTGTCTCGCGGAAAGGCACCTGGGTAGAAAATGATCCGGTTGTCGTGGAGAACTTGTACCTGGTGCCGGCTTTAAGCTGGAAGAAAGACGGAACGAAATTGCTAGCAGTAAGTATTTCACAAATTTCAGCTACCTTTCGGAGATCATTTAACTGAAAACGTTAGTATACCAAATATTTTTAGTCGTCCTTGTTCGGTGTTGTGGACATGTTCGATTGCGCATTACGGAAACGGTTAACTCAGGACAAATACGAAATTACACACATTGCCGGAGATCAAGTTTTGATTCGTGATATCGCGTCGGATAAACGGTTCTCTCTGCGCAGCGAATCCGGCGCGGGTATCAACAAAGTGGCGGTGCTGAAAGACTTCCCTTTGGCCGTTGCCAGTACTTCGACGCATTTGATCCTGATGAGCATGGAGGATGGTGCAACAAGCGAGGTCGGTGATTATACAATATTTCCGTATGCTTCGTTACTGTGTTTCTCAGCATTCGGTGCTACTTGTTTGCTGTTTGTCACTCAATGGTTTCTTGGACTGTGACCACACCACTTTCCCCAACCGCGTTGTGCAACATGGATGGAGAAACTTGTTGTGATCACGCGCCAAAATAACGACCGAACAGCATATTCAAAAAGTAGCGCTTGCTACTGTGGAAAAGCAGTATACTGTATGTAATCAGGAGCCGGATGTTGTACAAACGCGCGTAAAAATTCCTTCAATTCAGTACTTCCGTTCTGTTGTAATCTGCTAGCGGTATTCGTATTACAAAAGTCTGGACAAGTGCAGGCTGCCAGTGCCGTAACGAGTGCAGTTTAGCCGTAACAATAATACCACAGCATTTAAAGCCTATACTAGGGTAGTATTCAAAGCCTGTGGTAAATTGCTCAAGTGCGCACACTGCACTTTTTGAATTCTGCTGTGACGGAGATCTGTCGTGTTTTTGTTTTGATGTTTCTATGGCTATTTCTTTGTGAAGCGGTAGTCTACCGACTCTACCCTCCTTGTACAGGAGCAATCCTGATTGTTGTAAACGTTAAGAAGAATAAGCAAACAAACGAACAAACTGTGTACAGTACGAGTATACTGTACGTACAATCCTTTTAGCACTTCTGTATTGATCAGGCTTTCATACAACTGGCGCATTTGTCTCTTTATTTTTTATGTTGGATGATTATCGGAAAATGGCTGCAGGTGTCGTGGAACTGGAAATCCTCACCGGATATGAAACCCAGCTTCCATTTGGACGGTCACGGCTGTGTAGTGTATTACGACAACAAGCTGTCCGTCATCGAGCTGTGGCGCAACGAAGTCCTCGTCACCGTGGCCACTCCCAACTTCTACAGCCGCTTTTTCAGTCTGCAGATGAACAGCAATCCCAAGGTGTTCGTCTGTCTGCCCAATCGGAAAACCCTTCGTGTGACCGATCTAAACCGGCAGCAAACCGTCGCCACCATGAAGCACGATATCGACCTGGATTGGGTCACGTTGAACAATGCCGGCACAGTGGTGGTGGCCCGGGATGTGCGGTACGCGGTGATGCTGTTCTTTGTGGGGAGCAAGGACAAAATGGTGATGTGCCAGCGCTCGACATTTGTGGAACTGGTGCAGGGAACTGACACGTTGGTGGTGCAGGAAGATAAAATGATGAGAGTGTGGTCGAATATTTCCGATGGGAAAGATGGCAAAGATGCCATGGCTGAGCAAAAAAAGCCAATCGAGGTAATAACTATTCCGTTTAGAACTTTTAAAAAATTTTAAGTTTGATTTAATTAAATTTTCAAGTACGGTACTTACTTAAATTATTGTTAATTCGAATTTGTCATAAAAATTATCTATTCGGGGAAACCTGTTTTGCAATATTCGCAGTTATTAGCTAAATATTGTGTATTCACTTCGTATTTTTTACTTTGCTCATTTTTGATAGTGTCGCAAACCATTTCGATAACTTCGTGAAAGTAAAACCATTTACAGGGGAAAATCTCCGAAATTGTGCAGCGAAGCGGTCAGATTATTGTGCAAGTGCAAAACGGGGATGAGATTGTCACCCATGTCCTGGAAGACGATAGCGGTCAGTTCGACAATGCTCTCAAGAGACTGGATTTGGACCGGGCTTTCGCTTATTGGACCGCCACACCGGAATCGCCCGTGAAGGAATCCAATTTTCAAACTCTGATTATCAAGTGTCTGGATAACCGGAACTTTCAACTGGCCGAACGAGTGTTTGCCTCGCGAAAAGATCCCCGTGAGAAAGATATTAAGGATCTAGTGGCACGGACCCAAAGCCTGCAGAAGGAGCATAATCGACCGTTGGAGGAAATTTTGGGCCATTATACGGTGAAGTGCGTACTGCTGTTTCAAAACATAACACTCTTTAGTTTAACAACTTTGCGTAGAATAGTGTCACCAGTTTCCTTCCCATGGCAGTTCTTGGTCGATTTTAGTACCGCGAAGCATTTGTCATTTTGACACTGGCTGATCAAAAGTACTGCAGCCTGATTTTTGCTAATCGATTGAAACTTTAATAATAATAATAAATTGGCTTGGTCCTGTTTTTGTCCTTTTCTAAAATACTTAGATCGGAGCAAGTAACGCCTGTTTTTCGTGGTAGCAAAAACCCACACCGCACCCACAAACGAAAGTGTTCTGAAACCAAAAGCGAAGCGAATATGAGGAAATTTTTCGTTTTTAGAGCGAACATTGAGCGACTGAAAGGCGATTTTTCCGCTGCCGAGAAGATCTTACTAGCCCAGCGAGATCACAAGCGCGCCATCGTCATGCAAAGCAACGCCGAGAACTACGTGCGGGCTTTACAGGTGGCGCAGGAGTACGAACCAGCTCTCGTTCCGGACCTGGTGACAAAGTACCAATCCCAACTGACCAAGGAAAATAAGATAGGACCACTAGGACTGATCCTGGCGTACACCGGACATCTGGGCGAAGCGGCCAATTTGTATCTGGCTCCGCCTTTTAAACCGCTGGAAGCCTATCGTTTGGTGGTTGCCTATCCGGAGACTGTCAAAACTGCGGAGGGCAAGGTGCTACTGGATCAGTTAGTGCCGGTGTTGCGAAAAAGCGGTCTGTGGGAGATGGTGGGAAGGGTGTCTGAACTGCGAGGTGAAGTGGACGCAGCACTGGAGGCGTACCGTAAAGGTCACATTTATGAACATGGTGAGTGGCTGATCGTATAATACTTTAAGCCAGTCCATGTTTAGCCTTTGTTTATGCGGAAACTATGTTACTCATTTAATACTGTGTGATAGCTGACTATAATGTTGCACAAAATGGCAACGGAAATGTAAACTAAACTTTATAAGCAAATGGGTGGCCACAGTGGGTCGTGTGTTGTCTTACGGCCAAGTATGTTTCAAACTTACCCAAATTCTAAAATTATTTACTAATTTACCATGTTTTAGTCGTGGGTATTTATTTTTTAAATGGGTTAGCAACAGGAAGTGTATTTTAAGAGAAAAAAAAACATTTATCCTGCCAGTGGAAAGCAGTGCTTCAGTTTGCGTTATAATAATTCCTGTTTATGTGGTGTAGTCACTTGAAAAATAACAACGCAGCCATTATATTAATGGTATTTTCAGCCATTGAATATGCGCGACAACACCGACCGGAAGACGTAGTACCACTGGAGACCGAATGTGCGCGGTACTTGGTCGGTATTCGGAAGTGGCAGGATGCCATATCGCACTTCATTGAAGGTAGTCCATCTTGTAATGTTTTCCGTTTTTACCATAACCATCCGCCTGCGGCTGTTAGGTATTTGCGCAGCCTTTGATCGAAATATATATTTTTCTGGTAATTTACTCTACTAAACTGCAAAGTTGCAACGTTAGTTGCTGAAAATTCGTATAAGTTTAAGAATACAGTAAATGTTATATAATATGCGGCCAAAATAGTGGACAGTGGACACAGTTTAACGTATTGCAATCGCAGCGTATGGGATTTAGCCGGAGCTAACCACTCACACATCGCATCTCTTAACGGACAGTTTATGAATACAGTTATGAATAGAATTATATTTTTAAAATCCCTGTAATTTTTCTTTCCGGGATATTAAAATTTCTAAATTTGTTTTTCCGTTTATATTAATATGTTTGGTCATAAAAATATACAGAGCATGCACATGCTCATAGTATAATTATGCGCTTTCTATTATAATTATGGCAGTTTCTGTTATACGGCAGTGGCAGTAGTAAGTTCTAGAGATGGCAACGGCTTAGCCGAGGCCGGCTAAGCCGCGGCTTAGCCGGCTATTGGCCAGCCGGCTGACGGTTTTTGCGAGCCGTAGCCGACGTCAGGCCGGCTGCTTAAGCCGGCTGAGACTTCAGCCAGCCGCGGCTTAGCCGGCGGCCGACTCGGCTGAAGCGGCTTGAACGGCGGCATCGTTGTGCAATTTTTGGCGGTAATGATGGCGCCACCGAGTCACTTTGCATCACATTTTCTTCGGCTTGCTCCCAATTTCTGTCGCTTTCGCTCGTGATATTGTTAAACTCGGCCGTCATGATGCCATTTCAGTAGCAATGACGCCATTAACTGTAAAAAATCAGGGAATTTTAACTCATTCAGACTCGGAATTCCCCAATAACCGCTGTTTTTTTGCTTCAAAAGTTTTCGAAAACCGTTTTTTCACAACATAAACGGAACAACTTCTACTTTTTTGTGATTTAATTGCACTTTGCAACGTTATTTTAAAAATTTTGCGAATTTGTTTTAAAGCAAGATTATAAACGGCTTAGCCGGCCGCCAGCCGGCTAAGCCGGCTGGAAAATTTTGTCAGCCGCTCTAGCCGGCTGAGACTTCCAGCCGCGTTGAGTTAGCCGGCTAAGGGCTTTAGCCGGCCGTCGGCCGAAAGGTCAGCCGTTTAGCCGGCCGTTGCCATCTCTAGGCAGTACTATTATATGGCAGTTTCTATTATACTTTCTATTATATGGCTATTTGGTCTGTATTTATGGATTAGAAAGTTTCTTCAACACGTGAAACGCTAGCTGGTCAAAACATTTCGCTGCTACACGGTTAAGCCAGAAGATACGACGTGAAAACCAATAATTAATTTCCTCGGTTTAACTTTGATTACTAAAAACTGTTTATCCCGTTGTAGCGAACATGAATGTCGAAGCGCTGGAAGCGGCCATTCACTGCTTGGATTTTAAAAAAGCCGCGGAAATTCTGTCGGTCGTGGAGGATAATGCGATTGTTAAAGAATACGGCCAGCGGTTAGCGGTCCACTTCCAAGACAGGGATGAATTACAAGTAAAATTAGCTCTCCTGTAGAATTTTTCTCACACCCTCAGCAACTTTTTAACGCTTTAAGCAGTCAATATTTTCAACCATATATTCCAGTGATTCAGTCTGCAGCAAATTATCATAATATTATCGTACCATGGCATAGATAGTACTTCCTTTATTAGGAAGCTGTGGAGATGTACCGCAAAATCGGTAAGCCTAAGGAGGCCATTAAAATGTATTTATCTCGCGGGAAAATCGACGAAGCTTTCGCTTACGCGGAGAGATCTATGAAAACGAACGATGCACTAGAGATATTTCGCAATGAGGCCCAAACCATGGTTACTGCTAAGCGGTACTCGGAAGCCGAAAGGTAATAATACTTAATACGTATTTATGCACCGACCTTTTTTTTGTTGCAGAGCTCCATAATTAGAGACTTGTTCGGCTTATAATTTCGCCGAGCATTGTTTTGCATCTAACGGCATCTCTAAAGATGAACCGTACCAAGCTTGAATTATAGTTCTTGCATGTAATTCACATACACACATTTAAAAGGAAACATATTAATTTTCATGCAGCATGAAAGCATCATTTTCTTGCGTAAAAGCAGGCATTTAAAAGCCACCAGAATGTCCTGTTATTAAACATCAGAGGAGTCGCCGACTGTTGTAGGCCTGGCGTTCAGTTACCTCTTAAAACTAATACATGTTCGTCCATGGCGTGTTCGCGTTGCTTCGCTTTTGTAGTTAAGAGTTCGAAAAGATTTGAAATGTTCTTTTGATTAGCACAGAAGTTCTCAGCGCAAGTAAACAGAAAGTTGTACATCGTAGTACATTGGCTTTAAACCCAGGGGCCAATTGCTAATGGAAACTGCTAATCAAAAATCGAAAACTACAGTGTCACAATAACTGATTTAATTTTTTTGTGTTTTGCTTTAGATTATTTCTTCTTCTGCGTGATCCCGACGCTGCTGTGGACATGTACATGCGTGCGGAACAATTTCAGCGCGCCATCGCTTTAGTGAAAGCTCATAAACCGCACCTTCTTGATGATATCCACACACAAATCGGAGAAGTATACTAAAATTTCTTGAACCTCATTATCCTGCATAATACAGCAGTAGATTAAAGTTAACCGATGCTCGTGGTTGTGCTAGATTTGCCGAAAAAATGGCAACCTTCGCCAAGCGGAATTGTACTATTCTAAAGCTCAGCGCTACAAGGAGCTGGTACAGATGTACGTCGAAGATGAGAAATGGCCGGACGCGTTCCGCTCGGCACAGGAACATATGAAAGAAATGGCCGATGATATTCTGTATTTGTGGATCGGCCGGTTGGGTGTCCAGGATGGGATCGCGATTTTACGTAATCTGGGCGTGGCCAAAGAGTTTATCCGTATGGCGATGCGATCGGGGTAGCGAGCGATCATACAAAACTTTCTAAATTAAATGTCTTACCATCTCGTGAATTTTATATAGGCTTGCTGTGTTAACAGGGAATTCAGGCTTGCTGTGTTAACAGGGAATTCGATAATGCATCCCAAGTCGCCAACGAAATCGCTCCGGATTTACTTCCCGAAATCTCCATCCAACGAGCCAATATGTTAGCGGAAAGCGGTCAGCATGAGGAGGCGGAACGAGAATATCTGGCGGCGGATAATCCAAATCAGGCGATCCAGATGTATGAAAAATCGCTTGGGTTAAGAAACTGAGTTTCGAGGAATAATTTTGCAGGTACATCGATGCCAACAAGTGGTCGGAAGCCATCCGTTTAACGACGACGTACTTCCCGGATGAACTGCCACAGGTGCTCATGTCGCACGCGGTGCTGCTGTCCGACAGTGGGCAGTACCATGAAGCGGAGCACGAATTCCTGAATCTCAACCGACCCGATCATGTCATCAATATGTACAAAGTACTACAAATCATTCAAGAAATTTTAAAAAAATTTCTATTGAATTTTCAAAAAAGAGCAGTTAAAAGAGTTGAAATTTAAGAAAACCAAAACCTAAAAAATTCAATATTTAATTAAAAATTATATAAAATAAAAAAAATGTCATATACAGTATTTGATAAGTTAATAAACTAAATTATGTATTCAATAAAAAATAATTCAATTCAATGAAAATATTATTGAGAAAGGCACCTTGCTATAATCGTCGTTAAATATGCTAGAGTCAAAACATGTGGGAGGATGCTATTCGCGTTGCACGACAGTATCGTCCGGCGGAAGCGCAAGCTCTCGAGATGCAGTCAAATAAAGCAGCCATCACACGGCCGCGAACCGGTCGACCGGGTGACCAACTAATTCAGCAAGCACGCGGCAAGGAAGACAGTTCGGATTACACGGCTGCTGTCAAACTGTATTTGCGCTGTAAGCCTTGAAATGAATAATTTATGCCAACCTGGGCATTTGCATACGTCGCGGTTGCAGATTTACAAGAAACGCCCTCAGCCGATCCGAATCAACTTGTCCGCGTGTGCGCTCGTGTCCGCGAGCTGGCAACTTCCTTTCTGGGCGAATTGGAAGCCAGGAATGCGTTAGAAATCGTCGCCAATAAGCTGCTTTCCCTGAATCGTTCTAACATAGCTGCTGGGATATTTTCCGAGATTGGTGACACGGAGAAAGCGCTGGATGTGTATATGGAAGCCAATATATGGGAAGAAGCGCGCGCGTTAGTTCTCCGCTTACAGAATCCGCAGTTGACGAAACGCTTGGATGCGCGGTATAAAGACGCGCTGCGCACTCAAGGAAAAGTCGATCAGGTGAATTTCCCTGCGCAAAGTTCCTTTGTTTAATGAATTAAGTTAGTGCCTTCGAAAAAGGTGACCTTTTGTGACTTTTTGAAGCTAGCTTCGATGGATGCCGCATCGGCTGTGGAGATCTACGCTCGCAACGGTGAATGGGAAAAATGTTTAAAAGTTTGCATGGAAATTCGTGATCTAAAGCTTCTGGCCAAGTATCTGCAACAGTATGCTTCGGTGTTATTAAAAAACGGTGAAGACGTGAAGGCACTGGAATTGCTGACCAATTATGGTGCACCGGTTACTGATGCTGGTTTAATCGGCATTTATCGGCAACTTTTCTATACATTTCTGCCGCAGACATTTAAAGACATCGGTGAAGGCTTTAGAATTTGGTCCAGCATGCGTGACCTGATTTTTAATATGGTAAGAATGTTGTAGAATAAAATTTAATCATGTTTACGCAGCAGTTAAAAAATAACAATTTTCATTTTTAGGGCGAAAACGTGCTGCGCAGTAATACTGAAATTTCTGTCGGAGTGACAGCTGAATTTGAAAAGTACCTGCAGATCTCGCTGTATTACGCCAGCCATTATTCCATGATTTCCGAAGAAAGTACCAAAGAAATGGCGTATATGATTCTGCTGAGTCTTCTGCGCTATTCCGATGTAATTAATCCAGACAAAGCGTTCTATGATGCCGGTCGAGCAGCCAAAGAGCTGAAATTCAGCGGGACAGCGGATGTCCTGCTGAATTTTTACCTGGATTGGCGGGAGTGCATCATCCATCAGAATATCGGTTTGGTTGACTATGCACAGTTTGCCGGTTCGGATATTCCGGTGAATGTGAAAATACCCAGCGATCATTCTGTAACGGTAAGCGAATATTATGATAATACGAAATCCACTGCCAAAATTGTATATTTTGTACTCGTATCGGAATTTGCACTCACTGTGTGGAAAGACAAACGTTTTGCAGAATGAAGCTTACGAAGAGGTTAAAACGTGGATTATGAAAGCGGCTCTGGATCGTAATTTGAAGTTTGAGTTAAAGAAGGATGAACGAGGAGTTTTTGAGATTTCCTTATCCGGTGGCCGTTATCCACCATGTGTTCTGACCGGTGAGTGAAATATGCATTAAAAAAATCTTAAAAAAAAATCATACTCACAAAGTACTGAGTGCCAGGAATTCTGTTCCAGTATGGTGTTTATGGATCATGGCACTTTCGTAAGCTTAAAATTGTCCTATGTTGTGAATACTACACTACCTCTGTACCCGAATGGAACGTTTTGGTGTGTACATTTTACGGTAATTACTCATTTTGTAGGCTATCCTGTACTGAGCAATGGTGTGAAACTTGGTACCACCGGTCGATACGCACGAAAAGCGGATCTTAACCGATTTCTACAAGCTATTCGAGTAAGGTTTTTGCGTCAACAAGTTTTTGACCACCTAAATGCTCATTTCTGTGTGTTATTATTAGAGCACTCGCAGTGAGAAGCTGGAAGATCTCCGACGATTCCTGGTGAAATGGTGCGGAGCGGCGACGGAACTCAACTACGCATTCGTTTGAACGCAAGGATTGGTTTCTTCGGTTATGCGGTCGATCAGACAAAAAACTAAATGTTTTGTTATTGATATTAGCCATATTACTCGTGTTGCGTGTTCACTTGCCATCCAGATCAATGAATTTATTTATAAACTGTTAGATCCTACGGACCGCAACCATTACTATACACGTGGACACTCAAACAGCGTTCTCCGTTAACGCTGCTGTCGACGACGTGGTAGCCAGTGGAGGAGCGATAACAAAACTTCCCTGTTGTGGGAGCTGACCTAACGGTTTTCGCTCTAACTCGTGCCACCAGTCGTCCGGCATGGTGTTTAGTAGGTCGCGCGTCACATCCTGATGCGTGCGAACATTGCGCAAAAATTTGAATCGTGTCCCGAGTTTCCGAAATATCACATAATCAACCACAATTTTCTAGAGTGAAATGCGAAACCGCTTGTAGGGTAAATAATTACGGTTTAATGCTTCTGACATTATACAAGGCAACAGCAGAAATACTTACTTCAAACAGAATCGCAATAATTCCATTGCAAAATGCTAGGAAGAGGAATGTCAGCTTCCTGTTCCATAATTCCGGTACTTGCAGCTGTAAATAAATTACAGTATTAAAAATTTGAAGATTGTTTTATCGGCGGCAGTTTTGTTGACGCTGTACCTCAAGAAGCCATTTCATTGGCTCAGTCGGCCCAAGTAGCAAAAACATGTCAAACGCAACCATTCCCAATGCCGTGAGGCAAAAAATTCCTTTGAAAAAAGTTTTAGAATCTAAAGCCTTTAAAGATCACAATGATAGTGCGCCCTAAATACAGTTTCGCATAATCGAGCAAGCAGAAATGGAACGTACGATTTTTCAGAAGAATTTTCCGGTATGGCGGTCCTTTAGCGAATGCCAACGCTAACCATACATATTGGAAGGAACTAACGGCGAAAACCGCAAAGTTCTCCTTGGAGAAAAATGGCGGTGTACCACCGCCATTAGCGTACATATTTTCATAAGATGTGCTATCTTTCTCCAAATAAGCAATGAAGAATGCGGCTAACTGGAAACCGAAAACGATGATCACTTGGGAAAAGAGGGAAAACAGTGGGACGAAGGTAATTAAACTGGTTGGCGGTGGGGTGCGCGACAGATGCGGATGAGCTTTTGAGCGGCCAAATGTTGCACTCAGGATAAGAACTTGAAAAATGTCCACGTAGGTAAACTGGAGATCTGAGAAATTCGTTGCGATCTGAAAGTGCTCGCTTAAATATCTTTTCGGGTTTACGAAACCAACACTTTACCTAAAGAAATTCTATTTTTCATGCAAATTTCCTTACCGAATATAAGACGATTACGGAGAAAAACTGCGTTAAACTGTATCCTGCCATGTATTTGAAGATCTGCAAAATAAAATGAAATCCGAGAAATTGTTCGAGAGGGGTTTGGCAATAATAATTCTTACCCCAAAAGATGTTACCAAAGCAGCCCGTCCTTCCTTAATAATTTCCGGAACACAGCCAATACTCCCTGTGCAAGCCGTGAACGGTGCGGCCGCTGCAGCTTCTGACTCCGATAACGATACGCCCGCATGTGCTGCTTTCAAGGCCTAGAAACGTCCCATAAACACGCTAAGACAACGGCAGTTATGACCTTTTGACTTACACCACAGTCGTTGGCTCCATCGCCGCACATTGCAACGAAATATCCGGCCTCCTGGAAATCCTCCACCAATCGCTCCTTTTCATTTGGTGACATTCGAGCAAAAACGGTTCCATGTGCTAACATCTGCGAAAACATGTACAGTTCCAAGTTTTCGAAATCGAAGAATCAAGGTAATGAGTAACTGCAAACTTTTTTAAGAACTTGTGGATGGTCCGATCGAATTCGGCTGAATGACTCTCCGCTAACCGCTCCGTGTATCGTTGGCAAATTGATAATTTCCGTCGGTGATGAGATTTTGTCAGCGGATCCGATGGACAACGAGAAACTCTGAACTGGTCTTTCAGCTTGTGTCCAAAAGACATTCGTTTCACCGGCCGTAATAATATGCACGTCATCCCATTTGCGAATCATTCCACAATCTCCTTAAAACCAGAAATGTTTCGTTACGCAATAAAATCATTTTTTTCGTGGAAAGCTTATTCGTACGCGCAACAGAAATGGCGGTATGCATATTGTCACCCGTGACCATGACGGTGCGAATGTTGGCGTTATGAATCTGCTCCAGTACGGATTTCGTATCAGTCTTTAGGCGGTTTTCCATCACCACAAAGCCCAGGAAGATCATCTCCTTATCTAAGTCCTCACGAAGAAGTTTTTGAATCTTGACGAGCCGCATTTTGTTTAACGGTTTCCAGGCCAGTGCGAGCACGCGGTCACCGTGACGGGTGAATGATTCCAGTTGTTCAAAATAGTTGTCCGGCACTTAAAGTAGAAAACCCAATAATTTATATACAAGCTTGAATAAAAAGAGAGGTAAGAAGTGTAAGCGAAGAAACCAGTCACACTGGTTTAATGAGCACAGAATGACACGCCCGTCGTAGCAATGTGCGGCCATTGCACTACGATAACGCCTCTGGAACGCTGCACTTTATAAATGCTTGTACACCACGGAATACTAACAGTTACCTTGGTACCGATACTACTGAGTGCAATCGTAGCCATGATGAACTGTTTATGCTCTTTAACTGTACTCGTAGTTTAAATTTGCACACAATAAATGCACTGCACTTTGCATTCTATGCAATAACGCAGGAGAAGCAACGCTTCTATTTCATTTTTTCGGACACCTGATGATTTCCAGTTATCTTTTGTAAAACAAAAGTACACTGACCAGTGTCGGGTAAGCATAATGTGATGACCTTTTCCGGTGACCCTTTCATCAAGTAAGAAAATTCTTCATCCTTAACTCGCCGGATCACGGTGCTCATCCGCTGCAAACTGGATGCGAATGGAAAATCTTTGATTATCCCGATGGTGTCCGATTCCTGTCGAAAATGATGAGGTTTGCACACTGCGCATTTCTGTTTGATCACTTTTGCTTGAGCCATACCGTATCGCATTTTGGTCCAGTTACCAAAGTGGGAGCAACAAGATCGAATCGGGCTTCTTCATTTACATCCGGCTCCATTAATGACCAGCTCAGAGAGTTAAACATAATTAAATCCACAGGGTCACCGCATGTTTGACCCTGGATGACGGTTAACGAATGGCAGGCCACCATGCAGTCCTTTATGCGGCTGCTGGGCATTTCTTTTGGATTCGTTATCGCTTCCTCAAACCTTACATTCGCAACAAAAAACTAAATTTAGCAAAATAAGTGGTTCTCACACGTCTAATATCAGCCTTCGTACGAATACTTCGTACGTTATACAACTTTCAAAATTTTATCGTGCTTACGAGGACTTTTGGCTTGGTAAGACACATTTCATATCAAGGCCGTCCTGCGTCAAAGTGCCAGTCTAGAAATTTCCAGAGCGCAGCATAGAAAAGCCAGTAAACAATAATTTTATCCGCGTCGTTTACCTTGTCGAAACAAATCAAGTTCACACTGCCACAAATGTTGATGGAACGCGGGCTGAGACAAAAGATTCGGTTCTTTTGTAGCCGCCTTTGGGCGTAAATGATGCCAACTGCGACATATAGCATTATCAAGGTTCCAGTTTCACACTGCAGTTTCGTAAAATCAGTTCAACTTGAAATCATACCAGAAAGAGCTGCAGGAAGCGCCGGTGGTACGGCGATAGTTATTACGTCCAAAGATCTACGTTCACAAAATGACATTAGTCATCATTAGATCCTCCAGATTTGTGCCAGCTGTACAAAATTGTTTGTAACAGTACGTAATACCTTATGATGATTTCACTGACTGCTTGGCCGCGCATTGCCTTAACAAATACATAAAAAAATTAAAAGGTATCTGGTCGACGCACATGTGTAAAAATGTTGTAGTTTTAGTGCCCACTGCCTACTTACTCGCAATATGGCGGAATATATTAGTCCACATAAAGCAATGGCAGCCAATACTATGATAAAGTAATACGTGTGCCGGTAGAATTTGAAATCCACCGGCTTAGGATACATGATGCTTCTGATGAGATTGCCTTTGTTCGTAGCAAACCCTAAAAAATTTATGGGGACTAAGTTTAGAGAATGTCGGTTTTGCGGTGAAATTCGCTGCCACAAACCAGTTCTTAGCACAACCGCTCGCACCGGCTCATTGGCGTAGTATCTGGTTTGAAGGACCCGCGTTCCACTGAACACCATATGGCGCTGATATTCTTTTATACCGAACGGACCACTGCAGTCAGGAATTGCCGTCTTCGTTACAGGAACACTTTCGCCTGCAGAATACCGAAAGTAAGTGCAGAAATTCTGCATATACGCTTTTACATATCTTTAGCTTCGAGCTACCTGTCAGCGCTGATTCATTGACAATGGCACTGCCGGCAATCAGGATGACATCACAGAGAACCTGACATCCCAGTGCGGGAATCTGTATGATATCCCCGGGGACGAGCTGCTCACTGCCCACCGTTTCAGTCTGTGCGCCTGGCCGGCAGACCGTAACGGTTTCTTCAGCGTGCGCCCGCTCCTGCAGCATCTGCTGCATTTTACGCAGCTGGTGGACGGTCAAGGCCAAGGAGCATAAGGTGGTAATCAATATGGCGCCCGCATAGTAATAATACCTAAAAAAATCAGATAAGCCAAATTATAGTGTCAAAAAACCCTGCATTAAAGCGAAACCAGGCGTACTTCGAAGTACTGTACGGTAGTTGCATGCTAATCAAAGCATGAAGAAAGCTCGAGCAGATCGACATAAAATATGAACAGTGTGTGGACTGACCGTTATTCATCCCACTTACCCGTATGAAAACCATAAAGATATGCTGAAGATTTGGAAGATATAAAACGGATTTAAAACCTTCAACAATACAAACTGTCGCACACAGCAGAAAGTCGTTCTTAAATGATATTTACTTCTTTGAAGAGTATCTTGATTATTGGAGAAACTTCGATGTTGATCTCGTTGCTCTGGTAAAGCAATCGCCTGCATAGTATTAAACAACGATACAATAATTTAGCCTGCGAACGACAAAGAAAGGTCTAATCTTGGTACGTGCATATTATACTGAGAAAAACCATACCTCTGTTGCACTTCTGATGAGTTCAGTGGTGAGCACGTCTGAAAGTATTCCGCTGATAAATGCTGATCCAATCCGAGCAGCCGCACGAATGCCTTGGATTCCGTATTCCAAATGTATCGAATCCTTCGGTCATCAAAGTACCTTATATCATCAACTCCTTCAAATTTGCCCTTAAATAAAAATGCAGCTGTCGGTGAAGAATTCTTCAGCATTAAAACGCAGTAAAAAGAGTAACTTTGATCAAAGCTAAATACAACGTACGTTCTCTTTAGGATATACAACGGAAGAGTCAACTGATTCGGACACCGACGGAACGGAAGGTCTCTGTTCTGTAGCTGCAGTACGCCTGAAACAAATTAATACGCTCTGCGGTTTGCAGTTTTAGGATGGAACGTAGCATCTTGGATATCAATGTTACCGAGCACGCTCCGCATCCGTACGCAAAGATTTTACTTTGCAAACAAACCATTGGTCGTAAGTGTTCTAAATTGACAGCCATTTCGTCAGGCATATATGAATCCGTTATCACAATAATTTTAATAGTATTATGAAGAGTAGAAGGTTAACGCAGTACTTTGAGCAGAACATAATCCGCATGTTCCAGAGTGCACAGAGAGTGTGTACACTGTAGCATCCAGTGTCTCATCCAGTAGAATATTAGACGCACTATTCCGCAGGTACAAATAATGGAGATCCATGTTAAGACCAGTTTCACTGGATTTCTCCGATAACCAAAAATTTCCTGTGGTAAATATGGCTCAAGTTAAGCACAAAAAATAACTCAATAGAAATTGTGCTCGAGTAGAAAATACAATCGAGTATAAAAGAAAGAAAACTCGAGTAGAAAATGCACGTACAACTTGATCCTCTTCTCCACTGTTTAATATACTCCGGCATTCTTTCGACGTTTTCCCTCCCATTGAACAAGCATTTATGTATTACGCACAGGATAAAAACCAACACATTCAAATAATAAATCACTGATAATTGTTTATTTTTTTGAGTTTGAGATCATAGCAGTGTCAGGGAGACTGTTCGATATACAGCTGCAGGCAGCTTGTACAGAAGCGTGCACGAGTAATTGATGAGTTGAGAAAGCTGAGTTACTAATAGCAAATTACAATATTATCATTTCCTTCTCTCCTATGCGCTTATCTCTTGTAATAATTCTGATAAGTATTCCGGATTCGCAAACCGATCAGGTAGAAACGACAACGATAAGCCGTCTTCGACCCAGTTGCAAACAGGTATTATGCGTCCAATCAAGACCAGTACTTATTAATAAAGCATTTGTTTCACGCCAGAATAGTTTACGTCACATGCAGGACGTGTCAACGTTCCAGTTTTCTCAAATCTCCGTGGACTAAGACTTTAGTGGGTTGGCGCATATAACAGTACGTAATCAGATTAACTACCTTTTAACCCAAGAGAAGATAGAGATTTTGGTTGTTTTTTTAATGTTTAAATTTTAACTATTAAGTAGTGTACCGGCGCTTGCAGTCATTGTTATCGTGGTGGCTATTGCCTATTAAATTTCTATTTGTCTGTAGGCTAAAACTCCATAATTACTAACATAATTTTGCTAGAATTAGATTTAATAATACGCTTTAGTGTTTTACACAAGACATTGTTTTGTTCAGCGTATCCCAATAAAAAAACCCATCATCAGTCATGTGATTGCCGGAATATTGTTTAATTAGCAAACAATAAGCTATATATACCTCGTAATTATGCAAAACACCAGAACTATTAACAGTACACCGGAATTGCGTCCTTTTAATCGGTATCGGTGTCCCTTAGATACAGTTTCCGCTTCTGGAGGATTGCTAGTCGCAACAGCGAAATGCGTCACAATTCGTTTATTGAGATCCTGTAGTGGTCTGAAATTGTCCACTATTTCCACATCCCTTTCGGACTTTTTCGCCACGACATCTACATGTTCTACAGGAGGATAGTATTCGACGGTTTCTCGTAAATGGCGGAAGATTTCCAGCTGCTCTTCCGTGACCTTTAACGGCTGCTCCATAACCGTCCAGATAACCGCTTCCGCGCACGGTGGAGTCGTTAGCGATCCGATGTAACGATAATATGACTGGTGTTGTGGCAGTAGGTCAAATAGCGTCAGTTCAGGAAGACTGATATTAATAGGTGCGCTATCTATGAAAAAACATTTACCTCCTTAAAAGTCAACAACCCTTTACGTATCTTCTGTTGCGTAATCTGTTCTGTACCTATTAAAGTTGCAGCGGCTAAAGCGTGGAATAGACGATCCAGGTGTTCATTCTTTTCGTCGCCTTCTTGAGCCAGTTCGAACATTACCGCAATCACTGCGGTGCCGATTGAGTCGGATGAACTGGTGATATCGTACGGCTGCCAGTGCTCCATTTCATCGTGACTGCGGTGTACAATGTGAAGCTGTTTCCAAAACCGATTTGTTCCAATAACAGCGATACTTTTGTTTATGGCTCAAGATATATACAGCAATTATTTGAGTCTTAAGGTATGCAATATTGTTCAATTAATATACGTACTTCTAACGGATACCGGCGTCCGTCAATAACATGCTCCGATCCCCGGTTATTGACGGCTCCCCAGTGGAAATGCATCTGCTGGAAGAAATACGGAATACTCAGACCGGCCGAGTGGATTCCGGGGGTATTTTTGAAGTTACCAGAAAACAGGACTACATGAATGGTGAAACAAACCAAATCATTAGAACCACAACAGGTGTGCATAGTTGTTGTGCAGTTTGCTTTCACTGACCGACATGTCCAGTGTTGGCAATAGTCCAAAGATCATCTACAGCCCGCGCAGCGTAATTGTAATAGCCCACTTCGGTGAGAGATCCGTCAGCTTGCGCTGTGCTGCTGTTGATGGATATGGGGGATTGTCGAGTTCCATTGCATCGCGGATACCGATCCGACCATTTTGTCGGAGGAAGTTGCTGCACCTCTACATAAAAAAAAAATTTTATTTTTCTTAACTAAATATCAGACATAAAAAAATCAACATCAGTTGAAGCAATATCATAATGCAAACGGGATGCAAACGTTTATTTTGTTGTTCCTTTAGGCTCCGTAATCTAAATATGGATGCTTAACATACTTATTAGCCTTCTACAAAGTGCTGAATAATTAAATACTATAATAATATCATCTTTGTGCAATTGAAACACGATAATTACAGTGGTCAAATAAGACTAATACATATTCGTTAACTTAACATCATATTGTAGTACCTACCATTAATATCGCGACTAGCGTATCCCCAGTCTGGAAGAAATACTGCCGAATCCATCTGAAATATGATAAGAAACACCACAACAGCCAGACAAAACGACGCATGATAATATCCCAATCTATTTTTTCTTAACATATCGGTACAAATTGCACCAGATATAATTAAACACAATTGGCGCAGCATTATTATCCAGACCAGATCAACCAGACTACACGCTAACTCTGCTCTCGGAAAACTCGTCACGGAAAACCATAAGTAGTAAAGCACTAGATACGAGTATATTCTTACTGGAAAACGTGATCACATCCAAAAAAGTGTCTTGCGGATATTTCATGCGTTCTTCAAGTGGCTGATGTAATGGAAACTTACTTGTGTAAATATATAACCTAGGCCTGCCAATTCTGGACCGTCCTTGACCCGGCTTCGCGTTTTCCCTGCAACAGCATAAAAACATGCTGTGGTGGCTTTTGTAGGTTGGTCGGTAACCTTACAGTGCGATGCCATAATTGTGGTATACTTGTAGGTTTATACGAGTGCATATAATACATACTATACGAGTACATATAATACATATTATACGAGTACGGAGTACATATAATACATAATATTATACGTACGTAAGTACATATAATTTACTCGGTAGTATTTCTGCAAGCGCGTTACAAGCGCAATGGATGCATGCAGATTCAGAACCTCCATTAATAACTCATTGGCTAAGACAAAAACATTGTCACCCCTTCTCCCTAAGGAGACGACTTATATAATTAATATCAATCTCAAGATCTTTCAGCTCCGGGCGAATTCCGCCATATCCAGATCAGAGCTGCACCGTGGACGACCCGTTTTGTTTAATTAACAGGACCGTGCAGTGTGCAACATTCACCGGCAACAAATCATAGAGTTCTACTTTCCAATACACAATTACAATGTCTTTCGCTAATAACTCTTCCGGCGTTTATGAAACACCTAAATGGACATACGTGTCCATTGTCTCCTTGATAATTACCATTCTGTCGGGAGTTTTCAACTTCCTCGTTTTAGCGTTAGTCATCCGTAAAAAGCGCTTACGAACATCCTTTAACATCTACATCATCAGTCTTTTAACGGCCAATATGATGTTCACTGTTATCGGCAACACCCTGGATGTGTATAACGACCTGTGGTCGTCATGGGGGTTGGGTTTCCATGTGTGTACGCTGTATATGTACGCCATCTGGACACTGACCAGCTGCCAGATTTTTATGCATTTCGTAATCAGCACCAACAGGTTTTGCGCCGCGGCCTTTCCCATTAAATACCGGCATAAGCATACCTATCTCATGGCGATTTATTTGTCGCTTGGTGCTTGGATAGCTGCACATCTTATAACCCTTCCAGGTAAAAATGATACGATAATATAAATGTCAAAAATTGTAGAAAGGTTCACAAAATCTGAAATATTTGAAACGTACCAATAATATCAGTAACCGGAAATTATGACGATGATGATTAGAAAAGAACCAGAAAGCTTCGAGACAGTTTATTAAGCACGTATACTATTATCCTGTCAATTTTAGGCATAATTATCGATGCGGAAAAGTATCGGAAACGGGACGTATCAAAAGGCTGTCACATCGATGTGACAATCAATAGCGGTCAGCAGCACTGGATGATCTGCGTTCAGCTCTCCTCCTGTGTCGTCATTGCCTGCATTATGCTTATGTATAGCTTTATTATGTACGCCCAAAAACTACACCGTCAAAAGGTCTTTCCAAAAAACCGTGCTGCCAGCATTCCCAATGAAGCATTTACATCGGGTGCGACCGCCACCAAGACGCTGCGAGCCCATGCGGCCACCCTGCTGACCGTGATAACTGCCAGTCTAGTGGTATTCTGGAGCCCCGCCACTCTGTATTATGTCATTGTCCCGCTGACGGACGGGATATGGGATACGAACATTGTAGCTGTAACAAATATGATGTTCAATTTTCAAACGGTCATGGATCCGATTATTATGGCGCTGGCGGTGTCCGATATTCGCCAGCACATTTGGAAAGTGGTACACCGCTTTACAAAGGCCACGGGAAATACCGAATAAACAGAGCAGTCGCGCTGTTTTCGCTGCTGAAAATCTGATCTCTGTTTGTGCGTCCGCTTTTTAGATGTGCTGAAATTAACGGAAATCCAGGCGTTAAATTGTAAGGCTGCGTTTTTCTGACCAAGCAGATTGTTGTCATTTTGCTGTTCGAGTTTTCGGTAAGACCATGCAAAACAAGAAACTCTTGTAGAATTGTTGTTTATTACCGAGAATCTGTCCCATAGGAGAAAGGGCCTCAAGACCTCCTACACGTTCATAAGCAAAGCGCTGGGCTGCATTCGAACAATGCGTTTTCGTAATCGCGTGCTTGGGGCCAGTTGCCTTTATCACGCCATCCTATGAAAATTTTGATTACGCTTTTATAAGGGCAAACTCCTTGCCCTGAAGGCAGTCACTGATCGGTCCTTTGCCTCTCAGCTGTTACGGTAGAACATGCCCAAAATACTATTTTAAAATGCTGTTGTTTTTGACACTGGATGGTTTGTTTATTCATGATGCGATGACCTTGCTTCGGTGCTCGTCGACGGCGGCTACAGCGATGACTTGCGGGCGGCACACACGCAAACAAAAACATCCCAACCAGCATAACACCGTGAACACACTTACCAAAAGTATTACTTTGTAAGACCAGAAGTGATTCAAGTGTTCTGTGTACACGTGTTCAACACCCAGGCGATTAATTCACTTGCGGTGGCCGGCTACTACGGGTAGCTAGTGAACCTTTAGCAGTTTAACTTATTAAACGCTGCAATTACGTACTGGTCGCTAATATAGTCTCATCCAGAAATCTACGTGTTATTTTAAAGCACTATATATAGCGGCATTAGATATAGCGGCATTATTTACTCTGTTGATTTTGCAGTTATTGTGTATAATATCCAAAAGCTGACATTTGGCACATAAGACAAAAATTGTCTCCAGTAAGGCGGTATCAAAAAATTTAATGTCAAAGTATCAAAAATTGCCTCCAGTAAGCCGCTATCAAACGCACATAATACGTTCCATGGAAGTTTAAAGTAAAGTTTACTATTCAAGAAATGCCACTACCTAATCCGTAGAAACCGAAAAAGAGCCGTGTCATTTTGAAACTGTTAGTTTCTAAGAGCCCAAGCTGCAACTGGCTTGCTCCAATACTTCTGATCAAGTTACAGCGAATGATCGCGTCATTGTCAGCTGTGGTTCATCGAATTCAGCGCCCGCAAAATTTTTTCAACCTTGAGTTTGTGAGGCACGAGATGCTGTCACCTGCAGACTAAAAACAGTAATATTTGCAACATTGTCTTTATAAAATGATTTTTAAGCTGCCACCTTCGTAGATTTAAATTTACTTGGGGCAGATACCAAAAACATCGAAACCAAACACATCAAATTTATGTTTGTAGAGTATCAGTCCAGTACAACGATGGACCGTATACAGTCACAGTTGTAACTTACGTTTTGTTCTTTCTCTTCTGCCTCCGGAAATCCAACCCTTTTATCAGAGCATCTAAAGGTGACTACCAATCGCATGGGTACGGTCAATCCACAGAAGCCCATAGCTTGTCGATCGGCTTTAGTAAAAGACAAGGTGCAGGTGCTATTGTTAAAGCAGATACTAAATAAATCCGCCATCCCTTCCGGTGCCCGGAGTAAGTTGGAACTGGGTTGGCAGAATGCGGGATTAATGCCGCATGTTCCCTTGGATGTATCATATTTGTAGCTTTCCATAAATAAAGCGGATCTGAGCTCCATAAAAGGCTGTGCAGCGTTAGAACATTCAAGGGTCACTGGTTCATCCTCCAGAACTTCTACGGTGCGCACCCGATTGCCGGATAACGGTTTTACGGTATGGGAGACGCTGCCACAGCCGATAAGCAGGCATGTCTGCAAAGGGTTGGGTCAAGTATCAACAACTAAAACAATTTACAACATCCACTATCCATCGATCGATAAGTGTATTATTTCCGACATTTATGTGTAGTAGGTAATAAATGTAGTCTAAAATATACAGCGGTAGAATGTAATCTAGTTGCTCCAGTAGATTCGTACAATGAGAAGACCCAAAAAATGGTCACTCCAGCTTAAGAATTTTACTAAAAAATGATGATAGTCTTATGAGCTTCGAAATTCTCACGACAAATTGCCTACTGTAGCTGCCACCCGTAACAGGACCGATCCCTTGCTAATAATTTTGCCCATTTGGCAGTTGAACAGCAAACAAGATACACGAATCCAAAACGCGCGAATCCAGAGGGTGGATGTACAAAGTATAGTATAACTGTGATCAAAGCTTCAGTTACGGCGGACAGCTTTATAAATGTATTAAAGCAATATTTGCCCGTACAACCGTAAGTAATCAAATTAATATGGGCGTCCCAGAACAAGTGCAATTTTGTTGACGTCAACTGGACAGCTGCCATACCCTTGTATATAATTGCTTCACTTGCTTGCGTAGTAGTTGTTAGTTGTTAATTTGTTACTATGCTCATTACCGCATTGCTTCTGTACAGCTCTTCAGAATTTGTATTATCTATTATCCTGTTTTCCGTAAATACAGTAATTCTGCAGTTTAATTTGCAGTATGATGCCAGTGTGTCTCTGCTGCCACGCGGAAGCAGTAACACACGGAAGTAAAACACAGTAAAACTCGCTTTAATATCAGGATGGTGCTGCCGTATTCATTTTGTTATTTTGTGACCTACTCAATAACTGTACCTGGTTAGTTATAGATTTGTGATGCGGACAGGGAAGTACATAACTGCATAGAATGCAATTCTGCGGAGGTTGTTATCATGAAGCCCTCGCACATGGGGGAAATAAACATTCGCTTGCGTACGTAACGTTTTACTGGAGAGTTATAAACTTTGTACCGCACATTATACACTGCATACTCAAGGTGTAAAGACTCGCTAGCGCCGCCTCTAGACCAAAAGAATAACTTTTTGACCCGACAATGAGCGACTGCCGCGTTCGCCTTGGACTTCTACAAGTGGATTCACGTGCGTCCCTGCCTATCTGCAAAACCGTAGTGCATATATGCACTACGGCAAAACCTTCTCGTTTTTCGAAGGCTAACTATTGATTCCTGGAGATGGATAACGTAAGATTGCAATCATTGCTGAGCAAGTATGTACACTTGAATTTTGTGCTAATCATATTACAAAGCATTTTTTATCAACAGAAATCATCGGTTACGTGTATCAGATAAAGAAGTCGCAAGCATATTATACCAAAACACTGAACAATATGCTCATAATCATATATGAAAACGCGCACCGAATTTTGGCCCTCGCCAGAGTATTTTCATAGTGAAAATTCCCTTGTGAGAGGTTTTTTGCAGCTCTTTTAATTAGCTCCCAGATAATAAAATGTACTTCTCTGGTATAGTAGTAATACTTTTCGCCACGGTTAACTTTGGCTCAGCATTAGTACAAGTGCCAATTTGGAGATGTGATGCCAGTATATTTATGCCGTGCACCATGCCGGTTATGATGTTTATGATGGGTCCAGAAGGTCAAAAGCTTCCGCAGCAAGACGGTCTCAACATTACCGAAAGCCAGTTCAACAGCATTTGCAGGTACTGTATTGCAGCAATGAAGCATGGTAATAATATTATCATGTTACTACTGTATGTCGAGGGCGCAGTGCGCATGCAATCTTGCGTAAAGAATAACAGCAGATCAACGTACGTATGTATTACACCTCTTTGGGTGATTCAAAGAGGAGCCAATTGCCGACATTAAATTTTAATTTTAAAGACATCAAAACAAATTTTGTCAAAAACTTTAGAGTTATCAAGCCCACCGTGGACTGTATAAAACAACAGCTGAGCAGTTGTATTCCGGCCAGTATCACGGACGTGCATCAAGCCTTCAACGGTGTGTCCCAGCTTGCAGGAGCATGCGAGCGCCCCGGAGCATACAACAAATTTAAGACCCTCGCAGAATGTGGGAAAACCATTAACCAAACTGCCAGCACCGAAACGGCACTGCGCTGCCTGGAAGGACCAGATTCTTTTCTGGAGTTTGGGCCGGCAAGCGCTTTCAACGCCAGTGAACGGGAGCGCATAGAGACAACTGAGTGGACCAACGGAAATTTTATGAAAAACTTGTGCTGGTAAGGGACCGAAATCCATAGCAGATCCACTTCCACTCTAATTGCAGCTTAACTTTTGCGAACGTTCCCGTCTTCGAAATGTGTTTACAGACTAGATAAGTACTAAAAGACCGATGCTGGTAGACGTACTGGCGTTTATAGCTACGACAAACAAACGTTTATATGAGGAGTAAGTGACCTTTCCGTAAATCGGTTACGAGCGGCTATTTTAAATTGTAGTGAAATCCAACGACAGAAAAAATGTATGGGCACAACCGTTGCTGATTTATGCAAACCGGAAGCCAAGCAGCTCGCCGATAGCCTCTTAGCAGAAGTCTTGCAGACCTTTGCATGCACCGGAGCACAAGTGGAAAACTGTCCCACTAGAACCATGCCTGCTGGGATGGACCGCAGCTCGTTTGGTCAAAGTTTCGGGCAAATGTTTGCTGGAGCAGGAATGGGTTTCCCCGGCGGTAGCGCTCCCGGTCAGGAAGAAATGGGATAAATAAGTGCTCAGATTATAAGAGGACTGTAAAGGCTTATTCATTACAAAGGAAACATTGTTAAGCAGCTGCAGTATTAAACAATGTGTCAGCGACTGGCGCAAATGTTGTTAATTTCATGGTTTCCAGTAGATTACTTAGGCATTACTTACTTAGGCTGTAGATTACGTACTTAGGCATCGTTCTCAAGTCTTGTTTATTAGAACGCCGAAAATTCCACCTCGTTTTAAAGTCGAAACACATGTGTTATGATTGCGAGTAAGCTCAAACAAATCGTTACATGTTTTTGGCATTAGCGAACTTAAAAGTTTATACCTGTAAACAGAAGCTACCTGACGCACGATTGTACAGATACGCAGACGAATAGACGATTAGACGCGGCCATCAAAACAACACTACAAAGCATTATTTATTCACCACTTTATATAGCAATACAATTATACAGGTGGGTCGCACTATTCAGCAACTAGTCCACTGAAAAGGTCATACCTAATTTTGTTCTGAATTTTTATGCGCTTTTGATAAGTTGTTTCTATGTATTTGCTGATGACCTTGGGTTGTTCAGTCCTTTCAGACTGACGTAGAATTACTGCAGAGAGATTCGTTCTCTGAGTCCAGTACACAAATTTTCCGTTGCACTAGTATGTACACAGAACTGACAGAAGCATGAGGAAATTATTGTTTTGTAAACATTTTCCTGTTCCACCAGTAGCGAAACGAACGTAGACTTAATGGATCGTATTGTATACGGAATTTAACAATTAGCGCCTCGGGTCCGGGGTTTATATTTTTTCAATATACGTATGGGTCCAACAGCAGCAGCAAATTCCCGCGCTGCTGATTTTGCTGCTGCTGTTTGCGCACTTTCGAGTATTTTACGTTTATTTATCGCGCCTCACCGAGTCACCGCTATAATGACAGAATTTCAAAACAACAGTTGCATTGGTAATTTCGTGATTTGCAATGGAATGGTAACCGCCATAATCGTTGCTTCGCGCGGCATAAGTACTCTATGTACGAAGTACTGCACCACGTAAAAATGCATATGGGCGCGCGTTAAGCGTCCGGCAACAACAAGGCCACAATGCCGGACAGTTTACAGGACGCATTACCTGTGTCGCCTATGTTGTAGAGCTTTGCTTTTTGCTATTTTGATGTCTATCGCATCAACAAACAAAACCTTTTGCGAATGGGCGCCGTTTAAAAAGTGTCAGAATAATCGCGTGTTCGTGTTGCTGGTGCTACGGGCCTCCGAATAAAGGCTACGATGGCTTCCCGTCGCACGGCTCCCAACCGCCCCAGGGCGGCGTGGCGGTGTAAATCAGAAATTCATGACCACTCTGACTCAACACAGTCTACTCTCGCCTCTGATTTATTCTGCGGCTTCTGTCATAACATTCAAGAACGGCTTTACAGTTTACTGTCGCAGTTGGCCAATTGATAAACCTGAACTATACATTTCTGACTCATTTACTCATTTCTGACTCCTCACTTCTGTCTTTAGGGTAATCTTGTTCACTTTTGTTGTGCTGGGCCTTCGCTGAGTGATTCCAGGTATCGTCGAGGATGCCAAACAATGGGACTGTTGATGAGATTGGGCACACTGGCTATCGTTCTCAACAAGATGAGAGGGCCATGCGTGTTGGGACGCATATCTTGGATCTGCGTCGGGAATGGCAGAACCTGCGCGCCTCGGGAATGCTGTGCGATGTGGAGCTGCGAGGTTCGGAAGCACACTCTACCGGGATTGCGTGCCATCGCAGCGTCCTCAGTGTGTACAGCGGGTATTTCCGCACCATGTTCCAGTCGGGAATGAAGGAATCCAAACAGGAAGTTGTGCAGCTGCACAACATCTCCCACGCTATTCTATTCCAGTGAGTCTTCGGTTTTCGCTAGCGATTTGTTTTGTGAAATGCTTTTAGTTATGGCGATAGCTGCCACAACACAAAACGTTGATAAACTCGCAGGCTTACAGCTGCTGAGTGTTTGAATGTTGCTTTCGTCTGAGATTTTCCTGGTTTTTGTCACGACTCACGTAACGATTGATATATGGTGGAAGATCCACATGCTGTGAATTTTTAACACGATGGAAGTTTCGTTGTGTAGGTTGATCGACTATTGCTACATGACGGACATTATCGTCACCGACAGCAACGTGCAGTGCGTACTGATTGCGGCTTCGTTCCTCGACATTCCCGTTGTTGTGGACGCCTGTTGGAAATTCATGGAAGACAACATGGACGTCAAGAACTGCCTGATGCTGTACTGTTTTGCGGATTCCGATGCGCACAAGAATTCGGCGCTAGCCGACAAGGCCAGGGCTTTGACTCTCAAACATTTCGCACTGATCTCGCAAGGACCAGAATTCTTAGAAATGCCAAAGAATATCGTAGGCTGTACAGGGCTGTAAACTAAATTTCGTCCTTAATAATATTGTTGTTAAGTTTTGGAAATTAGAATACATATTATTATCATATTATTACTCTGTATATGACAATACAAGTCATACAAGCTTCAGCTCTTATTGAACCAATCTGCTCGTCTTCTTATCATCATCCCAACTTCTGCTCATCGTATTAAGCTTAGACACCATTAAAAAAAAGGCATACAGGTCTAATTATATGAGATTCCTTATTAATTGGCAGGTTATCGATGTGGTTCGCTCCGATGACTTGTGCGTGGCGCACGAAGACGATGTCCTGCTCACCATTACTCGATGGCTGCAGCACGATTTCGAGAAGCGACGTTGGGAGTTTTGGGAGGTATTGCAGCAGATCCGACAGGCGTACCTCAGTCCACAATGCAGTGACGATTTTCTGCTGGCGTGCGTTAACGGTTTCAAAGATTATCCTGGTGCCGAAGAAGCTCGGTCTTCGTCCGAACACCTGAAGCTCTTGCCGGGATACAGCAGCGGGGGATCCTCCTCCCGTCACACTGCAAGAAAATCTTATAGTAAGGTGGCAGTTCTGCCGCTTCTGGTTGAATCCATGCATACCGATTACCGTCCCCTATCCGGAGATAATTATAGACATTCAGGTATATACTTAACCTTGCGTTGTAGGTTTCGAAAAGATCATCGTATGTGTCGGCGGTAATAGTCCGGAAGGTGGTCGGCGGGACAGCGTAGACTGTTTCAATCCACGAACTTCGAAATGGGGCACTTTCTCGAAACTTCCGTATTGCGTTAGCGGAGGTGGTTTGGCGGTTATTAAAAGCGATTTGTTCTTCTGTGGGGGAATCATCGGACGTCACGGCATACCGGTGACGCCGCGGACGATGCACTATAACAGCGCTCGTGCAGCTTGGAATGATGTGGCGCCGATGCAAATTGGGCGATATAATGCTGGTGTTGCGACTGTTGGCGGCCACATATACGTTGTGGGTGGTTATAGTTCGGATTACCAAACGTTAGCCACAGTGGAGCGCTACAGTGTAGCCAGCAACGTGTGGACATACGTGGCATCCATACCGATGCCTTTGACGAAATGTACCGTGGTCAGTTTCGATAGCCAGCTGTATACTTTCGGAGGTCATACGTCGGATGATTATAATGGAGTCGATTATGCATTCTGTTACGATCCGAAAAGGGATGTATGGAGTGAACTGCCCAGGATGCCGACTGCACGGTACTGCGCTTCAGCCTGCGTCGGATCCGACGGATTGATTTATGTCATCGGTACTGCATGATCTGTACTGTGTCTAAAATTTCAAAATATTATGTATGTATGGAATAATATGTCGACTGCTTCATTTGCTTGTTAGGAGGATGTGGCTCTGCGAACCGTTTGAGTTGCACTGAGGCTTTTAATCCGAAGACCAGGCAATGGACAAAGCAATGTCAGTTATTACATGTGTGCTTGCGAATTTTGTAATGACGGTTATGGATGGAGCGCAGTTTGCACAGATGGTTTTTTGTTTCCGTAGGTGACATGAGTCGTCCAGTATATTCCGTTGGGGTTTGCTGCGTAGACGACAAAATTTATGCATTGGGCGGCGATAGCGAAGCTAATAGTAAAAAATCGATTGAAGTTTACGATGTAACTTCGGACACATGGACGATCAGCGACAGCCAGTTGCCACATGAAAATTGGGCGTTTGGCTGTGGTGTTGTCGAAATCGACAAGCAGCGCAGCTGGGAGTGACCCATTGTTGTTGTATTATTATGTTGTATATTACATATTGTTGTTGATATGCTCAATAGTGGGAGATTTCAAATGGCCCACTACTGAGCATGACTGGCGTTGATCAAAAGTCTGTGGTCTTTGTTTAATAAGTTGCGGAGGAGAAATGCGATTTTCATAATGCTTGTCTTGGTTTGAAACATTGTTTGTCTTGGTTTTTGTGCACAGTCAGTTCTTGATCCTTGTGCTCATGCTGTTTTTGTCAGCTATGTGTATGACTGTTACTACCGTCTGTGTTCAATGAGCCGCCTTAATATCGATGAAAATATGGGAAGGTTGTCTGCTTGCGTGAGCGGCACTATATACCTGACAGAGGCTCTGAAACTAATGCGAACACAATTTTCGGGAAGAGAAACATTAGGTTTGTGTCATTCTAGCAGTCCAGTCACTTCCCCTTTTTTAGTTCAAAAATGTTAATAAATGATGCGGGAAATACAGTAGGAGCACATAAATTCCCTAATTCATTAGAACACAGCAGCAGTCTGCAGTACAGGAACGGAAATATTGTTTATGCCTAGGCCTCTGATTTTACTAGTCAATTAACTCAGTAACCACTATTCCGTCCGGTTGGTGGCCGAAAACGTCGACTTTCGACGGAGAACATCGAAAGGTCACCACTAATCGCATAGGATCTTGCATGCCACATCCCGCCGCCTTCCGTTGGTTTGTAGTAAATGATAAAGCGCATGTTCTGTTGTTCAAACAGCCAAAGAATGATGGTGTCGTTGCTGTATTGCTGCGAAAAAACACTAGATCGATATCCGGTTGGCAGAAAGCCGGGCTCAGCTGACACTGTCCTTTGGATTTGTCATATTTGTAACCCTCCATAAATTGCGCCGATTTAAGATCCATAAAAGGCTGAGCGTCATTTGGACATTCTAAGGTCACCGTGTCATTCTCAGGGACTTCTACCGTGCGTAAACGATTTTCTGACAGCGGCTTGACGGTTTTGGTGACACTGTAGACGCAGGAACTCATGCACACCTGGAAACAGATCTACTATACGAGAGAAGCTTATTACTGTAATTTTTGATTTCGTAATGTCGGTTTTTGAAATATCTGTAGTGGAACCGTAAAATATATGCCCCGGGATGCAGATACTGCGAAAAATTAGTCGAATAGTTTGTACTTTTTATGATATTAAAGAAAAGTCGAAGTCAACTCCGGAAAACGCTTACCACAGCTGCAACCAGAATGCATAGTCTGTTACGTGCCATTGGGCAATACTGGCGTGAATAAGAAATACGAATAAAAGGATGAGAAAAAACTGCACCAGAATGACTGCATGCCAAGCGCGCTATGTACTACTGTATTTATACTTATTATGTGTAGTTTCCACAATTTTTTACACTTCCTTAAACAAAACCGGATTTTAAAATTAAAACGAATGTTTAGCCCATAAGTAGTACTTGTATATAATTATTACGCTCTGGTGAACAGGATTTCTTGATTATCCAGTTCCGAAGCGATAAAAGTAAATACTTTCAGCAAACTGCTACAGCGTTATTTAAAATCATTTTTACGGGTAATTACTCGTATTAGTTTTACTTGACTGCTGCTGACGTTTTAATGGTATGCACAAAAGATACATATTATCGAAAAGAGTGAATGTTAAAACTTTATTATGCGGTTAGTTACAGTAGTTAAATGGTTTATACTTTGCTTATACTTTCTATAATCAAGAAAGCGTGCGTTCAATAATACAGGTCGATCGCACCAAGTGTGGGCAGTTGAGTAAAATAATTTAAAAAATAATTGTGTAACCAGTTTTGTTGTTTACTTCCATCTTAATTAGTGCAGCTTTTTACTGCGAATCCAGCGATGTCGAAACTGAAATCCGTTGATGCGCCCGGAACGAGTAGGGCGGGGCTTAATAGGAGAGGGTAGGGGCCAGTTTTTTAATGATTATAACAGCCCCTCTCAAAAATTCAGTATTTGATGTTTTTCTGTGAACCTTTTTGTAAGCCATTGAGTGGCTTCAAAAACATTCGTTTTAAAGGGTTAGCAAAAGATGCTTTCGCGATTAGTGCCAGTGGTGAGCTTTAATTAAGAAGTAGCTCCCATAGACTTGTATGTTAAAAGGTACCATCCGGAGGATGTGGTTGCCTAGAGCACGGATTGCGTTTGGCCAGGCGTTTGCGATTTAAAGGAAGTTTGAAAAGGACCTTTAGAAAACCGGATTATTGTTTGGTAGTTCTCACCTATCCAGAATTTTTAAAAAGTTATAGACTGAGCATGGATATTTCTTAATAAGCAGTGCGTTTTTTTGGAAAAAATGAAAGTAAAATTTCGGCCACCGTTCCCTGCATATTAACTTCTACCGCAGAAATACGATTAAAAAAGTTGCTATAGACCATGAACTATCATATAAAAATAACAAAAAGATTTTCGGGTTCAATGGTAGCAAAAGGGAATTTTTTATTACTGCCCATACTTGGTGCGATCGACCTGTACATGCGGCCTAAAGTTCAAAAACGATTATTATGAAAAATAATCTACAAAAGCTGCAGCGCACATAAAGTCCGGTATGAATTATTTTGTCAATTATATCACAAGCGTATAATAAAAAAAGCGTCTTTACCAAATATTAAAGATCCACGACGGCAACAAAGCGCGCTTTAACTATGCTCTCCGCTCAGTCCTCTTTAGAAATTATAACATACTGTAGTTGTCTTGAGTTAATTATAAACCTGATTTTCAGGTTGATGCAAAATTAGTGGTTATCCCATAATTATTAAGATACGAGTATTTCGAAGTTTATGTAGTTATTATGCTCCATTATAATTATACAGTCATTATACAACATTTTAATGTTTACCCACGAGACAAACTGTATGAATCAGTAATCCCGCGATCATATTCTGATATGACGCCTTTTTACGCATAATTGGTGGTTTACAATACAGCTTGCACAGCTGGTAATACGAATAATATCGAGCCGATAATACAGCAACTAGAAGCATAGAATACGCACATGGATCACATGCTGATACGATATACACTATGTATTACAGTAATAATCGCATATTGAAGGAAGATCTTTAATGCTCAAATTCGTTAATTATTTTTTTAATAATAATTGTTAGCGGGCCAGTTAGCCATTATCACGTATTATACCGTAGGACCATGAATTCGTTCAGCAAGTAAAGCACCACAATTCAGCTGGACTGCCAGTGCCGACCGAGTACGTACTTAAATTATTGGTAAAGCATGCCCAGTGGCGTTACGGAATCCTCCTCACAGTACTGCTCTATAGTGACCAACCCGGTCCAACCGTACAGTACGGGATCCAAATTTTGTCTGCACGTATTTACATGTGATAAAAATAAAAAAAGACAAGAATAACCTATGTACTATTCTGCTAGTTAAAGGAATGTTTTCCATTTATTTATTTGTATGTTATGATTGCATTTATGTATTAAATCATGCATGTTTTCGTTATGCGTGTAAATTCTTTGTAAAAGGAGAAAAAAAGCAATTCGTACATTCATATGTTATTAATTGGTGACAATTTTATCAAGCGGCCAGCAATGGCCGACATCAGTAATAGCTGAATTCAGACATGAATAACCAAATAATTCTGACGAAGCACGCTGGCAGCAAGACGAACATATGAAATTCGATATTAACCAACAATGCTGATATGTCCTAAAAGATTAGGGATGGCCCTTGTTGTCTGCGAAGAGAAAATGTAATTTGTTCAATGTACATTCTGATGGCAAAAGCACAGCGCGCTGCACGAATTCGCCTGCCGGTCATGCATCTTCACCTACATCAGATCTTCCGCGTGATTAATAACATTGGAAATTTTCTGCAATAACTGTATACCGTACTACTGTACCACTGACCTCGACCGACACGTTGGCGACATCGTATTGCCGACTGTTAACGCTTATTCTGTGTAGACAGTTTTTTATATACTATACAGGCGCACAATTAAATTAATATGGTTTTACGGAATTTGAAATATGTATTACTGGGCGTGTTATTTTGCGCCGGTGGGATTCATTCTTTGGGGAAGAATGACGACGCGCAAAAGAAAATCGTAATTGACCCCCACCACATTAAAGTGGTGGTGGTGGGAGCGGGAATGGCTGGATTATCCGCCGCGCAGCGCTTACTGGAGAAGAAATTCGATGTAACGGTTCTGGAAGGCGGCGAGGCGATCGGAGGACGTATACATTCCGTGCACCTGCCACCGGTATCCCAAGGTAGACAATATATGTAAACGTAGAATAACGGCACAGTAGTGAAAAAAAGTCGCAGAATGGCACCAAATTAATAGAGAAAATTTATTGCATAAACGAGAAAGAATCCTTTCGGGTACATTGTATACTTTTATGCATCCGGTTAATTCTTTTAAATAAATTCGACATACGCAGTGTTGCAGATTTTCATAGATCTATTCCTCATGACATTTTAATATTAGCCAAAACTGCTAATGTGATGTAAATATTACAAAATTCAAAATACTTTGCACGTAGATTTCAAGCACTTAAAGATAAGCCACGAATCAAGTGTGGGTTATTATTTGCAAAAATTATTTCGCATTGTTTTTGCTTAATTTATTAAAACCGTTTTACAAACGACCAGCTTAATGATCCACTGTTTTGCAGCTATATATTGTACATAAAAACTTGATCTGAAACTTGTTGGCGATTACAACTTAGCGAGCAAAAGTGCAATGAATATTAAAATAGTCATGTTAAATGCAATTTTTGCATGGATAGTAATCATAGTATCGTACTCTCAGCTCTGCTGAAAAAGATCCCGTCTAAAGGGAATAGTCACTTGATTTTTAATGGAAAATTAAATTACAGTTTATTGTCATAACCTGATAAATTATAATGATGGCTGCTTTAAGCTAGTCATTGGTTAATATCGATATTGATTCAAGGTTTCGTGGAAGAGGGCGCCCAAATTGTCTATGGTCATGGCGAGTTGCCGACGTTGCTCCGCAAAGAAGGCTGGCTAAAATCCGTGGGGGAATTACGGGAGGTGTTCCTCACACGCCGAGAAGGCCAGGTATTCCGTGCTTTTTTTAAAACGTCTTTAGATGTTATCATGGTCATCGGTCACAGAAAGGCACGATATAATATAAAAGCAAGATATAAAACTTCCGTGCGATCTATTTGGAGGAACATCCCTGTGGCTTATTTTAATCCCTTGGGCTTATTTTAATTTATTACATGTCAGACAATGGGCAATTTAAACAACAGTTTTTTTTACAGAAAATTATTTTGTAAATTTACAAAACTTAACATTAGAAAAAGTTTATATTTTAGTTGGTGTTTGATTCTGCGGAATATCAAACGATGAACGAAGTGGACTATATGGTGCGCAATCTGTTCGAACCGTTTGAAAGCGACGAATATCCTGAGGATGAGCGAAAACTGCGCAGTGTCGGAGCCCATATGGATTTGATGCTGATGCAGTTACTTATCGGCGAAGAATTGGAAGGTCCCGATAAGGATTTCGCACTCGCTGCATACGATTCAAATATGCGGTAAGGTATTAATGAATAAATCTGTAGATAATAGTATATACTTAATCTGCAAAATTGTTAGTGATCGAAATTAGCATCGAAATCATTAAATTTTGCCCGCTGCTTCTAACGTAATAAAAATGAAAATATCTATAGATACGAGGTAATTAATAGTACTTAATCAATAAAATTGGATATTAATTGCAGTTAGCTTCGAAATCATTAAATTAAGCCGGCTATTTCTAAAATGATAAAATGCATTGTGAACAACGACAGTTATGCATTGCAATGATAAAATGCATTGTGAACAACGTGAACAACAGTTATTGTTTATGTTTTAATATAGAGGTCAGCGCATGATTGTTGGCGCCGACAGCTTGTATGACGTGGCAGCCGATGAATACGTTGCCCTGAAGCTGGGATCCATGGAGGCGTCGGAACTGAACGTACCCTGGTCGAAAGTGGTGGAACTCTTCTCTAAGAACATTTCCCAGTACATCCAGACCAACAAACTAGTCAAACAGATTGAATTCAAAGCGAAAAAGGATATCGAATATCCAGTAACGGTAAAGTTGGCCGACGGGACCAAAATTAAGGCGCACCACGTCATCTTTACCGGCTCGTTGGGAGTACTGAAAGCCAGTCACGCTACACTGTTTTCCCCCAATTTGTCCAAACAAAAGCAAAAGGCGCTGGCGTTGATGGGATTTGCCAAACAGGAGAAGCTGTTGATTGTGTACGAGGAGGCTTTCTGGGATAAATTGGGCATCGATGAACCACATACGTTGCGATTGTTCTGGGATGATGACCTGAAACCGGACCAGGAGAGACGATATGTAAGGATAAAATAATGAACACAAAGTTTTGTTTCAAAACCTGTAAGAAAATGTGGTCTAATATTAATTCCAAGCTTAAGAATTGTACAAAAGTCACATTTATGCCATGCATTTCAAAAATGTGCAGAGCTTGAAAGGTCACACAATATGTACTTGTACAACGACAGCGTTCACTTTAATATAAAATCAATCATATATTTTTTGCATACGGTTACTTTTAACGGGCATACATATAAAGATAATGCAATACCAAATGCTGCAAATTTTACAAATTTTCCAGGACGACAAGCCTTGGTATAGGACAATCGATGGCTTCAACACACTGTCCACAGCTCCCACCACGTTGGAAGCCATTATTGTAGGAAAGGCGGTTGATCAAGTAGCCGAGTTGAGCGATGAACAACTGGCCGACGATATTACGGATGTGCTCAAGCGATTCTTGAAGCGGGCGGAATTGCCACGCCCGAAATTCATCATGCGGTATGTTTAACAACAGGAATTACCAAAAGCTTGAGATTTTTTTTTGTTATTATAGCTCGTTTAAGTCGATTGAGAAACGATTTTTGTTTTTAGCACATCCTATACAAAGAATCCGCTCTTTTTGGGAGCCAAGACCTATTACTCCTTTGCCGCTAAAGAAGAGGGTTACGACTTCCGCAATCTTTCCAAGCCAACCTGGCAGTATCAGCATCAAGGAATTAAGGTGAGCTTCACGCCGCATAGCAAACACACACTGCAATAAATAACTGTTGTAATTTGCAGGTGCCGGCTCTAATGTTTGCCGGTGAAGCCACCCATCCGCAGTATTTCTCCACCGTTCAGGGTGCCGTCGAATCGGGATGGCGCGAAGCAAAAAGACTGCTGAAATACTACAATTTCGTGGATAACAAAGATACAACGGCGACTGAGTTGCCCGCAGAGACCGAAAGTGCGAAGTAACGCAGACTGGTTTTTACGTTTTGTTCTGTTCTTAAAGTGATGTTCGTTGATAGAGAATTCGATGCTGGTCATCGACTGTTTTTGAGCAGGTGCTTTCTTAACTGGCATAAAACATACGTGATGATACGAGTTTCACCTAAAAGTATGCGCATCTTAGAGGTTTTTGTATACGTATATCATCACAAGATTATCGACCACAAAAAGAAACCAGAGAAACGGGTACGGAACAGTTGTCTCCTCGCCATCAGGCAGCAATATTGTGTTACCCGAAAATATAAGAACCCTGCGAACCCTAAATATACTGCGAAAGCTGTTGTGTTAAGTATTACACTGATTTCAATTCTAATTTGTAAATGGCTCAGATTTGGAAGTGAACGACGCTTTGTGATAATAAAAAGTGCCATAAAAAGCCCGCGACAGCGCAGTTCAGAAAGTATGTAGTATGTACTAGTACGTATCACAATCTTTTTTACATTTTACCCATAAGCCATATTATATGAATATCATATAGATATGTACGTATAACAACTATTTTTGTACAGCATATCAACTTATGTTTTCAGGGTTACTACAGTTGTTTTCTGTACCTATCCATTGAATAGAGATACATAGGTAAAAGTCACTAATTACGTATACAATGCATTTTACTTACCAGCTTGTTACAGTGCAGTATACGTACTCGTACTGCTCCTTAATTTATACGAGTACTGTAATTGTTTATTGTACCATAATTTTTTTTAGCTAATATAATAGCTGTACAAGAAGGACTTCAGCTAAACTTGTTTAAATAATCTGAAGACGGAAGACCTGGTTATTACAAAATAATTTTACAATTTTACCAGAACCGTCGCAGCCGAAGTACCATAATTTCATACAGAGTTCAAGGTGCACACATTTGTGTTCGCGGTTGTCATATTTATATACAGAGTAAATTGCTCACTGCAGTGTACAGATACTGCAGTGCGAAGTCGTATTCCTCCAGTTTTCAGGACAGTGTTGTGCTGACGTGACCACATCCCCGGCCACTACCAAAATCAATGGGCAGCTCATCAGTCCAGCTCGCCATGCCGCACAGTACAATAACAACGCAGTGCAATGTCTCAGGACCTTCGCACTGGGTTAAATATTTGACAACTAACAACAAGAAAACCGCGCACCAAGTTTGCATAATTAACTGCGCTATAATTGGCCAGTGGTGCTAAAAAATATGCTGCTGTTATGTCCGGTAGTTTCTGTGACCTTTGGATCAACCAAACAACACAATTCGCATAAAAGTTTAAACGAAGTGTTGACAATGCTTGTACAGTAAATAAGTATTGTACTACCAGTAGAAGTATGTCATTACCATTAGTACAGTACTACCTAACCGGTAGTACAACTGCACAGGACAGATCTACATCGTCGACTGCCGGATCGGCCGCGGTAAGAGGCAGAAGAAAGGAAATCCTGTACTCGTACCAGAGTGGGCGCTACATTATCGCAGCCATTGACTTTGAAACAATGGGCCCATGGGGGCCGTCAGCTACCGCTATTGTCAAGGAAATCGGGAAACGTCTACGTAATCAAACTGGAGAGGCTCGTTCCCATGAATTTCTCCGACAGCGACTGTCCCAGGAGATTCAGCGGGGAAATGCGGCTCCTGTTGTAGGAACAATGGACGGAGTTGAAAAGTTTAATTTAATGAGCTCTTTCTGTTGTGATAATAAAATCTTTTTCACAGTTTGGTTAACTTGTTAATGTTTTTTTGATTTGTATGCTGCAGCCATTTACAAAATAATAAAGCGTATAAACCGCACAGGAAACTTTGACACAGTCATAGACTCATACTTAGTTAGCACAGTCATACTTAGTACGTACTGCACTATACTACCTACACTGCAGTGTCAGTGTCAGACTGCACTACTACTCTGTACATACACTACACGTACACTTGTACAATGCTTTGTACCGAACGGCGTACTTGGCAATTGGCATGGATTGTAGCGTACAAGGGGTCAACGACCAGTACCCAATAATTATTATGACGTGGTATGTAATTGTATGACGTTACCTAGATTACAGTACTGGACACCGATGATCGATCAGAGGGGATTCAGAGCTTGCCCGCTGATTAGACCACTCCCACAATGACTTTGCACTGAAAATTAAATCATCATAATTTTACTGATTTACCAGTTTTGCACAGCTTCTACGGTGCATCATTTTAATTTCTGCATAACTTTTGCGATGAGGAAGTAATTTACTAAGTTCTCATAACGGCCTTTCTGTATTACTTCAGATTTAAACACGACAACATTTTTAACGGTGGGTAGTCGAGTTGCAGTTAGAAAGTCTGTCGATCCAAATTGGCGTCTTTTTTTAGAACCTGAACCACACTTGTCAGTTGGGTAAAGCAGCACACTGTGGATTTTTGCACTAAAAATGGGAAAATCAAGTTGTGGATTATTTGTCGCCGACTCAGATGTACCAATCCCCCTGACCAATATTCATTACGATGTGGACGTCAAAGGATTCGCTGGATCAATTACCATCCACCAGACATTCCAGAACGTGGACCCCAACGATCTGGAATGCGTGTACGGATTCCCGATGAACGACCAAGCAGCTGTCACGGGCTTCATCGTAAAGATCGACGACCGCACTTTGACCAGTCAGTTCAAGAAGAAGGACGAAGCCTTCAAGGAGTACAACGCGGCGTTGCGACGCGGAGACGGCGCGTACCTTCTGGACCAGGCAGATCGTAGCGACGACACCTTCGTGCTGAGTGTGGGCAGACTGCCGCCCGGGAAGGAGTGCGTGGTCAGCATCAACTACGTCTGCACACTGGACAGCGTCAGCGAGACAAAGCAGCGACTCCTCATTCCCATGGCGCTCTTCCCGAGGTACGGTCCCAAACCGCGAAGCACAATTGGGATCGCTGCGCCGCCGGAGAAGTACGCTGCAATAGTGCCGTATAAAGCGACGCTGGCCGCCAGAATCGAAACGTTGGATAAATTGCGGTCTGTCTCGTCAGTGTCGCATCCGATTGCTGTCAGCATTATGGGAGATAAATGCGTCCAGGTAAATTTTAGTCTTTTATCCTGTTCAACGTCAGAATTACTTATTGCATGCTGTTTTAGTTTTACATCCTATAATACAATTAAAAATTGTATATGCGATTAAAATGGCTTGTTATTTATCTATGATTGTAATATTAGTTTTCCGATAAAGTAATTTTAACTATATATTTTTAATTATTTTTTAATATGATGCGCACATGCATTTGTTTTCTTTGGTAACCTCTGCGTGTCGTTGTTTAAACTCAGACACACTAAACCCTTCTCTAACTGAAATATCTTGGTTGCAGGTCACTTTCGGTACGCACCAGCAACCAACTGATCGGGATCTCATAATCGACATTGAGATTCAGAACAATCCCCAGCATCATGTCTTGGTGGAGCGCGTCGGCAGTAATCAGTTTGTTGGCATGTACTCATTTATTCCACAATTCGACAAGGACGGCCAGAAAGTTCAGAGTGAGTTAAGTTAATCTTCGTCGTGGACTGTTCCGGATCGATGCAAGGAGATAGAATCGAAGACGCGAAACGAGCGATGCAGGTTTTTTTGCGAAGTATTCCGGAAGGATGTTATTTCAACTACTACCGGTTCGGTAGCACCTTTGAATCCTTGTTTCCTGAGAGCCGACTTTACTCCGAAGGAACGTTTAAAGCAGCAGAGCGTTACGCTGATGGCACATCTGCAAATTTAGGAGGGACAGAAATTCTGGAACCACTGCGTAATATTTTTGCAGCCGCTCCTCTTCCCGGTTTCTCCCGGCAAATTTTTGTTTAGACTGATGGTGAAGTCAAGAACACCCAAGAAGTCATCGATCTGGTCAGGAAAAATGCATCGAATTCCAGAGTTTTCTCCTTTGGCATCGGCGACAGTTGCTGTCACTCATTGGTCAACGGAATCGCGTTAGCCGGCAACGGAAAATCAGAGTACTGCAAACACGGAGAAATTCTGGAGGATAAAATTGGCCGCCATCTAGAACGAGCGTTGCAGCCTGCCGTTGTGCAAGCCAGTGTTTTGTGGGAAGGATTAACGAACGTGCAGCAAGTGCCGTATGTGTTACCGCCCGTCTTCCGAGGTGACCGGCAGATCGCTTACGCATTTTCGAAGCTGGAATTCAAGAGCATCCAGAAGCCGTACTGCAACTGAAAGACAAGCCGGGAATAGTAACAGTTTTGCCATATCCAGCGGACAAGAACCAAGGTATTGCTCAACTGGCGGCGAGAGCTTTGATTAAATATTTGGAAACCGCTCCCACTGAAACACCGTCATCCGTTAACATTGGATCGTTACAAAAGCGAAACGTGCGATTGCCTGTAACCAGGAAGCAAGGATCTGATAAGGATTATAAAAAGGCGATCACGGACATTTCTTTAAAATACGGCGTGATGTCCAAGTGCGTTTCGCTCCTGGCGATTGAAAAACGCGACGGTAGGCTTGGTACAGAGATGGAGCTTCGAGAAATTCCTGTCCAAGTGTCCACGCCCGTGTTTCATAAACCTGTGCCACAAGCGATGACCACTGCCGCCCCCAATCAGAATGCACGTTCCTTTGGTGCGAAGATGAACAACTTCGGTGCGCGCAATTTGTTCCGGGCCCAAGAATCAGCTTTTTCCAGTTGTGCTCCTCGGGAACGTGCTCGGTTTTCCGCACAGACCCATGAACGAAAAGACACGGTTGTGCGCGTCCTGCAGATTAATATGATGGAGGTTATTCAAAAGCCGGTTCTGAATCAGGTGTTGGATCTGCAGCAATGGAACGGCAGTTGGGAATTTTCGGGAAACTTGGAAAGCATTCTCGGCGTTACCAAGCATACTGCAGAGAAGAAAGTCATGGGGTATCTGGATCCAGTTTTGCTGGCAACATTGCTGGTGGTGGCCTATCTGAATGCCAAGCATGCCGGTCAAAAGCATATTTGGCAAGCCATTGCTAACAAGGCGTTGACGTTTATCCGCACCCAGATTTCCTGTGAGCGAGAAATCAGTGTACTGAAAACTTTGCAGTCTCTGTTCTAAGATAGGTATCCCAGTACGAGAATTGCCTGCTTTTTATAGAATAGTTTTTAGTAAACTGCCTGCTTTGCAGTACATTTCCGCATGCATTTCCGTTTTTAATATTTCTGATGGTAACTGGTAAGCGAAGTATGCGTTTTTAATACCAAATTTCGAAATCAGTTTGCTTTTTTATAGAACAGTTTTTGGTCGATTACATTTCTTTTCTAGTCTTCGATGTCGATAAATTAGCTAAGAGTTTTATTAAAGGTCGGAATACTGTGACAGCGACGCAAGAATAAGGTTGATTTGTTTGTGTAGTATCCTCTATTATATAATACTAGTACGTACTGTACTAGTATTTATATATACTAGTATGTACTGTACTAGTACTGTTCAGCGCAACGTGATGCGCTTCAGAGGCAATTAATATCTACATTTAAATATATCTGTATATCAGCTGAATTTCGTGTTTTGAATGTGCGCATTACTGTACAACTGCACAAGTACATGTACATTATCCAATATAGGCTGTACAATACCATTTCTAGGTTCAAAATTCAAATATAATATGTGATTCTGAAAATGAGTTTAACGTGCTTAAACAGAAGCAGTTTACCGGCGGATAAAGCACGGTAAACGTCTGCACGAGTACAGCAGTGTTAATCCGGTCGAAAACACTTAGCATTGCATGCTGTATGATGGCTACTTCTACAGTTAAAAAGAATATATATTATTTCGTGTCTGCCTGATTATCAAACTGCACTTTATTATCGTTATAAACAACTACTTTGTATTATCAAACGCTGCGGGCTAGAGTTTGTAGTGCAGCGTGCTACGCAGATAACAGTCATTAATATGTCGTCATAACTTTGCAAACAGATATCATTCGATAGTTGGCAACGTGACTCATGTTTACACGTGGATGGCGCAAAGGTTATGTCGCACTGAAAACAGCGCAGTGCCACGACTCGTGGCTTTGTTTTCAGTGCCACGAGGTAATTTTGGATGACTACGGTTCACAAAGCGGTCATTTCTGTGTTATGTTCAAGCAGATTTTACGGAACCGGAATATGATAACTTGAGTATTGAGAAAGGAGCGACGCATATAAAAACAGCAGCCCAGTTAATGCAGTTCAGTTAACACTACTCCCAAGTCTTCGATTGTGACTTTTCGATGAGAAAACTTTTGAATCTTCTAGTAGGGTAAGGCATTCAACAGTGAATTTTTTGGATTTTTATTTTTTGCACTGAGAATGAAAAAATCCTGTTGTGGATTATTTGTTATCGACTCCAATGAACCAGTTCCGTTAACAGCTATTCATTACGATGTGGATGTTAAAGGATTTGCCAGTTCCATCACAATCAACCAGACATTCAAGAACGTCGAATCAACCGATTTGGAATGCGTGTACGGATTCCCAGTGAACGACCAAGCAGCTGTCACCGGCTTTACCGTGAAGATCGACGACCGCACTTTGACCAGTCAGTTCAAGAAGAAGGACGAAGCCTTCAAGGAGTACAACGCGGCACTGCAACGCGGAGACGGCGCGTATCTTCTGGACCAGGCGGATCGCAGCGACGACACCTTCGTGCTGAGTGTGGGCAGACTGCCGCCCGGGAGGGATTGCGTGGTCAGCATCAACTACGTCTGCACACTGGACAGCGTCAGCGAGACGAAGCAGCGACTCCTCATTCCCATGGCGCTCTTCCCGAGATACAATCCCAATCCGGAAAGCACGGTTGGGACAACGGCGCCGCCGGAGAAGTATGCTGCAACGGTGTCGTATAAAGCAACGCTGGATGGCAAAATTGAAACGCTAGATAAAGTGAAATCCGTGTCATCTGTGTCGCACCCGATTGCTGTCAGCATTACTGGAGAGAAATCCGTTCAGGTTGGTTTTATCGTTTTGCCCTAATTATAGGATAGTGTACCATTTTATCACAGCTGCAATAAAGCATTATATGCCTGACATACATTTATTGCATCATTTCATTTGTGTACAAGTATGAGCGTAATTATATGAGCATATAGATATTTGTACAGTATACGGTAACTGGCGTGAACAGTGTACGAGTTTTCATTTAAAAACTGAAGAGCGTACTTGAACTGATTTTTCGTCGCAGGTCACTTTCGGTCCCCAGCAGCAACCGGTTGATCGTGACCTGGTGATCGACATCGAAATCCAGAACAATCCTCAGCACCATGTCTCGGTCGAGGGCGTCGACGGTGATCAGTTTGTAGGAATGTATTCTTTTATTCCTCAATTCGGACAAGATGACCAGAAAGTGCAAAGTGAGCTAATCTTTGTCCTGGACTGCTCCGGGTCGATGGAAGGCGACAAGATCGAAGATGCGAAACGTGCGATGCAGATATTCTTAAGGAGTATTCCAGAAGGCTGTTATTTCAACTTTTACAGATTTGGTAGCACTTTTGAATCGTTGTTTCTGGAAAGTAAGTTATACGCCGAGGATACATTCAAAGCTGCAAAACGTTATGCTGATGAAACATCTGCAAATTTGGGGGCACCCAAATCTTGCAACCGTTAAACAAGATTTTCGCTACTCCGCCTCTTTCCGATTTCTCCAGACAGTTATTTGTGTTGACCGATGGAGAAGTCAGCAACACGGAACAGGTCATCGATCTGGTGAAGCAAAGTGCATCTAATTCTAGAGTTTTCTCGTTCGGCATCGGCGATAGTTGCAGTCGCTCACTGGTCAACGGAATCGCGTTGGCCGGCAACGGAAAATCAGAGTATTGCAAACACGGAGAAATCCTGGAGGACAAAATCGGCCGCCATCTGGAACGGGCGTTGCAGCCTGCTGTTGTACAAGCCAGTGTTTTGTGGGAAGGAGTGAAGAACGTGCAACAAGTGCCGTACGTGTTACCGCCCGTATTCCGCGGTGACCGGCAAATTGCTTATGCGTTCTTCGAAATTGGAGAGACAGATCAGACTCCCAAAGTCGTTTTGCAGCTGAAAGACAAGTTGAAGAAAGAAACAGATTTTGCATATCCCATCAGTGCTGAGAAAAATCAAGGCATTGCTAAATTGGCAGCGAGAGCTTTAATTAAACATCTGGAAACCGCGCCTACTGGGACACCATCATCCATTAGCAGTGGATCCTTACAAAAGCGGAAAGTGGAACTGTCTGACACGAAGACAGAAGAGATTGATGCTGATAACAAAAATTTGATTACCGACATTTCCTTGAAATATGGCGTGATGTCCAAGCATGTTTCGCTCCTGGCGATAGAACAACGAGAAGGTGAACGAGCCAAAGAGATGCAACTACAAGAAATCTCTGTACAGGTATCAGCGCTGAGGTTCTATCAGCCGATGCCGCGATGTGGCATTCCAAGTAGTGTAGCACTGGGTGCGATGGGAATCATGTCTCCGAGTACGGTACCACCACCTAAAGCTCAGCAGTCGTTAGCAGGTCGTGCGATGTCTGGAGTTCCTGCTGCTTCAAAAAGGGCCAAAGAGATGGTTGTTAATATCACATCAAAATTTCATGCAAAAAAGGATAATAGTGTGGTGTCCGATTACGCTGTGGTGTGTAATGACGCGGGCAAGACGTCCGATGATTCGCGAGACCAAGAAGCAGAGAGGTTCAGAGCTACTAAGAAGCCGGTTTTGAATCAGGTTTTGGAAGTGGGACGGCAGCTGGGAATTTTCGGATAATTTGAAATGTATTCTGGGCGTCACCAAGGACGCTGCAGAAAGCAAAGCCGGGGAGAAATTGGATCCAGTTGTTTTGGCAACACTACTGGTAGTAGCCTATCTGAATGCCAAACATGCCGGTCAAACGCAGATTTGGCAGGCCATTGCTAAAAAAGCGCTGACTTTTATCCGGAAGCAGATATCCTCTGATCAAGAAAACAATATCCTGAAGAGTTTACAATCGCTCTTTTAAGGTGTCGACTTCAAACAATTTTCTGCGACGTTGTAGTACTTATATACAGAGTAGTTCATTCTTCTTGCATTGCTCTCGGGACAATTAAAAAAAACAAATTATAATTTTAATTTTACAGTTATTCGGTTGAATTGGTCTGATCTTCAACGTGAGTACAAACAAAAGGGCTCTCAGTGGAAGACGGTGTACAGTGTAAAATAACCTCCGTAGGACCAAATTATAAGCACTTCCGACTGCTAAGCTCATGAAGGGTTATATGCAATTATGCATTCTTCAATATTCTGCACGACGTGCTAAACTCAAGCTACTTTACAGTTTACTGGCATCTTTAATGGCGTTCTCACTGCGTTGTACAGATCTAGAACTGGTAGTGGAAACTTCATGCGTAGCAAAAGTGATTAATGCTTTGAACAACCATGTACTCGCATATATATTTGAATAAGATGATAAGTGTAACGCAGACGCGTAAGCGCTTACTGGACTTCAGTATTCTGATATGTGCTAACGAATCGAGAGATTAACTTCCTTCTTTGCAAGGTGTTAATGGTATGTCCGTATAACATTTGAGCACTGACTCAACGGAAATGTTTTAAGTCTTATCTAAAGTCAATGGCAGCTGCATACCTGTCAAAGAACTCAGTAGGTAATTATTTGGGGTCTGATTACCACTAACGCACAGTTAAATTTCAAATGCGAGCGAAATATTCGGAAGTGGTCAGGAAACAAAACAGGAAGCAATGATATCTGCAGTAAAAAATAAGGGCACTGGAATAGGTCTTGGGATTTGTAAACCCTGTCAAATACCACGACATTCAGTCGGCACGCAGTATCGGGATAGCTGGGTATTTAAACGGTAATATCTAAGTCTAGTCCACGAATAAATAACATACTCATTTTGAAACTGTGTTCTTGTATACGCCAATAAGTTTGTGGAAAAATTTTACCTGATTAGCGTTACATCGATTTAGCCATGTCTGGTGTATTGGGAATTTTTGTTGGGTTTTTGGTTTCGTTTCGTAAGTGATTTTTATCAAGTTACAATGTCCGGAATACCGTGATTTATAAGTATATGATTCTGCAGGCCTGGCTGACGCGGCAGTTGCATGTGGAACGTCTCAGATATCTCCCAGGTCCGAGATGTCAAGAGTAAAAGGTGGGTTCACGTCATACTCATCTTGTTCACAATACGTTTTGATTACCATTTGATATCCAGGTGGTAGCGATGCGATTGCCGGTAGCTGGCCTTGGCAGATCCGTCTCGGAGTGCGTTATCCAAACGGTCAAGTGTCATGGGTTTGTGGAGGCAGCATTCTCACCGAAAGATATGTGGTGACCGCTGCACATTGTTTGCTTGGGTAAATTAGCTAATGCGATAAAGATGCATATGCAAAATGCTGACGGGGGTTATATACTTTACAGAGGCGTCAACGGCCAATACGTGGTGCGTGCCGGTGATCACGATCAGAGTCGCATCGAAGCTAGCCAAGTGGATCATTCGGTGCTGCGCGTGGGTCGTCATCCCAATTACGGCGGCGAGCGGACCTTTGTCAACGATATCGCCATCTTGCGTTTGGCGACGAATTTGACCTTTAAAGCCCAAGTGAGTCCGGTGTGCATTCCGTCGAACAGCCAGGATGTTGCACAAGGAACGAACTGCATGGTGACGGGATGGGGCGGATCCGGACCAATCGGGAACATGAATAAGCCGCTGTTGCAACAGGGACGCGTGCAGATCATTGGGCGAGAACAGTGCGCGCAGCGCTACTGGGGTGCCATGGTCGCTGGTGCGGTTCAAGTATGTGCCGGAACGCCAACCTTAACAACCGATGCTTGCAAGGTAAAAAAGTTCTGGTGAATAACGATATGTCTGGTGACTAGATAGTCGGTATAAAGCGTATGAATTTAATTTTAAGTCTCGGTACAGGTATCAGTTTAATTTCAATGTCATATGCAGATAGTCACCACGCAATTACTACTTTAGTAGCGAAATTAATCGAAATTAATTTTTAGGGTGATAGTGGCGGTCCTTTGGTGTGTCAAGATCCAGTCAGTCGAAAATGGGTTCTCCATGGGATCGTTAGTTTTGGAGCTGGGTACGCTATACAGTATATGTAACGTAATGCATATATGCGGGCCTTCATCCGGCGATTTATTGATCACGTTTCTGCATTTTCTTAAATCTACAGATGTACCAGTAATAAACCAGCTGTATATACAAGAGTGACCGGATTGCTTGATTGGATCAAGACAACGACCGGCAACACCGCTATGGTGTAATCGGAAATGTGCTCCATATAACCGACACGACCAGAGCTGAATATCTGGAATTTAAAGAGTTGAATATCACTTCCGGCCTGTTTACCGGGGACGGATCAAAATCCATCTCTGGCTGCACTAGGGCAGCAGGGCATTGATTTTCTTTTCTCTGTGATAGAGTGTCTACAAAGTGTACAGTACTATTTTATTTGATGCATGATGCCAATTTTAGTGTCTGCCTTTAGAAACCGTCTTGTGATTTTTAACACAATAGAATCGCTGTGGTAGTTAATGAGGCTATAATGTTCTGAATACTGAATAGATGTTTAGTAATATTTATAAAATAAAAGCGCATTCATGATTCACATGTTTTTGCTGTAATAAACATGTTTTCGTCTGCCGCGGTATGAACACCACTGCATATGCATGTAGCGAAGATTATCATTAACGCCCCAGGAACTTGCAGGAAGGCCATGATCGTCTTTATAGCCTGGCCAGGGTCGATTCAACTCGATTGTATACTGCATTAGAGCAGTAATTCATGCGGGAATATATCAGGCGATATAAGCACCGGAGGAAGTTAGAGTGCAAACAACTCTGCTGACATGCCACTGCTGAGGTTGGCAAGAGTGTTTACATTAGGTGGAAATACAGAGCGGAATTTAAATTTACAATTATAACGATCACGTTTGTCAGTTCTTCAACGGCGGTAAAGGAATATCAAGTGCGCACGCAAGACTCGGGATAAGTACAGTAGATCCTTCACACGCAACGGAATTCCATATTTTCATATCCATTTGTCTGATACAAGGTACGCGAAATTTTATGGTTTTTCAAGGCAAAATGAACCTAAGCGCTGATACCGGGAATTTTAAATATTCGGCTAACGATACGTTGATACCATGGATTACATTTATTCCTCGCGAAGATTTGACCGAATGGCTTACGGTATCCCTGATAGTCTGCATAGCTGGCACATTCTCGTACATCTTGCTTTTATCACCATCACTTCCCAAAAAGGCCTAATAAACGGTGCCGGGTTACTGCTGTTCCATTTGATCATCATGGAAGGTTTGATAGCCACGGGACATTTTTATTTATTTTTTATCAACGTGTTCAGCCAAACCGTCCCAAGTGACAGTACAGAATTTTGCTACTACTCCATGTTGTGTTATTGGACAACGGCGTTTGTTGCAAACTGGTTGGCGGTGTTTTTATCCATTAACCGTTTGGTCGCTGTGGCCAAGCCACACCTGTACCGGTACTTGACGACGCTGTGTGCACGACGAGCGATGCTGATTGGCAGCTGGATTCTGGGTCTCACGGCAGCCGCACCGACCGTTGGCCATCATCTTTACCGGCACATGGCGACTATACCGGGCTTATGTATTATACATTATGGATTTGCACCGGGAGAGTAAGTAATTCTACAAAAACTTAATGAGCCTACGTGAATAATTAAATATATTTTTATAATAATTAATGTTTTCGAATGTCATGGAAGGATAAAGAAAATTGACTTACTGTATTACATAGAGAATTATTCTGCAGTTTATAGAATTTGCCTTCAGGTACATTGCCACAACAAAAATTAATGTCGTCGTCAGTCAATTTTTCAGCTAATTTCAGGAAGAAAAGTATAATTTTTCAGCTAATTTCAGGAAGAAAAGAACGTATTTTAATTAATAACTTTAGATTATTGTTTGCAGCGAACATTTGTTCGAAGTTGTCGTTACATTGGGATGTTATGTTCCCTTGGCCTTAACTCTGGCCGTGTATGTTTCTCTCTTCGCGGCCATGAAGTGTCGCACGAGACACGAAAGCATTCCGCCGCATGAGCGGTCACAACGGAAGTATCAGGGAAGATCAACCATTCAGCGACGGATCTCCATGGCGCGGATGCTGTTCATCTCGTCGGCATCTTATTGTCTGTGCTTTTATCCGATCCCTGTTATCATGGCCTTTTTCCCATACGTTTTTCATAGATATCCTATGGCACTACTGTGGTTACGAACGCTGGTGTTTGCCGGCTTTGCTGCAAAACCGGTAAGAAGCGAATCAATCTAATCGGTGTCTTGCAGAAGTTTTATTAAGACTTTTATTCCGAATATTGAAAATAACGTGTCATGGCTTATAGGCGTTGTACTGCGCTTTAAGCGTGGAGTATCAGCAAGCGTTGAAAAGACTTTTTCGTCGAAAGGGATTGACAACGGCTGGGGATGCATCGCAAAGTTCAGTGCAGTTTGATTCCTGATCGAAACGTTCGATGCTCAAACAAGCTTCAACTATACGCTACCGAAACAACAACAGATTACTAGCGGTGGTTGTTAACCACGTGATGGCACGAGCGCGAGCGCCAATACCACTGGGTATTTAATGGTACTGGGTTTGTGGAATTGGAAAAGTGTAACGTACGCTCTCCGTGGCGTCAGACAAATTTAATGCTCTTGACGAAGGCTTATTGCAGCACCTCGCGCTTCGCGTTCGGTGCAAAAAAAGATTTCGTACAACATACTCACAAAATTTTATTGTTGAGAATTTCCTGTGATATATATACCACAAAAGCAAAAATAATAATTTGTTATTTGTTATACCGTATAATGACGTTAAACATGAAATACGGAGCAATAATGAGTGCTCGCAAGCATCCGTTAAAGTTTGACAGCGGATCTTTCGGCACAGTATTGTATTCATTTTCAATACGATATCTTCTATGCATTGTAATTTGTACACATAATAGTACTACTTTCACCAGACATCCAACCGGGATATGCAGATGGCTGCAATTATCCGAATGACACAGAAACTACAAGCAATAGGTTTCTGTTACCTGCACTGAAATACGGCGTATCAAAGATCCGGGGAAATCTGTTTTCATGAGATACAGGATGTTATCCAAAGCATGGTTAAAAATCACTATAAAAACGATTGAATGCTGCAGACGCTGCCTGAACTACACTTTTTATTCGTATTCTCGAATTTGCGTTTTGTAGTCTCCACACTTTCTTGAGCAGCTTTTACACTTCGAAGTGTATGACCTTTGCAGTACTTAACCATGGTTTCCGTCGGACGCTTATTCATGTTATTTGCCATCATCCTGGCCGTTTTTGCCGTGCATGCCAACGCTGCCAAGGGCGACAAGAAGCCGGTGGACAAGAACAAGCCGCTGCCGGAGAAGCCACTGCCGAAACCGCCCTCCATCACCGAGCAGGCCAAGAATGAAGGCAAGTTCTTTGACGGTGCCCACAAACTGGAGCAGCCCCTCAAAAAGACCAAGACTTTCTAGATATGGATTGCATTATGTATGTATTGTCCTGTAAACATGACTGTAAACTTATTTAGCAACAAATAACTGGCGGCTGGTATCAGTGTTTTTTGTGTCGTTTGATTCTGCAAAGATGCAAACCTGTGGTTACTTAAGGGATGAAAGTTTACAATAAAATGCTATAAGCAAACTGGTCTGTTCTCGTGATTAGCTAGTGAAACGTCTGTAAATCCGCCAATTATTTACACAGTAACCATAAAAAGTGTTCAAAGATGGTAAAAATAATTTCTGGGCAAGGTAGAAGGCACATACGAGTAATTGCGGTATATTGCCGGCATTATAACTCGAAAACGTCAATCACAGCAAATGAAATATTGTCTAACGTGAGGTGAAAGTAAAATCGGTCACAGTACATGTACCATACATTTGCTTTATTATGATACAGTACTTATACTAAATGCGTTTCCCATAACCAGGAAAACGAAATTCACTGAGCAGTTTACGAAAAATAAAAACACCCTACTGGGTAATACATTTTGATTTAGGTACTAAAGATAACATAATGATGTGCCGAAGCTTGTGTATGTACATTTTGTGAAATAAAAGACAGTATCCGAAAATTAAACACAATAAAATTTTTATTATTTATTTATTACTATATTTACATCTGCTTACGATTAGCTGAATTAATACCGTTACTACCGTTGAATTAATACCGTTACCGTTATTTTTCATTATTACCATTTTTTATGGTTTCGTATTACAAAAAAATGTACAGAAGCGTAGCAACCAACGTCATTATAACCTGTCTGAATGTTAGGTCGGTCAGGATATCGGCGAGCTCGCCCAATAAATAAAGTTCTGTCTTTCATGGCACTTTTTACACTTCTAAAGTAGGTTTGTATTTCATGTACGTATGTAATATTGCAACCGCTGGGAATACATAATTTTTGATGGCAGTATTACACCAACGACTAATTCTGTTAATTGAATAACGATTCTCTACGTTCGCTTACTAATTAATCTGGTGGACTGATTGGGCCTAACGAGAGCTGCAGTCTGCATAAAGATGTTTGCTCCATTGGCGCTTTTTGCATTGCTTTTGGTGTCCTTCAGTAAGTGCCCTTACTGGAGCCTGGAGAGTCCCGTACCGATCATATTAATTTTGACAAAATTAAACAATTGTCAAAACGCAAACAATACGTATTAAACGCATGGGCTGCTTTTTTAATAACGATATCCGAGAGGTACACGGCGTAAAGGTCAAGAGCGTTTTTTAATTAACTTAAAACACCATCTACTACATAAAGCTTTACCTAAACTCCTTGATCGTCTTCCAGGCAGCAGACAGTGCAGACTGAATTGCTAAATGTAGATACAATTTGTGTTTCACAACTACGAAGTAGTACTTACAGTGCATTATTCATAGACGTGGGTGGTGATGCGGTACAATGTGGAATGCCACAAATTCCTCCAAGAAACGAGATGAACAGAGTGAAAGGTTCACGACAATAATTGTTGATAATAACGCACTGGCTAACGCTTCTATAAAAATTATCAGGCGGCAGCGACGCTATTCCAAATAGTTGGCCATGGCAAATTCGCTTGGGAATTGTATTTCCTAATGGATATGTCAACTGGGGTTGTGGAGGCAGTATTCTCAATGAGAATTTCGTGGTTACGGCTGCCCACTGTATAGTCAAGTTAGTACTTGTGAAATCAACTGAACAGAACGTTGACGACCATTACATAATTTTGTTGTGCAGTGGAGAAAACGGACAGTATATTGTGCGCGCCGGTGACCACGATCAGTTCCGCGACGAACCCACCCAACAGGATATTCGTGCCAGCGCCGTACGCCGTCACGAGAACTATGGCGGCGAGTACAACTTTGCTAATGACGTTGCTATTCTGCGCCTGGAGAGGCCTCTGACCTTTACACCGCAAGTCAGCCCGGTGTGCCTGCCGTCCAGCCGGGTGGATGTTGCCCATGGCACCGACTGCATGGTGACGGGATGGGGTGGGTCCGGACCTTGGGGGAACCAGAATAGGCCGATGCTCCAGCAAGCCCCCGTGCAGATCATTGGGCGAGAACAGTGTGCGCGCTGGTACTGGGGGGATGGCGTCATTGGCCAGGTGCAGGTGTGCGCCGGAGCGCCGAATTTTTCGACCGATGCTTGCAAGGTAGAAAGCTCTTTAATGGCTAGTCGAAACTGCAGCGACTACGTGATAGTATGGTACCAAATTCTGGGTCTAAAACGTTTGGAAATTTATTTCACACATAACTCTACACCGAATACTGCGGGCATAACGGTTTTCACATCAGCGTGTATAGTATACAAAAATTATTTGACTACACAACGTGAAAACATAATGCAAAAAAATGTTCCAGAAAGCCAAATTTGCCGAACAAGTACGTACCGGGTCACTTTCCTTAATCAAAGGAAAAACGAGCGTTCATATAACCCGCATTTATCGTATTATGCCGGTTAAAAGTAAAAGTGCATTGTTATTTTAGGGTGATAGCGGAGGTCCCTTGGTGTGTCAAGATCCTGGAAGCCGGAAGTGGGTTTTACAAGGGATCGTCAGCTTTGGATTCGGGTACGCAAAAATTGGCAAAACGCAATTTATAATACAGGAAATTGGGATGCATTAATTTTTGCTGCGGAATGAAGTATAAAGTTTGTGGTTGTCTATAGATGCACCAGTGACCGGCCCGCCGTATACACGAGAGTGACCGCAATGGCTGACTGGATCAGGATGATGACCCAAAACACCGCTTTGGTACAGTAACCGGTATATGACGTTGTTAATACGTCCAGTGCCTTGGAATCTCTTATGCAATCTGGAAAACGTTTTTAACAATCCTGTCAAATGGTCTGTAATTGTGATGCCCTTACGTGTTGGGGTCATGTCGATTATTGATTACTGTTTGAGCAGTCGTTCTGTAATACATTGTCTTCTCTTATATCCAAGGGTTTCATTATTGTTTCTGTATTAAACTTATCAGAAGAGTGGATCTATTCGTTTGAAACTTCCATAACATCGAATAAACAATAAATTAATAAAAACGTTTTCTGAAAACTTCAAAAATTATTAGCGCACAGACGAGTTTTTAAGCGCTTCGTCTGAATATATATGTTTTATATGTGCACTTTGTTTACATGTCTTATATTTTATACGAACAAAATTACCCGTTCCCGTGCGTTGAACAAAATTTGCATACTTGGCATTCTAGGGACAATCATTGTTGTTGCACTTGTAAATTACGCGGCCGAATTTGCAACGACAATACTTATAATACTCTGTAGTTAATAATTTCTGTCACGAATGCTGCGGTACATTTCTTGACCACCCGGTAGAATTAACAAGTTAAGTAATCTGTTGCGTTACAATAAAACGGACGATATAACACGTTATATCACAATTCTTTGCTGTCCGTAGCTCGACATTTATACTACGTGCTAAAAATCCAAAATGTTCCTGTTTATTATCAACATGCACTGTTCGGTATCCGTTATAATATTCTGCATGGCCATGATATCTTCTCAATTATATATGTACTTGAACGGAGTGTTTTTTTCTTTCTAAAGTTAACGGACGTAACATTTTTCTTGAATGTATATTCTGCAGAACGCCAAAGTAACGCGAAGTACTATTGTTTTACCGAAAAATTCCAGTACGTTTGCCCGAGTATAAAATTTAATGCCGTGATAATAATTTAAGAATTTCTGCAACACTGCGATACCTGGGAATGGCGTCCTTCGACGCCGCAGTATTTAAATCTTATTTTGATGTCGTCCGCCTACTAAGTTTTATTTGTGCCTCTGTCTCAGGTATTGAATGACATCATAAGTAAGCTGTCGAAAGGTTTTTTCGCAGTAATTCGTTAAATTATTTACTTTACTGAACTATGATAACAGATAAACAGGTAGGTACAACTGAATAATTGTTTCTAAATTCAAGGACAAACCGTCAATCCTGTTACTGCATCGACGACACGGAAATATTCGTACAACTCGTGGGATATCCAATGTAAGCTAATAACCTTTTCATAACAATATTATGTTGAAAGATTATGTAGAAAGGTTGGGCCAGTATCCCGTGTAATATTTCGTCAAACATAGAATAGTTGAGTACGGATTAATTTATTTCACTACTGTTATTTTCAGCCGGAACAGAAAACTGGGGAAGCAAATTTCCTGCATGCAATGGCCAAAGGCAGTCTCCCATTAACATTATTACCGCATCGGTACAGCGTAATCCTAGACTGGACGCTATGCGTTTTGAATCGTATAATGCAGCGCCTGAAAAATGGATTATTTCCAACACCGGGCGTGAAGGTTAGTTTGCTTCACTAAGATAGCGCTGAATCTGTCGATGGTAAATTATGTATCCCATATCAAACTTAGGGCCCGTTCAGGCATACACCTATCTATCTTAATTGCTTAGTGGGACTTGAGTTCAACCGGGGACAACCACCTAATTGCATTAGGTCCCAAAATTCACGCAAACTGCTAAAAAACTGGCCGTTTTGGGCGGCGCTTCAATAGAAAATGGATAGATAGAAGTCAGCGTGAATCCGGCTTTATTTGTGAGTAGTGGTGTTTACGGCGATGACCGGGACAAATGATAGCCTAACCCCCGGCATTAGTAATGGAGGCCTACCGGAGAAGTATACTTTCGTTCAGATGCATTTGCACTGGGGCCAACGGAATTCAACACGAGGATCCGAGCATTTGGTCGACGATTTCAGCTTCCCGTTGGAGGTTCGTACAGCTGCAGGGCGTAGTTTGGTGGGTGCCGGCAAATTTACGTTGTATAATACAAAAAATGCGCAACTGCAGGCGGCAGAACTCACTCCATTTTATACTAACCACAAGGTTTACAGTATTACGGCATGAATGTTAAGTACAGAATGTGTCGGGAAAAATTTTTAGTTATTACTATTTAAAAAAATTATGCTGATAATTTATCGTATCGATTTAGCTTCATCTTGTGCACCTAAAGGCTGGGATTTTCTCCTCAATGAATCAGTCTACTGCAGCGAACAAGACGGCTTCAGCAGTCGCAGACGGGACTGCATTGGTGGTTGTTGGGATCTTTATCAGTGCCTCCAATGTATCGCGTCCAAGCCCCTGGTTTGACGAAATTCTGAAGGCTATGAGAAATGTCCCAATCCTGGGTGAGTCGGCTATAATACAAAGTATATTTGGTAAATGCGCCGTAGTTTATTAACCATTACGTTAAGCAGCATTACGCTAGACATTAAGGTGTAATAAAGCTTAAAGGATTTATGCAGGAGAATGTTTGGTGTTTGTAGTATCCGTGTTCAATGTCGACAAACTTTTAATGCGTTAGTCAGGTAGTTTCTCTTGCCATTTATTAGGTGATGTGAAGGACATCAAGTTGACCTTTCCACTGCAAGCACTACTCCCCATCGACCGCTCGTTCTTCCGCTACAATGGCTCGTTGACCTCACCGCCCTGCACCGAAAGCACCATCTGGACGGTCATGCAGGAGCCGATCCGCATAAGCTTCGGACAACTGGATTTGTTTCGTAGTTGGATACGAGCCAAAGCCACCGCCTTCAATTACCAACTGCAGAACCTGCGCCCGGTGCAGCCGCTTAACGGTCGTGTAGTTAGCTACTACGAATCGCCAGAGCGTACAAAAATTACATCATCCTCCGGAAACAACAAGCCATCCCTGAAAAACGCTTGGTTTGACAGAGTGGCTATAGCAGCAGTTTTTGCCGTTTTAAGCCGGCATTTGTGCAGCTTGTACTGAAGTCTAAATACTAAATAAGTTCATGGTTTTGGTATAAAATGTCCCGTTGACAAATGCTGATCGTTTGGCGCTTACTCTGATTGCTTTTTTTGCAAGTACCTGATGCTGTTTTACATAATTATTGTACGCTCAGGGAAATGAATACTTTGTAATAAATGTAATACTTTGTACGTTGACAACGAACAAAATTACCTGCAAAAAAATTAACAATCTAGTAATCATCCGACACCGGAAATGCAACCGGCTGGCCGAAAACGCTGTTGGATCCAAGAACGATGTGCAAGAATTCCGGGAAGTTAAATTTATTTATTTCCGTTTAGCGAAACGTGTAGGATCAGCAGTTTTGAATAAATAAGGTACAAGTCGCCGCACAAGTACTGCACAGATTGTGCTACGAGCTTTTATTAACACTTGCACTGCAAGACATCCGCCATTAATCACTTCTGCAATCGCAAAAGATTGTTTTTGCTAACACTGTGCCCCGTAAAATATTTTAATTTGTTAAGTTTAATACTAAACACACTTTCTCATTCATTTTAAATAATTTTAAAAATCACAGCAAACCAGCAAGCTTAGATGATCAGTGCATGGACCGCCAGGTCCAGTGTGTATATGTTATGTGATCTTAGGATCCTGTGCAACATTATTCAAGGCATCCATGGAAGCTCCAGGATTCGATGGTTCCGTTTCGTGCTCTTGCAGCAACCAGTAGCAGCGCATCTGACCTTTCCCCTAGAAGAACACGCATCAAAGATAATTTAACTTACAAAAATTTAAACGATGTCCCAACAAGTAACGATATCGCTAACGTCTAACGGCCCCCGCTGCTTTTTATCGTACTCTAACGATATTTTAGACGTAGCAATTGTGCAGAAAAAATAAGAATAATATTAACTGCAATAATAAATGCCTAATAAAAGGCGCACCTTGATGTCCATCAGTCCTCTGAACTCAAACCGGTACACGCCGGCGTAAGTTTGTAGATGTCCTCTCGTTTCGTGGCTGACTTGAATTTTCAAGGCTATTACGAAAACCACAGTAGACTGCTATGAAAATACACAAATGAATGCAGTAATACACGCGATTTGTCACCTTTTCCGCTAGATGTCATTCGGGACGCCGTGTTGATCGTGTCCCCGAATCTGAAAGAATAACAAATTCATTAGCCTATCAATACTTCCGCTAACTCCAGTTCTGGCATAACCTACAAACAATATCGCGGCATTTTATTTCCTACAATGCCGGCCGCACATGAACCGGTGTGGAAACCAATTTTCAGCTGTAATGGTTTCTTTTCTTTCCGGCCCTCATTGTGCGCGGTAAACGAATGGGATTCTTTCATCAAGGCCAAGGAGAATTTGGCAATCTCACTGGAATGATTATTGCCATTCCTGACAGGCAATCCGCTGGCAATCTACACGAACATATTTACAGGAAACGTTACACAAAATAGTGAAAATTAACTGGTAATTACGGGCGATGGTACCATATAGGAATCGGAAATTGTCTCCACTTTGTACACATCGAACAATTGTAGCATGTTGTCAAACAACGTGTAAAGGTTATTCAGTACAGTGACAAGTTGTAAGGGTGTGCTACTGAAGGCGATATCCACGAAATCCTCCAAGGCCGTGAAACCAATGGTTACCAGTGTGAACGCTTCCGGATCGATTTTCTGACCATGTGTGAGCGCATGCGCCACATGCCTGAAAAGGTCACCGAAGTCAGATATCACACGATTAAGCACCCGACCAGAAAGACTGAATTTTAACTACATTTTTTAAGAAATGTCACATTTGCGAACGTGTGCATTTCAAAGCCGAGTTTTCGCAGATGCTAGACTTAATTCATGATTTTTTTGTTTTTCCAATGATGATATAGTAAAACGGAAGCTTAAGCCAAACAGCCATAAAATTGCGTTAAAATATACGCAACGGACAGATTGTAAAGTAGCAATCTTAGTAATGGTTGCTCGTCGTACATGGGTAAAACCTGATACAGCAGTTCATCCGATTTGCGCTTCTCTTCCATAGTGTCACGTGTAGCTACTTCGATGCGAGCTTCCAGGACCTGCGCCAATCCGGCTAAACGCTGCAGAAGGTCATCCACAAAATTGGCGTCCTTCTCGAAGCCAGGCACGGATTTGATATACTTGTTGATGTACTCGATGCTGGGACGGGAAGCCGGCTTCTCCTCCCAGCATTTTTCGGTGAGCATGCGCAGTGGGGTCAGCATGCCTTTTTCCGGAATTTTTGGCCGGAAGGCAACAACACTGTTGGCCATAAGGCGATCGATAATGCCTGATCAGTTAAAAGATCAGCTTGAAGTAAAATTTACAATAGGTCATCACAACAAAAACAAGAAATACTACACCTCCATCACCGGTATTAGAAAACACATTTCTTACGACAAAAAAAATCAAATTTCGCGTCATGAGTGTATCACATACTCACACCAAAATACTCATATTTGCTGCGTAGACTTTCGCGTAATTATCAGTACTGCTCTAGCTGGGTTTCAGTTCTTACAGATTCAGACGAAAATTTTGTGTTATTAATTAATTCTACTTTGAGTGGTTAAACCTTAATAATGCAAACGTGAATTGTTACGTTATTTAAGCCCTGGACAAATGTTTCAAAATTTTTGTCTTTTAAATACGAGTATGTATATGAATTTTATTTTGATGGTTTTAGATATAATCCTTAAGTTCAATTTTAACAGTATTACAGATAACAGCAGAAAAACGCAAAATCCGTACAAACTTACATGCGTACAGTCTGTACAGATACATTCTATTAACGTAAGATTGGAAAGTAAGGCACAACCGTACAAGTACTTACTCCTATATTATAAGCTAACTTCAACAATTACAACCCATTTGCCTCACCTTTGATGGTAAACATGTCGATTTCCATTTCAGTCTGGAATGGCTCAATTTCCGACATAATGTGCACTAATATGTATGCGAAGGCGTACACATCGGCCTCCTTGGAAGCGGCATAGATATTCAGGACATTGCGCAGCATTTCCGGTGCAAAGGTTAAGAACTTCCGATCGGCGGGATCTTCTTTACTGAAATCAGGCGGTTTTAATGGCAGGACATCTAGGCGATAATATGCCACTTTCAGAACGAAACGGTTATCCATAAGGCAGTTACGGGAAGACAAGGAGCCGTGATGATCGATGGCAGAACTGTGCAGATAATTTATAGCCTAAATAATTCCAGACATAACACGTATAATGTGACGTATTATGCGATTGCAAAGCCGGAAAGATCAATGGCGCTTACAACATTTTTTTTACCTTGCAGATATCTAAAATGGAGGAAATCTTGAGTGGAAGATCAAAGTGGATAGTTTCACTGTTGATGATGTCTATTAAACTGCCACGTGAGCACACTTCCATTAGAACACCGATCTCCGTATCGGCTATCGGACAGAATCCAAGAAAGCGAGCTAAATTAGCGGTAGTTGTGCGCTTCATCTGCAAGGTTTACCGGTTCAGCTTCGAATTAAATTATTTTTTACTACACCCTGTACGATTCGTTGCTAATTTAATTTTTATTTGTTTGTACTCAATAAACGCCTACATCCAGATTTTTAGCTGTTTCAGTTTCTTACGTACACGCAGTATAAGCTTTAGTTGCCTGGAATTGAGATCAAACCGATGGCGCAGCAGACGTTTTCGCATCCACAGTCGCTGACCATTGTACACGCCCACGTGTTCGGATTGCATGATACTTCCGCTGAGGTTTATGGAGGCCATTTGAGAGTTGGTATTGGCCGACGTCCGACCGGATCTCGCTTGAATACTGTGCTTACTCTGTACCAAAGCACCAATATTCGTTATTTGCAGCGTTTACTCGGATAAGTGAATACCGTAATCATATGCGTACGTAATTATCGGCATATAATTGTGGCCAAAGGTCACTCAAGAAAGAGTATTACGTTTTAACTTCTTGGTATGATTTTGGTAAATACGTCATAGCGTACGCTTCCTTACAAAAGTATTGGAAGCGCTGTGTGAGGATTTGGCTTTGTTAAAAGTGATTTCTTCGTAAGGAATAAACCATCGGTTGTCCGTCATTTCATCTTTCTTCATGCGCCTAACAAGTACACATTCAGTCAATTTTGTAAACATGACCAACAGCATTGCAGTAAAATGTTTTTGCAGTTATTTTGAATGATTGATACTTTTCAAAACTGGCTATTATTACTTCTAATCTTCTACTGTACAATAAAAAGTAACCTAAAGTAAGCTTGTCAAAGCAAATCAGATGTATACGTAAGTATAACTGACGGCATAGTACACCTTTTACGTACAAGCTGATTCAAACGGATTACGTTGTATATGTCAAATCCAATTGATTGCTTATAAACTGTTGATCATCGCGTAGTTGTTCCATGGTGTTGCAAATTACCTGACAATATAAATGTAGACAGGAATCACCAGAAGTAGTACGCAGCAAATCCCAATGGCAATGCCGGCAATACTCCCTCCTGCTGTAAACAAGCAAATTTGGAAATACATTGACGTCGTCGTATCGCAAAATAGTTTCCTATCGTGCCAAAACAAAGCGTCCAGTTTTCGGAAAAATATGTAACCTTACAATTAATTTTGTATTCCCACAAAAAGCTGCCTCAATTATGTTCATACATACTTTATCCATAAAAAAATGCTGCAAGTGTAATACGCTTTGGTAAATTGTCACAATTTTGAAAAAAATAATGGAAATTGAAAGATCAAAAGACCTTTGGGGTGTTGTTTTAAATTTTGAATGCATTTGTATAATTTTTTGCAAATTTGTTGACAAATAGGCTGGTTTGAAAAATCACATATTGTGGATGATTAGTTATTAAAATGCGATGAACTGCCGGTGAAATGGCTGGCGCGGTAAATAAACTAATTTGGCTTACAAACTTGGCATATATCGTCATCTCCATCAAAGCCACACTTTGGGCGGTTGGGTGGCGGTGAAGTGCCCCGGAAGGCCCATGTAATGTTTTTTCCAGGAACCGGTACCAGTTGATTAACGAGCGTATTGTAGGTGAACACATCCTACCAGCATCCACCGATTATTAATAATAAAGAGGAAATTCCGCAGTAAGTGACAAGTAATATGCAGGTAGTAATGAATGGGAAAGCTTAGCCACTTACGTCGAATGTAAAATGGGAGTGGTCCATCGCCTTAATTATGTACACATACTCCTTCCGGTCGCTGTTGCCGAAATAAAAATCCCCGATATTCGGGGATTTAACCAGAATAGAACTGTTTCTCAGTTGTGTCGGTCGGATGATCTGGTCGCCTTTATTGCCAGTACTTAAATTTGTGCCAGGTGGTATTGTCATGTTGATCAACTACAAAGTATATACTAGCATCAAACGCACGTACGTCGGTCAGTGACATACCTATACTATATAATAGTGCTTCGATAATATTAACTGTAACTTAAATAAATCGTAGATATGCAGTTATTTTTCCAAAGAGGTTCATAGAAACGCCGAAATTTACCCGAAACTGTTATTTACTTACTTTGGTAATGTTGAAACATATGTTTTTATCAGATGCAAAACAATTCACATGAGATTTACCTGCCCGGTAAATAAGATAACCTGATACTGCAGAGATGTGAATGCTGACACCTACAAAGAAAAATAAGGGTGCACTATGCGTAAACGATTTCAAAAACAGGTACGTTTATAAATCGGAATTTTTGTAAGCACGGCTCCATTTGGTGTTTTATATTACAGTATTTCCATGTACAACTGCACATGTTCTTGTAAATATGCATTTAATGCTTAGTTATATTGGTAATTTCTTTAATTTTTCCATTTGTTGTATATTTAATATAAACCGGGCTCAAGGCTACTTAGATACAGAAGATGTATAGCTGTAAAATGTAGTGCTTTCAAATCCATAAGTCAGTAGCATTTATTCGAAGCGCACGTACATTCTCTTCGGCCTCGTACACATAACCGGTGGATCCCATCGTTTTAGCCTTGAGATTGAGATTGAACTTGCGGTAATTTGGGCCTTCCAGTGGGCGTGTTGAAATATAATACAACGACTTGAAGGCTTGTTTAGCATCCTAGATATTTCCCGTTCATTTGTTTACACAGATTCGATCAAAATTTGTCCATCAAAAGCCAAACAGACAAAATCCGAAGTGAATAAATAAATCGGTCAAATTCGCGCAGTTGTGTACTGTCTGTTTCCGCTTTCGTTAATCAGAGTTGTCATATGCACTCACGTCGTCATCGTCATCCTGGAACTGCCATTTGTAATAGCCATATAAGGGATGTGCCTCCGGATACACCGTAATGAAAACCTGGTAAAAGAAAAATAATAATAATAGTCTCGTATTACAAAAAATTGTATTTTGTATTCGGCCGACAAAATTAATAAAAACGTGATTTCATCGCATATAAGCGCTATGGTAATCCCTGCCCTGTTTCTTGGCATAATGTATGGTGTTCTTACATAATCTCCATTTGTCATTCCCATTCTCTTCGCGATAACCTAAATGCGATATAAAGCTGCAGCTGGTAACAAAAAGGAGAAATTAAAATAAATTTAAATTAGAGGTAAATCAGGTAATAATTATTATGTGCATTTACATATACATTTAATTAATCTACAGGACTGCAATTACTATGGGCTGATTGTCAGCGAATTATGATACTGAGTGAATGATAAGTGGACAGTGGGACACTAATTCATTACACATTCGACACAATTTTAGTGTAATATTATTTTTAGAATTTTTTTTTGGAATAAGGTAGTTATCAGATTAATTAACTACACCGTTGCCGCCTAATATGTTAAATAACTTACCATGATGTTTCGCGTTGTATTTCCATGAGCAACAAGAAGAATCACTGCAGTAAAACCACCATATTTTGATAAATCACGACTTTCCTTTACCCAGAAACCAACATTAAAATCAACAATTTTTCCAGATTAATAGTTTTTACATTTACGGTGCTCTGTAATATATTGTATCGATCCAGCCACGTTCTACCAATCCATCAAGCTCATTTCTTATGAAAAACAAACCACTCACCTCTGCTGCTCAGACTGGCCATATGCAGCCAGTAGCCGAAATCGACTTTGTCGGTCTGTGTATTGACTTCATATTTAATAATGCTCATACCGGGTGTGCTCTTCACACCCTTCTCCCAGCCTTCCCAGGCCAGTTTGAAAAAATTTCCCAAATCGGGCCGCACATCGCATATTAGAGTAGTATCTTTGAAATCATAGCGTTTCAGGAATTCTATCAACGTATCTACTACGCCTTTTTGTTGGTAGGGCAAAAAACGCATCAGTGTCGGAAAACGGGTTTTATTCAGCAGATCATTCGCTGAACCGCCACTGAAAAAAAGCCAGTCAGTATAACCGGCAAAATCAACAAATGAAATCGATACAATTTGGTTAGTATTCTTACCTGGATACTACCGGAATATTCCATTCTGAAATATATATAAACACAACCAAATATTAACTGTACTGAACTTAAAATAAATAACGTCGGAAATAAATTTCCGCTGCTACCACTGAGTATAAACTTAGAACAGACAGTCGCTTAACTGCATAATGTCATAAAAACATGTATGCTCTTCTACAGAAATACAGAACGTCGTAATTCTTCATATATTGATGCAAAACATCAAGTACAGATAGCATTATTTGTTGTCTTAAAAAATGTTTTACCTCGACCAAGATCCGCCGTTGGGCGCAGAGAATCACTACACCCTATAAGAGAAATGTTGTGATTTCTTGACTTTCTTCGTGTGCCTTGCATCGTTTCGATTTTAATTTGTCGATGCCGGTCTCGTGGATTAACACCGTTTCCACGTAGCGGAAACAACTATTGATTACTGTACTGTTTGTTTACGCACTCTTACAGGTCACTTGGAAGTTGGCACGTACTCCAGGCGCCGGTAAAAGGATGCGAATATTTATCCTGTGTATGGTAGACCTGTTTTTTTTTTACAATTTATTGAACCGCAAACACCAAGATCACGAAAAGGTCAACAAGTTACGAGTGTCACTGCTCGTGTTTACCGGCGGATGTATTGCTTATTATTTACTTTGGCTTCTTTCAAGCGGGATTGGCCTTTGCATAAAAACTATCCCCGATGAAAAAAACGTTGATGTACATAATCACAAGTATTCACGTCAGCTTCTGCCAACAGCAGTTTAAAAACGTTTTGCGTGAAAGCAAGTTTGTGTCGTTCATTACACGTACACCTTTTAGAATTTTTGTTATGCACACTCCCTAAAAAAGAAGTTCGCTGGAAAGGAGAAAAAATGGCGTTTGCGAGCATATCTGAGAATCGACTATGTATGAGTAGTAAAATACGTGCAGTACTTACAATTATTAATAATTAACAATACAGGCAATCAGTTATAGAGCGAACGAAAAATTTCTGGGGAATGTATCTACGAGCTTCCTGTAGATTTTTCTCTGGTGATTCTGCCGTTGGTGGCGAAATACCAAGCAGCCAAATAACCCAATCGTAAAGTATTGTACATACGGCTGTTACAGTATTTTTATTGTTTCCAGATTGGACGCACGATTATATTGCCAATTTTACAGAGATGACAAGCGAAAAGGAATGATCTTGTATTGTACATAAAAATGTGTCAAATCTTACCGTTTCCCACCAGAACAAGAATCGAATTATCACCCTGATCATCCCACTCCTTTATGCCGGCTGGTTCACGAGCGAAATACTTTGTAATCAAGTTGGCCACCACAGCGTCCAAATCTGGACAGGTTGTCGCATTGGGCGGGGAAATGTTGACCATATTAAAATTGAAGCGCGGGAACATTTTATTCAGTTCCTCCACGGCCATCTCGATCGCCGGACCAAAATATCCGTAGCTGTACGCCAGATACGGGCCCGATGTCATGCACACGACGAATGTCACATTGAACTCCACTTGCCCATTGGCCAGTACGATACATGTGCACAGTGCGGCCAATACGCACACATATTGTCGATTGTACATTATACAACCCCTCCGATATGGGAGATTAAATTAAGTATCAAGTATATCCATTGCGCAATTGCAAATCGAGACGTGGTGGGATAAATGTGTATGTTTAATCACATCCGCACAAACACAACAACCGCTGTTTTTCACGTCTGCCGTTACAGTGACCCACAGGGCCGGATGGTTATGAACATGATATTTAATCAACATGTTCAATTTCCCGTGCTTAAATATGCGGTTCCGTGGCCAGCCAATCGATCCAGTGCGGCGCACTTGACGGGAAGGAATAAAAAAACTGTCGCCGACATCTGCTGGGGTTTTCGCGGTGGCACCCGTTGCGTGGGAGTTGGATGCGCGGTGGTCACGAAGATGTATCCATAATACAGTCGCTAATAAACTTATGAATGGCTGCGATCATTTTTGCTGTCGGCACCGGCAATCTACTCGCTCGAGTTACGCTGATATAGTCGCCCCAACCGGACGGCACATGTATACAAAAGACACCGGGACATTCTAGCAACGTGATCCATTCCCGTTAGCGTGCGGGCTGATCCGCATTGTGACGGGTGTAGGCCTGCTCCTCGGGGAATAAGCAAGCCAACGCGACGACATTTTACTGGCCGAACGCCAGGTCAGTGTCAATAAGGTTTCGGTAATAGGTGATTGTTGCCGTTGATGGGAATTGTGGTTGCCTTGCACATCAATCGTATATCGTTTTGTTGTATAAACTTGTCAATATAACATCGTGTGTGCTGACACTTGCTGCTCTATTTCCTGCCAAAAGATTCCTGGATTTTTTTACACAAGTAGTAAATTGTTGTCACCAGTGTGAACATACAGTCTGTACACGCGGGAATCCATGATAATATGGTAGTAACTTCTTGTTTCAGATTTTCACAATGTCTACATGGAAAATGTCAATGTTAATTCACCTGGAAAATGACTTCACCAAAAATTGCACGGTAATTGTCAGCAAATCAGCAACAGTTACTGTAATTAACGATGCTTTGTGCTTGGATAGAGAACTAGACACAATATTCGGAAGACCCAGTTGGGTATCCCGCATCGTTTACTTACTCGTACTTTCGGCATTTCATCAGCATCCATCGATCAAATAAAGCATATTTATACGGCAATATTATATTTTAAGGGAAAGTTAAAGAAATGCATCTTTCTCACAGATACAACATGCTTATCTTTAATGGGCTATAATATAGACATTATATACTTAAGCGGAACAACTTCCGTATGATACCGTAATCCGTACGGTTAGGCCAAAGGTCAACCGAAAATATTCAGAAATGTTTGAAAATGGGTTTATAATATTATTGTTTGAAAATTGGTTATGATATTATTACATACTCGAACATCCACAGCTGCAGCTTTGCACCAATATGGTTGTACATAAATGTTTGCAATTAAATAAATACCAATTGCAAATAAACTTAAAGATGTTCAAGAAACAATAAAAAAACAGTTGATTACATACTTGCTTTATCATGTACTGTGATAACTGTATCATTGTATTTTGTACAGTATTATTGTTATACACGTATACACGATTTATAATGTAGCCAATGTTTGGGCGAACGGCTGAACCGATTTCGACGCGGCCAAGTGCGTTAAATTCGTCTCGACGGCGCGAATGTTCTCACGCTATTGCGCCATCGATACGCCCCGAAAGGGAAGAAGTGGCCCCAAAAAACAAATTGTTGCCATGGGCCCCCATAGACATACATGGTAAATGCATTGACTGTTCGCGGACCGTTCGGAAAAACCGAGACAGACCGCGGCCTTCGGCATCGGCACGTTACAAAGTATTGAAAATTTAAGAAACATGTGCAAAAATTAATCGCAGTCAATCCCACCAGCGTGATCGGTATACCTCGTATTCTTTCATATACGATATTTCTTAGATATCTTAGGTTTCTTTGGTTTTTAGGTTTTCTTAGGTTTCTTAGGTTTCTTAGGCTTCTTAGGTTTCTTAAGTTTCTTAGGTTTTCTTAGATATGCTCAGGTTTCTTAGGTATTCTTAAGTATTCTTAGGTTTCTCAGGTTTCTTAGGTTTCTTAGGTTTCTTAGTTTGCCTAGGTTTTTTAGGCTTTCTTAGGGTTTCTCAAGTTTTCTTGGATTTTCTCTTTCTTAAATTTCGTAGTTTTCTTAGCGGCTGGGACCAATGCGATCAACCGTTGCGAAGTGTGCATTTCGTAACAAACTTGCGCCGCAAAAGTTTGTGTACGGATGTAGATCCCGTAAACTGGTTATATGAATACTGATTATCTGTGCCAGGACTTCGGTCCCTGTCCTTTGAGGCAAAGGATCTCGGCTTCTACTTCACCAATTTTGTTGCTTTAAAGTGCATCAAAATTCTCTAGGTGTAGCGGTGGATCCCAGATTGTTGACTTTTTGCCGAAATCATTTTTCTAGGTCCAGTGGTCAATCATAAGCTTGTTGCCATGGACGCGGTAAGAAATGCACACTGTTCTACCACAACTTGACGCAGAACAGTAGAAATATCTGAGCTGCTACTTAACAATAAGTACGAGTACAATACAAAGTAAAAAATTCATGTAACTTAACACGTTAGTCATCATCACGTTAGTCGTCATTGCAAGTTATGTACTGTATGTTCAAGTAGACAGTCCGTGTTTCGATTAACTTATGTAAAGTGTATCAAAATAGAGATATTACTAAACATACGTACGGGTTCATTAATATTATGACAGTCTGGAAGCGACCGCAAAGCAACACATCCTTGGAAATTGGAATTACTTATTTTTTAATAGTCATCGGCCAATATTCATCCGTGCTGGGCTTGTAATAATACTATGTATTGCAAGCCTTGCAGGTAAATACAGAAATCGACTAGAAACCAAATAATCAACACAACAATAAATTTTATTGAGAATGGTTTATACGAGTGCTGTACAATGTAACAAATAGTGAGATACATAAGCCATTCCAACAGCATAAGCCACCGCCACATGGGTGCAGTTAGAATGAATATCCTCTGATGGGCAACCGGAAATAAGGCTTCCGGATTGCTGCTTGCAATTTAAATTTTGCGCTATACGGCTATAGAGTACAGAGTATAGACTATAGATTCAAAATACCTAATGAAAATCATCCAGTAAATTTTTTATTAAGTTCGCGGTCTGTTCTTGTTTGGGAATTTTTCCCGTAGGTTTTTATATCGTTAGGAAGTTTTTTTGGAGATCTTTTCTCCATTATCTTGTGAGATCCCCAGACCTTAGCCCGTGGAAGATGACATTTTATCACCTGGTGAACTGCGTGGCATTAGCCGTGCTCCCATATCTGGCAACATACCGATTTTATAACCTGTAAGCAGTACGCAGATGCAGTAAGCAGAAAGGCAGATGCTTCCATTAGAATCTTCCCCCTGTTGGGTGTTGAATTCTGTGCAGAGCATCCTATGAATCTATGATGGCGGCAGCGGTGTGGTAAGATTTACCTTTAACAACATGTTATCAGAATTTTCTATTGCAGATCCGAGTATCGAGCCTTCTGGAAATGTTTCTACGCTGCGTGCATCTTCTTCGCAGCACAGCTGGTGAAAATGCTAATACTGGCCTCCATATTCCCAGTGGTGGATTCGCACGCCACCAGCTTATCCGTTAGCCGATTGACATACGTAAGCTACGAGAAATTCTCTAATAAAGAATCATGGGAGTTCTCGTACCAGAAAGAGAGGACCTACAGAAACCCAACCTGCTCAGTGCTCCATGGCGAATTGGTTTTTTAGGATTTTCTCCGTCTATCGGTGGATCTGATCGATCTGGCGGCGCTGCACCACATCGTCAACAAGCTGACGCTGAAGGGCGATCTGAAGTTCGTGGCCACGGGACTGGGCTGGGCCTTCGCGGAGCTGCTGGCCTTCCGTGTGATGCCGTTCTGGCTGGAGGCACGCGGATCGGAGTTCAGTTGGGTGCACTTGATGAGCGCCATGGAGGCCAATATCAATCTGGTATGTTATGACCAGGCTACTAATATGGAACACTAGATTATTTCATTTGCATGGCAGTCCTTTGTATATGCACGATGTCGTAGGCGTTTTCACTTTTTGTTTTCTTTTCAGCACGAAACTGATATAACTGCTACATTTTTTTCAATGAAAAACTGGTGGTTGTTGCTTACTGGACATTCATACCGTAATAATAGTATTATACAAATCAAGTCTTTCGTTTCCGTCGTTTGCATGTTATAAGTTTTTTGTATCCTTGCGACTTATGTTGCGTATTTCATACGTAATAGCGATTTTTTCGTTGAATGTGATCTTTTCTGTCATAGGTGTATTACATTTCCATCGCTGCCATGTTATGGGCTCTATCGCGGAATGACTTCAACAAGGCCCTGCAGCCGGCGGTACTGGGATTGCTCGTCCTGAGCACCTATCGTCCCTTGCTTTTGGAGTAAGTTTCCGGGCCTTCTACTCGCGATTTCTGTACTTTCTTCGTAGTCATGGGTTTCTTGAACACGTACAGACTTTTAAATTTTTTTTCGAATGATAATTTGGTCTCTGTTTCAAAACGAATTTTTATGTGATATAAGATGTTCTGTAAACCTTATTCATCTGTAATGTAATGCGGAAACATTTACTTGAATTCCTTAACCACCGCTCCGAATAATCTGTCGGTTGTTTGCAGGGTTTTATCGCACACTTTACATTTGGACGCATGGTTTGGATTGCTCTTTAAAGGAGTTTATAGTCTGATTCTCGGTGTGGTGGCGCTGGGCTTGTGTACAGCGCTAACGGAAACGTGATGTTATTATTGTTGGTTTTTTCGTTGACTTTTTTCATCAGAATTCCCGTTATTTATCTATTTGATTTTGTTACTGTTCAATGTAGCATGTCATTGTTCGAAAAATTACTGATTTCTTCATTTTACGGAAGAATTAAAATGACATGTCACCGTTGTCGATATGAAAGATGATTTTTCCAAACATAATTTTGTCACCTCATACTCCGTTTCGAGTGCAGATGCGTATTTTGTTTTCGATACTTGTTTGCACACCAATCTATCAAAAATATTGTAACAGTAGCCGGTTTGACTGCTGTTTTAGTGGGTTGGTTAATCCACCTTACCCGATCTGTCGGCTCAGACTCAGCTGTTTGTGTGGAAAGGTTGGCACGGTCGGCAGCGATGCTGACCGGAAGCAGACTACCGTTTACATGGTGACAACGATGGGAGATGACGATCATCCCATGGCGATTTGCGGTACCCGCTTTTTTGAGCCTTTGGTCACCGAAGGCCACGCGTGCGGTACCCGCTTTTTTGAGCCTTTGGTCACCGAAGGCCACGCGTGCGGTACCCGCCTTTTTGAGCCTTTGGTCACCGAAGGCCACGCGTGCGGTACCCGCTTTTTTGATCCTTTGGTCACCGAAGGCCACGCGTGCGGTACCCGCTTTTTTGAGCCTTTGGTCACCGAAGGCCACGCGTGCGGTACCCGCCTTTTTGAGCCTTTGGTCACCGAAGGCCACGCGTGCGTTACCAGCTTTTTTTTCGCGCCGCGCGCTGTGCTTGTACCTACACTATAGTCGGCTTTTCTAAATCGGCTTGTACAGCCCTGCTCCACCACAGGCGGGCGTATCTTCCAAAATTGCCAGAGGGTCACCCGTCGACGAATTAACGAATGTTTAATTTTTGCATGATTACCGTAGATGTCTTACATCTTCTGCACTTATGCTTTCCATGTTGAAAGGTGTTTGAAATTACGGTGGGGTCAAAACTAGATCAGACCTGCTTAAAAAAGCTGCTCAACCCTTTTACCTGGTTTGCCTTCGCCCCATTCAAAACCTACTTATAAATTTTGCTGCTGTTATAATCCAAAAAGGGTACCGTTTAACATACAAGTTCTATGGGACATACACCAAGGGTCCTATGGGGTCCAATGGCCAACACATCAAATGATGCCGATTTTAGTTTTGCTGAATCCGCAATAAAAGTTACACAGCAATGCATACAGAGGAAAATTTAACGACGCACAGAATTATTTTTAAATTTATTTTGTGCAACTGCCAGCGTGTGGTCGAGCAAAACTGTATGTCGGCATTTCCCACATGAAAACTTGGTGGATTGGCGACATATCTAACCAGTTTTCCCTTGAATCTTCTGCAGTTCATTAAACAAAGCTACCGCTCAAAAGAAAAGAGAACTGGACCGCTTGTGCCAGTTGTTTAAATTATACAAACATATTGCGTTCGGCAATGTTCCATAATAAATGAATCTAATGATGTATCCCATTCCCATATATATGCAGTCTTCCACCAGTCATTATATTACGGACATCACAGTCAGTAAAAGCAACAATTACAGTCAGTACAAGGAATAACATCCCTACGTGTAATTCACCTCCTCAGTTCTAGATATTTCTCTACATATTGCTATAGCTTCGGTCTTTCAGTGCTAGCGAACAGCGGTGCACTTCCTTAGTAAATTAACCAATAAAGAATTCATAGTCTATCTTCGTAGTTCATGAAGGTTATAAACTAAGTACTTAAATTACTGTACAATGTATACACGCTGCAAGCACAAAAAATCACATCTATGATTTCTGATGGATATCAAATCATATCAAGGATGTTATAATTTGCACCGAGCGCGAAGCGCGAGGTGCTGCAATTAGCCTTCGTCAAGAGCATAAAATTTGTCTGACGCCACGAAGAACGTACGTCATGCTTTTCCAGTTCCACAATCCCAATACCATTTCGCAGTGGAACTGGCGCTCGCGCTTGTGCAATGATGTGGTTCGCAACGACCGCTAGTACTGCATATTGCTCACTTGCTATACATTATGGAACGGTCCAAATCTCGGTCATAACCCATCTGCAACGCTTATTACTAAATCAAACTTCGATTCAGTACATCTATTGTTCGAAACGCATTCAGTCTTCAGGCCTGCAGTCTGCCGATGTTCCTGGATTATATGGCTTTCGAGTAACAGGTGCAAAGGCAGCAAGCATGCGCTATCCTCTAATAGCTTTAGGTTTTACCAACTGTGGTATTATGGACACTATGGTACAATATTACAGTAGGTACTGACCGTACTGTAACAGAGCCCCGGGCATCTTTATAAGTTCGAAAGCGAGCATCTTTAGAAGGTTAGAAAAGTGATATCAACTTACAATGTGAAAAATTTCGTTCATACGCCAATCTCAGTCAATCTGAATAGATATTTTGATTTTCCTGCGAACGCAGTAAAGGTAAGTAAGTGAAAGTATTGTACGCCATAACTGCATTGCAATTTAACGAAATTTTGTTGAAGTTCCTATAGCAGCGTGACGCTGTCCACATACACAGGCTCAATAATGCTATAAGAACATTATAACAACGTTAAGAATTAGTAACTGTGCCTGCAAATTTTTCCATTATCGGTTTCTTGAATTACTGTTGTAGTTAGCTTTTTAACGCTTTTTTTGTGTAAGCTGGCAGTTGTAAACAGCGTGGCTACTTTTAAGCTCTACAGGGTACTGGAAATAGCAATAATCGGAAGTTTATCGAAAGTTTATTATTATCGAAAGTTTTCAATATTTTCTGTAAACTTTTTAATTGTCGAAAGTTTTTACTAATTATCTCAAATGAACCAAAGGGTGAAATGCGTGTATATTTCGGATGAGTGAATTTACGTAGGCGCTGCGCACGGTTAAAAACGGGCATATCCCTATATTAGTCTGTCTATATATTGTATATTAGTATAGAATCCAACGTGTATTAAAAGGTGTCCACATGCATAGGCGTAATGCACGCTTGAAGCAAATCACATGAAGCAGAGCAAGATTTTATGATTTAACACTGAAGTGGAACGTGCCGATGAATGTTTCGTTTTGCGGTTTTGAATAGCGATAGTCGACTACGTACAGGTATACGAGGCAAGTGTCCCTTAAATTAATAGACGCGTTTTGCCTTACCATAAATTGACAACCTAAACCGCAATGTGCGAACCTGTCAGCCACCATGGGCTGGCAGCGTATAATACAAACGGTTGACTGCATTGCTGCCATTGACTTAAAGTTAAAGTAAGTCGGCATTCACCCTCGCAAAAACCTCAACCGAACCTACAAACTTACGTTCCAAATGATGGAAAAAAAATCTGGGAATTTTTTGGTACCTAGCAAGTAAGTTTTCATGGCAAGCAAGGAAAGTAATGAACGTTTGTGGTTCCTCGTAGACATAGCATAAGGTTCGTGCGAGGAGCCGTGGAAGAGGATCTTATGCTATGTCTACGAGAAAACATAAACGTTCATAACTTTCTTTAATTGCCATGAAAACTTACTTGCTAGGTACCAAAAAATTCTCAGATTTTTTCTCCATCATTTGGAATGTTAGAGTAGTTGTGATTAAAGTTAGGATGAGTAAATGTCGAATCGGTTAACGTCGAAGTCAATGGGAGCAATGCAGTCACTATTGTATAACACGCTGCCAACCCACGGTGGCTGCCAGGTTCGCACAATGCAGTCTAGGTTGTCAATTTATGGTAAGGCAAAACGCGTCTATTAATTTAAGGGACACTTGCCTCGTACTGCATGCCATGAAACAACTGGCACGGCACCCGCCCGGTGTATCGGCAATCCACCCGCCTACGGTAGCGGTAGACAGCGATAGCGATTGGCCAGAAAGTTTCATTCATGAATGAAGAGGAAGGATTTCCCCTCCCTCTTCATTCATTGATTTTTTGGATGAATTCATGTGATCGTCATCCAGATTTTCGTTTCCTACATACTTTGAATTCATTCAATGCATGATGATTTCTACACATAGTTGCTGCTGAATGATAAATTTGAATGAAAAAACGTGCATTCATTCAATGCATGTTGACACCTTAACTGAAAGGTCAGGCTGATTGTGTCTGTTCTGAGCTTTTGCGTCTGTCTATCCTCTAACGGAGAAAAAATGGAAGGTAAAGGACACTAAAGATTAGCGTCAATCCTGCTTGTTCAGCTGCCGATTCTCTGTCGGATTCCCATTAAGTATTGAAGAGATACTGTACATGTATCGCAAAGCTAGACGGTCGGTATGGTTCCGATTTACTAGTTAAACTGGCATCAGTGAAATGCGTTATTTCACTATCCATATCCATACCGAATTTCTCTTGCACGACTGCAGTGTTTTACAAAGGAAGCCTTCATAGATCGAAAAATTGCACCCATACCACAGTGACACGGTAAAATGTGGCTTTTCAAATTTTTCACTGCATATTTTTATTATGTATTAATGATTAAACCACCGCGTACGTATTCTCTTCCTCTACGGAGGAATTGTCACGAATGTGTTTTTTAATTAGCACTGAGCGGTGAAAAGCTTAAGTCATAACGTCAACACAAACTGCACACAGATGATATATCTACTCTAGTAATTACCTAGTATCGTTTAAATAATTTTCAATTACCGATTCCACAGTTGTTTGCTATTCTGGTAGTGGGGGCTGTAACAGTGTAACCAAGGTTTATAAGAGATAACTCATTTATACCGTGGTGTAACTATAGTACCTGTCAAATCACCCACAAAAGGAGGCTTTATTACGGGATCTTGAAGTCTGGAAATTTTTGATTTTGTAAGGATTCAGGAAACGTACTGTAGTGCGCCGTTGTCTTGGATGAAAACTGCTGCATAGTACTGTTACTGCACCAGTAATTCAACATAAGTAGTTTTTCCAAAGAATTTTCTGGCATTTTGTAACAAATCAAAATTGCTAGAAAATCCAAATAGCTGAAAAAAAATTCCATTTTTTGGCAGCTAAAGCTAAAGGGCAAAAAGAGATGTTGCATCGTGTGTAGGGAAGAGCTTATAAAAAATTTGAGCTTTCGCGCGAAGCCGACGCACGTTTTTGCTCCAGGAATTTCAAGAAAAAAAATATATAAATTATATAAAAATTTGTAAATTATTACGGATTTCTGGAACGCACTTCTCAAAGCATGGTTACTTAATTAATTATTTTTGACCGAAGCGTAGCGAAGGTTCTCTAGGCTCAACGTTTATGAAAAACGGGTGTTCGTCCGTCACAGTTGCGGCGCTACTAATGCACATATACGCGGTCACCCTACCACAGTACAGTATGTTCCACTGAATACGCTATATCCCTGCTATCGAATAAACATAGGCGCGCTGGCCGTATATAGTCTAGCTGTTTGTCAACCATGGTGCCCGTCGGTCACCATCACCAAATGTACATAAATAAACACGGTCTCCCTGGCCGGTGCGCGCTGGCCTTATGTCGCATGTAAATTGTGGTGCCCGTTGGTCCCCACCACTTTTTATACAGCTTGTACCCGCCCCAAGAGACTGCAATACAAAGTCTGGAAAGTACAAGTACTGCAATACAAGATTACAAGTACGGAAAAAGCCTCACACACTGCTCGATGTGACCTTTTTTGACTTTAAACGGCGACTTCTATGTAGATCAAAATATTTCAATCTGTAACTGGCTCTGGTTGAAAAAATAGGTTACGGGTAAACCGAAATATATTACTCTTACGAAGTCCATGGTTCATCAAGTTTGGTTGACTATTCCTTTGTGTAGGAAGCACATAAAGGAGTTCTTTACCGACTCTGCTACAATGGAATCAGTGACCGCATCGATGCCTCCGTTCCGGCGGCTGCTATCTGGCGCCGGTCAGATGAGCTATCAGAACACTGTTGCTGTCAAGGAAAAGGATGAGATTTGGCTTGGATTCATCCAGGATATCAATGGGGGCCAAGCGTTTATCGATTTTGACTCGAAGAAGGAAAAGGCCAGGTGGATCAATGCATCGGTTGTGTATTTAATGCCGTGGTTTGACACGAATCATCAGCGCGACAAACCCGTTTTCGCGGCACTCCGCGACGAAGACGACGGACCGTTCCGGTTTCAATCGGTTTTTATAAAATATTCTTTTGCGGCATGTAATCGATGTGTGATGTATTACGTCGAGACAAATATCCAGAGCGGCGATTCGACCAACCCTCGCATCGAGCTGGTGGATTATCGTCAAATCCTCGGACCCGAGTGGTTCACTGAGCCTCCATTGCTGTACCGCAACAGCGGGCTCTTATGTACTAAGTATTTTGTTCCCTCTGCCACGACGAACCAGATCCTCAGCAAACCAACCGACCGATCGCGAATTATTAAACATTTTCGCGAAGCTTTTGAGAGCGATCCCGTGCAAGCTACCATACTACGGCGGGACTGCTGCCGATTTCATCTGCGCATCGAAGCGAAAGGCTGTGTGTTTGTGGTCATCAGCACCGAAGCGAACGCGGACACAAAGGAAAAGACAATTATAAAGCTCTCGACAATTCTGGAAAGGCATTTAGTGACCCGGGCCAATCTGATGCCCATTTGTTTTTGGAAGTGCCCCACTAACGAAACTCATATCTGCATGGCAGGTAAGGGTTGCTCTTTTAAACTTAACTGCAGTTTGATCTTTCTTTTACCAATCAGAAGGCTACTTCTGTAATTCTAGATTAAAAAAATAAATTAAACTGACCAGCAGGCCAGTACTATCTTTGTAATTATCCAGTTACAAAATAAAACGTGATAGCGTTATTGAATAGCAGTTTTACTAATGCTACTAATTCGAGCGTTTTACTAATGCTGTTCCTAATAATTTAGACTCTCGAATGGAACTATTTTGTTCAGAGGCCTTGCTTGGCTACCTGCCTCATTGGATCTTCAGTGAAATCTTTTCTTATCTGGACCTGCATTCACAGTTGAAGTTCCAACGGTATGGTCTCAGCTCACATAGTAGCCCAAAACTGTATTATAAATTTTTATGTTTCTTCCGGGAACAGTGAAACCGAAGTGAATTACTCGGCCGCACTGGGCCATTGGCCCGTCTGGAAATATATAGCAGATTGTCATAAACATTTTAAAGAAATCCCTTTAAGTTTCTAAATATCGAAGAAACCGTTAACCATAAGCACTTGATCCACACAGTCCTCGGCCTATCACCTAAGGACTGCACGGTTGGAACCGGCAAGTCTACGTATACTATAACATGTAACAGACGCATCTGTATATCAAGGAAGATCAGATTCAAGATCTATAGAAGTATCACTACGGAAAACCCCGTACGATCTGGTTAGAAATGACCAAACAACTAAGCGAAAAACCGCTAACGCCTTTCGATTTGGCATGTCTGGAAACTATGTCACATGCACTGTTTTAAAAGATCTGCTCACAAAAATAGAGTCCGTTCGCAGATGCCGGTGCCTGTAGATCTGAATTCAAAGTGATCTTAAAAATAATATTTAAAATCCTGTTGCATAGAGCAAGAATATACGGCAAAATTTATTTTTTACCAGAAACTGTTCACCTAGATAATCAAACATAAATTTTTCAAATTTTTTCCAGCTTTCAATCTATTCAACACTCATTAACACGCTTAATCACTACAGAGTACAGTATACCAATTTAAACCGAACAGTGGTAGTAATATTGCAGGTCCTGTACCTCCATTCACGTAGCAGCCCTGGTCAGTGATTCCTACGCTTTTTCTGGATTTTGATCATTTCAGAATCAATGTTTCAGAAAACATGCATTTGACACAGATTCGAAACATCTAACGACGCCTGCATTTACACGCACGGGATGTTGTTTTACCCTGTATGCCGGATAAAACAACATCCCGTATAATTACTAATAATTAGTAAAACTGGACTGCAAAAATTTTCTTATAATTTTCCCTTTTCGTTGCTAATTTAAAATTTCTGAAAGCTGTCCTGAAAATGTTTCTTTTTTGTCTTTGACTGAAAACGTTTTGTACGCTGAAACGTGATAACCGACTTTTACCGCACTTACTCGCGTTTTAACTGGTTTTTCAACGTCATATTGAAAGCATTTCCAGTTCCGGCATCTGTACGATGCTCTCACGGCAGGTATTTTTGAAAGTGAGTGTGCTTTTGGTAGGCCGCACTATTAAAAAAAGGCTGTAGCTGCTATCTCATAGCCCTCCCCTTAAACTGTTGATCTCGGACAGTGGCAACCGTTCCCTTTATTCACTGGACTTGGTCGGTAGATAGACGTGTGAGCTCTGCACGGTCACTTCATTCGTCCGCTAAAGTATTTTCACTGTGCTGGGCAGCGGTTACCCACTTATCCATCAGCACTAACACGAGGTCCTGTAACTTCCGTTCATTCAGCAGGCCTGATCGGCGGTCAAGTATCTTCGAAACAACTAACCGAATAAAGCATTAGCGAAGTACGGCTGTGTTTTTCCCGTTGCTCAATAGGCCACACTTGCCCTGTAAATGCTTTTTACAATACCGTCCAGCTCTGCAATATAGCATCGCTTTACTACTCGAAGGCGAATCTGACCAAGAATCGCGCAGCTCTGCCTACTGCTCGGTGCTAAATAGAGTACTTGAGATGTCAAGAACCGCGCAAAGGGTCACTCTCTACTGCAACCAACGCTGTGCGGCCTGCCCAAAGTACGATAATAAAAACAACTTCCTTTTTTCGGCGTTTATTCCTAACCAGCCCACGCCACTGCGTTTGGCTTGCGCAGGAAATGTTTTGAAGAGGTTTTGAGATAATGAGCAATAAAACCCAATAGAAATCCAGTCTAGCATGGTTTTTTAAAGATACGAGTGTCAATTTTTTGAGTTAACTAGGAAAGCGCACGGGGTTTTTGCGGGCACTGCATGACCGAAGCGTAGCGGGATTAGATCGTTAGTTTAGGTTACTGTTTATGCTAGCGTGATTTTACAGTAATTATTTATTTTCTATGAAGGAGCGTTACGAAGTACAGTAACTGCATATTATAAAAACAAAACCGTCTGCTGAAAACATAACCGCCATAGATTCTGTGCACCCGGTTTTTCAAAATATTGAAAACAAAATATGCGTCATTCATCGAATTAGAGCTAATTCTAATCGCGTAAATTAGTCTTAGAGAAATTTTGTGATAGGAACCACTTTTATTCTTTTGCCAATGTTGTATACGTAAATTCGTCTTACATTCGTTTACATCTGAATTCGATATGTGCTATCTTTGGAGCTGACTGCTGACCAGTGATTGGGAGACATTCATTACTGACCGTTATGGTTTGCGCAGAGTGTGCGCATTATGGCACGAACTGCTACGAAGTCCCCATACAACCGAGCACGTCCGCATATGTCTGGACTGCATGACTAAAGCATCTACGTCCGACAACTACAATTGCTCCCAAGTGGCAGCGCTGCTCACTCGCACCATCAACTCAACGACCAAAAGTCTCACCATAGTGACGGAATCTCTTAGCGAGTACGAGTTTTTTCCTGTTTTCCTCCTGATGGGTATGGAATTGGTCTTGGAAGTTCACGTGCCTCTGGTAGTACTGAAGGACTATATCCTTGGCAGCTATAAAGCGATTAAGTCGGTGTGTTGTGCGTTTCACTTGGAACATCCTTTGGTGAGTGATGTGGTCAGCCTTCAGCACAGATGTGAGCGGATCATACTGCATAATTGGAAAATCAGCCACCTCTTTGGCCGACCAATGTACGAAATCTTTGCCCAGAAGAGATTTATGTACCTGCGGCCGCTGCCACATCGGGAAAAGAATTTAATGCTGCCTCTAGGTTGGGACCACGTGCTCGCCATTGATCAGCTGGAGATCACGGTGGAACGAGTCGTTCTGGACTGTGACCTTGACCAGGCAAACATGGTCAGCCGCATCATGTCGGCCGTGAACGAAACCTTTCCGATTGTTACGGATGAAATGCATGCAAAGGTCAAAGCCATTTACGCCCGTTGGGTGCGTAACCTTGTCTATCCGACTGAGTGGGAAACCATTCGTAGCTATTTATCACTGTAAGTTTTGTCATGCCCAACCTGACCGTTTGAAGGAAACGCCGCCATTTTATTTGCTCTATCGAAGATGATTACTTACCATCTGTTCTCGATCATAAAATCCGAATTTACTGTAACTCAACGCCGGCCCGTGCGGTGTTAAAATTTAACAGCCCCTCCCGTAGTCAGGAAATATTAGACGCCCCCGAAATTATAAAAATAGAGAAATTGTCTTTTGTAAGCTGTGAAAGCATCTGCAAAATTGCTCATGAGGCTCTAGGTGCACTCTCATTGCAGGTTTAGTGGCTTTTATTCGGACGGCACATTTCGTTCATGGGTGGGCGTCGACCTGAGAGTAGTGGATCCTGGCGACCTGAGCAAAATGGCATTGTACGGAATCAACGAAATATTCCTGGTTGACCAGTAGCCACGCATGCCGTGCTTGATGCAGACACTACTGACGCGATACTCTGGGCAGCAATTGTGGCTCGTGGTCACAATTCAGTTAACCAAATGCAAACCGAAACAACCGAATAAGTGGACATTTTGAATTTTTCGCTAAATATTACTGTGTGGCGACTTAGTTTACTAGTAAAGTGCACTACCTTTTTGCAGGCACTGCATGACCGAAGCGTAGCGTTCACTTTCATTACTTAAAGGATAAGAATTAATTTTGTCGGGTTATTGCTAATGATAACGTTAGTTTAATTAGTTCTTTCTGCGAGAACTGCACTGCATATGATAAATGTTGCTTGCTTTATTCCGCATTTGTGCAAATGGCTGCGTCGGCTGCTTTGGCATTTTTGTGTACAGAATCACTTGAATAGCAAGGATGATCAGGTTGTAAAAGCCGACTGCAATAAAACGGTGCGGGGATGTGCTGTTTTTATTATCAGTAAACGGTATTTCTCATTATATTCTGATTTGTCATAGTTCTAATACACAAGCAAAATTGTCGTGCATATGAAATAGGATTGAAGCATTTTTTTAAAAATGTTTCTTCACTCTTCAGTGAATTGGACGCAGTGAGAGACTTCACCATCAAGGCATCAACCAGTGAGAGACTTCACCATCAACCGCGATACTAAAATACAGATGTAATTAAATTGCTCTAAACAAGTGCACCGTACGCATATGGAAACCTTTTCCGGAAATCTTAACTTCTTGTGCTTTTTCCATGCCATCTACTGCAAATACTGTGTAACCAACCATGAACCGGCTTGGCTATAACACAAGTGTCGACAATATTTGATTTGCACATCCGTATATTTACTAGTACTTGCGTAAATGTCGGTAGGCAAACAAAGCTGCGTTAAATATGGATATGGTTAAAACTCCTGGAGTTCGCTAATTGTTGGACAAGATGTAGGAGATAGCAGAATAGCGTGCACATAAAAGCATAATGCCAGGAAACATAATAAGGCGTAGATACTTGTCGTAAGTAACGTTGAAGGTGTTAAACTGATGACATTTCTCAAAGAAAGTTTCAAGGAGTCTTTAAATTCACTCTGGAACAGCTCAAAACGGTGCGTTCGGCTTTGGATGGTTCCTTTGATTTAAAATTACAAGGTACAAAACACAATTGCCGACTGCGTGACATAAATGCTTTGCCTCTTGCAGTCAGAACGGAATTAACGTACTTTACATAATTACTGCACCAGTTTCTAGTTTACCTCAGAGCGATTCAACAGCCGGGGTACAACAAAACTGTCAATGCTGCTGCCGAGTCTGCTTCTACAACAAATGTTTGGTACAACACAAGATCAAGGAAGAAATTTTTTGTTGTTTTTGATTTTACCAAATTATGAATTTCCATTGGCGCCCAGATGATTACCCAGTACTCAGTACAGGGCAATCATGATTAGCACCGGCACTGTTGCCGAAAAGCGTGCGATTAATCACCATGTCGGATTAAGATCCGGAACGTATGCGTACAAAACAAAACATGAGATGGTCACCAAAGTATCCATGGTGTCGCCGATAATGCAAACGAAAACTGGATAGTTGAACGTGGATTCCACAGCACCGGCGTATCGCTTTACCTCGCTAAATTTCTTCACCAACACGGAACTGGTCAGAGCTTTATTCTGCATCATTGCCGCAGCTGTATTAACTATTAACGTCTCGGATAATATGAGCAATCCCTGAAGCGAGTCTCGAACAAGCGGTAACAGATAGTACTTCCACAAAAACGTGTATCCATACCGGATACGATTAGTCAAGTGCAACTAAACTGGTGGCGAATGTGGCCGTTGTAGGAAAAATAAAATACGGCACATCGCGTACTGTTGGATCTCGCACTGCCAGAATCAAAGTGGCCGCAAAACGCAGTAATATAGAACAGAAAATAATAACAATTCCAGGAAATAATTTCCTCCCGTCTGAGTGCCAGTCCCAGTTATTGAATCCATGTTTCATTAAACGATTAAATGCTGGAAAAACTAGGAAAATTAATGGCGAGGTAGATAAGGAAACCACAGCAGCGTAACAAAATTAACGTTTGAAGAAGTGTTGCGTCGGACAGTACCGGACTGGCGCCGATCAGATGGAATCGTTAGGTGTATGAATTCTGTGAGGATTGGTCCTGAGTCGTTAGCGAATTTAATGCCTTCCTGTCAAGCCGATCATGGGCAGTACAGTTATACTGCTGGCTTTTATCTTTCCAGTCCGTAAATTGCATAAAGTACAGTTATTCTGATTCCTTCGTGAAATGCACAAGCGTCCCAAATCTGATAATAACAGTGAAAAAAAATTAAATTTTATTTAACATAATTAGTAAGTAAATAGTTAAAAAAACTGGAATAGTGAGTAACAGTAAAGTATTTGAAAAATTTTGGGGTCAACAGCAAGTAATAGTAAGTAAAAGTTTTGGAAAATTAGTAAATAGTAAGTAAGGTAACTGAAAGCAAATACTGAAAGCTGTAGTAGCACATCAATAACTTAGTCTCCATTTATTACTTATGTCGTCGACGGGGTCATGATGCACGCGCACGTACTCATCGCCATTATAACCGCTCTGTGCTTTGACCTTTCGTATTTCGTACACCGGATGCAACACGGTGCGCGCGGCGCTGCTTTGGCTTTGTGCATTTACGTCCACACGGTGTGTCTGCCGTACGTCGTGTTGGATGCGCTACACTATCGAGTATTGACTACCCTTAGAGACAGCCGGATGTCTGATTAACACGGAGGCGCTGCAGATCTGGAGCCTGCTACGATTGTTCCTGATTTACACGCTCCCTATCGACTTCATTGCCGCGGTTTCCCGTACCTGGTGTACAAGCGTCGGGCTCGCCGAATTGCAGGGAATATTGTCGCGCCCGACAATGACCAAACACCGGCGTCGGATAAGGTCGAAACCGGGTAAGTGGAAGTTCTTGCGAAAAGTGGGACATAAAATGCAAAGGGGGAAAACGCGCATTCCGAGTACTGACGGCATTGACCTTTATCTTAACGCTGTTGTGGACGCCGTCGTGCATATTTTTTAATGTCAACTGCTTCGTCGATATCAGCGGCCAAACATTGCTGAATCAGAATCGTGCTGGTTATGTTCGCTTCGGATGCGGTGCTGGATTTATTATTGTTTGCTCTGGTTTTGGATGATGTGCGGGATTTTATTGTCGGTTTGGTTCGAGCGCTTTCAGAAGCGCGTGATCATATGAAAAGCTATTGATTTTATGAGGTCGATTTTTCAAGGCACTGATAGTAGTAGGCTTTACTGAAAACATGGGTGTAGAATTGTGGCAGTCAAATAATTTATAGATAAGTTATGTATTTTCGAAGCATGTTGCATATGATTTTGAGATTTCGTTTTCTGCTGAATAAATTGATCAAAGCCACAAAAGCCCACCCATAATACTGAGGTTTCATTCTGGTCACGCTTTGGCAGTACAATTATTAAAACATTTTTGTTGATAGTAGAACAGTTCATCTCTAATTGTAAGGTATGAAAATCGCAGCAGTCTATGCGCAATCCGCATTGTACATAATAACCTATCTGGACAACCGGCAGTTATTCATATGATACATCAGCGTATCTCTTACAACGATAATTCTGCTTTATAATAACAACCTACCGTAATCCGCGTTATAATAACCTACCTGGACCACCGACAATTATTCATTATGATACATCATGCCCTTGTCAAAATTATAATATGATTTAATGGTAACTTTTGCATTAAATCTGGATATTACATATCCCAAGTAGTTGCAAATATGAAACATTTAGATATGGATTATTAATTATTTCATAATTCCATATCTAATTGGCTGCCAAATTGTTACCGTGGATACGTTTTGTGATAGACTGTGGAGGTTTTGAGGTATCTTGATATAATTTAGAAAACATTTTTTGACTAGGGTCAGCGTATCTTTTACGCAGATAATTCTGCTTTGAAATCGCTGTGCTGTGCATTGGTCAAGGCTTTTCTTATTCCTTTAGCAGCCGAGAAAATATAAAACAACCCCGATGCTGAAAAGGTTTCCGGCAATGTTAGCTGATAATATCTTGCAGAAGCTTTACGTGCTCACGGTTCAATATTACGTTAGTAACCGAGCTGTCTAAATTAAAATTACAATGGCAGTGTCGTTTGCGATGGTTTTATTACTCATAATAGGGATTTCGATCAAATTAATTAAAATAATTGATTAAATGAAATGCGTTTATTAATTCGTATCGCTAAGAATGTTAATATCGTACATATCGTTATTAATTCATATCGTTTTGTAGGTACGACGAATGTCGATCCAGAATGTGGACGTTGGGATAAGACTCGTATTCCTTACTGCTTTGATCCTCAGCTAAGTAAGAAGCGAATAATTTAATGGCGCTTTGTTTACAAATAAAAACACTCACAAGACCGTTTGGTTAAGCCAAGGGAATAATCATAATCATTCTGTCTTTTCCTTTACAGCCACAGTAGAACAGTCAGCCGTCAATAGTGCCATTGCGATTCTAGCCGGCACTACTGGAGTTTTTCGCGCCGGTACCATGTACTTCCACAGAATTTAAAATTCGATTCACTATTCCCACCGGCACGTAAGTGAACGACTTCAAGCCAATTCAGCGTAAGACTTTGCTTTTTAAACCAGCAATGTTTTCGCAAATATTCGTTCATTTTCTGTGATGGGTTATCATAACGAACGTTGCAAATTGCCCTCGTTTACGAGGCAACCTTTTGTCTCCAAGCTGAATAAGACTGTACGTAAATATAAACCGTATGTCCAAGCAATTATAACCACGTATATAATTTAATTTATCTGGTGTATTACCGATTTGTAGCGGGACGGCCGCTTGCTCATCCAGTATGCCCGGTCGTTGGATGAGGGCACCCACCGGAACATATGAGCAGGCTGTCTCCTTGGCGCGCGATGCCCTGACGCGCTGCAGCACCGATCCCAGGTGTATAGCGCGCTACATTGTCAACACCATGGGCAAGCGTAACGAGCACGAACGTGGCGATCGCGATAGCTTCATTACCGTACAACCCGACTCATCGCTGACCGTACCAGTACGTTTTGAGGAAATAAAGCTAACGTAATTACTGCATTAGTAGTCCTGTTATTAATCGTGCTAACACATAAGGAATTCGTTTTTTCAATAAAGTTTCGATGGAAATATGCAGTAAACAGGTAAATCTGCATATAATTAGCAAATTAAAAGGTTAATAATCAAGCGGTTGAGAATTATGCGCTAATTCCATGTGAACAGTCATCATAGTGACCTTTCGAACTGCAGGCGGCTTATCGAAAGTACAGCGAACAAGAAGCGTATTGGAAGAGTTATCCTTATGATTACTGCAGCATAACGGTAAGCAGACTCTTAACTTTGACACAGCGGAATTCTTCGGCTTATGATGTCAATGGCGTGTTGTTTATTCCTTGCAGCATAACTAGCCCCCTGACTTCGCTGCTACGGGAACCGCTTTCACCCTACCGGCTTCAGCGCCCATGCCCTGTATCCCCAAACTGAGTCAGATCAGTGCCACCGACTGCGCGCTGCTGAACATTACCTACCAGTGAGGACTCCGGTGTGATACCACCAATGTTTGTAAGTCCATTATTTTCTCATCACGGTACACGGTAGTGCTCTACATTATAGCAATTACTGAAAATTATATGCTGTAACATAATATTATATATATACGTAGTATGAATATCGTATGTACGCAAACATTGCATGAATATTTAGCAAGCATAAAATCGATTGGTATCGCATACATTTTGTCACAAATACCGTTAATCAGGTGCAAATTTCCGTTAAGGTATAATGCAGATGTATTGTTACAGCTTCTCGTTGAAATAAATGAATGCACTGCATCATTATCGAGCGGTGATACCAAATATTTTTGCCCCGGCCACAAACTGGCACTGATGCATGAGCTACCTTAATGCGCTGCAGTACTCTGCACAAATGATAAATGATTCTTTTATCATGTACGGCGACTCAAATCGGCGATAATTATTTAGAAAATACGTGGTAAAATCGAGCAACTGTATAAAAAGCCGAAGTACTGATAATGAAAGGTCAGAAAGATTTTCTCTAACGGAAAGGTCACAATGATTCTGTCTGCACTCAGCTTTTGCGTCTGTCTATCCTCTAACGGGGAACAGAGGGAAAGCTAAAGGTTAGCCTGACCCTGCCTGTGCAGTTGCCGATTCTTTGTCAGATTCCCTTCGGAGTCGCAAAGAGACGCAGGTTAGATTCAAATTTTTTCCGAATTTGTTCCTAATCAATCCACGCGCCATCGTATGGTTTCCGTAGGAAACGTTCCGAAGGAGTTTCTACTTTTAGGCTAATCAGTTTTATTCATGCTCGGGTGCCTCCGGCGCAACAACTGCAACATGCGCACAACTGCCACAAAGGTCAGCCAAAATAACGGGTTTCGAGCCCAACGATCCGGAATTCAAATGGGCCGGTTCGAAGACGTACGCTTGGTACCGTTACAGCAGTACGTATCTGTAGTAGTTAACTACTGTAACAAATTGCACTTCATTAATAATATTAAATTTTTTGTATATAAAGGTCAAACTGACACAGAATTAACTTATAAAAAGCCTTATTTGCACTTTTTAGATACAGCGAGGCAACATGTCAACGAACACACCCAGCAGCAAAGGGCACCCACAACCGGAACCGGTGTCACGGCTGGTATTACCGGCAACTGGAATGCATGTATAATAATACCATATTATGGTAAAGCGGCAAAATTAATAACAGATTAAAAACAACAGCATGCAAATTTTATACGGTCATACAGTATATGGAGTAATGGCGACCTTTTTGGACAGGTTCGAGGAACCGGCGGTACCAACTCCGTAGTAGTTACTGGAGTGGATAATACCAGCACCAACCAGATGGTGCAAACACTGACACCACAAGGAAACGATGTATTCCAATGGACCGGCACCTCCACAACGCGCTTTAGGTTGCACGGCCGGCACTGATACCGGCACTGGTACCACGGAACTGAAACGGGAACCGGAACAGGTAAAAATGGATGAGGCTAGAATTAACTTTGGCATACGCTGTGCGTAACACAACGCTGTACATGTGGATCAGCAAATTACATGTCGTGTTTCCTAAAATTATATATTTCGGAGATTTTATAAATTTCCCAGTGAGTTTCCCAGTGACAGTTCATGAGTGTCCAAGACTCCAAGTTAATATTGTCCGAATATACGCGGAATATATAGTTTCTAAAATTATTCGCGTTACTTATAGCCTATAGGAACTTATCTTATTATTCAGGGATGTTGTTTACTTATTCCCGAATCACGAGTAACATGATTGTTGTTTTCCGTAAGATCATTAAAAGAATAACATGAATAAATAATGACATTGTTGGACATATATGACCAATAGGTTGAACCATATATTGTAGTATTAAGAATTTTTATGCGCATTTCACTTCAGAAATGCGTAGATTAACTAGTACTAGTCGTTTGAACAAAAAACGCTGTTACATACTGTAGATAATTTAAATATTTCTCTGTAAGCAAGAATTATTGCACTGTAAAAATATAAGGTCAGCACATTTGGTGCTCCGAGTTCGATGATTACTGCGAAAAATTAACCGTAGTGAAATAATCGTTGTCCAGTTAACTTTTACTATATGCCCTTAGAGTAACGTGAATTCTTCCGAAATCCAATCCTTCATTATTGCAGGGACTGGCCAGGGTCCCCCATCCGTTATGGATTTTATCAATCGACCCAAACTTGCCGGCTAGAAGCGCCCAGGCGTCTATCCTAGCGTGTGTTTCTGCTTTTGCAACTTGCCTGACATACTTGATGGTGTTCTTGTTAGTACAAGTCAATTTTTGTATTTTTTCCGCAATAAATCAAATACAAAATGCCAGTTCGAAAATTAACTACAAATTCACGTGAAGTACGTATTAAAAAATGCTGTTTCACGGTTTGCACACGACTAGGTAAATGTACATTTGAACGTGTAAAGCATATTCACATTCATAAGAGAAAACAACGTGTGATTGGAACCGTCTACAATTTATTTCACCGAAAATCAGTAAATATTTTAGTAACATTCCAGCAGCAGTATGCAAGATTTTAATCGTTGCGTAACACAGTTACGCTTTATCATCTGGTGTCCGCATATTTTCTGACCCACAACCAGCTCACACAAAACAGACTTCATCCAGCACGTCGGATGTTGCGAAAATGTCAACAGTGCTTCGGTATATAAATACAGATTCTGTATGAAAATTACTTGCAGTTCTTTATCAAGTTAAGTTTTTCTTCATCTGCTTTCACATCAAAACCAACCATGAATCTCAGTATCTGTTTCACCATTTGACATCATATGAAACTAATGCACACAAAATCACGGCTGTGCATGTACTTCGAAGTATACATAATAGGAAGAAAAAAGATACGTTTTGGAAATACTTATAAAGATCCATACGTTGTGCACATCTAGAAGAAACCTAATTACTGTATATACAGATACACACAGTTTGTGTGAATGTGATTCGAAATTTTTGATAGAATATCAATGCGAAAATTTAAGTTTAAAATATGCTCCTTGACAGATTGGCTGGATGAGATCCGAAGAAATACTGATGCTGTCGATTTTAAGGATGTCGGTGGTGGTTCCGCAGGATTTTCATGAGAAATGGACAGATGAAGGTTCTATGCCACCGCCTACCTTAGAAAATGATATGTACATGTACACTTGAATGTTAAGGAGATTCCCGATTTGCGTACTAAATATTTTTAGCATTCTGCGGAGTCGTATTAAACGGCGAAAGTAAATGCAAAGATTAATTTTAGGAGCTTCATAACTGCATAACATTACCCATTTTATGTAACAGAAAATTCCATTGCTGCGTGGTATCGTTCGCAGCGTGGTTGGACCATTTGAACGGCAACAGCATACCCAATGTACTGGATACAATGGCCAGGATAACGGTCACTTCGATGAAATCAAAGGTAATATTGCGCTATATATCCTAAGTACCATTCTGGTGCATCTCGCACAGGATGCAACCATGTGTTACAGGAGTGTTGCTAAAACAATGCTTGTACAACTGATCCTACAGCGCCAGTGCAAATTACCGCATCTAGAGCCATCACCAAACAAATCGACCAGCTGGACGTATAACAGTATAACTCATAAAAACTTGAGATAAAAATATCTTTTCAAATGTTATCGTTTTTTCAACAATCATACATAATTGTTTTCAGATCGATGTCGTGATTCTTACGTCAGCGTCTGTCGATTGAAATACAACGAGGCAACGCGGCTTCCGTGCTGGGGACGATGGAAGGAGCGGATAAATTAGAAGAAATTTTGCTGTTGTAATTCTATTTTTGTTGCCAATTCATGTATTCTAACTGGCTTGTGCTAATAAAGGGGATGTCGTGATTCAGAAAAAGGTTTTCGTATGGATTACAGTCCCATGTGTGAATGGAATGGGCAAGTGCACTTTCACCTTTTTGCTACAAGATGGCAGTATTTTGACGATGTAGAGTAAAGCGTAGAAGAGTCGATGTATAACTCCGCGCGGACATCGATATAATACTTACGAGTAGTAATACTTACCAGGGAACATATGGGTCCTCCCCCTTCAGAAAAATCTCAATTTTTTCACAAAGGTAGTAAACATATGTAGGACATTTAAAAAAATATTTTCAGCTGCTGTAATCAAGGTAGGCGTGGTCAAACGCAATTTAAAGTCGTTAAATCAGCCATGTCTTTACATATGCTAATATATTAGGTTTTTTCTCCGTTACTTCTTCGTTTTCATGAGTGACACCACCGTTTAGTTTTTTGTACATGATAGAAACTTTGAGGTCGTGATATTTTATAGCTGCTCAAACGAAATTCAAGAGAAAAACTGATGATAAAGGAATATATTTACAACCATTCCAGTAAAGAACATTTTCGGTAAAAATTCGGTAAAAACCGCTCTGACAAAACAGACATGTGATAGAATACAGATACGCATGCTGCGTTGCAGCAAAGTACAGGAGTGAAGTACAGGCAGGAGTACAGTACTGGAGTGAAATGCTTGATGTGTGGTTTTCAATGCGGTTTTCTTGACCACAGCAGGTGAACTCGTAGCCTTATACCATGCGTCACTTATGAAATCAAAGAATTAACTGACAAAAAATCGATATATTATCATATGTGCAGTACTTACCAACTTGACAATTTTAAATTACGTTTGACCACGCCTACCTTGATTACAGCAGCTGAAATATTTTTTTAAATGTCCTGCATATGTTTACTACCTTTGTGCAAAAAACGCGATTTTTCTGAAGGGGGAGGACCCCTATGTTCCCTGGTTAGGAGACATCCACATATATGTGGATGGATGTGGTGGTTTTGCTGTAACAAATCATGAAGGTGTACACCATTATTTGATACAGCAAATTACAGTGTTGCTTAGATACCATGATTGTCATGTACTGCACAGAAGTCAGTCATTATAATTTTTGCAGTATTGCACTTCTATATTGCAGTACTGCATATATACAGTACTGCAGTATTGCAACCAGCTCATTTAACTCATTCAACTCAGCCCTTTCAACCTTGTGTAATTCTGTCATTAATGGGCCAATTTGATTTAGGAAGCTGCAATTATACGGACGTGTGTAGTCTGTTGCCGCCTCAGCCCTATCCGAAACCCTTTCAGTAACAGTCCATTCCCTGTACTTGTCCATTTCCGGCTGTAAAAGCACTGAATTACTGATCTTTATTGTTAGTGCAGTGTTATATGCATAATCTAGCCCTGCGAATGGTTAACATTTTTCTACTTTTTGATCTGTTTATTAAGTAATTCAAAAGTGAAAGGAGGAAAACGTGCATGCGCATTATGCGCGAAAATTTAACAGTGCTGTTACACAGAATACAGAATGCTGGAACTGAAGTTAATTAAGGGCAGTCGATTGCCTCAACCGTGTACGCCTCCCTGGGCGGCTGGCAAAACAGCCTGCAATGTTATGAAACTGGTCGCCTCACAGTATTTCATCCCATAGACTTATACGGTAACCTCATCGACTTGTGTTTCACACATTTCTAAATGAAACCATGCAACCGATATCTCCAACGATAGAGAAAAAATTAAGACATTTTTTGATACCAAACAAGATGTTATTGATGGCGATTAAGCCAAGATGTTCCCATTTCAGGTTCTCGTAGACATAGCATAGGACCTCTGCGTAGAACCCTGACCATGCATTCAATGCTATGTCTAAGAGAAATCCCTAATGGCTCTGTGTTTTCTTACTCGCTTTTAACAGCACCTCATTTGGTTTCAAAATCTTCTTTATTTTTTGCCTACTTTTTAAGATATCGATTAGGTAATTCTATTGAGAAATAAGCGAGTTGCAAGTGTTAGATCTTAACACAGGAGTCAATGGAGAAAATAACGACGAGGCGACCAATTTTACAGCACAGAACGGCGTTTTGCTGTCGCCTGACAACCGCCCGCTGCAGGCGTACACGGTTGAGGCAGTCGACTGCCCTTAATTCATCTCTCTTGATTGACAGGCAACGTACAACGTCAAGGATTTGCCGGTGATGATCACCACACCATCCAAACAAATTTCTTCCTGGCTTGATAAAAGTTAGTATAAAACCAGTCATTTCTAAAATTTGAGTAACGTCTCACAACATAAAGACGAACGCTTCGAATCTTTTGTTATCGTACGTTGCGCGACACGGGCATAAGGTACAGTTAAGGCATTTATTGAAACATTTTGCATTTATTGAAAAAATATATCAGTTGTGTATTACTTCAGATGGCGGGGAGGCAAAATAGCGAAACTTACTTTTGGTACGTCCTTTGTAGAATAGTTAAAGATCCCTAATAGAGGAGAACATATCGGTAATAATCCACCGTCGGCATCTCACACCGAGGCACTTTCTGTGTCCGCATGGCCAACTCCACTTTACCGATGGCCACCTGGAAAACACTCACATTTCGAAAAACAAGGTCCAGACCAGAAAGGATAGACGTCGGATCAGAGGAAGTCAAACGCTATAGCCCGTCGGCCGTAAAAGGCTTTGCGTCACAGATAATAACAGCATCGACATTTTCTAAAATATAATCAGTAGGCGCAGTTTTCCAGATAATTTTTTTCTGTTCGGATTTACAGAGGTGATCCACAGCCGGTGATGATCCACAGCCGTACACTCGCTATACGACAGTTACACATAAAAACCAGTTCTATTAATATATATCATGTAATAACCCTTTCACGGATCTTTTACAGAACCCACCGTTGTTGTGGCCATATCCAAAGCAAAATAATCCCATTAGCTGCCGGCGCCATCACGCACATGGGGTTCGTGCCCAAGGCTAACTACAAATTATAATCACCAACAACACCATAATTTTACCACTGCTGCTACTGTACTTGCTCCAAGAATTGCCAGCGCTGGCGGAGTCCCAGCTTTGCCAGACATCGGCAATTTTAGAACACAAAGTAACGCTGGGAAACAATGAATTTGAAAAGAATTCGGAATAGAATTCGAAGTTCCCCTGTGTATACTTTCGAATAGAAAAATAAAAAAGTAGAGCTCAGTACTTCCAGCCTGGTTTTTAAAAATGCAAATCTGGTGACTAACTACCCGTAGTAAGTAGTAACTACATCTACAATTCAGAAGAAAGGTGACATTTTTATCAACTTCCTCGCATGTCTTTAACGCACACACGTATGATGTACATACGGCACGGCACAGTCGGTACTTACTGTTTCGGTTCGCGGTAGGCATTGCCAGCGGACTGGTATTACAAAATGCAAATCCGATTAATCCTTCCCGAACAGCTTGTAATCCATAATAGCCAGCAATACCAAAATGATTAGACGCTATGATTCAAAAACGACGACTAGACTGCGGTTAATCTGCAAAAATCTTGATCGCAATAGTACAGCGTAATATCGTAACTCGCATTTGCTAATTTGAAGGCACGATTTTGACAAGTGATTCTTCTATGACTTCTAAGATGTTAACCGTAACCATACGCAGTACAAAAATCATAACGATACGCCGACCCAGATAACAAAGCACAATCATCGATGTTTTTAATACGGTACACCACGATTTACCCGGGCCAAGCAGTGCAACATAAGATTCTGCAAAATAAATATGTAAAAAACTGATTGTTTAATCAATCAAGCAATTAGAAAAAAAAACAGCATATAAAATCCAAATAAAATTAACAACTAAAAACAATAAAATTCCATCACCGAATGTCTTCTGAAAAAAATATACAGTAACACAACAGGAATGACTAATGAGCGGCATTAAATTTAATGTAAAAAAACGAACAAAATCAATGGCAAAATAATTTGGAAAAAAATCTTAACGGAAATGTTTACTGCTTTGAGCGCATTGTTGTGCTACTTCTTCTGCGTGGCGAATCTGGTTGATGTGGTAAGGGATGCCTCCCAATCGTTTGCATTTATCCATATGCAACCGCTCAGGATCACCGGGCACTAATACGGGTTTGGATGGATCAGCCTGCAAAATACAATTCAGGCTTTTACTTGTTCTGAACGGTGCCTTAAGCTGCTGCTTCAAGAAATTCCTATCAAAAGCAAATAAATGCTACCATTATCTAGCTGAAAACCAGCATCCTGCAAAATTTCTCGCAAACACAGCACCGAAAACAAATTTCAAAGAAAAAATACAAATCTTTCATAATACACGACAGATTTTAAGCAACTCTAACGCAAGCCATGTTATATGGTCACGACTCACGAATCACATTGAGCGATGAAAGGAGTGAATGCCACAATACCACGCTAGCACACCAGCTACAGCTATTCAGGTACACGTATAAACCGTGTGAATTACACAGACTTCCGATGAACACATTTCCCCGGTGTTAAAACTGTCCAAACTACTTACCGGTTCCAAATGACCCAGAATATTGAGGAATCCATGCAGACGCTCACGGAATCCATTACCAAAACAATCCGGATCAATGGCACCCCAACATTGACCCTAAACAGCTGCAATTAGAGGTGACGGAAGCAGCCTAGGTTTACAGAAATTTCCAGTCGATTTCCGGGGGAACAATATGCGAGTACACATTATCGGTGGCGCGAATTACTAAGTTTATTACCAAATTCGCCTCACTGGTCGGATTGGTCCACGGGCGCACCAGCGGTCCGAACGCTGCATTAGCTAATATTCCACAGAAAATCTCCACCATAACGTTCAGCGCGTAGCCTTTAAGTAGCCTCCGTTAGCCTCTAAACCTGTACAATAAACAACCCCGGGGTTAGTCAATTAATACAGCAGGTTTTCTCAGAAAACTTTCCACTAAAATCGTTTCAGAAACCATTTTGATTTCAGAAACTGGGAAAACTATAACACAGAAAAACTGCAACGCAATCCAAACTCTGCATTAAATACAGCTCTAAATACTAAAAAAAGTAAGCAACATACATAAAACGTGCCTTAGAAGTCAAACGCTAAGGCACGTTTTTTGCTACAGATAACAACAGCACTGATATTTCCAAAATAATGATTAGTAAGCGTAATGTTTTAGATAATTTTCTTCTTTTCGGATTAACAGAAATGTGATACACAGCCGTACACTCGCTATACGACACCTACAAATAAAATCCAGATCAGTTAACGTGTTTCCTGCAATAACCCTTTTCCGGGTTTCCTTTATTGAACCCACCGCTGTTGTGGCCATATCCAGAGCAAAATAATCCCCATTAGCTGCCGGCGTTCGTCCCCATCACGCACATGGCGTTCGTGCTCAAGGCTAGCTACAATCACCAAAAGCACCATTACTTTCACCACTGTTGTGCTTTATACTTGCTCATCTTCTCCAAGAAGATAACTGTAAGTATTGACAGAACTGGCGAAGTCCCAGCTCTGGTAAACAGGGCAATTTTTCAACAAAAAGTAACGCTGGGAAACTACACGTAAATTCAAAAAGAGTTCGGAACAGTAATTCCAAGTTCCCCTATACAGACGGAAAGACTTTCTAAGAAAATTAAAATTCCGAATAAAGACAGCAGAGCTCGCTATTCCAGCCTTATTATGAAAAATGCAAATCAGGTGACTAACTACACCTACAAATTAGCAGAAAGGTAAATTTTCCATCAATTTCCTGGCATGTCTTTAATACCGCACACACGCACATACGGTACTTACTGTTTTGGCTCGCGTAGGCACTGCCAGAGGACTAGTATTACAAAATGCAAATCCAATTAATCCTTCGCGAACATCTTGTAATCCATAACAGCCAGCAATACCAAAATGATTCGATGCTATGATACAAAAACAACAATTTTATAGACTGCGGTTAATCTGCGAAAATCATTTTCGCAATAGTACAGCGTAACATCTTTAACTCGTATTTGCCACATCTGACGACACGATTTTTAAAGTAAATTTTGTATGATTTAACCATGACCAGACGCAATAAAAAAATCATTATTATAAAAAGATCAGATCATACGCGCAATCATCGATGCACGATTTACCTCGGGCGGAAACCCATCCCACACCGGCTTCCTTCGCTTTCCTCATGGCAACACCCATGGTCAAGTTGCCCACCACCGCACATAAACATTTTGGGAACATTCTCAGTAGCATGAATAAGCTTAAATAATGATGTGTTTTATGGAACCATCCAAATTTCCGTAAAAGAAAACTACAACGCACATGCTTGCTCGAACCTGTAGTTTTTAAAACAAATGCCAAGACAAGTAGTCGCAATTATAGCATTATTACTTGAAACCTCTACACTACTGTGCACGCCTCCTGTTGATGACATTCCTGGTGTTTACATTATACATGCATTTCAAAAACAATTCTGCACCGTTCTGGAAGTTCTGTTGTATTAAGCGACGTACGCCAGCAATTTTAATCCCTTCGTAGAGCAATTATTTTTACAGGTAATGATTTCTTAATATAAGCAACTAGATTACCAGATGCACAAACCCTGGCCAGTGTTTTTACCTAGAAGATTGTTCCCATCGACGTGGATGCTGATTCCTTGATGATGCCCGGTACGCCGGACAGATTGGTTAAATTCCTCTACACATCCAAGATGTACATATCTAAACAACGAAGTAACAGCAAGGTAATAATAATGCGTCCAAAACCACATCTTAAATTACCTACAATGTACGACAAAAAGAGGTTGAACCGATCAGTCGGTCCGCGGTTCAAAATAACCTCGCAAGGACACGCCACCACTAAAACTTTGACGCTTACTCACTACTTTCAGACGCTCGCGCTCCGTGAATATCAAAGTGCAGCTATACTAGTTGCACATCAAAAGGTGTAGAAAAAAATTTTAAACTTTTTGATACTAAACCTGCGGCTGTTTATGGCGAACAGCACAAATTCTAGCCATTTTGCTTTCTCGTAGGCACAGCATAGGATCTGTGCGCATAATCGTTTGGCTTGCAATCAATGCGTAAGTCTATGGGAAAGCAAATGGCTAGAATTTGTGCTGTTCGCCATAAACAGCTACAGGTTTAGTATCAAAAAGTTCAAAATTTTTTTCTACACCTTTTGATGTGCAACTAGTATAGCGGCACTATGATATTCACGGAGCGCAAGCGTCTGAAAGTAGTGAGTGAGCGTCCAAGTTTTAGTGGTGGCGTGTCGTTGCGATGTTATTTTGAACCGCGGACCGACTGATCGGTTCAACCTCTTTTTGTCGTACATTGTATAAAACATTACATCTGCCATTCTGTTAGTTGTTTTGGCAAAAAACCGTATTTATTCTGTGCTCGTATAATATGCAACACAATAAAAAAACATCATTTTTGAAGCAAAGCACGTTTTAAAAATTCCCTAATTTAGCAATGTACTGAGTCCTAGCTCCCATCATAAAAATTAAAATTGTATCAGCGATTTCCTAATTACCATTTTTGCCACATTAAAAATTACCAGAATTCATTCAGTAGTATTTGCTGTCGAAAGAAATTTAGGAAAGAAAACCAGTCTCAAATTAGCCAAATCTCCTACGATCAGATTCCCATGAAAAGATTCCCGTAAGATCTCAGACAGATCGCATACCTACTCGATTTTAATCCATGGGAAAAATGTCCGCGATGATCCGCCGTGACATGAAGATCTCCCATTTGCGTAGCTTTCGCAAGCAGCGCTCGATAAAATCCCGTGCTTCATCGATCTCCACCACAACCCGATCCGCCTCTAACTCAGCGGCGTTCTGAATTTGTCGAGGCTGTGATTTCGGGGCTGGATTGGGCTGGAAACTCGACGAACTCATCCAACGCACCGCATCCGAATTCTGCACCGTTTTCCGGAGACGATAAATACTTCGCAATCGCAACGGCATTTTAGAAAATTCCTACAAATTCCACACAGTACAATAAATACGAAATAACCATCCGTTCCTTATTTCATAAAAATACAGTCCAAAACCAAGAGCAACATTTCTCGTCATCCGCCAGCAAGAGCGAACAGATTTAAAGGCAAAAATCACCACGCATTTCTACGCCGTTGTAAGTCAGTTTCGTAAGATTTTCTAGGGAATTTCATATAACGGAAATCTGCAAAACGCACGTAACGAAAACACTGGCTTACCGTGGTACACTCGGGAATAATTATGTTGTTAACTCAGGTAAAGCGATTCGTGACAGATTCAGCATCCACAACAAATAAGTGGATGCTGAATCTGTGAAGACTTCTTCTGAGAAGCAAACAAAGAAACGTGGAGGAAGATCGAGAATCAGACCGATTCTCACGATCAATCTCTGCAGTTCAATGTGGGCGCCGCGAGTATGTACGTACTTACGTGGACGGTGCAACAGCTGTTTCCTACAGGATAATCATATGTTGCGCCAAAATAACTGTTGAAAGAAAAGTCGTTCACCGATAATTACGTACCAAAACTGGCAAAAACATTGATTTAATAATGAACCGTCGGTGGCGCTGTAGTGGCATGTCGTTTTAATATTAATTTTTACAGATGTCAAGAGTTGTAACTTACACGTAGTCGTATGGTTTTCTTTTTTAATCACAATTTTCTCGTATGTGTCCTTAGCAAATTAGCAATTAGGTTCGATATCACAACAGTATGACAACAGTATGATCCAGTTATCGGTTATCAACTAAAATTATCGTTATTTAATAGATTCATAATCCATTTTGTTCCGTATTTTGTGAGCAGTGAATTGCATTAACAACAGCTTTACAGTGTCAGTGTGTAGTCAGTCTCCGGAACCAGCGCAGTTATCGCAACCCTCGATCTTTCTTAATTAATCACAGCAGCATTTTTTTTAATGTTTAAATTCTAACGATTAAGTAGGGTGTCAGCGCATGCATTTTTTGTTATTTGGGTGGCTATTGCCAATAAAGATAAATCACAGGCTCACAGCAGCATCCGCTAGACCCTCTGAAGGGCAACAACCGGCGCCAGCGACGGCCGATTGCGCAGTACGTACCGATGGCCCATTGCGGTATCCTGGTTGATACATTCAAAACACAATTCTATACAAATTTGTACAAAGAAGATTTAGGAAATTCCCAATGGCTCTTTGTGCACCACTTTAAAGGTTTATAGTTGGTATAACAATGATCTGCCCATTCACACTGTCAATCAGATAAACCAAAGCTGCTCAGACGGATTTCGGAGACGTACGTACGGCTTATGACGGTGCACAATGCACTGTATGTCCAGCTCGGCGCTGACTGCACTGAGTGCACTCCTTATAAAGGCTGCAAATCCCTTGCCGAATTCGGCAATCTGAATTTCTTTGTCGTAACGTCGTCCTACTTTTTTGCAGGCTACTTTTATCCGCCTCGTACATTTGCTTGTTTAGTGACCTTCCAGATTGCCCGTCCTTTCGTCTACGTGTGTTAAGCTTTTTGATAATCATGACCTCGGGTAAGTCAGAAGATTCAGCCTGAGTAAAGCTTCGCTGTTTATTATTTTGAACCTGTATTAATTTTTATGGTGTATTTTTTGAAATCTATGAAAATTTGTGGAATATGTTTTTCCTTTTTTTTGCAGCCATATATGAAATGACATTCCTAGTTCGTAAGTCAGAAAAGCCTTACCCAGACTGTACTAACAAACAAAGAATCTTACAAATTTGTTTCAAATTTTGCAGGGGAAGATGCAGCGCCAGCTGCCCACATGCCCGCTGCGATGGCAAATCCCGATTCCGACACGGTGAAAACCATTCTTAACGTAAGTAAAATTGCAGTACGTAGCAGTTTAGAATTCGATTTTTTTCGGTTTGCATGCATTTTACGCTTGACGAAGGCTACAGACAAGACTGTATAGTTTCGGATTATGAGCCGCCTTCTAAAGCCCTTAACAACATGTAGGGTAGTACTTAAATTGCTCTGTGGTGATATTTAGGTTACCAAGCCGATCGCCGTGGCCAAAGACACGCTTCCGAACCCGGTTATTGATCACGGGTTTATCGTGCGTCTTCGGGTAGAGGCCAACACCTACTCGTTCGCCAGCATCGCTAGGTAACAGTACAATTACTTAATTAATCAAGTACAATTAATTTTATGATTGTTGTCTTTCCGCTTAGAAAGCTTATTGATTTATTAACAATAATTGACATTACACCGCGACAGTGATGAGTCATACCACTACGGCCGGTATTGCACAGTCAAGAATTAAAAAAAGCAATTCAGTAATTTAGTTTAAATTTTTTATAATTGTAATTTAAATTAATATTTACAAAAAGCACTTCGTATTTGCAGAAACTGTGCGCGTGAACTTCCCCCCGGCGTTGAGCTCCTGCACTCTGAACAGGAGTAGTAATTCCCCTTTGCAGATCGGACCCTTTGGAGACTGGAGCGGTCCTGGGCCGTGGTGGAAGTAAAGGTCATGATGATGGCTGTGCTGCGCTGTTGGTAATTTTTTGTCAGTTGTTGGGTAGTGGAATTTTTTTGTTGTTTGCAACCCGGAACGTGATGGCCTGAGTGCCTTTGGATATGTACATACGTAATTTTTACCGTTTTTATTTTTTTATCGGTTGAACTTTGTATGTGACTACGAATCGCGCTTCATCAGGAAATACTGCTGTTTTTGTATCAGTGCTGTGACGTCTGCGTAAGAATGATCTTGATCTTGATTATTGATCCATTAAAATTCAGCGCGTGAGTTTCGGCGGCTTGCCTCATTCGTTGTCGTACCGTAATAATTAGTACTGTATAATTAGTTAATTACCCACACATGGGTACAGCAAAGCTGCAGAAAATTAAAATGTGGAATTTGCAACACGGAAATCAGTAAAACATCGTTGGTAAAAATATCGAACTTAAGACGCGGTCATTTTAATGCAATGAAGTGAATAATGGAGTGTTGTAGGTAAATTATAGCAGTTCTCCATTAGAATAAAATTCAGTGATTAATAATTTTTCACTCACTATTTTCATGCAATAGCCTACAAACTGTGGCAGATGAGTTTGGTTGATTACTACTGTATAAAAGCAGAGATTGTGCGCGTTCACATTTTCACCCAGTCGAAGATGCGAACGCACAAATTTTACTAATTCCCGCAAGTTTTTATACCCTTGTAAAATTTATTCAATTAAGCAGACCACTCATACAATGAACGTGAAAAAATCGAAACCTATACATATCATGAAAAACAGCTATTAATAAATATAAAATTAGTAAGTACTCAGCATTAGCACATCAACAAAACTGCCTTACAAAAGCTCAATATTCAGCAGCTTCGCGCTGTCGCTGATCACGCTGTTCCCGGTTTTCGCGGTACTGTCGGCGATCCTGCCAGCCTCCTTGCCCTGGCGTTGGAAGGTCGGATTCTTCATCTCCAGCATCCTTTCATTGTTCTCCACCAGGTTGATCAGCTTGTCAGCCAACTGCAGCGACAACTGCTGTACCCGACTCGGTTCCGTCCGGTGCATGATCACAGTCTGGCTGGGGGCATCGACCGAGGCCGCCAGGTTTTCGCTAACGACCATCTTACCAATCAGACTGAGAATGTCCTGAAAATCATCATAACCGTGAGAATACGAATTTTCTAAAAATTATGTATCACAGAAAACGAAAAACAACGAAAGCACGTTAGCCACTGATGAAGGAAAATCAAGCTAAAATATCTGTTAAAAGCGACAGAAAAAATAAAGGTTTATTTACTTACATTGTACAAAGAATGAATGAACACTGAATTTAAAAACAAGCATGAAAAATGTCGAAGCTTCACAGACAGCCAAGACCAGTAGGAGTGATTTAAAACTTCCATACGATTGATTATTTCAATATTTAATACTACAGTAATTTTGGCATTTAATAATACTAATTTCTCGTATTTTAAATTTAAATTCGACTCGTTCGCTTTTGTAATTCAACCGAATCTACCGCACTGCTACATGCTGCTGGATCTATGTTAATCAGGAAAATTAGAAAGGGAGATGCGTGCCCGGCATGGTATTTCTTAGCTGTTTACCTCCTTGCTCAGCAGAAACATGGTTTCCAGCGTCTTCACGGAAATGGAGTCGTAGAACGCGGAATTGGTATACATGAAGCACCGCAAACTGTTCTCCTGGATCTTCCTCTCCAACATAGCCTTAATCTTGTCCGGCTCATAAAAGAAATCCCAGACGCGTTTGCCCAGTTTCTCCGACAGAATCAGCTCACGGCACTTCTTCCAGTCGCCGGTCTTCATGGCCTTACTGGCGGCGATGACGTACTCGGGCAGCGTTTCCGGGGGACCGGAGAGGGCGTGACGTTCGCTCTGCTTCATAGAATGATAGAAGTATTTGGAGATGATGCGGCGACGCTGGTCGTTCTCATGCGCAGCCAAATACGGGACTTCGATGAACATGGCGGACACCAAGTAGACGCACTCCAGGACGTCCAGGTTGATATGCATATGGAAGGGAATCTGGCGACGCTTTTCAATCTTTTCCTGTTCCGCGCTGCGCTCGTGCTGCCGCACCGGTAGCAATCCTTGAGCCAATAACTCTTTGGGACGACCGCTGCTTTGAATGTCCATAAGAGCGTTGTGCGCTTCATTGACATTTCCTACAATAAGCAAATTGCCAAATCTGGTCAACAAGATTAAAATTTCAAAACCGTCGTAACATTTAAAAAATTCTTACACATGTGCATTTTCCAGTGATATTTCATTGCTGAACAATTTGAACAGTAATGGATACCTATACTGTAGATATTCTGTCTGTACATATTATTATTACACACTTATTTACAGCGATAAAGTAGAAAACTTATCCTGCAAACTGTCAAACAGCAAAACTTACCTTGACGGAAATCTTGATACCCAGCTGCACCATCACCCGATTGTACAGCACTTGCGTCGGCGGATCAGCAAGTTGGATGATCTGTTGCGCTTTGCTCATCGACATCAAATCAGGAGCATCGTACCACTCATTATGCAGTGCCAAATGATACACGCGCATCAAAATCGCCCGGGAACGGATTCGATCCGTTTCATCATTGTTGTAATTTCGAAGCTTGGATCTGAGACTTCCCAGACTCTTTAAATTCAATTTATTCAAAGTGCTATTGTCCGTCCAACACTGATTAACAAAATCCTCTATCTTAACTAGGCATCGAATGTAGAATACCGGGATACCTTCCTTCTCAATCCCCTTCTGAGATTTGGAAAACAGCTTCGTCAATTGGTCGAACTCTTGAAGAACTTTGTATCAATCTTTGATCTTCTTCGAATTTCTGAGGCCTTTGATAACGGCTTGGATTCGAATTTCCTCGAAACGTTTATCCTTGGCACTGCGCAGAGTGCGCTTGGATTCCTCCTCTTCATCGATCAGATACGCCGGGAACTTGGAGGCGACTCTTGGTCAGTCCTCAGAGCTCTCCGATTCGGCCTCCGACTCGGGATCTTTCGACGCGATAAAGGCATGAAGCGAGACATTTTCAATAATTCCGATAAAATAACGTTATGGCAATCGCAAAATCTTTTAAAAAAGCTTCACTTCACGGCGTTTTAAACTTCAGGATGTGATGCAAAAAAAGGGAAAAGTTTCCCAAACGCTAAAAATGACAAAATTCACAATGCGCATCACTGCGTTTGTCTGGCAAATCGATGACGACACCGGAACGCGGACGAAAAAATGCCGTACGTGTATGCACCGTCACACCGTGTATGATGTATATCCACGCTTTTCCTTGTTTATAGAGAAAAAGTCGGCAGCGTAGATTTTGGCAAGCGCCACACGGCACACGCCACAGACATTAGGCGCAGATCGTTTTGATACTGTCCGTAAGTATGTTTTGTTCTATTTTCTACCATTTCGTGGGTTTTTTTCGCGGATTTTTGACTTGACGTTTTTTTGCACAATAATTATTTCTTTTCATTAATTAAAGTGCATCTATTAGTGCTTATCATAATTTCCTTCGCGAGTGTGGCTATAACGGGGAGATGATTGACTGTTGCAGCTGGTTCGTGGTAGGTTGAAAGTTATAAGAACTGCAATCGCCATGTCGATCACCGAAGAGACTTTTTGACCGCATATGGTTCTCGATCGTATTCGCCAGTTGGCTTCTGATCGTACGATCCGCTTTGCAAGAGTATCTCGCACCCAAAGGCGATAGTTTATTCTGACACCCGGACAGTTTTCCAACAGTAACATCATTTATTTAAAACCAAAAGATGTGTTCAATGCGAAAACAAACACTACCGCTCCGCCACTCTACCAGGTCAGGCTCCAAATCGTCTTCACTCGCCGAAATGCAAAACTCCATTTAAACCAACCCACTAGAAAGAATCTGCTCCACCATGCTCAATAAAAACAAATGCCACGCCCGCCTACTCCTCCATCAAACCCAGTTGCTTCATCAGCAACTTCCGCTGTTTCTCCAACTCGGCCTCCGACAGCTCGTTAGCCAACTTCTCCGCCTTCTCCACCACCTTATCCTTCCTCTCCTCCTTACGATCGGCCCGCCGCTCCTTTTCGCGGCGTTCTCGTCGCCGCCGCTCAATCTCCCGATCACTATCCTCATTCTCCGGAACCGGGGATTTCCGGTGGCGTTTCTTGCGACTTTCCCGTTCATCCGGCGAGGGAGAACGATGATGGCGTTTCTTCTCCTTTTTTTCTTCTTCGACGGCGAATCCTCCACATCCGCTTTATCCTGCTTGTCATGCTTACTCTTTTTCTTCTTTGCTTCGCCGTCATCACCATTGAGGATTTTATTCTTGAATTCATGGAACAGCTCAATCCGTTCCTCTTCGGATTTGATGGCTTGGTACGCGGATTTACTGGAGAATTTATCCTGGATGGTGGTCCATTTTGTATCCTGGTTCACTGATAGTTTGGCGTCGCGGAGCATATTGATGAAGTTGTCGCGGAGAGATTTCTTCTGCTGGACTTCACGCTCTTCCTGCCGGCGGATTTCATCCTGTCGGTTCTTGTCGTTGCGGATAGCTGCGTCCTTCAGCGAGTCAAACGCTGCCCGGATGTTGCCGCGATCAATGTGCATGCAGGAGTCGTCCTTGTGGATGATGCGAAAATAATCCGAGAAATCTGTCGTCGGGGTGACGGTGAAATCGCTACGTTTCAGCACAGCCAGGATTTTCTCCAAGTCGGAATTGTAGCGATTCTTCAAGTCTAATACGTATAATTTAAAGAGATCCAAGGCATTAGAGCCAAACTGCTCCTGAAAGGAAAACAAAATACTTTCCAGATGCTGTCGTTGTCACAATCTGAGTAACTCGCAGAAATCAAAAACTATTTTTCATATAATTTGCGATAAATTAACAGTTACTATTTGTGAACCAGGCACGAACGATTAATAGGAAGTACGGAGATTTAACTAAGGGATAAATAATGTAAGGCTAACATGTAGTTTAAAGCATATAGTAAAATACGGACCGTAATACGAACATCATCGGGAAGCTGTAAAAGAACTAAGGCTATTAAAATTGATGATTTCAAGGGTGCGTCAAATAACGCATTAATGCTTCTCTAACTGTTTTGGCACACATTCACTGGAAACCAGGCAAAATTAAGGAATATCTCGAAAAATTCTCACCTGCATATTCACAAATCGAGAATCATTCCTGATAACCGGGAACACACTCTTCCACTTGGACATGGAATGCACAATCCCCTTCTGCGCCAGCTCATCCAGCAACACCATATACGCTTCGCGATTTTTCCTGTGAACACGCTTCCTTTGGCGTTTTTCCGCTTTCTGCTCCTCATCCTGTTCTTTCTCCAGCTTGATAATGTGGTCCTTAAAAACCGTCAACGCATCGAGTTTGTTGATCTTCTTTACCACCGGATCACCGACAAAGGCTTCGGAATCCGCCAAGAGCTTCTGGCACTCGTACCACGTCGTTTTATAGCGGATGCGAGGAATATTGTCCAAGATAATGGCCAGTTTTTCCATGGCTTCCACCCGGTCGCGCTCAGCCTGTTCTTTCTCTCGTTTCTCCACCGTGGCCATCACATCCTCGTACAGGGCTTCGCGGTCACGTTCCGGAACGGCGCGCCAGATTTTATCGTTGGCAAAGGTCTTTTCGGCGTCGCGGTACGGCGTGGAGTAGGAGACACGGTCGGTGGTGGAGAGCATCTTCTCAAAGGCTTCACGAGCGCGTTCGACACGCTTTCTCTGGTCTTCCCGTTCTTGTTTCTACAACCAAACATAAAAACTAAGTATGCACTATTCGTGCCATTTGTTGTAAAATAATTAATTTTGCAATCAACAGTTGAAATTTGTAAACTAGGTACAAAATGAACGAAGCCAATCTGAGACGAACGCCTTCCATTTTTACGCAATAACCCTTACTGTTAGTGCAAGTGTATCGTAGAATATGGCACTTCAAGCAAGAAAGTCTATAAACATAAACTACCTATATGACGGTACAACTGTTAATTAAATATTAACAAGAATGCATCGGGTAAAATCTATCCAGCAATGATTTTTGTATACATTTCGGACACCATAGCATCAATTGCCAGTATACTAACCCGTACAAGTTACACATTTTTAAGTACCATAATTATGCCTAACTGAACTAGTCTAACTTGGCTAAATATACAGTACCTGTCGTAAAACTTTGTACTGATTAAACGTCTGCTTCCGATCTGACCATTTTTTCCACACTTCAAACCGCTTATCCGACTGTATCAGCTTCACACAATTTTCCCAGTTGATATTGGAAGGAATATTCTTCTCCTCCAGGAACTTGCGAAAGGCCTCCGCCGCATCACGTTTATCCACGGTATTAATATCACCCACGGCGAATACATCAAACACCCGCTCATCATCTTTCTCCTCCTCCAACTCCGGCAGAATGGCCAGTGCTGGCTTGGCAGATGATACCACCGCCGGCGACGAGGTGCGGGAGATCTCGGCCGAGGCCCCCGCGGGTTTCTCATCTTCGGATCGCGTTTCGGAGCCCGCACGGCTGGAGAACAGGCCGTCGAGATCATTTTCGATCTTCACGGGCACATCATCGCCGGATGCGGCCGCAATACGCGCATACTCCTCCAGGACATTTTTCAATTTGGTAATGAGCTCCGGACAATCCCAGCGGGTTTCACTAGTATTTTTATTGTGATAATACACGGAGCCTTCCGGGGTTTTGTACTCTTTCCACGGTGTATCGGATAAAATTATCTCCGCCGGGGTTTTCAACTCGGTGGGCTTCTCCCAAGTTGTCGTTGATGTTTCGGCATTATAATAGTAGAATGTATCGCCTGTCGGTGCGGGATACTCCTGCCATGCGGATGCAGCGTTTCTACGATCAGAAGCCAACTGGCGAATACGATCAAGAACCATAATGCGGTCAAAATTCTCTTCGGTGATCGACATGGCGACTGTAGTTTCTTATGACTTTCAACCTACCACGAACCAATTATAACACTCAATCATCTCCCCATTATAGCCACACTCGCCACAGAAATTCTGATAATGCACTAACAGACACACTTTAATTTCGGACTAATTATTGCACAAAAAAACGTCAAATCAAAAATCAATCACAACGAAAAAACCCACGAAATGGCAGCAAATCTGCAAATAAAACAAAACTTTTTACCCGAAATCAGTCCGGATGCTCGTAGTAGTACAACAGTATCAGAACAACCTGCGCCCTGTAATATCCGTGGTGAAACTGCTTGCTTAAATTTTTGCTGCCGACTCATCATTTCTGTACAACAGGGAAAGCGTGGATATACGCGGTGCGTACACGTACGGTATTTTTTCGTCCGCGTTTCGGTGTCGTCATCGATTTGCCAGACAAACGCAAAGCGATGCGTATTGTGAATTTTGTCATTCTTAGCGTTTGGGAAACTTTTCCCTTTTTTGCATCACATTCTAAAGTTCAAAACGCTGTGGAGTGAAGCTATTTAAAAGATTGTGTTGTTGCTATAAGGTTATTTAATCGGAATCATTGAAAATGTCTCGCTTTTTCGCCTCGAAAGATTCCGAGTCGGAGACCGAATCGGAGAGCTCTGAGGACGGACCAAAAGTCGCCTCCAAGTTCCAGGCGTATAATCTGAGTGATGAAGAGGAGGAATCCAAGCGGACTCTCCGTAGCGCCAAGGATAAACGTTTCGAAGAAATCCAGGCCGTTATTAAAGGCCTCAGAAATTCGAAGAAGATCAAAGATGTTAACAAAGTTCTGGAAGAGTTCGACCAGTTGACGAAGGTGTTTTCCAAATCTCAGAAGGTGATTGAGAAGGAAGGTGTCCCGGTATTCTATATTCGATGCCTCGTGGAGATGGAGGATTTTGTTAATCAATGTTGGACGGATAAGAATACTTTGAATAAATTGAATTTGAAAAGTTTGGGAAGTCTCAGATCCAAGCTGCGAAAGTACATCAAAGACTACGAGGATCAGATGAACAAATTTAGGTGGGTGACGGTATTTCCCTGTTGATATAGTATGATTTACGCGTGCGATATACAGTTACGTTCATTTCCGGTTTATATTTAATTTTTCTATCAAAAATTTAATACTTCTTTAGTATTTAAGCAATTTGTACATGTCGCGGTTGGTTTTTTCTGAAAATTTACAGATGTGTAAGCGGTAGTAACTAGTAAGCATAATGGTTATTACTAAAAGAAGTCGGTCAAATTTATATTTTGGAATTGAATAATTCTCTGGTTTTTGGAAGTGTTTTAATTTCGACCATTATATTGCAGAGAGAATCCCATCGCATCCGAAGAGGAAGCAGTAGACGAAGCCGAAGATGAAGACGAGGAAGAAGAAAAGTCCGAATCGGAAGATGAATCCGGTGATGAAGATCTGAAAAAGAAGCCCGTTGCTGGAAAGAAGCCAGCGCGAACCGCGGATGAGTCTGGCGAAGACAGCGACTCAGACATGTGGGCCTCCGACACCGATGAATCGTCGGACGAAAGCTCGGATGATGAGCGATACAAGGACGACCCAGCAGCCAAATTCAGGAAGAAAGTGACCGATAAAGATGATGAGAAAAAGAAAGACAAGAAAGATCGGGAGAAAAAGGTAAATTTGCATCCTTTAAGCGCATCGATGGGAGGTTTTGTGTTATGTACTCTGTATTGTTAATTGTTACAAATTGCGTGTTTTATTGTCAGAGAATTTTTTACACGCCAGATTTTCATTTGTTGAGCAATTTTTAAATTTGTACTGCGTCACACAAATGATTTTAGCCAAATATAGCTTTTTGATTTTCTTAATACAATTTTCGAATGCTTTTTTTAATGTATTGTATGATTTCTTACTGGATAGTGGGTATTTGTCGTGAGTTCATGTGCAATGATTTACGTGTATAGACTCGTCCCAAGCGAGAGAAAGTGAAGGTTGTCGGCGAGGATGGCTTTACAATGATTGTTGACAAGCCAAAACTCTTCAGCAAAGAAACCGAAATCACTCATGCCGTGGTTCTTAAGAAACTGAGTGAAATCATTGCCCAGCGCGGCAAGAAAGCCACCGATCGGCAGGAGCAGATTGAGTTGATCGAAGAGCTGCGAGTGGTCGCCCGCCGTTCCGCACTGGGACCGGCTATCGAAGTGAAGCTGATTATGAGTCTGGTCTCCTCGATTTTCGACTACAATCCCAATGTGGCGTCCTTCATGAAGCCGGACATGTGGCGGCGTCTGCTGGAAGCCATTGCCGACATGGTGAAATTCCTGCGCGATCACCCGGAAGTGGATGTGGGCGATCATATCCCGGAAGATCAGGAGCAGTACGAGGTTAATGGACAGCCGCTGCAGGTGCACGGGATGCCGCTGGCCCTCGTGGAACGGATGGACGAAGAGTTTGTCAAGATTCTGCAGAATTGTGATGCCCACTCGCCCGAATATGTGGAGAATTTAAAAAGTGAATTGAAAGTCTGCACCATTATCGACAGCATGATGGTAAGATGAATTGCTACTTTATAATTTTATTTTTTTCTTCGAAACTATTTTTTGTTGTAGCGTATAATTTAAGGATGTATACGATTTAGAAATTAACGCATCAATGTTTTCTTATAGAATTATTTGGAATCCAAGGATGCCGCCACAACTGATCTGTGCCGCATCTACGAACGACGGATTGCCCATACTTACTACAAGATTGATTACCGTTTCATGGATGCGGAAAAGAAGGGGAATAAGATTACGGGGGAAACATCACTGGATCTGATGGATCGTCTGTGCACCTTCATCTACAACAACGACGAAACGGATCGCATCCGTACCCGGGCTATTTTAATGCGTGTGTACCATTTGGCACTGCATAATCGGTGGTACGATGCTCGTGATTTGATGTTGATGAGCAAAGCGCAAGAGACGATCCAGCTGGCGGATCCACCAACGCAAGTGCTGTACAATCGGGCGATGGTGCAGCTGGGTATCAGCGCTTTCCGTCAAGGTACTTTTTGCTGTTTGCAGGATGTTTTTTGTTTATCGCGGTAAATACGATTACTTATATAATACGTACAGATAGGACAGCATAGGTATTCGATACAGTACTGTTTAACTATGGAGTATTACTGGCAAATGCACCTATTTAAAGTTTTTTGACTGTTGCGATTTTCATTTTAGTGTCTGTTAAAGTGGAGATCAGAATTTGATTAAAATTAGAACTAAAAAGAATTCTGTCAGAATTGTTCGATGTTGGATACAGTACAGTACAGTTTTAATCGATTAGGTTTGTAATTTTCTTTATCATTGTTTGATATTGTGTGGGTTTTAATTCGATTTTTGGTCTGGTTTTTTAATCTTGTTTACGAGCATTTGATAATTTGCGTTAATTGTAGGAAATGTCAATGAAGCGCATAACGCTCTTATGGACATTCAAAGCAGCGGTCGTCCCAAAGAGTTATTGGCTCAAGGATTGCTACCGGTGCGGCAGCACGAGCGCAGCGCGGAACAGGAGAAGATTGAAAAGCGCCGCCAGATTCCCTTCCATATGCATATCAACCTGGACGTCCTGGAGTGCGTCTACTTGGTGTCCGCCATGTTCATCGAAGTCCCGTATTTGGCTGCGCATGAGAACGACCAGCGTCGCCGCATCATCTCCAAATACTTCTATCATTCTATGAAGCAGAGCGAACGTCACGCCCTCTCCGGTCCCCCGGAAACGCTGCCCGAGTACGTCATCGCCGCCAGTAAGGCCATGAAGACCGGCGACTGGAAGAAGTGCCGTGAGCTGATTCTGTCGGAGAAACTGGGCAAACGCGTCTGGGATTTCTTTTATGAGCCGGACAAGATTAAGGCTATGTTGGAGAGGAAGATCCAGGAGAACAGTTTGCGGTGCTTCATGTATACCAATTCCGCGTTCTATGACTCCATTTCGGTGAAGACGCTGGAAACCATGTTTCTGCTGAGCAAGGAGGTAAATAGCTAAGAAACTTCACGCATGTCCCTTTCTAATTTCTCATGATTAATATGGATTCGTCCGCAGTACCGTAGATTCAATTGAATTGCAAAGCTAATGAGTTAAATTTAACTAAAAATTCGAGATATTAGTAATAATTAATTAGATAACATGGAAATTAGTCGTATTGACTTTTTGAATTGTCCCTACTGTATTTGGCTGTCGGTGAAGGTTCACCGTTTTAGCGTACTTATTTTTTAATTCTCTGTTTGCTTATTCTTTGTACTCATACAACTGAAGCAAATAAACCCTGTTTTTTCTGTTGGTTTTTAACAGAACATTTACCTTGAATTTCCCTTGCCTAACTTGTTTTTCGTTTTTCTGTTATACATAGTTTTTTATAAAATTAGTATCTTCAAGGTTGTGATGATTTGCAGGACATTCTCAGTTTGATTGGTAAGATGGTCGTCAGCGAGAACCTGGCGGCCTCGGTCGATGCCCCCAGCCAGACTGTGATCATGCACCGGACGGAACCCAGTCGGGTACAGCAGTTGTCGCTGCAGTTGGCTGACAAGCTGATCAACCTGGTGGAGAACAATGAAAGGATGCTGGAGATGAAGAATCCGACCTTCCAGCGCCAGGGCAAGGGAGGCTGGCAGGATCGCCGACAGTACCGTGAAAACCGAGAACAGCGTGATCAGCGACAGCGTGAAGCTGCTGAATACTGAGCTTTTGTAGGGCAGTTTTGTTAATGTGCTGATGCTTATTAATTTTATATTTATTAATAACTGTTTTTCATGATATCTGTAGGTTTCCAGTTTTTCGCGTTCATTGTAGGAGTGGTCTGCTTAACTGAATAAATCGTACAAGGGTATAAAAACTTGCGTGAAGTTAGTAAACTTTGTGCGTTGGCTTCAAGTAAATGCGTACAATCTTTGCTACAATTTGGTTGCACGTAATAGTAATTTGAGCATGAACCAAACTCACGTGCCACAATTATGTAGGCTGTTATCCAAAAAAATTACTGAAGTAATCGAAAGTAAAAACTGATCCGACTTATTAAACTCTATAAAATTTATTCTGATGGAGAACTGTGATTTACTTACCTATCACACTCCAATTGTTACATTAAAATTTGCCACGTCAAAGTTCACTTTTCTACCGATCATGATAACTGAAAAAGTTCTCTGGGATTTCCGTGTTGCAAATTCCACATTTTAATTTTCTGCAGCTTTGCTGCGTAAGTGCGTACCGATTTGTGGACACTCGTAAATTGTAATAATATTAACGATTAAGGTACGAATACGAACGAGGAACACCGCCGAAACTCACGCGCTGAATTTTAATGAATCAGTTATCGCGATCGAGATCATACTTTTTGCGCACACAAAATTGACCAAAAAAAGTAGCAGCATTTCCTGATGAAGCGCGATTCGTAGTCACATGCAGAGTTCAACCGATAAAAAAATAAAAACGGTAAAAAATTATTTACATATCCAAGGCACTCAGGCCATCACGTTTCGGGTTGCAAACAACAAAAAATCCGACTACGCAACAACTGGCAAAAAATTACACTACCAACAGCGCACTAGCGCAGCCATCATCGTGACCTTCACTTCCACCACGGCCCAGGACCGCCCCAACCACCGAAGGGTCCGTATCCGAAGGGACCGTAGCCGCCGTAGCCCCATCCACCGAACGGGCCTCCCCAGCGTCCGCCGTACCAGCCGCCGAATCCACGTCCATACCAAGCGTCCGCCGTGGTTACAGCCATAACGATAACCGCCAGGACAAGGAGTAAGATCTGCCAATGACCAATACACGAAAATCAGAATCATGGTAGGCAAAACAAGGCGCAAAGTAAGAACAACCTGTACGTTATACGGTTGAACTACAATTCAATATCCAGCATAGTAAAGTGAGGAAACCAAGCAGAAAAATGCAAATCATATTTGAATTTTAATTAGCAATTAATCTGAATTATGTCGCAACAATTAAATGTGAAATTTCTGCTACGACTGCATGAACAGCAACTCGAAGGAAACTTAAACAAAAACATAACGGAAAACCTGCACTTACCGATTGAATGGAGATCATGTTGGCAAGAGGTCACTGGTAGTGGTGATTATCAAAAAGCTTAACACACGTGGACGAAAGGACTGGCAATCTGGAAGGTCACTAAACAAGCAAAATCTACGAGGCGGATAAAGTAGACAGCAAAAAATCCAGACTGCGAAGTCGGCAATGGGCTTGGCGGCGTTTATAAGGAGTGCAGGCCCACCGTGCAGTCAGCATCGAGAATAGCTAGCTGTAGTGCTGCTGTACGATGTGCAACCGTCATACGTCTCCGAAATCCGTCTGTGCGGCTCGGTTTATCTGATTGTGCAGACGATTGTTTTACCAACTTTAAACTGGCACACAAAGAAAAGAGCCATTGGAAATTTCCTACCTCTGCTTTGTACCAATTGTATGGAACTGTGCTTGCAGTGTATCAACTTCGGTGTTCGGATACCGCGTACGTATTGCGCAATGGGCTATCGCCGGCGCTGGTTGTTCATTGTTGCCCGTCACAGCGTCTGGCGGATGAGGCTGCGATTAATTAAGATCGAGGGTTGTGAATCTTGTGATAACCGCACCAGCTCCGGAGACTTCACGCTGACAGCGCACTGCACATTTGATTGTGAATGCAGTGCACTGCTCATCATGGGAAAAAATGGATTTAAATATGAATCTGTAAAACTAATGATAATTTAATAACTGGATCATACTGCTATGATACCGAACCTAATTGCTGTTTGCTACGAGTGCAGCAGGAAAAAAAAGTAAATTAATGAAGCAAAGAACAAGGCTGATGGAAAACAATTGCAATCCATGGAACTATTTCGTAGTTTTTTCCCTTTATTTTGGGACTGACTTGTACATGCAAATCCAATTATCGTTTATCGCAATTTGATGAATCTTTATGTTGCGGGAGTTTTCAGAATTCAGATTTTTGGGTAATCATCGGTCAGCGACTTTTCTTTCAAAAAGTTATTTTAGCGCAACATATGATTGCCCTGTAGGAAACAGCTGTTGCACCGTCCACGTAAGTACGTACTCGCGGCGCCAACAACTGCAGAGTGCAGAGATTGGGAATCAGTGTGATCCTCGATCTTCCTCCTCGTTTCTTTGTTTGCTTCCCAGACGAAGCATTTGTTGTGATGCTGATTCCTGTCACTCATCGCTTAACCTGAGTTAACCACATAATTATCCCCGAGTGTGCAACGGTGAGCCAGTGTTTTCGTGGCGTGTGTAGTGCGTTTTGCAAAATTTCCCTTATTACGTGAAATCCCCTAGAAAATTTTGACGAAGCTTACTCGCAACGGCGTTGTGATGCATGGTGATTTTTGTCTTTGAATCTGTTCGCTGTTGGTGGCGGATAACGAGAAATTTTGCTCTTGGACTGTATAATAATAAATGAAACATGTCAGCGGATAGTTATTGCATATTTGTTATACTTCTGTGGAATTTGTAGGAACTTTGTAAAATGCCGTTGCGATTACGAAGTATTTATCGCCTCCGGAAAGCGGTGCAGAATTCGGATGCGGTGCGTTGGATGAGTTCGTCGAGTTTCCAACCGAATCCAGCCCCGAAATCGCAGCCTGGACAAATTCAGAACGCAGCTAACAATGAATTAGAGTCGGATCGGGTTGTGGTGGAGATCGATGAAGCTCGGGATTTCATCGAGCGCTGCTTGCGAAAACTACGCGTTAGTCAGTCGCATGCTGCGCAAATGGGAGATCTTCTTGTCACGGCCGATCACCGCGGACATTTTTCCCATGGATTAAATCGATTAGGTATGCGATCTGTCTAAGATCTTTAGGTAATCTATTTCCAGGGAATCTGATCGTAAGAGATTTGGCTAATTTGCAACTGATTTTCCGTTCTGAATTTTTTCGACAGCAGATACTACCGAGCAAATTTTGGTAAGTTTTAATAATGTTAATTAGGAAAGCACTCATACAATTTTTATTTTCTTGATGGTAGCTAGGATTCATTGCACTGCGAAATTGGGGAATTTTTAAAAAGTAATTTTATTTTGCTTCAAAATGCGGTTTCTCTATTATGTTGCATGTCATACGAACAAAGAATCAATACGATTAAATTTTGTTTGCCAAAACAACTAACAAAATGGCGCGTTTTGGTCTTTTAGAGGTAATTTGAATTTTGAGATGTGGTTTTTGGCACGTTGTTCTAACCTTGCTGTACTTCGCTATTTAGATATGTACATCTTGGATGTGAAGAGGAATTTAACCAATCTGTCTGGCGTACCGGGCATCATCAAGGAATCAGCATCCACAGCGCTGGTCGATGGGAACAATCTTCTAGGTAAAACACTGGCCGGGGCTTGTGCATCTTGTTGCTTGTATTAAGAAATCAATTCCTTAAAATTACAAGAATATAATTGCTATATGAAGTGATTAAAATTGCTGGCATTTCTCCCTTAATACAGCAGAGCTTCCGGAAAGGTGCAGAAATTTGTAGATCTCGTCTTGTGAAGTCATGTGTATAACGAACTCAAAAGTAGGCTGCGATCGTAGTGCCGAGGCTTCAGCTATTAGATACTAATGCGATTACTGTATATCTTAGCCTTTGTTGTACAATTACATGTTCGAGGCTTGAGAAAGCGTGTGCGTTGTAGGTTTCTTTTTACGGAATCTTAATGGTTCCATAAAACGTATTAATATTTATCTTTTTCTTCTTATTGAGAATGTTTCCGGAATATGTAGGTGCTGTGGTGGGCAACTTCGCCATGGGTGTTGCCATGAAGAAAGCGAAGGAAACCGGCGTGGGATGGGTCTCTGCCCGAGGTAAATTGTGTATTATGAACATCGGTGATTGCACTGTACTGATTCTGTGTATGGTAATGATTTTTTTTATTGCGTATGGTTATGGTTAATATCATGCAAGAATCGCTTGTAAAAATCGTGCCGTCAAATGTTGCAAGTACGAGTTACAGATGTTACACTTTCACTATGGATCAGATTTAGCAGATTAACCGTAGTCGTCGTTTTTGTATCATAGCATCGAATCATTTCGGTATTGCTGGGTATTATGGATTACAAGCTGTTCGGGAAGGATTAATTGGATTTGCATTTTGTAATACCAGTCCGCTGGCAGTGCCTACGCGAGCCAAAACAGTAAGTACCGTACAGATATGTGCGTGTTTGCGGTATTGAAAGATGTGCTAGGAAAATCGTTTGAAAAGTTCATCTTATTTTTATTTGTAGATGTAGTTAATCGCCTCATTTGCATTTTTAATAACCATGGTGGAATTAGCGAGCGCTGCTTTTGTTTGTTCGAAAGTTTTCTAGACAGTATGTACAGGGGAACTTTGAATTACTATTCCGAATTTTTTTCAAATTTATAGTTTCCCAGCGTTACTTCGTTCTTAAAACTTGCCGCTGCTGACAAAGCTGGGACTCCGTCAGCTCTGGCAGTACTTATATTATCTTCTCGGAGAAATGAGCAGTACAGTACCAGCGTTGGTAAAATTATGGTGTTGTTGGTGATTGTAGTTAGCCTTGGGCACGAACGCCATGTGCGTGATGGCGCCGGCAGCTAATGGGGATTATTTTGCCCTGGATATGGCCACGACAACGGTGGGTTCTATAAAGGAAACCCGGAAAAGGGTTGTTACATGAAATGCATTAATTGAATGGGGTTGTATTTGTAACTGTCGTCTAGCGAATGTACGGCTGTGTATCACCTTTCTGCGAATCCGAACAGAAGAAAATTATCTAAAAAATTACGCCCGCTAATTATTTTTTTATAAAAATAATATCGGTGATGTTGTTAACTGTAGCGCAGCGTGCCTTAGCGTTTGACTTCCTCAAACCGCTCGTTTGTTCTTTTTAATCAGGACGTGGTGCATCTGTTTTTTTAATATGTTGAATTGTTTTCTAGGTGGCCATCGGTAAAGTGGAGTTGGCCATGCGAACGCAGCAGAAAGTGCCTCCGGTGTGGGGTGTCGATAAGGATGGAAAAGAAACAACCGACCCCGAGAAAATTTATGTCGGCGGTGGTTTATTACCAATTGGAGGTTAGATGTGTTCAGTTTTATCTGAGATCTGTTATTATTCCCTTACTCAGTAAATTAAAACTCTTCATAATTTATGTTGGGAAAATCTGTTTTATGTATTTTATTCAGTAGTCTTTCTGAATGGTTTTGTCATTTGTGCGTTGCTGGTTTCTTTTGTATATTTAAAAAAATTTATATTTGTTTCTGAAAGTGATATCAGTGGAAATATTTTGTGAAAATTATGCTGTAATAATTGACTGAACCCTGGTTGTTTATTGTACAGGTTTAGAAGGTAACGGAGGCTACAAAGGCTACGCGCTGAACGTTATGGTGGAGATTTTCTGCGGAATATTAGCCAATGCGGCGTTCGGACCGCTGGTGCGCCCGTGGACCAATCCAACCAGCGAGGCGAATTTGGTAATAAACTGCGTAATGCGTGTTACTGATAATGTATGCTCGTATATTGTCCACCCGGAAATCGATGGGAAATTTTTCTAAACTTAGACTGCTTTCGTCACCTCTAATTGCGGCTGTTTAGGGTCAGTGTTGGGGTGCCATTGATCCGGATTGTTTTGGTAATGGATTCCGTGAGCGTCTGCATGGATTCCTCAATATTCTGCGTCATTTGGAACCGGTAAGTGGTTTGAACAGTTAAAACAGAGAAAATGTTTTCATCGGAAGTCGATGTAATTTACACGGCCTATGCACATAGATGTACGAAGCTACGGTATACCGAATAGCTTATACCCAGCAGAAATGATCAGATAACGTAGTGTTGTGGCATGCAATCTAGTTCCTTCCCTCTTGGAACATATTGCTTTCTTATCACTATGTAAAACGTGTCATGTGTAGAGGTAAGACTGCAGACTTTATTTTTGAAATGTATTTGCCGTGTTGTTTTTGCGAGAAATTTTACAGGATTCTGGTTTTCAGCTAGATATGGTAGCATTTGCTTTCGATAGGAATTTCTTGAAGTAGCAGCTTAAGACACCGTTGACGACAAGTAAAAACGGAAATTTATTCTGTAGGCTGATCCGTCCAAACCGGTGTTGGTGCCCGGTGATCCTGAGCGGTTGCATATGGATAAATGCAAACGATTGGGAGGCATTCCATACCACATCAACCAGATTCGCCACGCGGAGGAAGTAGCACAACAACTGGGCGTGGAACCGATGCGCACACAGCAATAAACATTTCCGTTAAGACGTTTTTCCAAATTATTTTTCCATTGATTTTGTTCGTTTTTTTACACTTAATTGCGCTCATTCCTGTTGTGTTATATTTTTTTCAAAAGACATTCGGTGATGGAATTTTAATGATTTTAGTTGTTAATTTTATTTGGATTTTATATGCTGTTTTTTTTCTAATTGCTTGCTTAATGAAAGAACCAGATTTTTTACATGTTTCTTTTGCAGAATTTTATGTTGCGGTGCTTGGCCCATAAATTTACGTTAATTTATATGAAAACAAAACCTATTTGAACAGACCGTCGGCACTTTAGAAGCGTAAATTATAAAACAGTCCAATAATGTCGAGAATTCTAGATGGTGTTTTGGCCTTGCGTCTTTCGTATCAGCATTCTGGAAATTGGCCCTTCAGTTGTCTTCGTGAGTGATCTTCTTTCGATCCTTTGCTCCGACAATATTTAACTCCAGATCGTAGCATCCCAAAGGGATCTCGCCAGCTTTCAGCACAACGTGGGCTTTGAAATCACCTGCAATTATAAAAGTTCGGTTCGGTCACATGTTTCCATATGAATAATTATTGAAGTGCTGTTCCACTACAGACAAACTAAACACATTTTGTTAAAGCTTTTAATACCACAAAATTATAAAGTACAGAAAAGGCATTTTTAATAAATACCTTATCATTGTGTTCTTTATCTGTACCTTATCTGTACTCTATCTGTACTTTATGCCCGTGCGACGCATCGTACGATAACGAAAGAAGCGTTCACCCTTATGTTGCAAGACGTTGTTCAAATTTCAGAAAACAGTTGGTTTTATACTAACCTTTATCTAGCCAGGAAGGAATTTGTTTGGATGGTGTGAACATCACCGGCAAATCCTTGACGTTATACGTTGCCTGTCATTAAAAGAGAGATGAATTAGTAATTTCAGTTCGAGCAATCTTGTACAGTATTAAGCGTAATACCACCGTTTAATTTTCGCGTATAATGCGTATGCAACATTTTCCACCTTTTTGAATTGCTTAATAAAAGATCAGCAAGTAAAAAATATTACAAGTCATTCAATCGCAGGGCTAGATTATATTCATTTATATCGCCCTACAAACAAAAATCAGCAATTCAGTGCTTTTACCGCCGGAAATGGACAAGTACATGGAATGGACTGCTGCTGAAAGGGTTCAGGACAGGGCTGAGGCGGCAACAGACTGCATACATCGGTATAATTGCAGCTTCCTAAATAAAAGTGGCCCATTAATGTCAGAAGTGCACAAGGATTGAAAGGTTGCTCAGAAGTGCAATATTGCAAAAATTATGATGACCGGCTTTTGTACAGATCATAAAAATATAATTGTATCTGAATAACACTGTTTTCCTATAATAGATCATGATGATGTGGATGAATACGTATACAGAATTAACATCCGCGCGGAATATCCACTCTTATACGCTTTCTCTACATCGTCTAAGTATTGACATCTCCTAGTAGCAAAAAACGTTAATGCGCATGCAAACTTGCCCATTCCATCCACACATGGGACTGTAATCCATACGAAAACCTTTTTTTGAATCACGACATCGATCTGCAAAAATTGTTTGTATGATTAACGCTGTTAAACGTTTGAAAAATTTTGTTATCTCAAGTTTTTATGAGTTATACCTCCAGCTGGTCTATTTGTTTGGTGATGGATCCAGATCCAGTGATTTTCATTGGCGCTGTAAGATCAAGAAAATTATACGAGTGCGGTATTGTTTCAGCAACACTTCCAATGAACACTCGTTACGTTTCCTGAAAAACTGGAAGTGCGAATGCGGTCGTAAGAGCTTTGTATGCAAATAGTGCAATCCAAGTAACGCGGTTGTATCCTGTGCGAGATGCACCAAAATTGTACTTATACTTACATATATCTATATAATCTGTTTTACCATTTAATGCTAAATTCGTATGAAACTAGGATCAAACACAAAATCACGGCTGTACAATGTATACATATATACATAACAGGTAAAAAAAGAAGATTTAAAATGCACTTTTTGGGCATACTTTACTAATAAAGATTTATACAGTACGTTGTGCACTTCTGGAACAGACTTTATATATAAATTGTTTTGTGTGATTACGTTATAGAAATTTTTTGCTAGAATATCAACACGTACGCGAAAGTTTTAGTTAAAATATTTTTGGTTACTCCTTGGCTGACTGGTTACGTACAGCCCAACTGGATGGGATCCGGTGAAATGCTGATGCTGTCGATTTTAACGATGTCGGCGGTGGTTCCGCAGGATTTCCATGAGAAATGTTGCAGATGAAGATTCTTTGCCACCGCCTATAAAATAATATGTACATGTACAGTACACTTGTATGTGAAGCATGTGCCCGGATTGTGATAAGTTTTTAGCGTTTTAGGGAGCCGTATTAAACGGCGACAGTAAACGTAAAGATTATTTAGGAGCTTCACAACTGCACAACATTACCCATTTATTTAACAGAAAATTCCATTGCTGCGTGGCATCATCAGCAGCATGGCTGGACCATTTGAACGGCAGCAGCATACCCAGTGTACTGGATGCGACGGCCAAGATAAAGGTCACTTCCCACAATACATTCATGATTGGTTTTTATGTTAAAAGCAGATGCTGAAAAACTTAAACTCGATAATGAACTGCACGAAATTTTCATAAAGAATCCGTATTTATATACAACGAAGCGCTGTTGACAATTTTACACAACCTCCTACCGTCTGAAGTCTGTTTTGTGTGAGCTGGTTGTGGGCCTGATGATATGCGGACAGTAGACGATAAAGCGTACGAGTAGCTGTGATAAGCGATTAAAATCTCGCATGCTACTGTTGGAATGCTGCTAATTCGCATGCTGCTAATTCTAAATGTTTACTACGGTATTCAACGCTAGAAAGGATGTTTGGTGTAAGGTCAAAGTGTAGATGGCTCTAATCATATAAGTTATTTTCCCTTATGAATGTGAATATGCCTTATACATTCAAATGCACATTTACCTAGTCGCGTACATATGTATTACATTGTCATTCTACAGGAGATGTTAATGGCACAGAAAAAGTAGTTGATAAACTATTATGGTTTCTTATTACTGTATTGTATGTTGGAAATTGCCAGCACATTACAGATCATTACATATATAATGGAATTTAGTAATTCCTACTTCATATTCCCCAGAATGCCAATTTGAAAATTACTTACCGATTTAATTTACGCAAGGTACTTATTAGTACGTATGTTGTTCCAGAGTTTACGCAGATACCGATATTTTTTTATGCGAATGTCGAGATATAACATATTGTATAGCATATGGTAGTGCAGCTCTGGCTATATATGCTGCTGATACAAAATAACTGGATTTGGTTTATTGCAGAAAAAAACACAAAAATTAACGTCTACTAATCAGAACACCATCAAGTATGTCAGGCAAGTTGCAAAAGCAGAAACAAACGCTAGGACAGACGCCAAAGCGCTGTTAGCCGTTAACTTTTGGTCGATTGATAAAATCCATAACCGGTGGGGGACCTTGGCCTGTCCCTGCAATAATCAAGGATTGGATTATGGAAGAATTCACGTTACTCTAAAGGACATATAGTGGAAGTAAACTGGTTATGATTATTTCACTGCAGTTAATTTTACGCAGTAAACATCGAACTCGGTGCACCAAATGCGCTGACCTTACATTTTTAAAGTGCAATAATTCTTGCTTACAAAGTAATATTTAAATTATCTAGAGTATGTCTCTGCGATATTTTTGTTCAAAGAAAAAGTACTACTTAATCTGTTTCAAGTGAATTGCGCATAAGAAATCCTAATATCAAAAATATGGTTCATTCTATTGGTGTCACACAATGTGATCACTTATTTTAACGGCCATTAAATGATCATACAGAAAACAACAATCATGTTACTCGGCAGCACTGAATAATAAGATGAAGTTCGTATGACTAATGCGAATATTTTCAGAATCCATATCCACATATGCGGACGTTATAATTAACTGGGAAACTCATTAACTCTCCGAAATATATAGCTTTAGGAAACACGTCATGTTTTTTTTATCCACATGTACAGCGCTGTATTACGTGCAGCGTATGCCAAAGTTAATTCTACTCTTATCATGTTTTACCTGTTCCGGTTCCCGTTCCAGTCCCGGTACCGGTGCCGGTATTAGTGCCGGCTGTGCAACCTAAGGCGGTGGTAAGTGTTGTGGCGGTGCCGGTCCATTGGAATACATCGTTTCCTTGTGGTGTCAGTGTTTGTACCATCTGGTTGGTGCCGGTATTATCCAATCCAATAACCACTACGGAGTTGGTACCGCCGGTTCCTCGAACCTGTCAAGAAAGGTCATCATTGCTCCATAGACTGTGCGATTGTATGTAATTATTTGTGTTACTGTTGTTTTACTTTAGTTATCAATATTAGTGCCGGATCAAAGCTTATATGCCGTTTACCATATATACACCGTTCCAGTTGCCGGTAATACCAGCCGTGACGCCGGTTCCGGTTGTGGGTGCCCTTTGCTGCTGGGTGTATTCGTTAACATACTGCCTTGCTGTATCTGAAAAGGGCAAATAACACTTTTTTACGTTAATTCGATCTAAGTTAGCCGATGTTTACAAGAAATATTACTAACACACAACGTTCATTGCAGTACAGTGCGAGATCACGTTAACTGTTACAGATACGTACTGCTGTAACGGTACCAAGCGTACGGTCCAGTTTGCGAGCCGGCCCATTCGAATTCCGGATCGTTGGGTCCGAAACCCGTTATTGTGGCTGGCCTTTGTGGCAGTTGTGTACACGTTGCAGTTGTGGCGCCGGAGGCTCCCGAGCAGGAATAAAACTGATTAGCCTAAAAGTTAAAATACGTAATAAAATTATTATCATGGCGCATGCGTAGCTACGTGCTTCTCTTCATCTGTAGGAAGCCAGTGCGTTCTTTGATAATTTTCTTATACACTTCACTAAGAATCTCATATGTATTACCACTTTAACAGGTAATAGCTATCAAAATAATAAAAAGTGTAAAAGCGGACATATTACTTCACAGTTTTACGTACTCTGCATATATTTGTACATATTCGCGAAATTCGTAATTACCTGTGTCTGCACGTAAGTAGTAAAGCTCATCTGATCCGTCCACACGGCTGACACCGGTCCCGTTACACCGATCAGCATACTGCCAATGGTTCGCGATTGTGCTCCGGTAATCAGTCTCGTTGTCGGGCCGTCAACTTCGATCATACAGGCACCTACATAGCAGCATAACGTTGTTGCTTTAATCTGTAAAGGTCATACTCATCAATGTGTCGTTGTATAGTAATAAGATGTTACCAGAGAATAGATAGTATCGATTGTTGAAGAGCAGTGATGCTTCGTTGATCTGGGGTGGCGGGGTGGAGCAGAAGTTGACCTGGCAGTTGGGTGACGGTGTCGTGGTCGTTGTGGTTGGTGTGGTCGTCGTCGTTGTCGTAGTCGTGGTTGTGACGCCGGTGCACTGCGCGGGGTTGCACTGGGCAACATCTTGATTAAAAATACAAGGATTTATAGATTACATGGTACCGAGGGCTTCCATGCAGCAAATACTGGAAGTTTTTAAAGAGATGTAAGGACAGCTTAGTATTAAAATACAAATAGACCCTGGTGTTTGCTTTATTGAAACTAATTCCAAAATTAACTTTGGAATTAGTTTCAATATACCTTAGTTTCCGTGTATTTACTTATTTGGTTCATTTGTAAAAATTTCAATGATTTGTCTCTTTCGAGATATAAGTCTGAGTAAAACAGATATCAGTACTTCGGCTTCTTCTACAGTCGCTCAATTTTACCATGCATTTTTTAGAATAATTATCGCCGATGCAAGTTGCCGTACACGGCAAACGAATTTATCGTTTGTGTAAACTATTACAGCGCATTATAGTAGTTCATTGCCGGTTTGTGGCCGGGGCAAATATATTATTAATTTTGGTGTCGCCGCTTCGATAATGATGCAGTGCATCCATTTATTTCAATAAGAAGCTATAAAAATACATCTACATTAAATCTTAACTGAAATTTGTACCAGATTAACCGTATTTGTGACAGAATGTATGCGATGCCAATTTTATTTTATGCTTGTTAAATATTCGTGCAATGTTTGTGTACAATATTCGTACAACGTACATAACATTACAGTATTTAATTTTCAGTAGTTGCTACAATGTAGAGCATTACCGTGTACCGTGATAAATAATGGACTTACAAACATTGGTGGTATCACATCGGAGTCCACACTGGTAGGTGATGTTCAGCAGTGTGCAGTCGGTGGCACTGATCTGACTCAGTCTGGGAATACAGGGCATGGGCGCAGAAGCCGGTAGTGTGAAAGCGGTTCCAGTAGCAGCGAAGTCAGCGGGCTGATTATGCTGCAAAGGAATAAACAACGCGCCATTGACGTCATAAGCCGAAGAATTCCGCTGTGTCAAGATTACTAATCGTATTCTTACCGTAATGCTGCAGTAATCATAAGGATAACTCTTCCAGTACGCTTCTTGTTCGCTGTACTTGCGGTAAGCTGCCTGCAATTCGAAAGGTCACCATGATGACTGTTCACATGGATTGGCGCATTATTCTCATCCGCTTGATTATTAACCTTTTAATTTGCTTAGTTACATGAAGATTCACCTGTTCACTGCATTTTTCTATCGAAACGTTATTGGAAAAACAATTTCCTTATTTAATAGCACGATTAAGAACGTTACTAATTAGGCAGTAATTCTTAAAGTTAGCTTCATTTCCTCAAAATGTACCGGTACGGTCAGCGCTGAATCGGGTTGCACCGTAATGAAACTATCACGATCACCACGTTCGTGCTCGTTACGCTTGCCCATGGTGTTGACAATGTAGCGCGCTATACACCTAGGATCGGTGCTACAGCGCGTCAGGGTGTCGCGTGCCAAGGAGACAGCCTGCTCATATGTTCCGGTGGGCGCCCTCATCCAGCGACCGGGCATACTGGATGAGTATGCGGCCGTTCCGCTACAAATCGGGAATACAATAGATAAATTCCATCCTATACCTACGCGGGTTATTACTTGGACATACGGCGTATTTTTTGCGGAAGCACTTTTCATTAACTTGGAAACAAAAGGTCACCTCGTAAACGAGTACAATTTGCAACGTTCGTTATGAAAATCTATCACAGGAGATGAACGAATATTTGCGAAAACATTACTGGTTTTAAAATGCGAAGCCTTACGCAATTAGCTTGAAGTTGTTCACTTACGTGCCAGTGGGAATAGTGAATCGAATTTTAAATTCTGTGGAAGTACATGGTACCGGCGCGAAAACCAAACAGCCTTGCAGTGCTCCAGTAGTGCCGGCTAGAATCGCAATGGCACTATTGACGGCTGACTGTTCTACCGTGGCTGTAAAGGAAAAGGTAGAATGATTATGAATATTCCCTTGGTTTAATTTAACCAAACGGTCATGTAATACTGTACTTTTTCTATTTGTAGACAAAGCGACATTAAATTATTCGCTTCTTACTTAGCTGAGAATCAAAGCAGTAAGGAATACGAGTCTTATCCCAACGTCCATACTCTGGATTGACATTCGTCGTTCCTAGAAAACGATATAAATTAATAACGATATGTACGATATGAACATTCCTAGCGATACGAATTAATAAACGCATTTCATGTTATCAATAATTTTAATTAATTTGATCCACAAACCGTGTGTAAATGAAATCCCTATTATGAGTAATAAAACCACCGCTAACGACATTGCCATTATAGGTTTAATTTGGGCAGCTCGGTTACCAACAGTAATATTGAACCGGGAGCACGTAAAGCTACTGCAAGATATTTTCAGCTAACATTGCCGGAAACCTTTTCGGCATCAGGGTTGTTTTATATTTTCTCGGCTACTAAAGGAATAAGAAAAGCCTTGACCAATGCACAGCACAGCGATTTCAAAGCAGAATTATCGTCGTAAGAGATACGCTGATGTATCATAATGAATAATTGTCGATTGTCCAGGTAGGTTATTATAACGCGGATTACGTATAGACTGCCGCGATTTTCATACCTTTGAGATGAACTGTTTTACAATCAGCAAAAACAATTTCAAAATAATTATGCTGCCGGTTACCAACTATTGCGGACGCCGCAATGTCAGTATATGGTCCTGTTAACTGGAGATGACGTAAAAACTGCGTAAAGGTATGGTAATTTAAATTTCCACGTTTTGACTACAAATTCATCGTAAACCGGAAGAAAAGTTAGTTTAGTGTTCAGAAAATTTAGTTTTCCCTGGTGTAAACAGTACTTCGTCATTGTTATTGCATTGAAAGGACCTACCGCCCATATCATATTCTACACAGCAGAAGATTACGTACCGTTTATATTATAAATATTGTACAACTGTACATAAGGTAGTAAAACAAACGTTGTTAGTCTAAATTGCTTTTATTGCTCCTTGACTCCTGTCCATGTTGTTAAATTGGATATGCAACTCTGACTCACAATCAAGTAAGTACAGACTGTAACAGCGATGTGCGATTAATTCAACGGTATAGCGCGCTCGTATTCAACGGTATAGCGCACGCTGATATCTATATACACACAGTGCCGTATTAGTGACCACTGGCAATCGTTTGCTTATCACATTTGTCTGCATGCAGTTGTCCTGCAACAATAACTTTCGGCCGCAGAAAAAGGAAAAGAATATCTATTTCATGGGGCATCCATTTTCGCTACTGGACAGTGGTCACTTCGGTGACCACCAAAACACAACCAGTTGAAAGCCCATAAAAGGTTGTCTTAGACTACCAATCTGCAGAATGTTGCGACTTACACTGAGTTTACTAGGAAATTTTGTATAATGGCTGTAATGTACCCCATTGCCCGTTGTTGTCAAAATGATACCATGTTTTTTAAAATATCACCAGCGGTCATCCATTTCACGTATTACAAAAATATAAGTTGTGTCAGGTAACACATAGAGTCAACTACCTAACCCATTTATTTAGATTTTTTCGCATCACGCGGATGGCCAGGAGGTGTTAGCGACCTCCGGTCACCCGTGGTATAAAAAAATGGCCGACTTTGGTGGCCACTGGCGAGTGCATGTTAGACTTATACTTAGTGGTCAAGTTTTGTAAAATGGACCTCAACATCTTAACTCGCTAATAAAACTGAAAAATCCAAATTCCCATGCTACGTTCAGGTACAGGAGCAAAAGTCCTCTACGGTATCACTTTGATATCAATGGGAAGAAACAGGTTAATGCAGCTATTTGTCTTGGAGATTACATTTACAGAGTGCACTTACGTGAGTTTAAAGTCACTTTAACTGAAAGCGGAGAATCTGACAAATTAACGTACTCGTGATAATTTAATAAGTGCCACAAACAGTGTCCTTGAAAACAATCCACGATACAAGTTTAATATATCTGTAGAAACGGTTCTCATTGCATTAAACACACTGATCCGGGGCATGTACAGAGTATACAGCTTCAGTTTTAATTATTGGTCTGCTTATTAAGTTGTTATATACCATATGTTTGTCAAAGATAATTTAAAAACACCATATTTTTATGGTAGCTTGCGTGCAAACGACGCTTGGCACATAATAGCATTAGCGGAAAACTGCACCAAACTTTGCAGTTTAGAAATCCCGAATTTACGAAAAACAGACAAAGAAGAACAACAACAGCTATCATGAGCAATCAGGGCGACAGCAAAGCAAACAACTAACTAGAAAAATAGAGTCGATAATCAACATATACCACGGCAAATTACACGACGGTGTAATTCTTGTCACATCCCTCGATAGCCAGCAAATCATACTGTGCTTATGGTTAACATTTTCTGGATAGGTCCAACCAGTTGTGTAGCCGCAAATTATTATTAGCCGCTTCCTGTTGGACAAGCTAAAGCTGTGCCTAACGGAACTGCTGCAGCGCTCCACTGGAAGGTGTCCGCTGCTGTAGATGTCATCTGCTGCACATACTGGACACCGGTGCCGTCCACACCAATAACATTGACTGTGTTTTGCGCGGTACCACTACCGTCGCTCCTGACCTACAACATGGTAAATATGCGTGTAAAGGTCATCAGTAACTATTAAAGACAATTTCGATACTTTATACCGTGGATACGCCGATATTTCCACGTTACATATGAAAGCAGATTGTGATAAGATTTACCATGTACGCCGCATTCCAGTTCCCGGTAATTGTTGCTGTGATGCCGGTCGCCGTTGCTGGCGCCTTCTGCTGTTGTGTGTATTCGTTGACGTATTGTTTTCCGGTGTCTAAATTAAATGGTAACCAAATTGGTAATAGTATAGTTAGGCAAAATAGTAGCAAGTAGTGTTCCTTACTGCTCCATCGGTAGATGGCGTACGGTCCCGTGGATGATTGCGCCCATTCAAATTCCAAATCGGTTGGCCCGTAGCCAGTGATAGTGGGCGGTCGGCCGCTGGCCACCTGCGAACATGTGGCTGATGTGGCCGTGGCGGAGGTGGCCGTGCAGGCGTAGAACTGGCTAGACTAATGCAGATCGAACAACCGTCAACAGTAGTAACACTTACAGAGTACTATTCTGATTTTGATGGTATATTGTAATAATAAAATTAATATATTTCGGAATTCTTAGCTTATTACCTGTGTTTGTACGTATGTAGTTTGGGTCATCTGATCCGTCCAGACGGCGGCTACCGGCCCGGTTACACCAACTAGCATACTGGTAATAGACACACCGTTAGCTGGATTGACCGCTGTCACGAGTTTATTTGTCCGGTCCACTTCCACCATACAAGTGCCTGCAAGTTTAAACAAATGTACCGAGAGTACCGAAGTAGGGGAATAATTTGAATATACCGGAGAACATGTAGTATTTGCCATTGTACAAAATGGACGCTTCGTTAATAGTCGGCGGCGGATTGGAGCAAAAGTTCACCGAACACGGTGTGGTCGTACCCGTCCCCCCGGATGTCCCGGAACAACCGAGAGCCGTGGCAAAGGGCTGGCTGGTGCCCGCCCACTGAAATGTATCGGCTGTACCGGTGTAGGTCATCTGCTGCACCACCGTATTACTGCTGCTATCCAGCCCGATGACGTTAACGGCATTCGGCGTTGTGCCAGCGCCAGTTTTGACCTTAAAAATCATAATATGTGACAAGTGGCAACTGTTATCGATGGTGAATATCCAACGTGTTGTGCAGAAACAAACGATTTATGTATTTTACCAAATATGCTCCAAGCCAGTTTCCGCTGATTGTCGCCGTCACACCAGTGCCGGTTGTTGGCGCTTTCTGTTGCTGGCTGTATTCATTGACGTATTGCTTAGCCGTATCTGGAATAAGACATATCTGTAGCATACGCTTTACAGATCTGTCAAGGTATTTTAATTATTGCAGTTTATGTACTGCTATAACGGTAGATGGCGTACGGCCCCGTTCCGGTACCGGACCATTCGAACTCCAGATCATTGGCCGTGTAGGGTGTAATGGTGGCCGGGCGTCCTTGGGTTACTTGGGTACATGTTGCTGTCGTGGCCGTAGTGGCGCCCACGCATGAATAAAATTGGCCAGCCTATTAAAGATCACATTATTAGACAGAAGTTACCGGAAATATGCAGTACTAAAATAGCCAGCGTAGAAAATCGTATTGTTAAACAGAAATTATCAGAAATATGTGATCAGCTTATTAAGGTCACGATATTTAAAACGAAGCGTCGGAAGCAAAAGTACAAAATAACAGAAGCATCCTAAAAAAATGTTGTACCTGCGTCTGGACAAATGTGGTGCCGCTCATTTGATCCGTCCATACCGCCGCTACCGGTCCCGTAACGCCGACGAGAATACTGTTGATGGTCACACCGTTCGTGTTTGTCGGTGTGACCATCTTGGTGGTGGCGTCCACCTCAATCATACATGTGCCTACATTCCGTATAACCATCCGTTAGTGAGAGATAAGCTGGAAGGCTATCAAAATTCTTGTACCAGAGAACACATAGTATTTATTATTGAAGAGCACGGACGCTTCGTTGATGGCTGGTGTTGGCGTGGCGCAGAAATTGACCGTGCAGGGCGTGGTAGTACCAGTGCCGCCGGTTCCAGTGCCGCCGGTGCCGGTACACTGCGACGTAGTGCACTGTGCCACATCTGCAGGTGCATACAATAAGAAATTAAGATGGTGTTATATTATTGCTATACCTATGATAAATTAGTGATTAATTTCTAGAAAGCTAAACTGATCATTCCGAACGGTCGTTCAAAACACTTATGTGTACAGTTACGAGTATTTAATGTGCGTTGTCTGCAATTAATTTTAAGGTTTACAGTTAGATTTTATTAAACTACGCTTTTTTTAAGAGTAGTACTGGATAATTATACTTAGTATGGGTGTACAGACTAATAAAGACTTACACAAGTTTGACGCATCGCAAGCGATGTTGCACTGGTACATGATATTCAGCCATTGGCAGTCCGTGGCGCTGATCATATTCAGTTTCGGGATACAACCAGGTGTCGTGGTTATGGTGGTCATGGTAAAAGCGTTACCCGTTGTCGCAAAATCAGCGGGTTGATTATGCTAGAAACCGTGAGGAATATTTATAACGAATTTTTTAACGTAAATATCCCAGGCAATATTTCCGTACCGTGATACTACAGTAATCATAGGCATAATAGCCCCAGTATGCTTCCGATTGGTTGTATTTGCGGTATGCTGCCTGGAATGTTAGCGATAATGAAGTGCAGCATATTATAAAGTGCAATAAAGTTTAGTTTTGCTCTTCAGTGTTTCCGAAACCATGCATAACGGAGAAAACATATTGCTGGAAATGGCCGAGTAAGTATAGCACAATTTGCGTATTACTACACGTTAAACGCACCGGTACGCTGAGCTGACTATCCGGAGCTACTGTAATAAACGAGTCACGGTCACCCCGCTCATGTTCGTTGCGCTTCCCCAGAGAATTGACAATGTAACGCAGGATGCAGCGCGCTGTTGTACTGCAGGCGGTGGCGTCACGGGCTAGGTAGACTGGCTGCTCAGCGGTCGTCGAGGGAGCACGTACCCAACGACCCGGCATACTGGACGAATAGGCGCTTACTCCTCTACAGACACAAAATCACTTTAACTGGCACCCAAAACAATTTAAAATCACGAGAGAACAACCTCTATAAACATACAATCACTTAATACCGGCATTAAAGTAATTCAAAAATCACTTAAGTGCTACTGTGCTTGGCTGAACACAATACACGTCAACACGTTAAATATAGTAAATACAGTATGTCTGCACGTTAATTTTTTTGAAGGACTGAATACCATCATAACATACCATATTGCAGAGTTATACGAAGAATTATAAATTTTCTACTGAATACAGTAGACAATTTTGAGATACTTTGATTCGTGTTGGAAAATGTTTTTACAGAACCTACGTGCCAGTGGGAATGGTAAAGCGAATCTTAAAATCCGTCGTTGACGTACACGGCACCGCCGTAAAGGTGATACAGCTCTTCATGCCTCCGGTGGTCCCCGATAAGAGAGCGATGGCGGCGTTAATAGCCGTCGTTTCCGTAGAAGCTGATAACGGCAGCATTCGATAAGTAAGGGCTGACCATTCTGTCAAATACCGTGAGAGACCTTACTCATTTGCGGATCGATACAGTACGGGATGCGGGATTTATCCCAGCGCGAATAATCCGGATTGGAGTTGGTTGTTGCTACATGCATGAAATACGCAATGTTAGTACATTGTCACCTAATACAACACTTTAATAAAAGTAAAATCCTGTTATGATCTTGTTCGAATGTAGATCTTATCACTTCGAGTTTAATACAAAACATATACAGCTGCGCACAATTATTTTTTGCTGTTTCTATCTATACGGTGCAACGTAAAAGCAGTAAACGTAAGACTTTAAAGTAAAGATTAAATAGGCATTGTATGTGTACATATTTATGTTTATTTTTACCATAAACGAATAAACTCCTTAACAGAAGCAATAAAACTATTTGCGGAGCCATTTTTAGACAAATTCTAAACAATATAATCGGCTGCGACGTATAACGTGGCCCACAGGAGCAGCTGTACGCATAATATCTTAACCAGTGCCATAAAACCATTGTCCGCTATACCTTTTATATGTTTGTCTTATTGAAGAGAATTCTTGAAAAATCTACGACTTGGCGAATTTTAAATAATTACTAATTATGATGTGAGGAGAATATACGCTGACGTACGTGCTCAGTAAGTGCTTAATGTGTTTCCGTTCCAGCTGGGCTGTCTGAAATTCGGATAATCATTAACTGATCACGTGTACAGAAAATTGATGTAGCAGTTTTTATAAATCTGCAGAATGAACAGTCGATAGTATGTAATCAACATATCGTAGACACATAAATTATGGAATTTTCCTGCAAATGTCCTCCTTTTCAAACCAAAAGATGGCATACTGACCGCTTCAGATAATATTGATTTTTCTCTTTGTATGATTATTCTGCATTTTGAAAACATCTGCATTCTTGAATAATTAATATTATCACTAGATTATCAATGAATCAGATCTGCCATGTTTTGTTATATTTTCTCCTTGCTTAATAACATTTCATTTGCGTTTACAAAGAAGTTTAATTTTTTTAGTATTGCATGATTAATTAAAGTAATAATACTTCAAAAATGCGTGAACTGGTAAAATATTTGTTTAATGAAGTGGAGGCATTTTTTGAGTCAAATGTGAAGTACAGTAAGCCATAGTATTATACAAGTCTGCTGTGACAGCACCAAGTCAAGTACCGGTATTGGCATTTGTAGAATTTGTATTATTTCATAACAGACACCAAGTCTACATGCATCACTTTCCCACGTTGCGTACACTGTACGCCATTTATACTCATAAGAATAACGCGTAAAACAGAGAATTTGTTGTCGCTCTTTTTATTACGTTGTGCAACCGCAGCTGATATATTGTGCGGTTGTGTTGAAAAATAATAACATTGAAATATTTTCTACCTGGCAATATCCGTGCTAATACTGATGACGATAGCGCTTGTGATATTGATGTTCCAGGAGCAAAAATTTAACGAAGACACACGACAAAGAGCCGAATAAATCTCACCAGATTTATTTTCGTTTAATACTACAGCGGTTTACCTGTAATCGCATGATGTTGCGGATTTTCGTGCTTAAATTGATTTATAATTTAGTTGATATGCATAACGAGGATTCGGTGCTGAACAAAACTTGTACTATTAAATTTTGATACAGAAATTATAATTTACAACCAAGATATCAATCGTTATCAACCAACGCTGAAATTGTAGTAAACCTAGCGGAGTGTCACGTTATCGTTTTCGTTGATTCTGCATCCTGCTGCTCATTATGGGGAATCTCAGTTCGCGGCGGGCAAAAATTTACGAAGTCGAGATCAGCCAAAATCAACGGCCTATACCACCGCGTAAATCTGACGCTGTCAAACGCCGACTGTCTGACGTCATTCCCGATACCCTACCGGCACCAACAGTGAAGAAAAGCGATTCCACCATAAGTGCGTTTTTAATAGAACGTTTTCTAACGTTTTATATACTCGCAATAAATATTTATCATCCTGCGAAGCCTATTGCACGCAGTACAGAATCAGCTACTGAATCAACATTTTTTGGTTTTATATATATGTTACCGAAGCTTTGATTTACTGAGAAGGCGCTAAAAAACGCAGTTTATGTAATTACAAGTATATTTATTTGATATCATGATGTGCTCGTTCAGCCGCTGTAACGGTGACCGATGTGACCATATGTATAGAAGTATAGTTTTTCGCCAGTTTTTTAACGTCGCACACTGTGATGCTTGCATCTGTCTGCGTATTGTTGGGATGCGACATTATTCTGTTGTAATATTGTATTGTGGCGCGTGCTTTTGTATCCCTAGTGTTTGTTATTTGCCAGATATCCCCGCAAAAGATATTTCATATATAACCGGCGAAAACGTTCCTAAATCAAAAAGCTCAGATTCGTCTTCCAACGGTCACAATTCCAGTGACAAACCGGGAAATCGACTCCACAAACCCAAACTAATAAGCCTGAAGGAAGTCAGACAAGTAACTACGTCAGTTGCCGCGTCCACCACCGCGATCTTATCACCACAAGAGTTGGATGACCTTAGCTAAAATTAACAGCAACTAACTTTTGTTGCAGTAATTTTCTGACGAAACGCATCTATGGCCTGGACAAATCACCGCGCAGCTTTATTGAATCATTATTTCCTCAACCTACACGCTTATTTAATTATCGCTTATTATGGGTATCATATGACCTTTTGGCCGGTTTACTAGTAGCCATGATACATTTCACTCAAGGTACAGCGAGCTTAATTTATGTATATCATTTCTGCATTATGTATTGGAAAAAATAGAGACCTTTATGCCTGTTCTTCAGAATTTGCCACGGCCATGACGGGAAGTATGCGGCCCACACAGGGATTGTACATTTCCATCTTTCCGCCTCTTATCTACGCCTTACTAGCCACATCCCCGCACAATTCACTGGGCGCCATGCCCATAACCGCCGCCGTTGTCGGCGTGTCGGTTATGGGCATCCAGGAAACCTATTATCCGCAGCAGTACGATGCTGCGACGGGAACCCTCCTGTCGAATGGCGCACAGTGGGACCTTCATTTCCAGGTATCCACCGGATTGGCCTTCTTTGCCGGCTGCTTTATGGTATGGCTTTCCACAAAATTCACTGTGTAAAAACCAATATTCATCATCTTTAGTACACAAGGATCGCCAAATTAAATGCAGTAAAAAAAACCAAAATTCAGTAACTCAGACAAACATCAGACGCGATGGAATTACTGTTATACATATAAATGCAAAGGTCAACTCTAGCATAAAAAGTCTAGTGGGAAGCCGCAACATATCTTCCAGACGTACGCAATGCAAAAACAACTATCGACTAAAGCAATTGTTTCTGCAGATAGCATGGGGATTACTGAAGATGGGCTTTCTCTTCACAATCATTTCTCCATCGGTGATGGACCCCTTCGGGCTGGCTTGTATGCTGCAGTCGATCATGGCACAGGTTCCTGCCGCCTTCGGAATACAGGTTCCGGTCAGGTTCACTTATGCCAAACATTTCCGTGTACGATGCACTTTACACCTTTAGCACAGACATAAGTAATATTATTATTTATGTATTATGTTTGGTTGTTAGGATCTCATCTACTTTCTAACAAATATCTATTCCATCAAAGTGTGGGAAGTCGTCATTTCCATATCATTTGCCAGTGTGGTGCTTGTATTCCGTGAATATCTCCAACCAATTATTTATCGCAAGACTAAACTTGTCGTCCCCATTGTAAGGTTGACTGAAACATATAATATAGCGAAAGTCATCAAAACTTGTGCTGGTCTTTTAAATTAGGAGTTCCTTATGTTTGTTGTGGTGATTGGTTTGAGCTATCACTTTCGCTTCCAGCAGCGATTAGATGTCCGCGTTGTCGGCAGTTACAACCACGGGTAAAGAAAATTAATAGCTATGATTTTTTAAACGTATACAGTATGTTGCAAATTATGCATTAGTACTATTAAATATATTATTTCGACTTAGTCCTGGGATAAGGTTATTTAATTATGCTGCAACTGATTCAGATAGGGAGGTTGCGCTGGTGCACCTACGCTACGATTTATGTAAAAGCTTATAAAACTAATAAAGTTGATAACTTCACAGTTAAGCAACAGCGCAAATCTGTGCTAACGAAAGATCAACCAAGCTGCTTTCTTTGTGTTGCAGTCTACCATGGCCAAGCATGCCCGGCTATGACTACGGTTTGAACATTGTCTGGCATGGATTCTTCTGTGCCGTTATTGCTTACTCAGTCACGCTGGGTTCAGCGCGTACATTAGCCCGTAAAAATAAGGACAACATCAAGACCAATCAGGAGCTGATCGCCCTGGGCTGTGCTCATCTGTTCGGGTCGTTTTTCTCCAGCTTCATCGTATCGGCACCCATGGGGCGGGGCATCATCAACCAGTCGATGGGCAGTCGCTCGCAATTATCGGCGCTCTTTGGCAGTGTTTTCTTGGGGATTATTGTGGCATTTGCCGGACCGGCGATTTCTTATTTACCTCAAGTAGGCATTACAAACTGATAGTGTACTATCTTACTAATCACTTTTTAGGATAATAGGGAGTTTCGTATAACCGCGAGGCCCAGTAGAGTATATCACCGAAAACTGCCATTTTCTTATCGATACGGATGACCAGATAGACATATGTTTAAACAAGGTCACGCCCTGCTATCGCGCTTTATAACGATGCTTTCTGTTTTCTAGTGCATAATTTCGACAACGATCGTTCTGTTCCTTGTGTTTTCTTTACGGGGATTTACCGAGCTGCCAAAACTGTGGAAATCTAACAAATTTGATGCGGTAAGGAAAGCGATAACTTTTTCTGTTTCCTAATTACAATTTTTCAGACTTGGGCGAGGGCTGATTAGTTTGCTGCTGCACTTTAAATGCTACTTTGCAGCTTGTCTGGGTTTTGACCTTTGTCGCATCCGTTACACTGAATGTGCAAATCGGATTTTTACTTGGCATAACACTCTCCGTTGTTGGCTTAACAATTCGTACCCAAAGGTTAGAGCGAAGTCGGGTTGTTTTTTTTAAATAGTTTCAATTCTTAATCTTGTTTATCGAATTCAAACAGTCCCAAGGTACGCGTTCTTGGTCGATTAAAGAACTCAAATGGATTTGTGCCACTGAAATATTATAATAAGGTAAATTTCACCGCCCTACATTTCTATCATGATGCATGGGTTAATAATACAGTAATTTGCAGGCCGAAGAAATCGCTGGTATACGGATTCTGCAGATCAACTGTCCACTGCACTACGCTAATGCCCATTATCTAGTCCAGGATGTGCTCACGTTAGCCATGGAGCCGTTCGTCATTGCCAAGAGCAGCTTTACTAACGAGAGTAACCTGTTCAATGAAAGCGGGCATTCATTGCGCTCCTTCCTCGGCACGACATCGGTAATGCCAGTAGAAAACATCGGTATACAGTTATACAGTTATACTGTATCTACTGCTGAATCTGTGTTGATTCACTATTAACTATGTATCAAAAACTAATTATATTTCACAATTTGTTCTCGAGATTGCAAGTTGATTCACATCCTGACTGTAGAACCCAAAACTGTACCGCTCCAAAAACCGCTTCGATAATGGTGATAAAACTGGCAGCGGTACAACGGAACGGCCGCGGTTTACAAGGAAGTTATCCAGCTCGCAACCAGAAGAGTTTCCCCCATATAAACCGCCAACATCCACGACACGCATTTCCAATGAGTTTATCATGATTGCCGGCAGTTCGACCAGTAAGGCGTCCCGCGTTATTCTGGATCTGGGCACGGTTGGTTACATTGATGCCGTAGGAATTCGCGGTCTGGAACAACTGGCCAGTGACCTTAAGGTTAAAGCTATCGAGCTGATTTTGGCGCAATGCAAAGGTAACATCAGACTCCTTGCAAAACATTTAGACATTCAAATTTCTTTCCTGCATAAGATTAATCTAGTAGTAAATATCAGAAACTTCGAAATACGGCAGCTATCTAGCATTTCGTAGGTTCTGTGCGCAAGCAACTACGGGAGCTGGAACTTGGCAAAATAGTGCCAGAGCGGAATATCTTTCCCAGCCTGGTGGATGCTGTGAACGAATCCAGTCGGCGCATCCGTATTAAGACAATTGAAGCCCAGGGCACGATTCGGGATCGAGAACGGCGCGATGTACGGTTTTGGGATTTTCCAGTGGCCAGTCGGATATCTGGATTGCCCCAAATCAATTATCGCAAAGATTAGACTGGTTAAGGCGTAGCTATACTGACTGCTGCAAGATCTGCACCGATGAAATTATTACTGTCCTTTGAGCTTGCTTTAATAATTTTACTGACTCTTTTGTGTGCAGTTGCGTGTACTTGTTGTAAACTCTGCGAGGTGGTACCTCTCAGAGTTCACCATGACCCTGATGCGTAAATTTTATCAACTACTGAACCATTTGATAATACTGTGCAAGATCCATTTCGTCAACGACATGTTTATACCAAATGTAAAGCACTGAAAAACATTGAAAACTAAATTGTAAGAATACGTCAATTCTGTGAGTTAATAATATTATGCACTTTACTGCCTTGAGCAAACTTGGATTCCCTTGGGAATAATTCCTGAGTTGTAGCTTTTGATGACGACAGGTTGCTTTACAGAGTACGGTTATTCAATACAACCAACAGAGTGCAGTATTAAACGAAGTCAAAGTTTTTTCGGGACTACATCGCAGGCGTTTGCGCAAACCTACTGACTCAAACGTTGCGCAGGAATTTTCGCCGTTACTTTCAGTACGTACTTGTTAATACAGAAAAGTAAGAGATAACATTAAACGACACCTGTGCATGCTATACTATCCCGGGTGTGATCATAAAAATAATTACTGAATGTGAGCGAACTCCACGGTGTATCTGCAGATTTCGAGGCCTTCTCCGAATGGCGAACTCTTCAGGTTCTTCTATAGAGGGCAACCAAACAGTTTTTATTCCAAATTCCACAACTACCGAGAGCATGTCTGCGTATATAATCGGTACAGCGACAAGCATTATTTGCGTGCTCAGTGTTACCGGCAACGGACTGATTCTACTTCTTGTCGTTCGGAATAGGCAGCTCATCGCTCGAAACCCTTTCTATATTTTCCTGGTCAACCTAATTATCGTAAACTTCATCTATTCTGTGTGGGAAAACGTTTTCGATATCGGAGTTGAGTTTTATTCTAACTTTTGGCAGGTGTACAGTAATACGGCTTGTACGATGTACTTATACTCCAATTATACACTGCGTAAGTATTCTACCGTAATATTAGTAATATGAATCTTTTTTTTGGTAAACCTATGACTGGATTTAATTTTACCTCGAGGCTCGATTTATTGTGAATGGATTTTTCTTCCTATAAGTATATATACACAATTCATACATGCTATTGGACCTACTGGTACATGTATTTTGACATTGTGCATTCTGCCCGATTTATTTTGGTATACTCCAATTCGAACTTAGCAGTAAGTGATTAAAATATTTAAGAACTAAATGTTGAAGATGCAATTTTTGTTAAAGTCGCCAAGTTTTAGTCGCAGCCGCAACAAATGCATTCCTGTTATTCTTTTCATCTATTTCTTGTGTTCTAGAAGGTGTAGCCTGCAACGCTCATCTGTTGATAACGTTAAACCGTTTGTGGGCAGTTCTCTTTCCGGTTTCCTATCGATCCAATCAGAAACCGGCAGTCTTTCTCCTTATCTGTGTTGGGGAATGGGCGTATGTCCATATTGTCATGCTTTCGGGAATTCTCCTGGATGCCCTTTATTACCGCCTGGACATCCGCACCAACGGCTGCACTGTAAACAACTCCGTGTTATATACATGGAACATTTGTGTGCCGTTTTTCTTATACTTGGGACCTTGGTTGGTACAGATTCTGGCTTTACCGCTGATTATCCACAAACACCGCCTTCGCCGCCATGAACGACGCCGACTGGGACCTACAACTGATACCGAAGGTAGAGTCTCGTTACCGCGAATTACTGCCGCCACTACAAACCGTCGTATGGACGATCGACAACAGCCTGGCCGTACAAAGGAGTCTCAGTCCATTGTACTGCTGACGCTGCTGACCATCAGTGCCGTTGTCTGCTGGACACCGAATCACGCGGTCTACGCGGTGTACACCGTAACAACACCGCCGAATGATACTATGATATTCTCGGTTGTCACTTGTTTGTTTGGCGTGCAGTTGTTCATGGATCCCATCTTGTTTTTTGTTTCTTTATCCGACCTTTCGTTGGCATTTCGAGAGCTGACGCGCAGTGTGTTGCCCATGTTCAGAGCGTATAAATAAGCAGCTTTTTACTCGTCAATACTGTGCAGCAACGCATAATTATTGTACGAGTACAACTAACGGTGCAAGCCATGGCCAGTAACCAGCAACACAATTCTACAGTCTTACGGGTGCAATTCGCACTGCAATTATGTTTGTTGTCCCGAGATAACATTTACTAACTTTTATCTTCATTTTCGTGATACATTTCTTTTTACAGTTTTAAAAGAACACACGAGTTGACGAATTGTGAACGCCTTTTGTCTGATACCAAGGAACTTTCACAGGGATCCAGAATGGCAGCTAGCCGGTGTATTTATGAATTATCAGTGTTTATGTGGAGAAACGTTCTTTGTGGCGGCGGTATATAAAGCGTAAAATATGCATGAAATGATGGAATTAACTACAAAATGTTTCGCGAACATATATCTATCTATGTATATATTTGCCGAAGAATGGAGGAACGTTAAAAACAAATTTGGATACCTCGAAGCCCTTACCTGTAGCAAAAATAAGTCGGATGACATAAATCTTAAGGAAAAAGCAACATGGTAGATACTACCCGAGTAGGTAGATACTGTATGCCGTATTTGGCCATATTAGCAGCAGATCGAAACATCTGGTACTAAGTCGTATCAATTACTGACGCTCATGCACTCTTCAGTAGCGATTTGCTGTCTGGAAGGGGTTTCTACAGACTCCCGAACGGAAGGAGGGCAAATAAGGAGGGAACGGAAGGAGGGCAAACGGAATGAAGGAGGGAACGGAAGGAGGGAAGGCTCTTTCCGGTAGTGGTATTGTTAGCTTGATAGATCACAAGGCTTTTGCAATTTTGCAGTCTAATAAAGGTGATCCAAAAACCGATGTCTCAGCTAAATTATAACTACTCGAGACCGGTAACGGCGGCACGTCGCTGACTTGTGAGATAAATGGGTGCAACGCGGTATAATAATTATGATATTACGCAGTATATAACATGCTCTCATACGACCGTAAAAGTCTGAAAAGCAGGCAGTGCCACAGTTTTCGATGGGACTACACAAAGGTTTATTTTCGATTTGAATTGCTGACTCACTATGCCTAAACACTTTAACCAATATTTCATAGACATGTGTTACGTAACACCACCGCACCCCCCTCAGCATTCAAATAATGGCAGTGTTGCTTTACTTAGTAAAAGTAAATAGTAAACCTTACTTATTAAGCCGTTTTTGCCTTTTACTAATTAAGGAAAAAGTAAGTAAGCAGCAAAACGGAAAAGTAAAAGTAAAGTAAAAGTAAGAGCAGCCGAGGCTTCAGAAGTAAATAGTAAGTAAAAGTAGGAGGCGCGAAAAGGGAATAGTTTAATTAGTAAAGCAGTCTTTTTACTAAGCGTCCGCAACAGATAAAAGTGACGGCCATCATCAGAATTCTGCTGAACATGCTTTTTTCCATAGCAGTTACGTTTGGCCGTACAGGTTTTCTTCTGAAGCGCTAAAATTTCTGCACTGCAGATGCCTTCAACCGTTTAGGTGGGCGAGTTACGTGACTGCCAGGCGTATTAGCTAGTGCTGCTTCACTGCAACGGATACGGTGTAATGACTTTTGCTAATTTTTGTTAAAAAAATAAGTATTGTATTTTACACAGAACCAAATTGGTTCATTGAAACAAATTTCTGAGCACAAATTGAAATTAATCGGTGTGTACACTGTCGCATAGTACAAGCAGTTATTTTTGTTTTGGATACGTTACCATCATCATACGTGATATGCTTAAGAAATGAATAATTATGGCAAAATTGAAAACTTTTGTTGCGTACTGCGATTTTTCGCAAAACACGAATAGTAAATACTAGTTTACTAGTGATTACTAAGTTAGTAAAAATAAGTAAGGTTGCGATAAAAAAAGTAAAAAGTAAGTAAAAGTAAGGAAGAAAGATTATGAAAAGTAAATAGTAAAGTAAATAGTAAAGCCAATAGCCAGACGAAAAGTAAAAAGTAAGTAAGGTTTTGGGGCAATAGTAAATACAACACTGAATAATGGATGGCCTTTAAAGTACTTATTATCATCTTGTCTGCAATATGCGCTCACAATAATCCTCTTTCGAATGGCGAACACTTCAATTTCTTCCTTCAACGGGAATCAGACAATCCTTAATAACAATAATTCCAGCATTACAGAAAGCACATCGGCATAAGCAATCGGTGTGGCAACCGTGATCATTTGCGTATTGAGCGTTACTGGCAACGGGCTGGTTTTGGTCATTGTCATTCGAAATAAACAGCTCATTGCTCGAAATCCTTTCTATATCTTCATGGTAAATTTGATTACCGTGGACTTCATCTATTCTGTGTGGGAAAATGTTTTTGATATCGGGATAAACTTTGATCCTAGCTACTGGCAGATACATAGTAATACGGCCTGCACGGTGTACCTGTAATGCGGCTATACATTGCGTAAGTTTTTCGTTGTTATCGCAATGATATAATCACATTACAATTGTTAGAGTAGTCCATAATTGTTGAAATTAAAGATTGCATTCAGCACTAAAGTTGTAGTTTAAGTCGTTCCCTTATGCTGAAATTGGATGTATACACTATACAGCTTGTAATCAAAAGGTCACCATTAGAAAATTCGTGGTCGACCACCCAGTGATACAATTAACCAGATCAACCCGTATTCGAAGTAGGTGATTCTAAATATTTGTGAACGAATCCTTTAAGCCGTTTCCCACATACAACTTTGCCGTATTACATTAACTGATCATTTTCTTTCGATTAATAAAAATCTTCCAATTTTTAGAAGCTGTGGCGTGCAACGCCCATCTTTTGATAACTCTGAACCGTTTATGGGCGGTTCTGTTCCCAATTTCCTACCGATTCAATCAATAACCGGCAATCTTTGTCTTGATTTGTATTGGCGAATGGGTGTATGTCCACGCTGTAATGCTGTGGGGACTGGTGCTGGATGCCCTTTGTTATTATCGCTTGGACATCCGCGCCAACGGCTGCTCCGTGAATACTCCCATGGTTTATGAATGGGCCGTATGTGTGCCATTTCTCCTGGCCGATGCAAATTCCCCTGGCCGATGCAAATTCTGGCTCTCCCACTGATTATCTACAAACATCGCACTCGGCGCCATGAACGACGCCGTCTGGGACCGGTACTCATCCGGTCATCAACGCACACCGAAGGGATTGTCTCTGTACCGCGGAATACTGTGGACACTAACAATAGTCGCAATGACAATAGTCAGCGGTCCAGCGGGACAAAAGAGTGCAGTCCATTGTGCTGTTGACGCTGCTAACCATAAGTACCACTGTCTGCTGGACGCCAAACACGATCGTCTACGCACTATACAGCGTGACCCCACCACCCGATGATCCTACGATATTTACCGTTGTGACCTGCCTGTTTGGTGTACAACTGATTATGGACCCGTTGTTATATAACTTTATTAATAATAATTGCACAGTTCAGGTAAGAAAGAAAGAAAAACGCTATCTTATTCACAACAGCAAAACTTCATTTAAACTATCCACTCCGTCCATTGTGCCAAGGATAGATGCTGCATTTCCACGCTGAATCTCCAGCGATATTCGTTGACGTAAAACTCATGCGATCGACGCTCTCCTGTATGCTCTTGAAGTCTTTTGCCCAACTCCTTCACGATGGCGATAGCCGACGGGCCCCAGGGGCCCATCGTTTCAAAGGCGATGGGAGAAAAGATATAACGCCCTTGCAGATACGCATACAGTCGGGACTTCTTATCTTCTGCTTGTACAGCAGCAGCTCCAGCCGTAACTGACGTCGATGGGAGATGGGAAAAGGCCACTGTGTCAACGCACGTCACATCCCAGGCCAGACACATTCCTCTTTTCCAGGCGAAAGTTGTACAACCGTCAGGGCGTTGATCTGTTGTGGAGGATGTACCGCGTGGTTCCAGCTTAGCGGGAACACCGGCTGAAACGCACGCACGACATACGATGCTGTTTAAACCTCCATGGCGCGCGTGCCTACCGGCCGAGTAGCTGCACGATAAGCCATGGTGTCCTAACTTGTCAACGCGCTTCTGGCATTTGGTACAGTTATGGGGCTCACAAATATCCGCTCCAAGACGAAGACCGATTGAGATTTTAATCGTCTCATCGTCGAGGAGGTTACCGATGTGGGCTGCGGGAAGCGCATTCAACCAAATACCGGCTTCGGGTCGGGACTGAGCGAGAAAACGAGCTGTATTAACGACGTCACCCCGAAACAGGTCCAATAAAACAGAAGCCGACACATTACAAAGCGGCAAGTCCCATGTCTTTTGGAGCTTCCGGAAACCAACTTCTGGAACTTCTGTTACGCGGGCTTTGGTTTTCCACAATTCCACTGCTTCTGAAGTGTTAACTGCCGGAAGGTGAGGAAGCATCGATGACAACAAGTCAGATACGGAATGAATCGAAGCCAAGTAGGCTGGAAGTGCTAATTCCTCCGCACGACGTATGCCAAGACCTCCTCGACTGACCGGAAGTGTCGCTTGTCGCCAGCATGGATAGTCATCATGGTTTGCCCGAACGTTGCTGAGTTCTTGAAAACATGAGCGCAGTGACTCGTCGATTTGATAACGCAATTTCGAATCTTTCCAGGCATTGCAACATCTGAGCACATATATTATCTTCGGTGCACCCAAGCAGTGTCTAAGTAGATACAGTGCGTGGTGGCGAGGAAGAAGTTGTAACCGTTCGCAGGCTTTCTTTATGGCGCTTGATTTTTCGGAAAGAGTTTCACCAATTGCATTATCCAGCACCGGGGCGCCTAGCAAGGTTAGAGTTGAGCTTGACACCACGCGGAGCTGGGGGTGGCGCGAAACAAATTCATCAACCACTGCTTGCCGTTCAATTTCGGAGCCTCCCGATACAAAAAGTTCACATTTAGCCTCGTTTATGTCCAGTCCAATAGCATGTGCGCTTTCGATGACTCGTCTGAAGTTTTCTGCAACAGTCACCGGCGTTCCGCCCAGGGTTCCGTCGTCTAGGTACCAGGCACTAAGCTCGGTATCCAGCGTGGCAATTACTCGGAGTAAAGCCAGACAAAACAGCAGCGGTCCCAACGGGTCGCCTTGTTGCACCCCAGACTCAGACGACATCACCATTTCATCAATGAACAAGGAACCCGTTGTTGTTTTTGGCGTCTTTGTCTGACCTTTGGGCAGCTTTTAGAGAACTGACATACAGTGTGTTGTCCATGTTCAAAGCCCACAATCAGGCGAATTTTCGCAGTTAGTACTGAAACGCCGTATGGAACACAAAGCTGCCACCCAGTACTTATGAGTGATGACAATGCATGCCACTTTTTAACCCCAATTAATCCTCTATGTCTCCTATGCAAATCGTGGCAGCGCGTGGGGGATAGTGGAGAAGCTGCTGACCGGAAGCGCGAGCAAGGTGCGTGAACGCGAGTGCGTTGGCCACCTCTGATCGCTCCAGCCGCACAGGCAACCCCAAACTACCCCAAACCACTGCTCTGTCCGTAAGCGTCGAGGGCGTGTGTCGGAACAGCTGTGCGGACGTATCTTGCATAGCAGGAGGACTTCCATCTCCCAATCCTCTGAATCGTGGCTTCCGAAGCTCCGTGTGAGGCTGCTGTTGCAGCCGCACCGATGCGGAAACTGTGCGTTCCATACCGATGCTTTTCGGGAATCCCGCGCAGGTGAGTTAGAAGCCATCGGTCGACATGCGTTCTAGTGACAAATTGACCGTTCTCTTGAACAAACAGCGGCAGTGCGTGTAGATTGGAAGATTTCCTTGCCGCGATGTAGTTTCGTAGCGCGGTGACAGGGCAGACTGATCGGCCGGTTGCGTGCAGCGCGATCCTGTACCCGTGCCCAAACTGGTCTGTCTTGGATTGTCGGATCGTTAGGGTCATCGAGGGATCATTCTCCAGTATGTCGCTGATGAGCAGCGTGCTTCGCTCGTCATACTTGCTGGGCGATGGATACACAAACTCGCTTACTCGAAGCGAAGCAAAGAACGCCGTCGTAAAGATGCACCAGATAAGCCGCTGCTCATAGTGGGATACGGCGGTCAATCTGATACTATCTTTCAGGTGCCGCATGATGTCCAGAGTAATGGGAAGGCGGCGGTCTGACACTGTGGGGCAAATGCGCTTGCAGCCGTCGATGGCTCTGTTCACCGCCGACGACACAGTGGGGTTCGGCAAATTCGTTTCAACATACGATTCCGGCCATGTAGACTCTGATTGTAGCAGGCGATATCTTTTTGAGATAAAGTTGAGCCACAAACCGTAGCACGGTTACATCTGTCGCTGGTAGAGACAGGGCGCCGTCGTTGATACAGAATTGCAGAAACCGTGACCAGCCGGCACCGTAAGGTCGTTCTTGTTGCAATGGCAAGATGGTGGTACTGGAGGTGTGCTACTGTCACGTCTAGTCTGTCGGGAGATCGAAAGCGGTCCGCAATTCGGTTCAGATGTCCGAGGTGATTTCCGGGAGCTCTTTTGCGAGCGCTGCCAACTTCCGGAAGCGCGCTACCTGAAAGCGTGACAATGCGTCAGCGATTCCATTATCGCATCCGTTAATATGCACTATTTTCACAGTGAAATTGTGCAGGGCTGAGAGCGCTAACATGCGCCGCATTAAGTCTAGCACTCCGCTATGCTGTGAACCCAGCTTCTCCCACGCTTGGGAGGCCCCTAGGTTGTCACAATGGAGCAGTACTCGCATGCGGTATAGCTTCGGAGCCCAGATGTGCAGTGCAAAAAGGATGGCGGTCATTTCCAGGTATTCGATACAGGGTTTCCTTTCGATGACCCACGCAGGCCAACGAGACTGAAACCACTCACCGTCACGGTAACCTCCGATGCCGCAGACGGCTGATGCGTCTGTAAATAGGTCAGTTACGTTCGGGCCGGACCACGTTGGATGGAGGAACTTGCTCGTGCCGTTCCATAGAGGCAAAAACTTTATCCACCACTGAAGGTCAAGGTGGAATCCGGCGCTTAGCTGTATCTGAGTAAGCGGCCGTTTATCGCAACCACTAATGAGCCGAATCATTCTTCGCAGGAACAGTCTTCCCGCCGGCACGCATCGGCATGCAAACTGCAACGTTCCAATTAGGCTTTGGAGATCGTGTAACGTGCATACAGTCTTCGGCTCGCAAGTGGTCATGAGTGACGTCATGTCGTTCAACTTGTCAGCTGGTAAGGAAAGGGTCTGAGTAACAGAGTCGATACAGATCCCGAGGAAGGTGATAACGGTCGCCGGTCCTTCTAGCTTGTTCATGGTTAGCGGTACACCGAGGTCAGCGCATAGATTCCTGAATTTACGAATTAAATCCGCACATTCTCTCGCGTTGTGAGCAATTATGAGAAAGTCATCCACGTAAACAACGATGGCAGCATGGCCGGTTTCGCGCTTGAAAATCCACAGAATCGCGTCAGAAAATTTGCAGAAAATGCCAGGAGAAGATCTGCATCCAAAAGGCAGCACTACGCCGTAGTAGTATTTTCCGGACAGCTTGTAACCGAGCAAATGGTGCTGACCTCCATGACCGGCACTAAATGGAACGCAGACTGGACGTCCAGTTTAGCCATCACAGCTCCAACTGGGAAGTCCAACAGCATCCGTACAGCATCGTCAACGCTGCAGAATCTTAACGGGGGATCGTCTTTGGGAATGTGCAAGTTCACGGAATCGGCCGCCGGGCGGGAAAGGTCCATTATCATGCGATGCCCGCCGCTCTTCTTTGCGCGCATGTTCAGGGCGTTGATTGTAAAATGCTTGAACGGAGGCGTAGCAAATGGGCCTTTCGTGTGTCCGAGTTCCACCTCCTGATCGATGGTGCTCCGTGCAATGCTCTTGTGGAGTGTTATAGATAAACTATTTGGGGTAAAACGAGAACGCAATAAACCGCTGTATTTCAAGTCGGCACCGTTGATAATACATGAAACTAGGTATGTAACGAATTGCTGATCGGGATGATCAGCCAGCCGCCGCGCAAATGCATCTGCCTTAAGCGGGGTTCTCCTGTTTGAAGCGGCCGCCGTTGCTGGAAGTGCCTGCTTGCCGGTGGACGTAGTCGCCGTGGGAGGCGGAGCCACAGGAGCTGGAGACATGTTTGCTGTTTCCAGCGCATGGCGTTGAGCATATGCCGCGGTTGAACTTCCGGCAGATTTCTCCGTCTGCGGCGGAGTTGGTACGAAAAAACTCACGATCGGGACAGTTTACCGCTATATGGCCAATCTCATGACACCGATTACATTTGGCGGACTTGTACTTATTGCTGCTCGTTGGGACTGTGCTGGCAACGGTGACAACAGGACTCACGATGGCATTCTGGAAGGATTCGTCATGTTTCTTGGTCCAAATTTCGGTGTCGTTGGGGTTATTCGTTGCGTAATTCTGAAATTGAGCGTCGTATTCTAAGACGTTCTCCAGCTTGCAACCGCGACTTGGATCGGCAAAAAGACTCATCATGCCCAGGTACTTTAGCATTGGCACCGTGAATTCCGGCGCGTCCAGTGTTCTGTATTGCATAAACACTCCAAAGGCGTGCGCCCAGGCAGTAAAGGTCGTGATTTGCTCTTTCTTTGCCGCGGCCGTGAAGGTGTATTCCCCGGTGCTTTCGTCAAGCACCATGCGCGTGCCGGGAGCTGGCCGCTTGGATGGCGCTCGGTTTTGTGGCAGCAGGTCCGCCAGGTCGACGAACTGCTCGCGGTCCAATAGCTGATCCCTGATTTTCTTTGGAACAGCGGTTAGGTCCCTGTACTTGGACGGAATATTGTTGACTGGGTCTCCGAGCCTCTTGGCCACCGGTCGGCGAGCTGGTAAAGGAACCTCTAGCACACTATCGGTGTCCTTACCTTGCGCCATGGTGACCCGGTTAGAGGACGGGGATAGAGAGCGCTGAGGCCTGGACCCGTCGACATGCAACGCGTTGCGGCTGGAGCTGTCCTGCTGCGACTCCAGGTGGTTTATTCGTTGCTGCATGGCCGCAATCTGGGACGACAAAGTTATGATCTGCGATGCAGAATTGATGGAGGACTCCGGGGGAACTACGACCGTAGACGCTATCCTTTTTGTGGCGGAAGTGCCGTCAGGATTGTCCGCTGGTCGTTTCCCACCGGTGTTGAGACCGGCTGCTGCGCGTGTCCGTGGCCCCCCGCGGATGCCGCGGGAGCTTGTGGCGCCTCGTGAGCGAATGCCTCTTCGACCTCTTCCAGACATTGTCCGCAGATGTACTCGTATGAACGATTACACAGTGAGTTGATAGGTACTGAAGGAGACTGTTTCAGTAGACTTGTAAAAGCTGTCGAATTTCTGTGAGAGCAAGGCCAAAAATTTAGAACCCGAAGCCAGAAATTTAGAACAAAATCAGCGACGTTCTGAACAAGAACTGAGCTAACGTAAAATGAACACTCGTGGGGCGAGCATGCGAAAAGTGCCACAAGACAGCTCGAAAAGAGCGTGTGCAAAACGCTACAACAAAGCACGCGGCCGCCGCTGAGCCGTCAAAGCGTCCAAACGGCATCCGGTCTGAATGGTGGGCCGGCGGCGAAGGATAGCGGGCATCGCCGACGTAGCATTAACCTCAATTAACGCGTTAATTGGCAGGTAATTGGCAACTGTTGCATGGTTTGAGCACAAGGGTAAAGCTTGCTTTTACGGGAAACTATAAATTACCTTAAATTACCTTAATTTTCATTAGTTCCTATTCCTGTAAACCGACTGCTCCTAGATATAGAGTTTCTAGGAGAAGGGCATGTGTTTCCTTTTGTCTCGCTTAGCTAAGGATGTCCATACATAAGTAGTGATCTGAGTATCAATGAATGTGTTCGAAACTATTGCTGCACCCAATATCATCCTCTTTCTTCACTCTTCCTGGTGCATGGTCCCATGTGTGGTACTTTCGAAGAAAACAGAAATAATTTAGCCAATGATACATTTCACAGTATTGCGTTACGTCTATCAGTGTAATATCACTGACCGAGAGGGAATGCATGCTGCAAATAATTTAACAAAGCTACCTATGAGACTAGTTCATTTTATTGTGCTGTCAATATTTATTGTGCTTTTTTGAAGAAGACAAATTAATATACTACTACTTCGAAGTATGTTAAATGCAAACGAGAGGATGCTGCGCTCGCCAGCGCCGGAAGGTTAATTACATGCTTTCACATGCAACCAGTTGATGGCGCTGGTAGACCATTAGGGTAAAAAAGATGCGACAAGCTATCGAAAAAAACAGTACACTCCCAAGTTTTACATCACACATGTGCAGAATTCTTATATAAATCGTGACAATAGATGTGTAGTGTGATCTTCATGGGCCGTGCACGGTACATATTTCCGTCTACAGATATTCTCAAGGAGAAAGTGCTTCCTGTGTGTCCATGTAAAAGACAAGATAACGTCATTATTCCACGTACTTCGCTCCTGTGCATAGCTGTCTCATAATCAAATCTGGTTACGTGGAACAATCAAAATACTAGAGTAGCATAACATCCGCCAATCATAAGAAAAAAAAATTATTTGGCTAGGATCACAAGCGTTTACTTACTAAATTATTAAGCGTGATAAGCAAGGCGCTCATTTCACATGTACAGCAAGTAGCAGATTGTGCGGCATCGGAAATGCTTAGAAATATTTATACCTGTACAGTATTGAACAATTCATGTCACTTATGCATACGGCATATGTTGGGTGTGGAACTGTGGATATTGACTTACCGTGTCACGAAACCATCGCAGCTGCAAACCAAAATGATGACACTTTCCCATGCTCATCCAACTGCGTTTTTCCAGCACGATTGCGGCGGGATTACTACTTTGTACCTCACTCTGCTCGCGGTAATTGACCAGATTAGGGCGTTATGCGCACAGTCTAATTATCGATTATGGGTATGTTTTCGGAAGTCTCGCTACTTCCTTGGTTGGAACTTGGAATGCTTATTGTTTACCGCTACAGGTTAACAAAATCTGGATTAATTTGTTGCATGGTCTGTCTTTGACATGGCGAACGAAACACTTTTCGATCTCATCAGAAATCAGACATCGCCGAACATAACATTGACACCAGCATCGTATGCACTTGGTAGCGTTGCCTCTGTCCTGTTTGTTTTAAGCGTAGCCTCCAATGCGTTAGTACTGATAATTTTTATCAGAATCAGGAGCATCATCCGTCGAAAGCCATTTTATATTTTTATGGTCAATTTAATTGTTGTCGATTTCATCTACTGCATCTGGGAAAATGCTTTTGACATCGGGGCTTATTTTATTCCTGGCTACTGGACTGTGCAAAGTGATGCCGTTTGCACGGTGTACCTGTACTGCAATTATATTTTGCGTAAGTTTTAATTGCAGCCAAATGCGTATTATTTACATTTTTTTATTTACATTTTTTTATTACATTTGCGTATTATTTACATTTTTCTTAGGAAAAAAACTGCAACAGAATGTCGAAGGAGATTTTCAAACGTTCTTTGAAAATCTTGTACTAACTACTATAAATCGGATAGTGTTATACTGCTTAAGTACTGCATTTTCCTTATCGGCTTGTTTTGTTGCTTCGGTACCTACTCTAGTTTATGCTTGCACTGTGATAATAATTAAAAGTTACAAACTTTTACTTGCGGTAATAAAAGCTTTTCTCTTAACAACCTATCTTCTCTGAGTTCTGCAGCAAAACGCTTTTGCAAGAAGCTGAATTTCTGCTATTTAAATTCAATTTGAAAAGTGTAAGTAACTTTTTTCTTAGAAGCAGCGGCCTGTAATGCTCACCTTCTAATAACTCTTAACCGTCTCTGGGCGGTTACCTTTCCTGTCTCCTATCGAGCCAACCAAAAACCCAAAATCTTTAACCTGATCTGCATCGGTAAATGGGTCTATGTCCACGCGGTGATACTGCCCGGGCTGATTCTCGATGCGCTGTATTATCGGCTGGACATCCGGACGAATGGCTGTTCTGTCAACATGTCCGAACAGTACACATGGGCGATGTGTATACCGTTTCTCGTGTTCATTGGTCCGTTGCTCATCCAGTTACTGGCGCTGCCGCCGATTATATACAAGCATCGCCGACGTCGTCAAGAAAGACGGCGATTGGCGCCGCCATCCGGACAATCAGCGATTGTCGTTTTTCCTCTGTCACCAAATGCCGTGACCGACATGCGGATAAATGAAGGTCAGCGCTACGCTAAGGCCAATGAATCTCAGCCCATATTAGTGCTGACGCTGTTGACGATTAGTGCGGTGATCTGCTGGACACCGAATTTGGTGGTATACGCCATGTACAGCTTTATTCCACCGCCTGATGACTCGACAATTTTTACAGCTGTGACGTGTTTGTATAGTGTGCAGCTGCTGATGGATCCGCTGTTGTTTCTTATTTCACTGCACGATCTCAGATCAGCGTTCTGTGAACTTTTGCAAAATGCGGTGTCGGTTTGTATGTTCAAATCTTAAGCTTGACCTGTTCATTGTACGAATCTCTTGAGCTTGACCTGTTCAATGTACGAAATTTTACCAAATTTATTAATAAATAAACTTTAATAGGCAATAGCCATCATAAGGATTAAGGTTCAAGCGTGGGCACACTACTTTACTGTCAAAATAAGTAAGTAATTACCCTACTTACTACTACAGTAAAACCTCCTCGTACGTACACTCCCAAGATACGTACACCTCTCAGTTAAGTACGAAAAATTCTGTACCGAAACTCTCCGTAGACTACAGTACAGGGGGGAACCTCTACGTGACGTACACCTCTACGATACGTACACGTACACTTTTTCTCTGTACCGCCTAAGCACTAAACTGTACGCAATCACCTCGAACATACGTACACTGGCGAGTCAGAATTTGATTTTTTAAAAAATCCGATGGGAAAATCGTAAAAAAACAAAGAAGCTAGCTCAAAATTGTAGGTTGTCTTTTGTTCTGAACTGATTCGGACGATGTTTTTTGTTCGAAGTGTGTGGGAGAAACTTTTCCGCCTGTTTATACATGTATGCCGTAAAAAGATAAAAATTTGTGTGAACTAACGCAACATATACATTTCAACAACTGCACGCTGTGTACAGTGCAGTTGCATGCATTATACTGAGCACTCCGCAGTGGGGCAGTGCCCTCATTATACAGTCGCCCCCCCAGGGGGGCTTGGGGGTGGCGATTCTATGTTACGTACACCTCTGAGTTACGTACGAAATTTTTTGAACGGAGGTGTGCGTATCTTGGAGGTTTCACTGGTATATGTATTTATCTCCTAAGGCACTTACTACCTAATTATTGATACAGTTCGTTATTAATGTGTTACAGTTCTGTACTATGGGCAATGCTCATGTGGCCAGGTAAAACAATTATAAAATTACATGTACCGTACAGGTGCACAGTGCATCTTACCATGTAAAAAATGCTAATCGAATTTATTAAACTTAAGCATTAATGACGCTCCCGCTTTCAATAGTAAGGACGATAACGTATAAGTTTTTTGCATACCGCCTGACGCGATAATAGGGACGACATTCGCACAGATCGCGGTTTCACACGGAAGTATTCAGTTTAACGAGGGGCTTTGCATCCAGCATCGAGGATCGGATTGCCGAAATTTGACAGGCAATAACCGGATCTTCCTAATCTGAAGCGTGATCCCACGACAACGTTATCCTGACCCCCTCCTACACGACCGTATGCTATTGGAGATACCGGCACAAATCACATTTAAACCGCGATACACTGGCTCAAAATATTCTTTTTCCGCCGATGCTTGCCTTGAGCACCTTACCGTATACTTAATATTTTTACAGTGCAGATCCTTTCAGGGTTGTTGTCTCGATTACCAAGACGTACTTTAATTTTTTCCTTGCTCTGATCTTCCAAGCAAATGTTCGAGCTACAAGGAATTTTTAAATCCGGTATGTTTACATTGATTTAAAAGGTCACAGAATGGTAATCCGCACAACCATTACCGGGAAGCCGAATAGCGTAATTATAAGTGGCCCAATCTTGGATTATACGTCACTTCATCCGGGTTTATTTGGCAAATGCCAGCTGTGCTACTTCCCTAACAGCGGTTACAACTGATTCAGATTGGTTCACAACCTTCTATTCCATCAGCTTTTGAGTGTTAAACGTCAAAGGAATTTCGTTATGAATTTCGTTGTGTTAAACGTTCGTTACTTATTTGGACGTAGAAAGTTTTTTCCGTATAAAATTCCACGTGTTGCCATTTATTAAAGGTCCAAAACAGTCTAAGAGTGGTCAGTTTCGTATGAAGTATTCAAAATGATCAACGATACCGTCCTAGTATTTGCTGGCGCAAACCAAACAGCGTCCAACGAAACAAATGCAACGTCGACTTCAAACCTATTCGGGATCATCACAACCGTCGTATTTACATTGAGTATAACAGCTATCTCGGTAGTCTTGTTGGTGTTTATCCGCATGCGGAGCCTCGTTATCCGGAAGCCGTTTTATGTCTTCATGGTTAATTTGCTCGTTATGGATTTTATTTATTGCATATGGGAAAACATCTTCGATTTCGGAATTAATTTTGATCCTGACTACTGGAACTGCATAGCAATACAGCTTGCTCGCTGTATCTGTATTGCAACTCTACATTGCGTATGTGAACCTAAGACGCCTCTGAAAATTTGATGGAATTGTGTAAAAAAATGTTTCGTTTCTGCTAAGCATTGCCAAAATAGATTTTGTAGTGCAAGCGTAAATACAAACCCGATCTCATGTTTTTATTATTTAAGGCGGCGGTCGTAAATCAGGAAAATGCAAACAGCTGTCTAATTTATTGCAGAAGCGGTTGTCTGCATTTCTGCAACGCCCATTTATTAATCACGCTTAACCGTTTGTGGGCGGTTTTATTTCCCGTCTCGTATCGATCCCACCAAAAACCAGCGACATTCGCTCTAATCTGCATCGGCGAATGGGTCTATGTGCATGCCGTTATGGTACCCGGCCTGATACTGGATGACCTTTACTATCGTCAGGACATTATCACCAACGGCTGCTCCATCAACCTAGCCGCGTTGCATAACTGGTCCTGTGTGCAACTTTTTTGCTATTTATTGGCCCGGTTCTGTTTCAAATACTGGCGCTACCGTTGATTATCTATAAACAGTGAGTGCGCCACCAGAATAAACGTCGATTAGTACCAGCCGAGATCTTACCGTCACAGCGCGCAACGGTTATCAGTATTGCTAGCGTGCCGCCCCGCAACGCTACGGAAGCGACTAGCGCCGATGAACAGCTGCCGCATAAAACTAGAAATAAAATCTCGCAGCCCATTCTAGTCTTAATCCTTCTGACAACCAGTGCAGCTGTCTGTTGGACGCCTAATTTGGTGGTATACGCTCTGTACACTGTGTACAGTTTTGTTCCACCACCAGATGACCCGACGATTTTCACAGCGGTGACCTGCCTGTATAATGTACAACTGTTTATGGACCCGCTGTTATTTCTTGTTTCCTTGTCTGAGCTTCGGTTGGCGTTGTACAAAATGCTGAGCAGAGCCAAATCTGTCTTGAAGCTCCAGTGGTAGTACTTATGTGATTGAGTGTTTCTCTAAAAGTTAATCTTAAAATTATTATTTTTTGATTCCATAATTGTAAAAGCGTTGCCTGAGAGGATGGTTGAAGGTCACGACTGCGTTCGCAGTAACTGCGGCACATACTTTAAATTAACATCGTTCTTGTAACTGCAATACGCATAGAAGTATGTAATAAACACAATACTGTGTAAGCATAAACAATGCTTCGTACCAGAAGGATGAACAGTCTAGCGTCATACAAAACTGCTTTATTACAATAGTTACTGTAGGTTTCACAGCTGACTCGACTTCTGTAGCCTGGTCACTATCAAGTGAGTGTCAACTAAGTAATTATCAAATAACTAAGTGTGGCAGTATACTGTCCCTTTTCTAAAATAAAACCGGGGATGAGATCTTGTACTCGTGTTGTACAACGCATATTCTTCACATGACGGGTTCAAGCGCACAAACAATCGCCGGTAAGGCAACCGCTTCCAGTAGAACACGCTGAACACTTGGTTCCTTGTTTGTACGGGCAGTTTTGACCAGGGCTAACATTTCCTCTGAAACAAAAGAACGATACGTAATACGTAACAGCAACTCATACGATACGAAAGGTGATAGCAAATAATTACGCGGCACAGTAGTTGCACACTAAGACGTCTGACGTGTGGGAGTAGGATCACACGCCGGGATGTACGTACGGATGCTGACTGTCCGCCTTCCACCTGCAACATAATGAATAATCTAGTCAATCTCCACTGTGATTTGCTGTTCTCTTTTACTAGCGGTGTATATGATGTCATAACGCGAAGTCTATATAAGTCGGAGTTGTCACTAATATCGGCAGCAGTCACTGATCAGTAGTCTGAGATTTACTTCTGAGACTGTTTTCTAATTACGATTTCCCTGCGTTGTGAACTGTGGTGTGAATTGGATAAAGAGGCAGCAATACTTGTTCCTTCTGATGTACATGATCGTTCCCGGATTATTGCATAGAATACAGGTTTGCTCGTGACACAATCGTCCTAGCTCTTGCCGATCCTCACAGGACTTGCGACCGGAAGTTGTGGTTGGAGTGTTCCTGCTTAGGGATTCCTGATTCGTGTTCCTGACTCGCTCGTTGTTTCCGCCATAAGGATCTGTTACAGTTTGAGAGTACGAGTGCCTACCGACTGAGCATTACAGGCGTGGAAGAGTAAAGATGGTTCATGGAGCCCTAACCGGCGTGAACGCTTATACACGACATGGCGCCCACCGGTGTCTTTTAATTTTCCCGATGTAACAGAAAATTATTGGTGGAAAGTTTGGTGGTAATTTACAGTAAAAGTGGTCCGTATAGGAAAGGCGTCGAACCGCAAAGGTGCGCCGAAGGAGGTCAGCGTTCCTGATCTGGCCTAGTTTAATTTATTTTGGCGAGCTTCCTCGCAATTGTGAGCTTCCTCACTGGTGAGCTTCCTCACCAATTAAATTAAATTAATTTAATTGGACCGTAGGAAAACAGTCGAAACCTTAAAGGTCGACTGTGCGAATTAAGTGGTGTTTTGTGGGTAATTTACGGGTTGTCTGCGCAAAGCAGTAACTGCGGTGAATAAAGTGTAGTCAGCAGTGTCAGTGTGCCTGGCCTGCAGATCAATCAGATAGTGGGCACCGAGCCATTGACAGTGGCTAGGTGAGATAACGATCTCCAGCAGCTCGATAAAGGCAAGCCGCAAGCGGTAGCCAAAATCAGCAGCCAGAGATAGTTATCAGTGGAAAAGGTAAACACCGGCAAACGGTGATTGACCTGTAAGTTAAAATTACGGCAGCACGCAAAGTGCAGCAAAGTAATTTTAGCATCTAGTTCTTCAGTCGTAAACCGCAAAGGCCGACTGTGTTCAAATTTTTCACTGAGCAGTTCAAACCTCAAAGGAGGACTGTCTAGTGGAAACCGAATCGCATAATCGCAATATCAGAATTTTACGGGAAACAGTAGCACAATAGTTACTGTATCTATCGTAAGATTCATCCGCAAGTTAGAATTACAGCAGCACGCAAAGTGTGGCAGAGTAATTCTAGAAGCTATCCTTACAGTCAAACCGCAAAGGTTGGCTGTGATCAAAGTTTCGCGAAACGGTTCAAACCTCAAAGGAGGACTGTTTAGCGAAATTAAATTGCACAATCGCAATTTTTGAACCTTATGGTAGTCAGTAGCACAATAGTTACTGAACGCACCGTAAGAATGTCTAATCCAGGAAATAGGAACAAGGCGTTAAGCCAGGTTCCAGAAGATAAGGTCATAATCGGCCCATATGAAGCAGCAGCGACACAAACCAGATTTAAATTCAAACCGGATGAAATTCCATTAGGGTTAATGTACTTCGCCTTGAACTTGGAGGCACCCAGTCAAACGAGGGCTTACTGTGGTAAGGCGTGGGTAGATTTCCAAGAATTAGGGAAGTCAGTTGATCCAAACAAGAAAGCTCCCTTTTATTATAATGGATGGTATGAGACTGAACGGTGTATTCCAGAAGCTTATCTGGATATCACTGATGAACAGTTTAATGAAGCTGTTGCGAAGGCTCAGAGGTGGTTACCTGGGTACAAGAAAAACATGGAAGATCGCAGACAAGCGGCCATTATTGCGTTTGAAGCAGCTGCAAAAGTTGGAGTAAAACCAAAGGAGTCCGTTTCTGACGATCGACCCAAGCGAGCGGTGGCGGCAAAATCGAAAACTACCGAGAATACAGAACAAATTACTTGTAGTGAACCAAATAAAGAACCGCTTAAGCTCGTAGAGCCACTTTCAGAGGAAAGCCTTTTTAACAAGGAACAACCTCTTCCAGATTTCGATATGGATGAGGATAGCCGATCAGAGGATGATACGCCTATTCACATGGCGTTTGGCGAAAATACGGAAATAGCTCTAGAAGCATCTGCAAGAAAGAAAAGTATTATGGGTGGAGCAATGTCTTTTCACCCAACACAATTGAAATTACACGCTTTTGTTTCGGAGAAAGATTTCGAACAACCGGATGAAGAGTTTTTAACTAAAGCAAAGGAAGTTGATGATCTTCTGGCCCATACGCAAACCGACCAGGATGTGGGACTAGTCGCTCGGAAGACGATGCCCGTATTACTCCAGGGTCTGCGGACCTGGATAGCGACGACGAAGTTAAAGGTTGACGAAATGGGGAACTCTATGTCCCTGGATGCTCGTGTGGATGCGGAACGTAATCTGAAATTAAAATTTCAATCAGATTACAACGAAATGCGTATTAAATTTGAAAACGAACAAACCGAGAATGACCGGTTAGTAAATGAATTGCGTATTGCGGCCGACAATTTGTCCCAATCAAGAGATGTCGGCAGGAACGCACAAAATGCTCTTAATGCAATGAAGGATGAGCGTGATGGATTAAAGGACGCAAACCGGCATTTAGAAAAACAATTAGAGGAAGCACAGAGAGAGCTGTCGGCAGCGAAAACTACTATCGATGGCTTTAAAGCCCAAACACTCCCTGATACGGCGAAGCAGGTCGCGGATTTAGACCAGAAATTATCGAAAGCCCAGCGGGACTTGAATGCGGAAAAAGACGCGCATAAGTTGACCAATAAAAACTTAGCGGATGCACAAAATCTGTCTCAAAAGCTTGCTAAGGATTTAGATGACGAAAAGAAGCGCGCTAAAGATAGAGAGGATACCCTGCAGCGGGACCTAACTAAAGCAAATGTACAGCTTAACAAATTGTCTACGGTTGGCCCAATGCATATTCCTAAGGAAAAGAATGAGCAGTCTCAAAAAGAGATTGAACGGCTCGAGGGACTATTGGATACGGAAAAGGAAAATAATCGCAAAGTCCAGAAGGAACTGAGCGATATGAAAAATAATAACAAATGCGCAAATTGTGAGAAAGCGATCCAAGCAAGGAAGGAAGCACAAGCTGCCGCCTTCGAGAAAGATCAAAATTGTAACCGTTTATATGAAGAAAACAAACAGCTTCGTGATGAATGGTACGAAAAACAAGACCAACTTACCAAGTTGGAGGAGGAATTTAAACAAGCGTGCAGTGAGCTCCTCCAGTTTAGAAATGCAGACGTTGCCCTTGGAGGAGGTCATAGACAGTTTCAAAGGGAAGCCCCAGTAGCGACAGGAGATGTGTTGCGGTCCACTCCACTTTCCCTGTTTGACCCCCAGAACTTCTCGGTGTCTAACGAACAGCCATCAGCCCCTGTAATAAATCCGGCTGGCATCCTTCGGAAGCCCAGACAGGAATCACGAGTGGGATTTCACGAGGCACGTTCGTCCTCGGAAAGTCAGATTCCCAAGGAGACGGTGTCGCCTATTCAAAAGAAAAATCGACCAACAGATTTACGTCAGGAAGTGTTTAAGAGGGCGTCCGATGACGCTAGTCGTCATGCACGCAGATCTGAAACTAGAGACGGTTCTGATACGGAAAATGAATTAATGGACGACCTGCCTCTGGAGGATGAGCATCGGCGTCCCAGTAGCACAGCCAGTAACGAATCTACCTCCAGAAATTTAAACCTGGAAGAATGGTTAATTAAGCAGACACAAATATCGGACAGAGCTGCACTTACACAGGAATGTGTTGTTGAATTAATTACGAAGCTTGCCGAAAAAGGAAATGATAAAACCGAAGGCAGTATGAAACTGCTTACCTTCGATGATTCACATCCCGAAAAGATTCAGAAGTGGCTCATGAATGTGGAGCAGTGCCGAACCACAAATAATTGGAACGATGAGGTCACGTGTCGCAGAGTTACTGGCGCATTTACGGGAGCATCCTTTCAATGGTTTGAGAAATTCTGGAAAGATAATAAAGGTAAATCGTGGGCTGATTTCTTTAAACCGGCAATTATTGAGCACTTTAACGGCTCCCTTTCTAAAGCCGACATTCGCAGAAAAATGAATAATCGCAAACTGGACTTTTTCGAGCCGGTTCGTGCTTACCTGGATAGTTTCCTCCCATGGTTTGAGGAGCTGAAAATTTCAGACGAAGAACAGGTTGAAGCGCTCTTGGAGGGTGTACAAGATCACCGGCCAGCATGGTTCAGGGAAATCTATAATGCGTCACCCAAGAATTACTCAGAATTTGAAAAGAAACTCCAAGATTGTGAGAAATTGTGGAAACGAATGAATAAAGATAAGAAAGCGCCCGAAACTACCCAAAGGAATATACCGACAGAACCAAGAAGTGCAGGCAGTAATAATAATAATAACTCAAATTACGAGAATAGAGGCGGCCGCGGTGGCTCGTCCCAAAGAGGAAATTATTACTTGAATAGGGGAGGCCGTGGAAATTACGGGAATAATCGCGGTGGATATTCTCGTTCGTATACTGAGACGGTAATTCCACAACAACAGAATACAGTGGCCCCGGTCCAGCCTGTCCTGAATGTTCCCCAGCCACAGTTCGTTTCGGTTCCGGTATATCAGCAACCGCAATTTGTCGAGCAGCATCCAGTACAATTTGCGCAGACATTCCAGCAGCCCATCCCGATGCAAGCTGCCATGCCTGTTCCTATGCAGATGATGAATCCGATGATACCGGTAATGCAACCCCAATTTCAGCAGCCGGCCCAGAATTTTGATCCGCAGTACCAACAGGATGGCCCTGTGAATAATAATAATTATAACGGCAGTGGCAATCATGGGAATTACCGAAATAATAATAATTATCGCGGACGTGGCGGTTATAATAATAATAACAATAACCGTCAACAAAACAATTTGAATTACCAGAACCAGAACTCCCGACAAAATCAGCAGGCTAGCAGCCAGCCTCCGTTCGACGAGCGTAACATTTTAAAAGATAAATGGCGAACAAACCGCGGAGTTGAGATTTGTTTCCGCTGCCATGGGTTACACCCGGCAGCAGGCTGTAAGAACCAGTTCGTCCTTCCACGTCAGTATGAGCCGTCTGCAGAGCTATTGGCAAAATATAACAACCCGCAGCAGCAAATTAATATGATGGAGTTAGACTTACCGGCAGGTTTGTCTTCTCCGATGCCTCAGTGTAATAAAATGGAACTTCAGGATTTTTCGCAGTATCCTCTTGCGGATCATGTCTGTCTGTTGCCGACGCTGGATGCCCAGGCTTGGTACTCGGTGATTGACATTAATTACCAGAAAGTAAAAACGATGTTGGATACGGGTTCTAGCATCTCCGTGATGTCGTTAAAGATGGCGAATGATCTGAAACTAAATATTCACCGCTGTCCTGATCATATTAAAGGTAGAGTTGTCCACACAGCTTACCAGGGAAGACAGCTGATTGAGCCATTGTCGGTGGTGGTTACCATTCATGAATTCGGGATGGCTTTTGAGCATGCAGTCCTGGTGAGCTCCACTTTCGACAGGGACCATGTTGTTTTAGGTTTGGACTTTTTAGCTACAAAACCATTTGTCTTAGACATGAACACGATGACGTGGCGCCTTTCGCGCAGACCGCCTGGCGCGCCAGTATTTTTACGTCGTGAAACTCACCTAATGTCAGATGTTATCCGCTCACACGACTTTGATCCTTTAATTCCCCGGGAGTTAAACCGTCTCCTTTGATCCCAGCGCTGATGTTGACTGAGCGAATTGGCGTCGCTAAAGAAGCAAAATTTGTACCATATGAGTCTGCACATTTAATTTTGTCAAAAGCTGCTCCAGAAATTTGTATTTTACACTTACAGAAAGCCAAACAGTCATGGCCTCGTCCAGTTCAATCGCCACCGGCGATAAAAGTTGCGGACGCTCCTATCAAACCGGAAATTGAGGAAGTTGTGCCCGTACAGGCGGCACCGTCGAAGAAAGGATCCGATCAACGTGATGAGGAGTTTGTCCGTAGTGTAGTTCAGGAGATGATTCGTCAATATCTCCCGAAAGCGGCTTCCTTCGCTGACGAACCAGTCAAACCTGTAATTAAAAAAGAAATTAAGACAGAGAAAAACCCAGAACCAAGTCAAGTTCGTGGGGGAGGCGGTGAAATAGTTGTAAATAACATGCAGTCAAGTTCGCGGGGTGGAGAACAAGCCTCTGTTCAGCCGCCATTTAAACAAGAAAAAACTAGTCAGCCGTCGCCGGCGAGCAGCTCGAGTACCTCGTCTTCGGTATTGGTCAGTCCCGTGCCCAACCCTGGCTCACGTCAAGTTCGTGGGGGTGACGATTCCTTGCAACTTCCGATCCAGATTTCATCCTTGGATGCAGTTTTACAACAGCATCCTGCAGCAAAATATTTGTATTTGGGTGTTTTGGAAAAATCCTCTAAATCGGTGGAATGTCTCAGCATGGACAATAAGTTATTAAATGTTATACCTGTTGAACGTGACCGCAGAGACGTTGATGAAGTCCACGACTATCCGTCGTACATGGCACGGAATCCAGAGCTAAAAAGGTGGATGTCACCGATGGATAGGCCGCAGGATAAAGGCTTGTTTCCTACAGAAAAAAGGTTTAGAGATCCACAATTCTGGAGGGAAACCCAACAGATATGTGTGGATAGTCGGATGTGGTACAAAATGTATAAGAAACCGTCGCACGCTAATACCAACTTCACCAAGTACGAAATTAATCGGATGATAATATGTGAAGGAATTTTGTGCAGGGTGCCCGATCATAACGGCGCTTGTCCGAGGATTTATGTGCCACATCAATGGCGGCAGAAATTGATAGCGTGCTTTCACGATATTTTAGTGCATAAGCAGGTATATGGCCGGTGCGAAAAATTATATCCGTATCTTGTTAAAGTTTTCTATTGGCCGGATTGTATAATTGAAATTGAGCGCTATGAAAAGAACTGTGACGTTTGCCGAAATTCAGTGAACGATCGCCGGCATTTCGAAACCCTGAGGCGTACCGAACAATTACATGCACAGGAAGCCACAGGCAAACGCAAGGTTACCTTTTCTGTGGATAACCCTGCACCTGCTGGTGAATTCGAGGATGGTAACTTCATTCCTGCGGACGGTATGAATCCCATTAATATCGGTCCCTGCCCGGTTTCCTACGAGGATAAACAGGCGGAGAAGCAAAGAGTAATAACTTCTCAAACGACTGATAACTCACCGCAAGAATACGCGTTGACGAGTCAGCATATGTCCGATTTGGTACCCTCGGCCGTCAGAGCAACATATGATACGCCTACGAATGTGAATATTAATGAACAGTGGGCAATCTGGAACGAAATTATGGAACAGAAAACGTCAAGAGAGTCTACAGGTGCTAATTCAGCGCAACCTACCGTGGGAAATATTGAACAATCACTGGAAAGTTCGGAAAGGAGTTCTCCCAGGCGAAAAAAGTCCAGTTACAGTCGCAGAATTAAGCGCGAATACGCGGAAAGAGAGGCGGCAAGCCAGATGTCCGCAGAGACAGTGCAGCCGGCACCGGTGTTACAACAACCGACGGCTAAAGACTTACCGAAACGGTCTCAGGACGTCCGAGAATCCACAGATATCCCGGCATGCGTGTATACAAAGGATGTCATCGAATTGGCGTACAGGGACGCCCACCTGAAACAAGCTCAAGCACAGACGGAAGTAAATTTAGCAGAACAGGATATTTACCGTTTTGAGCCTGAACCCGGCCCAATTGATTGCTTCAAAATGGAGCTTTTTCCAGCTTCTCCTGTTATAATTCAGCCCCATTCGCAAGGCATTATCCGTGCAACGACGTTTATGTCTGATGAACAATTCATGGAATTCCAGGATGAGTATTTATATACTCAGCCATTTCTCTACGAAGGAAAAATACCTGAATCGAATAAAAATGCGGTATTACTGGATGGCGTCCTGACGCTTAACGAATATGGCAATTGTCGAGTCTGCGTCGTGAATGTTTCGGATAAACCACTCTTATTAAACGAAGAAACTAACCTTGGCGAAGTTGCGCTCGTCGATGCAGTGTATCAGACGGACTCTCCGGAGTTCCACGAAATTTTACACGACGAGTCCGGTAATGTTTTACGCCAGGAGGAAGGCGTCCCAGTCTCGGACAAAATCAGTGAATGTGTCGCGATGCAGTTGCAGCCTCCTCCTCCCAGCCCTGTCGACCCTGAAACAGAAGAAACGTTTGCTAAAATTAAAGTAGGAGATATTTGCCCAAGCAAAGAAGAATTAAAACAGATCTTTTATCAAACAAAGTCAGTCTTACCAACGAAAGCTCGTCCAGTCGGATGTTGCACTATTTACGAGCACTCGGTGGACACTGGAACGAGTTTGCCGGTCCGAACTCCTCCGTATCGCACATCGTTCGAAGACAGGAAATGGCTCCAGGCTAAAACACAAGAAATGATCAAGGATGGGATCATTGAGCCGACTAATTCGGCATGGGGAAGTCCTATTTGTATGGTAAAAAAGAAGGATAAATCCCGGCGACTAACTGTCGATTTTCGTAAATTAAATGAACGATTAATGGGCAGCAGTTACCCGCTCCCTAGAGTTGACGATATTCTCAACGCCTTGGACAAGGCTACGGTGTTCAGCAAGATTGATTTGAAAAGTGGCTTTTGGCAAATAAAGATTAAGCCGGAAGACCGTTGTAAAACTACGATGGTCGGAGAAGAGTTTACGTTCCAATACAAAGTCTTGCCGTTTGGTCTAAAGGACGCGCCTTCTGCCTTCCAGCGTGCAATGGACTTGACGCTTGCGAATATGAAATGGAGGAACGTTCTTGTTTTCATAGACGACATTATTGTCTTCAGTAAAAATCTAGCGGACCACATGCGGGATTTGCAGGAGCTTTTTCTGAGGCTCCAGGAGTGCGGTTGGACCATCAACCCTGAAAAGACGGAACTGTTTGTCAACTCGATTACATTTTTGGGACATACCGTAGATCAATTTGGTATCAGCACGGATCCAGAGAAAATTCAGGCGGTTAAGGAATTCGGCCCTATTAAAGATAAAACAGATATACTGCGCTTCTTGGGCATGGTAGGATATTATCGTCAATTTATTAAGAACTTTCAAGAAATTGCAGAACCGCTTCAAAAACTTATTCCTAAGAAAGTTACCTTTGAATGGGGAACTGAACAGTGTTGCGCAGTTGAACAATTGAAGGAAGCATTGGTGACGGCGCCGGTCTTGGCCCGTTATGATCCAGAGGCTTTATCCCGTGTTGTGGTGGATGCCAGCACTATCGCTGTCGGCGCAGTACTCATGCAGTGCCCTCGGAATACGCCGACGGATGTGCCGACGAACTGGAGGCCTATCGCATATTTAAGTCGTAAGTTAACGGAAACACAGAAAAGGTTGTACTTTCCTACAGAACTTGAAGCTTACGCAGTCATTTGCGCCTTAAAGAAGTGGAAACATTACCTGTCTGACTACCAGTTTGAAGTCCAGACTGATCATCAGGCTCTGGTTTTCCTTAATAATATGCGCGATGCCGCTGGCCGACTTGGGCGCTGGGCGCCCAATATCCAGCAGTTTAACACTAAACCAGTCCACATTCCTGGAAAAGATAATGTAATAGCTGACGCTTTAAGCAGAAACCCTGGAGAACAACCGGAACCTGACTCTGACGATTCGGATATCGAATTCGATTATCGGCAGACTTACCCTTTTGCCGGTGATGCAGCAATGATCGAGTGCTGTTTTGCGGTTTTGGAAAGAGACTATGCGGATATCCGCTTTGAGATGATGTCAGCTGAAGTGAAAGCCATTTCGGAGGAAGATATGAAAGCCTTTGACGCAGATAAAGTGCAGAAGTTGATTACAGATGATAAAGCCTCTTACTGGGCGGAAGAGCAGTCTCGGGATGCGCGCATTGTCCGATGGAGGTTGCTCCTAGAAAATAAAAAGGAAAAAATGTCAGAACACGAGCAGTTGCATTTAAATAAGTTCGTGGTTAAGCAAGGCGTTGTATACTATAAGTTCGAATTAAATCGCAAAATCTATTATTGCATGTATGTGCCCGTTCACTGGCGTCTACAGTTTTTACAAGATAATCACGACTCACCTTTAGCAGCACATTTAGGAGTTTTGGCTACTTACAAAAGGATGTACAAGTACTTCTATTGGCCACGGATGTTCGAGTCGGTCAGAAATTACTGTGCATCCTGTGCGGCATGTCTCGCTCAAAATGTCCCTGCTACAGCTCCGGCTGGCGCCTTGCAGTCAAATCCGACTGTTACTCCTAGATTAGTGTGGGCAATCGATGTCGCCCCGGCTCTTCCAACGACGGAATCTGGAAACAAAAATATAATTATTGCAGTCGATTATGGGAGAAAATACATAGTAGCTGAAGCTGTTGAAAGAAATGATGCTGCCACATTAGCGCTATTCTTTTACCGGCGTATTTTGACAGTTTTCGGTATGCCTATACACATTACATCAGATCGCGGAAGTAACTTCATGTCAGAAATGTTTCGTGAACTTCTTGCTCTTGCGGGTGTTGCCCATGCGCCTACAGCGTCTGGACACCAGCAGGGCAACGGACTTGTCGAGAAACGCGTAGGGGAAATCAAAAAGGCGTTGGCGAAATACGTTAACGAGCAGCAAAGTGACTGGGATATCTTTCTCCCAGCCCTTTGTGCCGCCTTTAACAGTAAAGTTGTGGAACGAACGGGCCGCACACCATTCTTTATGATGCATGGCACCGAGATGCGCTTACCAGTAAATAACTTCTTGCCATTTGAAGAGGATTTCGTGATTCCCGCTCACGTCTATGTGCAGCAGATGCAGCGTGGCCTTGGAGAGGCTTTGGATTTGGTAAATGCAGAGGAATTTCGCCATAAACTGAGGGACAAAATTCGTTACGACGCGAATGTCTCGTATGTTACTTATAAAGCCGGAGATCAAGTCTTGGTTTACGTACTTCACCGGAAAGTGGGGAGAAATCCATCACTTATGCCCCGTTGGACTGCTGGATGGGAAATCGTTCGCCCGTCAGGGCCGGTGCATTATGTGGTTAAAAGTAATCGGCGTGGGAATGTCAAAACTGACACAGTTCACGTTAGTCGCCTAAAACCCTATAATTTCCGCGACGTTGACACTATTCTACAAGACGAGCACTTACCTAAATTGCTCGATTGTGTGGAGAAGGAATGTCCTGATGAAATCGTTGAGGCACCTGCGCCGCCGCCGGTGATTCCGTCCGTTGACTCAGCATCGTCGCGCCTTGATGCTGAGTATGCAGAATATTTGGATAGACAAATGGATGAGGTACCGCTTTTAAAGACCCGCTCTGGGCGTGTGGTCAAGCCTGTGGACAGATTTATAAATCAAAACAACGACAAAAAACGCAAGAGGGATCCATCTGTTGATACTAAAAAGCGTTTGGTTACAAATAACAGAGATCCGGTTACTCTGAATGTATCCCAGCCTGGGGAGAATAATCCCATACCGCCTGAAACATCTGCAAGTAATACACTGATTACTTGTAATGCTATGGAAATCGTGCCGGTACAACAAATGAAAATTCCTCCGGTACCTGTGGTAACTTCAGAGGAGAAAATCATTTCAGCCCCGGCTTGGGCGCGTCCGGTTGAGCAGTTTTGGCCTCAGGGTGTGATCACTGACGATATCTTGGACAAACAGGAGTTTTGGAAGTATCGACAAACGGAGTGTAGCGACACCATGATTTGGGACCAAGTCATAGACGGAGATTGCACGCTGGAAGAATCCCCTTATGCGGCTCGGCATCTTCCTTTAGTCCTAAAAATCAACGACGTTATCTGTCATTATGGAGAGGAAGAGGATATTGCAAAAAGGATTCCTAGAATATTAATTCCCTTTCAATGGCGTAAAATTCTAATTGAGTCGGTACATCGCCGATTGCTACATAAATATCACAGCGCCATTTCTCCGTACGATTATCTGTATTATAAGTTTAGGCTATTTTGGCCGGAAATGCGTCACGAATTGCAGAAGTTTTGTAACATCTGCACTCTATGCAATAATGGCTAAACCTGAGCGGCCGCGTATTAGTGTGTAATTATTTGAATTTTGAAGTTTAACTTATTAATATCTTACTCTTCTACATGTACAAATTGTTCGGAAAATTCCCAAAGTTTTCTCCGTACGTACTCGTGTTGCGGAACAGTTTTGCCATTGGCTATTAGCTGATGACGTCGGGTTTGTTGCTTCCGCACAGGCATAACCGGGGCGAAGTGGCTTGATGAGTAGACCAAACAATTAAGAGCCTCGCCTGCAACATCATTATCAGTTTTTCGGATTCACAAATTCCCCATTTCTATTTATCAGCGGGTCTCTCCCTGTGTTTTGCTGGTAGTACTCTCACCTTTTCGTGGCATTCACAGTTATCTATTACGATGCATCGCCCGAAGATGCCGTCATATCCTTCCTATCAGCATGATGATACCACCAGTTCTTCGGAAGATTCCGTACAAGTTTTGGCAGATGTTTCAGCTGATGTTCAGCCGCCAATGTATCCTGATCCTCATGTTGGATGGCCAGAACCGATGTTTGAATGGTCGACTCGTATGGTTGATTGTGGCGTTCCGCCGTCGCCACATGATTATGCTCGTGGAGGGATGAGCTACATTCCTCCGTCTGGATTAATTCACTGCCCCTACAATCCAGACACTGATTACGTTGAGTTACATCCGGAGACCCTATTGCGTTTCCGTAGCAGGATTTATCAAAATGGATCGCAAATGACGCTGGACAAATATAACCGCTTCGTCCACACTTTGGATCTGTCGAAGGATGCACATTATGCTTTACTTCGTTACCTGCGGGTGGACTTCCGTCAAGGATGGCTTATCGGACAGATTGTCTGCGAACTTCGTCGGAATTACGGCATTAATGTTGTGCGCAGTCCTGTCCACTTTCTCACTGCGTTGGACTACGCCCCGGGCGAACTTGGTGATCGCGGTGCTGTCGTCACTCTCGTGGACGTCTACAATCAACATGCCAATGATCCTGTTTCGGACATCGACTTTGAGTTGCAATTAGAGGCTGAAGAACGCTGGCACTCGGCCCACCGTCGTTCGGATTACCTGCAGCAAGTTCGTTGGCTGACGAAGGGGCAGGAGAAACGTGGCCCGGGCAAGTTGGATGACTTGATCGCTAAACGCCACCATCCTGGCCGAGATGATGATGACGATATGGGCGCCGCGGTCTAATAGTTGTCTGTAAAATACAGTACATAACGTTGGCTTTTATGTTTTACGATCCTTCGGCTGCTATGTCTCCTTATTCTAAGTGCCGTTATTTTCCTGGCCGAGATAGTCTTTTTTAGTTTTAAATTCTTGTACAGAACTTTTCTTCTTAGTTTACAAACAGCTTGTTGGCACAATTTTACGATGTAACTAGCTCACCGATTAGTCCTTTGGAGCTTAGCGGCTGATGTTCAATAATAAATCCGCTGAATAGGCCCGATAAATTCCTTCTAATTTGCAATTCTGTGAAAATCTGGTGGAAATGATTAGAATAGTCATAAAATGTGCAAGTCTTGCAAGTTTCAAGAAAAACTCAGGCTTTCACGTTCCAGTTTGCAAACAATAGTACTGTGGTGGCAACCGCCCGTGTGTCGTTAAATGTTAGGGCAGAGCCGGTTTGGGGCGCTCAGCTGTTTCCGGTTGTTGCAGTGCGTCAGCAGTTTTCCTGCTTCAACTCGTCGACATAATTCATTCTTCTTTATCTGACTTTCATTAGCTAGTTTTCTTGTTCAATATGGAGATGGAATTTTATAAAAGTGAGCGTGGGCGCATGATCTGTGCAGAGCAGGATGAAAAGAAGCGCCGTAAGTTTGTGGAATTTTCTGATGTGGTGTCGTACTTAACGGCGAACCAAGAACATATCGTGAAGTTTGTTTACTTTTGGCGTTCTCTGGTCGCTCCTTATACCTCTATTAAGGAGCTGTGTAAGCTGTCCAACTCTGAAATCATGGCCTTGAACTTTGCAGAAGTTGAGCCATTGGATTTTGAGGCTCAGGTGGCTTTAGCCATTGCGGATATTCGTGCTTCGGAGATGTTGCTGTATTACGTGAAGGTGGGCTTTGTGTTGTCCCCTGACACTCCGGTTCGCCGTGAAGCTGTTGAGCGAATCCGTGCGGAATTCGGCTTGCCGTCTCTGTTTAATCCACCGGAATCTCCGCGTGCTCGCCGTCTTCGCCGACAAGCTGAAGAGAAAGAACGCATGGAGGAGGAACTCTGTTGCGTTGACTGCGAAAATTTCGGCCCAGGTACCTGTGGTCGTATTCGATGGTCTGAGCCAGAAGTTAAGCAAGCAGCCGAGCCAGCGGTCGAAATCGATGAACCAATTCCGAACATCTGGGGATCTGACGAGCTGGAGAACTGGAAGGATGACTGGTGGGAACAGAACAAGCTGGATTTTCCAGACCCACTGAAGGTTTGGCCGGAAGATGCGTTGTGGGTGGACGAAAAACTCGGCATTGAGCAGACACCCAGGCAGAAGCGTAAGCTCATCGTTGTGCAGCGACATTCCTTGCGCGGAATTCCTTATAATTACTGGAAGTGAGAATGGTCGCCTGTTGCATTTTTCGATTACGGCGTGATGATTTATATTGTACAGGTCTTTTTCTTTGATCCTTGCCGTTGTTTTTCTTGAGCGTCGCGTGGCTTTCACGGCGTATAATGGTGGCAATGCTGCATCTTTAATGTTTAAATGAGCGATGATCTTTTTCTACAGTTGTGATCAAGCCGCATTGTTATGGCTTGTCTTTTTGTGAATCTTGTAGTGATTAAATGATTTTGCCTATTTTGTAGTAATTTTATAAGTTTGTAAACGATGCTGGAAAGGAATTAAAATCGTCCATGATATTGTCAGTGCAACATTATCAACCTAATTTGATGCGTGTATATTACCTTAGTATATTCACTCTACTGAACATGCTGACAGAGTCGGAAAGTGTTGCTGCACTCCGGCAATATACGCGCTCTGCTGTACTTTCACACTTGATAGTTGTGTCACCGCACTACGTTCGGTCCTGAATATATCCCAGCCCTTATTCTCTTTATTTTTGTGTTTATTTCTCCTTAAAACTACCTTGGGATAAGTCTTGTTCTGTTTTATTGTCACCCTTGTGACAATTTCGTTCACTATGACTCCCCCTGCACGTGAGCAGAAGGAAGCGGTCAGAGAGGCGCTGGAAACCCGTGTTACGGCGTGGACGATGAGTGTGGCGCAGAAAATGGCTCTACGCACTGAAGCCCAGCACCGTTTCGAACGGAAGAAGACTGCAGTGAAGGAGGCTGTTTCCAAACTTCCGCTGAAGAACCCGTAGTGTTTCTTGGACTCAAGGGAGTCGTTGAGTGGGATTCTGCTGTTTATGCTCCAGTATGGTAAACATGCGGGCGTTTTGGCCTCGGTTTGTCGAGTATACTGTTCTCGTTTGTTTGACTGTTCGGTTACAACCTCGCTGTATATTTCCTTTGTGATCTCATATTTCTCGGGTCTCTTTTAGAATTTATCTTTTAGTTGTGCATATAGTTATGTCTGTTTTAGTTCTGTTGCGTGAATTCTGGTCATACTGTCCTTCGTGTAGATAACAAAATGGCTCTTGCGTTTTGCTTTCCTCTTCGTTCAAACGTTCGGTTATTACGCGCACTGCGAATTCAATAAAGTTTATGTAGCTGCCGTTACGATGTTGTTGCTAAATCTGGAATGCTGTAGCTTGCAACCGCACAATCTCGTGCTTACGTTACTTTCCCTCTGGGCTAATCATGAAGTTCTCCACTCGGGCAGGTAGCCGATATGCATGTTGCCCATTTCTCGCTATGAGCAGCGGTACGTTTTAGGCGCTGCCATTTATTTTTATTTTTGCGTAGAGCGACCCCGCTGGTGTAGTAGTGGCTCCCGTTACTGCCTTCGTGCTGGTCGGAGGTTCTAATCCATATAAAAATACAATTTTGTAATTACACCTTTTTTTTTGGTTTTATTATCATATGCTTTCACATTTTAAGGCACTGGATTAAATAATACGAATTATGGCCTATTCTACAGTGAGAGCCATCGCTACGAAAAACCGGAAACTTCAATGGTGTCAACTGTACGATATTAGATGGCAGCAGTTTTGTCGATGCCTTGCGTAGCGTAGTGGTCTAGACAAGAAGACAATACTAGGCGACTCTCCGCTAGGTATGCCTTGCGTATTCTCTTCGGTGGTGCTAATTTTATTCTAAGCATCGGTGGGCGGCGCACAAATGTACAATCCCTTGCGTCTTGGTTATGTTGTTTTCGTTGAAACACGTCGTAGTGTAGTGGTCGTGTAGCCAATTTCTGCAACCACCCGGTCAATTTAAGGTTTTGGGTTCAAACCCCCACAGATAAAGCATATTTCATTACATCTTCCTTTTTTGATTCTATATTTTTATGGTCTCGTGTATTAATATTTTGGTGGGGTCGGTTTGAATTTTGCTGTCACGATGAATGAGCAATAATGTTATACTCGGGAATTCCGTACGGCCGCGTCGTTACTATAGGCGTAATATTGTGTATTTCCGGTGTCAGGTTTAAATTCCTTTTAGTGGAGGATATTCCATGGTGTAGTGGCTAGACCGACAATCCACACTAATCAGCTGTGTCGAGGTCTAGAGTTCAAGTCTCTAAAAATAAATTGTGTATTTCAGAATTTTCTTTTTGGGTCTCAGATTCTTACATTCGTGCTAACAAATGCGTGTCTCTGAGGAATACAATTTTTCGATCATCTCCGATAGAAGAACTAAAAAATTAACATCGTAGAACGCCGTAGTATAGTGCTAATCAGTCGGTGGTGCTTGACCTGTTGAACGACGACAATGGTGAATTGGAAGGCTTCGGGTTCGAAACCCTTTACAGTTAAACTGCAATTTTAGAAAACTTACTTTTTGGTTTAGATATTTTTATTGGTGCCTTACCTAAGATATTCGCAGTGGCGATTTGAATTTTGAGATTACTACAATGGAGCGGTTCTATAAATCAACTGCACATTATACTGATAGTTGTATGTATATGAAGCCTAATCCCTCAGTTCTGTGTCTCTGGTCGGATGATTTCGTAGTGTGGTGGCCGAGCAAATAATCAAGGAAATTACTTACTGAAGTCTCGGGTTCATTTGTAGTATAGTGTCTCACTTGCAGAGCCACAAGAAGGAGCTAGTCCACACCGTTTAATCGAAACTCTTTTGAATTTGTACTTACAAAATTTTTGTTCTCGCAGTATTTCTGAATTTAGCCACCTGATGAACTGTCACATATTATACACGACATGGCGCTTCCGGTGTCAAAGTTAACTGGGCCTCTACGTAGAGCACCTCGTAGCGTAGTGGCTAGACCGGGAATTCTCGTTCTCCAACTGCTTCAAGGTCTAGAGTTCAAATCCCTAAAGTTAAAATTGCGAATGTTGAAAACCTCCTTTTTCGGATTTATATTTTTATGATAATGTAGAATAATGTGTTGACATTGTCACAGATAATTTTGCAATCGTTTCCGTTGAGCAACTTAGAAGTTACCGTCGTAGAATGTTGTAGTGTAGTGCTTTGCACCGTTGAACTACTGCAACGGGGAAACTAAAAAGTTTCGGGTTCAATCCCTCACTATTAATTTGCATTTTCTGGGAAACTTACTTTTTCTTGTTCTATATTTTTATTACCGCCTTGGAAAGGTACTGGCAATATTCCCTGGAATTTCAGAATTAGAGTGGAAGAGCGGCGCATGTATGCGTATATTCTTCAGGTGACAGTGCGTATGCTCGTGTCTTCACTTGCAATTGAATGACTTCGTAGTACAGTGGCTGGGAATGATGGCCATTCATTACAATTACTACCTCTTTGATAATCTCAGGGTTGCATGTTGCATGTCAGGACTCTCCTTTTTGCGTTCCCTTTTCTATATTTGTATATATTTCTGAAACGAAATTATTTCAGAGAAGAATTCTGAACTCGGTGATTCGGTCGCAAAAGCAACGTATAAGTTCAGTGCTTTACTGTAGTCATATATTATATACGCATGGCGCTTACGGTGTCTAGATAATTGTTTGGAAATGTGCGTAGTCACGCTAGCGTAGTGGCAAGAACAGGATGCAGCTGTGCAGCTAGACTCCAGGTTCAACTCCACGTTAAGCGCAATTTTGTGGGTTAGAAAATTTCTTTTTATCTCTTTTTGGTTTTTGTTGATGCTGATTTATGCGGATGTACTCTGTCTTCGGAAATTAAATTCATACCGATTGCAAACTACGGCTAAAATTCTTTTAATTGATTCCGGCAACATTATTACGACCGGCAATTACACCCTCTCGATAAAAGTTCATGTTAAACTCAAAGGATGAGATCTGTACGACCAGGATAATCAGAAATTATATGAGCAAAATTGGTAAATTTAAACTCAGATCCAAAGTTAAAATACAACCAGGATACAGGAAACACCGGCTGAATTACCAACGAATTATTTAGACAGCCACCAGAGATGTATAAAACACTAGAATCTAATCTAAATCCACGTCTTCCTTGGCATTGTTGATATTGGCTACACGCTGTTCCAAAGCCTCGCGCACATATTTGATGTGATCGATGCCGGTGTACACGCGCGCTTTTAAAGTGTTCACCAACGCCTTACAGTTCTTCATGATGCTCTGCTCACTTTCGACCATCCTCAGTAGTTTATCGATGTCTTCGGCGTTATCATCGCCTGGTTTTTCAGCCTTGGCCTTAGCTTTTTCAGCTTTGGTGGCCCCACGCTCTTTATTTTTCTGGGTCTTTTCTCGTTGTTCATTCTTTTTCGCTACTACATATCGCGGGCGAGCATTCATCTCTTTTAGTTGACTTAAGGTGATAATTGGCTCTCGTTTAATCCGAGCACCTTTGTTGGAGCGAACAAGCAGGTTGGCTCCGATAGTGTTGTTTTTCGCTGGCTCGATGGCGTCCAAACGCTCCATCACCCCGTCGATGATTAGCTCGACGTCTTCGCCCACATAGCCGAAACTGGCGTCGGTCACTTGTTGTTCCGATTCTGCTCCGTTCTTTTCGATCTTTAGACTGGCCATCTTCACGTCTGCAAATCAGTCTAGTTATACAAATGTGCGGAAAAGTCACGCTATGTTTATTCTACATCTCGTACAATTGTACACAGCTTGCTTACAGTTCTATGATTTTGAAATTACAGTATGCGCTTCGATTTGTCGCTAGTAATCACACAACATACTTACTGATTGTTTGAGCCAGAGTGTCGCACAGACAACAACCGCGAATACTGCGCAGCCACAAGTCTATGCAGCTGTGGACATAAAGATTCCCATAAACCATCACCACTTGTTTCTTCTCAAGGAGCCGATGTAGGCCGCGGTTGAACCAGTACTCGTAGTTTTCCAACTGTAGGTCGTATGTCCCGGTAGCCCACTGTTGAATTTCTGGCCGGCTCATGGCGTAGCGTGCGTGGTAGAGAATTGCGCGAATCATACAGCGAAGTTTGCTGTAAGTATCCACCAGTTTCACTTTGCGGTTGTTATACACATCTTCTGCGACTTCCAAAACGAAGCGCCCGTCGCGCGACATTTTCTTCAGTAAAATTCCAGCATTAATCGCGTCCTCCAAGAAAACTTCGACGCGATCCGCGGTGAAGTCCGTGTGCATATCCTGTACGAACTGTTTAATAGCTGCAATATCCACATAGAAACCGGTAATATCCGCTTCGAGAATGCAGGCGTGCGCGGCTGTGTGCATAGCCAGTTGACGACGGTTTTTAGCGGTCTCGTTCTCCATCAAAGGCGCATCCATGGCTAACTGCACAGATTCTCGTGTGCGCTCCTTCCAATACCGAGCGTGTTCAATCGCATCTGTCTCTGCCGATGGTTCTCCGGGTAGTGCAGCCATTACACTATAAGATTGGTTAAAATACGAAATGAAATAAATAAAAGAAGGATAGTAATAAACAGAGGAAAAACCGTCACCACAGAAGAATAAATATCGTAGGGTTCTTCACTTTTCGCGTATGAAGTAATAAACAGCTGATATTTGTTGCGCTTGCGATGCGGCATTCTGTCGCTTGTCAGCCCCTCTGAGGTGTCAGCTAGTGCGGAAACTATGCAGTTTCCGGTCTGTGTTCCGAATATTTCCCTGCCGCGTGTTCCCTCCTTGCTTTAGCGTTTTTAACTATCCGTTACGCGGTGCAGATGTATATTATGGAAAATTCTAGTTTTTATACTTTTATTTTATAAATCCTTGGTCGCCAAATCAGTTGAGACTTTTATTCAGAATAAACGTTTGAAGTATTGGAAACTTGGTGAAATTCGGTTCGTCGCCTGTCAACCGCTGTGTGGTTGACTACTTGTGTTTTCAACTTCCGGTGGCGGTGCCGGATTAACCGTATTACCGCCTGGTCACTTTTGTTGTGGTTTTTCGCCTCGTGCATATTTCTGGATTTTTGCCTTTTTCTGGCATTTTTCGTTCTTGACGCTAAGAGTTGTAAAAATGTCTTCCACTCCGAAGAAGCCTACTGCGGCTGCGCGTAAAACGGTTACACCTGTGGCTCGCTCTCGCAGAGAAGTGTCAAGCTTGTCGTTTGGTTATTCGCCTGACAGCGATGAAGCTCGTTCCTCCAGCAGAGTCACTCGATCACAAGTTTCTCGGCGTACGTCGTCGCAGCCAGCGTTTTCTGCCCAGTCGGCTGAGCCATCGGGAAGTAGGACCGCAGCAAAGAGTCCTAAACCTTCAACTAGTAGGACGGAGGCGATAGTTGGCGCGCTGAAGAACCGTTATCGCGAAGCAAAGCGACGAACTATTGCTCGACGCAATGCGGCTGTGGTTCGCTGTCGTGATCGCCGCGGATCATTTCCTGCTGATCCTGACGTCGAAATTCGTCAGCCGTCACCGAAGAAACTGCAGACGCAGGCGGAGAAACAGTTGGGCACTCCAGATCTCTCTGAAGAGGAGCCATCATCGTCCGAGACTCCGTCTGTGCGAGCAAAGCAAGGTATTGTGTAGCCCGTATTTTGCTTAGCCCGTGTTGGTTTGGTAATTGCTAGGCTTACATTCTGCTTGCTTTTCACTACTTTCCCTCGCTTTTGCACAGCTGTAAGGTGTTGTTTACAAACCTGGTTAAGACCTATCGTCTAGGCTCTATTTATGATAATCGCTGGCTTTTGTTCAATGACAGATGAAGAGCATCTGCGCAAGGGTGGCATCCTTTATGTCCCGTATAACCCGGATGCACCGCGGCCGATTTATAAGACCAAACAGACAGCCCGCAAGCGTGCGTCCTCGCCTGTATTTCCACGAATGGCTTTGGCGGATACGCGGGGTGAGCATCAATTAGTTATTACAGAGGCTTATTTTCCCGGCCTGAATCGGTTCCATCGCTATTATCCGCGTTTATATTTGTCTCGATTTTTGTATCGCAATGGAGCTCTCATTAATCGTTTTGATCTATGTATTATCACTCGTTCATTGCCTACGGATATTGCTCTTGAGTTGCGTCGTCAGTACCTTTATTTAAATCCTGTTTTTCTGGCCTTATTTGAAGCTATCGGAAAGCATCAGCAGGCAGATGCGCTTGCCCGTCAAGTGTCTGTTGTGGCTGGAAATATGGAAGATGCTGAACCATCCACTTCAGCGGGGCCATATTATCTTCGTTCTCGTGGCCAAAAGCGCAAGTACAAGGAGGTCTCGCCGTCCTCGTCTTCACCGGAAAGCGAAGTCTCGGTTTCGGATAACGATGACAGCGACGATCCAGCTCCAGTGCTCTCTGCTGATGAAAATGCGGACGATGAAGCCGACTGTGACGAAGAGAATCATATCGATGGATCCGATTTGGAGAACATGGACGTAGATCCCTTGCCGTCCATGCAGCCAGTCGCTCTTGCTGTCCCAGCTATTGTCCATGAAGACTCGCCTGAATTTCCCGAACCGGCAAATTACGACCAACCGCAACCACATTCGGAGGAATTGTAATTGCGGTATTGTCTTATCATTTTTTGTTATGATTTCTTCCTTTTTTTCGTATTGTGCTGACCTCTTTTGTTAATACATTTTCAATTGTATTTTGCATTATCGAGGATGGAAGGAATTGTGTGCCTTATTTTCTTCAACTTTTATTTCCCCATTTTATACGCTTTGAGTCAATGAACTGGTCGTTGTACGTACTATGTAGTTGTGTAAGCGTCACTGCCGAATCTTCCGTTGTGCCTAGATTAGATCTGATCTCTTGATTAAGTTGAATTAAAAGGATATAGCGCGAAGCGCTGATTGGTCGTTTCTTTTACCTGTGGAATCTGCCGCACTTTAAATTTTCGCGTCGACCGACAGGTATAAAATCATTTGCGTGTAGCGTGCAGAAATCGGCATTGTGGATTTTTCGTTTCGGCCTTCTGGCGTGTCTGATTTTCAGTATCTGTAGACTGCGATTTTGACGTTTTTCTCCTTACATTTTTTAGCGTTAAAGGTCATTAGTTTTCTTTAGTTTGGGCATGCCGCCTATTGATCCAAACCGTGCCTTTGATAAGTTGGTAGACGCCATTTTTCACTCGTCTTCCAACCAGCAGCAGAATAATGCCGGTTATAATTACCGAGGAAGGGGTGGAGGCCGTGGCTCTTTCCGTGGCAACTTTCGTCCGTACGGCAGAGGAAATCATAGGAATTTTGGAGACAATAATCTCCGTCGCGGAAACAATCACTGGCGTCGTAATGGCCGACATCTGGGCGCACCGGAGATTATTGAAATACCTGATGGAGCTCCTCACGCAGCTGCACCAGTGGAAGCTCCCGCCGCAGACATGGAGGTTGATCTCCCGGGAAACCAAGCGCCGCATGCGCAGGATCCGATCCAAGGCAATGGAGCTGTGGTTGCAGGTCAGCCCCATGGTGTCGACCCTGCTGTCAATTTACCTGGCCCGCCAGCCCTGAATGTTATCCCTCCGGCTGTTATTCCGCCCCTGCAGGCCCAAGTTAACGCTGAATTTCCGGGTTTGCCGCCGAATGTTGTACCGTTACCCGAAGTGCCGATTGTCCGTGATGCCCGTGACCGTTCTCCAGCTGATCGTCCACGCGCGCCGTCTGCGCCCTCCGGCCCCGTTGGTTCAGCTGAGCACAATTTTGTGCCTGGATATTTGGCTCAGCAGCAGCAGCGTGAATTGGATGCAGATCGTCGCCGCCAGATGGCTGCGGATGTTTCTCGCCGTTTGGATGCCGCTGCAGCATCTGGTTCTGGTATCACTGGATTGTTCTCATTGGCTCCTAATGCTGGCAAGTAACCTTGAATAACCTTTCGATGATCTGTTGTTGTTTCCTTTTGATCTCACCGGTATTACTGGTTATTGTTCTGTTTTGTATATCACTTTAATGCATTGGAGCTGCATTACCTTCCGTTGTTGTTGCTCTTTTATTGGTTTCTACCTTCGTGTTGGTTGACCCATATTATGCACTTATGATCTTTATGCCTAGCTTGTTTGTTATTGTTGACAGTTGTTACTGGATGATGTAGTACTCGAGAATTCGTAAGAATACTACTCGTTGCTTGGTTCAGTCCTTGTGCTCGTTTAATGCATAATTTTACAAAATCGCACACAATTACATTTTAAGATTTTAGATTTCACAATCAATAAAGCTTTATGCCGTACGCTATACATATAGTCACACCATCTAAAAACTGCACATGCAGTATCAGTAATTCATAGTTCCGCCTTCCTGGATCCTTTGGACCTCCGCCCTGCCAAACCCGTGGACTTCCGGATGCCTTTTCGCCAAGGATTCCACACACTAACTCATTCGGAATCGCGGCGTACAGTCATATCGGGCATCGGATGGACACGTGGATTGTGCGGTGGATCGGGATCGGGATGGATGGAAGTGCACAATCGCACTGGGATGTTGCGGGATGGATTGTTTATATTGGCACGGCCAAGCATCGTTCGTGGGGGTGACGTGTGGGAGTAGGATCACACGCCGGGATGTACGTACGGATGCTGACTGTCCGCCTTCCACCTGCAACATAATGAATAATCTAGTCAATCTCCACTGTGATTTGCTGTTCTCTTTTACTAGCGGTGTATATGATGTCATAACGCGAAGTCTATATAAGTCGGAGTTGTCACTAATATCGGCAGCAGTCACTGATCAGTAGTCTGAGATTTACTTCTGAGACTGTTTTCTAATTACGATTTCCCTGCGTTGTGAACTGTGGTGTGAATTGGATAAAGAGGCAGCAATACTTGTTCCTTCTGATGTACATGATCGTTCCCGGATTATTGCATAGAATACAGGTTTGCTCGTGACACAATCGTCCTAGCTCTTGCCGATCCTCACAGGACTTGCGACCGGAAGTTGTGGTTGGAGTGTTCCTGCTTAGGGATTCCTGATTCGTGTTCCTGACTCGCTCGTTGTTTCCGCCATAAGGATCTGTTACAGTTTGAGAGTACGAGTGCCTACCGACTGAGCATTACAGGCGTGGAAGAGTAAAGATGGTTCATGGAGCCCTAACCGGCGTGAACGCTTATACACGACACGTCCGTTGTTCCTCCGCAAGTGGCTTTTCCGCATCCGATCAGCGAAGTCTCCGCCCACATCACCTATGCAACAAAGATTTATAAATCAGGATTAAAACAAGATTACACATAGCTGTATAGCTGTTTATAACTTGTAACTTACAAGTGCAAATTTGCAACATTACGAATACGTATAACTTGTTTTAGAAGTAAACAGGCCAGTAGTGCATGAAAAACCTCATACACTGTTTACCACTTTACCTGCGTGTAGTGGCCAACTTGGGAAAATACATTAGCGGGACTGCAGTATGTGAAATCCTTCACTTCGCCATACCATGCATCAACGGCCGATTTCCATGTGAAAAAACCCGTGGAGCCGTCAAATCGATTTTGACCGCATCCAGTGGGAAAACCTGGTGGAATATTACGAAACAATGATCAACCTGACAAGATCCCACGAAAATGCACGCAGTTTAACGGCTATATTTACGACAAAAACAAATGCGAATTAAAAACATTCAGCAGTCAAAAAACACTATGAACAAACTGTGACAAAAAACATTTTCTGCTTTACGTTCGCAATGTATGTACAGTATTCGTATTTGTACCTGGGGCTATACGGGCAGCATATGAGTCATGAGGGGTCACGGCGGCATTGGTGCACGTGCTGGCCCACGCTTGCGCACTGCTGGCCAGACATGGATCCCATGTTAGCTTCCTCATGTTTGTCGCATCCACACCGCGACGGTAACTGTTATGTGCGTCCAGGATGACCGTGATTTCAGCAGCCGTTACCTGCACCGGGGTAATGGGATATCCCAGTTGCGCAGCGTTAGCTGTGCAGGTCGTCGAGGCAGTGTAGGTTGCACTGGTAGCCGCAGCGCAACTGCCGGTTGTGCCTGCATTTACAATAATCGGTGGCGGAGTAGTGAACTCAATTTACTTACCAAATAATGGAGTCACACAACGCATTAAAGCCAGGTTTATTACAAAAAATGTGTGTTGCAAGTTAAGGTTATCCTTTATATAATGGATTACTAACTGATGGGCTGTCTTACCGGTGCCCGTTCCGGTACCAGTCCCAGTTCCTGTGCCGGCGCCTGTTCCGGTACCCGTTCCTGATCCTGTGCCCGTTCCTGTGCCGGTACCTGTGCCTGTTCCAGTGCCAGTTCCAGTGCCAGAGCCTAAATTTGGAGTATGCATACGTATATGTGGTTAAAAATAAAATACGCGAATGCACGGAAATTACGGAATCACAATTCTACGCTTACATATAAATACGCTCCTTGCCAAATAACTAACAAACAGTTGTAAAGATTCGAATAACATTAAAGTTTTTACAGATACTTTTGGACTTAATTTCTACCCGAGTAGATTGTTTTATCTGTAGCTAGTCGACTTCGTCAGTTACTCTCCGATCGTAATTATTATATCCTTATGCTTGATTATCGTTAATTATAAAGGTTTATTCAGGTCTTACCAGTGGCTGCAGTAGTCGTGGTTGTGGTAGCGGTCGTTGTAGTTGTGGTTGTAGTAGTAGTGGTAGTCGTGTCAGAGTTAGTGAGACTGGCAATAGCAGTACACTGATTGGAAACCGCGTCGTACGTGCTAATCGATGAGTCGCAAATACATTTGAAATTGCGGCAAATGGACAATGAATCTTTGCAGCGTCTGCCATTACCGGCACACGGACATCCCAAAGCGGCATTGGATGTGGAACCCAAGCAGCTACGGATAAATGCAAGCAAGCTCAATTCAGCGGAAACAGCATTTGTTGTCCCGCTCGATGTTGGGGACGATGATGCTGAGGACGATGATGACCTTCCAAAAGGTCGCCCTCCAAATCCGTTTACATTCTGTGTCAAGGCGATTATGAATACAACATGATGAACAAGGCCTGTGCTTGGTTTTCTTAACGCCCGAAAGGTCATTTTTGGCAACGGTCACTTTCCACGCATCAAGTACAATTTCTCACTTTAAAAGTTTGAATAATTTCAGCGGCCACAGTTTGCCAGTACATATACAGATACGATATCAGATTAGATCAAACTTGATGCGGTATTGAGCGACACGCGCAAACAGCTTAAGGTTTTGTTGTTTATCTACTGTCTGCAAAAATTGCCTTTGGAAATTGTGAGTAACGAGTCTTTAGCTTTTATTGCTGCTCTGAAAATTTACACATGCAAGAAAAATATACCCCAAAAATAGAGTACAACAATAAAAAGTGGTGCGTATATTAAAGTATTGTAGTTTGTTGGCCTGCGGGTTTGCTGTTGACAGCAGAATCCTACTCTTCCATAACTCATACTAAAGCATCGCTACTTATTTTTTATTGCGGATGTATAACGAATGCTGTCACATATTAATTATAAAACAGTTAACCGAGTAATGCGACCTAAAATTATGTTTCGAATATGTTGCGAATACTCCCAGACAAGAGGAAGCAGAAGCATCTAATTAAAGTTAAGCGTAAGACTTGATAAACGAGACGTGCTACGTTTTTTGGAACTGACAAGCTGTCACGTCGGCTGTGGTAAATCCGAGCATCACCGTCAACGCCCTAAAGTTTGTTGAATTCATTATTATGCAGCACACGTTTGCTTTCGCTTTAACAGCATACTCTATCGTAACTATGTACTACAATTTAATTGCCATTGACTGCCTTCAGAAACTGAAACGTATCTCAAAAAGCAACTGATGACAGGTTTCAAGTGACGCTCGCGATTTGGGTCAGAAATAAATCAGTGTGAATTAATTATCAGTCAACGTTACTACGAGTATCTGTCTTGCGCTTTTTTCGAGAGTGCACTGAGCCGAAATTATGACCAGCTGTCGACTGGACACTTTGACTGATGATTGCAGAAACCAACTACTACTTTTCTCTTTTTTTATGCCTCCGTTCTATGTTTTGCCAAAGAGTTGATTGTTTTGCGCAGCAGGGAAGCGGACCATGGGGCGACTTGTGCATGAAAATTCACGTAATGAAGTTCTTTACTGGGTGTGACCAAGTGATGGATGGCTGCTGCACATTACGACTTAAATTTCCTGTTTTAAATGGTGCTCTAATTTTTAGGAAATCTTGTTTGAGTCTTGTCATGTTTTCCTGAGCTTTTATTTAAACGGTTATATGGAATACGTTCCAGAGTTTTTTTTTAGGTACTTACTCTGTAATGGCTGATACAGCTTGTATATTATTGCGTTAATTATTGGCATGAATGTTAATGCTTAACGCGAGGTTCCCAGTCGAAATTCATTTTGGGGTTTATAGCTCACTGTAAAGAATAAAGTCTCCTCTATCAGAATATGGCACTATCATGTGTGAAAAAATTGTTTACGTTAAAAAACAATTTTCCGTTATGAGTGTCGACGGGGGAAGCGCTGTTCAACAGAGAGAAAGCGGCTAGCGCTGCTTTTAGGCAATCTGGGTTATGAATCCGATCTTTTATGGTCAAGAGCGATGGATGGGATTCTGATCCAAAACTATTTCGGAATTTGCGATAAGCAAGCGGCCACTACCCATGCTATAGATACCATGACTCGGAGGCACCGCGTCATGCGTCTAAAAGGGATGCTTGCCTCTTTCGCCTTGCGAAAAACTGAACGCGCGATGGACTGGCCACGGGTAGACACAGGGCAGACCAAATTCTCCCTTCTCCTGTGTTTCATCCATCGTTTTACCTCTCGCATGTGCATGTGCACTTGCGGCCTACCGATTGTCGCTTTTGGTAGTCGGGCCCGTCTCTCTGTGACCATGCCTGTTCCTAGTAAGCACAGTCTTAATTGCTTTTTAATTACATTTTATGACTTGTGCTCGCGATTTTCGGGCATGTGTACTAGTCCGGTTGCTTATCGCAAATCAGGTATTGTTAGCGCATGTGAAGTAATCAGCCGTTTCAAAGGAATGCTGAGCCAAAGCAATTAGTGACAGGATGGTGTGATAACTTACAGATAGTTGACCGACGGCTATTGTCTTTGCATGCGGCTTGCGCGTCTGCCGTCTCCAGCCCTGCTGTCTCTGCATTTGCTTTACTCAGCGTTCCAGCTGAAGATTTTCTGTAGTGAAGATAGCGCAACAAAACACGGTAGACTTTAAACGTGTTTTGTGAGAAATTAAACTTAATTTCACAACAAGTCAACGCGTTACCAAAAAATTACTCAAAAAGGTTCAATAAATCGAACACTACCTGCTGAGCTTGTTACACATACCGTTTTTCGATATCATGTAAGCTTTAAGAGTTATAGCAGAAAATGTTCAGGGGCGGCACCGCCCCACCACCCCTAATTAATTTACAGTGAGTAAAATAAACTTTTTTCTAACGCTGTAGGGTAGAAAAATCATTTTCCTGATGTATCTTCAAGTGAGTTTGATATGAAGTCGTGTTATGACTGTGTTATATGAGTTGCCGCAAAGGGACCGTACCACTGGGAACCTCGCGTTAAACATTCTATTTTTCGACACATCTTTACGCCTTAACAAAGCAAGCTTCAGCAAATTGACAACGGTACAATCGCTAATGAGGTGTGATTTCGGCTCTATTGTGTCATTTGGAATGAGACATTCCGCAAGGTTAAGCATATGCGTCTATGGGAAAAACATCAGTGAAATCCACATTGCAACGAGTATACCCTCTTCTACCTGTTTTTTTCTAAGTACGATCAAAGAGAACTTATTCAGCACAAAATTTACTACAAAACTAAACTAATCTTAACAATTTTAGCAATAATAGTAGAATGTCACACTCCGTTTTCTGCAAAAGCAAACAATGTCCCAAGTTATAGCTCTTGCCATATACACGTGGCCAGGGCGGCGACTTCGCTGTACTTGAATGGCTTTCGATCTACTCTTGTACAGAACTTGTGATATGTGAGCGTCGTTTATTTGTCGCTACAACCTTTGTGAAAAACGATTTATGACCAGTTTTTACTTTTTAGCAATAACATACATACGTTCACTTACAGTTGTTAGAAATATTAAATTATATTTACGACTTATGTAATATATTAGCACTTTTCTACGATTTATTACCCATTTTTTAAATTTTATACAAAACTGAACTAGTTTTGAGAATTTTAAGCAGATTGTTAGAGTGTCGAGTAGTAACAGCAAGTACTAACATGACTCTGTAACATTAAGTACTGGATATCTCAGTCATAATCAAACTGGCTAATACAACCAAAGCTAAAAACATCGTCGTTAATTCACATTCTGTTTAGAAAATTTACTGGAGCATACTTACTTACTGTAAGCACAATTCAAAAATACGACAACAGATTTGCACAATGTCAGTGCAGAAGCATGGTTAGATTACTTCCATACATATGGAAGTATAACTTATAGTAAACAACAATAAATATGTTGTTATAGTAAACATAGTTGTTATAGTTGTTATAGTATATGTTGGACGCTGTTGTTATAGTAAACAACAATAAATATATATAATTAAAAGGAAAACGACATTAAGCGAAGTTGTTTGATCTGATTCCGAATGAAGTTTTGCATATGCTTGTAAAGCAGTCCTATATGTATCGCGCTACTGTCTCATTTCAAATGACAATGGCTAGGCACGCTGCGCCTCGTATACCCTCGGCACGCCTGATTGTACGGTTGTCAATTCAACGGTGTGTAATTAACCTTCAGAACATCCGCCCTCCTCTTCACAGTCAGCACTTACACCGACTGGCGGTTAACGAGCATCACGTAAACCAAAATGCCGTACTTCGAATACTGCCTTATATGGGCTCCCCTTATATTACTCTCCCTTATCTGGGCTCCCGGCTAGTTTGCAATACCCGTCAAATTTAATTTATCGGATTTATAGCAGAAGTTGACTGCAGAACCCTTTTGTACTTCTTTCAATCGGATTTACCAGTGAGCACACCAAAGAATTCCGAAATTTCACATCCGAATTATATTTATAAATATTATTTATATATATTTTTCATTAATTTCAACCGGATTTGCCAATTAACAAACTGAAAAATGCTACAAAAGTACTGGCAAAATACGTATTTTAAATAAATAAAAATTTTCAGTCAGTCATAGCAGTTAACACTGATAACAACTGCGAAAGTGCGAGTAATAACGTAACCGCCCATGTAGAGGGTTGCTCATATTGCTCGGGAGCCCAGATAAGGGAGAGTAATATAAGGGGAGCCCATATAAGGCAGCATTCGAAGTATATACCTGAACGCATATGATTAACGCATCTAGATTTCAAGAATCTTAAAGACGAAGTAATTCATTACTTCAATACATTAATGCAACAGCTGATCGCAGACGAATAACGCATCTAGATTCAATAATCTTAAAGACGATTATATAAATTATATAAAACGAATATAATATAAATTGTTTTCGTTACTGCGTTGAAGCCGCAACCACAGAGTAGGTCTTTTATTTTTGTGCAATATACGTACACAATTACCCGTTTACCCGTTTTTGTTCTGCACAATTACCCGTATTTGCATGATGCCGGAACAACAGTAAAAAATTCATTTCTCGTTTGATAAGACGCAAAGCATTCCACATCAATTTTTATAAGAGCCATAATTTTAATAATTATTAAATCACTGCGGACGTTTTCTTGGTTTTCTAATTCGCCTTTCTCTGTCAACAGTTCTGTTTCTCTTCTGCAAAATAACCCGTAGTATAAAATTTGAAGCGAAGATGTACAACGTGTGTATCAATTTTTGCGGTGCTCTTAAAACACTATTACATGTCCATACTTGTCGCCGGTGATTTCTAGCGGCCATCTGGACAAATCTTGCCTTGACTGACGGATTGGCCTCTCTCCATAATCTGGCCAGTTCTTCGTCAATTTGCTCGGAATCCATCGCCGGATTATTGACTATCACACCGGGACGCTCTGCTACACAGAACAGCGAAAACGCTGATCTAAAGAACACATTTATGTACAATTCACACTTCAAGGTCACTGCAAAAGGCTGCCATCGTACGCTGCATATGTTGGATCCGCCGTTGTTCTTCTCAGACCGGAACTGGTAGAGGGATGATTCTGCAATAAATCACGGTCATGTTAAGACGTTAACTGAATCTACCGGAAATGCCTTGCAGCTCATACTTCAATTGGTGACGGCGTGTTCTCGCGGGGCCCTGGCTGAGGATTGTGATAGCGAACCGGCCGGCATACGGCTTTAATAGCTAACTGCCGATACTCTCTAGGAGCCATGTTAGCTTCGTACCAGTCAACAAAACGAGGGATCAGACACAAATAACAGGAGACTTTACTTAAAAAATTTTGCAAAAGGCTTACGTACTTATTTTGATTTTCACCTTTTTGCCAAAACCATCCAAGGGCAATCTTAAACAACCATATACACGATGATTTAAGGTCCAGGTTGTCCTATATACAAGTAGCGTCCTTAGCAACTGAAAGCTATTATTACAAGTAATTATTTTCACTATTAAGCTATTATTACAAGTATTATTAGCACTATTAAGCTATTATTACAAGTAAGTAATTATTACAAGTATTATTTTCACGAATATCTATAATTGGTGGCACGTTTGTTGGAATTCACCATTGGTCTGGGTTGAAAATTCCAGCATTCCATTATTATATATTTTTGAAATTACTGTAAATTGGCAAATTATCACTATGAATGTTATTTACAGTGAAATTTTAGTGAAGCAGTGCAGTTCTAAATGGTTAAAGTATGTATTTTGTAGATGGTCGTCCATACCATCTTCTTATCCAGATACTATTGAAAAGCCATCTCGCCTCCAGGAAACGTACTGGAGCGGCGCCACGGATGTAGTAGACCGGTTAGCTGGATTGTGCGCCACTCCGACATTGTGCGAGTTCATGGCCGACAAAATTCAACAAGCCGGGCACTGTAACAACGGCACCATCCAGATGAATTTAAAACCCGCTTATTTACGCATTGCGCAGCAAATCCAAATAAACTTTACTGATAAACCGAAGGATTTTTAAAGAGATTTTCACAGTGCAGTAGAGTGCATGCAGTAGAGTCATAACTTGATGTGATATTGCCACATGAAAAGCTGATCACTCCTTGAAGCGCTCAGATAAAGTCATACGGACATCATCGGTCGCTTACACATTCATGCGCACCCGCATGGATGGAACATCCAGTTCCCTGAGTGTTATCGTAATACCGTAGGAACCGAGCCTACCAGCATTACAAACCGTCGAACTTCCAGTAAACAAACCATACTGCGGTAGTATCTGCACTTCAGATCAGGCATTTACTGTTCACCGTACAGATTGCAGAACCATCTGTGTTTTTAAAGTGCGATGAGGTCATTATCGTGACTAAGATATCTTTCAAAAAGCCATTATCGTTAGCCAGATTTTCACAAAATAAGATATGAAAACCCAAAGCAAGCAGTTTAGTATATAAAAACAGCATCCGACTGGTAGCTGGCAGATTTGCAGTAGTCTGATTTTCGATTCATTTCAACTTTCTTTTCTGGAACAATTTTACATTTGGACCCAACCAGTAATTTCGTGGATATTCTGCCTCGAAAATGGAGAACTCATGTTGTGGATTGTTTGTTGTCGAATCGAATAAACCGATTCCGCTGACCGCTATTGATTACGATGTCGATGTGAAAGGATTTGCCGGTTCATTCACTATTAACCAGACATTCCAGAACGTCGAATCTACGGATCTGGAAAGCGTGTACGGATTCCCGATGAACGACCAAGCAGCTGTCACGGGTTTCACCGTGAAGATCGACGACCGCACACTGAGCAGTCAGTTCAAGAAGAAGGACGAAGCCTTCAAGGAATACAACGCCGCGCTGCAGCGCGGAGCCGGCGCGTATCTTCTGGACCAGGCGGATCGCAGCGACGACACCTTCGTGCTGAGTGTGGGCAGACTGCCGCCCGGGAAGGAGTGCGTGGTCAGCATCAACTACGTCTGCACACTGGACAGCGTCAGCGAGACGAAGCAGCGACTGCTCATTCCCATGGCGCTCTTCCCGAGATACAATCCCAGTCCGGAACGCACGGTTGGGACAACGGCGCCACCGGAGAGGTATGCTGCAACGGTGACGTATAAAGCGACGCTGGATGCCAAAATTGAAACGCTGGATAAAGTGAAATCCGTGTCGTCAGTGTCGCACCCGATTGCTGTCAGCATAACTGGAGACAGTTTCGTTCAGGTAGGTAGATTACAATCCGAAGCCTGAAGTAAACCTATTAATTTTATTGATCACGTCAACCTTCGATTTTTTATTTTGTAGCTGTACAAATGTATTTTTATGATAGCGATTTATTTGTAGTGTTTAATTTGATGCGTATAAAGGTATTTCAGTACGAATATTTCAATTCCGCGTCTTAGCTTAAATTCAGTTGTACCTTCTCTGGCTACTCTAATTCTTGTTTCAGGTCACTTTCGGCGCCCAGCAGCAACCAGTTGACCGCGATCTGGTAATCGACATTGAGATCCAGAAAATCCAGGGTGTTCTCGTTCGGCATCGGTGGCAGCTGCAGTCGCTCATTGGTCAACGGAATCGCGTTGGTCGGCAACGGAAAATCAGAGTACTGTAAACACGGTGAAATACTAGAAGACAAAATCGGCCGCCATCTGGAGCGAGCGTTGCAGCCTGCCGTTGTACAAGCGAGTGTTTTGTGGGAAGGAGTTAAAAACGTGCAAAAAGTGCCGTACGTGTTACCGCCCGTATTCCGCGGTGACCGGCAAATTGCTTATGCGTTCTTCGAAATTGGAGAGACAGGTCAGACTCCCAAAGTCGTTTTGCAGCTGAAAGACAAGTTGAAGAAAGAAACAGATTTTGCATATCCCATCAGCTCCGAAAAAATTCAAGGCATTTCGAATTGGCAGCGAGAGCTTTAATTAAGTATTTGGAAACCGCTCCAACCGGAACAGCTTTTCTCGGTAGTAGTGGATCGTTACCAAAGCGAAATGCGGATTTGTCTGATTCAAAGAAGGAAGAAACTGATACGGACAACAAAAATGCGATAACGGGCATTTCTTTGAAATATGGTGTGATGTCAAAGTACGTTTCGCTCCTGGCGATTGAAAAGCGAGAAGGTGGACAAGCGAAAGAGATGCAGTTACGAGAGATTCTTGTCCAGGTGTCCGCGCCGATGCGTCATACGCCGATGTACGGAATAAGGATGGCGCAAATGGCTTGCGCCTCAGTGGCTCCACCTATGCCACTTGGCGGTTCTCTGAAGGAAAGCAGAGAGTCTGGAAATTCTTCTAGATCGCGGAAAACTGAGGCATGCCACTTGGAATACATGGACTTGAACGAATTCTTGGAGGAAAATCCATTGAACCAAGAAAAACCAGGTTCAAGAAAAAAAATCTCACGTAGTCCCAAAACTGAGTCTAGAAATGAGAATTCAGACATGATCGATTCCACTCGAAAGCCGGTTCTAAATCAAGTGTTAGATCTGCAATTGTGGAATGGCAGCTGGGAATTTTCAGGGAATTTGGAAATCGTTCTGGGCGTTACTAAGGATGTTGCAGAACAAAAAGCCGGGGAAAAGCTGGATCTTGTTGTCTTGGCCACTTTACTGGTAGTGGCTTATTTGAATGCCAAATATGCCGGTCAAGTGCAGATTTGGCAAGCCATTGCTAACAAAGCATTGACGTTCGTCCGGAAACAGATTACGTCCGACCAAGAAAACACTGTACTAAAAAAGTTCAAATCTTTGTTTTAATAGGATGCTGAACCTGAGAGCTTTACCCCCTTGTTTTCGGACATTTCTTTTTTTTTGTTTTTTATCCTGCAGTAACGAATCAGAGGGTTGATTAGAGTCAAAACATAATTTCAGCACCGCACAAAAGATGATTTAACGCACGTTTCAGTTTTTACTTGTTCGCCTTGATATGAAGCACCGCAAATGAATGCCGGTTTAACAAGCACTTAAATATTCCTTGAATTAAAATAAAAAAACAAAGCAATTCTATGTTCTGATCCACGAATCCACGAAACACAGCATAGAACTGGCAGACAATTTTGTAAGCACTTCTTAGAGTAACAAATCAATGTTGGCAAAATCTCTAATACCAGTTACTTGCAGAGTTTATAGTGGGCTTTGACTTAAAAATGCAACAGGCGTAAAATTCTTTCGTGCATTATGATGGCACGGCTGCCACGCTTGCGTGGAAGACTTTTCTGTTACAGTATTTTATTTTTGTTATGTAGCTATAGTATGTACTATGTATTGGCAGTTGTTGTGATCGGTAACATGCGGTTCGCTAACCCGAACACCCAGCGAGATTTGGGTGGGCATTCAAAAATAACCACAATGCCCAGTATACCAATGCAGTGTCCGTTCATATTATTAAATGCTTCAAGAGACTATTCTTCGAAAGAATTTGTCAACAGTTCGTATCTCAAGCCTTTTTAATTCGCCCCAGAAAGCATTATACACCGTTTTGTACACATATGCGAGATTGTCATTGGATTTTTATGAGTAAATAAGGAAATTTTCGTGTACTCTGTACGACTGTACCCATTTTTAATTTGATCAAAAAGAAAGCAGTGTACACATTATGCAGTAGACGTGCAGTACTTGTACTGTACACTGTACCTTTTGTAAGTTTGTACACTGTAAGTATGTTGGTAAGTCTGCATACATAAACTGTACTCGATTCTAAAATGCGATTACCTTGTACTTTGCAAATTCCGCAATGCCGAAAGCGTTTTTGATGGGGATTTTGCGGTTTGCTGGACCAAGTTCGTTAAACGTTAACGGGTGGAAACAGCTAACATGAACATTAACATAGCTTCGACTGAATCGCTGCGACTTATTTGGTTTTTATATGGGGCAACTTTGGTGCGGCGCTTTCTTGTTTTTAGTTTTAAGTAAGAGTAGAAAATCGAGCACATACAACTAATATCATTATGCACATAAACAGTCGCCGGCAAGACATCCGTTTCCTGTTGAACATTCTGTGCACTTGGTTCCCGATGCGCCTAGGCTGTACGGACAGTTCTGGTTGGGCAAAACATTTCCCCTAATAAGACCACCAAAATATGAACACTGTAATTCAAAATATCGAACAGCTGATACGCAGGTTATTAGTGACTGTAATTATTATTCCGTTTTTAGCGCGAAAACTTACGGTGTGCAGTAATTGCAAACGTAGACGTCACTTCCGCTGCAAGTAGCTTTACCGCATCCAATTAGGGAGGTTTCTGCCCACATTAGCTGCAAATGTGATTACTGTAATGTAAACCCGTGAACCAATGACCGAACGATCATGCAAATGCCCTTAATTCGGCTCTACTCTAGAACACTGCTAATTTGGTAAGTATGATTACGATATTTATTTTACAAATTTAATAAATAGCTGTTGATACCCGTACACGCCCCTCTCGAATAAATTTCAGTGCTTACCTGCGTATAATGGCCAACCTTGGAAAACACATTGGCGGTGCTACAGTAGGTGAAATCTTTCACTTCATTATACCAGGCATCAACCGCTGATTTCCATGTGAAAAAACCGCTGGTGCCATCGAACCTATTTTGACCACATCCGTTCGGAAAACCTGTGCAAAATGAACCAGTGACCTTTGCATGTTGGCAAAACTAAAAATTTAGGCGCTGACTCTTCCATCCGAACGAACGGATCTGCGTATTAGCGGTAAAACTACAATTGTTAGCGAATCGTCAGTCATATACCTGGCGCTTTGCGGGCCGTATTGGCGTCATGAGGAGTAACGCTGGGATTGGTGCACTGATTGGCCCATGCTTGGGCGCTACTGGCCAGACAGGGATTCCATGTCAGCTTCCGCATATTCTTGGCATCGACACCGCGACGGTAACCGTTATGCCAGTCCACAATGCTGGTGATGTCGGCAGCCGACACTTGCGACGCGGTGATGGGATAGCCCAGATCGGATGGGCTGGCCGTGCAGGTCGTGGGGCCGTTGTAGGTGGGGCTGGTAGCGGCAGCGCAGGTTTTTGTGCCGGTTCCAGTTCCCGTTCCAGTGCCCGTTCCCGTTCCCGTTCCCGTTCCTGTTCCCGTTCCTGTTCCAGTACCCGTTCCCGTTCCCGTCCCTGTCCCAGTCCCAGTTCCAGTCCCTGTTCCGGTGCCTGTGCCAGTTCCTGTACCTGTTCCACTTCCGGTACACAGCGATGACGTACAGGGAACTACCAAAATAAATTTAAGTGAATGTGACCGCAACGTAAATCACATACAGATAGTGGTGTCCCACAAGTAAATTTCATGTGTTTAAGTACTCTGTACAGTAGTTTTATAACAAATAAATTTTTGTCTGAAGCAATCCGCTTGGATGCAAGTTAGAATAGAATGGACCAAATAAAATTGTAATGCTAGAGGTTCTGGAATTTTCCGTACCGATAGCACATGTGGCGGAGCACTGATACATTAAGCTCAGCAGTTTGCAGTCGGTTTGGCTGATAGTGCTCTGTCTGGGAATGCAGGTAAATGGTGCTTTGATGGTAAACGCTGGTTGTCCGTTGGTCCTTGGGAATTCGCTTGGTTGATTGTGCTATAGGGAATAAAACCGGTAAAATTCATGTTGGGTCAGATATGGCTGTTTAACGCTGTTTACTGAATTGCTATTCATACCGTAATACTGCAGTAGTCATAAGGGAACATATCCCAGTAGGCTTCTGCTCCGCCGTACAATCGATAGGCAGCCTAAAAAAGGAATCGCGTAGATGTTACAGTATTTTGTTGAGAATCTGTATTCCACCGGCACTGGTTAGAAATTCAGATTCAAGGGCATCCTTACCGCAACGGCAAGCAAATTATCAGCAGCAACAGTAATAAAATTTCCACGATCTCCACGTTGATGTTCATTGCGCTTGCCCATTGCGATGACCAAGTATTTCAGGACGCACATTGGATTACTGCTGCATTGTGCGGCATCGCGAGCTACACTGATGATCTGCTCGTTGAGATTGGTGGTGGTCAGTAGGTTAGTTTGCAGAACTCGGCCAGGAAAACTGGAGGAATACGACTGCGCACTGCAACATAGTATCGCTGCAATTTAGCAATACCCCAAACCATTGGCGTTTAATCTGTATAAAGTCGCCTGTATCCCGTTTATTAATAATCATAAATACTGGTTCGCCAAGCTAGCTGTTATACACAACGCTAACAAAAAATGTTGTAGGTCACTCTGAAACATGTACTTCCGGTACGCGTACTTGTGTTGACAGCTAAATGTAACGCCACAAATTATTAATAATAACAGTTTTTCTAGTTATCATTGCTATTAAATTTTGTAATATGTTTTGGCGAAATATTAATGGAACAGCCGATAAATACACGTAGATAAGGTCATAACAGTATTAGAGCTGCTTAATATACAGTACGATGCAGTACGTACGTGGTAACGGTGAACTTGAGATGGTACTCCGTCGAGGAGCAGTCCACTAGCGCTAGGTTTATACAGTTAGGGAGCGAGTTTAATAACGACGTTACGGCGGTATTTACAGCCGTCCGTTCCGCTGATGCTGTAATTTGAATACCCATCGTCAGGCTACTGTTAGCATGTGGTAAATATGCCGGATTCGACAGGAAGGAAAAGCATATCATTTACTGAGTATGGAATCGATGCAGTATGGGATACGATTCTTATTCCATCGTGAGAAGCGAGTATCCACGTTGACAGTTCCTGCCAGACATAAAATATTACTGAAGTTTTTAACGATAAACTGGCTTATGAAATCACCAATGCTGTGCCACAATAAGCAAAGAATTATACCACTGTTTTACCGTAGCAGGCACCGGCTGCCAGTAGCAAAATTAATAAATACCCCGGTACGACCATTTTCGTAGATAGAGAACTAAAAGCAAATAGCTACCCACACTACCCACTGTACAAATCATAAACGTCTGTACGGTGTTTTATATGCTAAGTATTTTTATGGTAGGAAGGAATGTTGCTTATAGGTAAAAATAACGTCGGTTGTCCCACAGTCTGGTATGCTGCATCGGCATAAATATTTTGCTAATTTGGGAAAATCTTGAGTTGTGGTCTACCGGGAAATGAAAGCTTGTATTTTACAGTTTCTTTGAACCTATTAACATTTTACCGACATGTGTTGTCTAGTTGAATATTTGTTAACGTATTGCGAATCAGTAGTATTAATGGGGAATATAAAGATATTTATAGTGACTGTGTATTTGAAGTATATTTAACAAAATTTGAATGAAGGGGGATCCGGGTGGATCTAGTGTCGATACATACGATTTAGGTTTTGTTATTTATTATAACGTAAACGAAAATCGGCCATATGGGTCATGTAGTACAATAAATATGTTATACTATTATTCAACAGACCTATCGCTGCATTTGCACAACATTTTATTTTTATTCAGTACACTAAACTTTGCCGATTTTACAGATTTACCTGTTCTGTATGCGTGCGGGCAGTGGCCCATTTGGCGTCAGCGTCGATCAAGCGTACGTTTAAACAGTTATTCAAACGCTACGTGGGTCTCTGGAATTTCATGTAATGTCAAAAAAGCCCTTGCACGTATTGCAGAGGCATGCCAGTTTGCGAGTACCACTTGAAAGTTGCTTTCTTTTAAAGATAGCGACACAGCTCTTTTCAAGCACGTTTACGTAGAAAAGATAGTAATTACCCTTTTTCGTTTAAGTCAGTGCGTCATTTTGGTCGTGGCTTTGACAACGCAATTATGCCATGCGCATATTTAGTAGAGCATGCCCATGGCATAAATGCGTTCGTTTAAGCTAATGGCGATTAACCACATAAAAAATATTTACGGTTGCACATTAAAACAATAATAATAATCTATCGTTTGCAGTAGCAGACGACGTAACTTCTCGTACAACATCTGTTTGCGGTAGCCACAGCGATACTGCATGTAGCTATAGTATACTGGCGACTGGCGAGCCTTTGGTCACGTACGTTATCAGTTTACCTTCGTCTGCAACGATGAGGTATATTTTGTCGACCTTGTAACAGAGAGTCAATAGTGATTTACGTTGCTCTTTAGGAAAACATGGTTACTGAATTCACTGAGTAGTCTTTGCACAATAACGTCACGAGCGGTAATATCTGTACAACAACATCACTCCCACCACAACAACGAAAAAACTCCAATCTGCATCCAGAATTCGGGCTAATTCCCAATTAAAAAGCCGTCATAACCTTACAGACAAATCCCTGTCTGATTTCTAAGCGCATCTGCCGCGCACCGTATTCGATACGCTATGCCGGCACAATACCCAGATTAACATTTTATTTCACATGATACTGTTTCAAATCCCTAATCCAGTTATTGATCTTGCAGGCTACATATATTATTAAATAAACTGCACAGTGAATGCATACCGTTGTCATTACGTATTTACAATTATCTCCTACACGATGCTAAACCATTCCCGCTCGATTAGAGTCGTTTAGTGAATATCACGTACCTTTATCAACTATGCAATAACTGCTTAATAAATGTTGCCGCGGTGGGTTTAATTTGACGAAGGCGTCCCTGGTTTGTATATTTCTGGTTTGCACAAACAGAGCAAAGTATAAACTGATCCCTTTTCCTGTGTCGTCGATACGAAACCCTTTATTTTCAAAATGGACTTTAACGTGTCGCGCAACGAAACTATCGCCAATAAAAGCGTCAATATTAACGGTTCAACAGCTGTAACGGGCATCTCGTGGTCATTTCCATCCATCAGCGATATGGTCATCTTCCCGTCCATCGTCATTTTCAACGGCTCGGTACTGTTCATTTTCATCTACCAAGGCTTACTATCGCGACCCTTCTACATTTACCTGGCCAATCTCCTCTTCGCCAATCTGGTATTCGCCATCATGAACAATCCGCTGGACATCCTCAACCTAATCTATCCATCCTGGTGGTTGGGTAATACCGCCTGCACCGTCTACCTGTACTCCATGTATGTCGTTGACGGGATCATGATGCACGCGCACGTTCTCATCGCTATTAACCGCGTCTGGGCCGTGACCTTCCATATCTCGTACACCCGTCGCAACACGGTGCGCACGGCGCTTTACTGCTGTTTGGCTTCGTGCATCTACGTGCACGCGGTGTGTCTGCCATACGTCGTCTTGGATGCGCTGTACTACCGGCTACCTATCGAAACAGCCGGATGTCTAATCAACACGGAGGCGTTGCAGTTCTGGAGTCTGCTAACGCAGTTCCTGATTTACACGCTCCCCATCGTCTTCATTGTCGCAGTGTATCCGTATCTGGTGTATAAGCGTCGGGCCCGTCGAATTGCAGCGAATATTGTCGCCCCGGAAACTGATCAAACACCGGCGTCGGAGAAGGTCGAAGCCGGGACAGTGGAAGTGCTCCCGAAAAATGGGACATATAATGCAAAGGGGGGAAAACGCGGATTCCGGGTGTTGACGGCATTGACCTTTAGCGTAACTCTGTTGTGGACGCCGTCGTGCATCTTCTTCAATGTCAACTGCTTCATCGATATCAGCGACCAGACGCTGCTGATGCAGATCGTGTTGGTTATGTTCGCCTCGGAAGCGGTGCTGGATCCATTGTTGTTTGCCCTGGTTTTGGATGATGTGCGGGATTTTATTGTCGGTTTGGTTCGAGCGCTCTTCAAAAGCGCGTGATCATATGAAAAGTTATCAATTTTACGAGATCACTTATTGGCGCTGACCGTGCTTTACTGTAGACCTATGGGTAAAAAACAGTGGCAGTCAAATTATTTTTACACTGTAGATGATTTAAGTATTTTCAAAGCATGTTCCACAAGATTCTGAGATTGTATTTTCTATTGAATCTGTTGATCAAAGCCACACAGGGCGATGTACTTGTATATGCTGAGGTTTTATTGTGGTCTCCGAATGCGTTGGTTTGTATAGTTTGTGCAAAATTGTCTCAGTAGGTCATACATTATATGACATAAATTCCCCATGGAAGGCTTACCCATAATATTGTCTTCTCTAAGGCATTTGTTCTTTATTTTTCTACTGGCCCTTGAAGAGAATACAACGATTTAACTGCGAAACGGAAATAGTTGTAAACTCGACCCTGGGAATTCCCGCTGCATGATCACGCACGAGTAGAAGCAATTTGGAAATCCTCGAAATGCCGCAGAGGATAAATGCACTACTTCGAAGTATCATATTAAAAGTGTGCTCGTTGTTGCTCGAATAATAAGTAACATATTCGATGTAATCAAAACGATCATTTAATTTCTCACATGATCAATGATACTGTTACTATTTAAGAAGTACAGTACTGCACCGTGGACCCAGTCTAATGACAGTAAAGCAAGAAAATAATTATACAAAAAACCACGCGTCGTGTTGGTGATCTCACTTTCACTTTTCGTGCTTGATGGCAAGCGCGTAAAACATGTACAGTATAATATTTAAGTTCGCCTTTGTTCTGCTTCTGCAAGTTACACATGAACTTCTCAATAAATAAGTACTTCTGTTCCATTTCCGCACTTAATCTTATTTACCAAGTTGTAAAACTGCATCCCTGAGATATCCAATAGAAACTACAAATAATACCGGATCTAATACAGAATGAATTAATTTAAATATGTTCATAACTGAAAAAAATACAAAACTCTGCGAGCGAATCCAGTAGTAAACATTCGATGGCATCCAGCAAACCGTGACACTAACGGTTACCAGTGTAAGCACAGCAAAGGAGCGCGTTCGGTCTCGCTGTGTCTGGTCACCTTCTGCACCTGGACGAATGGCGTTGCGTTTCACTTTATACACCAGAAAAAGCGGATAACTCAGCGTCACTACCATCTGCGGAATATTGTAGAATACCGCGCCACAGATCAAAAGCCACTCTTGCAATCCTGAAGAATTAAATACGTAGACTTGCAGCGAACAGTCTTCGTTGGCTGCTGGCGTCCGGAAGTATACGGTGTAAACACACACTCCTGGGACAGCGAAAATGACAGCCAAAAGGATTAGCATTATATTAATACACCACGCGACGTTTTTGCTGTGGTATCGCCGATAAAAAAACGGAATAGCCAAAGCGCAGATTCTATTTAAACAGATCAACATGTGGGAAAACGGCAGGACCAAACCAACCGGCATACGCAGTAGTAAATGGATAAAACAAAAAGTCGGTAATAGTGTAATAGGTAGTAGATCTTTTATTAACAGAGACACCGGGCTTTGCAGGCAAGCATTGATAATGTTACCTCCAATCAGCACGACAATGTATACGATAAACGATGTCCACGGTCTGACGCGACCGATGAAGAACACCAATAGAACAGCGTTTAGTAATACGGCCAACGCACAAATTCCAGCTGTCCATGAATGCCAAGCAGTCCAGTGCGTCCTGAAATTATGGTAAGTGTCGAAATTGGGAGAAGATGAGCTAGGATTAGCCGTAGTATTATTCATGCTTGCAGTGTGGGAAATTTCGCCTCTACGAGCAGCATATAATAAACTGGAAACTGCAACGCACGAGGTGTATTACAATAACTGACTTGAAACTTTGTTCCTGGATGGTGCTGTACGAATAAGAACTTGCACTTTGCCATGTAACAGATGAATACGAGCATGAAATTAGGTTTAAAAATGCAGCGATAACCTGGCTGACCTTTACTAAATATGTGATATCATTCGTTTACGAGAAACATTCTTATTGCACCGCATTAACGAAGTGCCGGAAGGCAAAACATCGTACTGTAATCGTAATTAGGAAATTATTCTTGGGGAAGAAAGATGATAATATAATTACTGATAATACGAGCGGTCTTGCGACAGTTGCACGTAATAGGATAAACAGATTTGTTTTTATGAACCCATGCATTGAGCCTGATTCTAAGAAAGCGCAGAAGAGAAAATGTCCAGCACATTTGCGAACTGCGAACATAAACAAAAAAGCACAAATTGTAAGCAAAGATGGATTTCATACGGAAAGTTGTAACAAATCTTAACCGAAACAGCGGTCGCACAAACCTTACTATCAGAATCGGTGCCTGTAAGCCGTTCATTCGATCCCGTAAAAATTCCTCGCAGGATATTTTTGGTAGGGACAGATGGCATTGGCTTGCGAATCAAGTTTCACATGGTTCGATGACCTTTGACAATACCCTCTATTTTGTTATGAAAACAAGACTCACTGACAGTCACCGGAATGGACGCAGTGTAGAGCTCCAAATATGAATCACGATTGCGTTATCGATACCTATTGGTTCGTTAGATCACAAACAAAGCTGAAAACAGTTTCTGATGGTGTAAGGTTTCTGATGATTGTCGTTTCTGGCAGCCCTTCCGGAAAATAAATACCTGCACAAAACATTATTAGTAGACACTTCAGGTTCTACCGTTCTGCTACAATAAGAAAATGCCGCCTGGTATCGAAACAATTCGTTGGACACGTTGTTTAATGTACTAGCAATATACCCAAGCTCCCCGTTTGACTGCAAGAATGCGGAAAATACGCCTTAGAGTCATAATTTCCATTGCTGCAATTATCACGGTAGTTATAACACTGATCGATCTGGGCGACTTTGTTAATTACACCCAGAATCCATACCTAACGATCCATCTGATCGGCGCCAGTCCGGTGCTGTCCGGCGCAACACTACTCCAAACGCAATTGATTCTATTACGCTGCTGTGGTCTCCTTATCTACCTCGCCTTTAATTTTACTAGTTTTGCCAACGATTTAATGAAACATGGATTCAGCAACTGGGACTGGAACTCAGACGGGAGGAAAATATTTCGTGGAATTGTTATTATTTTCTGTTCTGTAGTACTGCGTTTCGCGGCTACTTTAATTCTGGCATTGCAAGATCCAACAGTACGCGATATCCCGTATTTTATTTTCCCCACAACAGCCAGGGTCGCTACCTGTCTAGTTGCATTGGATTATTCGTATCCGGTGTGGACAAACGTGTTTATGGAAGTACTATTTGTTAACGCTTGTACTACTTGTTAACGCTTGTTCAAAACTCGCTTCACTGATGGCTCAATTTATCAGAGACGTTAATGCAGCCACGGCAATCGTGCAGAACAAAGCTCTGACCAGTCAGGAATTTATGAAGATATTTTCCGTGTTGCTGGAGAAATTCGGCGAGGTAAAGCGATACGCCGGTGCTGTGGAATCCACGTTCAGCTATCCACTTTTCGTCTGCATTATTGGCGACACTCTGGAGACACTGGTGACCATCTCGTGGTTTGTCTTGTACGCATACGTTCCGGATCTTAATCCGACATGGCGATTGGCACGATTTTCGACGACGGTGCCGGTACTGATCATGCAGTACTGGGCGATCATGTGGATGCCGATGGAAATTCATAATCTGGTAATTCAAAAGCAGGTTCTTTCTTGATCGTGTGCTTTACCAAAATTTGTTGTAGAAAAGCAAACTCGGCAGTAGCATTGACAGTTTTGTTGCGTCAAGATTGTTGAATCGCTCTGAGGTAAATTAAAACTTAATGTACAGAGTACTTACTCTGTAGTAATGATAACTTACTGTACATTACTGAATAATGAGGTCTGACTGTAAGAGACAAAGGAATGCCCATTCTAACCGTAAGGTACGCAATCGTCAACGGTGTACCATGTACAGTACCTTTAAATCATACTCGTAGGAGCCATCTGAAGCCGAGCGCAGTGTACTGAGTTATTTACACCAGAGTGGATTTGAGGAGTCCTTAAAACTTTCCTTGGGAAATGTCATCAGTCTAACGCCATCAACTTTACTTACGGCAAGTAGCCGTAAGTAAAGTAAATCTTTTGCAAGATCCGTAAATCTTTTGCAAGCCGTAAATTGTTCTTCATTTTTTCGGCTAAAGCGATAAAATTAGATACGGCAGTACAGCTGGTAAACGTCAATTTGTCATATCTGAAAGATTAGATTTCTAACTTCATCACAGCAGACTTTTCAGCAACTGCACACCTTAAACTTGGCCAGTTTGTGCTTTCTTGTCAAAAATAGTGATGCAGTAGTCAGTGGTGTCAGAAGCAACAACATTTTGATCTATTACAGAACTGCGCACACTCTACGAACCATTTAATAACAGCATACTGAGATTTGACCCAGTCCTACTGATGCCGCCAGTAGGGTCCAGAATAACATGTATCATTTTCAGCAGGTTGATAGATAAAATAACAGTGGGATGTCGTGAACCGCTGAGATAAACAATATTGCCAGTGTCCACTGTCCAGCAGATTACGATGCTGACCGTCAGCGCCGTTAAAGCCAGAAACGACCGTGACCTCAACCAGCGGCGCCGACGCTCAATATGTAATCCTTCCTCAGTTTTACCCGCTTGATGGTCTTCGTTTTACAGCTGGCAGTCCATCATGGATGTTACGCCTATTGTTACGCTTATTTTTATCAACACATAATACAACACAACAACCACCTCAGGAAGATAGTTAAAATACCACACCAAAAACCAACACCCAGTCGCGAGCAGGCAAATGTAGAAGGGTCGTGATAACAAACCTTGGTAGATGAAAAGGAACAGCACCGAGCCGTTAAAAATGACGATGGACGGGAAGATGACCATGTATCCCGTGCGGGATGTTACAGTACACTTGTCGTTCCGGGCAGGAATGCGGTAATAAAGAGCGTCCATAATCACAACGGTGCGGAAAACACAATTCAAAAAGCCGCTGTTACTAAATTTACTGTCCACGCAAACATTTTTGTGTGGTATTGTTGATATATAATGGAAAGGCGTACTTGTAGAAATGGAACAAATCCTATTAAGGCACATAAGAATATGACAAGCCTGTAATATGAAGCCGACAGGTAAACGCAGCATCAAATGTGTAATGCAGAAGGACGGCAGTAGAGATAGACGGGTAGGAAGTAAATCTTTGATTGATTATCAGCGATACAGGACTATTCAAGAACCCATTTAAAGCATTGCTTATCGTTAAGACAACGATGTAAACGCTAAACGATCTCCAGAGACTTTTCTGGCTTATCAGCAAACATAGAAGAAACTCTTCATCAGCACAGCGATCACTAATTCGTTAAACAACAAACTATTTTGGGAATCGAGAACAGCATACACTTACGCTACCTTACAGACAAATACAGTACTTACCTGGTTTCATAGCAATTTGCGCCTATATCGTAACCTTTACGTACGCTGTTGTTGTTGTTGTTGTTAGGATTTTACAGCGTAGTCCTTGAATGGACCACTGCTCCAACAAATCTTGGTTGAGGTCATTTCTTCATGGCAGCAATGTTATTGCAGTCTTCACGAGGGTTTCCAGGATGAGATGGAAATGTCAGTTTTCAGGGTAGAATATTGGACCGGTCAAGGTGGTTTCAGATATTAAGCGTAATAATTGTCAAATATTTAGGGCTGAGAGAAGAGTGGTCAAAACCTAGTACGGTACTTCTCCACAGCCCGCTGTTGCGAACGACAGTTGGTAGATCCAGCAGCGTGATTCTCCGAACAGTTTGAACATTTATAGTTCGAGGAATCTTTGTGGCAGTCACAAGTAAAATGTGCTTCACTGCATCTTCCACACACAGGAATAAGTGATTGGCATGCGCTCGCTTTGTGACCATACTTGTTACATTTATAACATCGTATAACAGCTGAGTCGATGCTAACCGCTTCAGTCCAACCGCAGGTGGCGAATACATATAAACGCTTGGCTGCAAGAACATGCTGTTGCGCGTCAGTATTGGCAAAATGGATCTTAACATGTCCTTTTCCGGTGTACGAAGTGTTACTATTATTGCTTCTCCTGCGGAATATAGCGCGAACAGAAGCGATTTGACCACGGGTAGACGGGTTTCTAAATTCTATTTCCTCCTTTAAATGTTCAGAATTTTCCACGTCAACGTTTTTAACGATAATGGGAAAGGTAGTCTTCGGAACAGATAGCTTTTCAATGGGTAAAACTTCACTGGAAGCCAACAGTTCTTGTGCCTGATCCCTTTCTTGCGCAGAATTAAAGGTCAGCACGATTTCACGCGAAACTTTCCGTTGATATACCTCCTTTACAAGAGGCGTGTCCGTTGTTGATTTACTTCGGAAAAAGCCATCCAAATTGGTCATAACTTCTTTTGGCTTAATGATTTCTGGTAGGCTGTTGGGATCATGTCGTAAACTTGCAATCAGGTTGAACCTTTGCTGCTGATAGACTGCTGGTGGATCCGTTCGCGTGGTACTTGGATGGCACTCCGGTGGTTGGCGTGCATCTTGCGCATATGTTCGTGAAGAGTTGGTTTTACCATCCAGGAGACTGGAGACTATGCGTTCATTTACCTCATTAAATTTTTCCCGTAATTGTTGATAACGAGAATCATGTTCCACCAATTTAAGTTGTAATCGCTGTACGTGATCTTCTGACGCATCAAGGCTAGCGTACGCTTCTTTCAAATGTTTTCTGAGGCTTTCTACATCGTCGGACGCGAGTATAAAATTACGACTCGCGTTTTTTAACTGCGCTGCAGGCAGCATGATTAACGTTTGGTGCACTTCTGATGGATGGCTGTGCATAGCTGTGGTCCAGACACTGTACTGATTCAGGGCGTGGCATATCTCCTACTTCAATGTAATTCTTGGTTCCTGCTGGTGCGCGAGTTTTCGACTGAACAGGAGGAGAAGAGGAAACATTCTTCCTCTTAGAAGTAGAAGCATTAGTAAAAATGCCTCTGATGCTATCGTCAAAGGACATTTTTACATTTTATAACATAATATGTAAAACGTGAACTTCATTTCAAAATTACGTACGCTGTATACGACCGGCACAATACCGAGATTAGCACATGATGCTTTTTTAACATGATGCTTTTTCAACATGATGCTCTACACTTGATGCTTTTTCAACCCCAGATTCTTCTGCGTCGTCGATACAGAGCCCTATAGTTTTTCAAAATGCACGTGAATGTGTCGATCAATGCAACAACCGCCAATAAAAGTGCCTATATTAACGGTACCGGTACGACACCCGTAGCCGGCATCTCGTGGTCGTTTCCAGTGATATGGTATTATGGTTATCTCCCCGTCCATCGTCATTTTCAACGGCTCGGTACTGCTCGTTTTTGTCTACCAAAGCTTACTATCGCGACCCTTCTAAATTTACCTGGCCAATCTTTTCTTCGCCAGTCTGGTATTCGCCATCACGAATAATCCGTTGGACGTCATCAGCCTGGTTTATCCATCCTGGTGGTTGGGAAATGTTAACGGCATTGACCTTTAGCGTAACGCTGTTGTGGACGCCGTCATGCTACAACTGCTTCATCGATATCAGCGAGTCAGCGACCGACACTGTTGATGTAGTCTATCGTGTTGGTCATGTTCGCCTCGGAAGAGGTGATCACCGGGAAGAGGCCGCAGTTCATTGGCTGTGAGAATATGTGAGTTACTGCTGTCCCAAAATGAAGATGACCTTTTCAGTGTGCTGCTTATGACAGCTACAACGTAATGTACCATGTGGCCATGGGTGGACGATCGCAGCTCCCGAGGAACTTGGGCGAGGATGCTCGCACTTTTTTAGATCAATGTTTCCAAGCGGATCCTGCAAAGCACTGGCGAAGCGATCAACATATGCCCCTTACCTATGCCCCGACAGCTTTTTAGCATTTTAAAATCGTTGTGCGAAGCAGACGCGCGTTTTGTGCGTGCCGAAATTGTCGTCAGAGCCCGCTACCCACGGGTGCTGCGTCAGATTCGAAAATCTTGCTTGCCGCTTCGCTGTTTCATGTTTGCACATTTTACAGAAAATGTTTTACTGTAATAAGACTGCCCTCTAGAAAATCTTTAGTTACATTCAATCTGCTTAAGCTATAACTCAAAAAAATGCAGACAAAAAATCCTCTTATGGAAAATAGGAAGTTTGCAAGTAAAAAGTTTTTGGAGAAACGAGATATCAACGTCTTTAATAAATTGCAGTTAGCATACAAGTCTATGGCAAACTTCCCCGTAGAGGAGTATGCTAAACGCAAAAAGCGTAAATCGCTAACATTTCGCTTCTCCAAAACCTTTTTACTTGCAAACTTCCTATTTTCCATAAGAAGATTTTTGTCTGCATTTTTTGAGTTATAGCTTAAGCAGATTGAATGTAACTAAAGATTTTCTAGAGGGCAGTCTTATTACAGTAAAAAATTTTCTGTAAAATGTACAAACAGCGAAGCGGCAAGCAAGATTTTCGAATCTGACGCAGCACCCGTGGGTAGCGGGCTCTGACGACAATTTCGGCACGCACAAAACGCGCGTCTGCTTCGCACACGATTTTAAAATGCTAAAAAGCTGTCGGGGCATAGGTAAGGGGCATATGAACTCTTGATGCATCCGTTTGCCACGGTCAGTCTTCGAACATTTATTAAAATTTGTACGATCCTCCATCGGTTCACTTTTCCCTGTTAAAAAATAGCTGAATGGAAATATTACGTAATTTTCTAAGCAGGCGACTAACTACTTATGAATTATAACTTCATAAGCATTCCGGCTTAATGCTCAAAATGACGTCTATCAATCAGGTCAACACAATGACAGTTAAGTTTTTCTGACTAATTTTGGTAGTTCTACAGTAAGTCTGGTACTTTGATGAGTAAGACGATGAGATGAAATCGTTCGTGCGATACATTTCTGGATTGTGTGTGAGAAAAATACCCTAGATCAGTTCTCATTCCATTTTATTTAACTTTTCCGTTCACATTTCATTTTATTTAACTAAATTTTACCTTTCAGCTGACTGCTCTTGAAATTAAAGGAAAACTATCGCAATCATGGCAAGTAGAAACAGCTGCCGTTAGTGGTTCTTCGGAACCGGTTTGAATATCACAAATGAACAACAGAAGAATTTAGCACAACACGAACAAAACGACATTAAACTATTTCAACAGGATTGATAAATCAATAAAACAAAGAGAATACAATGTAACGCTAACTGTTTGGAACGTTGAACGCGCTTGGAGGTTGATGCCTCCAGATCCAATAGGAACCATCGCACTGCATCAGAACGCCACGATTCCCCGTTGAATGAACCACGTTTCCTGCTCGGTGTCCGACCGCGCCCAGCACTCGATCTGTCCGCCGCTGTGGGGCTTCGACCAAAAGACAGTGATAGTCTGGGCACAGTACGGTGGTTCCTCGAGCTCCGACTGGTAGTTCACTTCGGTAATTTGCACAAATGGGCTGTGAAATAACTTGCCCAGCTTGTGCAGAAAATGACGACTCGGCGCCGAAATAAACGCTCCGTTGTACTTCCAGATAAAGTACGCGTCAGCATCCGGCGAGCAGTCAAACTGCAGCCAGCACGTGGCGGAGAACTGCCGATGGGGATACAGCAGCGTGATATCCAAGGGCTTCTCGAAGACGTCACCGATGTTCCGCGGTCTGGGCAGCAGCGCGTAGGACCGCAGCGGACAGAGATACGTCGCCGGGCAGCGTTGGTAGCAGGTGTACGTTCCCGTGCTGTTATGCGTGACATTGCTGATGTCCAGGCTGTTACCGTGGCCGCGCACGCTGATGTCCGGCCCAACATATCGCTGGCTGTTATACAGATAATTCGATAGGACGAAGGGCTTTCTCTGAGTCCAAACAATTTCACTCAACAGAGTCGCCAGAGGGTCGCCAACGCGGCATGTCAGGGTCTTACGCTGGCCAATCATGGGTCGCTCTACGCCGGGCTCGGAGTCAGCGTCGTGCTGCATGGCGTTCGGATTCGGCAAGGTGACTACATTGTGTTGAGCTAGTTGTTCGGCATCAATAACAGAAGCAAGCACTGCAAACAACACAAGAAATACAGAGACGAGACTTATTACAGGTCTATCGCGTCAAGTGTGGACAGTTTCTCTCAGAATTTACTATTGGTCATCCGTGTACAAATAAATAATAATTTAATTTGCACATTGTTATCGCATGTGTCCAGCATGTTTTACACTATGGGTTGCTATGCTGGGAGTGTATCTTGATTTGCAGGGATATTTAAATCCGAGCAGACCGTGCGACAAATGTGGCTCGACCGTGGTGGCCTTTCTCCCAATAAAAATTCGGTTAAAAATTTCACTGATGCCGCAGAGCAAAAACAATGCGCTGGGTTGTTTATCATCTAATACTCGTGTGAAATATGCTAAACACTGATCATTTCATAGCAAGCCTGTGTGACCTTTCCACTTTGACGGCGGGCACCGCCAAAATGGGACAAGACCTTATCTGCACGCTCGCTGTACAGTCGCGGAAGGTCGCAGGCGGCCATCTTTGATAAAATCTCGTTCAGGAGGAACTGGGCATCAGTTTTAGTTTTTTATCCACATTATAAATCCGAGATGATTACACCCAACAAGTTGCACCATCAGCCCTAACCTATTTTAATCACCGCTTTACTGGATTTTTCTGCTAGTCGGCCTGTCTCGGTCATAGATACATATCTCACTACTGTCTCGGTCATAGAGGCGTGACAGCACGGCAAAATCGACTAACATAATCCATGTCTGATGTATGGAAACTACAGATATATATTCGCCATCGACATCGCCCGTATCCGTGCTCTAGGCACCCACAATCTTCGGAAAGTCCTTCTTAAATATCGGTACAAGTCTATGGGCATTGTTCCGAGTTTCCCTCAACACTGGATCAAGCAAGATTTTTCTGCTAACCCGTAGCGCACACCTTGCGGGTCACTTAGTAAACTCCAGAAAACCCCATGTGAAAATTTTGGATGGTGAATTTTCTGGAGGGGCACTCGTAACCATAAAGAAAATGACCGCTACCCCTTCCCTTCAATCACCCCTCGGCTCCCTACTGCTACACCAAAAGATTTCGATTTTAACCTTGCTAATTCCGCAATAAAAAATTACACCAGAAAATTACACCAGAAAATTACAAAACGAAAATTAAATAGTCTTACAGAAGTATTTTTAAATTTAATTTATGTAATTGTCCACACTTGGCGCGATAGACCTGTAGTTTAGGCAAATCAAGAATAGCAGGTACAGTAACTGTTTCTAACGTTACGGATTTTGTCTGAAAGCGAAATTACCAAAAGTAGTGACGCTGCGCAAACGCGCTTCTGGTTGCTTAATTTTGCTTGCAGCTCGTAGCATTCATCCAGTCTGAGCTCTATCTCTGATAGATAGAGCACAGACTGGATAAAAGCTACGAGCTACAAGCAACTGCCACCAGAAGCGCGCTGCGCAATGTCACAAGTCTTTACCGTTATAGCTGTTTCTTGAGCGTTGCTGTTTAGCCGTTACGTGCTTTTATATTTGCAAACATAGGGGGTAAAATTACCAAATTGGAGATTTTTTTGAATTATTCATTAGTGACGTGAAGTTGGGAACAAAAAATACAAGAACACGCACCACCTGCGATGTTGGTGGAACAAAACTTACGAGACAGGTCTTCAGGAGAGGCGTTGGCAGGGTCAGGGTTATTAGCTTCGAAACGTCGTCTGGACATCACTGCTATCAGGCTGGTGAGCCAGCAACCTGATTCAACATGCAACCCAAAAAACAACCACACGAACAACAAACTGCGAACCCGACAAGTCGGTGCCATTTCTACTTCGGATACAGAGACACAACTGATACACAGAAAGACAAATCAAAAAGCCTGAAAAACAATATGAAGTAAAACCTGAATACACTGGGCAAACACTGACAAATAAAGTTTACATTTTGCACATTAGTTCTCCTGACTGACTGCTTACAGTTTTCCAGAGTCGCATTTATATTAAGTATCCGCCATCATCGTGTGCTGATCGCTATATTCTCTACCTCGGTGGTGACGCAACATCCACGGCAGCCAACCAACAGCAAAGCGAATCCTCTAAATTACTGTACTAGTACGCTAATCAGTTAAAGTACGTACTGTACTAGGCAAAATGCACGTTGGCGTGCATTTGGTAGACCGGAGCGCAGCATATCCTTTGGGCTTTGAGTACTGTTTAATAGTTTTAAGCACTTATAACCTAATTATTTGATCTGTCAGAGTACTCTACTATACGCAGAATTATGAAGAATAATTAAATTTTATATTATTTTGCAAAACGACTTAGCAACATAAGCATGCACTTCCAGTTACTCTTTGGAAATGGCTTTCGTAACACCTTTCGTAACGACCTTTCGTAACGGACAGAAATCAACGAAAGTATTAGTCTTGAATACAGAGGACCTTCGCTACGCTCCGGTCGATTAAATAATATGTCAATGGTCAGTGCAGTGGCGTCACTGTAAGACTAAGAGTACTATTGTACGTACTACATAAGTACTCGTACATACCGGGTAATATGATCTGTGACCATTCCAAATCTAGTATTCCATCGGAGGCTGCTACTCGATAACCATCACTATAACACCATTTTCCAGTGGTATTGAAAATACGTAACAGTTCTCAGCGGTATATTGCTAGCGCTTGTGCAGCGATGTGGTTAATAACCAATGATACTCTTGTATAACTGCAGGCCCGGCACAAGGAATTTTTGGATGAGGGACCGAAAGGTCGTCGGGGGCGGAATTCAACCACCACGCAGCGCGACGCCGACCACGAGCCCGGCGTAGAGCGACCCTGATTGGCTAGCGTCTGACCCTGACATACCGCGTTAACGACACTTAACGGCCAGCGATATGTTGGGCCGGTCATCAGCGTTCGCGGCCATGGGAACAGCCTGGCTGAAACTACCAGCTTGTACCGGGTGGCTGAACAAAATGGCGGGCTCCGTTTTTAATCTGTTTTTCGCAAACCGTTTGCCTCACTGTAAACTACTTAAACTTGTTTGACAGACAATTTTATTGGCAAGTCAGGTCGAAATATATTTTGGCCAGCTCGCAAAACTTAGAATCTCGTGGCGTTTTTTTCCCGCATGGACTTTCTGAACGCTTTTAACTGTTTCGTCTAGAAAAACACATCCTTTGTCAATAGTAAAAAAGTTCTGGATATACTCCATGCGCTAGTCGAGTTATTCGCCAGCGTACGTTTCGACTTTCCCGAAAAATGCCAAATTTTTATTTTATTTTTATGAGTATGTTTTATTAAAATTTTTGGCGGCATGGCAGATTGCAGCAAAAATGCCGGTTTAGGTTTAATAGGTAGCAAACACATTGCCCTTGAGAAATCAGACTGAACCAGATGTGCAGTGTTTTGACAGCTCAAATATCTGCTTTCAAAAATCCTCCATGTGGATTTCACGATAATTGCCGGTGCGGACTTTCGGTTATTCCCTGTATTGGCCAAACACGGCTGCCACGATATTACAGGTCCCTGCGTTAAAAACTAGAAACAACCCCTCTACCCAAAATGGTAACGCGAGCTACATTAATGTGATTGTTGTGTTCTTAAAGGCGCTTTATTAAATACTTTGTGATCTAGTTTTCTGGTTAGTCAATCATCTGAATGAATTATTACAATCAGATCTTTTCTCTAGCCAGTCTCTGCCGTTAAGCATAGATTACATAATCATATTACCCAAGTTGGCCGTATAGGTCTGGCTGACAATCAACGCATTGATGAACCACATCCCCACGGTAATGCGGCTCAATATTCGGACCTTAACTGCTGGAATAATGTCGCCACCGTCAATCACTACAAATGTCGTTTGACAACTCTCAGCCCACACGTTAGTGGACACCTCTAACATGACCTTTATCAGGCTTTTTTGCATAGTGTAGTCGTTTGGTGACACCCTCCACCTCATCCGGATCACAATGTTCAGGACGGTGCGATTCCGACAGCCCGACCCTTCCGATGAAGAAGGTGACGACAAATCGCCAACACAATGGACAGCCACAAGCTGCTAGAGAAATCGGAGAAATCCAAAGCCATCCACGGTTGTCTCATTGTCCTTCTTCATCAGGATAATAAACCCGTCGTTCTAAAAAGGTATCGTGAATTCCACAACGGCTTCCCGGTCGGCAATCCCCGCCAGGTCACCAAAGACCTCATCCGCATCCTAAAGGCAGCGCATGCCATCACCAATCGTGCAAATGGCGTTTAGCTTGCACAAGTATATAATACACTCATCGAAGTATTATAAGTGAGAAATAAGCATAAGCAGCCACTACAGTTGTTACTGATATGTTTGGGTCGTCAGTTGTGGCAGTTCGAAATCGACTGCCTCGTGTCCTTAACGCCACTGGAACTCACCGCTCTGTTCATTATTCTGGCGGCCGGTCTCGGAATTGCGCTGGTGTTGCCCACTGCGGAATACATACCTGTACAAAGGGCACTGGGTGACTGGAAGTTCCGCGCTCGTTGGGTATGCAGTTAAACCAAAGGAGAAAAATTTTCTGCTCACATTAATTATTAATAATTCTAAGTGTTTGGAGCGAAGTAGGTAGACTATACAGCATATACATAGTTACATAATATGACAATCAATAATAATGATCAATACAGACTGCACTTTTTATATTATACAGTACACAGACTGTACCTGGGAAAAAAATTTTAAAAAACTTCAGTAACTTTCTTTCCGTGCATTGGTTTATAAGAATTAAAAGGTTCACTATTATGTTAACTAGCTGTTGCCAGATATGTACAGCCTACTTTGATATCATACAAGGTAATAGATATTGATAATTAATATATTATTATTATGCGAGAATTAATAGCGCTATAAACACTTTGCTGATGTACTACGTATTTTACATAATATTTGTAGTACATCAAAAATAAGCACAGATTGACGTACAACTGTACAAGTACAATAATAATAATATTATTATTGTACTTGTACAGTTGTACATACCTGTACACACAGTACATACAGTAATATTATTACTGTATGTACTGTGTAGTATGTAGTGTGCAATAGTAACACTCGTAGTACGTACTTTGATTTTATATCTAATACATTGCCTAATCAGATTTTTTCTAGAAATACGTCGGTGGTAATGTTCTTTCATATGTTGGATAGGTTCTGACGCAAACAATTTTCCTTACGGATGACAGTCGCAAAACCACGCCCTGCGAATATACCGAGGAACTAACACAGCCCGTCGGAGTTACAGAGTGGAGAGTCAAGCGGCACCGCATCCAGACCCGCCAGCTAAAAATCCTTGTACTGTATCTTGTGTGGTTTCCGTGAAGTCGTTTTTTTCCAGCAATATTACGTGTCTTATGTTGCTCATGTAACCAGTACCAGTGAATTAAAAAGGGAAGGCTTTCAGCGTTGACTTTTTTGTATAAACGATCGACTGCTTTATTCTGCTTACATGGTAAAATATTAGAAATAAAGAAAAAGAGCAGGAATTTTTCTGCAGTATCATTTCGCGACTGCACACCCGGAAATGATTTATGTATACAGATCTGTACACGCATGTAGGTATGCTAATGGCAATGCTAAATTTATGCATAATAACGCTTACACAAACTGGTATGTATAGTGGTATTGCATTCAAACACACACTAAGTCTGCGCTGTAGCATCCGCCGGTGGTGAATTGGAAATTATGTGACTTAAGCTTTTGGGTGGAAGATATATCGCACATGGGGTGGGTTTATATCCACCGTTGCTGGTCCTTGTGGTTGAGGTGGCGGTGGTAACTGCGGTGTTCCTTCAGCGCTGGGAACTCGTCGGTCGCCGGTGGTATTCACTGGTAGCTGCCCACACAACTGCAGTATTCCAACTGCCAACTGCAGGCTTGCAACGACTGAATTATATGCATTCAGGCATAAATCTACGAATAATAAATACTTATAATTAATCATAATTATAATACCTGCGAATAATGAATAATTATAATTAATCGACCGGAGCCCAGCGAAGATCTTCTAATTCAGGCGAAATTAAAAATTATTTGTCGGTTACAAAAGTGAAATGACGTCATATAAATAAGCAAGAAATTATGCCTTATAAGGAAGTAAAAATCGATTTTCATAGAAAGGTCACTTTAAAGGCTTAGTAATAATTATAATAGTTAATAATTAATAATAATTATAATAGATTAATTATTAATTGTCTTACTTGCGACCGCTATCCAGAATAGCGATATCTCTAGGTCCATTTGTGAAGACCGGTACGCATCTTCTTGCAGTTGGCTCTTTTCGCCACCATGTGTTACGGATTGAACCACCGCCATGATGAGCAAAATTCTCAAAAGGTCACTCGTGTACATTGTAGGCAACGAATCCGAATTCCGGTTAACACAATCAGCGCTTACTCTTCGTTTAGTTGTAAAATTCGCTATATCTTTTGGTCAAAGCCACAGCGGCGGACAAATCAAATGATGGGCACGGTTGGACTTTGAGCAGGAAAAGTGGTTCATATTTAAAGGGGAATCGTGGCGTTCTGATGCAGTGTACGGTCACTATTGGCATCAACCTCCAATCACGTTCAACGCTTCAAACGCTTAGCCCAACGCTTGCATTGTATTCCTTGACCCGTTGTCCGTTAGCGCTGTCGAATCATCAATATATATGGACCGGCACTCGTACGAGTACAAGCGCGAGGAATTTGGTCTACAAAAATTCGGCGGATCTTGTGTGGAGCAGAGGCTCGGGGGGCAGAGCCGCTAGTGAACGAGTGACCGAGCTGCAACTACTGCCCAGTTCACCGAACCCGTGAGCTACCACTACAGACAGTACTGACGATATCTCTAGGCCTGTGAAGAAAGAGCCTGTGAAGTGATTGAGTTACCGAACCGAAAGTGCACACAGGACATCGGTGAGGATAAGGTGGTTGGATAAGGAGGCCGTGTCCAGGAGGTCCGCCCAGGCGCTGCTCACGCGGCGGGAGCGGAACTGGACGAAGATGTTCAGACAGCATAACACTTCCGTCCGCAGGTCGGTGGGGAAGTCGGCGGAGGAGACGTCGGTCGGGGCGGGGTTGGGGGTAATCTGCATACGAGGGGATGTCAGTAGCGCACCTAGATAATCCCCTATATTGCTGCCGTCACCCGCCTGGAGTATGACGTTACGGCAATACATATAGTTAAATCTGGCGCGGTACATAAGCACCATGTACAGCCACAACGTCATGCTCCAGCCGGCTTACGGCAGCAAGTACAGGGATTATCTAGGTGAGCCACTGACATCCCCTCTTATGGTTTGGTGGTGACGTTGCGCATAATTTTTTGCAGTAATTTCGTCGGATTCGAAAGAAATACCAAACGAATAATAAATACAAATATTATAAAATAACTGCCACAAAATAACACCTTTTGCAGGAATTACATCGGGTTCAATATCGTACAGGGTATTATTAGACTGTACAAACTACAAACACAATTTAACGCATTACGCCATAAATCCTGTTAACTGTATTCTACTTATTTAAAAGACCAATGGTCAGGAAATCGTATTCAAGTAATCATGGCTAATTTAACCAACGATTCTACTCACCTCCAAAAAAAGATTCTTATTCAAACATTAATATAATTTTTTAAATAGTTGACAGGTGCTCATCGGCATATCTGTACTCGACTAATCAACGGCCGAAACTTGGTTGTGCTAACCACTTCACCGCGGCCACGGCCACCACGGCCATATTCCGTGTGTTCCCAAGTAAGTATTAACCACTGTATATGACGATTTGCACAAGAGATTCAAGTCTGGAAATGAAAAAGAGTCTACGATTTTATGAAAAAAACATGGAAGCATATATGGCTGGAACACACCAATTATTCATCAAAGGGAAAAAAAACAGACGTGCGTTGCTTCCCGGACAGATTTTACCTCTATCGGTTACTGTTCTTCTAATTGTAAGCGGTAACCTTACGTACGATTTACGAATGCGTGCATTAGTGTGACCCTTATCGTTAAGGTAGTTTGAGTCCAGACAAGTTCTTGGTTGAGTTGGTTGATCCGCCTAATGGTGATGAGAAACCAATGCAACCACGACACCATATCCCCTTGAAGAAAAAAGAATCGCTCGATTTTTACCCGTTACCCACAGGAGCGGGTCTTGTTTGCGAAGGAGAATGCTGAAGTAACGTGAATGCTGAAAATGCTCAAAACCGGTGTACCTGAGCGAGCTATCGTGAAAATTACCGATATCAGCCAAGCATCTAACAAGGCTACTGGAAAACAGGAAAGGTTATACAAAAGACGATTTACAATATCGCAACAAAACGAAGACCGAGCTGAGGAAAGGCAGAAGTTTTTTGATTCTTGCAGAACGTTTTGGCGCAGAGGAATGTAACGTCGTAATTAATAATCACAGCAAATTATTATTTAAGGGGCGCACAACCAATATGCTGTCCTTTGCGCCCGATACACCGGGCGCATAGCTATTATTTATTTCGCGCCCCGTTGTCGGGGCGCGTACCATTTCGTTGAATTTATATGGCGTCTATTCCAGTTATAAAGTGCGTGGGGCTCATATACACGTTTTATGTGTTTTTAAAATATTCTAATGATCGTTTTAAAATAAGGGATGAGACTATAGGCACCCCTTTCACCCCCGTTTGCTATAGGCACCCGTTTTCTATTCCATAAATCTCGCACCCATTTTTTCCGTGGACTATAGGCACCTGTTTCCTGTTTGCAGTCTTTTTTCCCAGAAGCCCGACAAAGGTTTTCTAACAGTTTTTTTTTGTTTACAAAGATTTTTTTGACGATCTCACATGACTAGGTCAAATTTCACATAAAAATGCGTACGTACTAGACACCCCTTCCAATAACTACCAAAAATAGTACACAAGAGATACCCAGCTGCTCATTACGAAAAACGTTGAACAAACTGACAATGTGCCGGTTTGACCGATTTGATACAGTAATGATTTGGTTTGCTTTGATAAATTTTCTTGCATTCCTCAGATCATGATGGTAATGTTTAGGGTCTTTTGGGGTTTCGGACACCACGATATAAATAAACGCTCCGGCATCTTTCTTACGGATTTCGTTTAGTACTCGTACACGATTGACCATCACCTCTTCTGTTCTTTCAGCTCGTTCCACTTTATCGTGCTTGGTCGTGTGTTGTTTTCGTGTGTGACGGGGTGCAGGAATTACTCGTAGTTAATCAAAAAGGAGTGTCTCTAGTCTAAATGGGTGCAAAAGGGGGTGTCTATAGATAACGGGGGTGAAAGGGGGTGCCTATAGCCATTTCCTTAACCCGTTCCCGACCATCCCTGTCAAATGGCAGGGTGGCGGACTTAATTCCTGTAGCAACCCACAACGCAGAAACCTCGTAGTTAGTGATTTTATTCCAGAGTAGGGATGTTGTAGGCCCTTTTAAAAATTTTGCCATCAGATGCAGTATGGCTGGGGCACGCAGCAAGTGGCCGAATATCACCAAAATGGCACCTTTGGGGTTCGCGGAGGTCTTGGCTGTACATACGGCCACCCCAGCAACCGATAATTCACATATAATTTATCTAAGCCAGCCCTGTGGCAGACATTGCAAAAGTATTTCATGGTCTGCAAAATAGCTGGACAGTGGACAAAGATGGTCATTTAAAAATTTCCTGCCACGTTTGACAGGGATGGGCACGGTGCCACTTTAACAATAAATTTTACAAATTCTACATAAAATCATAGAAACATAATAAAAAACCAAACATGGAATCAGAAAATCGAGAAAAAAGAGTAGTATAAGCCTTAGCGTTTCGATGGTCATCCAAATGACCAGTGGTCAGAAAACAAAAAAACCTTTTAAAAATTCACTTTTTTGGGTGGTAAAACTTGTGCAACTATATATGAATAAAGTGTAAACTATAAAAACTAACGCGAATTACTGAGAAATAAGAAATTTTTTGCGTTTTGGCATTGAAATTTTAGAGACTGTTCCTAATTTGCATACAGAAAGCGAATGAAATGCGCGCTTTGCCTAGCCCGGTATATGACGGAAAGGTATCTTTTGAATTAATATGAACGTGGTTTATGTAAAAACGTAGTTACACAGCTATTTGAAATTACACTTAGTTACTGCATGCTGCCTGCGTATCAGTTTTGTGGAGTTGCCGAGCTATAGCGGAAGGAAGCGGAAATGACCATGCGGAAATGAATTATCCAGTGCCAACGTGCTGTACTCCATTCACTGTTAGTAGTGCTGTGCGAATTTTCGCTCTGGTTTTCGGCTCAAAGAATGCTTGTAAAATGCGTAGAATGTTACTGATGTGCCCTTTACTCACTTAAAACTTAAAAGTCCATCAAAACTCAGCTTAGTCAGCGCCAAAAGTAAGCGGCAACAACGTACAAAGAGAAGCACAAGTTCTCAATACGCAAGCAAACACGGGTTTAAGCGACACACCGCAAATTCACTGAAAAGGATGCATTTTGTTGCTCTTTTTCTGACTTAATATCATTCTAAACGGTTCTCCATGTAAACAAAGTAGACACCGTACCTTTTCTAACAATTAGCCGCCAAAAAATGTATGTTTTCACAATTTTCTGCGTTACTGACCACTGGTCATCTCGATGACCGCATTAGCGTCTAAGAAATGTAGGGTTTTTCAGAACGGTTTGTTTAAGTGGTCGTGGTCCTCAGTGCCATCTTCCAATAATTTTCTGCAAATTTCGGCGTGTGACCTGCCAAATGGCAGGATGCCCATCCCTGTCAGTTTGGCAGGCTATCGCCCTGCTTGACCTATGGTCACGAAAATTCCCAAAAAATTAATTTTTCTTAATTGAATTATTTTACTATGAACTGCAAATTTTCAATTTGATATTCGCACTCCTTCGGGTACCTGACTTTGGTAGGTTAAAATAAAGCCGATATGTTAACTATCCAGTACGTAAGTGTCGAGCGCAATGCGCAAAGCTACCTTATTTGTACAAATCACAACAGAAAACTTTTCTAAAACGTGTTTCGCAGTAATTTGATTCTACTTTTACTCTTCTTATTTTGGTAAAAGATGAATAATTGAATAATTGTTTCGTTCTTCTATTCCATTACTCACTGCCCGGTAGAGATGGGATAGGTTAAAGGATAATTATCCGAAACGTTCGGATAAGGATTTGGATAAGACTAACTTGCCTTAGCATTCGGATAGGGCGCGTACCATTTCTACCGTACCGAATAATAGCTGCTTGTCCGAACTTAAAATTAAAATTAAAAAAATAAGCTGTTAAATAACTGAACTGTTATTAATACTTTTATTAATTACAAGCTCGGGTAGAAGCGTTACGGCACAATATGAAAAACCAGGATACAGTTATTTGTGAGGTTGTCCCAGACTCCCCCCTCGTGAAAATAAAAGTTACTAAAAACATCCAGTTACCAAAAGAAGTACTTGTAAAGTTACGCTAAACTTACAAAAAAGTTTTCATGACAGCCGATTATAACTTGAACCCTTCATATAACTTACGGAATACTTCAAGTTGGTCAAAAGTTACTTACTCGTATTACAGCACTGACGCACAGTCACGCAAGGTTTGTAATTTATTTTCTGTAATCTTAAGCAGTAATAAGCAGCCACCAATTGACGTAAGTTGCATCACTGCATATTAGTGCGTAACTGCATAGTGCATTGCTACTTTATACAGCGCAAATGCACAAAAACATTTCATGCTGTGTAGTTTTAAAATATTAAAACATGATAATTTTTTTATTAGTAATTGCACATGTATGTATACAATACATATTCCACTTCATTTTGTATTTTTGTGGTTCATACAGATAATAAACATTGAATTAAGTAATTCGGTGGCATCGTAAAACAAAATTAACCAATGTGACTTTTAATTACTAGCAACTAAAATAAATAAGACGCCGTACTGCAATAAAATTTTATAACAACAAAATATCACAAAAATAGCAATACATTTTTGTGGCAGTAGCCGCAGTACACAAAGCAGCTATGTGCAAAGTACACATGTTACCCCACGAGGTGGCGGCCGCAATAAGGGCGCACGCTCGAGCTCGTAAACATAGCTCAGCTCGCTAATAACGCAGTCGAGCCGTTGAAATTCAACACACTTGTGACTTGCAGGAATCAGTTTGTTTCACTTTTTAGTTTTAACTGTACTTCGGTTTGATTTTAAGGGTTAAGTAGAAAACGATAAGGTCTGAAACCAGACGTAATTTGTAGCTTTCTGAATTTTGAAACATTGAGTCAGCAAGCAGTATCAGGTTAAGACTGCTTCTTCACGGGTCTACGAGCAGAATCGCCGTTGAGAGTGTCTGTGCTGGATGAGGAGCCTGCAGCTGGGTTGTTGGATGAACCTGCCTTGATAGTAGATTCCCAATCATTCTGTTACAGGTATGATGACTGGTAATAAAACGTTATATGGAACGCAGCCATATGTTTTTGGGGTCGACTTCGTTCTAGTAAGCGTAGAAAAGTTGAAATTTTGAAAGTTTTAAAAGAGAGCGATTTAAATTTTTCATCTTTATTTTACGCTGGACGGAGTCGACTCTCTTTGATTTGCTCACATCTTTATGAAAATCCCTTTACACGTTCTAGTTTTAAAAATTGACTGTGCTACTTGGCAGTCTTAAAGGTAGTCAAGCTAATTTTATTGTATTTTGTAACAGGTTCTTCGGTTATTTTTGGAGACGACTCCATGGAACGATCTCTCTTCCCCTTCGTACGCGTTAAGCATTACTTGTTGGCACCTTCGTTTCGAACGCACACGAGCGCACACTGGGCCTTTGGATGGAGCTGTGAAGCACACTGCCAGTCTAAACAAAGGTGAGCTCCACAAACTGGATTTAGACGTTGAGTAAATTGAGTAAGTTGGTGTGGAGTTAATTGTTAAGTAACTGAATTTGTGTCCAAAATTATTAATTTGTGGTAAATATTTTCCCGTTTTTTAGGAAACCTCCGGACTTCGTTGCCCATTTGATGGACTGGAGTCGACTCCGGAACCGAAACACGCTTTTTGTGGTTTAATTTTTGAATTTTGCAGTATATTCTTTCTTTCTAAATTTCTGTTTTAAAACAGCAAGTGCAGCACTCAGACGATAGTTTGATGTTTATTCGTGGTTTTTTTTCTGTAATTTCAGTGTCATCTTTTGTGCGTTGAATTGAAGTATGTCCAAAATTACGAGTAATGTGCGGCAAAAGTTGCAATAAAGTTTCTGACAATGATAAAGCAGAAGTTCTGATTACAGTACAATGAAACTTCTAAAAACGAGTTCCAAATTAAGTTGGGAATTATAAGTTCTACACTAACTTTTACGGCACAAAAAGGTACAGCCGCTGTTCAAAGATTGTTACAAAAAAACTTATACATTTTCACGAGGGCCCAGCACCCACCGCTATTAAATACTAATTTTCATCCTATCCGAAATTCGGCTTTCGTCATCTTAAACTTGTTTTTTATTCAGAAACTGAGAGCTGAATTTTGAGTCTACATTTTTTTCTAATAAAACATTAAAAATCGTCTTTTCGAACAATTATCCAGTTATAATTATCAGGATATCCGGGTGTCGGATATGATAGTTATAAGGAAAAAGAAAAATTTCGGATAAGGATATTTAAAAAAGTGTCGGATAGGATACGGTCATAATGAAATCTTATCCGATGCCCATCTCTAAATTTCCATTTCCATTTTTCAGGGATTCTGAATTCAGTTGATAAGTACTTACAGTAACCACAGGATGCCTGTTGTGTTGGCTCTTGGCTACAGTAGTGCAGTCTACAAACTGGCGTAGCAGCTGACAAAGCCTGACTGGCAGTCCTGACAGTGTGACATATGAAACTGGAAGCTGCGTTCTTTCTGTTTCCTTTCCCCGTCTCCGGATCAGCTCAGAAAGTGTCAGTCACGGTCAGGCCTTTACAGCTACGCCAGTAGCCTGTCTTTTTAAGAGCGGCACTGATTGAACGGTGTCCAGTTACCCAGTAGGCAGTAACCCATCGATCACTGCCGTCTTGATACTGTCCACAATCCCATAAAAATACAGCTGACGCAACAAACAATACAGCAAACGCAATACAGCTGACGCTGATAATGCTTCGTATTAAGAACACAACTGTAAAATTACTACTAAATTACTACTAGTACTACTCAAGTAGCTAAGCACTCTTTACGGCAGATGCTTGCAGCCGCTACAGCGTAACGTTATATTTTACATTTTTTTTGTTAGCATAGCAGAAATAAAGGTCTATTATATATATATATATATATTATATTAGGTCTATTATATATATATATATATATATATATATATATATATATATATATATATATATATATATATATATATATATATATATATATATATATATATAATTCATACATATATATAATGAATTATATATAATATTATTATAATATTATTATTATATTTTATATGAATATATAATATTAATATATTATTATAGGATCCAGCGTGTAACTGAAAGGTCAGTCTCTAATTGAAAGATCAGAATCATTCTCCCTGCACTCAGCTTTTGCGTCTGTCTGACATTTGACGGGGAAAGTTGGAAAGTTAAAGGTTATCCTGATCCTGCCTGTTCAGTTGCCGTTTCTCTGTCAGATTCCCTTTGGAGTTGCAAGGGACGCAGATTACGTAATTTCAAATGTTTTTCCGCTTTTATTTTTAATCAATCTACGCGCCTTCGTAAGTCTTCAGTAGGAAACGTTCCGAAGGAGCTTTAGTTAAGTATCCAGCGTGTAACCGAAAGGTCAGAAAGATTTTCTTGGACTGAAAGGTCAGCAAGACTCAGCATGATTCTATCTGCGCTCAGCTTTTGCGTCTCTCTATCCTCTAACGCGACAAGGTTGAAAGTTATTAAAGGTTTGCCAATCCTGTTTATTCAGTTGCCGAATCCCTTTGGAGTCGCAAAGAGACACATTCAAAACATTTCAAGTTTTTTCCGTATTTATTCCTAATCAATCCACGCGCTTATGTAAAGTTCCGGTGGGAAACGTTCCGAAGTAGTTTACTCTCTATTACAGAGTAGATCCAGCGCAAATTGCGCAGAATAATCAGCGATGGAAAAATAATTAAATCAATGCAAAACTCGAAGAGACATACTTCCATAAATTTCATAAGTGAAACTTAGAAAAATAATTAACCTAGCTTCACTGAGGTATACTCGTATCAACTTCCTGCTACTATAAGGGGCAGGGCTAACAGTAAGTTAGCAATTCAAGCATGCGGCAAGCAGGTTACTGTCAAAAGTAAACAAACCGTTTTATAATCTCGAACTGCTTTTTCCATGAAATTAAAAAGCAACAAATTGCGCAGATTCGTCTGTAGGCATAATGGAAAGGCTCATGTCTCATGCGTTAACAATGTACTTCATACTTTCTCGTTCAAAATGTTGTATTTAAATAATGTGGTGTTAGAAACAGCAGCATTCTATCCTTTTGCCAAACTGCGCACAATCAACGAAAAATTTAATGACAGCATTTCTAAGATTTCCCATTGATGACGTCAGTAGTATCGGGTCTAGTAGACAATTTCAGCAGGTTGATAGCCAAGATTATATTCGGAATTTGGGAGCCGCTGAGATAAAACACATTAGCCGGCGTCCACCAAATTACGATGCTGGCTGTCAACATCGTTAACACCAAAAATGACCGTGACCTCGACCACGGTGGCGCTGGATACGCACCATTTCCCCAGCTTTGGATGTCTCATTTTCTTCCGTTTTGTGGCTGGCAATCCACCGCGGATGGACATTATATTGTTGCGCTTATGTCTCCAGTATATAAACACTGGATAACTCAAGATCACCACGACCTCGGGAAGATAGTAAAACACGGATCCGAACACCAGCACCCAGTCTTGCATGTCTCGCGTGCGAAATGATATAGAGCACTTGTTGTTAGCGAAGGGTGCACGGTAATAACGGGCATCAAGGATTACACCAGGCACTGCAAATACGATACAAACGAACACAAGTACTAAATTTAATGTCCAGGCGAACTTTTTCGTATGGTATCGTTTATAAAAAAAATGACACAATGGAACAAATTCTATTTAGACACATGAGCATATGACAAGCTGGCAACACGAAGCCGACAGGTAAACGCAACATCAGATGTGTAATGCAGAAAGAGGACAGCAGATAGATCGGAAGTAAATCTTTGATTACCAGCGATACCGAACTATAAAGGAATCCGTACAAAACGTTACTTGTTGTTAAAACCAGGATATAAACGCTAAACGATGTCTATTGACTCTTTTGGCTAATCAATACGCATAAAAGAAGACTGTTCAGCAAAGCAGAAAACGCGCAAGTACCCGCCGTCCACGATTGTGTGGTATCCCAGTTTGCCGCGACAAAATACATCGGCTTTACAAAGAAATAATTTCCGGCAGTTCGATTGAAAAATTTGGACATTTTGGCAGTTTTACGTCAGTCAATGCGCTAGAATCAAAATGTTCTGAGAATCGGCGGAACAACCACAACCAGCTTACAGATACATCTGGTGTCGCCGCGTAATTATAAGGCCATCAGATGCAGCCCGTGACCTTTCTGAAATTACAGATTTTGTCCGACATTCCTGTTTTTCGACCGAAGCGAAGCGAAGGTCCTCTATGTTCAAGAAAACGGGGCTTTTGTCGGTCACGTCGGTCACATCGGTCATGTCGGTCACGCCTTCACATTTTAAATTAAATTTATAAGACGGAAATAATGTTGAAAACTGTATTTAATGAACACAAAAAATAATAAACGAAAACAGGAAATTTAAAAACAAGATAAACTCCCTCCCTAATGTGTATTTAATTTTGTTTCCCGCTTCGCTTCGGTCTTTTAGTGATTGCTAACAGCGGTGCACTTTCCTAGTCTTAACAATCTTCGTCCCTGCCTCTCGTATGGGTTGCCGGGACTACTTAATACTTAATCGGGGACTACTTAATAATCCGTTGAAGAAACGAAGCCCCAAGTCCTGCACGTACCGAGTACCGAGGACGCGGTACGTACTTATTAGTCATTTGCATACTCAGAATCTGCGCAGTAAAACCCTGCACGTACGCAGGCTGCGGATAAGGTTAATTATTTTGTGGGGGAGTGCTACATTTGTTCCTCTCTCCACGTGCTGTACCTTACTTTTTACGCCACCAACCTTATAATTTTTTTCATAAAAATTTACCCATGGGTCAGCGTACAAGAAGAAAAAAGATCAGTCTGAGCGCGCTGCGGACTTCGTACCTGGAAATGCGAAATCGGCGTACATTTACGAGTTTCTGTGTTAATGTTATTTTTTAGTTGTTGTGTCTATGTGAACTGCTTGTGAGATTTCGAAATTCTTACGGCATTTAAAAGGGCGCTTGAAAAATGCTCAGACAAATTAGCAATTTTTATCAAAGGAAAGTGCGCGGTGCATGGTACTTCGTGCCCATCCTTGTGAACTTTCGCTTTCGGGGCACCCCCAGTTTCTCAAACAAAACTATGTATGTCTTTTTGTATAGTTTTATGACAATATTCGGATAACAACCTGACGTTTAGTGCACCACACATCGGCTAAAATTTTCATTCAATACATTCGAAAATCTAAAGAACCGGAAGTTGCGCGTACGAACGGGTCCGGCACAGACGTGTACAAATCATTTGAGCGCAGAATGCTATACAAAGCACTGCGAAAATGTTTGAGGGTGGACAAAAGCAGAAGCTGCCATAAACAGACGCGAATTCAGTGCCCCCATTAAAAAGATCGACATCTAATTAGCGGTATACTGTACTGCCCCGTTGCCAGCTATGATTTCTCCAAGTGCAGTAATAGAGTTTGAACAATCATGGTGTTGGAAGATATTGTTATAAAATAACGGCTGTGGACAGCGGAATGACTCAGAAGAAACATTAAGCAGAACTGCATTTGCGCGGAAACGTCCGAAAGGAGCGGCTTGGCCGCGCCCGATCGCAAGTACCGCAACAAATAACAAAATTAATTACAAATCCTAAACACATCATGCTGTTGAAAAGCCGCTCATTCATGTAGCGTCCACACGGTAGCTGCCATAACAAACTTCAACTGAAACCGCTTCCGACTGCGACGACATGAATCCTATGGACCGGCTGCCGACTGGAGAGCAAGTCCACCTACCGGCTATCGTTTAGTATGCGCCTTGAGGACCCAATTAAAATTTGGAGCTTCCCGTCCTAAGTCAACGACACCACGCCGGTTAATGCCCCTATGCACCGGCATGAGGCCGTATTGCCAAATAACCAAACAAACCTTGTTAATGGGTACTTTTATTGCCATATGCACCGTTTGTACAACACGCCTGTCTGATGTGCCCCAGGGAGCATTTGCCGTTCTTCTGTTATGTGAGCTTCGCGACAATGAGCATGCAGTTCTTTACTTCACATTAATTATATCCTTCACTCGCTTTTTGACAGTCTTTTATGCGTTTGACTGTGGCATTTTTTACGATCGCGCTTATTTTTGAGGCATTTTATCGTGTTTCCAGCGTATAACTGCCGCATCAAGATCAACTTTAAAACTATTAAGATGCACCAAAAGGTAACCCTGAAGTTCACAAAATAGAAACCAGTCTTTGCTTACAGTTAATTCAAATTTACCCTCTCCATTGCAGCCAGAGTTCACAATCACTTCACAGCTTGCATGCTGCGAGACTCATGAATAAATTTGTATGGAGCAGGCCTCGATATCGATAGGTCTGTGATGACCCGTTAAGCAAATGTGTTATGCAAAAACACATCGACGTGAAAATTTCAACCCCGTGCGGAAATACTGTCACTTGTCACAACCATTAATTTTTTACACGTACAGATATCTACGCCAAACAACAATTTTGCAAACAACGAATTAGGCAGCGCCAGCCGGTAAAGCCGATCACAGTTTATGGTCATTGTTGGGCTTGGGTACATCACCGACATGCTGGAGATGCTGGTTGAGATGAGTACCGCTGCCCACTGCGGTCTGCTTCATCCGCTTGGTCAGCATGTTGATACGGGCACTGACATCACCTTTGATATAACGCCCCATGTATTCTTGTGTATAGTCCGGGACATCAGCCAGAATGGGGTGGGTGTCCGGGATGCGGTAGTAACTCGGTGGAATGGTCATGTTAGCCGGAAGTGTGCTAAATTAATTAGGAAGTTGTTAAAAATACTCTACCGCTGTATTTGACAGTGTCTCTTGAAAATGCTGCTTTTTTAAAGGTTGAAATTCTTTTATGCAGTGCAAAACTTTCTTGGCTGCTTTGATTGATATTGCCGAATAAACGCATTTAATTAAAGAAATCCCTTAACAACGCTTACGTGCCGATCTAAGACTAAACGAACCACAATGCGGGTTGTTTAACTGCGTTATTTTGTATCGGAGTAGAGCAGGTATCGTAAGTCGGGTAGCCCATTCACATAATCACACTGACTGTGAATTTGTACCGCAAGTGTTCTGCCCGTGCACGCCGCGCGCTTGAACGCGTAGCTGCCGGCGAAATGCAATTACTCGATGTTTGATCTCTGAATATAACAGCATCAACTGTCAACGTATCGTTAATACCTGGTGTGAAAACTACCGGTATAATAACTCTGAATTACAGGTGTATGAATGCGTAATCAGTAAGGTTGATAAAACTTACACTGACGGCGAATAATGTCGGTAATTACTAGCAGGCAGTTGTCGGCCGTAATTATAATTTAATAAGTTCGTTTTGCACATGATGCTTACTCGTTAAGGTCTGCGAGAGTCCGGGCTAAGAGTGTTGCTGATTGAGGCAGCCGTGGCCCGGACAGTGTCCGGGGCGGGATGGGCATAATAGGTATCATGGATGGTCCGGCAAGGAATCCCAACCGGCAGCACTGGATCCAGTCGATGTAATACTCGCCCACCGTCGGGTGTATTTTTACAGCCGTGCCGGTCATTACATATCCGGTGTCACACAGCACGACAAAGTATAACCCATCGTAGTATTCGTAGAACTGGTCGTGTGTCGATTTGTACAAGCAGGAAGTATAATCAATGTAGTAGCCGGTCGGGGTTTTGCAGCATTTTAGCGTGGAGGTACGGTCGTCTTTCACGCGGTCAACACGGAACTGGTATTCGTTATCCCACCAACCTAATACATGATAAGATTATCTTCACCGACTCCATAGTTTATGCATGGGTGGGTCTACCGGTAACGAAGCTGTTGAGTGTGGCCACGTTATCCCGCGGATCGTAACAAAAGAATTCCATGGTGATGTTGCGCGTGTGGCAGCTGTAACAACAACTGTACATTAAACCGTGCTCTAATGATTCTGTAAGCGAATAATTTTTATTCTGTGTAGTCTCGCGCGAAACTATGAGCACGCAAAAGGTATTGTACGTAACAATTACAATAATTGATACATTTAAAGTTAACGGAGGGATTTTAAGCTCTGTGTAGAAATACTTGTGCGTAATGAGCAGCTGTACTGCACCTGGGATAATAAGGGTACAGGCCATTGGATGGTGGCTTGTAGGGGAACATAAATTTGCACCAAATAAACCATAACCTCTGCAAAACAAAATTGTGGTTGCTGATTAACTAACCAAAACAGCTTTATACGATAGCCCAGATAGTGTTGTAGTAAGCAGCTGCATACGTGGCAGGGAGTGCGACAAAAACATACGAGTACAGTTATTAAAACAGGAAAAACTATATAGATATTTATAATACAGCATAAAAAGCGAATTCAGCAAGAACGATCGGAACATCGTACTCTTCGTATACCATTTACAAAATTACCTGGAAGTCATCCGTAAGGTCACTAAAAAACAAAACATATATTAGCTTTTTAAAGTAACACCAAAGACTGAGACCTTCAGATAGACATGCATCGCTTGCTGGTTAAGATACCGGATCGGAGACGTACTTACTGAATACCCCACATTGCTTCCCCTGCGCAAAAATTTATCATATTAATTGATTTAGCACACTTATTTATTCTTCTTTACGTACGCTAATGTGGAACAATTATGTGACGAATAATTACGATATTAAATTGTGGTGAAAGTGAATGAAATACGCGTCTACCCAGCAGCGTACCGTCCATGCACTCGATGTGCCAACGACTCCGCCAATCATTTGGCCCACCGTGACTTTGCAGTACCGCGATTACTGTATCACCCTGCAACAATATATCAGTCGTCATACACACAAAAGAAGATTTTTTTAAATTTTAAGTGCATTTAAAGTTTTAACAATTTTTTAAATTTTGATGAATTATGAATTTCACAATATCATACATCGATGCATAAAAAACGAACCACAAAACAATGATACGACTTCTTTGCAGCCATAAATTTTATAAAAAATGTTCGAAACGGTGCAAAAAAATTCAGTTATAACCTCAAATGCAATGTTTACAATTAAATTGAAAACATGTGTAACTGGGTTAGAACAACCAGCAAAAGTCGGTACGTAGCAGATACTGATGTAAACTTTATCGCTCACCGTCCCAAAATTTTGGTAGGCCCCATAATAACGAACCGTGGAGTCTGTCAAGCCAGCCAATAATAACAATAATTTTGCGCAACAATAAAAAAACCATCCTGGTACAGCGCTATCAGCGGCCCTTTTGGCCGACGACGGGAAGTGCCACAGCCGCATTTTCAGCCAAAAAAAAGCAGATAATAATATTATGTTGAACGGAATCTAATTAGCGGTCACGTATATTTAATTTGTCCGTCTTCCGTGATACTAATGATATCATTCAACCATAACTTTTTGAAATCCCTGGTCCAAATCCCTTTGACAAAAAGGCCAGCGCTACCTGACGCTGTTCGATGATTCTGATAAAGCCGGCTTTTTGGATCAGTCCATCGACAACAACAGTGTTAGCGAAACGTTGATCACTTTGCTAATAAGACAAATTAAAAGTAAATCAATTTTATGTATACACAGGAATGTGACAGGATACTATACAAATTAATTAGAAATATCAATTGATCATCCACGCAGAATCATAATCTCGCCGCAACAAAGAATTAATCTGTGATCTGGACGAAACGGACAAAAGAAAAATCCAACGATACTAAAATCTTCGCCACCGTCTGACGCGTCATATGCCCCGCGGACAATCGAAGAGGTGGCAGTTTGTTAAGCTGCTATATTTTGCTGGTATATGAAGAGGTGCATGACTTTTTTGCTGCATCTTTCCACCTGGGTTCAGTATTCTAAAACGTCGCCGGATCATTTGAGAGTATTTACGACAGCTCTTACAGAACAACGCTACCATAATTACAAGAGCCGCAAGCGTAATTACAATACATCATAATACTTCTACAGGAAACAGTCAAAAATTTTTAACAGCTCCCTCGAGTGCTTGGTCAACTTGAACATTAACCGTGTGCATGTATTGTACACTTAGTTTTAACGAATGCCGACTGTGTGCCACTTTCTATATAAAGTAATATATTATTACAAGTTAATTGATACTAAAATTGCTACTATTCGGAATCAGATAACAAACTCTTGCGAGTCAATGTTGCGATCGTGGTAATTATGATCATTAATAAAAGCTCTGCGTAATGCATACGAAGACAGGTAAATACCGTATAAGCGATTTTAACGTGTTTAATTGCTTAAAATTTATTGTTTAAAACACGCACACGGCATGTTTGCGCGCCTGATGCTGCATTGTATGGCAGTGCTGCAACTCAATCATTTTTAAAGACATTTTAAAGTCGTTTTATAAGTCTTTTTTTCCTTTTCAATCGTTTTTTTTAATTATAGTGTGTGATGCAAAAGTATCTATACGTCACAAAAGTTCGTGAGCCACGGCCTCAGGCGTGCCCAAGAATTTAACATCGGAAACAGTCAGTAACCACAATAGTATGGAAATCTAAGGCACCCTGGCACCCATTTTACTGGATTCCTTTACCCGCTCGTATAAATTAAACGAACTAAATGGCCACGCGGCCCGGATCGGAACGCAAAGAAAACCGGCAAAGCAAATTAGTCATCTGAGCGGGTAGTGCTTTGTTTTTTGCATAAGTTTTTTTTCCGTACGAGTACTTAAATAACCAGCACCAGAGAAAGCACAGACAGTTTTTATATACAGTACTTTCCACCAAATTACTATCTGATGGTTACTGGGACGACCGGCTAGCTTCGATCTTTGCATCAAAACTGTAAAATATGACATTATATCTGTAACATTGGGTACACAGTAGAATATTAGGACTAGGTAATTCATTGATTACGTAATGAAGGGCGTCCACTGTCTCACATTTTAGAAGCGATTCGTACTCTAGCAAATCGGTAAGACTGTTGTATTCCATAATATTAGTCTATTACATCAAGATTCCTTCCCGACTGTTGACGGTTTGACTGTTGGGATCAGAGTCCATTGAGATAAGCGCAACAACTGTGATTTGCCCTATTAAATAGGCCACACACACAACTTTGAAAACGTTATCCGAAATGAAAAGCAAGTCCCGACTTGCTTTTCATTTCGGCACAGCACTCTGACATAGATGCCAGCTCGCTCCACATAGATAACTTCACGTCGCGTTCATAGTTATCGTCATGGCAGTTCATCTGCTACCACGGCAATGGTTGTTTTGCGTTATCTCAGTGGACTTTAATCCCAACAGTTTACCCGGCAACAGTCGGGAAGGCATCGTCATGTAATGGACTAATGTCTGTAAACTCTGCACATGTGTGTTCTGTAAGACCGAGTATTGTGGGCCGAGCAGGCGTAAGTAGTTTAAAAGATTCCATACCGCATATTTTCTGATTTGCAACGGCGTTAAATCGTTTGCAAGTGTCTCAGTAAAGGACAAAGAAACTAAAACTGCGACACTGCTATGGCGCACCCGCTGCCGAGCTGGCACTTGGTATGTACGTACCGACCCACTTTCAATAAGTACCGATGTGATCTCATAAATAGAACCAGACGGAATCATTTTGAGTTAACCGATTGCACGAAAGAGATATGAGTGAATCACTTCGTCGAAACCGTTGAATTACTTAAACGGCATTAATATTTAAAAACTTACACTCAGGATGTCAGATATTGTGGATATTATTAACAATCCGGAATACGGAGAGTATGAGGTCAGTTGACTATCTTTCAGTAATACGAAATATTTGGTGGAGTGCAAGGTCGAACAGTATTTTTATGTGTGGTTGCAGTAGTCCATCGACAGTACACGAAACTCCTCGCTCCATCATGAATACGCTGAAGTAAACTACATGGGAAAATTTGTTTCCTCTTTAAGCCAAAAATGTTTCAAGTATTGCTCACAGTCGCGATTGTTAACGTTTTCTGGACTTGTTATTTTTTTGATACTGTTAACAGCACTGGTAAGGTACCGAAAAGTCTTAGTCCCAAGTTTGGTAACTTAACAAGAAAGATTGCACACCAAGTGATAAAGGTCATGCGGATTTTTTAGACGGCCCTGACGATCCTAGCGTTTGAAATACATCAATCGGCAAAATTATCGACAATGGAATCATGGTTGTTTGGTAAGTATCCTTTGCCATATTCAAAAGATCAAAGTAATTACAAGTATTACTGAAAATCACGCGACACTGAAAATCTGCAGATATCCAACACTCCAGTTTAGCACCCGTACGTTTATTAGTGCAAGGACATGTCTGCGATGCCGACGCCCAGCAAACTTTGCCAGACGTCATTGGATCTGCAACGGTCGTCAGCATTCCCGATCCACCATACCGTTTACCGTTCGTCACCGACAAGAACGGAAAACTCCTGTTCCATGCAGCAGCGGGTTCCCTGTGCTCTCTAACTCTTCAACATCCCAGATACCACCCTCTGACGATAAACGATGTTCAGCTTACGGGATTACACAATGATACAATGGATCTGCCAGACATTCCTTTGATCCATCGACGGTTTAGCTTGAACGGTTTTGGCTGTGCCTGCGTTCGCGTCATAAGCAATTCAAACCTGCCGGTGGAAAACGCCTCCGTGACCTTACGTTACGGCCTGGCCAGTTATAGCAGTGAACCAATTAACAACATTGTCACCGCAAACGGACTTTGGACGGTTATGCTACCAACAGGTCATTACACTGCATGCGCAACTAAATCGGGATTTACGACGAACTGTGTGTCGGTGGTTGTGCTGCCAAGTCGGAACATCACTTTCACTATAGTACTTCGTTACGTATTCGTCCCACATGTCGTACGGTTTGTACTGGAATGGGAAAGAATGGAAAGTGACCTTTTGGGAAAGATCGTCGGTCCCGAAGTGTACGGCAGTGATAGTCCCGGACTACTCGAAACACTGGCCTCGTGCGTAACCTGCCATGCTAATGATACATGTCGACGAATAACGATGACACTGCTGCATCAGCTGCCGGGAACGTATCGGTACTACGTGCGTTCTGCCAAGCCCGTCGCGTATCCGCTGATGTATCTAGCAACATCTGGAGCGGAAGTCAAAGTCTACATTGATGACATCAGACGGGGTACTTATTATGTACCGCACCGAAACGGCACCCGATGGAATGCCGTCGAAGTCAGTGGGGACGATCTGGTTTTTATAAATATAATGAGTGATGAGTAAGAAAAGCAAAAGAATTCTATAGTTCTGTGCATGATTAGATCTCCTGCGTAAAGTAGAGTACGTTTCATCGAGCTTAAAAGTGAGCATACAATAGTAGCGAAAGCACTACAGGCTTAGCGGTCGGCCACTTCTCAAATTTGTTCCTGTTTGACTTTTTTGCCAACATTTATCCGTCAGCAACTAACGTGAAGCAGTCTGCAGGCTGAGCAGGACAAATTTTGAAGGATCCTTTCGCTAATATAATATTGCCTGATCTCTTCGTGCTGTACAATACTCGTACGTAAATTTTGTACTTATTCGTGGTCAGTATCAAGAGCATGTGTTAAGCATGATATGTAATTATCATATTTTATATACATATACCGTATACGTATACTTATATAGTTCTGGATACTTACGTAATAATTCATCCAGCTTTGCTTTTTTGAATGAAGAAGGATAACAGGAAATTAACTGTAAGAGTTCAGAAGTTCATCAATACTGCGATAATTGTTTTTCAGATTGATTTGTCGTTGACTTTTTTCTCGTGTATCAGCACATGCCGTGAATAGGATCAAATAAATTAAAGGAATGGATGTGCGATGCCGTGAATGACGTTAATGATTTCAAAGTGCGAGTATTTTTTTGTTAAAAAGCACAGTTCTTAGTCGTTTAACCTAAATCGATTCTCACATACGCAAACTGATTGCTTCCGTTCATGCCAGAGCTAACCGTCAAGACCTTTCAAGTCGCCGTGACAAAGGGCCAGATGGGACGATGCTGATACCGGCCCACGAAGGACAATGGTCTTGGAGCAAATTGGCGAAAGACTGTAAACGCCGGAGATACGCTTTTCAGGAGAAATCGGGATCCCTATTTTATCTGCTACTAGAGTAGCAATCGAGAGACTCGAGATACTCGGGACATTAGGGGCGGCTTTCGCGGAGATGACCGTGCAGGCAGGAAAATCCGCAGCGCTACCGGCGAGCCTCGATCGGCAGCAATCTTGATGTAGTGTTTCTTAGTCGTACAGCTGTACGAGGAAATGCAGCCGCTGTTTTGGAAACACTGAAATATTTTGTGCTAATTGATAACAGTAACGCACAAACAGTTACAATACGTGTAAACATGTATCGTAATGTAAGTACAGCATATGTAGACCGTAGGCAACTACCGTAGCTGCAACGAGGAATTGTGAAACTGACAAAGCTCGTGTTACAGATGAGGTAAACTGTAAAAGCAGATACATAAAGTATTTAAGCAGATGAGCTAAACTGCGCCAGCTCTGTGTAACCGTTACGCAATCTCAATTTTGGGTATTGTTCTGCTGCAACTGCAAGTTTGCGACCAAAAATGTATTTGTTCAAGGAGTATAAGCAGCGTTCCTCCGTTTTCGCATGGAATTCTGTGGACGTGCTAACCGATTCCGGGATTCTGCAACATGGCACGGTAATCAACGTCGTTGACAACGGTCTCATCATTGACTTTCATTGTTCTCAGCAGCGGTCGCAGCTGGTGGAATTCGGAAAAATCTACGAATGTTCGGACGACAGTTCCGTGTTAGACTACGGCAGGCGGCCATTCGAATACACCGATACAAGCGCCCCTGCAAACTTTGCTGTGCAAGTGCTGCTACGTACGGACCAAGCAGGTCCGTGGATGTGGTATCCTGCCACCTTAATAGCCAAGACAATCGACTTCTTTTATGGTGGACCGTTTGGTTTTGTGGAAGTCCAGCTGGGTAAGGATTATACCATCCAGGAGCTGCTTCCTTTGGAGCAGATACGCTATCCACCATTATCAAGACGAGTGGTGCAAAAAGACACTTTTGTGACAAGATCCTGTCCATTGCCGCGTAGTTGGTCGGCTTTGAATTCAAGGGCATCTAATTGGTTCGTGGAACGCATTCAGTCCAGGCATAAAATTCTACCACTGATGACGCACAGTGAAGTCGTTGTGTATCTGCAGTGTGGAAACCATGATCCCTTGCGACGTGAACAGTTGGTAAATAATAACAATATGTTTTGAAACAACGCGTTTACTCTTACGTATCTTTAACAGATATGCGACATTATTAAGAAAAAGATCGATAATACATGCGGCCTTCCAACAGTGTGGAGATCTCGTTAACCAAAGCTTTTTAAAAAAATTAGACGCACGCCAGTCAGATCGGCCGTGGGTCAGAACTGCGTCACATGACTGTTGTTTTTAAATATTTCCGATCCGAATCGTGCCGGCACGATGCCGCAAGCGATCCCGATGCCGATGTGTTCGTACTGTACAAATACTCATTTACAACAACACCAAGTACAAAATTAATCTCGAGTTAGTGTTCCGACTTTCACTGTCAGGACGTTTGTGCGACAATACAGTAATAAACCGATTATTCTGTGCGCTTACGAACCTTAAGAGTTGGAACCTTCAACATGTGAAGGCTCTAACCATAGAAATACGTCCGCGGTACGTTCCTCATGGCCCAGTACAGGCACTGTAAGTTTATCGGGCTGCTGGATTTGCTACGATTACTCTATAAGCACTCGCCAAAGCCATATTTACAAATGTTTGGCTTTGTACCGGCTTCCTACAATTTGCTTTTATTCGCAAAGGAAAAACTCTTTTGAGAAATGCTCTCAGAATGCGCTGTGAGGCTCTCGCTTTCCATCCAGCGTTTTAAACTAGGAAAGTGCACCCGCCTTTAGCGGGCACTGCATGACCGATGCGTAGCAGGAATACAAGTACAGCATATGATAGATAGTTTACATTTAGCTCGTTAAACTGAGCTTTAAATGCGTCCCGGTAACTTAAAAGCGTGAATTTACAACTGCCGCATGTCTCTATCCAATGAGCAGCTTAATAAGTAACTGTTTATGATAGGTGGACGTCTACGATTTCATCGCTAAACGTCCTGGTGTCTATATCGACAAAAGCGATGCAGAACGATGTTTATTCTCGAGCTCCAGACGGGCAGTTCGAAAGCGGGAACGTGATCAGGTGGCTTTCAACTATCTGCCGGTAGAATTACTGTGTGACGTCTTCCTGTACGTCGATACCGTGACTCGTCAGTGCTGTCGTCGTACATACAGTTTGTGGAACCAAGTCGTGCAAACCAGCAAGAACATGGTTGTTTCTTTCCAGCAGCATAACTTTCTTCGGGTTGAGAAAGAGTGGTTGCCGCTTTATGCGGTGACAAACTGTCTTTTGAAGTGTATCACTCCAATGACCAAGTGCATCGCTATAAAGAAAATGACAGAAGGTGATTACGAATTACTGAATATCATGGGTACGATCAAGCAGCCTTATGTTAAGCAACTGGTGTTCTGCCAATCGGAATTCGGAATGGGTCAAATGGGAACTCCGCAGCTGAAGTATCTGGCAGACCAATTAGCTGGTCTCCGAGAATATTGCAAAGCTGTGGTATTGAAAGACTGTATGTTCTTATCTAACGACTGCACGCCAGTCATAAACCATGTGATTATTGATCCGGCTTCTAAGAACCTCGAAGAAACTCTCTGGAACATCTATGAAAATCACCAGCCCTTTGATGGGGAAGTGGATTCGCTGGGAGTGTGTAAATGGTTTCCATAAGGATGTCCAGATGCCAGAAAGCGCATATGTTACGTAAGAAAATTTGACAAATATCTGCTTTTACGGTAGATCTGTTGTACTGAAGATACACTGTCTCCAGGTTATAGACTGCTTTCGAAGCAGTGATCCGCGAAAGCTAACGTTAACACGCTTGGAGCTGACGTTAACACGCTTGGAGTAATAAAAATCTGTCCCAAGTCGGTTTCACCGAAATGAACAAAATAACTTTGTAAGTACTTCCTGGTTCCGAAGGTGATGCCCGTAGAATGTGATACGTAAACAAAAGTAGGAAAAGCAAGCGTTACTTTGACCATTTTGTAGTTTCTGTTGTATGTGCTTGTATTCTATTTTATCATGCATTCGTCCGCAACATATCGGTGAGCTTTGATTGATATTATTAAGGAAGCTTTATTTTCTAATTAGCCGGATTGTCACAGAACAGTTACTAGGAACATCATGCTCATGGAACCGTATTTCTCCTAACCAGGGTCTCATTTCCCCCACCTAAAAAGTTTATCTGGTGTAAAATACGAGTAGTTTTCTCGTACGTACCGGGTAGTTTTTCAAAACCTTGGGATTCAGTAAATTTTATGTAACGAAGCGGAATCGCGAATTCAGCGGCCATAAGGTAGTACGGTATGTACTGTAATTCAAGCAGCACTGTACTTACAGAAAGTAAGTTCTTACATGCAGCTGGTTCTAACATAACTGTGCTAACTGGCTGTGGACACTCGAAAACCGCATTATCCATAATTAGTTGACGACTCAGGACAAGTTGTCAACTTGCAGGACCTCATGGTCACCCACCATTGCCGACCGCATTTTTTTTGCGCTACTGGTTCTGCATCGCCGCTAGTTTTACTTAAGCGTGAAAATCTGAAAACCGTAGCGATTGAAAAGCTAGTGAAAGTAGGTACTTTAATGTTTACGGTAATTTTGTTTTAGATTACGCTAATTACGAAGTTCTTATATGATTGTATGCTTCGTTGACGAACAGCCTCGTAATTTGTTTTCTAAACACCGACAAATTCGTTTTACTGGAGCGGCTTTACGTTTTTATTTTGCTGTGAAATGTGAATGTAAAGATACACTCTGCAGAGTGACTCTACGTGTACAGTACTTACGCTCGACTTTGGATCCGATGTTACTCATCGTCCCACCAAAGTATTGTACAGACACATGGAGAATTTGTAGCTACTATGAAGGCGACATGGCGTAGTGGTAGCGCGTTGGTCCCAGCAGGTTTGCCGCAGAAAGGCAAACGTACAGCAGATGTGTAGATCCAAAAGTCGTTGGGTTCGATTCCCAGCTGTCGCCGATTTTTTACCCAAGTAATGTATATGCGTAGCTTAAGTTATTATAAATTATAGAAAGGTGGTGCGGCACTGAGGCGGGCACTACACCAGAATGCCAGTTTTAATGCTTAAACGCTTAATGCGTTGTTCTGGTTTTATCTAGTTTTCTTTGATACCAAGAGGAACGCTGTGAAAAAATAAATTCATCGGGTTTGTGTGGATAACCGCCCGCCCGTAATAAAGTGCAGGCACTTCACTGCGTTCGGGTTTGTTACTCATCGTGTAGTAGCAAGAAAGACCATTGCTTCTTCACTTGTTATGGTACGCGTATATCGAGCATTGGTCGTATTAATTTTATGAAAGCGACATAGCTCAATGGTAGAGCGTTGGTCCCATTAGGTTTACCGATAAGGCATACGTACAGCAGCCGTTTGATAAACCAAAGGTTGCGGGTTCGATTCCCTGCTGTCGCTAATTTTTTTACGTGTATGTCTTGCCATCTGGCATACATTCTTTGAGTAACGAGGAACACCGACTGCAGCGACGTCTCTGCGGATGTTTACTAGTAGCAGATGGCGGGTCACTACAACCGAATCAAAACTCAGAAATAAGGGATAAAAGCAATACGTATGGTACTTCACATCGTTATTTCAACATTAGCAGTAATTTGGTTATATAGGGGGCAAAACTAAACGTGTTCCACGGTTCCCCTGTACTGCTGCCGTCAGCCGGCTGGAGTTTTACGTTGTGGCTAAACATGGCGCTTATGTACCGCGCCAGATTTAACCATATGTATTGCCGTAACGTCACACTCCAGGCGGGTGACGGTGGCAATCAGGGGAACCGTGGAACACGCTTAGTTTTGCCCCCTATAGGAGTGTAACACGTACCTTTGTAGCTATGTTGTAGCTGAAACACATGTGTTAGACCTGGTATACACTGAACTGGACTGCGGAATACTTCTATGCATACTTCGTACTTCTACTGGACTGTCACATGATATGCCTGGTTGTAACAATTAAACTGCCAGTGGCGAAAGGTCACAGTGTCGAAACCGGCCACGGAATATGTAGAGAATATGTGTATCAGTACTTTCACTGCTTTAAAACTGTCTGTTCGTCGAACCACGCATAACTGAAGAAAATGAACGCAGTAATTTTCGTGTACATGCAGCTGCATCGTGCCCAATGTACTCTGTACATACACTTGGTAGAAGTAGCCATTTATACAGCAACGAAATAAAAGACTGAACAAGTAATTTAGTGTGTGCGAAATCGTTGATATGGTTGAAAGTCAGTGTCCGCAGACAGAGATAACGTCGAAGCAGTTAATTTCAGTTACAACGATTATAATAGAACCAGCTATTTGTCTGAAAGAACCCGAAATGAGGGCAGTGTTCAAATTATAAAAGTATAAAACTGGCATACTAGAACCAGCTAGTAAACATATGGCATGCTAGAAATACTGGTTGCGCAAAAGCAGTTCACAAACGAAAGGTTAGGGGTGTTCCCTAAATCGTTACCAGGAAACCATGACAAAAGCATTTCACCGGTGTTCCGACGCAGATCCCGTTGGTGAAACGCCCGTTTCCTTGACAGTACTCTGTACAAGTAGCACCGTCACTGTCATCTTCACACAAACTGACGCAGTTGCTGCCGGAGCATCCGTGATCCGACGCCGGTTCTACTGCACGCGATGACCGGCTTCGACGAAAAATAAGTGGTAGTTGCGGTAGCTTTATCCCGTAATCTGCCCCGTATGGTGCTGTCTGTGTATCGCTCGCGCTTGTCACTGGCAGTGTGTGACATTTGTCGTACAAGGTCATACTCGCTGCTAATAGAGCTGATAACCAGAATCCCTTCATGCTGAGATGCAGATGCAACGAAGGAGGTATTATAAATATAATAATTCCTGTTTTATGTCTTTAGTGTTTACAAAGTTAATTGCGCTCCTCATTGCTGATTTTCTCGTCATTTTATAGTGGAGTTATATTTTGGCCCCAAGTATTAATCTACACAAAGAGAATAGGCTTGCGACGTGAGTTCTTTTGAGGTCTCTTTAAATTTCATGGAAGTTCAATGTCAAACATTGACATATCCGCTCAAGAACCAAGTATCATAGACGTGCGTGCGTAAAGAGTCCAACATTTGACCGTCATTTAATTGTTGCGCCGGTAAGGTTTGCGTAATTCTCACCGCAAATTACTGTTTTTCAGCACACGGATTTTCGTGGGTGTAAAATTGTTCTGATGATGGGTCGCCTGACTGTCATAAAGAGGTAGTCAAAATGATTACATCTGACATGAAGTTTTGCAAACCCAGTGCCGAAAGCCTTTGCACAGATAGATGAGGACGAATTATTTGCAAATGGAATCACATACATACGGCTAGGATTTGGAACCGGTTTCATTAGAGAACTGCGAACAGTTTTTCCATACGTACCATTCATAAAAGTACAGTAGACGTGCTAAGTGAACGTCAAACGCCCATACGATAGTATACCCAAAAGACCGGAAATAACTGTCAAAAACTCAATTATGGCGCAAAGCGGAGCACGTCATTCAAGACGCTTTTCTAATGGATATTCTCAACTCAATTTTTCAAGATTTAATTATTAATTCTCACTTGAAAAATTTGTTATTTTCCTTAATTCAAAGCGTGAAATGCGCATCACTATATGGCACCACTACTGTAGCTATTGAATACTTAATATTTAATCGTAAGAAGATGTACAGTTTATGTTTATTAAGTACCATCGTCGTAGTGTGCTAAACATCAACGAATGTGTGATGCGGGATCAATTCACTGAATCTTATACTTTTTGTTGTTATGCACCTTGTATGTATTACTTATAATTTGTCGCTTCCGCTGACGCTGGAACCGTCATGTAAGTACCAAAATGTCTGACTTTATTTACAAAATTCTGCTTATCTCATAATTTACCTGTCTGTGGACAGCCCTCCCTTTAACATATCTTTGCTATATATATGCATCACGACAAAAACTCTTCACGGCAACCAAAGCTAACAATAAGAACTTAGCGATTAATTAACATTTACTGCAGGATGAATAATAACACTCGTCTCCTCATTAAGATACGCATCCGAATTCGGATCCGCTTCCGGAAACACAATAATATGCGCTTCCCCCGACATCACAATCCATCCACAGACAAACGGCATCTTGGCGAACGTGCACTCATAGCCCTCGGTAAAACTGGCAAAGAAGCGTCGATCATTCACCGGCGCCTCCACCACCAACTCGCACTCCTTCTTCACCACCGCCACGCCACTCCAGCTCATCCGCGCAATATCCAGATGCGCCTTCAGGACCCCTTCCAGGAATTTCCCGGCATTCCGAATCCCCCGGACAACGGTCGGCTCCCAGCGGTCCTGCTGCGCATAGGTATGAATTTCCCGCTGTAGACTGAACATCTCCCGTTCCCGGTTGGGCGTAGCCCGCAGATCCTGTTCGCTCTTCCAGGCCACTAGGGCGTTCCAGTCACCGACCGACGGGACGAAGAGCATTCCGGATTTGACGCCGCTCATGGCGTCAAGGGGGTTCTTGATGGCAACAGCGCGGTAGAAATCGTAGTAGCAGGTTTGTACATGCAGCGCCACCATCCAGTGGACCCAGGGATATTTCGTGGTTAAATACTCCTGTAGCTTCTTGGCCGCGCTGTTGGTACCCAGGCCCTGTGATTTGGCCGTTAGCAACTGGGATTTGATATCATGCTGCAGTTGTTGTGATGGGTATGCCGCTTTTAAATGCGCATCGGTGGCTTTTAGCGCTTCGTAAATACTGCGCACTTGGGTTTTCATGTATTCAGTTTGAAAAGCGATTGTGCTGTTGTCGAATTTCCCGCTGAGCTGCATGTACATTAGACGATACATTACGGTCTGGGTGTCTAATGCCATGATACTCTGCATCCATAATCCGTATGCTGTACGATTGTATCCGATTCCCTGTTAAAAATTACCTTTATAAAAACCATGGTTGCGATTCCGTAAAGAAAGAGCAAAGACAGAACATCTGTACAGTTACTTTTCCTTCCGAAATATTGGAAATGTCCTTTATAAAAATCATGGTTTCATTCGTTAAGAATTTTCTGTTGGTTGGTTCAGCAGCGAAAGTGCAACAAAACATCAGTATAATAACCGAAATATTTGATTCCCTTGGAAATGACCTTTTTTGAAAATTACATATAATATCAAACATGTATTTTTTATTGATTGATCAGCAACGAAGAAGCAAAAGAACATCAAACCTGAACGATATCAAAGAGGAAATCTCCCAGGATGTTATGATACTGTCCCGACACTCGATCACGCATCCACGTGAGAATACTGTCCGGTGCGTACTGTTCACAGACGCGGAGGAATTCATCGCGTGTGGCGTTGTTAGAATTACGCATCATGGCATCCACTTTGTTCTTGATATTGCTCATGGCCTGCAGATGTCCCCGGTATTCCTCCTTGATGGGTGAGATCGTATGGTACTGCACCATTCTGGCCTCAACCAAGGATAACCGATCGTTCAACACGGTAAACTCCTGTATCATCCGTTGGAACTTGGGATCGGGACGATCCGCATTGCTTAACAACACAATCATGCGAATAATCTGGGCGAGAGAGCTGATAACACCACTGGCGGTTGTAAATACAGGGTCACCTATTATACAAACATAATATTTCCTTTTTTATCATTTGTTTTATTTCTCAACTTATTATTACATAAGAATGTGCACCGTACGCTATAAAATTCACATTTTTTGTAAACTTTTGAATTATATTGGAGTTCACATGCCAAAAGCAGAGTTTAGCACATACCTGAAAAGGTCATGGCATGGATTCCAGTTGTTAGTAAAGCGGTGCCAAAGCGTTCCAAAGTTTCGGTAAGCTCAGGTATACTGGCACGTAGAGACTCCGTTTTATTGTAATTATCATCAAAATACTTCCGCGATTCGTTTTGTAAAAGAACGTCCAACATCTCGTCGTGATATGGAATAGTTGCCGGTTTGGACTTTAAGACACGAGTTTGGAGGAACCGATTGCGCACCGATCGCGAGGCTTTGCTGCTCTTTTCTTGCAGTACGTACTCGGGTAACGGCAACTCCACAAGACTCTGTTATTACACGTAAATTGGCTCAGAAAGTACTTACATCTTCGATTGCTGCAATGGTTTACAAGTACCTCATCCATAATTTTAACATATTCATGTTCTGCATCAATAATGGCGCTATTCAGTTCTTCTTCTTCGCGGACAATCGTGCGCACGAAATCATCAGCCAGCAGATCTGTTTCCGTATTGAACAAAAACACTGCCTCGTTGTGGATCTCTGACTTTCGCTTGATTTCGGTGTTGTTGGTCAAGTACATTTCTTTCATGGCATTTTTCCATTTGGTGTGCTGCTCCATCAGTTCGGGAATATTGTAGAAATTCTTAGCTATATCCTAAGAATCAAGCAACAGTGATTGCGCATGATATTGTAACTCGAAGTGACACTCGATTCAAAGTACAGATACTCCGGTCATCGAGGATGATCTTCCGTACCTCTTCCATGCGAGCACGATACTGCTGCTTTGCCAGTTCAACTGAAGCCCGCGCTATCCCTCGCAAACGCTCCTGCCAGGTGGGCCATATTAAGCTTGTTAAATAAATCTTAAATTCTTGAGAGCCGGTACCCAGCTTGTAAAATTGCGGTAAAATTGTAAAAAAAAACAAATTATATGATGCTGCTATGTACAGTGCGTACGTACTCTGTAGATGGATGGAGTGGTCTTACCATGAGTATGGTTCGTTTCTCTTGCTGTTGTCGTGAATATTCTGCATGCAATGCCTTCGTGGTTTTATTGTAAATGCCCAGACCTTTCTCCAGAATCGCCTGCTTTCGCGTCAGTATAGTCGTGTTGCGGAGAGCGACTAGCCCCTGTGCATAATGGTACTGGTGGATGTTCATCAAGTCTTCATCGGTCACTTCCTCCAAATCCGTGAGGAAGGCGTTCATATCGTCCCGGTATTTGTTGACGATTGCCGCAATGCTCTCACGCACCATGAGATCCAACTGGAGCTAAACGAAGCCACGAACGTAAACATTAATATTAAACTGAATGACGTTCAGCAGAGGAAACATTACTGCGGATATTAACCGCAGTATTTGGGTGGCTTTTGATAGTAATGGTGCGAACAGATTACGTACAGAATAAACATCGCCGACAGATTGAAGAGTGCCATTTTTAAACATGTTGGAATATAGCTGGAAAGAAGAAACAGTTTCCAGTTCGCTGATTAAGAATAGCTGATGTACTGTAGTAGCAATGTAAAATGCATAGCAGAATATGAAAATACATTTATCCGAAACGTACCTCCACATGTTGAACGAATTGTGTACCCTTGACGGCCTTTCCAAAAACTTTTTTAGGTTGTATATGGGGTGCTTTGAACAAATTGTCCAAGAAAGACTCACATTCTGGTCCAAAGTCATCGGCTAAAACTATCAAACACAATGATGTGCATTTAGTAAGTCTTGCAAAAATTAAATGTATTGTATATGTTCCATCTGTAATTTACTCGCTAGGTACAGTATACTGTATATTATAAATGTACAGCGAGAATACTTATACTCGTACGTAAATCAAAATAGCAGAACTGCGTGACAGTAAAATTTCGTCGATAACGTAGTGAAGCGGCGCTTCCATATATCGTTCAATGGCTGTAACAATTTAACAACAAAAAACTCAAAAATCCGTATGAAGAAACGTTATTTCTTGAAAGCACACATTGCAACATTTTTTTGCGTTTTAAACTGCGGCACTTTATAGTCTCATACTTGTGATTACGGTATTCAACGAACAGCTTACTGGAAGGGAGGATTTTCAAGTTCTTGGTACTGGCTGCAATTTTGGGCATCAAAAAGCAAGATACATTGTTGTAGCCGGCCTCCAGTTCTTGGGATACGCTGGCTGATCGCTCTTGATCCATTTCAAAATACTCCTATACATTAACCAAACAATGCTATGTCAACATCTGATGTTATACTCTTTAACCACCAACCTCTCCCTTCGATTTAAAACAGTCCATTTTAACATATTTCTGCACTAAAACCCTCTAAAATTTCTGTACATATTTTATACAGTTATTGTTTTGTAATGTTATACTAGTCAACGTTTGCGGTACTTCCTGTACCTGTAGATATGCTTTGCCGCCATGCCATCCGTATTCGTGCTCCAGATCCCAATCACGCACAAGGAATACCAACTGCTGTAACATTTTTCCGGCACCCGCTGCAAAATCCCAACTCTGACATGTAATCATTGTCACAAATAAAAATTCATAAAATTTCTGTTTTTAGCGATGGCTTATGCAAAATACATTAATTTCGTCAGCGCTTTGGAAACTACCAATTAAGTACATATATGCGCTTATACCAAAATTTTCTTTGGCCATAGCACTAGTCACTTGTAAGGTCAAACTGCCCACGAGATCCGTTAACTGCCGATCCAGAACGCCCATTGTGTTGATGATCTGGAAAAGAAAACATGCACTTTACAATTAACTGTAAGATCACTGACGAGCCTCAAATAAATGTGCAGTTCGTTAAGCTTTACATTTTGTAATATAGTTACAAGAAAATAATTGACCCGATAGCTTATACTACTCTGTATTTGCATCGAAAATACGATATCGTACTCCGTAAGCAGTTCATTTGAAGAAACAAAGTGACCATAAATTGTTCGAACTGATGTGGCAATCGAACAAAGTTTCCGCTAGGATTCCCATGAATTACAGCACATACCAGGGTGGAGGAAAGCATGCTGGTCAGATAAAACAAAGGTGATTCAGCCGCCTGGTTATTGATGTTATCCATCATGCCCTGGGTGTCAATGAGGAATACGGCAACATCGTCGCCATTCTCATCCGGAAGTATGACGGGCTGCCGAGTAATCCAAAGGCCTTTCGTGAAGCCTTTACTCGTCGATGCCGTGCCAAAAACGTTGCGGCACGATGGGAAATCCTCACGTTCATATAACCAACTGTCCATTGACATGTCCTGGTTGCTGACATTTTTTGGCTGTATAAAAATTATCGCTTGTATATGGTTATTGGAAATGTTTAAATTATCCCAAATTCAGAAATTCGTTTGTAGGTTACTATAACAAATTTATCACGTCACTGAAATCCAAGATTGTTTTGGTATTAAACAGTATTACACCCTATTATTACAGTCTTTTACACAATTCAACAACAGTTATCATACCCTACGGAAGTAATAGTTACTGGTAGTTTATTAGCATATTAATTGTTAATACCGGCATTTTCGCGCTCCTGTGGAACCTACCAAACACAGCAGATAGCGATGCACAATATTTAACAGCGTAGATTTCCCTCCGCGATATTTTCCCACGATTCCAACAATGGCGATCTTCTTGTTGCCAACAATCGGGGATTTCAAAATATTTGTAAATAATTCGACATTCTGCAGTGCCATCGTCCGATTGGGCGTTATGCCAACAATCTAGAGGAAAAAACCGTAATAAATGAAACTGGCAACATACAAGCACAAGAAGCTGAAGGAAAATTGCGTACGGAATACAGCTGTACACCGACAAATGCAGGAAACAGGCACCGAAACATAGTACAGCACTAATATGGTTACTTATCAAAAAAATGCTCCCGTATCAGTAGGCGCCACGCGCCATTATGGAATTGATATTGATGGCTAATTATTGTACCTGAAAAAGCGGCTCCTCGTTGTTTGTCTCATCTTGACACCAGCACGGTCGAGCGCTGCTCGCGACCACATCCGATAAATTTACAAAAGTCCAAACAATAATAATGCATAAAATTAAATAAGGTTTACCTAAACACCGTTGTATCATTTTCAGGTTTTATGATTGTGCTGAATGCACAAACGACAAAATTACAATTGTAAAAATTGTTGTAGAATGATAGCTACCACTGACTGACTAATAACATTATGAAAACAAATCGCGTGAAGCTTCTGTTTGGAGTGTAATAAAATGTACTTCATGCCTTGAACTACAAACGTACTGAAACGCATTCTACAGTTGAAACTTCGTGCAAAACGTTTGTAATCGTTCCAGTTAAGAAATGACGCTGGTAGCCGTACAATACTGGATCACGAGCAGCGCGATAAACATCTCTATAAACTTGTAGTTTGGTGGCTACTCTTGGTTTATGCGAGCCGCGCGGGATCAGCATTCAAGCGCTGATCACGATAAACACTAAACAGACTTGTACAGCAGCTACTGTGTTGAATGTGTACCACTGCCCGTGACCTTTGGCCTTTCTTTACACAATGCGGATTACAGCCTGCGCGTGCACAGTGAGCAATACACACTGTGCATTTGTCACGGTTTGTGTACAACAGAATTAATTACTGTACGATGTATAAACAATCCATTACCCATCTTGCAAAAGTGAACGCAACACATGCTCAGTTTAAAGGCTCTGTCAGAAATATAGAATGTGGTGATTGATGCGGTCACATTATTTATTGTACAATGAAATACAACACACAAAGCAAAGTTGCAAATCTGGGGATACTGACACAAAATAAGTAGAAGTTTAGAGCCAAATACATCAAACGAGAAAAATTTCAAGCACACAGTCTGTCCCCTGTCCAGTGCTCATACTCTGTATCTTGGTAAACAGGAATGTGTGCAAAAGGAATTTACAAGATGCCTCCTTGTACACCTCGACAATGTCAGCACAAAAAATTGTGTGGCAAAAATTTCAGGTTGGGTTTTGTGTGTCATAATCATAAAATATTAATTATAATTGTTGATTATACAGCAAGTTTCACTGGCAGCACGTAAGTACGAATTTTACTGAATTTGGTAACATAAATCAGTAATAAATCTCTAAGTATATCAAGTAGGTTTTCTTATTTTATTTTGCTGCGAGATTTTGTTCAGTTTGCTGGTCAAGCTTTAGTTTTATCAATGATAAAGACAGTAAGATAATTAGCGATGTCTTACTCCCGTAGGAAATGCTTTAGCTGACGATACTTTTACACAAATGTAGACGTAAAGACTTTACAAAATCCCGATTGATATATATTTACAGTACTTTGTTGCTTTAAATTCTGGAATTAAGGTACTTACTAGTTGCTACAACACAATAATTATTATTAACGTAGAAGTGAGTTAATTAATCAAGTGAAGCAAGCATGTTATTGTTTACTACAGCACATCTACATGCAGAATACAGCTGTTTGTAGCACTCATCATTCTGTCACTACAGTGGTTGGGCATAATTAGCGTTGAAGAGCGGTGCTGCTCTGCATTACCACCAGAATTATTAGTCGGTGATTTCTGTTATCTAACTTGCATACCAAATGTCTGTCGCATCCAGCGCCCACAGGCACTAACTATCATCGCTGGGTCTGCATCTCGGCGCGAATGTACAGAAGAAAATAACGCACGCAATGATATAACACCTGTCATCTTCGTAATAACACCTTGACATTGCCAGTTGGATATTTTGAATGAGTTACATCGCTCTCAACACTCTTTAGCCGAAACACCAGAAAAGCGGAAGTGAAGCACATACGAAATGGCAAATGTACTCGCATATATAAACCAACGCGCCGATCACAAGTATATCACCAGTCTCCAATCACATCAATTTCGGAATAATTTTTACTGCACGTACCGGGGCTCAGTAATATAAATTTCCGCCGAAAATGAAAGTCATTGGTGTTATATTAGCTGTCCTGGGCTGCGCCGTATGCCAGCAACAAACCTACGTGTGGGATTTACTGAAGCCGGCTTTAACGGCGGAGGAAGTGCAAACTATATTGGCCAATCGGGATTTCGCCAACCAGTATCCCACTTACAACGCCGTACCGCTGACCAGCTTTGACTGCACCAAAAAGACACAACCGGGATTCTTTGCCGATGTCGAGGCCCAGTGTCAGGTGTTCCATCGATGTGATATCAACGGAAATCGCACCAGTTACCTCTGTGTGAACACAACGGTTTTCAACCAGATCACCTTGGTGTGCGATTATTTCTTTAATGTCGACTGCCCACGGTAAGATCGGAAACAAGATGTAATTATTGATACTAATATTTTATCACTGAATAACTATTGGGTTGCTTAATATAATTACGTATAAAAATTAAAAATGCGATAGTAAACAAAGAATTGTCACTAAACCGAAAACACTTGCAAGTTAAAACTGCAAATGTACGAACTATAGAACTATAACAAGTAAATGTACTGTACTTATGTATAATCAGAATATGCATCAACGACATACTTTTACTACAGGTCACAAGAGTTTGAGAACTTCGCTAATTCCCGTCTATACACCAACCAGGATTTGTTCGACACGCCTCCTGCCGATTATGTCCCACCGCAAAGCAGTCAAAGCGGCCAAATCGTGGCGCAGCCGTCTCGCGCCAAACCCTCCGTCGTCCCCGCCAAGCCAGTCCGTCCTGCGGGACCTCTCCTCAAACCGAACATCCCGGTTTTCCGTCCCGTCCAGCCAGTCTTAATCACACTGGCCCCGACCACCCAGATGATTCGCGATCAGCCTAGTAATGGAGGAGAAGACCAAGGCACCACCACGGAAATGATCCCAACCAGTGAGCAGTCGGCAGGATCAATGGAGACATCCAGCGGGGCCGCACCAGCGCAACCCGGTATGGAAGGTCAACAAGGACAGTCACCAGCCGGCACGGAGGGCCAGCAACCGCAACCTGGAACTGAAGGTCAACAAGCACAACCTGGAGCGGAAGGACAACAGCCTCAACCCGGATCGGAAGGTCAACAAGGACAACCTGGAGCTGGACAGCCGCAACCCGGAATTGAAGGACAGCAACCACAGCCTGGAGCAGAAAGTCAGCAGCCGCAACCCGGAGCGGAAGGACAACCACCACAACCTGCAGCGGAAACTACCACCGAGATGGGAGCACCCGCGGCCGCTCCAGAAGGCCAACCGGCTCAGTAGTATTTGGCGACAAAGCAGTCCTCCCTTAAGTCTCCAGATTTAGCTGTGTCGCAAAAGTATTACGAATTTCCGGCTTGACCCGGTTACTGGGCACGGGGCAGTAACATACCGTTTTGGTATTCTCTATGATTTTTAGACATTTATACTATGATTTTTTTATTGTTTTAACTAGTCCGTTTCCAAGTTGAACTGCTCACTGTGACATTCCCGAAATTAAAGTGCGTTATATACAAACCAAAAAACGTATTAACGTGATGACAGTATTAAACCAGAATATATTATACAGTATTATTGTAAGTCTGCAAGAGCCAAGAGGCTATTACCATAAGAGCTACAGATTCAACGCCTCTTTAACGGTTACTTTTCTTACGAAACCTAACAATGTTTCTTACACCAAAAAAGTTATTTCATTTCGGAAAAACCTGTTGAAATCGCGAACAGCTGATCCGTGGCGTAACGAAGTGAGCAACCTATTTTGGGGTGCTAACTCTGTTAGTGCTGGCCGAAAGGGAAGCACCAACTTATACTCGCCACGCTGCTGTCGACTCCAAACTTTGACCGACAGTGAGTCTTGTTGCCTTTTTATGATTTTATCAGCCAATTGTCCTTATCTCTTCGTTCTATGATAAAATCGTTATGGTTTTCGTGGGCATTTTCAAATCACGATTAGTGTAGTGCACGCTTTCCACCATGAAGACGCCCGTATACTGGTTGCCTTACCTGATATTTTCCACTCGAAAGTCAAGTTGCAGAATAACCTGCCACTTGGAGCGTGCAATTGCAGCCAGAAACATGGCCACGATCAACCAGACCGACGTCTCCCCTTCTGCTGCCACACCGATTGTTGTACCTTCGGCTGAAGCGACCTCCTTCATCCAGCGATGCATGGAGAAAGTGGGAACCCATCCTGAGCATGCGCGCCAGCTGGCGGACGTGTTGGTGATGGGTGATCATCGCGGGCATTTCTCCCATGGACTCAATCGGTTAGGTAACGTTATAAGCTGCAGTACCGTAGCTTGCATTTTCGCAAATGAAGTTCTAATGTTTGATGATTATTTTTGAATTTGCGCGATATAAGAAATAAATATTGACATGCTGTAAAATATTGAAATATTTTGCATGCATAGGGTAAACAATAAGGAGAATTCTTTAACCAGTTCAATATTTTATAAAGCTCAAAAGTCAAAATGGTGTTGTTGCTGTTGATAGACATGTATGTGCGCGATATCCAGTCGAAGACATGCAATGGCGATGGAGTGCCTGTGATTGTTAAGGAATCCGCGTCCACCGCTCTGATTGACGGACAGAACTTGCTCGGTACTGTCTCATTTTCTAGTTTAATTTTTCTGACAATACTGTATTCATTTATTTCATCTTGTATAATACCTTCGCTAGATTAGAATTGTAGCGGCGTTCTTCACATGTTTTTCGATGATTTGTACGTTGATTTTTTTAAATTTTCATTAGTGTTTTTCCCGCTGCAGGTCCAGTCGTTGGGCGATTTGCCATGGCTGTGGCGATTCGGAAAGCCAAGGAATCGGGTGTCGGCTGGGTGGCTGCCAACGGTAGGAAAATGATTATTTTGGGATCGTCCTCTTAATTTCATTGCATATTGAAGCAAAATGAGTTACAACATATTTGTTTTTTCTCTTACTGCGACGGTAGTTTCATTTACTGCATAGAATTTCTAATATTTTATTTTTTTCTCACGATAACCACGGTGATAGCTATCTGGATATGGACTTATATTACATGAGAAAGTGAAATTTTATGTTTGAGAAATATTTTTCTTAGTTTTATCTAATGCAAACTTGCTCGTGTAACCCGGTTTGACTTTTGTTCGGACTGTGTTCAAGGTCTTGACAGAAAGTTTAGAGACTTTCAACATTTAATTTCCTAAAACTTATAATTTCGTGAACAATTATGGTTGTGCGAATTAAACATCGAGTAATCGGAGATAGTTAATTCCCACTGGGTAATACAAAAAAAGTAGCCGTGACACGGCAGAAAAATTGCTACTTTCTCTACTGATAAATAATAAATTTTTTGCTTATGTTTTAAAGTCAGCTAATTTTGTGTTCCATTTACTGTTGGCAGCATCCAATCATTACGGTATCGCGGGTTATTATGGTCTTCAGGCCTGTAAAGAAGGAATGATCGGGATGTCTTTCACCAATACAAGTCCATTCTGCGTTCCAACTGGCGGTGTTTACGTTAGTCATACAGCTCGTTGATGATGCCTACAGACTGGGACGTCATAACAATTACTTTATCCATAGCCTTGTTTTATACTACTACATATATAATTCACGCCTTCGTGTTACCTATGTAGCACATAATTTTCCTCCCCGAAATATTTTGGGCAGTGTGGACCGTGTGTTGATTTCTTTAGAAAACCTTGGGTACGAATCCGATATGTTTTGCCGCACCGGGTGTTAATGGTGACGATTTCGTGCTGGATATGGCGACTACCACCGTTGCCATCGGTAAGGTGCGTGATGAATAGAACATAATAATTACTATATTCTTAATTTCTTACAGCACTTGTTAGTACAAATACTCATGAGTTCTATTGCATTTTGTTTTTTTTGTCAGTAGTTACTGTATTTTCGCGATTTGCTGGCGTGTAACATGAGCTATACTGATTGGAAGGTGGAAATTGCTATGCGCAAAGAGCAGCCGGTTCCTAGTTCATGGGGGTTAGATAAGGATGGCCACGAATCCACGGATCCGGAGAAGATCTTCCACGGCGGAGGATTGTTGCCTCTAGGCGGTAAAATTGCTTTGATTGTTAATCCTATCATAGTTAGAATACTCCTCATGTTTTTGTTGTTGTTTTCCTTCGTTATCGATGGAAGCGCATTTTTAATAGCTACGCGAGTACAGTTTTGGTTTATCATATCCGTTTATTCTATTTGCATTAGTTTACAGGCAGACACTGTTAACCATGTGTTTGAATTGATATGGAAATTGATATGGAATAAATGCTATTTAACGTTTTTCCGTCGCAATTTTTTTGTCCTTTGTATTTGTGCGATTAATAGTCCATTGTTTTTGGTTTTAGGAGCGGAAAATACAGGCGGATACAAAGGATACGGTCTGAATGTAATGGTAGAAATCCTATGTGGAATATTGTCGGATGCCGCCTTTGGACCGAATATTCGATCGTGGACGCATCCCGTTGGAGCGGCTAATCTGGTAAATTCGTTCTAAATACCAGGCTCGCTGTTTTACTATTTGACAGCCCTAAATTTGAGAAAATGTCCCTTTGTTTCTGAAACATTTGTTTCTGATTTGTTTCCGATTATGAGGTTGTTTCATTTGTTTCAAAAAAAAGCATTTGTTTCTGATTATGAGATTTCGAATAAAAATACTCTTGCAAACAATCTTTATTTGATGTTTTGAATAAGGTTCCTGGATAGTGGACGTCGTTATCGTAAATTACAGCAGCATGTTCCTTTTCTTGAATAGGGTCAAGGATTTGTGGCTATCGACCCGGGACGATTTGCGGATGGATTTAAAGAGCGATTGCAAGCGTTTGTGAACATTTTGCGCCATTTGGAACCGGTAAGAAACTGTACTGAACATTTAAAAATCGGTTTTCTTTGTATGGTACAGTAATAAAATTCCAATTGTTTGTTCCAAAATATAACGCTTTATACATTTATTTAATTAAATTATTGTAGTCGGATCCGTCGCGGCCCGTGCAAGTGGCCGGCGATCCCGAAAGGGCTCACCTTCGGAAATGCGATTCTTTGGGCGGAATTCCTTATCATGTCAACCAGATCCGGCATGCGGAAGAACTGGCTCGTCAGCTCGGCGTGGCGCCTATGAAAACTAAGGAATAGCTCAGACATCGCCCTACTGGATGAATTTTGCTGCCAGATCATTCGTTTTGTGAAACTGACCATGAGAAACTTCATGTAATATCAGACATTTGATGTGTCGAATATTTATTTAACTAATTTACTTTTTTCTCCGTCGTCCGACGCTGTTGTCTGGACACGGATATCATTATATTGTCAATTTGTGATACTGGTTGTGGGAGCCAAAATGCCTGACGAAATTGCTCCAGTTGATTCGCGTTTGCAATTTTAAGCCGCGATTTTCTAGCGCTCATTTTGAGTACAATTCATTTGTAATACAACCATAATGTTTCCTTTGCTGCTGACTTTGGCGTCGAATATTATAGTTTGGTAAACTAAAGTACAATTACAATATTACTAAGAATAAATTGGACATTGCAATACTCAGGCGTCGTTTAAAATGTGACTGCATTTACTTGCGAGTTGTGTTAATTTTTCGCGGGATACCCAGATTTTGGTATTTTTTCGGGATTAATTACATAGCATGACTTGCAAGCACACCAACAGTCAACGTGTTGTTGTCATTATGTCAGCCATTCAACTGCTTTACAAAATCTGTGCTACGGCGAATGCGTTTATGAAACCGGGGAAAACAGAACACTAACACATATACACAGATTACTTCCAGGATACGACGCTGTGCCGTCAGTATACCCAGCAAAAAAACAACTGACAAAGCCCCATTGAACCGACATCCGCATCTCCAACCCCAATGTATTCAGTGGATTCTGCAGTGAAACCGTTTCGGGCTATCGCAGATTCTGCTTGTCAGCGTGATACTTCATTGCCAATGTCCTGGTCATACAGTCCAGCCAGCTATAAAAGTCATTAGCTGGCAGGACATTTCACCAGTCGCGATAGTTGTGCTACACCGGATTTTATATAGATTTCTTATCGCAGCTTTACGTTGGGCTTGTATATATAGTATTCCACCGTCTGTGACCTTTAGTCAACATGTTCTCCATGAAAGCGGTAAGTCATATCGTAAACGAGTCTCGTCTTAACGTACTGTACTTATTTTCACATTAATTTTTTTCGATCCATTTAAGAAAAATTATAGGCAAGTGAAAACCGTTTTAAAATATTTAATGAATGCTCGAAAGCTTTGCGGGTTTTAGAATTTTATCCTTTACCAGCTCGTCACACGGTCACAGTGCATCGCATTTAGATTAATACTTGTATTCTGGGTAAATTGCAGTAGAAAATTTTATAAAAAAACAATTAATAAATAACTTTTTAATTCGCAATATTTGCAGAGACGGGCATCGCTCACAAAAATGCATTCAAATCATAAATCATTATTAAATTAGAAAGCAGTATTACATCAGAAAGTAAATCAATGGTTTTTCAAGCGTTGCGAATTCCCTTTAATAATTGTCAAAACCAACAAATTCCTTTTTCCAGATCCTTCTGCTGCTGTTGGTGGCCCTGGTGGCCGTTGTGAGTGTGGACGCGTGGTGGGGCGGTCGTGGCTTCTACGGCGGACGCGGCTTCTACGGTGGTCGCTTCTTCGGCGGACCATGGGGTGGATATGGTGGATACGGATTCGGACGCTTCGGTTACGGCGGACCATGGGGCGGATATGGATATGGACCCTACTGGCGATAGACGCAGCGCACCGGCATCATTCCACCTGCAATGCCAAGTTTTCTAATAGCTAACATCGGCTGACCTTTCACCATAAATGGCACTGGTTTTAGCTTTCACCGCGTTATTACATGTGTGTGAGGCGCTCGTTGTTAACGTCGCTAAAAATGCCTTGTTTATGTTATTAGCTGCTGGCAGTGAGTCTCCTGTCTGAAAAATTGATCGTTATACAGTATATTAAAAACTAACTTATTCATAGAAATTCAAATTGAATAAATTATTACACATACCGCATACATAATAATACCGCAAGCTGCACTGGTTAAATATTATCTTAATACACCGTTTAAATTATCGGCTAATTTTACATTACACATCCTACGCATAACTCATATCTGTTAATTCTTTAATGGACAGAAGCCATTACACTTCCAAAAAATGATAACGCGGGCACACTAATGTACAGTAATTAATTATAATGTCTTCGATCGCGAGAAAAATTAAGTCCACACAGTTTGTACCTGCGGTGATCCATGTATATACATAATCATTATATTCGTGAGAAAAAGAAGAACACCTAACAAAATTGCCAGCAATAAGTAATCCTGAAATGCAATATTCTGTAATGCGCACTGAGTATTTTACATTTACAGCGAAAAGATTCATGTTTTACTGTTTTAAATATCAAAATTAAATACTGTACGTTGCAAATTTCTCATGTTCTTAAGTCAGTATGGTCAATATTAATATTGGTCATGTTCGTCATCTGTATCGTACTATGTTTTTGAATAGGAGTAACATCTATATGGAAAGAGAATTCAAACTGCAATTAGCAGAACTAACAGATATTAAATTAATTAAATATCTAAAATTTGCATAATTATTACGGTTAGACTATGTTGCCTGAAAACTGATGCTATTGCACACTATTATTCTTAAAAAGGCAAAATTACGGTTAATAAGCGCAACAACTAATTAATATTGATTAATTATTATTTGTATTACAATTAATTATTATTTTTATACTAGGCACGGATAATAAGCGCAAGCAACCCAAAAGCGTCGTCCAGATTTCTATGGAATGTACCTGTTGCGCCGGCGTGTAGCTGTACACAGGAATAGACACACAAAGTGGCATGCGATTTAAAATGCGCTCCCATAATACAATAGCCCAAAAATTGGCAAGCGCTCACGCCCAGACAGTAGCCAGCTTATTTACGCGTTCGAGATCGTCTTCCCATTGTTCTCGCGCATTCCTCGCTAGTCGCTGGCGTTCTTCTCTAGCACGATCAGTTTTTCCTTCGTGCCCGGTACAGTCTCATTCGGTGTCTCACAATTTTATAACACTAGGACAGATTTCCGGCGTTTTATGGAGCTGGATCACAGATAACAGGAATAATCGATCGTTCTGTAATTGCCGTTGATCAGTATTTGGGCAAAACATTCGTGCCATATTCGTACATATTCTCTGCACAAGAAGTACAAAGAGATATTCGTGGATTGTGAGGTCAAAATTAACATGGATAAAACATCAAACGGAATCAAAAGAAGTAAGGAATAACATGATTCCATGAAAAGCTTCGTACCGTTTTTGACCTTTAAGTTCCAACCATTATAAGTATCAAGTACGGTTTATAAAACTAAAAGTCCTTGGATTTCCATCAGTTAGGAGATTATTATCGAGGGCTAATCTTTTTATTCGTATACTGTAAACCGAGAATTGAAAAAGCCCCGTTTTCAAAAATAGATGCCAGTGGTGAGTCATTAGTCATCGATGATGTAATTTTGTAAAACGAGACTACGTGTGACTCTGTCTGTACAGTGTGTCTACATATGCATTAGAGCCAGAGGAACAGCCGAATGCAGAACTTTGAATAGAGCAGACAGACTGATTCTTGGTGCCGTTTTTCCTATAGATAAATCGTAAATATGGGTTTATTTTGCAGATGCGGTGTTACTCAATGGAGGCCCAAAGGGGAAAGGGTCGAAACCACCAAAGAAAGCTTGGTGGAAGCGGGCTTTTGGATCGTGGTTCACCTGTTGCTCCGGTGTTGACGGGCGTGACGATGGCACCATAGTCCAGACGGGCAAACGCAATGGGAAGGAAACCTGCCAGAAAGGCTTGGAAACCGGTAATTATGTTATCACCAAGTAGTTAATTAAAGCTATTAATTAATACCGGTTTTCTAAAGAGATTTGTACGTGGCAAGTGTACTGGATCACCTAATATGGCGATTTATTTATCCCCTTCTGCAGTTATTGCAGAAGACATTTAATTTATTATTATTGCAACAGAATCCCGCTTGCGGCACGATAATAAAAATAATAAATTTTATGACACCTACTGTAATCACCTTCTATAATACAGCAATTAAGTCAAAATTCATTTGAAAAATTTCTGTCGATACATAATATTTATTACTAAACAGGAACGAACGCTGTAGTTTGTCACAACAGTAAAATGTCGTTTAATTCGACTCTCCTCCTTCCCTTGTTCAGGCTAGGTTTTGCGTTTCGCACTGAATTTCTGCAATACGCATTGGTCCACTGGATGTTGGTGTACTGGATCACGTTGAAGTTATTCATTTATCAGTTAAAATTTCAATCTGCACACAGTTTGTTATGCTGATATTGTAATTTATTGCCTACTCACTACTGCACGAGTCGCAATTTTTACAAGGCATCGAAGATACAAGTCACTCTATGTAGGTATTTAGGTTTGTTTGGCGTTTCACATAAGTAACTACTCGTACTCGTATAGATAATAACTGATAACTGTGCCCCTTAATTCTGAATCCACAGAAGTAGTTATGTTTGTATTAGGAAATACAGTAAAGCCGGTGTATGTATTGTGTATCGTATATGATAGATATGTTACTATTGGTACTAGTATTAAAACAGTAGTCAACCATCGTTACCCGAATAATCATATTTTTGTTTTGAAATTGAATTTATGATTGTATCAGACGAGCATATAAGGCTTCGTAATTTCGTTATCAAAACCAAAACCAAGGGAACTTTGATTGCATCCGAACGCAGGTTTTACGTGGCTGTGGAATTATGGATACTCGTAAACATATTTTCCTTACAATAGACAAACCAGCGAAGGCGATCTCGGTAAAGGCGGTGCAGTATCCGGGTGACGATCCAGCAGCGACTCCTTTACTCGAGCCATCATGGAGCACGGAAGCGCTTAACGGGGATGGCCCGGAGCTCAGCGCCCCTTCGACGCCCGTCTGCGCCGCGCATCAGGAAGAGAAGGCACCCAGTCCGTCCGGATCCGGCACCGAAGCTGCAGCTGTCGCAATGGAGACCGGCACCGAGGCTGCTGCTGACATCGCAGTGGTGACCGGCACCGAAGTTGCAGTGGACATCGTAAAGGCCGGTGCCGGACAGCTCACCGTCGCCACGCCGGAGACCGAGGTCATCTACTATGGTCGCTGGAACGGATCGGCATTCATCGCGGCCAACGAGCGCGATCAGGATTCCGGGTACGGGGATAAAGAGAGCGCCGGGGATAAGACGGAAGAGACCGTCCGGTTTCTGCGTTATCAGGATGCTCTGTGTATGGTCCGCCGGTGCGAGCGCGGTGAGAAGTGCCGGCGCGCCCTGCGTTTCCGTCGGGAATATCCACGTAAAGCTCAGTGTAAAGAGCATGATCTCACTCCGGTATATGAAGTGGTGGAGGTGGTCTATTCGTTGCCGGCGAAAGAGAACCTGATTTGATGACTGCACATATATAGAAGTCAGTTGGTTCCAGTTATTGTTTAAAACTTACTCTCTTGTTTGACTGCGGCCGGTCATAATGCCTTCGAGGAACGCCTCACCGGATTAGGTTTGTCGCATGCTCTCTTTGTTATTTCGTTGTTAAAGGTTGATGTTTTTGTAAGCAATTTGTTTATCATCAGTGCTGTATTTTTTGTTATGACGTTTTGTTAGTTCCGGTCTTTGAACAGCACTGATTTCGAGATACCTTTCCAGACTTACCTACGAGTAGTGTCTAGAAAATCTTGTCATATGTATGCAAAGATCGTAAGCTTTGTTACATGTTTTCTTTGCAATTTCTTTACAATTGTTAAAAGTCTAAACGACTCCGCATGCGGTAGTGATATTTGGGATGATCGTATGAGAGTAAATCGTACTATTGTTAACCTTCTGTAATTACATAATTTTGCCGCTGTTTCATCAATGAATGGCATTTGGATCTACGGTTTGCTGCGCTGCGGTTGATAAAATACATTAACAGTCCTATTCCCAGTTATTAGATCTAGGAAATGATCTTATTACGAGTATCTATTGCACGTACAATACGTAATAATTTTCTGTTTTTTAGCATGCACTCGTTTAGGCAATGTGTCCAGTGCGGTATTGTTTTATACTAACAATTAACAAATAACTTGTTAAATTTATACAGTAGCTAGCGCTTGGCTAATTATCAAAACACAGTTACTTAATAAATACGCCTCCGCGCTATTCTTGCACTGTTTTCAGCATTAATTTTTGACTTTGAGTTTTTGAGTTTACAGTATCTATAGTCATTAAATTTTGTCTCGTCGTGGAGACTTTTACTTAATTACTTACTGTACATTGCACATTTCAGACTTGTGGTTATTATCAAATGCACAATCTTGACATAATAACGATAATCGATAATTTAAAACGTATTTAATCGTTACCTCATTACTTTTCCCATTCACAGTACAAAATTAACGGAATTTTAATTAAACAGACACATTAGAAAAAAGTGAAAAACACAGTCATACTGCTACTTATCGTTACTATGTGTTAGTCCGTCTCGCGGTGAAAGCTGTTACCGGACATTTGGCCGTGCACCACTGTCGCTCGCGCCGATTACGCTAATTGTGAACGGTTAATCTGCCGAAATCAGTCTGGTGAAAAATGAGAAATTCCATCATCTGGAACTGTTTATTTACGGTCCAGCTGCGTTATGAGAAAACATTCTCCGCGTCGCGTCTACTTACGCTATTCTCCTCTGGCCTGATTTCTCAGTGGGGGAAAGTTTAAAAGATTAATTAGACCACATTGGCAAGTGGCGTCTGTTTACGGTGATTAATCTGGCGCTGGCACGTCGGGGTGTCTTGCACTGCATTTGCATCGGAGTCTGGCCACGCACGATCAGCTTATTCAGACACCAGCGAGCCACCATGGCGAACCTGCATTCGCCAACTAAACCCCTCTACCAACTGGTCGACATTGGGGCCAATCTGACCAGTGGGAAATTCGGCCGGGAACTCGATCAAGTGGTGGAACGGGCCGCGGAGGCCGGAGTTTTTAAGATTATGGTCACTGGATCGTCCATTGAGAGCAGTAAAGACGGTGAGTTTGGCTGCTTTTTAAGTATAGCTGTAGAAGCTTCGACAGTTTGGATTCTTTAAGACTGTAAACCGTGAACGTCTGACACTATTTACTTTTTTTTAAATATTCAGAGGAAAATCCTTATACTGATTTTCTAATGAAGCTCTTTTTTGTCTGTAAATGAATCTGTAAAAAGTTCAGAATCAGACTGCCAACTTGACAAGTACCTATAAAAATTTGTTTTGCAATCTGATGGTTTTGTTACGTTTTAATTTTGTAGATTATTTAAATTTTAATCGTAAGTACTTTGTGCCGTTGCGCGTACTAGTTCGTCTTTGGTATTTTATTTATACTATTTTTAATTTTATATAAAAAAAATATGATTCTGCAGCTAGCTGCTAATCGATTGCGGTAATTTGCGGATACTGTTCTCATCGTTTTTAACTTTAAAAATTTTTTAAAAGTATTTGGTTTACCGTTTACGTTTACCTGATCGTTGCCGTGTCCGTATTGTTTATGCTCGTACAGTACGCACCCTTTAGTTTTTTTTTATAATAGTTTTTTTGGTTATTTTTGAGTAATAACTTATAACTGATAACTTTCTTCTAAGTTGTACTCATACCTCATACAACTGGGATACGGTGGAGGTATAAAATGTCATGATAGTGATTGATGGGATTTTTTGCTGTGCTTTTTAGCGTTGAGATTATCAAGATTATACCCGAATCATTTATATTCTACGGCCGGTGTTCATCCGCACGAAGCCAAGGACTGGGATGATACGTGCGCGGAGAATATCATCGAACTGGCCAAGAACCCCGAGTGCGTCGCTATCGGTGAGTCGGCACACTTCCGGTCGATATCTAGACATGATGAATGAAGCTTTCTTTGTGACTGTGACTTGTGAGTGAATGATCTCATAGGTTTTACGCTAATTTTGATTTCTGAGATTATTTTAATAAGAATTCGTTTGGAAATCGCGTAACAATGATTTATTTTGTTTGAATGCATTTACTTTATTTGAATGAATTGATCATTTAATGACTATTTGAAATTCGCTTTGACGCAGATTTTTGTCTGAACAGCAACTATTTTGTGAGGTGAGCTAAAGCAGTACTGCGTATTGCTGCACTGATAATTTGCTTTTGTTTAATTATGGTCTGATGCATATTAAAAGAAATGCTAATAGTACGATATGTTCAGTATAACACTGCTGCAATAAAGTAAAGTAGTACTGTAAGTATTGCTATTGCACACCGTACGCCGTTAGCACAGCACTTTGTGATGAAATCGTAATTGAGCGGCATGTCTTCGAGCCCATAGTGTCCCGACTTGTACTGTGCCAGTTATGCTCCGGTGTCTTGACGGTACTTCTGATTTTACTATTTTTAAGGCAGTATTATTCAGGTAATGAACATTATTGAGGTCACACTTTTGGGGCTCCTTGTAAAAGCGAGTCGGAAGGCATCGATTTATGGTTATTTATTGATGCAGTTCTTACAGGTACCTACGTTAAATGGCCAACTTAAAAGTGTTATCTTTAGACAATAATTTATCTTCGCTAAATTATATTTATCACTGGCGGGCGTCCTTTTCATTAAGAATTTGTTGTAGGTGAATGTGGTTTAGACTTCAACCGCAACTTTTCCCCCAGGACGCCCAGATCAGCGTCTTCGAGAAGCAAGTCCAACTAGCCTGCCAGCTAAAGAAGCCCTTGTTCGTCCACGAACGGGAAGCCAGCGACGCCCTGCTCAAAGTCCTCCTGCAGTACCGCAGCCAACTCCCGCCCACCGTCATCCACTGCTTCACCGGCACCAAGGCGGAAGTACAACGTTACCTAGATCTGGGTTTCTACATCGGTCTAACCGGATTCCTGTGGAAGGATAAATCCGTGGACGGCGTGCGCTGTATCCTGGAGGAACGGATCATTCCGTTGGATCGGCTGCTGGTGGAGACCGACGCGCCCTACATGTTCCCCAACGTCAAAGCCTCCAAGGTGCCCAAACCCATACGGGAGGCGCTGACCGAGCAGAGCACCGGCTGGCTGAACCGGTATTGTAGTTTTCAGCGGAATGAGCCGTGCTCGCTGCCGGTGACGGTGGAGATGGTCGCGGCTTATATGAAGACGGTGCCCGGTGTGGTAGCTATGAGCACGACGCAGAATGCGTTGAAAGTCTTTGGTTTGATGTGAAAATTGGGTGGAGCTGGGATTTTTTTTATAATGGTTCGATGAATTTCGTTTTATGTTTGAATCGACTTCGATCTTTAAAATTAACAATAATTATTAAATTTGGAAACATTCTAAAACATGAGCCACAAAATGGGTAATAAATAAATTGTGCCTTTACATTTGGCTTTGTACGAGGAAAGAATAGACCGAAATTTTAATACCTCTTTTTTCGACCCGAATGGCTTGTAAAAGAAGAGGAACATCTACAAGTATTTCCTTTTTGACTGTTTCACGTTCCATTTACTTTCAATACGCTGCATCTTTCTATCGGAAAGGCAGATTAGTTTAAAATCCCATGATAGCTATCATCCTAGCCGGATATGGGCTACCTGCACTGACTCAAATTAAATTAAAATTGAATTAAAAATAGCTGGGATTACGCGGGTTTCGACGATATAGTTTCCACTTTGAAAATAGATGATTCCCCACGACTTTTTCTTAGGTTTTAGTGAACAACCGCAGAAAAAAATTCTTGTGGGCAAAATCAAAAGGCAAAGAATGGGGACTGTCGGAAACTTACCATATAAAAACTGCATTACGCTGCCAAACTCGGCGGTTGCAGTTGCTGTGAGCGCCGGAAGTTCTTCAATTCCCTTTCAATTTTTCAGCGTGAACGTTTTCGTGAAATGTAAATGAAATCGGATAGATTAAAGATAATGCTGTACAGGTTAACCTAGAAAGCCTCATGTGCGTTACGAGCCTAGAAGTATTCTAAATCTTGATACTTGCCTCAAAAGGAGGGAATATAGGGCTTGAAAATACATACAGTACTGACGTGTATCAATCAGAATGATAAAACCATTGAATTGTTTCAGGGAGTTTGTCATTCGTTTTTATGACAGCTTTATACACACACAAAACCCAGCTTCAGTTTTCTTCTCACGTAACAAATTAAAGTCAGCTTACGTTACAATAACCGGAAAGCTGCGAAGACAACTATTTCCGTTCAAACAGATGTACAATATTTAGAAAACATAAGACATATAAAAACAAATACATTTGCTCTGAAATTCTGCAGACGAGTAGTAAAATATGGACTTTCTCCACCAGTCCGTATTCACAGGTAAGAAACACACCGTTGCCATCAAAGTAAAAAACCGTTGTGCAGCTTAATCCTTAGGTCATGGCGGTGTCGGCTCGGTCGAACTCTGAATGCCGATTATATAGTCCATTTTCGACGGACAGCGCTCCCGTCCGGCGTGACGCTACCGTATCCCGCCAGTGCTTGACGATGGCCAAGAGCACAAGCAGTCCCGAGATCACCGTAATCGCTCCACCCACGATAAATTTCGACCCGTCCGCCAATTTCGCTAAAAAAGATTCAACACGGACAAAATTAATTCTGGAATGATAATAGTTTGTTCGTTATGCAACTTCTATCAACCCTGACCATCGGTGACTGCCCAAACGCCGAAATCAAAAATATAAATACATTGTACCCATATGGCAAAAAATTGAAATATCTACAGTACGAGTATCTGTATCTTCAATAAGCATCATTCGCAATTAGCGTCGCATTTCGGTTATAACAGCGGAGACTAAGGTTGTTAACGGTGCGATTTTGCACCGGTGCACCGGTGAAATTCGAGAAAATCGCGGTGAAATTTCGGGGAAAAGTTCATGTAGTCGGTGCGATTTTTGGGAAAAATTTGTACTGACCTCCACCGGTGCGAGGAAAAAGTCACACCGTTCGAAACCGGTGAAATCGACGGTGCACCGGTGTCAAAAGTACTGGAAAAAAACGATAAAAATGTACAGAAAAAATGATTTTTTGGTTTAACTTCTCGGATTTTTGAGCTGTTTTCCACAAATTTTTGCATGGACGCATGTAATGAGTGAACAAATCATTGTTTTGGGTGTCGTTTTTCGTTAGTTTCAGCAAAAATAGCTTGTTTTACTTAAACTTGTTAGCCATTTTACTATATTTTAACGTAACCGGTGGACACCGAGGTGCATCGGTGCGGTGCGGTGAAAAACACCGCGGTGCGGTTTTATAAACCGCTCCGCAACGGCGGTGAAAATTATAAGAAATCACCACTAGAGTCGGTGCGATTTTAGAGAAAAATCGCACCGCGGCTGCACCGCACCGCACCAAATTGCACCATTAACAACCCTAGCGGAGACCACAAAACCGTTTCAGTACGACATCCATATAACGAGACTATGAATGCAGTTTTAACATATATCACCATGAAGAAATTTAAGAAAACTATAAAATTCGGCTATAAATCTTGGTTACCGCCAATACCACTTCACTTCCGCGAAGTATATCGAAATAAGAACTAAACGGACTTCCGCTAGGGATGTAATTACCGCGTTCAGAAAAACTACATAATTTTGCATGCTTTACCTAGAGTAGGTGGCCCGATGAGCCCACCAATGCCCTGTGCAAAATTCGAGTATCCCAAGGCTGGCGTCAGATTCTCGAAGCCGACCAGCTCACCCACAACGGCAACAAAATAGCAAATCTGCAAGAATTAAGAAGCCCATGTTCACAACCGTGTGGTCGGTCTCTACGGTAATTATTTACCTAAAATCGTAGAAGCTGGTAAAAGCAGAAATACTTAAAGCATTTCTACTTGTACCGGTTCATTCAATCTTCATTTTAAATTCGTCCAGATTATAACAGAATGCAGCTAAAATCTATAGAAGCATTGGTATGCGTACCATAATCCCGAAACTCAGGCCCAGCAAGGAACTAATAGTGGCCAACCCGGCCACATCCCATCCCGACGGGAGCAGCATCTCGAACACTCCCATGAGGATGGACATGATGACGTACACTTTCATGGGACTGGCCACGCGTTCCACCGGAATGGATGCCACCCGGCCGACGGTATTGGCGATGCCCAGCATCATCACCACAAAATTGGCCTGATCATCATCCAGGAACTTGTACTCCGATAAATACTTTTGCAGCAGGATAAAGACAATCACTAAACCGACATTCCACAGGACTACATGGCTGAGAAAGAGCAAATATTTGCTGGATTTCAGGACATGGGTGGCCATCAGCTCGGTGAGTGTCGGCAGTCGGACGGAAGGATCACGGGGACGCGGGCGCATACAGATGCCCAAGAGGATGAGATTCAAGCAGATGCCGGCGGTTATCAACATGGCATCCCGCCAGCCTGCAATTTGCAACATTAATTTCAATAAACCAAGAATGAACGTATCCACGTATCTTCAACTAGATCCATTCTGGGAAACGTAGGTTAATTTTGATAAGCGTCAATAAAAAATATTCCATGTTCCCGGCAATCAAAATTAGTACGAGTATCTTATACAAATTCAATCAACTAATAAACAAGCTAATTTAATCAATTTAAGCTAATTATTCAGCAAATTACTCGTACATAACAGAGACGATATAGATTATAGATGAAGTACCTATGTTAAATGCTATATGTTAAAGAAATATAATACAAAATACAGTGAACTTAAAAACACACACATCGAAAATTATATTTTGATCTTTAACATTACCGGTATACAATCACAACTTATTGTTAGACACGGATACAAAAATAAAGCAAAAAAACCCAACAGGTTTCATGAGATGACATCAATTCATAACGCACCAAGATAATCTTCAACAAAATGCTGGAACAGCTTTGTGAACAAGAACAGCCCCACTCCACCGCCCACGGCGACGACAATGGATGCCAGTCGAATGTACTGCTTGAAGTAGTCGCCCAGAATGGCGAAGCTAGAGAGGAAAGCGATTCCCATTCCGGAACCTAAAAAATATATGAAAACGCCGCTAATTAAGCCTACTGGACGGCATTACACAGCAGACCTGTCACCGCAGGGCAAAGTCGCAATCAAAAGAAGCAAATCCATTTTCGTGTTTAAGAGTTAGTCAATTAAAATGTGTGTTACGCATGATTTGATAAAAGTACACACAATAATTACCGCAAGATTTCAATTTTCATTTACCGCTTTAAAACGATTAAACCGGTAGATATCAAGTGAGTGACTCAACCATGCAATAGCACAGACAAAAACAGCGAATACTAAATCTTAACAAGAAACACAGAACCGAAGCCATTAACCAATAACTGAAAACTCCGTTTCTCAATCAAAATAATGCTCCTAAAACAGATTATTACATTACGAAATGCGTGCACCGAATTTTATCTTCAACGATGCACCAGCATGACTTCATGCTGAACGATGCACAAGTAAGCTAACAAAAATTAAGAATACGAAAGTATTCGAATTCGCTGTTAACACCTAACACTATAAGATCATTTTGATTAATTTTCTTCAAAATGTACGCTTTCGTTTAGCTTGTATCCATGTGTCAAGTCGTAAACTTACCAACAAGCAATCCATAGCTGATGTAAAGATAATACACATCGGTGGCAAACCGTGATGAGAGAAAACCGAGGCAGGATAACACGCCGGAAATTATCACTGCGTACATCGTGCCAACTCGCGATATGAGTAAACTGGCCAAGGGACCTGTAATTGCAAAACAGCCGTAAAAGCAATAAATCTGGAAAATGCCATAAAAACCACTGATGTTGTTTTATATGGTTGACACTTAAGATCGCCTTAAAACTGCAGTGTGCAGACTACATTACACTACAGAGCCTAAGAAAGGTTCCTTATATCGCGTACTTTCACACTGAAAATATCACAACTAAAAATACAAATGATATTCACTTCAGTTAGTTTTCATTATGACGGATAAGTTGCGTTACCTCGTATTTTCCATTATCTTCGTAAACCATATTGTGCTGTTTTCTATAAATACCACAATATAAAAATTTCCCTTATTTAATTTTTGGTCGAAAAATTCTATCTTAAATTTTTTGCTAACAGTGGGAGACAACCAATACAAACATCTTCTGCAGCGCAAAACCGAAGCATTTCATTAAAGCGATACTGTACTTCAACCATAATTACTAAACACCGTAGCGCAAATACGTTTATCGCTCTGTCAATGTAATCACTCATCGCCAAAGTAAATACACTTTCATCACACCGCGGTACTTCAAATTTACATCATGCTGATATCAGACCGACTACAAAATACGCCATTATCACACGTCGTTTGTGTCATTATTGTCGCCATTCAAATGGTTTATCAGCAAAACACTTTCGCCAAGGGCCAAGGCATCGTTAGTTTTTTTCAAATTTAACAACTCTATCCAGCAAAAAATTCACTCCCAGTACTAATTCCTTTAAGATTCGTCGGTCAAACAAACTAAAAAAAATCACGAAACTAAGCTCATAGTTTTACGAATAAAACCTGTGCAACACAAGGATACATAATTTTCGAATTTTTATTTTATTAAATTAGAAATATGTTATCACCTGATTTACTAATCAAAATTATCACAGCTCACCGATTAAAAACATCACTCCATAGGAAATGGCTCCAATCCACGCCACATCACTGGCATCATGGGCCGGGAATTCTTCTAGCAGCGGCCTCATGAAAACATTGAAATTCAACTCGACTCCGAAGACAAGAACATTAGTGAGGAAACCGGCCGCAAGGACCAGCCAGGCGCGCCCTGAATCGTAATCGGCCTCGACGACTTTCTTCGGCTGCACTTCGCCGATGGGCCGCGATGTGTAGGGATGGGGCATCTCCTCTTCCTCAGGGTAGAGTTCATCCGTGGGATTATGAGGCACTATGACGATCGGCTTGGCAGCAGCCATGGCTGGAAGGCAGGATTAATTTCGGAAGCAGATCAACACAACCGGCTGTTTAACGAAATGTGGAGTATTTTTCGCCAGTGCAGTGACGAAAAGACCAATTACGTAGTAATGGGAACGATGATCATCGTTAAGTCGCGTTGAGTATGTTTAGCTAAAGGAATTTGAATAATCGGGACGCTAATGACAACAAACCGTGGATGATATTACACATTTCAGGATCTACGCGTCTGTCACTGCTGGAGCCTGGATGGAATGAAAACGCAAGGTGTGCCGTAGTGCCGTTGCCGTAACTTAACGTTTGACAGGTGGGTTGGGCAGTGGCTGTATTATCTGACTCGTCCAATTCCATTAAGTTTTCACCGCTTTCTTTCTCACATTCCCCATTTCGTGCCGGCACTTTGTAGCTGTGTCAGCCTGTGTGCCTGAACTCTAAGTGCTTTATTTAATCCGGGAAGCCTTTAATAAAAAGGTATTTCTTCAGTTAAATAAATTAAAAATTACACTGAAGTGGGGTCAATAGAATTTAAGAAAATTTGGAAAACAGCGACTGAGTAGCCAGTGGCCCAGTTGACAGCTGACAGCAAGCATCCGGTTCCATTTCCGACTGGCTTTATGCGAAGCATTCCATTAGCACTTCCGCTGGAAGTGCTGCTGATTGGAAGTCGTACTGTGATACTTCAAGAAATTTTCGATGTTTGGGAAATTTTGGACAATTTTTGGTTTATCCTTTTTATTTCAGTTTTATTTTGTCTGTTGATTTTCACTTGTGACTTTGGAACCTTAGAAAAACTGCATCTTGTTACTTGCAGAAGTTTATCAGCGCTTTCCAATTTTTGGTCAGTTAGAATCCGATCCGATTTTGGTGGTGTTTTGTTTTGACATATCATCTTTGCGTGTCTATTGAGTTTGAGTCGGACTGTTTCAGTTGATTTCTGGCCAAATGTCCCTTCGCAGACAGGTCTTCGCTATATACCGCCAGCTGCTTCGCACCACTGATTCCGTCTTCGGTGACGACCACTACGCCCGCTGCAAAGCCAAGGACGAGATTAAGGACGAAATCCGTAAGAACCGTGAGGAAACGGATAAGGAGAAAGTGCTGGAACTGATTAAAGTCGCTATCCAAGTGGATCGCGTGCTGCGCTTCGGAGTCCTCCAGGGACGCCTGAACGACAAGGGCAACTACGAAGTCAAGTTCCCCGCCGGTTTCGCGGATATCGAGGGCACGACGGGAACGACGACGGCCCAGATGCTGAAGAAGACACCGGTGGAGAAATCATGACGGAGACGGAGGACGCAGCCGCTGTTGGGAATGCTGCGGTGTCGTTGTATGATTTTTCGCGTCCGCCCTACCTCACCCATGTGGCGGATGAATACGGGAAGGGAAAACCTGCAAATAATTTCCTTAAGGGCTGTAAATGGTAAGCAAAGTGCGGTCTGCGCCTTTTTTGATTGAGTTTAGATCGGCGCGATTAGAGTACTTCGTGGAAAGTTAGCGAGCCACAGTACTACGTTTTACGCTACGATGTCTTGATGATAACAATATAAAGGTTTAAAAAGTGTACTTACAGTACTGAGCCAGTAGAACGCTACGCATGAGTAAGGTTTACAGGAATGCACGCAAAGGGAGCTGCTCAAGTCAAACTGAAAATCTTTTCCAATTTTTATGTGAAAGCGGAAGGGCGCAACTAATTGTTAATTGTAACTTGTAAGCTTTAAATTGTCTAGCTTATGTGAAACTGTGAAAGTAATCAATTTCTTTTTGCTTCTCTTGTCTGTCCGCTTTTTATGACGTCGTGTTTTTACGAGGTCCAGTTAAATTGCTGTAATGATCCTAGCGGAAGCTGTTCGGGTGGGGTTTTTTGCGTGCGATGCTTTTTCGTTTGTGTGGTTTATTGTAATTAATTTGTATCTGATGTTCTTAACCGAGCATCTGCTGTTCTAACTGCTGAAAATTTTCACTGCTCATTCGAGTACGGTAGTGATGCCTCAAATTGATCTTATTTGATACAGTTTGCGTGTAAGTTTGTAACAGATTTTGACACATTTGATATATTGTACATACTGCATTTTGACTTTTGTAGTGTGTTACTATGAATTGCACAGCGTATTATTTTTTTATTAGGGCTCCCGACGGTTCGTGTGTGCTGACCAACTCCTCCGATTGTGTGCTGCGCATTTTTAACGCTCCCGACTTAAGCTCTTTACCCGCGGAAGCCCAGCCATGGACTTCGGCGTTGTGTGTGCGTGAAGTGGATTTAGTGTATGATTATGTGTGGTATCCCAAGATGAGCTCTCTCCACCCGGAAACGGCTTGTTTCATCACGACGGCCAAGACCGCTCCTGTACATTTATGGGACGCTTTTACGGGTGCACTGCGCGCTAGTTATATTGGAAAGATTATGCTGATGCGGTTATTGCGGCGCATAGTGTAGGCGTGGATCCGAGCGGGGAAATCATTTATGCCGGATACAAGAATACGCTGAGATTATTCGATATTTCTTGTCCAGGTAACTGGTAATTCGCATAATAAGCTCGAAAGTATGTGGGAAAGTGCCTGCTTGTGCTGCATGAACTTCTTATCAGCTGAAGGAGTGAAGTTATCCCAGAATTTGAAACTTTGAAATGGGTCGGCTGCTTTAATTCTCAACATGAAGCATTTTGTGTGTTTAAATCGACGTAAGAAATCATAGTCAGCACTATCGTATAAAACATTTGTGTTTGGTTTTTAACTTTGCATGACATTTCCTTGTAAAAGTTCATTTAGATGAATATTTACGTTAGTTGGCTACTTTGCTTGAACAGGTTCGTTTCTTACATTAGCGTTAAAAATCAGCAAAACAATCTGCGTATTCTTATGGCATGTTTAGGTAAATGTTGTTGTGGTAGTTTTGTAGTAGTGTGGCTTTTAATTGGTATCACCTTCAACGGAGTTGGTGAATAAATCGCAGCACAAATAAGCACTCGATGCAGTACGATTCTCTGTGAACATTCTTTATTTTAAATAGAGTATTCGTTCAAATATTTGAAAATAAAATATTTGTGTCTTGCTGTGTCTGTTCTATAACAGTTGATATGACATTGATATGAGTTTCGTTATTTCGATTTCCAGATAAACTTATCGCTTTCTGTCGTATATTTTTACCGAATTACTGCGGCCTTTAATTGGTATTCTCTTGCCGCAGTGTGAAATCAAAATGTTTTTGTGGCAGGTGATCAGTGTACAACCATCGGATTAAGCGCCAAACAATCCCAACAAGGCGGTATCATCTCCAGCATCGCCTTCGATTCGAGCGGCGTGGATCTCATCGCTCTGGGCTCTTACAACCGCACCATCGGGATCTACAGCGCCGACTGCGAAGTCATGAGCCTGCTGCAGTCCCACACCGGCGGCATCACCCAGCTGACCTTCTCCAGGGACGGACGCCGGCTGTACAGCGGCGCCCGCATGGATCCGTCCATCTTCTGCTGGGATCTGCGGATGGGGAAGGTGCTGCGAGAATTTCGACGGAATATCAATACCAATCAGCGGGTGACGTTCGACATGGATCCCAGTGAGACGTTCCTGGTCTCTGGGATGCAGAACGGCGTCCTGGGGGTGTGGGAGTTGCAGGGGGAGAAAGCCTGGACGTTTCCCGTGCATGCTGATATGGTTAACGGGGTCAGCTGGCATCCTGCCTGGCCGGTACTGGTCACGGCGTCCGGACAGCGGCATCTGACGGAAATGGACGATGATGACAGCGGGGATGTTATCGCTCAAGGAACGCAGGATAATACGCTCAAGTTGTGGTATGTTGGTTGAGTGAGAGAAAGAATGCCTTTTGCATCATTTGTGAGTGTGAATAGCTGCAGTGATATGTAAGTGTTTGTTAAAAACAGTTTTACTGGTTTATTGTTGCTGTGCGCAGTGCAGCTGTTTGTATACTTAATCCAAAGTGGTTGTAAACGAGTGTGATGAAATGTCTTCCCCTTGTTTTTGTGCAAGATATGGCGGGTGCTGCCTTTCATCGATTTATTTTGCCTGATGGCGTTAAAACTGGATATCTTGAACTCAATAGCTGCAGGTAATAATATACTGCAAGGAGTAGTATAAGTAAATTTTACTCATAAAATTACGCGAATATAAGAGGAATGTGAAATTTTCAAAATTAATCAGCAGCTTTCTTAGTTTTGTTCAATACGAACAGATAATAGGAACGCTAACTCTTTGTAAGTTATATGGACGCGGCTTTTTTCGGTCATCCCCAAATCACGGAGCAGTTCATTGCGCCGTGAATTGTAAGCCTTTTTCTGCGTACAAATCTACAGCTGTTAGAGGAATTGGCGTGACTACTGTACTTCTATACATGCAGTTTTTTCTTTATCGATTCTCGCAACCTACTGGTGTGTTGGGCTACCTTCTGAAAACTAAAATTATGTCTGCTGCAAATGCTTGGAAGTACGATCGTAATCTTACCTACCGTCCGACCACACTGATGCAGATTTAATTTTTTATATCAAGTATGTGATCTTTTTCCGGTAATAGGAGGAGTGCATTAATTATTTTACCGTACTAAAATTCCAGTACGAAGTAAACGCAGTCTGTTAAATGGAAATCTGATTATCGCCTTTATGGGCCATAGTCCAGAAGTAACGAAACACCTACTGTATGTAGTATATATACAGTACGATATATGCCGCTGCGACACCGGTTGTGCACGTATTTTAATCTGCTTTGTGCTTCTGCGCGGGTCTGCGTTAATTAACGGATAAGCGTTTCGGTGGATAAATTTCTGGATTACGAAAACGTAGTGCTTTACATACACCTGTACAACTATGCAGGCCTTAATTTTGGTATCTTTCGCGGTGTGCTTAATAGCAGTGGTTAATGGCTATCCTTATTATTTTGGAGAAAACGCAGCTGCCGACGAGGTGTCAGTCCAGCGTTACCGGCGCAGTGCTCTGCATGATCTGTGTGATCCCCAACTGAATTCCGCGGATGCTTGCAACAGAATGTGCACGCGGAATAGGTTTGGCCCGGGTAGTTGTCGTGGAACATCTTCCAAATGCTATTGCCAGATACTGGATATTGTTCGCGGCATTAATAACGACCTGGATGATTTAAATAATAGTCTGTGAATATTTCCGCATTAAAAGTTGGCCTTCGAGTTTTTCTTGAAAGGTTCTCACTCTGAAGTGTTGTCTGTGTTGCAGTAAGCTGTTCGCGGTAAACCGCAGATTACAGTAAATAAATCAGAAATATAGAACTCGTATTTTTTCCGCTACGTGCCTACAGTGCAGTCACTTTGGCTGTATATGCGCTTATTGGTCTGCCAGATGATTCATCATTTGATTACTCGTATTATTATACTTGCTAAAAAAACTGCGATCGCTGATATGAAGTGTGGAATCAAAATATGGAATTAAAAGCCATTCAAGCATTTGTATTTTTATAAAACGAATTTGCAAACGCCTTGTTGCTATATTGACAGGCATCGTACGATTCTACGCGTAGAATCATTAGAATGATGGCGCTTGCAGCACAGATGGGAATGTGGTCATGGCTCATGAATAGCAAACCAGTGAATATATAAAAATGCACTTCTGGAAATTTTTCAGAAAAAAAATGATAAGAATAGCTGTTGTTGCTGCGTGACCGTCACACGGTTTCTGCAGCATGCACTTTCATAATTACTAATATTATTAAGTATGTGTAACATTAATCTACAACCTACCGGGCTGGAAAATAAGTTTTTACTCGTACTGTCGCACATTACGCTTAAGAATAACTGAATAAGTACAGTAAGTACTGTAATTAAAAATGAATAGTATGCTCCATTATAGGCGTTCATTATTTATTCTGTATTTTGGCTTTTCTAGTTGCATTGGATTACTAGATTTAACCTGAAAATCCAGTTTTCAAGGCTTACATTCCAGTAACGGCAGTGTAAAAAAAAGATGTGTACTTGAATTTAACTGGCTGTTTTAGCGCAATTGTTAATATATTATAACAGGCAGTTTGTATAATTACATGCTGTACATATTTACTGAGCCTTTGTTATTTTATTTATTGGGGAACAGGCATAAATTGTGGATAGCTTAATTATAATTGCATTAAATTTCTTTAGCAAAGTACGAGTATGTTTATAACACTTGTAAATGTGCAGTGTAAACGCATGAAATCAGCAGACAGATTTTGCGTAATTGATTAATGTTCGTATCATGGCGTCGTTTGCGACTGTAATTTGCTTCCTGTAATTTTTTCGTAAGCCAAGACAATTTATAACAAACCGCCCTTCTCACATGGATCCCCGGCAGTCCAGCGATAAACAGACTGTGGCAGGTCATTCGGACAGCCGCAAGAAATTTGTTGACCTGGTCAGTAATGACGTCAGTGATCAGCCAAGCGACGCCCACCAGTCTGTCACTATCGACCAGCTGGGCATGCTGGATGCGGCGGATCTCCAGGATCCGTATCTGAAGGAACTCCTCGATGTTCTGGATCGTGTGGAGAATGAAGGTACATGTCCGTAGACAAACAAATTTTTTGCGCGAAACAGCACATCTATATGCTGCTGGCTAATGTATGCAAGTTCTGAGTATTTATATTGTTTTTATTTTAAAAAAACTTAACAGTTCCTTATTTTAAGTTGCTTGTTGAAGTTTTTTTTTGTCGCGTGGTATTTATCAACAATCGCTTTGCTTTTTTTTCGTATTGAGTGGTGATTTTGGTAGTGTAACGGTTTGTTTCCCTTTGGGTTCTTTGACGATTATGGTATTAATTGGTGCTGGTATTAATAATCCATACAAAATCCGCTAGCTTTTGTAACATTTTCTGATATCCATGTTTTTACTGTTGGGATTAATCTTCTGTTAACAAGTACCCGCGAATTGAAATGGTGTTATTTTTTATGCTACATGTAATTTCATCTCTTATGGTTAGGTCTATCCTGTGCTAGAATTGTAAATTTGACATACCGGTACTTTCGGTCCGATAAATTGATCGATGAAATTTTGAATTTGCAACATGCGAAAGCAATATATTTCGTTTTCTAAAATTCTCAAGGTGAACCATATTTGGAGAAATTGATCGTGCAAGCGGGACTAGAACTTTCGTCGCCGTCTGAGGCTGAAAGCGATAAGAAGCGGCAGAAAGATGACAAATACTCCCGCTTGCGGCTGGCCCGATCGAAAGGTCACGTCCGCAAAGATTCGCCCCGGCAGACCAAACTGGGCCGTGTCCAGCCGGCATCCGAGGATAACTATCGGGGACTGTATGGGACGTATGAGGAGGCCGGGGGCACGATCTCGCCCGAAGAAACACCCACCGATTCATCCACAACGTCCACGGAGAGCTTAGTGGAAAGCTTGGCTGAAATGATTGCCAAAGGTATTCGATATTAGTGAGGAGGAAACAGTTTTTGTACGTTCTTGATTTCTACTCTGATATATTGTGCATTAATTAACTGAAGAATCGGATACCACAGCTGGTATCAGTAAACTTTTGAAAATCAGCTAAAAAATAATCGTCAACGCTACGGCGTTAAATGCCGTTAATCGACGTACAACCCATAATTATGGGATACCATATATTATGGGATACCATGGGATACCATGCCATAAGTTGCAGTACGAGTACCGAACAAAAATTTTTGAAAAGAATGGTTGAATTATTTGAGCTATTACTCATCGTTGTGCAGTACATCAAGTCTCGGGACGGTTACGCGGCGGCGAGATTTAACCCTTATTCTACGAGCACATGACTTTTGGTACTTCGCATGGGGCCTTAAGTTTTCCCCTCATGCAGCACGGGAAACTTTGTTTTCCCCGCACATGTGCCGCTTAGTCGCTTACACGCTTAAAGCTGACTGCAGTTTAAAGCCGCGTGCGCTGCGGCAACACGTTTGCCTTCATCTGAGTTGCGCAACTGGATATGCCGAGTTGGCCAGAAACCGGTTTTTTAGCTGCAGCCAACTTTAGGCTGCATTCGTGTAAGCGACTAAGCGGCACATATGCGGGGGAAAACGAAATTTCCCGTACTATATGAGGGGAAAACTTAAGGCCCCATGCGAAGTACAAGGTTTACTTCTGTTTCGTTAGTCAGTTGATGGGCATTTCATTTACCTAATGAAATTGCAATATAATATGTTTTAAAACCTACGAGTACACTTTTCACTAGAATAATACTGCGTATTTGTTTGCACGTAATTTTGTAAAGATAAACATTTATATTTTATCTGGAGTTTGTGTTCTATTTAATTTTATTTTTTTGGTTTTTCGTAGTTTCTTTCGTTTTTCAAATCTTTTCTACCTTAGGTGAGCCGCCGATCGTAAAGCCCGATGCGGAGTTAACCACGTACGGCACCCGCATCATTCCCTACGGTTCCTTCGTCGGAGGCGAGACAGATGCCGGTCTGACCAAACCCACCAAATCCGACGCCCTCCTGCGTTCCACCAAGCCCGGTGATGCACTGGATCTCGATGACGAAGAGACGGAAGCCGCTCACGAGGCGGAGTGCGTCGAAGTAGACTCGACGCCCAGCGTCACCTCTATCCAGGAGTCGGAGGATTATTACGATGAAGGGAAGTTGGGAGTGGAGGATGCCGGGGAGACCGCGCCGGAAATGGTGCTGGTGGCGCCGTCGGATGACGAGGATCTGCCGCCGCCGCCGCATTATTATGAGTATACGCAGAAGGAGAGTCAGTGCCTGGCCATCGTCAGTAACTTTCGACGACAATTTACCGACGCCTATCCCGACCGGAAGCCGCTGTTTTTGACGCCTGTTAATGTAAGCTAAACCAGCAGGTAAGCGAGGAAACGAAAAATTATAGACGTTGTGTTCAGAAATATCATTGTATTACTCGAAAAATGTTAGTAGATTGTGTCGTTACAGCAGTAATAACAGGAAAGTGCACCGCTGTTGGCTTGCACTAAAAGGCCGAAGCGAAGCGGGAAACCAAGTTTAACAAACTGTTTTAAAAATATTTTTTTATATTTAAAAAAGATTTTTTCTTTTATTTTTATTATTTTTTGGTGTGCTCTTCCATATTTTATTTAAAATTGTAAATGCGTGACTGACATGACCGATGTGACCGAAAAATTTTTGGTTTCGTGGAAATCGACCTTCGCTTAGCTTCGCTCGATTAGATTTTTAAAACGTTCTTGAAGCGCTGAAGGAAATTACGATTTTATTTGTTCAGAGAGAAAAATATATTTTTTTACGCGTCTTTGAAAAAACTTATTGCAAGAACTAAGCACCTAATACGAGCCATTGAAATTGTTTTCTAAGCTGGCGTACAACATTTGGTCCTTATTATGCTTTTTGCCGTTATACTACAATTCTTGCCAGTATACAGACACATTTTCGATTCATTCATAACGTACGTTACAATGCAGTGGTCACTGATCCGCAGTTCAAGAATTCCGCTTACAGGAAGTTGGCGTACCGCGATTTGTCTGCACAACCATCCGTCCGACCATATTCAGTTATCACGATCTCTTCCAATGGGATGGTGAGTTTCCCACAATAATTATTTTAATATCGTTTCACTAATACTAATAGCAAAAAGCAATTTATGCTTAGATTTTTGCTGATTTGTCTTTTGTTTAGCTATTCTTACTGGGCGTGCATTACTACCGACCAGACGTTGAAGTCCCGTTTAGCGGGTTGTCTGCTCCTGATGTAATAATAATAATAATAAGGAGTTTGTGTATTGTTAATTGTTCGTAGCATTTTCGTCTTTTTATTGTGGTTTCCTTTCTGGTGAATTTTGTTTGTCCGCAGTGATAGCGGTCATCTTGTAGGGATTGCCAGATTTTTCGCCTACCAGCTGGAATACATCTTCCTCAACCCGCCCGATATTCCGCCGACCGTCGTCATGTCCCCGAGTTTTGTGTTGCGGGAGCGACAAGGCAACTGTTTCGACTACTGCTTCCTACTGGCGTCGGTACTGATCGGTGTGGGCTACGACGCGTACATCGTCGTCGGTTACGCCAGCGCAGCTATCTGTACCGGCGACGAGAGCCACCGGGTGTGTCCCTGTGTACCACAGGAACCGCTGCCCACGATCATTCCGCAGTACGAACAGGATTTTGATTTTGCTGATCTGCATTCGGAAATTGCCTGTGAAGTGTTTAAGGATACGATCAACCGGCAGAGAGCGGCGCGCATTAAGGAGCGCAATGCCAACATTAAAGGTTACAAAGATTTTGACGTTGCTTGTAGTGTAGTGGCTGTTAGTACAAGTCAATGCTCTTTGCAAATACACTGCAGTAAATAAGTGGCAGTTGCGATACCCTGTTGAATTAATTTTTTTCTGCTGTATATTTTATTTTATGATAATGAATTAGTAACATTGTTTTGAAATACTATAGTACCTAATAAATTATGATCCTTATTCAAAATAGTTTTTTGTGATACCATAATAATTAAACTTTGTGATACTGAATGCATACCAATTTGTGTGATGCTATAGTTGATGGTTTTTTATGCTGGACTATTAATCGAATATAGGCCTCGCGGAGTTGTTGGCCAACGAGAAAGAACGCGCCGGTCCGCAGCCCGACGTGGACAACGAGGAGAATCCAGAGACGGATCCGTATTTCCACCGGCGCGTCCACGCCTGGATCGTGATTGTTCCCGGGAAGCGTGACATTGCCGATGCGTTCTTCATTGAACCGCTGACCGGCACCGCCTTCCCGGCCACCCACTCGGAATTCTACGACATTGAGAGCATCTTCAATCACCGTCAGTACTATGTCAACATGCAACCGCGGCCGACGGGGGAACAGCTACTCAGCTGGGATGTCAGCGATATCCAGAAATGGGAGCCGGTGTTCCGGGAGACAGCAGCCGACGCCGGAAAGGGGTCCGCTAGTATTGTAAGTCGCATTTCTTTATAAACCCAGATGTGGTACGGAAACATAGTGTCACTTTGTGCTACAATGCTAGTGCGAAAACTTACCGAGGAAAAGCTTCCGTTCAAAATAAAACCACCTCGGTGTTTGCTATTTGAATAAAAATTTGAGACTTTTCCTATGGAAGACATTCATAAAAAACTTACTAAATCAGTAGTCCAAAACTAGTATTAATTATTTATCTTCAGCGTGCTTGATTTTGGGTAGACGTCTGAGTGCTTTAGCCATTGCACTACGCAGCAACGCATCGGAAGTACAGGCACGTAATTAGGAGAAAAGATACGGTTTACACTTTGCCACGTGTTAAACAACTTAAACTGCATGATAACGTTAAAGATGCTGGCTGCTTTAATTCTACAAAACTTAATCTGATTTTTTAAGCCGTACTCGTGGTGCCGGGTTGTAACCATGAGCATCGTGAAATAAAGCACTGGTGTACATAAATAACATAATTATAATTGTAAATGTTGTCAGATTCATAATAGATTATCAGGACATGCGTTGCAGACTGATGGGACCACGGATTCCGAAGACTTATTGGCCACAGTGGGATGTAAACTTTTCGCCGAAGACATCCAGGGCGCTCCGTCGCAGTGCCAGGTGGCAGCATGGCCGTTTCGCGGTTTCGAGATGCCGCGACCGTGGAGTGAGCCGCTAGTGATTTCTCGGCGACGATATTTACGGTATTGTAAGAATGGATACCGTCTGCATCGCTACCTGAAATGCGATATGGAATATTATCATCAGTACGAACGGAAAGATGGACTGGTCAATAAGTTTATCATCTTCAGCAACCGCAAGAAAACGGTACGATACTGCCGGCTAATTTTAATGCCGGCTGATTTTTTATTGTTACTATCAAGAACTTACTATAGGTAGTTATATAGGTAGTATATCAAGAACTTACTTACTTACCTCACACTATAGTAAGTACTTGTTACTATCAAAACTTAACTTCTTTGTTGCAATTGAGAAGTTTAAGGGTAGCACATTGATTTTTTCCTTAGCATTTTGCTATTTATTTTTGTGCTTCGGACATTGTAGACCAAGTATCATAAACTTTAATTGTTATATTTTATTTTTGACTTGACGCTTGCATGCATACACCGTGGATTTAGATAAAAATAAAAGTAAAATTAAAATGTAAAGTAAAAAGATCTGCGTGTTAAAACTGCGTTATTATAATTTAATTTACGCAGGGGAACTATTTTATTCCGTATAGCACATTATGGAAGTAAAGGAATTGTACGAAAACCGGCGTGACCGTCTGAAATATCGTAAACACACGATCCGCGACGGTATACTCCGGGAATACTTTGCACCCGGCCACACCAAAGCCATCCGCATGCACGACGTCCAAATCCACTCGGAAAAACCGCCAAAATTCAGTGAACTGTACCGGTCCATTAACACCTATGACGTCCACGAGAACACCCTCCGCATGATGACCTATTACCACCAGTACCGTAACGACGGCCTGGAACGTCTGGAACAACGCTCCGACGGCATCCACTGGTTTTACCGGGGTCGTCGGGATCGTCTGGTGGAGCGTTATATCAGCTACGGCACCCAAATTGACCGTTCGTACGCCGTGGAAGCATTGAAGTGCAAAGGGGATCAGCGTCCGGTGGCGGTGGTGCGGGAGAAGTTTGACCGGGATCCGCAGTGTCAGGATCCGGATGTGGATATCTATATTCGGGAGTATCATGTCGGGGAGAATAAGCTGTTGCTGGTGTTTCAGCCGGGGAAAGATCTGGTGACCAGTACACAGCGCCGGTTTATTCTGCCGGATTTTAGTGAGACGCCGCAAGCCGGGTCGGAGTTGCCGGCGGGATATCTGCGGATGAACGAGGATGTTATGATGGGTTAGTAAGTTAGTACCTATGATAGTACGCCTACACCTTGTTATATCAAATTTTTTAATTTTTTTTAACGGTTCAGCGCAAGAATGCAAAAGCTTGGCCATATGTAGAGGAATACAGCTTAAAACAGTTTTTAATATTTCTGTCGCAGGTTCTTGCTGCAATAAAGAATCCAAAACTGAGAGTACTTACTCGTATACGTAAGCCGTATAAACGCAAATTCAAAGCATTTATAACGTGCACCTGTATGCCATGTTTTAAAATACTTACTGCATTGTTTTTTCTTCTGGCCATTGTAAGCAAGTAAATTATTCTATAACAAATACGAGTATAGATATAATGTACTCTGTTACTGTAGAGTCGATTTTGTGCTGTAAAAATTAAATTGTAATTAAATTGTGATCTCTTTTGTTTTCTTATTTAAATGCCGTAAATGAGTAATACTTGTTAAGTTATGGCGATATCTCAAAGCACTGTTAAAAGTGGCTGCCCATTATTGTGGCAGCTGATCTTCTACGTTTGTCTACAACCTCGTGCAGGTTTCTCCTGATCGTTGTAGACGTTAAGCTGATTAAACAACAAAGTAATATTTATATATATTTTCATAATACACGATTGTGATTGCTTTTCCTTTGGATTGATTTGAAACTGTAGTGAAGAGGCGCGCTGCTCTGCGTTATTGCCATTGCAGTTTATGCACGATTTGAGTTTAACTCTTTTAATTCAAACCTACCGTAATTTTTTTGTACACATACAGAGTTCAAGCGTCAAAAATAGATAGACAGATTCAAGCGACAAATATATTTTAATGATATTACTTTCTGCTCGAATGGAAAACATGATACAGTAACCATACGTTTTTGCAGCTGTTTTCCGTGACCAGCTGAAGGAAGAGAAACGTGTACCTATCGATATCTGGGACGAAATGGTCCACCATTACAAGCAATCCCTCAACGCCATCATCAGCGTGCGCCGGTCCGAGGACGACTTCCACGACGAGATCAATCAGCGTATTGAAGAGGAACAAGACCCGGCATTGTGGCACTCCATCTACGACATTGAGCGGCACCCGCGGGCCGCCGCCGTCCTACGCAAAACCGAACAAGCCTCCATCGCGCCGCAGCCGAAGAAAGAAGAATCCCAACCCACCTTCGACCCGACAACCTTCGACTGGGCGGCGCCCTACATGGCCGCTTACGGCGACAACCAGATCGCTTCCGTGGACGACGCACTGGCCATCCGCCAAGCGGTACTCGAAGACATCAAAGAGCGTCTCCTCTACACCGCCAACTCGTTGCAAAAGAATCATGAAGATGAATTTCATAAACTGCAGATCCTAAACGAGAAATTCCGCAAAGCCCAGGTCACCGGCGAAGTGACCCCGAAAGAGTACACTCTATATGAGAACGAGAAGAGTGCCATCCAGTTCCGGATGCATCTGCTGGAGCGCCGGCAGGAGTTGCTGCAGTACCATGGACCGGCCAAGTTGAAGCGGGCCAATGAGTGGTTGCTGCGCGATCCGCGTTTTGCGGACTGGTTGCGGGGCATGCATCTGGAGACACGCGAGCAGGTGATTGATGGGGATCTGCGGGGGAAGGGGAAGGGTACCGGAAAGGGGAAGAAGGAGTGGAAGGTGGATTCGGATGAAGGCGAGGTGGAGGTGCAGTCCTGGGAGGGGACGAAGGATGGTGGGCGCAGCTCTAGTATGGGTCACAAACGATGATGAGCGAAGCCACAACACTCCAACAGATTGTTAAAGTTAGTTACAGCACATAATCTTCCCGAAACATTTTTTTTGCTACATTTGCTTTCAACCCATGTGTTAGTTCTTTTAGAAGAAGTATTCATCGGCTGCCTCTTTTTTTCTACTTCTTAAAGTGTTTCTAAGTTAACTAAGCATTTGCATTCTGTGGATAAAAGAAAGATCAAGGAAGCTCCGTACTTCTGAACACGTATAATATGAAAACGCTCAGTTCCATCAACCGTTTCCGGCCTGCTCCGCTCCGTTTCCTAGTTAAAAATTAAGATCAGAGTAGTACTTCGTACTACTGTACTTTAATAAAAATGTTAACAAAAAATAATAATTTATGTGCAGTGAAATGCTTAATTTTGTAGGTACTGTATTTCGTATGTACATTGTACAGCCAGTGTACGAGTATTTCATCAGAACCAGGCTTTGGTTGTATCGAGCATTACGCAAAGTCAAACCCCATCTTGGGCGGGTGGCTTTGCGACGCAAGTTGTAGGAGTACTGTACTGTAGTGATTGTGCTCGTAAAAAACGGTAAAATGAAAATGATGCACCATGAATGTGTTATCTGATCACGATGGATGAATAATTTATTGGGAATTTATTTGAGTCATCGGTGATCGGTTTATTGCGGTGAAGTTTTCGATTGAACATGAACATCATACCTTGTATAAGTTGTAGAAATCGGAAAAGCTGTAACAGTGACTCTGAAGGAGCGTATCTAATATCTAAGGACTGCAAGCCACTGAAGCAGCATCCACTGACTGGAATCTGCAGCTGGAAACAGCGGACCATGTCGTTTTTCTTCCCTGGCGATCGCTTCCCCGTCTTCGATGCCGTCGCCATCCCCGGAATCCCCCCGGAAAAATTCGGTCCCCCCTTACGCTTTAATCCCTACTGCCAGGATTACGAGCAGTATGTGTCGGGAATCGACTGCGTGGGCTATGAGTTTGTGCCCAAAGGCGAGGAAGTGAACCAGCACCGAATGGAAGTGCTGTACAATGTGGTGAACGATGCCTATTTCCGTACAGTCTGTCAGAACGATGCGAATCTGAAGCGCACATCGCGGTGGAAGAGCTGCGTATGGCGCTGCTGTAACGTGGATCGGAAGGTGGAAGACGACTGGGGGATGGCCTATCTGGCACGGAGAGATCTCGTTCTGCGGGACCCGAATCGGGATAAATCGCAGAATCTTCTCCAGGGTGTTGTGGAATGGAAATTCAATCTGAAAAAAGCTGGTAAGCCGGTGTCTTGGTTTTAGAAATCTTTGTCCTGGAAGCAGCCGTGAGTTGTTTTGGAGATCTGCTTTAACTTTTTTGCGGACAATTTATTATTTTATTAATTTTAAATTGCCTTTTGAAACCTTGGAGATCTTTAATTTCTGAATTTCAAGCGATTACATGCTGTCTTATTGGGCTAAAATGTTTTAGATGTATAAACTGATTTGGAAATCAATGCGTTCTCGAGTATTAGCGTTTATCAATAACGGTTCTTTTCAAAATTTTGCAGCAAAATTTACGTCTGTGTTATTGCAGTTTATTGGTCAGTTTTATAATATTATTTAAATGGAAAGGAAGCAAACACGAAGAAATTTATAGATGAGAAATTTAAAGTTGCAATCTGATTGGTAGACAGTGAGATTAAAATTCATTAAAACGAATTTGCCCGGTTGTATACATACAATTTAATTTGAAGGAATCTGTACTCATGTGCAATCTCATCCGAAATAAATTCATCGTGTATGTACGCTGTACGACATATCTATAATTATACAGTACATACATTTTATTTCCAGGATTACAAGTGAAAAATCTGCAAGTCCGCGTACCCCATAAACTATACCGTGACGGGGTTGTTGTTGTCACCATCTGCTCGCGCGATGATTACACCGTTCTTCTGGATGCGCAAAACCTGAAATCCGTCTCCCGAGCGGTGGGATGGGATGAATTTATCATACGGGCGGAATTATCGGGTGCACAGGCGTCCGGTGGATATCAGAATGCCTATCAGAACGCGCAGCTCTTTCGGCAGCCACTGTCCACGGATCGGATGTTTGTGAATGAAGACTGGAAGAATCCTTTCAAAGTGGTGATCGAGATGGAGAAAGCATCAGAGCAGTAAATGTGTCTATGTTCTAGTCGTGTTTGCGTTGTGATCTCGGTAAGGTTGTCTCATGGTGATTTCTGTTTATCTTTGTAAACAAGTATTAGTTCAGTCACTGCAGTGTGCTTGTGTCATAATGTTTTTTGTCAGATACAGTAGTTTAGAAAGCGCAGAATGTTGATGGATTAAAAGATATCTTTGTTTCAATTAGTCAGTGATTTCAGTGTGAAAATGCATCGCTGCTGCTGTTTTCTTTGTTCCGAAAATGCCTGTTTACGATTCTAATATTTTTCATTTGTCAGTACAATAGTAGCCTTTCTGTTTAACAGGATCGTTTTTCGTGATGTAGGAAATAACACACTAAACACAGTGTTAAAAATAATTATTATTGATAGAGTTTGTCGCGAATTGGATATTTACGCTTAAAAGTCGGAATACGTACTAGTACATCGGTATACCTGTACGACGTATGCTTATTTAGATTTTAGACTATCTACTCAGTACTAAGTACTCTACTCTAGACTTGAGTAGTGTAGCATGGGCCAATGTCAAAACGACGGCGGAATTTTCTGCCGGCGGAAATTTTTTGTGGTCAAAACGACGGCGGAATTTTCTGCCGGCGGAAATTTTGTGTGGTCAAAACGCCGGCGGAAATTCTCGTGGTTAAACTGCCGGCGGAATTTCCTGAACATGCATTTTTTTTACGGAAATCACAAATTGATACAAAACCAACTTATTAGTAAACTAATTCACGCAGTAAAATACACGCTGGACATTCTACAGTATGTATTATGTATCTATGCATTCTTGTCAAACAAACTTCTGCTAATGCTAGTTTCAAAACATGCTTCATCGTTCTGCAGATAAACAGTCAACAATGACAAACGAACACTACAACTTTAAAAAAGTTGAAAAATTAAAAAAAGCACAAGAAAACAAAAACACAATGATAAAAGAACATACGTACGTGCTCGAATACCAATCAGTTAATCCGCCGGCAGTTTGACCACGAGATCTCTGCGCGTAGAGATTCTTCGTCTGAGTTGGCTCTGCCAGTCTGTGTTCAGAGAACTTGTGAGTCTTCCCAGGAACGGCTCCAAAGGGATCAGACTAGATCGCACCTCAGTGTCATTGCCGCAGTGCCATTGTCAAACACCTTGTTTGTCTCTTTTGCGCGGCTCAGGTATTCACTTGAACTTGTTCGCGCGTTCTGTGCAACTGCCGACGCCACAACGCCCATACATACTGTACATACATGCGGCCCGATAAAGAGATTTATATTGATAAGGGGGCGCCCAGTTCTACGTATGTAAGATACATTTTTCCTGCAAAATCGTTTTTAAAAACGCATAGAAAATGAAATTAAAAGTTACAAAAATTCCGCCGGCAGTTTGACCACGAGAATTTCCGCCGGCGTTTTGACCACACAAAATTTCCGCCGGCAGAAAATTCCGCCGTCGTTTTGACCACAAAAAATTTCCGCCGGCAGAAAATTCCGCCGTCGTTTTGACATTGTATTTACAGTACATGCACACCTTTATTTACAAAATTAACGACAAGCATGCTTTATTGTACCATAGTCACCTCAGTTTATAATAAGTAAAAAAAATATGTAAAAGTTATAATTATAGATATAGATATGCATACATTATGATACATAAGTACGAAAATTTAATTATGCCTGCTCTATACATAGGATTATGGTAGTTCACCGTAGTTGTACTTTCGTATTCCATACTTGTCTGCGAGTAAAACTTATCGCCATTGACCCAGTATTAGCGGTTGAATTCGGGGTATCCATGAAAATGATAACGAAATATCGTTTGAGGGAAACCTTAAAATTTTACAATGCATTGTTTAGAAATTTCAAGTACACCACGTGCGTCTATTGTAATTTGTTCCACTTAACAGCGATAAGAAAAATCAAAAGGTAAAAACGGGTCCAAAATACTTGCGCACTCTACTTAATTCCGCAAGATATCATGCGGATTGCTGATAATTCCTACCATGAATAAAAATCTTATAAAGGCCAGACCGCGGCGTCTTAACTCGCTAATCAATCCCCCGTTAATTGCGGACCGTGGAAGAAAAATTATAGTTACACCTGTTTTCCACTGTCGTCGCATCGGAGGAGAATTCGGTGGGGGTTACAATGGCTTTCACTATGAAAACAACATTTCTGCTGACCGCTGCCGCCATCGTGCCGGCATGGACGCTGTCGGTACTCCAGTTCGGATTACTATACAGCCTTTTCCACAATGGTGAGCGTATATATATACACAGTACAGAGTTACTGCATGATACATTTTGTAGTTTGTTAGTCTAATTTTCACTGTATAAATTTTACTATTTGAATTTACTTCTCCAGTACAATTTTGATGTATTTTCTGAATAAATTATTTTTTATAATTTTGTTCTTCGAAATACAGCAGTGAAAAGTAAATTAAAAAAACCTTACTTAGCATTTTAAAAAAACGTTTCCTCTTGTTGCAGTCATTGCCGGTGTGTTGTTTTTCGTTGGAGTCGACTTTCTGATCAACCGCGAAAAAGACTTCCCGCTGTATGTGTCATGGAATAAATATCTAAAATGGCGCAAGGATTACTTTGCCGGTTGGTATTATCATCGGAAACTCGACGAAAGCACAAAGGATATTAGACAGCTGCAAACCGATCAGCTGCTGAGAATTCTCAAATACAACTCGGACACGGCATATTACAAAGACGCCAAATTGGAACAAGTGCAGAGCCGTGAAGATTACATCCGCGTGCATCCACTGATCAAGTATGCCCATTCCGCAGAGTATTTTGAGCGCATGGTCGGGAAGGCGGAGGAAAAGGTCATGACGTCGGAGTCGCCCATTTACTACGGGGAGACATCGGGAACGACCGGAAAGCCCAGCCGGATTCCATTGGTGGATTACCAGCGAAAGGAATTTGAGAAAATCAAAGCGATTTTCGCTAACGTCGTCTCTGATGATGTGCCGACCTCCAGAAACGTCAAAAAAGTAAATACCACTCTTTAACAAACCGTCTTTTACTTATCATTATTCTCTATCCAGGATTTGTTAATTAAAAAATTGTTAACTAATGTTGTACTCTGGATTTGTACAGCGTTGCATTTTATTATGAATAGAAATCATAATTCGTAATCAATTGTAACATGCAGTGATATTATAGATTTCAGATTAAAATACTGTAATTTTACAATTAACGTTTTATACATTTACATATACACTTTAGTGTTTATATTTATTTGAGTACATCATTTGAATAAATTTACGTTAAATTATTCGTATTTTACATGCATTTTATATACACGTGTTTATATACTATTTGCATTTTTATTACTGGGATGCGTTTGTATTTCAGTGTATGAGAATCTACTACAACGTCCGTCGGCTGCTGGATAAATCTGCCAACGGCACGCAGATCGGACCGGTCAGTGCTTCGTCCGCCGTATTCGAGTACGCCGACATCTTCACGACGCCACCAGCGGGATACGATATTCCCCACGAAGAGTCTACCCGCTACATCCATCTGTTATTTGGACTCCGGTATAAAAATTTAACAAAAATAGAGACACTTTTCGTGTCGTTGGTGTATTTTGCCTTTATCGAGCTGGAGGCGGAATGGAAGACCTTAGTCAAGGACATTCGTGACGGTACTTTGAACTCAGCACTGCAAATCACACCGGAAACCAGAAAGACATTGATGCAATATTTAACACCCGATCCGGAGCGTGCTAGTGAACTAGAGGCCGAATTCTCCAAAGGTACACATATACTATTTGCACCAGTTTCCATAAAAGTATTGGTTTATTTTGTTTAATCTCGGTATTTATCCACTGTAACTGTAGATCTGAATTTATTGCGTGCCTATGTGGTCCAGCATCGTTCAGTCCCAATGCACAGCAATACCACATTACAACATTAAAGCAGTTTTACAAGTAGCAACTTTAAATATTGTACATAGTTTTATGGGTACTAATTATCAGTTATTAATGCAGTATTTGGATATTAATTCATATGATAAATTTTTGTCCTACGCTTATGACGACATGTACAATGCATTTCACAACCATTTTCTTTTGAAGGGATGAAAAATATCGCCAAGCGAATATGGCCAAAACTCAGCGTGATCGAGTGCATCACATCCGGACCGTTTGTTCATTATGCTGATGCACTGCGGCAGCAGTACACCGGAGGTATTTACTACACATTTACTGAACATTGTTGATAGTTTGGCAAAAAAATTTGATATGTTCAGTAGATATATCCAGTTCTTATTATTTATTCTTACTATTCAGAAAATCCTGTGTTAATTCTTTAGATGTCACGTTGTACAGTCCTTTTTACGGTGCCAGTGAAGGCTTTCTGGGAATCAATCTATGGCCGTTTCGTTCCTCCGTTAATTACATTCTGTGGCCATGCGGAATTTTTTGGGAATTTATTCCCTTGGAAAATGTCACAGACACCAATCCAAAGACCTACTTTATGGACCAGGTTAGCTGATGTCTTTATCACATTGTTCTCACAATAATCATGTGGTATAACACCACTAATAAAAATTAACCTTGCTTTTTAGGTTAAAAAGGGCGAAACTTATGAAGCGGTATTAACCACACCAGCCGGCTTGTACCGGTACCGTCTGGGCGATGTTGTCAAAGTGGTGGACTTCTACAACCAGTGTCCAGTCATCGAATTCCAGTACCGGTACATTTCTGCGCTTGGAAATAACCGAAACAGTTGGGTACCGTTTTTCTTGTTCTGTTGCTTAGATCGGGTCAACTGCTCAACATCAAAGCCGAAAAAGTGTCAGAAGTTGTTATGCTGGATGCCATTAAGGAGGTCATCACCACCGTTGACTACAGTATTGATCGTGTGGTGGACTTCACGGCATGCGAAAGCCTGGCCAGGGATACGGCTAATATACCTGATGGTACGTTTAGTTTGTAGTTTTGCATTCATAAAATATTTCAAGCTGTAAAACAGTTATTTTTTACTTATGTATATGCCTGTTGACAGTTGTTGCGAAATCCAGTACGCCCTGTTATGTGGTCTTTTTGGAGCTAAGTATCGACGGCGACTGCGATCTCCTAGCGCTCCAAAAAGAATTTTCGGAAAAGGTAGAGTAACTTTTGCGGTAGTGCCCTGCTTGGTGATGTGGTCACTGCGATCAAAATAAATAGCACATAAAACAATAATTGTAATTATGCAACACAACACATATTTGTAATTATGCAACTAATACTTCCTTTCGCAATTACTTCGGCACCAACGTAAAGGCGGTTACAATTTCTTTCTCAGCTGGATGAAACTCTACGGAAGAATCACAGTGACTATCATCTCTACCGCAAGAAAGGCGCCATTGACGCGTTGGACTTGCATTTGGTTAAGCCGGGCGCTTTTCAAAGGCTGCGCCGCTACATGCTGGATAACTCATCCACCTCGCCGACACAGCTGAAGATCCCACGGGTACTGCGTAAAACCGAATTGGTGCAGTACATGTGGAGCGAAAGAGTGTAAAGAAGTAGCAGATCAAACAGCGGAAATTGTATTATTCCTTAAAAGTTAATGCACTGATCAACTGTAGTTGTACAAGTGTTCAAGAATGCGCGCCTCCTCGTATTTCCCCACTTGCTCGAAACTGTTAACTGTACCATTTCCGTTTCGTTCTGGATGCGCTATCACTATGCCTGCTGTAATATGTAACTGCATTCACAGCAAGAAGTTTGCTCTATATAACAAGGACCGTGAAAGATTTCGGTTTACTGAGATTGCTTCATTCCGATATAAATAAATTATGTACAAAAAAAACAACACTTTGCAAGTATCTTACTATTAGCGATAAAAATAACAATATGCGTACATACAAATTGTACTGTACTCGTATATTACTACAGTGACTTTAATACTTACTTGTGCAAATATACTTTCTGTTAAAACGCATTACCATTTACCACCATCATAAGCAAAGCCAAGTCTTATTAATGCCAGTAATGTAGTACACGTGGTGCGAATGTGGCATTCCCGTAGGCCGATCCACCGTAAGAGAGATACCCTCTCACTAAGTGCGCCGGCAGCGGCGTTAGATGCTCCAGTTCCCCAAACACCCATCCTGTCTGCAGTCCCATCAGCATGGGGAACAGCAGGTGACAGTGAATCATCCACATACCAGGATTCTGCACCCGCAACCGCATGGCCCTCCAGGTAAACACCTTCCCGGGAACCGGTGTTACTGCACTGGGATCCTGTCGGTACAGGTTGGACGTAATAATTCGTCCGTGTCGCTCCAGCAGTCTGGCCTTATTGGCCATGGGATCGTACGTGCCCAGACCGGTGCCGCAGTCGTAATAATGGTCACCGTGGGCGTGCCACGCATGCGGATACACATCACCGTACTGGCTGCCGCCCACCAGATACCAGACAATCTCCAGCACTTCGCCGATCCTTGCTGGAAAGGATTTCGTCACATTGTCCAAACCGTTACCCTGAATGGCGCGCTGATAGTTCGGGAAATTATTATAATTTCTGCGGTACAGTGACACTAAATACGGCTCATGCGGCATGTCTTTTATGAAAGCTACGGGTCGTTCATACCAGGGTGCGCCATTCTGGAAGTAGTACTCGGTCTCGCCGCCCGACATCGTCTTGGCATCGATCGCTTGGACATTAACGTACGCTCTGCGTGTTGAACGGATTGGACGGATGCGGTTTCAACGGCTGCAGCTGATCTTCCAGCCAACCGTCGGCAAATGTCTCGTGCGGCAAGGTCAGCACTTTTTCAGCTGGTAAGGTGAAGGTGTCCACCGGCTCGGCACGGACATTATAGTAGTGCAATATCCCATACCCTCGTACATCATCGGAATCTGCTGAACGGATTCAAATTGCATAAAAAACCGGCTCCGACCGGCTAATTCAGCACCAGTCTTGGCATACAGAAGGACACTGTACCGCTGCCCTGAGCTGATCTCCAAATGGTCACCCACATACGGCTTAATGTATTTCCCGTCAACTTCAATCAGAACTAAATCTGGGTGGTCCTCAAAAGCAATAAACACCTGCGAGTAGCTGCTACGTGGCGCCGATGAAGCGTAGCCGATAGACACCGCCCGCTGCAACGTCAATCACGCCCATCTCACACCCTGGCCCCGGCCGGGCGTACGTCTCATTCATGGGGCGTGATTTACCGTTAAAGGCCACGTTTTTCGGATTACCGGGCCAGAGGAGATTGTTCGGATTCTGTATGTTGAACTTGATCCGGTCGTCTGTTTCGTAGTAAACATCTTGAAACACGATCGTCCGCTCGTCGTCATAATCAAACGGCGGACGCCCGTAGGTTTCGTCGACAATCAAGGCGCCGTACGCGGTGTTCGCCTGGAAGCCGACATGTGAGTGGTAGAAACAGGTGCCGGCATCTCCGGGTTGTAGCTGGAACTCATAGTCGAAGTAGTGATACGGTGGGATTGGCCACTAGCTGGCCATTGGTGTGTCATCTGACAAGGGCGCCATGCGCTGAGTTAGACCGTGCCAATGCTAAATAACAAAAACTCAGCATGTCTCCAACATATGGTATATTATGGAAGGTTTAATTTGTGCATGCATTTGAAAAATAAAGCGTTCGTACGCATAACTTTAGATATGGTACTATAGCCTCTAAGCACAGATGAGTCGACTTGCAATTGTCAAATTCGGTTCGTCCATATCATTTAACACCCGGCAATGTTCCATTGACCAGCGTAGATAATCGGGTGGTACAGTCAATGGCAACGATCTCCGATGTAACGCGCAAAATATAGTCACCTCGAAAACGGCCATCGTGGATAGTTGTGTATGGTTTCCCTCTTGGTCTGAAACGCTCCCGGGTATACACGTGCTGACCTTTCCGGTATCGGTGCTCAAAACCGGCGCCCGGGCTGCCCTCATACGGGGGCGTGCTCTTTTTATACTGTGGGAATTTTTTCGGAATTCGTACCCGTCCGGAGCCACCGCTGTAAGGCTGGCCTCGGCGAGAAAGACTGGCATTGAAGTTCAGTCCCGACTGACCGCGGTAGTCAACGGAAGATCTGGAATAGGCATTGCAGTTTACCCTTGACGGAATATAGCCGTACTCGCAGTGATTAGTACGTACGTTAATATCTTTACTCGTACTTGCTCATATTCCTTCTACTTTCTAGAATGTTCTCTTTTGTTTTGAGTTGAGTTTGGTTTTCTACGCGGATATGCTTTGCGCCTATATAAGTCCGTGTGTGGCAGTACTTTGGGGGGTCAGTTCTCTGATTACGAGTTTTGGCAGTGTCGGAGTTTATAATTAAAATATCGGTCGGAGATGCAGTTCTCGCATCGCGTAGATTCGTAGACTTAGCTATGCCACATTGAGATACCAGCTCATTCTCTGTCGTTGAGTTAGGTCGGTAGGATAGATTATTTACGGTAATTATTCCTATCGTACTGATCTCTCCGTCACCCTTGCATTTCCTTCGTCAACGAGAACCTGCATGATATTGCGTCGCACAAAATCGCAAACCCGTCGGACACAGGTCATACGTACGCGGTTAAGAGACAAAAATATGGGTGTCGTTTACAGAAGGCGGACTACCGCTACTACGGACTACAGTACTGTATACCCGTTGCAAGTACCCGCGCGTGGGCAGCGGACAAAACCTGTTGTGACACAATAGTTACTGAATTTGGCGGACACATTTTTCTGGATAGACGGTGGTTATCATAAGCACAAGGACCGCACAAAAAACTTCAAACGTTCGTCGTTGAACATTTTACCGAATTGTAGTACTGTATTATGTAGTATGTATTGTAGTATTGTAGTATTTTACCGAATTGTATTTTACCGAATTGTATTGTAGCATGTATTAAAACAGACTAGCAACCAGCACTCACTAGTCTATCCATGCAGTCACCGTTAGTACGATGAAAGCAAAAACAATCTGTAATGGTAGAACTGATGCAACCATATCTGTTTCAAATGTGAACTAGCTAGGAAGCAATCATATACTGTACAATTTATGTATATAAGTGCAGCATGAATTGCATAATCATCTCCAATTATTTGCAAGTTACCACATGTTATTTGCAATTCTGATAGTGGTATTGAGTAATGTAAAATGCTGCTGGACGTTACTGCTAAATGTCAGGAACATTACGTGCACTTGTACTGGCGGGGTCATGCTCGAACTTCGAATGTTGTTACCGTTGTCCGTTGATAACACGCAACAATGAAAGCCGATGAGAATCTAAGGCCTTGTCCCGAATTCAAAGCGAATCTCGCTTTGGTACGGTTGCTCAACCGCACGAGGTGGCTGTACGCAGTGGCCACGCCTACAGATACGGTACGCGAAGCCACCTCGCGAGGTGGAGTTGCTGTATCGCAACGAGATTCGCTTCGAATTCGGGACGAGGCCTAAGTGACTATGACCTCGCATCGGTTACTTGGTGTGATACTTGTATATACGTAGTAATATTATTATGTTGGGCGTCTCGTGTTGCCGCCGTTCGACATGTTTACAAAATTTAGATGTTTCCCGTTTTTGATGATTGAATGCGTAAATAAAAATACCTATGTAGAGATATTTTCTCGCTTTATGACACCGCTCGGTTGCAGGCAGAATTTTCGCAATAATAACCTCCATACCTCTATACCGGCATACCTTCTCAAAGATACTCATCGTTCGTATATTAATTTTGAGGTTAGCATAAACCGATATGTACATGTACCACGACTGTGCACACAACCGATGACGGAAAGTTATGCAATAAAGTTGTACGTCGAGGTGTTTCGCTTTTTACGTAAAAGTTAAAAGGTGATTGTAAGCCGCAATGATAGCGCCAATCGAAGGCTTTTTATTATTTTCCGACTAATGTTCTCCATCATAACGCTAAAAATAAGTTAGCCAATACACCAGAATTCAACTTACCTGGTTCCAAAAATCTCGATTTTTCAACACCAGTTCGCATGCAAAACGAATACCGCTCATTCTGGTCTGTGCACGGTATTGGATCAAAAATTGGAACCTCGCATGCGAATTGTATCAGAATTTGGAACCCTTTTTTGTTGTGAAAATAGCTGCTTTCTAATCGCGACTAACAACTGTTTTAATATCAGCTCGCTGCAGTTTCAGTAACGACTGACACGAAAACAAATTTTGGTATCCTTTTCGGGTAATAAATTATCCAGTTTGTATTACAAATGACGCCTGCGTAAATCCGCTAAACTCAGCCCTGAGAATTAAGTAAGAGGCGCAGCACATCCTTATTCAGTTTTGGTCTCAAATGATCATTCTGAAAAGGCTTTTGGAACCGGGAATTAATGTACGTACCAGAAACAACTCTAAGGTCACGAATGGGTGATGCGTAAGTCTGACAGTTTTAGAGCGCAGATATAAAAGTCCTACAATTACAGTATAGCACATTATCCTCAGCAGGGCTGAACTTCTGATCTGCCCTAACTCTAAAATTCTGAATGCTACAAAGTGCTGCAGATATCACTATAAGAACACTTAATAAAACTACTGTGAAATTTTTGGGTCGCTACTCTTGCGATTTCTGGTCACTGGTGTCCCTACATCCGAAGTAGCACCTCACTCTAAAGTACGAGTACTGTATCTAGCAAGCCAACAGCTCGTCTGACATCATTTTCCAGAAGGTTCCAGAAACTGCCGTACTGGCCACATTAGTGTCGTACAGAGTAAAGAACCGACCGACCCTGGTATGTAAGCCCAGTAGAAACCCGGTAACGCTGGCATTATGACTAAGTCCTTCGAAGTATGGTATAAGTATAAGTATAAGTAAGTGTACGTGCTCCATGAATCATAAAAAGCACAGCTCCGATTGGACGACCTTCGTTTAGTTTCCCTGTATGCGGCTTTTTTGCGCTTGTAGGTGTCGCGTGACTGCTCTCTGAAACCAGCATTTGGTCAAGCAAGTTGATGCAGGTACTTAGTTTCATGCATTGTGCGGCGAACTCCAGTCAGTCAAGAGTTTCCAGTTCGATTACTTATACATACGGTTTCCACTTTCCAGTTTGTTTAATAATTTTATACTTATACGGGTTACTGATTTTTCCATTCAGTTCTCGTTAGTCGTCGACAAAATGCAGATCTTCGTGAAAACGTTGACCGGGAAAACCATCACTCTGGATGTGGATTCTGCCGATACCATTGAAAACGTCAAGGCCAAGATCCAGGACAAGGAAGGAATCCCTCCCGATCAGCAGCGTCTGATCTTTGCTGGAAAGCAGCTGGAAGATAAACACACTCTGGGTGACTACAACATCCAGAAAGAGTCAACCATCCACTTGGTCCTGCGTCTACGCGGAGGCATGCTCATATACATCAAGGTTCTTACAGGAAAGACCGTCGCGCTGGACGTGGAACTGTCGGACACGGTGGAAATCATGAAAAAGAAAATCGAAGATGTGCTGTATATGCCTCCCGACCAACAGCGTCTGATTTTCGATGGTAAGGTTTATTAGTATGAAAATAAGGAATCGCAACGAATTCCAAATTACGAATTAGGTCTCTGTTTTGCGTTGGCAGCTAGCGTTGCTGCCCTTGACTTATTGTCGGTTGACTGGATATGAGCAACCTGCGCAAGGCCAGTTCTCTCGTTTTTACAAAGTATCTGGTTTCCGTATGACATGCTTGGTGTAGCGGTTCTTGTAAAATTATGTTTAACGCCATGATATATTAGTAGGAATATAATATTAGTAGTGATATATTAGTAGGGATTTGCGTTAAGCATTTGTGTATGTAGTAATTGTAGTTAAGGAAATAATAATAAATTATAATATTACTTGTTTAACTTCTACATACGAAACTGATAGCGGTACTTACGCGGGTGCTACAGTCTACACTGATATGCTTCACTTAAGCGGGTAGTACGGGTTCTTCCCTTCTATCTCCTGTGCATTACACTGTAGTCTTGTAAACTGCTTTAGCTTTGACCTTACGCGAAACTGATCGTTCTGTCGTTTGCAGGTAAGCAGCTCGAGGACAATCGTACCTTGTCCCAGTATAACCTGCATGCCGGCGCTGTGGTTCATCTGGTCCTACGTCTGCGCGGTGGCATGCAGATCTTCATCAAGACCCTGGCAGCGGGAAAATCCATCAGCTTGATTGCGGACGCTGAGGACACCATAGCCAGTGTGAAGCGCAAGGTTCATGATCGTGAAGGACTCCCGTATGAAACACTGCGCCTGATCTTCAACGGGAAGGAGCTGGTCGGTGACCGGACGCTGCAGGACTACAATATCCGCCCGGAGGCCACGCTGTTCCTGGCTCTAAAGCTGCCGGGAGGATAAGGAATTGTAAATTTACTTGTGGCGTTTCGGTTTTGTATCCCGGGTAGGCAGGTTATGATGTGCATCTTTGGTTTTTCTTTTGTTCTTGCAGTTATGCTTCGTATCTTTATAACGGTATTGTAGCTGTTTTTAAGTTTTATGGTTAGCATTATGTTGAATACATTTAGGATTTGCTCCGGCTTTGGGCACAGTAGATGTGCCGCGTGCGATGATTGTTGCAGTTTTATGTAGCTTCGATTCTTTGCAGATTTTACAGTTACTGTACTTTCTTTTATGCTGATATTGCAATATTGTGCCTAATGATTTGTACAGTGTTCGAAGTTCCATCTTCTGTTAATAGAGTTTAGCTATCGATTGGTTTTAGCAAGGTACTAGTATTAGTACTTCATTTCATGCTGAACAATAAACGTTTGTGGTCAGTCAAAATATAATATGTGCTTTTCAGGCATTGTCGATTGGTAGTTCGTATTTCGAGGCATGTGCGCTATCTCATCTCTCACAAGCAGGCAAAAGCTCCGAACTAGGGAGTGGAAATCTAGCATACTGTGCATCACTGCATAGTGCCACTGCAAACTTGAAGTACTCGTATCAGTATTAGATAACATTGTGTACTGACACTGGAGTAGAAGGAAAAGGTTACTTACATCCAGACAGTGGCAGACACTACTGTTCATACTTTCGTACTACAGCTGCATTTTGGAGGTACTTACTGTAATTGAAACAATGTTAATTTTAATCTTCTCTATCGTTGACGTTTCGTAAAACTCGTGGTTTCTGTTTCCTTTCAGAAATCTGGATAAGCTCAAGAAGTGCATGAAACTAATGGATGTGCATTTGAATGTGCCTGTAAGGCACTAAGGCAGAGTCCAACTTCACAAGAGCGCATGCAAAATTATGCTAATAGGGTAACAGGCCGCGCAATCATTTGTTTATCTGTTTATCGGAATTTGCTTAATCGTTATTTGAGAAGGAACTAGGAAGTTCAGGGCACGACGATTACCAGACAAGCACAACATAACATGCTTTGAGGTAAGAAATATTATTCTGCGAATTGTATTAAAAAGATTATGGCATATCAAAACGATAATCCGAACAATATTAATGGAGCGGAATCAGTCCACAAAATGGTATATCATGTGGACCGACACCGTTTGTTGAACGAAAATGATAACGGAAACCAACTGTTATCATGAACCGAGATAAAGAACGTTGGATGTAGAATTAATTACATATCCAGTTTTAAAATGTCCATAGGAGTACGTTGAGGAGCTACGCACTTGCTTCGATCTGACTTTGCCGGGCCTGTTTGATTTGGACTGTTTTTGATGTTTTGTTAATTTACATTTTACTTTTGCCATCTGGGAAAATGCTCACTCACTTTCTAGTGTTTAGTCTACTCGGTAGGTAAGCTGATCTCCATCAAAACCCGAATACCAGAATTGTACACGTTAAAGTGGTTGCATTTTATTGCTAGACTATGCGCTGACCGGCTGACGTCAAGCGCTATAATCTTAAGTTAAGTGACAAGTAAAGCGTCACAATACGGTAATAAGGTTTTCTAACGCTGTAATAACTCCATTTGCATCCACATAAAGTCGTATGTGATTTTTAAAAATTTATTTTTGGTTACTGATCAACTTTCAGGTTTGCTTTGTTTCGTGAGCGCTGTTCCGTACCGCACCCGAACGATCCACATTGGTCCGCAAGATGAAGTGGAAGATCCGATGTACCTGTACCGCAGCATGGTGGCCTCGGTTGCCGAATACAAAGCCGCCAAGGCATTCGAGGAATCCCGAGCTAAACTGGGCGTGCGGTCAACTACGCGCGATGATCATGTCTGCTACGGCGATTTAGGATGTTTCTTCAAGAACGGTACCTACGGAAATTTCTGGATGTTACCATATTCACCGGAATATCTGGAAACGAAATTCCTGCTGTACACGAGCGCTGGCCAGAAAGATCCACAGCTGCTGCAGTACGATAAACCGGAGACGTTGACTGGGTCGGCGTTTCGTGCTGATTGGCCGACGACTGTCTTTATGCATGGCTTTGGCAATGGACCGCACACGGCATGGACACCAAGCTTTCAGGCTGCTATTTTCCACTCGGTACGTAAGTTACAGTAACTGTACTAGTGAATAGTGACACCAACTATATTACCTACTCTAGCTTTAAACGTAATTATTTAGTAAGGAAATATGAAACAAGCGTGTTTGAAAAGGAATAACGCATAATGAATAAAATTTATTTCGATTACACAATTTATCGAATCGTTCTTACTAATAAAGTTAAATTAGTGTGGCTAGCGTTTAATATTATTAATTAAAGCCGAGGCTGGATTTGAAAGGCTGTATTACTCAGGTGTTGATGATTTGTTTTGACTGCAGATTCCGCAAGGAAATTACATTTTTGTCGATTGGAGCATCGGTGCTAGGCCGCCAAACTACTGGGCAGCGTCCGCCAACACCCAAGTTGTTGGAGCGCAAGTGGCCAAACTTATTGCGGCTCTCAAGTAAACTGCATTTCAAAATGTTTAAATGGCCATGATAACAATAAGATAAATATGCAACTCGTACTTACATACGTGTAAATTCAAGCCCTGTGCACTGTTTAATCCGCTGAAGCGGTAACACAGATGTGCATGATCGTAGAGTAGCGGCTAAAAGTGTTGCGTAACGATTCCATCGGATGAGTCCTGCTTGCTGTTATTTGAAAGTGAACAATTAATAATTGCGGTATTCCTTTTCAATAGCATCACCATCACCAAAATATTGACCTTTAGGTAACTAGAACATTTTTTTCAGCACACATACAGGAACAACATCAGATAAATTCCATATCGTGGGATATTCACTGGGAGCCCATGCTGCCGGTTTCACTGGACACCGACTTGTCCAATACGGCCATAAGCGGGCTGGTCGCATCACCGGTCTGGACCCGGCTGGACCGATTTTTGAAGATGGGCATGGTGATGCAATTTTAAGCAGTGGCGACGCCGATTTTGTTGCCGGCTTGCACGCCAATGGGGCCACGCTGACCAATGGTGGATTTGGATTGTACAAACGCGTCGGAGACATTGACTGTAAGTGCGCCAGAGCTCGACGATAAAACTTAATTTCGCTATTTCATTGCTGCAAAAGAGCGATCACCGGTGCAAACAGTGAGTTTGTATCACTTTGTACCTAGTTTAATCTACTTTGTAGCTTAATCAGTCTGTGAGTAACCATTCATAATGCCGCTCCTAATTAACGGAACTGGGTGATCCTTAGTTTATCCCAACGGAGGACAATATCAACCTGGATGTCCCCATGCCATCTGGGGAACGTTAGGCAATTTGCTGACCTTTAATTGTAAGGGCTCATCGTGGTCTGTTATACTTGATATATTTGCATCAGTTTTCCAAAACGTTTTGTGCAAAACTTATTGATTTGTGGGGCGTTTCATTTACGTCGTACTGCTTTTAGTTGGCGATATGCCGGAGTCAGTGAAATGCAACCATCATCGTGCCATCGAATTAATCATGGAAGCCTTGGATCCACACTGCAGTCATCACAGTTATGCGTGCGAAAACTGGGAGTCTTTTAAAGAAGGCCAGTGCGATCCCGAACCAGACGGCAATATGGGCATTTTCTTCACCCATACCAAATCCGATCTACAGCACTTCCTGCTTACCAAGGACGCAGACGGATTTTGTGGTATGTACGGGTGGTGTATATGTCTTTTGGGTGCTGCGCTTTCTTTATAAGCAAGCGTATTTCGTACTGCGCAACGGCGCAGTTCTTCTTTTCAAACGTGACAATCTGTACTGAGTAGTCGTACATTATTCACGGATATTGATTTTCAATCCCCGATCTACTTTTTTTAGCAAATGCTGTAAAAATCTCACTGGAAATTGCCTCAACATCAGAAGATTCCGAAGGCAGTCTGACAGTAATCTTCGTCCATAACGATGGTAGAGTGGAAACAGTAGAACAGCTAGCGTAAGCGGTCATGTCGTTGTCTGAAGTGTTTGTACAATATTCGCAATCTTGTTCTGTCTCCTCAGAAAATGACGAAGTGTTGTAATGCACGGGCGTTACAAGGACATACGTAGATATGAAAATTAATTCCGATAGCAGGAACTAGAAAAATATGCACAGACTGCATAGTATTGTTCGTCGTACGTATGACCAACAAAAATACTTCGTAGTCAAGTTAAGCTTTGATTGCAGGAAGGACGAAGGATTACCAGCCGGAAAGATTGTGACGGAAGTAGTGCCCAGTCGTTTCCCTGTGGCCGATATTGCTCAAATTAAAATCGAATACACACCCGATTGTGGATGGATCTGGTGCAGCGCAGACCGGATAAATATGGAGCGTATTACTGTGGAAAATTTAGCTGTTTCAGGGTTAGTACTTGTAATCCTTTCCCGAAAGCGTACACATCATTAGCCGGTTGTTTTAACATACATCTTTGGGCGATGCATGTACAGAAACAAGAAGTGCGGAGGATACGAAATCTTGTACAAAGAAGATGTGACGACAATCTACCTTTCACCGTGCACAGCTTAACGCGACGTGGAATGCAATTAAGACCAGCAGCAACCTAACGATATGTCAAAACACCGGCCATAGTGTAGAAACTGTTTATAACACCGAGCTTAAAGCTTCAAACGTTAAAGATTTTACGCACTGATTTTGTATCTAAATTAATTTTGACAATGACAATTTCCTAAATGCTTGTACTGTGAAAGACTGAAGAAAACTGCTTTGCAGTGCGTAACTCATGCGTTCGATGCAAAACCACAATGGTCCATCGACATGACAGTAAATACCAGTCAAGAGTTGGTTTTTGTGAAGATGAATAACTTCGGAATTTTGTGACAAGGGGTAACTGCATCCGACGTTTCTCATTTTTACCGCTTTCAGTCAGAAAAAGACTGATGTACTTACCTCTGGTATCACTACATTTGCATTTAAGTACAGTATCCCATGAGCGCGTGGTTTGTCGCGTTTTTGCTGTATGATGCCTGCAAAACTTATGCGGTTACTTATCTAATTGCTTTTTCGGTGTGATGTTTTCCTGAAAATTGAATTTAAAAGAAATGTAATCCAATCCTGTGGTATATATGCCGGGTTTCCCTTAGAGATTTGTTCGAACCGTATGCAAAGGTCACGGTTGCTTTTGCTATTCCATCGCTTAGTAATTAACAACTACTTGTGGAAACCTCATACCTGCTGTTTGAGTTAAGATTTTGATACTAATATTTTTCTTTTCTATATTCGTAAACCAACCCCTGTAAAACCAATTTATTTTTTTCAATTTAACGGAGTGCTATAACCGTTCAACAATCAAACTAGCACAAAAGAAACTACAAAGTACTTAACTCAAAATCATGGATTTCGAAGCCAAACAACGCGGTTGTATTAAAACCTGCTTAAGTTTTTATTCAGCCGTTTTAAAAGCTGTTGGATATGGGTGTTTTCCTCTTCCTCAAGCTGTTCCAGGCGAATCCATCTGGAAGCGCATTCTGCAAATTCTTTGGAGAGTCATCATCATGATTTATACTGTGCTGCTGATAGGTTTCGGGATTTGCAACACCATTCGCCGCATTGCCGCTATAACACAGGAAAACACCGCATCACCGCAAAGTACGACGAGCATGATGGGCCATATTTTTGCGACTGTTAGCCATCTTGGTATGTGCACTTTAAGCCTGTACACGATGTGTGTCCATAACAAGATTATGATACTGATGGATAAAATTGAAGTTTTGGGCGTCCAGTACTTCACAAAGCGCGACGAACGGTGGTTTTACGCTTTAGTATTTACAGTATCGGTGGTTTCTATTGCAAACTTTCTATGGCGTTTCTGGCCAATCTTCAAAGGGACATTGATTGTTGGGGACGGGAGTGATATTTCTGGATTCATATGGATACTACGGCATCTGAAATACAGCCATCCATTCACGTTTCTCTGCATTCGCAGCCTCTTTGTTGCTCAAAATTTCGTCTATATGTTCTCTTTGTCTTTTTTCCAGCTCTTCTTGGTGACGATAATGATAAGTGTGTCGTTTTGCTTTTACGCTATCCAACGTTCTTTAAAGAATGCAGTCGAAAAGGACAACATTAAGCTGGTGAGATCTGTAATGAGTGACCACACGGCAGTAGGTGATGCAGTTTCCGAACTGGACAACATTTTGTGCTTTCCAAGTCCCATATTGTTCATATACTTCCTACTGTGCATACTCGTGGGCATATCGGTGTTCACTGGCGGTATCGGGGAACCCGGCGCGATTGAAGTTTTCGGAGTTGCGACTGCCACTGTTATCGTTATGACAACATGCTTTGTCACCGTCACCAACCAGGTACCGAAGTGCTTAATTTTTGCCGTCTGCATTTATTTGAACAAATTGGGTTACGTGCAGTATTTGCATACCCACCATTACATTATTACTGTACAGAGCACTACTGTATTTTTCTTTTCTACAAGCTGCTGATTTTGCAGACAGTTGCAAACGAGCATCTATGAGTTTGACACAAGACATTAAAGTCTAGCAAATAAATCTATGATTTGCAGGCCGAGGCTGTGGTACCAGTGTTGTTGAAATTTCTCCGCACCGTTGATGATTGCAAGGAGCATTACCGGTTGTCCTTTTACATTACCAGTCTCCAGACAAACCGAGTAGGATTCACGTTCGGAAAGTTTTTTACTATAGACCGGACATTTGTCATATCGGTAAGTGTTTAGCGTTGCTAACAGGCTATAAACCATAAGTTTACCGGGAGGCAAATGCAATGAGGCGGTGGAATCGAGCACACCGCATCAGAGCGAAGCTGGAAGCGTCGTTTTTTTTGCGGTGTATATGTGAAATATTCCTTTGCGTCGGTTTTTTAAACCAAAAATTACCAGGACAAACGATATACAAAAACAATTAAGTACCCAACAAAAAGATTTATGCGTGTTACCTGTTAGCGATTATCTGGGACTATTGTTGCAGCTTACTGGTGCCCTTATCACGTACGCATTGATAATGTGGGAACTGGGTGATAAAGGGGAGTCAATGGAATCTCTATCAGATTGTGCAGTTCTTTGGAAGAAATGTGGAAACTTCTCGTTCGGTTCAACATAAATAACCGGCAAAATTGCACCTCCAACGCTGGCTTCGAGATCGATAAGCTCGTTATGTCGGCCAATTTTCCAATGAAAAGCCGCCATTTTAATTTGCAATATATTTTTTTACATATTTCCCTTAAACAGTTGTTTACTGAATTCGAGCATATCTGCAGATATGTAAAAAAATATTTTATTTTGCTGTAAAAAAATAATATTTTAATAAAAATAATTCGTACTTTATTTGCTTTCCATGTTGATACCATAACAGTTAATATTATTCCCCTTTATTATTCGTATTTCAGAACTGTGTAAGCGTACATGTTTAATTAAGATGGTGAGCATAGAAAGCACGACAACTACCGCCTCAGAGAGAACGCAATCCCGAAATGCGACGCGTATTGTTCCAACAGTTGTCACCCATATTAACTGATTGTCTCATACGAGATATCCTACAGTCACATTTATCCAGGAGGAAAACTGGAAACAGAAATTTCCCCAGGAACGTACGGAGGTAACGGTAACCCCACGGGGAAATTAAGGTGAAGCTTGGGGAGCGGGCTACGACACACCTTATGATTGATATCGCCTATGGAAATTTATGGTTAATTTGATAATCTCAACTTCAAGCCATGCCCATTAGTAACAGCTGGCAAATCCTACGATGATTGATGCAGCTAAAAAATACATTACACTGTGCCTAATACTACGGTAGTTTAATCAATATTTTACGAACTTGTATTGTATATTTTATAAATACCTATTCTTACGAAGTTTTGTGCCAGAGTGGAAATGTTTGATGAAACGGTCGAGACGTCTCTCGAGACTTTCCACTCATACTATTACGTAACTGAGTACATAAATATTTAGCCCAAGTGGGTTTACAACACTGTTCTGAAAGCTCAAGCTCAACAGAATTTTAGAACAACACTGCCGCAAACACCGAATTTCTCCTTAGAGATTTTGCACGAGTTGAATGCAAAGGTCACGTCTACCCCGGTAATTTAGCGAGTACAGTTAAAACCAAACCGTTGCCGCTGCTATTTGCAGAAGTTTTCTCATACAGATAGATCTTATTATTTTTGACGCCGACTCGCAAAACAGCTCTTCATTTATCCCGATTGCAGATAGAGCAGAAAAAATGGGTATCTATATCAAGCGACGCGGTTGTATTGCAAACACTATCAGCTTTTATTCCGCTGTTTTAAAGTTTGGTGGATATGGGTGTCTTTCTCTTCAAAAAGCACTTCCAAACGAATCCATTTGGAAACGTGTTTGGCAAATTCTTTGGAGAGTAATTATCATTGCTTATACCGTGATATTAATATTTTTCGCGGTTTGCAATACCATTCGCCGCATTGCGGCTGTATCGCAGCACAACAGCGTGTCGTCGCAGAATATGATGAGCCACATTTTTGCAATAGTTAGCCACTTGGGTATGTGCACTTTATGCCTGTACACCATGTGTGCTCACAATAAAATAATGGATTTAATGGGAAAGATTGACCTTTTTGGCGTCAAGTACTTCACAAAACGCAGCGAACGGTCGTTTTATGCTTCAGTGATTCTACTATCGGTGATTTTTACTGCGAACTTTCTTTGGCGTTTCTGGCCAACATTCAAAGAAACACTGATTACCAGAGACGGGAGCGATATTTCGGGATTCATATGGATGTTCCGGCATTTTAAATACAGCCATCCGTCCATGTTTCTCTTCTTACGTTGGCTATTTATTGCACATAACTTTGTATACATATTTTCTTTATCGTTCTTCCAGCTCTTATTAGTTATCATAATGATAAGTGTGTCATTTTGCTTTTACGCTATTAACCAATCTTTAACAATGGCAGTAAAAGAGGACAGTATAAAATTAGTTAGAGCAGTAATGACTGACCACACGGCACTGAGCAATGAAATCTCCCAACTGGACAATTTACTGAGTTTGCCAAGCTTCTTATTATTCGTATACTACATCCTGGTTTTACTCTCGGGAATAACCGCGTTTACTGGCAGCTACACTGAACCGGGAACGGTGGAGCTTTTTGGAGTGTCGGCTGTTATTATTATCGTTATGACAGCATGCTTTGTCGCCGTTGCCAATCAAGTAATCAATCTAAAATCATGATTATTGTGTAGTTTTTGCAGCGCGCTAGGGCATTCCGTTTTGCTTACTTGTACAAACAGAACTTAGCACGTACAAAAGACTGATAAGAGCATCGAAAACTTGGGTTCTGGCACATGACAATAAGACCCAACAAATGATGCATGTTTTGCAGGCCGATGCTGTGGTACCGCTGTTGCTGAAATTCCTCCACACTATTGATGACTGCAAGGAACATTACAGGCTGTCCTTTTACGTTACCAGTCTTCAGATAAGAAAAGTAGGGTTCACATTCGGAAAATTTTTCCTAATCGACCGAACATTTGTCTTATCGGTGAGTGTCACCTAAATGCATCAAGCATTCACAAACCATTTTAAAACCATACGGGAAAACCATTATAAAATCACGGTCGAATGGCAGAAGGAATTGAAAGTATTTTCCGGTTTTGAATTTGTTGCATTGTTACATACCGTAGGAAGTTTTCATATGTGTCGCAATTTGTACAGTAATATAACTATTAGCACATCGTACTGGAATGTAAGAAAATCGTGATAATTTTAGTTGAAGTTGCGTGTTTGTCTGATAAAACCTGTCTTGGACTTTTGTTTGCAGCTTACTGGTGCCCTTATCACGTATGCACTGCTAATGTGGGAACTGGGTGAGAAAGGGAAGTCAGCGGAATCTATATGTAATTGTTCGGCAGTTCTCCAGGAAAAATGTGGAAATTTCTCTCTTGGCTCAGCGTAATACAAGTACACTGGCAAGTATACTTTACCGCCGGATTCAAGTCGAAGATGTCGGCTACCAACATCCATAGGGAAAGACGAAATACAATCACAATTTTTCCTGAATATTCGAAGCAGTTGTTTTTTCAGTTCGAGTATATCTTGCAGTGAAAGTCCATGGCTTTGCTTATTGCTTTGCAGTTTTGCATGCATATATGCACTGCTTCGTGCTACCAAAATTGTTTATGTAAAGCATTTGATCTTGGTGCTGATGTGGATTCGTGAATATTATTCATGTTTTACTCGTTTCATTTATGTATTGTAGCTACGGTATTATTGCACCTCAAGAGTCTGTAAGAACACATGTTCAAATAAAGCTACTAGTTAGCGAAGAAACAAGGAGCATTAGTCCAGGGGGAACGAAGTCCCATGTTGGGGGGCGCAATGTTTATACAGTGTTATGCCATATCCTAGCAATACTGATCCGTGAGGAAATATCTCCGGACCAAACGGAGGTCAATGGCCATTCTGGGGGAAAATTATGGGAATGCATGAGTTGCGGCGCAAGCAGGATGCACCCTGCATCGGTGTTTGGCAAAAGAATGAAATTGTTTGCGCAAGAAACGGGACTGTATGTTGTAACTCAGGAGTTTTACCGAAGCACGTTAATGATTAATTTGTGGTATTGCTTATTTCATGTATAATGGATTTCTTTCTGCCTTTCCAAGCTGATGTACTCTGTACGTGTATCATATAATATAGATATTATAATCCCATTAAACTAATGATGAGCTTGTACTTGAACTGTCACAATACATCAATAATAATTAATGATCTCTACTGAACATCGGTGAAATGGGTGTCCGCCAAAGCTGTCTCAGGTTATGTCTGGCTCCTGGCTATCATATTCTTCGTATTTGTGGATACGGATGTCTTTCCGTTGGACAGCAAACCTCATCAAAGTCCTTATGGAGTATCGTGAGAATTATCTAGAGGCTGTGGATAATACTTTATATGGTTATGATTCCGGTGCTGATCAGTGTAACTTTTTACATGTACTTTACAACGACAGAATCGATACAAAACAAGCCGGTCCAAATGTTGGTTAGCGGATATCTAACTAGCGTGCAAAAGGGCTTCTTGTGGTTCGCCTGTAACATATTCGATTTGATCGCACAATGGTGCGCTGAGTGTGATAAGACAATTTGACCTTTATAGCGCAAATTACTTTAGTGAACGCAGCAAAAACCGGCTTTACATTATAACTGTTATCTCGTATCTCGGTGCATTTGGTATTTGGTTGAGTTACATGTACCCGAATTTTATTTCCTTGTTTCTGAGTGGGAAAGAAACTGAGACCATAGGATTTCTTTGGATAATCAGGGAGCAGCAATATTGCTATCCCACGTGGTTCTTTTGTGCAAAGATATTGCTTTTCTGCATTACGGCTACTATATCGCGCATACGACTGTTCTCCAGATGTTAATTAATCTTGTAATCGTTATCATTGCAATCTTTGTGCATGCATTTAAATGCGCTCTGGAGAAAACAGCGCTGCAGAAAGAGAAATTCCATGCAGTGGAAAGGTTACTCATTGCCTATGCGGCATTCACCGAAGACATTGCCCACCTGGATTCCGTGCTAAATGTCCCTAATTTCCTCTTGTACGTCTACTACTTGGCCTGCATCATGACGGGTATAACGGGTTTAAATTTGATAACGGCTTTACCGCCGAATACTCGTAAACAAAAGGAAAAAATGCATGGAAATGTTCGAAGAAATGGCAACGTTTGAACTTACTGTGTCTAACCGTTACCGTCTGTATTCTAGAAGCCCTACTATGGCTATAAGCGGTACTCGTAGCAAACATAATAAACATGCTAAAAAACACACACATTAGCTTAAGAAAACTGTGCTGTGAATAACAAACATTAAGGATAATCAAACACGAAGAACGAGTCAATTCTTTATAGATTTCTAATAGATTTCTTATCGCGCATTTCTCAAATAAATAACCATCCCATACATATAGCCATCTGTCGTATAAACCCAAAAAAATTTACCGAGTGAAAGGGCACAGCACACTCAACACAGCACCAATACTATCACTTGCCAAAAGGCAATACAGTTTAAAATATAAAACACTAAAACCCTTTAGTAATTTTAGTGCATCTTAAAAACTATAAACCGCCATTTTCATACGTAACGCTCACATTTCAAGACTTAACGACTGCACTACGTCTTTTCCCTTGAACAACATATTTTAATGTGAGACGGGCAAAGTCCACCGACATCTCTCGTAAGTGCGGATAACGTTGGACAACGTACTGCTCACCGTTGGCTCGGCGGTACGTAGCGTCATAGAACTCTCCCTCAATTTCCACCTGCAGCTTTCGGCCCGGCTTCAAGACAACGGCCGCTCGCACGATCCGTTCACTGTCGCCACTCTCTTCAGCCGCTGGTTGAGTCAGACAGCGCCACAAGATTTCCCCCTGCCGGATGCCGATGATCATCGCCGGCGTCCAGATAACCGGACGCGAACTGGACTTAATAAAGACTTTTTCCTCATGCTGGAACTTGATGTCCCCGATACGGTGGACGGGTCCGAAATCGGGATGGATGGGGCCGGTGCGCGGCTCCGTGGGGAACGGCAGCTGTGGTTTTACCTCGGACTGGGTGTGCTTGTACTTGTACAGCTCGTACCCCTCAGACGCAAGCAGGAGGCCACTCTGCAAGCAAATACACAGCTTCAACAGTGAACACAAGCTAACCGCCGTATACTTAGAGGATCTCCGTATTAGAAACGTTGTCGCCACTTTGAGATTTAATGTGCAAACACTCAGCTATTTTAGGTTGTGACTGGAGCAATTCGACAAGATTCAACGCTTAATTCGAGAGTGATCGTACGAGTAACATTCGCGTAACATTAGCTGATGCACATTATTATGACTACTACCGGGTTTGCTGTATATTTTGGCTAACGCACTGACCTTTAAGGGCCCATCAACCAGCTGCGTATCGGTCAGCAGGGGAAACCGCACGAGGAACAGCGCATCTCCTAGCATCGCACGCCGATTGGCGGCGGACGGATCCAAGTTGTTCGATTCGCATGCGTTTCGCGCCCATCTAGAGGAAAAAACAAGAATTCTAGGTGATCGCACAATCATGGCCGGACCAGCACCGTCCGCCGTATGTACCTCTCAACTGCCAGATAGATGTTATGTTCCTCGGCCGACAGTGTATTACGCAATAGAATCATCTCGAGCATCTCCTTTCCAACGGCCGCAAAATCTCCCAACGCGATGACATCGTCCGCGGATCGGTCGATGAACTGCAGACAACTCTCTGCAATCTTTTCAGCACGACGTTCAACGCCCTACAACCGATATACAACCGTATAAATATTAGGCTAGAATGATCGTACAGATATAACAGGGATAGGACTAATTTAAGCAATTACAGAAGTTTGACCAACATTTTTCAGGAAAATCAGACAGTTCTCCGTATTCAGCTGGGTGCTAACGAATTCACAGCACTTGTCCACTAGCAGCGGCACTTCGTACTTGTCCGCGCACAGCAGTGTCTGGATGACGACGTCCACACGCAGATCGACCGTGTCAGTGTACAGGAAACTGCAGTCGAGTAAATACAGTCAGGATGTACTTCTGCGTAATCATAATATGTTGATAACCAACGTTACGATAATCTCTAACCTGAGCATATTGGCAAACGCATCGGGAAGAACATCCGGAATGTCGATCACCTGGCGTTTCTCAGGCAGACTGCCATAGAACATGGTATATCCTCTGTTATATGGTAGCAGATCAAGCAGCGTTGGCTCGGACGGTACCAGACTGCCTACTGCAGAAGTCAGTATGGCCCCGCCTCCCCACCGCGTGGAGTGCGGATCCTCCGAATCCTGGGATGTTTCGCTCCGAGGACGTAGCGAAGCCTGCAACAGGGGTGTAAGAGGAGAATCCTCTTTACACACAGCAGCCGCCCATCCGCCGCCTACCTGGTTGGCTCAAGCTCAAGCACAAATATCTTGATCTTCGCCAACAGCGGTGATGGCACAGTGGCTGTGCTACGTGGATCTCACTCGGTAGCCAGCGGTTCGATTCCGCTCCATCGCCATTTTTCGGAATTTCCTCAACAGACAGGATCTTCATCTGACCGCCCTCCCTCGCTGAGATCATCACGGACAGCCGACTTATGGCTGCCTCTGTTATATGGAAAAAACAAGAATTCTAGGTGATCGCACAATCATGGCCGGACCAGCACCGTCCGCCGTATGTACCTCTCAACTGCCAGATAGATGTTATGTTCCTCGGCCGACAGTGTATTACGCAATAGAATCATCTCGAGCATCTCCTTTCCAACGGCCGCAAAATCTCCCAACGCGATGACATCGTCCGCGGATCGGTCGATGAACTGCAGACAACTCTCTGCAATCTTTTCAGCACGACGTTCAACGCCCTACAACCGATATACAACCGTATAAATATTAGGCTAGAATGATCGTGAGCGCAGGCGTACATGCGTACACCCTCGCTTTGGCAGTCTGTTGTGTATTCATTGCGCGCCCGCCTTACGCGTGGCGAAAGCATGGTGTTCTGCGCGCACCCGCACTGTGTGGCGGCTACGTGCACATTTTCACGCTTGCTGCAGTCAGCAATGCGGAGTTGTCCACGAGGAAATTCTATCGAATTTAGTCTGGTTATAAATTTCTAGCAATCACGCCGTTTCTCGCTTTCTGTAGCGTAGGCGTATTTATAGCATTGCTAGTCTTTTGGTAGGCAGAATTCCGTCAATTCTGTTCCTACGCGTGAACCTTCATCAGGTCCACGCTCATATGGTAGCAAGAGTCGTGTTTCTCCAGGATAATCTGTGAGTTTTTTCCGTCCATCCGACGAGGTGTGGAAGAAGTCTCGCGAGAAAGGGCTCGCGTACGGTCCAGTGGCGAAGGAGCGTTTGGATCTCGACAGCAGATCAGCACCAGTGTGTCTCTACTGAGTAGAGCACGCTGTACTGACCTGACGCGATCAAGGCTACTGAAGTAGCTCTGATCGGAGGGGCACAAGCGCCGAAAAAGATCGCCGCAAGAGGCAGAAGCCCGAAGGGGGGCACGAGTGGGCAAGCCACTTTTGGCTGTCGGGTGTGGAGTTTTCAGGTGCGTCTCTACTGAGTAGAGCGCACACACATTATACGCGCTCCCCCAAAAAGGAGGTCGAGCGCCCCTGTCGTTGCTAACGTCAAGGCACGACAGAAGACCCGCAGCCAGCAAGTCTTTTGGTCGACGCACCGCTGCGTCCTGTCGCATCGAGACAGAAGGGGTTAGCGACTGGCCCAGGAGAAGTCAGTATAATCGTTGGAGGAACTGGAGGATTCGCGGAAGGACGCGCAGGATCGATTTCTGGATCACGGAGACGATCAGGTCAGATTTTCGTTTATTAATTTCGCCATTGGCGTAAGGGTAAAATTTGCAATTCTGATTGGTCGGTGATGAGCTGAGCAGAAAAGTAGGCGGCACTTTTGCACACGGCGCGCTAGCGAAAATTTTCGGATTTTGACGTGACGTCACTCTGCCTTATAATTTGAAAAACAACTCACCTGATTGGTCGTTTATAAACGCTGTGATTGGCGCAGACGTAAAGCTAAAGTTAGCTTAGAAGTAAGCCAATTAGAAGCTGAGATTTCGTAAGGAGGCGGAGTTTTTGCGCACGGCACTCAAGATTGTGACGTAGCTAACCAAGAAAATTTTCTGAACCAACTGACGAGAAGTTGACCTTTACCAAAAATTTTGACGAGATTGATGACCTTTAGCAAAAGCTAAAAGCTGAAGAAATAACGTTCATTCTGAGGAAATCTAAGTTGATTTCTTAATAAAATCGAAAAATATTCTCAGGTTAGACATTTCTGACCGAAGTTGATAGTGACCTTTAAAAACGAAAAATTCGGGAGAAAAAGTGACCTTTAACAAAGTCGGAGTAAGCGTTAAGCTGAAACAGTTGATGACCTTATTGAGTTGAGTTTTGCTGAAGGAAGAGACCTTTACGAGAACTTAGTTAAATTTCTGAAGAGAAAAGTGACCTTTAGAAAGGACTTAGATCTTTTAAAGGCAGAGTGACCTTTAGCAACTGAGCTCGTACGATACGAAGTGACCTTTAGGCCAGTGCTTGTTACTGTTCACGTGTAAAAGTCGCGTAACGTAATCTAACACACGTGTCAGAAACATTATTAGCATCGTCCAAGTTATCCGATCATCAATAAACCCAAAGACATGGATCAAGATACAGACGGTAATGAACCGGTCTCAGCGGGTAGTCAGAGAGAACGGTCAGAAAACCCTTACGAGCGGAAATTAAAGCCGTTCACACGTCCAGTGGAACATGAAAGAGCAACTCGAGCTCAGAAGACCTTTGGGAGGAAGGACACCAAAGGTTCAGAAGCCACATACCAAAAGGCTCTGAAGGAAACCTTGAACAAAGAGAGCTCGAGTGATGGAAGTCAAAACTCTGGACGGCACGCCGATGACGGCACGGTAGACCAGTCAAAGGTCACCGAAGAGAGAACGGCTACGGATGGACAGAATAAAGATGACTTGAAGGCCGAGACCGGAGGAATGGCACGGTCGGCCGAAAAGGTCAAGGAGGAAAACGCGGACCAAGCTGAGAAGGGAAATACCGAAGTCAGCCAAAAGGTCACCGAAGGTGGTGGCGCCGTCAGCAGCGACATGCTGATTGACGAAGGAAAGGTCAAACAGGATGACCTTTCGGAAAACTCACTGTTCTTACAAGAACAGCTGGAAGAGAACGGTACCAGCCCCACGTCAAGTGACAAGTTTTACACTGACGATGAAGACGAAACGACGGTACAGACGTCTTTCCATACGGCAATGAAGGAGGCAAACTTAACGAAAGGAATGTTTGATACGACCCTCCAGGACAAGCCAGAAGAGACCTTTGAAGGAATGGCGTCAGGAAGAGCCGACGACCGGGACCAAAGGTCACCATCACCAAAAACATCCGTAATGAATGGATTAAAGCAGCGTGTCAAGGAACTCGAGCAGTTACTTGACGAGAAGGAGAGCCAAGCATTCGCTGCCATTCGAGAACAACGGAATAAAACTATCGAAGTCGAAGCAAGGCTGTATGTGATGGAGCAAGAAAAGGTCACGCTCGAAGACGAAGCGCAACAATGGAAAGTCAGATTTGAAGTTCAGAAACAAGCAGCGGAAGATCTAAGGAAAATGGTCGAAGATCGAGACGCGGAAGGCATACTCATCGCAGAAGAAGACGGTCTGTCCGAGGAAGCAGCTGAAAGGTCACAGGAAATAGCAGAATTGAAAATGAGCGTGACCTTTTACAGTCAAAGGTCAAGGAGGCCGAGAAAAAACGTGACGAATCTCTAGCAAATGCGACGAAGTTCACCGGAAAGGTCACCAGCTTGACGGCTGACATCTCGAAACTGAAGGATGACCTTAAATTACGCGAAGACCTTGTCAACACGTTACAAACAGAATTAAAAGAGATGAAAAGGAAACACAACGAAGCGGAAAGCCAGAGAGATCAAGCAGCAAAGGAACTGCTTGAACTGGCTGAAAAAACAAAAACTGAATTCAAGCGACTCAATGACGAAATCGACAACCGAAAGAAAGAAGCAAAGAAGTGGTTGAAGGAAGCACAACGGTGTGACGAACGGGTCACTGTGCTAGAAGTCGTGAATAAAGAAGGAAAGACAGAAAATGAAAAACAAAAAGAAGAGATCGCCAAATTGAGCGACGAATCAGTCGGATTGGCTACTTCCGTAATGGAAAAGGATGATAAAATTACGGAACTAAAAGCCCAACTGAAAGCAGTTGAGGAAGAATGCCAAGCGAGAGGAAGGACCCTCGCAGACAGAGCGGATCGTATTACACGATTGGAAGCAGAAGCTGAGATCCTAAAAGCAGCGAAAATGGATCTCGATAAGACCCTTGATAACAGGGCCAGTACAATCCTCGAGCAAATGAGAAAGGTCACCGAAGCAAACAACGATTACGAGAAACTGCGGAAGGACGCAAATGAAACCGTGAGACAGCTACAAGAAACAATCAAACAAAAAGACGAAGAAATCAAGACTCTCAAACGCTCGGCAAAACAGAAGGAAACTGAGATCCAACAGCCGGAACGAATCGAATCTCCGCCCCCTGGATATGGCGAAGTCCACACCGTCGAAGGTAGCTTCCATTTCCAAGCTCCCTTAAAGACGGGGACTGGCCGAAGCGACGGCCGTGATGAAGATAAGGTCAAAGCTGAAAAGGTCACCGACGATACTGAGTTGGCGAAGGGGCACTCAGGACCGATCGGTGGGGTCAATCCCCGGCAACAAGAAACAGGACCGAGGGAAACAATCGTCTACAAATCTGACCATCAGCCAGACAATCATGAAGATCCACGAGTTCGCCAAAACGAGCAGGAAAGGGTAGCTCGTGAAGAGGAGAGGCGAGAAAGAGAATACCGCGCGGAATACCACGCTGAAGCACAGCGACTCCGTCGCGAAGAAAGGGAATTCAGAGGGATCATGAGAGCCATGTCCCGGAAATCCGCACTGATTGACTTCAATGGCAACCGAGAAGCCTTACTCGGTTGGATCCGTCAGGTCAAGGAGACTCAGAAGACGTATGACCTTTCGGATGCAGCAATGATGCTGGAAGTCGCCAACGCAGTCAAAGGGGACGCGAAGGCATGGTTTGACGCGGAAAGAGAAATCGATGACGAAGAAGAGGCGGAAGAGTTAACCGTCGATGAATGGATGACAAAGTTCAAAGAACATTTTGGCGATCGTGACGAAGGGGTCAACGCCTTACGAGAAGCGATGACGAGAAAGTTCGAGGCTGGCAAAGAAACGCTTGACCAGTTCTATCAGGCGATCATGCGCTTCAAATCGAAACGGATCATTACAGAGAAGCAGGCCATCGGATTCCTAATTCAAGGATGTAAGAATGACAGTGACCTTTATAAGGCACTCCGAGCACAGAAATTCCATAACCCAATGGATATCAAGGAATTCTTCCGCACCTGGTCGACTGGCGAAGAAAAGTATAAGGTCACGAGAGGCAATCGAGTCCAAGATGATTGCGTGATCATCCGATCGGGCCAGATCGAAGAAGTCGCGAATGGGCGAAAGAACCAGTCGTGCTCGGCGCAGGCGTCAGGATACAATACGGAATTTCCGCCGTTAGGCACTCAAGAAGTGACCTTTGGCAACGGTCGAAATGAAGGTCAAGTATCGTACGCGACGATCGCGGCGATACAAACAGCTGTTCAGGAAGTAGCCAAGCCTGCGATTGCGGCGATCCAAGCATCAGCTCAGCAAGCGGCAAGACCGAAACAGAATCCACAAGGAAACGCGCAAAGGAATGCCCTGAATGGAGGGCTCGGTGGTCAAGGAATGGCTCAGGCGAATCCGGGCTTTGCTGGCCAGGGATTCAACGGCGGCGGGGGAAACCAAGGAAACTTCCGACCGAACCGTGGACAAGGAAATCAAGGACCACGATACGGGTCGCGAGTAGAGCGCCTGTTCACCATGATCGACGGATGGGTGGCCAATAACGCGCTGACATGCCAGAATTGCATGTACGGCAACCACTATACGCAAGCGTGCTCGTTCGCGGGAACACCGTGGAATCAGAACCCCAACCGGGTCGTGTATGAAGAATGGTTGATGCTGCGTAATAATCATGGCGGATGGCGCAACGCAATGGCAAATGGTTATGTGCCACAATCACGCCAAGGCGGACGGTATGCTGGTCAAGGTGGCCAAGGGAACTTCGCCGGTCAAGGTGGCCAGGCCAACTACAACAATCAAGGAGGCCAGGGCAATTTTGGTGGCCAAGGGAATTTCGCTGGTCAAGGTGGCCAGTGGAACAACGCTGGTCAAGGTGGCCAGTGGAACAACGGAGGTCAAGGTGGCCAGGATAACTTCGGAGGCCAAGGCAACTTCGCCGGTCAAGGTGGCCAAGGCGGAGGAAACGGCGGATATGGCCCGGTTAGAGGCGGCTTCCGAGGTAGAGGCAGAGGCCGCGGCGGAAATCGCGGAAATTACGGCGGCGGCCAATGGAATGGTGGTGGTCAAGGTGGCCAATGGAACGGTGCTGGTCAAGGAGGCCAGTGGAATAACGGTGGTCAAGGTGGCCAGAATTTTGCCGGTCAAGGTGGCCAGGGCAATTTCGCCGGTCAAGGTGGCCAGGGCGATTTCGGCGGGCAGCAAGGCGGCTTCGTCGGTGGAAACGGTTTCGGTCAGCAAGGCGGAGGCTTTAATTTCGCCCCGGCGAATGGTGCCGGTCAGGCGCAAGGTGCGCCGGTTCAGGGAATGGCCCAGGGAAACGCTCAAGGTCAGTAGGCGCCGGTGAGCCTACTGATCGTCCGGAACCGAAACCACCGGATATAGAGGAGCAAGGTGCTCCGCTGCAGGCAAGGACCGCAGCGAGAAAGGGATGCTGCGAAAGTAACGCAAAGACCCGGAAAAGAAATCCGAGGATTCGGGAAAGTAACTCGAAATCGAGCGAAGGGGCTCGTAAAGGCCAAGAGAAGGGTTTAAAAAGATTGCCGCAAGGACGGAAGAATTTGACCGAAAGGTCACCGCAGAAAGTAACTGCGGGAAGTCAAGAAAGTAACTTGACTCATCCGGGGCTGACCCAAAGGTCACCGCAGAAAGTAACTGCGGGGAACAGGGTTGACGGAAGGGCCTCAACTCTGCATCCGGGACAGCAGAAAGTAACTGCAAATCAAGATTGTCACGAAAGTAACGTGACGCTGCAAGGACAGCAGACCCAAAGGTCACCGCAGAAAGTAACTGCAAAGAAAGGTCACGGAAGTAACGTGACGCTGCAAAGACAGCAGACCGAAAGGTCACCACAACAAACGGAGAGTTTAACGACGAGGAGAAAGAAACTCTTCGCGAATGCAGTAGCAAAGCTGAAAGGCGGATCATCAGCAGAAGAAGATGATGAAGTTCACCACTCGAAGTTCCGAGAGCATATGGAGAAAGTAACCCGAGAAAACGCTGCCGAAGGTCACGGAAAGGCCGTGACTGCGCAAGGAGCGCAAGAGACCGAAAGGTCACCTCAAGCGAGAGTTGAAGAAGTGAAAGGTCACGAGAGATTGCCAGTGCAGCAGACTCAAGAGTCACTGAAAGAGAAAGGTCACGGTGAAGTCGCCGATGAACCGAAAGGTCAAGAAAGTAACTTGACTCTGCGAATGGCGCAGCAAACAGTGAAACAGAGCGAAGGGGCACAGCAAATCTCAGATGACTCTCTCGATGAGGCAAACACTCTACAACAGAAGATGGAGTGGCAAAAAGTCGCTTACAGGCCGAATGGACGGCACGGTATGTGGAAACCAGTTCTTCCGCCACAAAGGTCACCGCAAGACGTGAGAATTCCCAGAGAAGCTTACTGGGAAGAAAGAGAGAAACAAGATTGGCGGATGAGAAAGCATCTCGAGGAAATGGTAAAAGCTTCACAACCGAAAGTTCAAGAGTACTGGAAAGAGAAGAACCAATGTGACGAAAATAACCGTCAGTTTCGAGAGCGGATTGAGAAGGGTGAATTACCGCCTCAGTATGGTGAGAAAGTGCCTTTACAAAGGTCACTAAATGGTGGATTTTTCATGTCAAGACCGGAAAGGTCACCGGACTTAGCGCAAACTCCGCAGAAGGAGAAGTCGTATGACATGACAGAAGCAATCCGGAATGACAACGAAAGGTCACCGCCAAGAACTGACGGATTATCATCTCAAATCGATCCAACTCGCACGAATAACGAAATTGCGAAGAAAATTACCGATTGGATGAAAGAAAACGACCATAAGATGGTTGTGTACGAAAGGTCACCAGAGAAGAAGAGTGAAGATGACGAGATGACCTTTGCGGATGAAATCACGCAAGAGATAATGGCAAAGTTGCAGGAAAAGCCGTCTAAAGACGTGCGCAATGAAAAGTCACAATACGAAGTTATTGCGCAAGTGATAAAAGGTCACGAGAACGCACAAGAGAAGGGTTTGACGTGCGAAGTGGCAAAGGTCACGGGTAAAGAAAACGCTGCGAAGGAGCAAGCGAATATCTTACCGAAGTCAAAAAGGATCGAAAAGTTCTCAGATGTGCGACCCGACGTACCGAAACGGATAGATCGTTGGAGCTCAAAAGGTCTGATAGAGAGCAAGCATGCTGCACCAATCCCAGTCAAGTGTAGAATAAGAGTCTTGAAACTCGAAGATGGAAATTTACCGAAACGGATCGAAGCTTATACACATGAAGTCAAAATTGGAAATAAAAAGGTCATGGCGATGCTTGACACTGGCGCAGAGACGTCTTTGATTTGTCAACAGTTCTGTGAAAGGAATGGCCTCCAGACTGTAAGACTACCACCGAAAAAGAAGGTGATGATCAAAGGGATCAGTGGAACGTCAGGCTTTGAAGTGACGCACTACTGCGTAGCACCAGTGACCTTAAGACGGAAAACGAGTCAACACTCGTTCTACGTCAGACCAGCGTCAGACGATGTCCAAGTCCTACTGGGATTCGACTTCCTCGCAAAGAAATTCATCCTGATAGACGGGGATGACGAGGAAGAACGAGAAACTGAGGCCGAAGATGACGAGCCGAAATCCTCTGCAAAAGTCAATGCAGGAAAGGTCACCGAACTTCAACAAAGAAATAATTCGGGGCAAACGGCTATCCCAGTACCAGAGGCACAGGGATCGAATGATAAGGAACAAAATCAGAATGGTGAAAATCTAATCCCAGTACCAGAGGCACAGGGATTAAAAAAGGCTGAAAGAAGCAAAAGGTCACTGAAGTCGAAAGGGACACAAAGGTCACCAACGATGAAACAAATCAAGATAATGCAAGCAGAAGCACTGATTGCAAAGAAACAGTCGCTAGTGCCAGGAATGGAGTGGTCAAGGCTACTCCCAGTACCAGAGGCACTGGGCACGAGAATGGTTGGGCCCAGGACAGAGCCAGGACTGATGAACAGCGACGAAAGAGCACTATTCTCGGAAATACGAGATCAAGCCATAAAGCAACTGGATGCAAGCCATAAAGCAACTGGATGCAAGGAAAACGGAGCATGGTGCAAGGAAAACGGAGCATGCAAGGAAAACGGAGCACCCTCTTGCTTTATCACGTGGTTCGAAAAACGGAGCACTTTCGAGCCACGTGATAAGGCAAGAGGGCGGATGAAAGGTCGAGACACGCGCCTGCGCAAAGAGGTAGCAGAGAGTAGTCGTCGTCTTACTTCCGAACCACGCTCTGCAGATGAAGAAATCGAAGTCATCGAAATATCATCAGATAACAGCGTAATCGAATTCATAAACGATGACGAATGGACAGATACCGATTCCGGAGAAACGGATAAGCGAGTTATCGTCCGTCCTGAACCGAGACAACGGATGCCGGAAGGGAACAATCGCGTCATTTCCCGCAAACCAAGAGAATGGACTGCGGAAGAGAGAGCAACCTCTTGCCATCACGATTGGCACGACAGCGATGACCTTTCGATAGCGCGACCTCAAGAAAGATGTGCAAAATGCATGCAAGAAATGACACAAGATGACCTTTCGGAATGGCCGAAATGCAATGCAGCAATTGCACGTCATAATAGACAAGAAGAAAAAGAGGTCAAATCGATCATCAGAACACTTCCCATGCCGGAGCTGTCAAAAGCAACTTACCTTTGGCAATGTTATCGAGAATGGTTATCGGTAGTCAAGAACTACATCATCTCCAGAGGAAAGTGGCTCCATCATTGGCAGCAAGAAGCGGATAACTTCATTCCCGAAAAGGCGGATAAAAGCGACCCGTGGTATACAAACCCGATTACAAAGCTCGACAGAGAAAGGCGACGAGCAATGGAAGAGAACGAAATATGGGAGCAAGCGAGAGTTGACTTATTTTGGGAATTCAGAGTCAATTATCTATGGAAAGGTCAAGGACGAGCAATCATTTTCCCAATCGGACTCGGCACAGTAGTGTACGAATTATTTGACCTTTACCAGGCCTGCCTCAAAAGGGAAATTTAAGAGAATGGAACAAACAATGGGGCAAAATCCTCGAAGAAGTACCGATATATACAGGAGAAATCCCTGAATTAAAGGTCACGCGAAAAAGACGCGAACTCGGATTATTTGGCTATCTGAGAAAAAAGGTGACCTTTGCACCAGATCCAGATGGAGTGGAGTATCCCGAAAGAGGCGGAGATACTTGGTGCATGTATGAGACGGTACCGAACAATGACTGGACTACAGAAGAACTGATGGCAAATTGCGTCTTTATCGGCGATAAGAGACCGAAAGGTCACAGCACAAGCGCTGAAAAAGAAAGCGGCACAAGCGCCGAAGAAGAAAAGAACAAAGATAACGGCACAAGCGCCGAAGAAACCAAAGAAAGAGAACAAGAGGTCAGCACAAGTGCTGCTCAAGAAAACGGCACAGGCGCCGAAGAAGAGGAACCAACGCACACGGCGTATGAGTTGGCTCAGATGATCAAGGAACTGAACCAGGCGTTTCGGGATAAGGAAAACGGAATCCCGGTAACAGAGGCAAAAAGGCTCAAATGTCGCCGCAAGAGAAGAAAGCAGCGTCGTTAGTGGCTTCACTACAAAGGTCACTCGGTAACGGTGAGGAAGGGCCACCAACCGAGAAGAACGAAAGGTCACTAAACGCGATGCTGGAAGAGGAGCCAGAAAGGTCAGTTCCGAAAGTTGACGAAGGGTCACCTGAAACTGGCGAGGAAGGGCCGCCAGTTGGAAAAGCAAAAGGTCACAGAATACCGCTCAAGTAGATGATAGCTCGGAAGACGATGAAAGGGATAGGTCACGAGCAAGGATTCGTGCAACACGAACAAATCCGAGGATAGCAGCACGAAACGGACGAAAGTCCAAGGAAACGGACAAACCTCTGCCCGAAAAGCGAAAAGCGAAAAACTTAGCGCTTCCAAGGATGAAGGCGATGACCTTTCAACAGAAAGTGAAGACGAGGGCGTCGATGAACGACCAATCGGAAAAAGGAGTGAAGGTCAAGCGCTTGAGGTTAATAATAGCAGCGAATCCGACTCGGAATTCTCGAGCACAAGTGACAACTCGACCACTTCTGAAGATTCTGGAGTGAGTGACCTTTCGGATCAAGAAGATCTGCTTGACCTCGACGAAGACGATGAAAAGAACGAACAACAAGAGAAAGAGATCATTGTTCGAAGAATTAAAGTGCAGAAAGCAAGAATCCCAGAAGGAGCGATCAAGGTTTACAGCGATCAACGAGTTAAGCTGAGACCAAACCTTGGCACTCGCGTGAAGGTCAAGATGGGCGTTCATGTGCCACGGAATCAGAAGCTGATGTATACAGCAACTCCTCAAAAGGATAATGAAGTCCAACCGAGAACGGGAGTCACGGACCATAACGGCACTCGATTCGAAATCATTATCGAAAACCGAAGCAAAAGCCGAAAGACCGTAAGGAAGGGCCAATTTCTCGGTTACGTAGAACATTACGAACACCTCGAGAATGTAAAGGTCAACTCGGCTACTGTCGTGAAAAACATCCTTGAAGATCCCGAAGTGGACGCAAAGACGAAAGAAGAACTGAACGACATAATTGAAAGATTAAAGTTAGGACCAGACCTAACTGAGGAACAAAAGAATGACGTGCGAAACGCATTTTGGGAGTTTTGGAAAGTTCTCCCCACGTCAAAGAAACCGTATGGCGACGTCAAAGGGGTAACGCACACTATTGACACAGCCGATGCCAAACCGGTTAAATGCAATCCAGCAAGAACAAGTTGGAAAGGTCGTGAATTCATCACAAAGCACATCGAAGAGATGCTACAGCAAGATGTTATTGAACCATCCGATGCGGAATGGAGTTTTCCGGTCGTACTCGCCGCAAAGAAGAATGGCGACGGAACTATGGGAACAAGATTCTGCGTCAATTACATTTTGCTGAACAAGCTGACGAAAAAGAACAACTATCCACTGCCGAACCCAGACGAACTGCTTGACGCATGCGCGGGAAACAAGTACTACGGCAAGATGGACTTACAAAGTGGCTTCTGGCAGATCCCAATGGATCCAGCCTCGAAAGATAAGACAACTTTCGTCACGCAGGACGGAATGTTCCGTTTCAAAAGAATGCCTTTTGGAGTCTGCAATGGACCTGCGACCTTTCAACTTTGTATGGATAAAGTCTTGTCGAACGCAAAGAGAATGGGATGCGTTTTCGGCTATATCGATGACGTGATCTTCGCAGGGAAGACCTGGGAGATCTTCATGCAGAACTTAAGGAACGTCCTCCAAAGTTTAGTCGACGCAGGCTTCACAATTAAGCCGACGAAATGCGAATTTGGCATGCGCGAAATGGGATTCCTGGGGCATATCCTCAGCGAGAATGGTATTAAAATGGATCCCGAAAAGGTCATGGCAGTTAATGGCCAAAAGAAACCGACAACTGAACGGCAGTTAAGGTCATTCCTAGGATTAGCGAACTATTACCGAAAGTTCATCCTTGGATACGCGCAAAAGACGGCGCATCTCTACGAATTGCTAAGACACGATAAGAACATCAAAAGAGATTGGTCGGCAGTCCATGATCAAGAATTCAATGACCTTAAAGAAGCACTGTGCAAGGATCCAGTATTGAAGAAGTTCGATCCGACAAAGCCAACAGTGATCGAGTGTGACGCATCAAAGGAAGGGCTAGGTGCGATCTTGTCCCAAGATGGACATCCCATTGCATACGCAAGCCGCGTTTTGCATGGAGCGGAAAAGAATTACGGAGTAACAGAATGGGAATGTCTGGCGGTAGTCTTCGCCGTCAGAAAGTTCAAGTCGTACATCGACTACTCCGAATTCACAGTGAGAACGGATCACAAAGCTTTGACGAATCTCTTAAGATCGGAGTCGAACAAGTCATGCATGAATCCCCGATTGACAAGATGGGCATTGGCACTACAAGGTCACCGATTCAAGATAGAATACAAGCCGGGCAAATACTGCGACAATGCAGATGCCCTTTCAAGAGCGCCAATTGAAGGTCCCACTTGCAACGAAGAAGAGTACGACGAAATCCCAAACTTCGAAGATTACAAGAACGAACTCAACAGAGAAGAACCTCCGATTGAAGTTTGGCAACTTTTCGTGCAACTAGCTGAAGAAAGGGAAGAAAGGCTGAAGGCCGACATGAGAAGGGTTGTGTCGGAAGAGAAAGAAAGCGGAGATATGCGCTCGAGCATAAACGAAGCAGAGCGTAGTCGTCGTCTTACTTTCGAACCCCGCTCTGCTACCAAGATAAAGGTCAACAGAGTGAGAAAAGAAACTTCCGAACGAAAAGATGGAAAGGTCACGAAAGATGGTCAGAAAATGGTAGACCAGAATGACCTTTGTGAAGCAGAAATCCTCTCGGAATACATCCCAGAAGAGTGTCCCATCAGACTGCTGAGATTCCCAAAGAAAATCGAGAAAGGTCACAAGCCTCTTCCGAGATGCAAGGTCATCAAAAATTGGAATGAACTCAGCACTGCAGTAGTCCGCATCGTCAACCTCCAAGGAGACGAAGAAGAAGAAGATGATACGAATTTGCAGTTGCGGAATAAGCAGCTAAAAGATCCGCACTTGGCAATGATCATCGATGAATTGGAGCACCTGCAAGACGCAGACAAAAGGTCAAAGTTTGAGACGCATTACCAGTTATGGAACGGCATACTGTATCGCGTCAAAGACCAGAAAGGAAGACTGGAAAGGACATATGTGGTACCGCTGCAAATGAGAAGGGCAATCATCCATGCACTGCATGATGAAAAAGCAGCAGGTCACCTTGGTTTTGAAAAGACGCTGACCGCGATCCGGCTCAGGTATTACTGGGACCGTATGAGTACGGATGTCAAGAATTACATCCTCGCGTGTCAAGGATGTCAGTTCATAAAGACACCAAGGAAGTGTCCGCCTGGAAAGCTCCAAGAGATCAAAGTCGGACATCCATTCTTCAGAGTCTATGCGGATCTGAAAGGACCTTTACTCCCAACAAAGAAAAGGGGATATAAATACATCGCGGTCTTTATCGACCAGCTGACGAAGTACGTCATAGCGGAGCCAATGAAAACAGCCACCGCAAAAGAATTCGCAAAGGTTTTCGTGAAACACGTAATCTTGGTGCACGGAGCGCCCCATATCCTCCACACGGATCGCGGAAGACACTTCACCGCAGAAGTACTGAAAAAGGTCACCAACGTGTTTAAAATCAAACACACGTTTGGAACAGCGTACCATCCTGAGGGCCAAGGACAGGTTGAAAGACAGATGCAGACCATCAGCGATGGACTGTCGCAATACCTGAAAGCGGGAAACGAAAGGAAGTTTAACAAATATCTTCCCTACGTCATATCGGCAATGAACCGTGCAGTACATGCAACGACGGGGTACTCAGCGTACTACATGCTTCACGGGAGAGAAATGACCATGCCAGAAGACGTAGTGACGAAGACGAACGTTCCTGACGACTACGGTGCACCAGACGAATGGGTCGAAACCATGAAAAGGAACTTGACCTTTTCAGAAGAAGTGGCGAAGTGCAACATCAAAGATGCTTACGAAAAGCACGCGGAAATCTACAACAAGAAGAAGTCAGAGCCGCAATTCAAAGTCGGAGATCGAGTCTTAATTAGACTCCCGAAAGATACAAAGCAAGGAAAGAAGGAAAATCAAACTGACTTCAAAAACAAATACGACAAAGTGTGGAAGATTCTCAGCTTTCCGAGACCGAACGAAGTCGAGGTCATCGAGCAAGATGCGGTGAAAGAGCCGGACTTACGGGTCGTTTCGGTAGATCGTCTGAAATCGTGGCACCCGCCGTTACCGGTCCAGAAAGGTCAAGCTGAAAGGGCAGCTTCGGAATCACCTGAGAAAGGTCATGAAATTGCAGAGCATGGCTCTCATGCTTTCGAACCACGCTCGCGTAACGACATAGCAGAGCGTAGTTGTCAGCATACTTCCGAACCACGCTCTGTACCAGCTATGGCAGAAGAGCCGAAAGAGGCAGAAGAGCCGAAAGAGGCGGAAGAGCCAAAAGAGGCGGAAGAGCCAGGAACGAAAAAGAGAGGAAGAAAGAAGAAAGAGAATAAAGATTTCGAAACACCAGTGACAATGAAGCTGAATCAAGAGGCAGGAGACCTCGAAGCAGAGCATGGATCTCAAGTGGCGCCTAAGTCAAAGCTTACTCTCGAACCACGCTCTCAAGTAGCAGAGCATGATTCCAAAGATGCTTTCGAACCACGCTCTGCCACCAACGGCAAGAATGACCATTCAAGAGCGGAACAGATAAAAGCCGTCAAAGAACAAGCCGACCAACTTGGCCAACGGATCGCGAACGAAATTGAGAAGCGAAAGGTCAAGAAAATGAAGAAAACTCCGAAGCCGACTCCAGAACAGATTCTGAGAGGAGAAGTCCAAGACGAAGATGAAGCCGACAAAGCATTACTTGATCGGATAACTAAAGGACGAAAACAAATAAACCCGAAAATCAGGCTTATAGGAGTTTATGATATTAAGACTGGAAGTTGGGACGGCGTAAAGGTCATCAGAAATAAACCTGCTAATCGGAGTCATTTTCGTTGTCGTAGTAGGTTTGTTTAACGATAAGCTGAAAAATGGAAGGTCAAGGCGGCAGAAGTTATTGGAATCCGGGAACGCCGTCATCGACGAGCGGAACGATTCAGGACCCGGACTTATATGACGATTCAATGAATACGGAGGGAACATACGAAGGGGGATACGACCTGTCTACTACGTATCAACAACCCGACGTGGGAATGAGCTCGAACACATGGGGGACTTACGGCACGCAGGTCGGGCCCCAAGGGCAAATGATGCCGAATCAGATGATGCCAAACCAGATGATGCCAAATCAAATGATGCCAAATCAGATGATGCCGAACCAAGGAATGATGGGACAGAATTTCCCATTCCAGCAATTCCCACAGATGTACGGCCAAAATATGCCCATGATGAACCAGGGTCAACCGATGCAAGGTCAGTTCGGATATGGAGGAATGGCCCCATTTCCGAACCAGATGCAGGGATTCCCAAATCAGATGCAGGGATTCAACCCTCAGCAAAGTCAAGGGCAATTTCGAACACCGAAACCGTCAAGAGGTCAACGTTACCCGGGAGACAGACAAAACACACCGCGAAGGGGCGGTCAGTCGTCTATTCCGAGAGCGTCGACGAGTGGCCAGGGAACGAGAATGGAGATCCCATCACTTACACCAGTCCGAATCCACTCGCCAAGATCGACTGGAAGTATCCCGTGGGCAGTGTTAAATGCACCCAGATTCAACGACCCGATCACAGAAACGGATCCGCAGTACAACATTGTAATGGATCCAAAGGTCACCCTCACAGAGGAAGAAAAGAAGGCTGTGGCAGAGTTTAATGAAAAATGCCGCGAGTTCGTCCAGCTGCATAACGATATCAACGATAATCAAGATCAGTACAGGACAGCTCGAAGAACTCACAAGATAACCAGGGGAACCCACCTCCACATGAAACTGGATAAACATGAGGCGGAAGAGTTGAGAAAAGAAAGGGGTGTTGAAATCAGAACACTGAAGAACAGTAATCCAGTGTTGCGCAACAGGGAATGGCCAAGCGCAGTAAAGACGATACTGATCTTCATGAACCTCATTCCCCCGGAACCAAAAGAAGAAGAACAGGAGAGAGGAGTCAAAACTCCGGCCGAGGAAAGCCCCACTAAGGAAGAGCATACGGCCAAGCGAACGAGGAATGACCCGTTTCAGCCACCGAGTGACCCGTTGGTAACTCGAGAAAGAGAACTGTTGAGAGAAAGGGATAAACTCGACAGAGAAATTATGGAATTGAGGTCTCGTACGACATCGGCAGTACAATCAGGATCATCGCGTGACAGCCCGGCGAGAGAAACTAAACCGAAACTGAAATATGAAAAAGATTTTCTCCCGGTGGAGGAAGGTCACACCAGTCAAGAAGAAAAACCGAAAGGTCATCCTGGCGCGAGCACGCGAAGGGGCGCAGCTCGAGAAACAAAATGTAGATCGCACACCAGAGTTTTCCGGCTTAAAGATAAAACGGAAGGAGTAGTCAGCGCATTCCTAGTCCATAGAGACACTGATCAACCAATTCCATCAATGGGGGAAGGAGCTGACCGAGCCGCATATCAGCTGATGTGCAAAGAAGCCAGCGATACAGCAGAGCAAGCGATTGTTGAACTCATTAAGTCAGAACGCAATAACCCGACCATGATAGGAAGAATCCTGAGAGACCTGTTGAGAGAAACAGCATTCAAAGAGAAGGCGAATATCATGGTCACAATTGACGCGAAGGGTAGAATGGAGAAACAACTCTATAACCCGCAAGGCGAAAAGATTGATATGCTCTCGCATGGAGCATATCCGGCGTCAGGTGCGAAGGGGCACGAGGCGGAAGAAGAAGGAGAATGGGAAGAAGATGTAGAAGATGAAGAAAACCCGCCATACAGAGAGACGGTGTGCAGAAGTCTAAAGGTCAACTATCACATGGCGGACGGAGATGAGGGATACGTCCACGGCTTTATCATCGACCCGACGACCTATATGCCGATCCCGACAGCAGTTGGATACCCAAAAGATCCACCGATCGACAACAGCACTGACATCGTTGAAGGCAGCACACGAAAAAGCGACGCAAGGTCATGCTGCGGAAGAAACAGCTAAAGGTCATCAGACTTCAGCGCAAAGTGGAGTCGAGGAGAAAGGTCATCCGAGCTCAAGTCATGGAAAGATGGGGCAGCCTACTGGATCGCAACTGCCGGTACAGGCTACACAGCAAGTGCAGTCTCCATCGCAGAAAGAGGAGACGGACGACGAGCTAAACGAGAGTAACGTCCAGTGGATGACAATTTACGCTGCGATCGGTGCAGCCCCGTCGAGAGAAATGGATAAGACGGATATTTCAAAAGCAGTCGGCGACGCCGGAGTCAGCAGGACACAAGTCAACAAGCTCATAAAAAGAGCGTATAAAGAAGGAAAAATCGGTGTACGATACACGAACACGAATCAACCGAACTATTACATTCCTCCGGCGGAAGAACAACGAAAGCAGAGACCGAAACCAGGTCCCCAGGCTTGGAAGGACGCTTTGACTCAAGATGCCATGCAGAACATAGGCGGGACTAACGGGTTCACCGCAGAAGACCTCTCCAATTACATGGCAGTTCAGTATGATTCCGGCCAAGAAAATATGAACGGGGATCGATTCAAGATCCAGAACGCGTTGGACAGTTTGGTCAAAGACGGAACCATCAGAACATGGAAGAAGGATGGAGTCGACCAATACGACTGGATCGCGAAAGCGTAAAACGGAAGAACATGTGTGGGAGGAAGGTCCACCACACAAAAAGAAGAATCAGAATCAGGAAAGAGAAAGAAATGAGCAGACCGCAGTTCTCAAATTACTTTCGAACCACACTCTGCAAAAAGAGTTGATTTAGCGAAGGGGCTAAAGTACTTAGCGAATGGGCTAAGATGGGAAAGGTCACCTATACGGTTGAGAATGGTACAGGAAAAGCGCGAGGCAGAGCGAAAGCGGCTAGAAGAAAAGGAGAAAGCTGCGGCAGAGAAGGGTTTAGCCGAAGCAGCTAAAGGTCACGCACCTACCCCATTCGCGATATTGAAGAAACAAGATGAAGGAGAAGCAGCTGTAATCAGACAGTCGCTGATACAGCAGATTGACATCATCTTGCAAGATCCTCTCGCGGTATCGAAAGAGGAATACAAAATCTTCCTGGATGAAAAGGTCAACCTGACGAAAGGAAATAGACCGTCCCAGGTTATCAAAATTGCGATTGAAGAACGAATCGACAGGATGAGAAATTTCCGAAAACGGGAGAAAGATGTGGTTGAGGCCCTTCGGAACTTCAAGAAAGAGGAGTTCAAACGCCCAAAATCGCCTCAAAGAGATGATCGCAACCGCGGCTATGAAAGGTCATCAGACCGCTCCCGAGAAAGGTCATGGGACAGACATCATAACGACCGATACAGTGGATACGCGAGAGATACGCGCACGTCGGAGCAAAAGAGAAGGGATGAAGAACGTATCCGACGTGAAAAAGAACAAAGAGAAAAGCGCCGCCAAGAAGAAGCGGAAGAAAAGCGCTTGGCGGAGGAATACAGGAAAATCAACGAAACCTGTAATAGGCAGCAGGAGAAGGAACGGGCTGCTAAGGAAACGCAAAATCGCGATTTACAGAATCGAGAAGGAAGAAGTGAAGGCTCGAGTAAATCAACATCCTCAAAGGGGCCATATGATCAAGAGTGGGTCCAGGATAACCTGAACATGGCTGATTATGAGTTTGGAGACAAATCCTACAACAGCAAAAGGTCATCCAGCTCGGAAAGCCACCGCACGCCTAAGAGCCCGCGCAGAATGCAGTCAGTAGTCCATTCTGTTTGTTCAACGTTCAAGTCAGCCGAGAAGCAACCGGAAAAGCAATTAGACGAGGTCATGGAATGCAGCCCGTCATCCTCGAATGTCATTGAAGTTCACGGAGACGAGGATATGCGACCGTCAAGACGAAACATTATCTTCGATCTTGAACATCAGCTTACAAGCGCGGAGACGGCGAGTAATGTACCGCCAGAATCAGATTCAGAGAAGGGCGACCAGAAAGGTCAATCAAAGGTCACCGCTCCGAGGAGACATTCTCTCCAAACCATCGAGCTGGTATATGAAATGAACGACATCATGGAGCAAACGAACGAGATCTGCCGTTCGGTGGGCATCGCGCCAGATAATAAGGACGAATTCGACAAAGTTTATTGGCTTCTCATGAACTTGCGCCAGGTCATCAACGACTCGGGATACGCGAAAGAGTACGAGTATGGCCAATGGGAAGACCTGATCATTACGCAAGAATCGGCGAATCTTCATTATTTCCCAACGAGAGAATGTGGCCTCGTCAGTCTGATCGACCTGAGTCTCTTGGAAACACCGTTGGACACTCCTGATCCAACAGGAATGACGCAGTTCCAATACAGAGACATCAAGGAAAGACGACTCCACGTAGCACAATTTGTGTTGCGACATGTGAACCCGGCGTTGAGACTCCTCGCAGGAAGGGCTGCGTTAGGATTGTTGGTCAAACCAGATTCTCCGCCTGATCATCGCGCCACGATTCAGAAGATTTTTGCAGCAAGGCTCGGCCATTATGAATCGCATCACCAGCTGCGAAAGAGCGCTCAAAGAGGTATAGAGATACCGCCAGCACTGACCGCGCAAGTTATAAAGCTGGGAATGCCTGTTAAGAACTTTAACTCCTCGGAAACGGCCAAGAGGCAGCTGAAGGACGTCCAGAGAGCAATGAATTTCGACGAAAGTCTGAGACGTCAAGCGAAAATGCATGCCCACCGATGTGCGGAAAGAATCAGAATCACGATGGGTACGAGATTCATCCAGCCATCCGACTTCGTCTATGATTTCATCCAAGAAATCAGCGTAAATAGAAGCAGCTACCGTCCAGAGCTTGCGAGACAGCCGCAGGAAAATGAAATGAAACGAAGAGGACGAAGAAACCAACAGCTGCATTTGGACTATGTCGAATTGTGCAAAAGGTCACGGGATAATCCATACGATGAAGGATTAAAAGCGCGAATGGTCGACGCTCGAGATCATCTGATCCGTATTCAGCGCAGACGTGACCGAAATCGGCACAGTGGTGCTAGCAGCCGGAGCGAAGGAGACGAGCTGCCTGAGAGGCAAAAGGAACCTCGGGATCGAACGTCTGATCAGAACGAAAAACAAAGACGTTTCGATCGGAACCGCGACAATGGTTCAAATGATCAGTGATGACCTTTAGGGCATCGCTGATGTGCTAGTTACGGCCATCAGTCGGCAGCACGAGAATGGTAGTCAAGGTACAGTATTAGGGCGAAGGAGACGCAACTTTTTGAACTGTCATACCGTTCGTGTTTTGTTGTTTTCAGAATTTTGTTGCAGGGGATCAAGGCGATCTGCAGTATGGGGGAGTTACGGAGGTCATCCGGCCCTCGAAGCAGGAAGAGTAACGGCGTTAACCGGCCTTCCTCATTACATTTAAACGTCACTTCTAGAGTGTAGTTGCGGCCTACTTAGTCGGCACACTCTTAAGGAATGTCAGAAGCCACAAGGGTGAAAAAGAGAAAGAGTTCAAGAAAATAGGGGTAAAACTTTCAGATGTTGAGGTTACGGCGATAACCGGCCTCAGAAGAAGAGGAGTTACGGCGTTAACCGGCCCTCGAACCTGGTAAGGAAAGAAGAAAGGTGCGCGTCATTGGCACTAAGAGAAAAGAAAGGGAAGTGCGACGAAAGAAAATGGTTGAAAACGAATGATGACCTTTGCTAGGGAGGCAAGCAGAATTGCTTGAAAGCCAAAAACCGGCTAAGTTCCTCCATGACCTTTAATACGGAACTCATTATGGAAAAATGGATGACCTTTTGGGATCGTCACGGCCCAAACGAGTCGCACATCAGAAGAGAAAGGGATGACCTTTGAGAACTTCACTGCTCAACGAGTCATCAATCAAAGTTCAAAAGAATGACCTTACCAGGGAGGAAGCATTACGCTTGTCTTTCAAGACGTCCCTCCATGTCCAAGAGGAAGAATCTCATTTTGCAGAAGTCGTACTTGATACGCAATTATTCCAAAGATGAAGCAGCAGTATTGAAAAGTCGTACTTGATACGCACCTATTCCTAAAGCGGATCTCATTTGTGATGGTAAAGATTGCTCAAAAGAGCGGAATGGACCAAAGCGGATTACGGTTGACAGGACCCAGTGACCTTTAGGAGTCGGAGGATCCTAGTCGTTTTGATAATGAATTCTGTTGATATTTTTTTACTGTTTTTACTTTTGTTTCGAGATCTCTTTATTCACACATGTAATTGGAATTTGTGATGTTAAAAGGAGATTAAATCTCGATGTTTTATTAATCACACAGACGAGCCGTCAAGGATCCCAAGGAATTGGATGTGGATTTGCTTCGACGGAGCTCAGCCTCCCTCCCAGAGGCATGTGAGCGCAGGCGTACATGCGTACACCCTCGCTTTGGCAGTCTGTTGTGTATTCATTGCGCGCCCGCCTTACGCGTGGCGAAAGCATGGTGTTCTGCGCGCACCCGCACTGTGTGGCGGCTACGTGCGCATTTTCCTCGCTTGCTGCAGTCAGCAATGCGGAGTTGTCCACGAGGAAATTCTATCGAATTTAGTCTGGTTATAAATTTCTAGCAATCACGCCGTTTCTCGCTTTCTGTAGCGTAGGCGTATTTATAGCATTGCTAGTCTTTTTGGTAGGCAGAATTCCGTCAATTCTGTTCCTACGCGTGAACCTTCATCAGGTCCACGCTCATATTATGTTCCTCGGCCGACAGTGTATTACGCAATAGAATCATCTCGAGCATCTCCTTTCCAACGGCCGCAAAATCTCCCAACGCGATGACATCGTCCGCGGATCGGTCGATGAACTGCAGACAACTCTCTGCAATCTTTTCAGCACGACGTTCAACGCCCTACAACCGATATACAACCGTATAAATATTAGGCTAGAATGATCGTACAGATATAACAGGGATAGGACTAATTTAAGCAATTACAGAAGTTTGACCAACATTTTTCAGGAAAATCAGACAGTTCTCCGTATTCAGCTGGGTGCTAACGAATTCACAGCACTTGTCCACTAGCAGCGGCACTTCGTACTTGTCCGCGCACAGCAGTGTCTGGATGACGACGTCCACACGCAGATCGACCGTGTCAGTGTACAGGAAACTGCAGTCGAGTAAATACAGTCAGGATGTACTTCTGCGTAATCATAATATGTTGATAACCAACGTTACGATAATCTCTAACCTGAGCATATTGGCAAACGCATCGGGAAGAACATCCGGAATGTCGATCACCTGGCGTTTCTCAGGCAGACTGCCATAGAACATGGTATAGAACACGGGGCTACGTTGACACAGTACGTGCCTGCAAAGCAACAGTGAATTCCCGTCAGTGCTTACTTGTGCACATCGAAGGCCTTCACTGGCCCGAAACATCGTCCGACTGTGAACTGCACGTCACTGAACTCTCCACTGTCCAGAGTACGCTTCATGCTGCCGACAAGCCCCAGTCCGGATCGCTGACGCCGTGTGGAACTTGAGGGATTTGCCGACATGATTCTGATGCCAATCCAAATGCAAATTCTCGCGAGAAAGGATTGTATTCTGTCACACGACTGAGGCTCCGTGAAGGCACACAAAACTAGCAGATTTGAAATTTCATAAATTTTATCGCGATATGTCCAAACTTGCAAGTACGTACTGCGCTTGGAAGTAAATGTCAAAGGAGAAACACTGCGATCTCAAAAGAGAATTTGAAAATTTGAGCATCGGATCGGAATATCCCATTTAGCCGGACTAACTGAAATATGGGTGGGACCTTCGGCTAAAAATCCGAACAAGCGTTACTCCGATATTACTAAGACAGTAAGACTTGCAATTTTAAAAAAAACGGACGGCCGTGTGCAGTCGGTTATTTGTAAGATTTCCCAAGCATCCGCAAAGAGTTAAAATGGTGCAATGCGATTGGTTACAGTTTTGCAGTACGTACTAAATTTTTGACTTGATGGACAAATACGACGAACGATCGGCTGCGTCTGTGTCCGAACTCCGAAGTGTTGTGTACCGAACTCCGAAGTGTTGTGTAACAATGCTGAAATATTCGGATTTTTACAAATTTATTTAACTACCGTCGTACGCGTACGGTCACTAGAAGCTTTGCAGAATCTGCATGCAACACTAAAGTGCAACTGCGACGCTTTTTGTGCTTATATACGAGTTTACCAGCAGTCAGTAACATTTCGTCACTGTGTTCAAGGAAACAAAAAATGCAAAACATATTTCCGAACATGGGCAAATTATTTTTAATGGTGTTCACGATTCAGCTGCACGTTTGGAACTAAAAAACGCACTGATATTATCTCGATCGATAAATATCAGTTTTGCCCATGTTATCGGTTGTCGTTAACGATCGGTTCCTTCTTTAGTTTGGTTCGCTGCTGCCCTTTCTCTGACTATCTGGTCTAGGAGGCGTTCCAGTTCCAATAGACTCTCCATCGTTACCTCGCACCGCCGACCGGTCGAAATGATCGGCATGCCAAAAACAACAATAAACCACAAACGATTCTAATGGTACAAAATGAATCAACATTCCCTTCCTTCTTTTATTCCTAAATGATTGTTTATTCTGTGTGTACTGTTACAGAGTGAGGCACTGATGGACCCGACTGTACATGTACTAAGAGGTACCTTGTACCTCTGCTTTGCGCTTAATTGGTCACCGTGTCTCAATTACTGTACTCGTATTAAAAGCTACTAGTTTTTTATCATCCGTGAGTTCTGCTTCTGCCTTGTATTAAATATAGGGGGGATTTAACTGCTAATTGTAAGGCCAGCACTCCCTGTATTTGATGCCGTCACCCGCCTGGATGCCGTCACCAACAACGTAAAACTCCAGCCGGGTGACGGCAGCAAGTCAGGGAGTGCTTGCCTCAGCAGTTGAATTCCCCCTTTTTTACATTATAGCTGCGTGCACGGATAAACACCTTATAGCTGGGTGCACGGGTGACCTTTTTGGGGTCCGCACGGGTGTTGGCTGTGTGCACGGGATTCCTGCAAGGGCGCTGGCTGCGTGCACGGGTCATTTTCTATTTCGCGAATTTTTTGAATAATAAAGCGCTTCAAAGTTCAAATGTTTTTAAATTCCGTTTTATCGTCGATTTTTGGATACGCAAATATTGTGGAAACCTTAAGGTATTTTAAAAAAGGTTTTTTAAGATGCATGTTCCAGGGCTACCAATGACGTATGTATATTCCATGAAAAATACACGTGCACCATTCTCTCATGCGCATTCCGTCGGGAGGGTTAAAAGTCTGACTCAGAAACATTATTCTCAAGATCTGAGTTCTGATAACTCATCTACTCACACAAATTTAGAGCTATCAAAATTTAATGGCATGTACGGGTTGTGGACATTGCAAACCGGCACAAGTAATAAGCCGTGTACCCAAAAAAATCTCATGCCGACTTCCCGTGCACGCAGCATCGACCTAAACACTTATTATTGCAAATGTGCCTACAAAGTAATTATTTCGGTATTATAGAGCAAGTAAGCAGCTACATTAATAATGCGGAATCGAAAATGTAACCAAAACTGTAACCAAAAAGTAAAATTTAATGCAGTCAATTTATGTAACCAACTGCAGGTTTGACGACCAGCCAACAGTGTCCAAAGTAGCTAGTGCGTTAGTTATCGAACATCTTAGACAGGTAGAAGTACAGTACACGTCGAGTTTTGAGATTTAATGTGAAAAACTGAAAATTTGAATACTTATTGCAGCTGTTGTACGTAACAATTTCTTATGACTGTGCGCGTAATAATCTGCTTCCTTTACAGTTTTTAAAATCGTATACACCGAGAAAGTTAAACCGGCTGAAGTGCAACATACTTACATAATTACGCTGTACTTATATAATTATGCCGGTTTTCTGGAGTACGCTTTCTCACAACAAAATGAAGATAACGGTATAAATGGGTGTTTGTGAAATGCCTGTGTGTCAGAAGATTATCATCAATTAAGAAACGCCAAGCCACCTAATACAGCTCGATTATAGTAACTGTAGTCTGTAGCCAAACCTAAGGTCCAACTTATTTCTTGTCGGATCAGATGATGTGATATATGCAAAGAAATTATACTGCGGAACTGCAATCAATTTTTAAAGTTGTGTGCCTAAAATGGACCTGCAGGGCTAGACTACAGAGTATCTGTATGAGTAAGCAAGAGTTTACAAAGCCAATGTGATAAAATTAACTTCTCGTTGAGAACTCCAACTTGCTTGGACACGATCGGCGTTCCTCGGTGCACCAAGTTCTGCACCTTGTCTACGTCGATATCAACGGGTTAATGCCAGCATTACACATATATATTGATATAATTTGCAATACTGCAACGGAAGTCATTTTTTTCTTTAACAAGCGTGATCTGTGAATTTTAGGAACTTCATTTTATTTTCGCTGCTTTGAATTTTCGCCGTTCACCATGCTGCTTGTCAGTTCCCTGATTATAATCCTTGTTTCGTGTATTCAGCAGTGTTACGTGTGGGCGAACTTCATAAATAACACCTGCATCGAGTAAGAAAAATATTTTTTTGTATTTTGCAAAGGTCGTTATTTAAGTGCTCCGTTACAAAATTTATTTATGTACATAGAAGGACGCATCGATTGATCACAGTTACTCGTACCTGTCAGCGTTAGTTAAGCTTTATGTACAGTAATTGCAGGCCCAACCCGCCACTGCAACGTTACATTCGTCCGTTCTTCATTCGTAAGTACCAGTAAACGCTCTCGTTCAAGGGAACTGGAAGCGAAAATTTTCTAACCATTAAAGTTCGCGATGCGGCGCGCGGCGTTATCGTGCGACGTTCATTAGTATTTGATGTACAATTCGATGAGAATCTTCAGCTGTTACCACGCATACGGCGAGTACAACACACTACATACAACTACTTACATAACTATATAATAATTTATTGTAGTCCTATAAATCGCTGGATTATCTGTGTGTACCATACCATATACAGATACTTATTATGATATAGGTCCAGAGGAACCGTGCAGCGGCCCAACTCGCGGTGACTGCGTTGATGGGGAATGCATTTGCAAAAGTTGGACGGTGAGTTCTCAGGCCGCCATCCACATTTCATCAAAAATTGTTGACATTCGCATTTTTTTCCTGCGTGTACAGGGCGAATATGATGGTGCAGAGGACACCCACGTTCGGTTCTATGGGAAATACTGCGAATGTGACAACGTCAGTTGTCCCCGGCTTAACAGGGTCATTTGTAAGTGTCCATAGCAGAAAATAACGATAATTGTATTAAGGGTGACACTATAGCCACCCCAAACACCCGCGTTTTTTATAGCCACCCTTCTTCCGCACCCTGTTTTTTATAGGCACCCCTTTGTGCGAAAATTCACATTTTCGCACAAAGTACAGTACTTATGTATACGACGATTCAAGCTTATACGAGTACTCTACACGTTAGATACAGTTACCTCTAAAAATCTCTATGCCTTTGAAAGCCATACAACGTCAAATGGCCACAAATATGTACTGGGAAGGCGATCACTGTTACTGACGTCGCAAACATTCGAAATAAAGCGGAAATTATCGAACATGGAAGGAGAATAGTTGCGAAAGTATTGTTGAATCACGTCCTAAACCAAATTCGCAAGAAAGATCCTATCATTGGATATAATTGCTTCCGACGCGGGAAAGGTCACGAATATCACGTTAATTGCAGCAGAAAGTCGATATAAGAGTGACGGCCGAGCAAGTTGTTGGTATACGGTCAGTGTCATCTGATCAGTCGAACAGACCCATTATTTGGGTGGAAAGGATAAGTAAAATTCATCAAGTGGTGTAGAATCAAAATTCTAAAAATTTCACGCGTTGTCCTTAATAATTTAAAAATTTCAAAAATAAAAAAAAAACGGGTGCCTATAAAAGCCAAAATAGGGTGTTTCTATTTAATTAACAGCAGAAAAAAGTGGTTATAAAGAACAGGATGCGAAAAGGGGTGGCCATAAAAAACGCGGGTGAAAGGGGGTGGTTATAGGGATTTCCTATTATTAAACTGTGATTAATTTGGCCGACTCAAGTTGTTGAAATTCGAATGTATGCACATACGCGTAAATGTGCATGCATACACGCCCACTTTGTACCTACAGTGGCAGAACTGCAGAATCCATTAGGCAGAACTACAGAATAAATTATCCATTATGTTGTTAACGTCGATTCATCCGTATTCAGGTGGGGGACGCGGTATTTGTGACTGTGGCAAATGCGTTTGTAATCCCCCCTGGGTTGGCAGTTTCTGCGACATAACGATGGAAAGTCTTTCGACAATGGAACGCCTCATAGCGGACGTGGCCAGAGAAAGAGCAGCGGCTAACCGGACTGACGAGGAACCGGTTTCTGGACAAAAAGAACGTGCATAGGGATTGACTTCCTGTATTTGTAAGCACCAGCATACGCATACGTACATGGTGCACGTATCGGTCTTACCTTTAATTATCGACCAGGCCCTTTTAATTTCTCTTAACATTTGGTATGGTTAAATTACGTAGGGATAGGAAGGAAGGGAGCAGGAAGAGCATATTTATAAAATCAAAATTTATTGATTACAGTAATATTAATAAGGATTTTTCCTTTTCCAAGTTCGCGTGCTGGATAAGCATCATTATGATTCATGAATATTTTGCGCATGTTTGCAAATATTTCTAGCATATTATACCTCGACACAATGATAGCGACCGTGATAGACTGCTGTTAAACCAATATGGCAAAAAAAACTCTGCGAATGAGTTAACTGTCAAGCGGTATGCTTACGGTATAATCTAACAAATCATTATGAAATAAATTTCCACAATGCTGCTGACTCGTCGCACTTTTGTGCGTTACACGGCTAACACGTCTGACAGAATAAGCTAGTCAAAATTCAATAAAGAAAAGAATTTCATCACTGAACAACGGATTACGTCGGTAAGAAAAACTTAAATGCGCTCTGCACCCAGCGTGTTGGTTCTGACAAACAGTGATCTGCTAATTATCACGATTTGATCACAGTAAAAAAGCACTCTGCGTCATCGATTCCTAATGCAAAAAATTATACTTTTTTACGTTGAATAAATCGTGATCATGAGATGCAGTGGTCGACTAATGAATACTATATAGTAACAATAATAAAACGGGTTGCAAACGTGCTAGGGAAGACATGATTCCAGAGCGCATTCGTAATTGCATAACATTTTTTAGCCGCATTAGGAAAAGCTTAATAAAAATGTTGTTCTGTAAATAACTTGATGCCTGACTGACTGGCCGTTATGCAGTCGCGACGCAGATATATATACAGTAAATATTACATAAAAGCAAGTAACTATTACACTGGCCGCAAAATTAAAAGGTCAGTGACACAAAATATCTCAGAGGGATAATTTTGTTAATTGCTCTGACAGCATTAAAATCGGCCTACGTACGTGTTCTCGTACATTTTGTATCTACATCGTAACACAATGTAGCTGCTTAAAGTACGTAAGCCGGTACTATTCTATACAACAACAAGTGTGATATTTGTATGTTCATTTATGTGCAGTTGTGCACCACTTGTCTTTGCGTTTCACGGTCAGTACAGACCAATTATCGTGTTACATAAAAGACACAACCGCCGATCTCTTGTTATCTTTACATCAGTTTACATCACCGAGAGCAGCTTGAGCGAGACACACTTATTGTACTGGCACAACAACAGCGCACACCGGAAGATGACAACGCAACGCAAAGAGCATGATGTACGCTAATTACGGCAATTTTTCGTCAGGAAAATCTTCAAAATAATCTAGGTTGACGGATGGTTAGGCGGCTGAGCATTTTTAACAAACCTGGGTCACGCGTTTCTGTTGACAATGAAAAGTGTTAGCCAATACTACAAGAACTTAATCTGGACATGAACGTAAACTGTACACTGTTAATCATGCTGTAATTGTACTCCCTTATGCATGCGGTTAATAATTAATTTTATATTTGTTTTGTTTAATTGAATTATGGATCTGATGCAAGTGTGGCGACATTCGGAGACAATTTATATAGCTTTATGTTTATATGTTTCCCAGATTTCGGCTTATTACAAAAAGGTCAATTGTTATGGTAAGAATTACCGAACATTGGACATTTGCGTGCATGTTGCAATAAATGTAATTCCAAACGAATTGGCCCAACGTTTTGGCGGGGCCGGAATAAAAATCTTGAATTCCCACCCACAGGAACCGGAGACTGTATTATGATTCTCAATACCGGTGGCATGTCGGATGACCAGTCCAGATGGGTAATGGAATGTCACGATGGTACGACTCACAATCTAAATAATAGCAAATTCATTAGAAGTTTAAAATTTATTCTATATTTAACTTGATTTTTGCTATTGAGCCTTTCATAGCAAAGCAGTAACAGTAAATAAAGTATCACCAATAATTTAGCATAAAGCGCTACTAGAACAGAAATAATCCATGTAACAAGGTTTCTAGTAACGGCGGCCCTCAGCCTTTGCACAATTTTTTCGCAGCAAAACCTTTAAAATTCAAACAAAATCTGTTATTTTTCATTTCGCCAGATCTTCTGACACTGCATTTGAAATAAATCGGTTGTAGGCTGTAGCATATACAGTAGGCCGCAACTAATAACGCATAACATTATGATTATAGCTTCGTACACGTAATGCAGCCAAATACCAACGGTGCAAAGAAAAGGCTTTGTGACAATATGTTTTCTCTATATCAGCGCGCATAAAATTGTAATTTTTAAATTGTTTTTGGATACGTATCTTAATAATACTACTCATCTTTTAATGCATGTACAACATTTTAATTTTTTCCGCCATGACGTTCTGTTTAACAGGTGAGGCTGCCATTGGATTCTATGCCGCAGGCGACTACGTCGCGCCATCCTGTAAGATCTTTTCGTTTTCGGAAGTTCTTAAGACTTTTCGGCAAAAGTAATGTGTATGTGGTAGTCCAGTAAGTAGTGCTATTTTTGAAGAGGATATTAACGTTTTATACAAGGTACATCTTTTTGAGCTGCCTTTCTTGTCAAAGCAAACTGAGGCTTACTTGTGGGTAGTAATGAACCTGCAGTGTTTTAAGCAAGTTACATTTTCATTTAAGATATGTGGTGCAAATTCGTGTTTCCCATGAAAAAGCCATCTGGAGGACTTTATCCTTATTACGATTATTGTAATGTTCGGTGAGTGCCACTTAAGCACTACAAGGCCAATCCTCGTTGAAAAAATCGCTTTTATGGATACATCGTATCTGCCGTACTCTAATTTTAATTTTGGTGCACTTGTTGTTAGACCTGTTTTGCTTCACCAGGCAAACTACTTTTGCAAACGCATAAAGACCCACTAATGTGCTTTGGCAAAGCTACATTATATTTTAAATTCCCGCGATCTTGATTAAAAACTCTAAGGCTGAAAAGTTTAAAAATTCTTATCTGTACTCGTATTCGTCCACATACCTTGCACGCTGTACGGAAGTGCTCCACCGGCAACCCTAATCCAAGCGTAATCGTAAGAGGATAATGTAAGTGTAACGTATTTATTGCAGAGATCTCACTACAGGAGCACCTACGGCGGTCGGTGTATCAGGAGACGAATTCTACTGCTATGACAAATATTATCCAATTGACACATACGATACTTTTGTAACAGGTGCGAAGCTAAAATTACATCATTTTAATTAACACGATCCATAGACACCTACAAAACATACCGGTATTTGTTGTCCACAAACCATACATAATGTTTGGTTGTCGTCGGCTGCTGTTTCCTTTAATTTGCTAGTACTACTATCCCTTGATGCAGCTAAAAATGTAGGAAGTAACATCTTTGCGGCTGTTAAATTTGTTTGATTTCAGCCTATCTTTATCCCAATGTCTACTACAGAACGGGAATACTCGGCCAGAGTCTGGTTGTAAGTCGGGAGTCCTATAAATGCTGTAAGTTACGGCTATCTGCAGCTTTAAATTTGTGCATACGATACAATCCGAAACGTTTACAAAGATCGCAACCTGGGAACCCGTTGCGTATAATTTCGGTATCAGCATTATATTAATTATATACTCGTACATATAAACATGAATCGTTTTGATACATACATGTATCGTGCTTTAGGCAAACTGCCCCTTGGGTACCACTTGGACTACTCTCGGTGTATGTATAAATACAGTCATGACAAGTAAGAACCGAATGAATGACTTTATTACGTGTACTGCCACATATTCCCTGATTGCAGCGGCTGTTAATTAAGGCAACAGCCTTTAAGTGTTTTTTAGCCACAGTTTATACAGACTTTCCTGAATGTTTTGCTCTTTGCCAGTAAACGTTTTTACTTGTACAGGTGGGGAGAGCATTATGACGAAAATCAAATGTTCCTAATGAAATGCGATAGAGATCATTTGATGACAGGTGAGCTGTGGAGTCACATGTACGTTGTACAGATACATTAACCACAAGCATGCTTTTAACACCTGTGCACCATTTCTTTCAAATTACGATCGCTTAAAGATTCAGTTGCTTCAGCTATACCGAATAAACATACTGGGCATTACGGACAGAGTTGCACTCTCCCACTAAGTCTCACAAAGTTAATAAGTTAGTGAACTTGTATTCTCCGTCATACAGCAGTACAAGAACGCAAATAAATATTTTGTACTAAGCTAGCTGGTTTAAAGCTCGTAGAATTAGCCTGCTTAAGTATTTGTTTTTTAATTTGATTAATACAGGGATCGGCAAAGCTGAAGGTCCAAATGACAGCTCAGCGCATTACGTATGGATACAAGTAAGCCAACTGAAAACATGAACTGTTGCATACCTACATATGTATACGAGTATCTATATACTGTAATTACATAAGAATAAAAATGTGCCGGTAATGAGAACATTGTATTTCACAGTGTTGTCCGTTTTTCTACAACATGGATTATGTTCCCCTGTATGCAACAGCAAATGCCACTTTCCATCAACAAGCTGCTGCTGGTGCCGGACCACGTCCTTACAATACTAACTATTCTAAACCAAAATACTGAGATCTCTAATTAAACACTCCAAAATTGTTACTGCGCTTGTTCCCGCTGGTGACGCTTATTAGAAAGCTGCAAATTGTTTGTTTTGTTTTATAATGGCGGCACAAGAACTGATTGTTATTCTGGTTTAGAAATAGATTTTTTCGTACTATGTGTTTGGTAAGTTTAAGCGAGTGGTGTTGTTCCAAAGTGGGTTTACCGGTACTACGTATACAACTAAAATTTTTTATGACTGCCTGCAGCTGTTTATGGTACGCATTGTATATTTCTACTTATATTTTAAAAATTAATGATATTATGATTTCTAAGAGCTTATCAATTATAATTGTATTTCATTACTCACAGTAGTGATTAATGCACCCTGTGTATACAGATGTTTAGATAAGTTGTCTGGCTATAAGTGTTAATGTCGAGAAATTAAATCTGATTCTCTAAATATGTACATAGCGCCCTCAACGCGGAAAAGTAGTAAACTATCATTGAATCTAGACTGAGTGAAAATATATGCAATACATACGGCATACTCGTACTCATAGTGTTGCAAGGAACCAGGAAAAGGTCATATTTAAGTCGATAATATCAGTGATTCCACTGCAGCCATGATTTCAGATGGAAGTGTACCGTTGCCGTCCTTCGTGCACACGCTGTTCCGGTATACAATGTGACATGGGTGTCCTTTAGTTCTTCAGCATTACGGTTGCCAATGTCAACTTCAACAGCAGTTTTATGGAACGAATCTCTTCTTGTAATTTGGCAAACTACTAAAAGCAGTTCACGAACAAAAACTACTTACTAAATCAAAGCGGTGGGATGGAAAATTTTGGCTTACCAATCGTGTAAGGAATCTGGATACCGATACTACAGTACTTTAGAATATATTGGTGGAAATTTTATAAGGTCAGTAGGTAGAAGTGTACGAAATCATTCGGTCACACTAACTATAAAAACAATTTCCGCTTACCATTTCAGTACTCGTAGTCACCAAATGATGTCCATATGTCGATACTGCCAAGCCGAAAAATATCACGCAGAGTGTGACATACAGTAACTGCAGATAATCTGATCAATTAAATCCATGCAGGTGGTGTTTCGCACAAAACGCGATGTTCCATGATGATTTCCGTCACATTGAATTGTTGTAACTCACATGGTTATTAATAATTATAACATTTATAGCGCAAACTATTTCCACTGTTAAAAAATCTGTACAATAATTTAAGCAGCGCGACCAGAATATTTACTCTAGAAGAAACATAAACTTGACACAAGAAGGCACGGATATCCAGAGCAGCTTCGTAGGTATACCTACAGAATTAAAGCCGCTCAAATCAATCCGCAAAACTATACGCAGTCAAGGTTTCATGCTGTTGCAAAAACATTGAAAGGTCAGTTACTGTACATATTAACCTAAAGGCATTTTAACGTTAATTAAACATGGCTGACAGTGGTTAACGTTGTTTTTTTACAGGCTTGCAGCGTAAGGTTAATATGTCACAAGAAAAGTCTCTTGTTTACGAATCTTCCTTTTACATACGCCATCATATACATTTTCATTATTAATATTATTGTCGATCAATTTTGCTCGATCGATCACCAAGTGAGACACACTAACCGTGCGAATATCGCGCCGGAAGGTGTCAAAAAGCTTAATATGACGCTAGAAACAAGAATTTTCTCGCTAATATTTGCCAAAAAAATTGAGGTTGCGAGATGTAAAGTTACAAAACTGTCGATAATTTGGGTCACACTCCATAAGCTGCTAATAATTCTGCTGTTGAAAAACAATAGAAATAGTCAAATTTGTAAACAGCGAAGGCGTCCTCGGCAGTATTTGAAGCGTGCCTACAAATTAGGACAATATTAATAATGAGTTTCCGCCAGTCCAAAATAGACTGAACAGTTGTCGGTTTGACCCTTTTCCATTACGACGGTCTGACGCAATCTTCTTCTTGTGCTACACCGTATTTTGCGTAAGCCTTTCTTGATCTGAACTGCATTGTACTTACGATTTTACTTACATAATAGTTATCTTGTCTGTAATACTTACTACAAAACGTTCTCATGGATTTAATAGAATTATGGAAATTTTTTAAGCTAGCATACGCAACAATTGCTCTGTATTTCGGCCAAGCAGAGTCTTATTATAAAAAAGATACATGTTATGGTAAGATTGCAAATGCACGGCTTTAATTTCGTATGCGCAACAACCGTAGATAGTAGAATGCTGAAGATAGTAGCGCTTAACTTTATAAATGATACTTTACGTCTGGATTGCTTTTGTTGTTTAATTTTCAGGAACAGGAGACTGTATTCTCCTAGCGAACGCCGGTGGATTAGCAGATGACCAGTCGAGATGGTTGATGGAATGCCATGATGGTTTGTTTGACAGTATTACACATATATGCGTATATCGACAGTTTGACCGTATTATGTATCGGCATGTCTGGAAAAATTGGTTTTAGCATGAAAATAACAATGAATTTAGATCATGATGTGCTAGTCTAGTTTAACTGTGAATTTTGTGTACTTTACTCTCGCAGTTAAAATTTTGCTCTGCGCCATGCGTTTGATAGCATAGCTATGTACCTGTATTTTCCCATGTTACTTGTAAGTATATGAACGCCGTTTTTTGCCATATTTACTGATGAGGTCACAAATTATAAAACTTAACAAAAACCAAAATTATCTTAATTTCTTGGTATAGACCACACATTGAATGGGTTGCAGGTGAAGCGGCCATCGGATTCTATGCGGTTGGAGATTATTTTAATCCTTCTTGTGAGTAGTCCTACCGCAAACTTGCCAAATTATCTAAAATATGGAAGCCGAGTAAGCGGACCTCTGTTTAACAGTACAGATCCTTGTTGTTTTTAAGATATGTGGTGCAAATTCATGTTTCCCATGAAGAAGCCAGCCGGAGGAATGTATCCTTATTATGATTACTGCAACGTTCGGTCAGTATTAACTGTTATAACGCGATATCATAATATACTGACGTGAATTGTTGTAAACACATATTTAATTTTATTTTGTACTTGCATTGCAGTCGCTTTTCGTTCAATAACGTGCGCCAAAATATATTTATAAGTTATATGTCATTCCTAGCTGATCTGTGATCTGTTTAAAACTGTTTAAAAATAAATCTGTTTAAAACTGTTTTACAGATTAAAACATTTGTATGTTACATATTTACAATAATATACGTTTAATTAGCTGCGCTAATTTCAGAGATTTAACAGCAGGAGCACCGGCACTTGTTGGTCAGAAATCCATGGAATTTTACTGCTACGACAAATACTATCCTTTGGACACGTATGACACGTTTGTAACTGGTAATACTAATTGGGTGCAAAGCGTATTATATTCCTTAAATGTTAATATTACAAAAGCCATGTAAGGTGATCCTTTTACCTATCTGTACGGTATAGCGAACAAATTCAAATACAGCATAAAAAATTAAGATAAGCGTTATTTTCGCTTTGTCATAATACGTATTTGTTGAAGTTAGTTCTTTGAAAACAGCGTATATGTTGCCCAGCGCATACTATCGAACCGGAATTGCAGCAACTGCAAACATTTTTGTCTCCACCACTAGGGAGTCTTACAAATGTTGTAAGTGACACTGTAATGTGTTGTACAGGGAAGCTGATTAAACATACCTCATGTTATGAATACGATACACCACCTATATATTATACTGTTTACTACGATTTTCAATAATTATTGTATTTTTTGTATTATTAAATTTATGTCTTTTTGTCTTACGTAACCGTCGTTTGACAATGGCAGCAACATTAAGTTACTGGCATGCAGAGCAATCAAACGCGTGATTATTTGAGTAAAATGCAAGGTTTATTTTGTTCTAAATGTCATGTAATTATAGTTTTTATCTCTGCAAATTTTCTGTTTGACAGGCCGGTTACCGCAAGGATACCACGTGGATTATTCTCGCTGCATGTACAAATACAGTCATGACAAGTAAGGTTACCGCCGTTTGTGACTTTAATTTACCATAATAATATAAGGAATTTACTGCATCAAATATATCTATCTTTCCCGAAGTCAATATAGAATGTTATTAACTGTGAATTTTATGATTGTAGCTGTAAAAAATGTATACGTTAGCATTTGGCATAAATTGATGCAAATTTGTTCAATTTAGATATGGAGAGCATTATGACGAAAATCAGATGTTTTTAATGAAATGCGAAAAAGACCACGTTATGACAGGTACGGTATATAAATAGTTAGAACGCGCAACATCGCATGAGTAATTACTGTACTTATAATTAACGCATTTCCTGTAAGCTAACAAAAGACTTTCTTTACATATTTATGTAACGTATGTATGCTACATCTGGACAGGCATTGGAAAAGCGGAGGGCCCATGGGATTCGTACACGCATCTTGTTTGGATACAGGTATATTATATATGTAATCAATTCACAAACGTGTTAAAAAATCTTATTACGGACTATTAGGCTTTGTGCGCAGGATACGTTGACTTGGTCCTTAATTACAGTGTTGTCCATTGTTTTACAACACGGATTACGTTCCTTTGTACGCAACCGCCAACCTTACCCTGCACGAGGCTGCTGGACTGCATCCGTATAAGCCGTATTCGAAGCCGAAATACTGATTCAATTACAGGGCGCACTGCAGGAACCGTGGCGAAATTACATAACAGGAATCGATTTGCAAAAAATAGTTTCTACGTTGATCTGTCATTCTGTTGCTGAAGCGTTCTGTGATATTTTTGGTTGATTGTTTATTATTGGGGCACCTTTTTTTAAATTGTGCAAACGGCTTCAGCTAACATTTCTGCAGTATTCTGCTCAAAGAAATCCTTTTTGGTACATTCACTACGATCACGGTGGCCGCATGCAGCGGCTGGTAAACTCACTAATCTGTCAAATTAACCGATTCATCAGTCGCATTTTTTACTGATGTTAAAATAAAATCATTATAAATAGGTAATCGCATTTCGAGATTATAATACAGCTCAATCACTTACAATCTTTGTGGGGTATCGCAAGATGATTTGCCGGATGGAGCAGAGGTGGACCGGCTTCCGATTTGCTCGAGTGATACAGCTCGAGCAGCTGCTCGGACCACAAGCTGCGATTAAAGAGAAAATTTCAAAAAGCGAATCTTTTTGTAAATGTCATATATGCAGTTGCATAAACAATTTAACATAGACTACCGGTATGTAACAGGTTAATGCAGATAAAGCAGTATAGATGCGATCTGGAAAAAATTCAGAAAGCAGCTCACATTTTACTGCACACTACATTACTCCTCCGTCTCCAGAATTTCTCCTCAAGAAATTTTATGGTTGTCTTCTCTTCTAAATTTAGGCTACGTAATCTTCGGTGGCAAAGATCTGTATACTGTATACAAATTTTGGTTGGTTCAGTTTTTGAATCTGTTGCTCGGCGCTGGCGCTGGGCTTTGTGGTACGACTAGTTAATAACTATTTTCAATAAACGGACAAAACTATATCTTAACTGGTACAAGATATTCTCATACTACTTTTCATCTATGAGCTGTTACTATAATAAAAGCGTGGCACCCCGTGATTGTATTGCGTTAAATTGTACTCATTATGCTAGTATAATCAAACAGACAGCGATGCATTCAGAATCACGATACTGCTAATTATTGGATCGTATTGTATCAAAGCAGAAAGCATAACGAAGGTCATATCTGGGTAGCGATATCGATCTTAGCATGCGCATAAAAGAATATATGCCGCTCCTTCTGAATGTTAGTATCATTTTGCTTAAAGAGGATGCTGCACGATTAGAATACTGCATGAAGGTCATCTGTTACAATATAATTTTACTAAATAGTCTAAAACAACACTTCTGCGTCTTGTATCTTTTAGCGGAGTATTTGGTTTTGTAATGTATTTTGCCATGTGGACAGTAAACTTTTGGATTATTTCCTTTTCTGGTAAGCCACTTTGATCTACTACGATTGACTTTAAAATTGGAAAATCTATGACATTGTTTGATGTTGTGACAGGGATAATTTTTTATCTGCATGTATCGGCAAATCCTGGTGTGAATTCCGTTGACGATCTAACAACATCCCTTGATAATGCGTTGTACTCATTTTCCGAGGATTCTCCTTTTCTAAACAGCAGAAGCATTAACACCGAAGGGAAATACGCGCGATGGTTTAAACGCGATAGGATACCTTACTACCTCGATAAAACATACAGTAAGTTGTGCGTTGACGAAAATGATTTAATGCATACGGTAGTTAATTGTACGTTGCGTATGAAGGAAATTTAATTTGTTTTTCCACAGGCCCAACGGAAGCCGCTCTAATAACAACCGCCATTAAACAGGTTGTTTCCGAATTGAACTACTGGGTCAATTTTGTGGCAGTGCCGGCAACTTCCAATGAATACAAACTAAAGATTACACCCGTAAAAGCGGACGGGTAAGAAATCATTTTCATTATGGGTTATTTAATTTTGCTAAAACTATCACAAGGCTAACTTGATGTTCTAGATTTTTACTTTACCAAATTACCACTTACTCTATTCTGTTGATAGGAAGTACATCAATTACAAATACTCTAGGTTCACACCGGAACAGATCTGCTACTCGTTTCCGGGAATGTTAACGGTTGCGCAAAAACTCGTGGCGGTCGGCATTAAAGAACAGCGCCTGGTGTTAGCTCGGGGACGTACAGGCTGTTTAGATGGGACTATTCACTCTATCATGAAATACCTGGCTATCGCACTGGGTCTACGGAATGAACACCAACGCGGAGACCGCAACAACTGGATCCAGATATATAACGGCAATTTAACAGCAAGTACGTCTTATGATCCCACGTGTAAATCTTAAGTCGCGTAAATTTTTGAATAACCACCGACTGGTATGAGCCGGCCACCCAGTATTACGCATTTCGTTTATGGGAAGTTGAATGATACAAAGTACATGCAAGTGAAATAATACCAACACAATACGAGTACTAGCATTTTTATTATAATGGATTTTTTTGCAGCCGGTATTGCAGCCTATAAACAGCACACAAACCGCGAAGCAAACTGGCAACTCTTCCCGTATGACTACTGCAGCGTTACACACAACCAACCGGAAGAATTTTCTAATCCAGGAACAGCGGCTTTTGCTGTCCTGAAACCACCGCACTTCATTCCAAAGCTAAATCGACTAAGCGAGAGTGATTGCAAAATTCTCCTGATGCTGTACAGTGGTGATCCATCAGCCTGTACTCCATGTGCGTTCTAATTTTTTATTCAACTAAATTCCCTAAACAGAATCAACTGTCAACTTCCACAACGCAACAAGTGTTTGGCGTACAACGCAGCAGTAAACACATTTAAAAGACTGTCAGATTATTAGACATTTTAAAAAATGCTGCAAATATTTACTAAGATCCTAAGGTCTATACCGAAAACGCAAAACAAAATTTTTTAACTTGTGCACGTTTTAGTAAACTGTGCCGGGTTAATTAACCCGCAAATCACAACTGCCGCCCCGCCCATCCTAAATCTGGTTCCCTTCACACCAGCTCCACCTCAAATTAAAGCCATCGCGGAACCGGCTGAGACATCCGTGACCTCCAGTCCCGATGGCACCACCACCATCTGCCAGACCTTTCCCACCACTATGCTGACCGCGACAACGACGACGACAACGACAACGCCCACCACCACGACTACAACGTCGACAACAACGACAACGACACCTGCCACCACGCCAACAACCACCACCACCTCTCCCAACAACACCACACTGCCGTCGACTACATCCGCCACATGCCCGCCGCCGGTATGTCCGGTGTGTACCTGTGTGTCGCGCTGTGACCCCATTACGACATCAACGACAACGTCACCGGATACAACAAAGAGTACCTTAGCGACGACGACAACCAACGCATCGACGGCAACGACAACGCTTAAGACAACCACCACCACGGAAACGCCATTAGCAGCTAAAAGTAAGAAAATATACAGTGCAGCATGCACAGTTAACAAGCAATTAAATAATGTGCTGGCGTGCATTTGATAGGTATGTCGGTTGCCGATGACAGAGACGATATCCCGAAGCGATGTCCTGGCAGAATGTGTTCTGGACGCGTCGATTATGCTGCGCTTTTTTTGGACGGTGAAAGTTCCATTCTTATTTCCGGTATGTTAATTTTTACCTATCCCTTCGCTAGCATTCTTTCAATAGTTGAGCAGAAACGACGTTAATAACACGGCAGTTTTGGATTAGACTGCTACATTGTGTGGGTTCAGCAGCAGTTTGTATTTGCAGGAGAATGCGCCCAAATGATCGACCCATCCTTCCAGCTCGTCGGAGATATGATACCGTTAACAGATGTCATTCCTGGCGGCGCCGTCAGCGGTCCCATCCAGTCCATCTGGACAAATATGAACGATGAAGGCCAGTTCCGCGTGCATATTGTTGACAACGTACGACATCTACCTCAGTATTAATTAAACTCTAAGACTACCAAGACCAGGACGTTGATTGACCTTTGGTTTTGCTAACCATGAAAGTTTCACTTTGTCATTCTTGCAGTTTGGCGTTCAGCGCAACTGCGCAATAACCCGCTGTGACGAAGAAGAAGCCAAGCCCCTGCGCCCCATGACCAGCGTTTTCTCTTTCCAAAATGGCGATTCTGAAGACTTCCGGACATTCGTGATCGATTGTACGGTACCGTAGTGTATAGCTGTTATTATTGCCGTATTATGTGTGCGTACTTGGATTTCTTATGATCCTCATAGCTAACGGCCAAACTATTACGGACGAAACTGCCCCGGATGAGCCAATACATTTGTCGGATATCCGTGGAACCTCATTCAGCGCACAACCGCTCAAGACCATAACGACCGCCTGGATGATGTACACTCCAGCCAGAAGCCGGGTGCTGGCGCTTATTGGCAAAGACAAGAGCGGTCGGCAGTATCTCGCCGAGGTCAATGTGGATTTGTCACAAAGACCGGCTGTGCTTTCGGTACGCTTAGCTTCCGATTCAATCTGTTCCCTATCGGTCACTGCTTGAAATTTATGTAGTAACTTTGGGGTATTATTGTGTTGCAGTATATTCCGGATCGCCCCATCATGCCACTTTTTGCCAAACTTCGTCCTTGCCGTTAATTATTACCAGTGACCTGTATCTGTGACTGTAATTATATAAACGGAACTTCTTACAATAATTTTTATTTTTTCACAAGTAAAACTCCAATACAATACAACGGTAATGTTGTGGCTCGCATAAATGCAGCGAAGGGCTATGGATCTGGTTACCGCATGCCAGAGGTCATTGTTGGCTGAACAATACTAACTTTGTATGCTTACACGGCTTATTTGTTTGGCGCTGCAGTATCAATAAATCAACAGGCTGCCGCAACTACCAAATAGATTACTGTGTTTGTTATGATGTTATCGTGCGCTGTATCGTATTACAAAGGTCAGGCATACGTACGTGTTTTCAGTCATCGATTATTTAATCATGCAATGTGTGTTTACATTCGATTGATGCATGAGCATTATCTACCGATCACGGGAAGAACTTTCCGTAAACTGTCGTTCGCGCTTATAAGCCATACGCAATTGGGTATATGGAGAAAACGCTTCCCTTTCGGTCCGTTAAAATTTATTTATTAACTGAAGCGGCATAACCCTTCCAAAATGCGTAATCTATATTTGGATTTAATATGTGTGCTAATATTCGGAATCGCAACAACGGGGGAAACGGCCATTGTACCGACGCTTAAGGCTATATACCATGATTTGACGAAACATTTCCACGATTCCTCTTTTCTACACCACAAAGTACATGGAAAATATCGAGGTGCGAACGTTGGTTCTTAAATTACGTCATTAATATCCTTGAAAACGTACCTAGCTTGTGATTGTGTAGTAATACAATTTGTCATTGCCTTTTTTTGCAGATTGTAGTGAACTCAGGAGCGTAAATAATGGCATGCCTGGCCTTTACAACATTTCTTTCAATGGAACTTTCGTGGTGAATATACATATACATACATGAATGTGGTGAATGTACATACATGAATGTGGTGAACTTTCGTGGTGAATATACATATACATACACGAAATGAATATACATACATGTATGACCATGGCCGCCTTACATGTTATAATATTTGTAATACGAATTAGTATAAGTTTATTAACTTTACAACAAAATTTTTTGCATTAAAGTTTACGAAGAGCTATTATTACCATTCGTACTTATAGCCCGTTAGGTGTTACTATAACGGCACAAACGCTTACACCATTATTCAACAACGCTTGTCCGGAAATGTGGACTTTAATCGGAAATTAGCGGAATATGCCGCCGGATTTGGGAGTGCTACCGGCGACTTCTGGTACAATCCCCGCTTACATCCAAATTAAAAACCGTGTTACGACTGAATTTTAGTGAGTAGGTTTGCCATCGATCTTCAGCTGATTCTCTTTATTTTTAGGCTTGGATTGAATATTATCCGGCGCTTGGTGGAATTGGGTAAGTCGAGGTCAATGTCTCGTTTACATATGGGAGAATCTGATTGCACAGGCGAGATTCCGATCGGAAAACAACTATTCAAAACTTCTCTCATTCAGTGCTAAAAGATTATACAAGTGCATACTAAAACGCATATATACTTACTAAAATACAATGCATTATTTTACGTTTTCGTATCGATTAATGCTGCATGTCAAAAAGTTGTTAAAGCCAACAACGTTAAATCGCATGTAGTACACATTGTGTTATCGCTGATAACGACACTGTTGCAACAATCACCCTTTTGCTTTACTGATTAGGCAACACAAAGCTACAAATAGTTATGACATCCTGGCCGCCAAGCCAGCAGACCATCGTCGCCAATTACGGCTACTTCAGTATCGGGACACAGGCCCAGGGATGGGCGTTGTCGGTGGGAAACTATAATGGACCAGTGGCTGATGACCTTAGCTACAGTAATGGAAAGGTATTCTACACGTCCGACGTGCCCGATCCCAATTTGTGCGCGGTACACCAACGTGGAGGGTGGTGGTACAATTACTGCTCGTATGCCTTTCTGAATGGCTATTATTACCGCAACGGAAAATATGTTCCGCCGGGTCAGTTCTATGACGGGATTTACTGGAAGGATTGGCTTGGTTATGATTACTCGCTTATGCAAGTTACGATGGCCGTTAGTCCGTGAAAAGCAGTTTTGCACAAAATTTGAAATGCGGGCGAGCAAAGCGAGCCCGCTTTGTGATAAACAACTGAGTAATTTGTCAGCAGAAAAAATAATCAATTATTCAGAAAATTAAATGCTTCTACGACGGAGCATGGTTTGTTCAAGCGTTAAAATGTTGAGCACGACATCGCAAATTATTTATATTTCTTTAGCTTATATATATGACCTGTATTACTCATGGTTTGGGCTTTTAAATTCCCACGCTGTGCATGTAAAACACAACCGGTTGACGGGTCACCTGCTACCGTGATGAAACTATTGATTACTGTATAATACCCTGTAAAAGAATCGGTTTGTGCTGCTCGATCTGTGGATTTGAGCAGGCGCAAACTGCCGAAACACATAACGAAAACAATAAATTACATAAAAAGCTAAACATCGTTACACGTTGAACAGTCGAACTTTTAGCGCTTCCCCTATTCTTTTTCTCCAAATTCAACGGGCATCACGACTTCATTCTGGAAGGTTGTTTTGCTCAGCTTACCATTAGTGTCGTTTACTTGAGACAGTCTTTCTACACTCCAGCAGCTGCAGCGGCGATAAGGCGTTGTTTTGCGCGGATCGCCACGCTGGAACCTGAAAACAGTGGATCATTTGCGTGACAGGCATACTGTACACGAAAACAGAATCTCGAACGAATTCCTTACGTCTGGACGTTTTCTGTGGTATCCTAACATCCCGATCAAACTGGTCAGATGTACACTGCTAATCCACACTCTGAACATCGGGCAAGTCGCTCTCGATCGACGTCCCAGAAAGCTAGCTTTTTCCAGGTTCTGAAGCCGAATCGATCGATAGCTAAATGACCGACACATGACGTCATAACGTTTAAGTCTTTTTAAGGGATTTCAGTAACCGGATGTTGCGCGCGAAAATGGATATCACGCCTACGTATACAAATGATTTGGCTACAAAATATCATAAAGCAATGCAAAAAAGTATTTGGGAGTGCGCGACAGCGAAAGTTCCCGTGGATGCACACCGGGTCAAATCTCTTAAGCCTTGTGCCTTGAAACACCCACCGTAAGCGGCAAATTTGTCTGCCAAATCCATCCGTGGATCATTATTTTTGACGAGCCGGTCCTGAGCCGGCAGCCTCATAGTTAAAACTGTTGAATTCACAACCAACAGCAAATACAAACTTGTACAAACCATTTGTCTTATAAGTGACCTTTACAGCACTCGTTTCGGTGCTGGTTCAATTTGCCCCTTAACTCACTGTAGGCTTAATGCTACGCTTTCGGGATGATAAATTTCTTTCTGCGTGCTTGGAGCCAGGTCCGGGATATGCTAATCCGCAGTTTACTGTGACGCTGAGTCGCTGACAGTCAAATAGTCAATCACAATCCAGCGCAATAAAACGAGACCACCTAAGGAACACTCACATCTCATTGCGGTTTATCCCATTTTATCCCAAAATCAGCAATATGTGGCTAGTCAACGGATGAGGTTCAAACTGACCAGTTGCTGGACATGTACAGTTGTAAAGTTGACATGTAAAGTTGTAAACTTTCTAGGGCAGTTGCTCTGCCAGACCGGTCTGAGGATTAATATTGTGAAGATTAACGCTCCAACTCATTTTCGACATAACCGGGCTTGGAGGCCTTTGACAACGTTGTATCGAGGTTATGTACTGCGTCAATTTCCGATCACTTGTACAGTTACATATTACGATAAGGCAGTACGACAGTACTACAGAAACGTGTGGCTGTTCTATATTTTGTCTAAAGTAAAACTGGAAGATGAGCAGTAGCACGCCAGTTAACAGATTCGGGCAGGCCCTGCCACACCACCGTACTCATGAAGTTTGGACGAACCCGTGATGTGGTTTCATCTAAACATAATGTTACGTAAGTGAGGAGCAAGCTAATGTGAAAACAATGACCGCAGTTTGCGGGTTTTGCTTATTGTGTAGAAAGTAGAAAATGGTTACGCTTAAGTGACCCGGCTCGCTTCGCTTTAAATTTCTTAACGGATTTTTTTCATTATGATAACGCCCTGCAATTGTAGATCTTTGAAATTTGAAAAGAATGTAGTAATTAATCAAATTAATTAGTTCAGTAATCAAACTTAAGCTTATGCTTGGCCTTGTATAACAATTCGGACTGCACCTTCCTCTTTCGTAGGCAACGGGCATAAAAATTATAAAAATTCAAGCGCGGTGACATTACTTCATAGTAAAATTGCTTCATTAAATTAACCGTAAAAAAAGCAACCGAAATTTCTGTTCTATCGTGGAGTAATAGGCTTTTGAACAGTTTCCTTTAATCTGCACAGTATGCAGTATGTACTATGCACCTTAATTTCATCCGTCAACGCTAATTGCATTTGAAGTGCAACATCTGCACTGCACCACGCTCTTGCTAACTGATACCGGTTTTTTAATTGATAACTGATAGCAGTAATAACAATAATATAGGTATGTGCGCAGTTACATAGCTGCGCGTGACATGGGGTCAATGATCTCGTCGGCCACTACCGAACCAATTTCTCATCGCTACGCGCTTCTTTTTCCGGCAATCAAATGAACAGAACGATTAACAACAAAAGCCGATTGTGAAAATATAGCGAAATGATGTGCCTGGTGGGCAGGCTGCGGCTAAAAACCGGCAGCCATTGTTTTCTATGTCGGCGTGAAAAGTTTTTGCAGTTGAACAATAATCTGTGATAATCCTTTTGTAATATACCGTGCATAAACTCTGCTGTTCAGACGGTGACTTTCCGAGGGGTAGAAAATAGTATAATAATGTAATATCAAATTTGTTTCCTTAATCTTTGTTGCCCTTTGTCATTCTTATATCTGGATTGACTTTATCCAGTTTAAATTAAAGCAAGCAGCATTTAAACGAAACACTCCTTTGTTTGAATTTATAAAAAAAATGCGGATTATGCAAAGTTTTGGTTGGGTCACCGTCATTTTGAAATGTATTATATGGATTATCATCCCGGGATGGGCTAAAGCATATTACCGGAGGTACACTAGCTATGGTATGTAAAATTAATCAAGGTATTGAGTCTTTAGACTTTAAGGGCTGTGACCCTTTGTGGCTGATTCAGGGATGTTTTACTGCTTTGTTTGCACCATGGTTTTGCTGACCTTCCGGAAAGCAAAATAAATGTAATTTATTATGTTAACAGCAATTCTAGTACTACATCGTCTTTACTAAATGTTTTACTGGCGGAAAAAAGGTAAAAAGGCACTAATGATAAAGATACAGTATCGATTGTGTTATTCAGGAACCGGCGACACACTGATCAACGTAATGACAGGCGGACACGCGGATGATGCACATCGGTGGGCGACGGAATGCATGGATGGTAAGTACTGTACACCTCGTACTTGTACATCTCGTACATTTGTACAAACAAGCCTTACTACAACAAACCAGGCATTAATTAATTAATTTTTATAATAAATGAAACTTGAGCGATTCGTATCTGAATGATTTCGTGATTTCAGGAGAGGCAATGGTAGGAGTTCACGACGGTGGAGATTATGGTGGCCTGGGCAGTAAGTGTACTATATTGTAAATTATGATAAGCACAGTCATTAACAGTAGCGAACTCATATACACATTTAGCATAATATAAAGTATTAATTTTCCCTAATTCTTCAATACGATGCTTTAACCGATTCGTAGATATATGGTGCAAATTTATGTTTCCAAAGAAGAAGCCTTCGTTTGGGATTTATCCATATTTTGACTTCTGCAATGTTAGGTAAGAGACCTATCTACTAAAATATAGCAATTACGATATTATTACATAGCGTATTTTGTCAAAATCTGAAATGTGGTTGACGCACTGTTGAAGCAACAAAATTGCATCAACCATCATTTCTCAAGTGTGACAAGAAAAGCCTATGCATGTCTATTTCCTGTATGTACGTTTACTTTCGCTACGCCGACGAGTTTGAAGTTTTAACACTGGTTTTCTAAGATTTCAATGAATTATTTGGAAAACCGAAAAACGCACCACATAAATAAAATAAAATGTCTTGCACTGATTACTTGATAGCACATGTAACTGATGCGAAGCTTAAATTAATAAAACTTATTGTCAAGAAAAACGATGCAATAAAGGGTATTTTGTAGAAATCTGGATGTGATGCATGAGTATTACTGCTACGACAAATATTATCCCATGGATACCTATGACACTTTTGTGACAGGTACACACTTAGCTAGAGTAACCCAAGTTTACGCAACGTGGACACACAATTTTACTATATATCTGATGCGCATGCCTCTAAAGCAGAATAATAAGCAGCAATGATAACTAACAAAATAAAAATTAATTGTGGGCGTTTAAACGAACAAACATAGCGTGGTGCTGCCGGAACTGGAAGACATTTGGGCAACGGCCCGTCAGCCCCCCTTTATTGAACAACCAACAACAAGATGGATGCACCACAACAAATGCCACAGAAAAAACACTCATAAAAAAATAACGAAATTTTTCAGGTTTCAATCCAACAGTGGGCTACTTCTATGCGGGTACTCTGGGCACTCCGTTAAATCCCGCATTAACCGACTTGAACGCCGGCAATCTTAGAAATGACAACCTGTACAAATGCTGTGAGTCTCGTCGTGCATATGTTTGTCCAGCTCGCTTTTGGAGCTAACCAGACTTCAGTAAAAGACTGTTGTAACTTGTAGGGATAATAAATAATAATAATATTCGGTTCTTAGGCAAATTACCTCATGGATATCACCTCGACTATTCGCGATGCCAGTATCGATACACGCACGATAAGTAAGCAGGATGTTTTTTGGTAATTTAAAATTTAGCTAGTACACTAGATTCCATAACCGTTGCTAGGCCTAGCCCTGAGTAAATGGTATAATACTTTGTTCATTTATTTGCGGCCAGGTCGGTCGCGAGTGGGTGGGCCCAGCGCCCCTCCCCCTCTCGGAGGGAGAAAACGGGAAATGTAGCGCCGGGAGCTGGCGCGAGAAATGGACTTTGCGCTGTCTTACCGAAAATTACAATAAAAAAGTATAGAAAAGTGGCTTGTGTAGAAAAGTGGCTTTTTTGAGCCACTTGTCTACGATTTTTTCAATTTTTTTGGCCATTTTTGAACTGGCGCGCGACCGACCTCGCGACGTCCCTGTTTGCGGCGCTTGTACTTTACTATAATTGCACATACTGATATACACAAGCACATAGACAACGAAGAACAGGGAAACCCCGCTATACGATACGATACCGATTTTTTCGTTAAGCGAGCACTGCCTATAGTATTGAAAATCCTGCTTGATTTTGCAATTAATTTGTTATTTATGAGTAGGTTTGGCGAGCATTACGACGAAAACACAATGTTTATGGGGAAGTGTGACCGAGACGCAGTGATGACAGGTAAGACCATTTAATAACTGCAAAGTAGTTTATAGATTTTCTATACTCTGATTATGTACTTTGTAAGTGATCCTAGCTGCTGAAAATTATGACGCTTGTTTTACCGTGTAGGCATTGGTCGAGGCGAAAACCCGTGGACTGCCGGGTTGAATTTTGTCTGGGTGCAGGTAAATCTATGCTGCGTTGCGCCCAAGCAAAACGTTGTACTCCACTAAACAACTTTTCATTGCAGTGCTGTCCATTGTTTTACGACCCAACGTTTATTCCCCTCTATGCATTCGCCAACGAAACATACCACTGGCAAGCCGGTGCCCCGCCCCTGCGGCAGATCCGCCGGCCGGCATACGGCTACGCTACAACCACCGCAACTCCAGCAATGTAAATAATAAAGACTATTAGTACGATGGAAGAATAATTAGTAATGATGGTAACTATTATTTTGTTGTTTTCTGATCTCGGTATGCTTGGCAGTGACAAGCAGTGAATTTTGATCTCTGATATCAACTGGGCACTTCGAAAAATGATTAGAAATCTTCCCGAAGTTTGGATGAGCAAGGCGGCAGTACTGAGTACTGCATGCTCTGCATAAATTTGACCATCACACCATATTGTACAATATACACTTTCTCCGTATGAATCTATTTAACACAACTTGTGAAAACGATGGCCCAACAAGTTTACAATGTATCTTTGATTTAATATGAGTACTGCTTAATATGATTGAATGAATATACTGCAGGTATAGTATCCATCAAATCCAGCAAAGTGGGTTCCTGTACTGCGACCTTTGTAAATGTGCATAGCTCTCTAGCTTGTATCCTCTGCTCTATCCTTAGTGCTATCCTGTTGTAAAATACGACGTCTTTTTAAAATACGACGTAAAGTCTTCTCTATGGAAGTGTATGTAATAGAAGTGCATATATTATAAAGACATAATAAAAATTAAATCAATATAAAGACGTACATGGTAATAACCTAGACTCATCCTTATATCTATATTACCAAAACACTGTGGCTTGTACAGCATGCCACAGTTTTAGTGATTCTGTTTCATACGAAAAGATTTCGGCATCAACTAAAATTTCTCCTTTTGGAGGGAACAGTCAAAAGGAGGATAACATACATATGCATTGTGATGCATATGTTATGTTCCACGAATTTTAAATACAAAACGCTCGGCACTTAATTTAATTATGCACCAAAACTATCTAATATGCAGAATACACTGAATGATCTGTGATCATACACAACGTGCTCTTATAATCTCCCAAATAAGAAAGAAATAAAAAAACCCAGTCGAATATTTGAGCTGCGCAGCTTTGTGCTGTTTATTTACAAAGAATTTTTTCACTTTAAAATCATTCCCCTTTTCGTCGTTTTAGGCTCACGCCACGAATCTTTTATGAGATAAATTCTGTATTTGTCATAAGTTCATGGAAGCCGATGTACTTTTTATACAGTTCCAAGTTACCACAGGTTTATAACCGCGCTCCTTGGGGATACCCAAATTTAGGGCCGCAAAATACGTTTATGCTATTAATTCGTCGTTCAGCAGACAGCATTTCGTTGGAATTATTTTTTACAATGCGTTCGGTACAAGGCAGAAGATTTATGAGCGGTAATTCATACCGCATTCACAACCAGCATTAGCGAGTACTGTACAATTTACTTCTGACCACACAGACGTTAAAGCTGCGTAAAGGATGACCTTCGTAGCACTCGCCCTCATGTTCAACGCGCATCCTATCCGATCAGAGTAAATCGCTATGCTGCTAGCTAGTCATCGTTCACAATTCAACGCCAACAATTTTTTGAATAACAGCTCTCGCAAATAGGAATGACGATGAGCAAAGCAGCTACGTACAGAACTTGTACCCAAATCTGAAGTTCCATTCCTGATCTTCCTCCCTCTCGAAAGTATGAGCGGTTGTGCCCAGCGAACGGTCTCGTGTTTGACGGTAACAATCCTTCTGACGGTGATTTTCCAGCTGCATTAATGCGCAAAAAAAATTTCTGGCCGTAAGTGGGAGCAGGGACACCATGCGATCAGAGCAGCGACACATTTAGTTCTTACTTGTTTTAGAGTTTAAATACAACTGCAAAGCACAGCTTGGTATGCTCCTGATGCACGAGTACTGTGAGTACCATCAAGTTGCTTACCATTGCTGTGCAATTACTATATATTGATATGAGTAAATATGTCCATTTTAAAAGTGTATTCATGGAATTACGAAATTTATTAAGAAGGTCATGTTCACGAGAATACGCGTTGCACGGGACTGCGAGTTTTGCTCCGATCCGTTGGTACCTGCAGGCTGCATGGGTACTGCATGATGGTCAGTATATCTTAAAATGTTGTAATAAAACAAGTATACTCGTATAACAATGACACCACTATGCTGACACCATAGTGTCCATAACTCTAACTTTCTGTATAATTAAACGTAGAGGTGTACAAACTAGTGTTAACTAGTGGGATGCCAAGAAATCCCAGCTGGTAGCACTGCATACAAGTATTTCTATTTCTAATATACCCCGGTAACTTTATAAGCCCCTGCATGTTGTGAATCCGTAATGCATGCCGCGCCTTGGTTGTAAATAATACTACTGGATTTACGCATAAATAATGATTTATTCTTAGTAACTGCAGCGTGGCACTGCTGGCCTGCGTTTCTTTTGAAACTACAACATTTGTATGTTTCTCTTACCGGTTTTTTAGTTGACCGGTTACTTTTGTTGCTGTTATAATTAAGGTACGACATTCCGTAAAAGTATGGAACTACTCCGCAAGTGGGCAAGACTTATGCCGACATACTCTGTACGTATACAGGTTGTATCAGGGACATTGATCTCGTCCATACTTCCGAGCAAATTCTTAATCGGCATGTATTTTACTCTCCTGACGTCAGCTGAACAGGCCGATTTCAGCAATCAAAATCCATAAATAATGAAATTAATTTAAGGTGTCAGAAAAAAACATCAGAAAGCGAAATGATATGCCTCGGGGGCACTCCGCGCTAAAAAAACCGACAAGCATCTTGTTTGGTATTGGCTATCAAATGTTTTTATTTGGAAAAAGTATTGATCTATGATAATCCTATAGCTGCATGGTTGAAGAACACCGTGGATTCGGTTTGGCTTTTGTTTAACCTTGAAATCATAAATAATTTTTCTTATCCTTAATGGTCTTCTTGTCGTGTTTGAAACTTTGCTGATCTTTTTATCTCATATTTGTGCATCGGTCAAAGCAAAAAACGTCAAAAGATACAGTTTTTTGAGATACAGAAGCAATGTTGTTAACACAGAATGTCAGTGGCACATCATTTGTTGTAAATTTTTTTATATGGATCATTCTTCCAGACTGTGCTAGAGCATATTACCGACGGTACACTACTTACGGTACGTAATAATTATCAATCATCTGTGCTTACTGAAATGCTTTCATGTCATTATCTACGGCTGCATGCCTTAATTCTAAGTATCGAGCCACCATAGCTTCATGCAAATGCATAAGATCGAGGTAACGTTTCGAATAAATTAGAATTAAGTTTGTTGATTTAGTACTCAATTAACTGCAAGTCCTCACGTGCCACGGCTCCAGTGCAAAAACTAAATCATACAAATACATATACAAATACAGAAACATACAGATATAAGTATTTTGCAATACATATACTTGCTGGTCATGTATAGCAGATTAAGCGTTTGAAAACAAAAAATTTGATCGGAAGTCACCGTATTTTTAGGAACCGGCGATACATTGGTAGTCGTAATGACAGGCGGGCATGTGGACGATGCCCATCGATGGGCGACAGAGTGTATGGATGGTCAGTATATCTTAAAATGTTGTAATAAAAACAAGTATACTCGTATAAAAATGACACCACTGTGCTGACACCATAGTGCAGTCCAAAACTCTAACTTTTGTAATTAAACGTAGAGGTGTACAAACGAGTGTTAACTAGTGGGGTGCCAAGAAATCCCAGCTAGTAGTATTACCTAAGTACGGTACAGTGACAAGAAATTTAATAAATAAAAATATCCACAAGGGTTTCTGCGATAATTACGGATTTGATTACTTATTTTTAGGAGAAGCGCTTATTGGAGTTTTCGATGGTGGTGATTACGGTGGCATCGGAAGTCAGTGAGACCAAGCAGTGTTTTGCTCAATAGTGGAATACATAGCGGAATTTATATTTTGTTGTGTTTGGTTTGCTTGCCTGCAAAACTGTTACAGTACATGAAATTATATACAGTATCACATTTTTTCCAGCTATATGGTGCAAGTTTATGTTTCCCAAAAAGAAACCTTCATTTGGAATTTATCCGTATTACGACTTTTGTAATGTGAGGTAAGGTACACAAATAAATTTGAGTAATCTTGAGTACTGCTTTGACGCCTGTTGTTTCGTTGGATTAAAATTTCAAAGATAATAATGTAGCCACTTACATAAAGCTACATACTTATTTTGTTTTATTGAGTTTCACCACAGTACGTGTACATTCGAAGGCAAGCTATAACAAATTGGGCATTACCTGTTAAGTTTGTATGGACCATTGCTCTTGGTATACCGCCCACGGACTGCAATAAAAATGTTGGTACAACAATGTACTTAGATAAAATGTTGGTACAACAAAACTCGAGACAACTCGTGAAAGATACCTTGGTTATGATTACGTTTAGCAGTAGCAATTATCATTATCTGCAAAGTTATACAAATTCTAACATTGTAGAAATTTGGACAAAATGCACGAGTATTACTGCTACGACAAATATTATCCCATGGATACATATGACACATTTATGACAGGTAAGTTGAAGCTACGAGCACATTCATAATTAAAGCACGCATATTAATATTCACCTGAAATTGTACAGTACGTCGTATGTAAACATTGGTTTTGTCGTTGTCCTGCTTAAATAACAATGAACAAACTTTTGTAGGTTTCAGCCCGCCAGTGGGGTATGCCTATCGGGCAACTCAAGGTGTTCCGCTGCATCCCGCTCTAAATTCTTTGAACGCCGGAAATCTCAATAACGACCATTTGTACAAATGCTGTAAGTTTTCCATATACTTACATACTGAGGTTCTGGATCATAAATTTTAAATATCCTCCTGGTACAGTTTGCGTACTGCTGGTTTCAGGCAAATTGCCACATGGCTATCACCTAGACTATTCACGATGCCAGTATCGATACACTCATGACAAGTGAGTGAGTAGAGTATATACTGTATTACTATTTTTCTTGTTTTCTGTTTTCGCCTTGGACATTGTACTATATATCCGCTATTCTCCAGTTCCAAGGTGCGCAAGCAATAAATATTTTATAATTATTTTTGGTTTTCTTTCTTCTTATACAGTACTCTGTACTTACCTCAGGCTAATTTTTCAAGCGCCAACAGTCCTCTTAATCAGTACATATTGTATATCGTACGCCATAGTTTATCAGCTCATTGGTCTGCATGTGTTTAGATTCGGGGAGCACTACGACGAAAATACCATGTTTATGTCGAAATGTGATCGAGACTCCCTGATGACGGGTAAAAATATCAGGCATGAATTAATTTTTTATTACTGTACTTACTAGTGTATATCCATATAAGAATTTTTCAACTCCTGTTTCAATGTAATCCAGCTAGAGATGATCCATGATTAGTTTAGTACTCGTAGTACGAAGTAGTTATCTGGTTTACCCTGCAGGCATTGGCCGAGGTGAAAATCCCTGGACTGCCGGATTGAATTTTGTCTGGGTGCAGGTAAGTAAAAATGTCACTGCAGTTGCGGTTTGACCATCCAACATTACAGCTATATGCTGTAATATGCACAGTCATTTTTATTGCAGTGCTGCCCATTGTTTTATGACCCAATGTTTATTCCGCTCTATTCATTTGCCAATGAAACATACCACTGGCAAGCCGGCGTCCCGCCATTGCGGCAGATTCGTCGGCCGGCGTACGACTCCGCCACAACCACCGCAACCCCGGTCGTGTGAAAAATTACGGTGAAAATTCAGACTTTTCTGATCTCGATGTATGTAGCGTTAGCAGTAACGATGTATTCTGATCTCTTTAAAACATTGATTTCGTGTTTAGTGACTTCATAGCACATTAAAAGGGCGAAACTGAAAATGTTCCTACATTAATTCATTTCATCAAATTCTAGATTTTCTGATTGTTTAACTGGACACATGCTCCAAAACATTTATTGACTTTTTGTAATTATTTGTCTTACCATCCCCTAAAAACTACAGAGTCTAGAGTATAATACAAACTGAAAGCTCAGTAATTCATAAAAGCGCAACTGCGAATCTTGTAGAAGCTAGTGAAGACCAGTACTCGTACTTGTTTATCTGTCAATCGAAATTATAAAAATATTAGTACGCACTACGCATCACTTTATATTTATCAAATTTTTAACAACAAAGCACCAATCATACAAAAGCAAAAAGCCACGCTATGCACACTTTCATACAGAATCTTGGGCGCAAACACCGTCCAGACAAATAAATGATACCGCTGTACAGTACAGCTGAGAAAGGCCATCAAACCGAAACAACTCCTTATTCCCAAGCCTAAATGAACCGTTTTCCAATCACAAATCCGTGGTTGTTTGTTCAATGAAAAAAAGCAACAAAAACTTAGTAGCCAGAATATTGGCCCGCAGTATGTGTGCAGCAAAATTAGAACCGCATGCAGGGGGGCAAAATAAAAGTTAATACCGACAAAGCCGGCCGAGACGTCGATGGTGGATATGCTGTTGGAATTCCCCAATGCAAACCAACTACACCACGCTTCACTGTGGTAAATCAAACAAATCTGTAACCGAATTGCAACATTTTATACTACCTGTACCGAAATAACTATTATACGAGCTGCATGTCAAAAAAGCAATTTAAATAATAATATAATACTCGTCTACGCTTTTACCAAGGTATTTCTGTTAACACGAAGTACTAATGGCTGCAGTGCTGCGACAATTAATCTGAGAGCCACAACGCTACGCTAGTCAGACACTTGTCAAACCCCAGCAAACCGTATGCCTGATTATTCTCGAACGGGATTGAACCTACCAAACGATTCGGAATTTCCAAATCCTTCAAAACGATCCGGATAAACCGCTCCTTAACCATCAAGCCAGTCACAAGAACAACATTGTGCGGCCTCACCAGAATGGTGATTAGACACAGCAGTCCAAACTGGCATATGTCCGCCCTCCTCGGATTTGTGCGCTTTCCGAACAAAACAGTCACAAACAGGTTCCCGTAAACAATCCACGCAGCCCTTAAAAAGCAACCCAAATAACAGATGGTAGTAAGCTCACATTAACTCCTACAAATCTGCAAACTTTGCAAAATACTTCAGAACAATTATAATACTTCAAATATTATTTATTATTTTAAATCATTATTTCGAATTATTATTTATCCAGATTACTATTTCGAATTATTTTCAAAATATTTCAAAATTTATTTTTCAGAATACTCGTACCTTTTCTTGACTTTCATAATCGATAAAAATTATGACTGTTTAAGAATCGATCTTCCAGTTCACTATTACGTTTAAATCAAAAATACTGTTACAGTTTGTATACTACAGAAACATACATTTATACGCGTCACATGCCTGCAAGAAAAATAGTTTAACATTTTAAATGTACCGTTATTGCTAATCTTATCAGCGAAAATGCGTCTTAGTACATCAAGACATCGCAGAAAAGTTTCCACTGCGCTGACGCCACAACTCTACGCTATCCGCATAAATTTCAACATACCTAATCCCACCTGCTGAAACACGTTTGTCATTAATTATTGTATTAATCAAAATGCTAATAGTGCTATCGACTTTCAAAACTTCATCTCTGCACTTACTGAACTAATGCTCTAATCGAATTTAACAGTGACCAACAGCGGTAACAAAGATCATATAATTTACCAGTTTAATCCGAATATCTGGTACAATCCAGCTGCTATAATTCCTGGCACACTGCGCCTGGCATTTCCGGTGATGTAGACAAGCACCAACTGTGACAGGATGGACAGTCCAACAACAGCGTTCAGGGAAAAATTATGATCAGGTCTGCAAACATAAACAGCACTCAACAGGTGGTTGGTAGTTTGCGATACCGCCCATAAATATATAAATGCAACAACGTTACAAACTATTAAAATTTAAATAACCAATATGGCGTGTATGAGCGCCAGTAAATGCAATTACATCAGACGCTTCAAAAATAAAAAAATTCCCATTATTTGCAAAAGAGCAGCGATAAACGGACCAACTTGTACAATTTCGCTAATTTATAAATACAACCTTACTCTCTTAACCAGTCGCCAACATCCGGCAATCCCGCCCATTTATCCCCGGTTCGATTCCATTCCCTGAGAACTCTTTGTATGACCATCAGCCCCAATACGTAGCACATTCCTTTGGTCTTTTTTTCCGTCAAACAACGCCACAACAACATCAGGTACACCGTTGACACCCAATAATACCACATCTGGTGCTCTTCTTCAATAAAACTACTGGATAGAAAACTCGATGCATGAAAAACGAGCACCGCCATCATCCATCGCTGTCCTCGGTTTTCACCTTTCATTCTTGATCTTAACGCAGCTTTTAAATGGCAAGCTGTCACCAGCAGCAAAATTATCACCGCACAGCCCATCGAAATTACGTTGTAAGCCTTCGATTCTTCTCTGGTCTCAGTGGCAAGAATTTTGTCGAATGTGTCCACATCGATGTGCGAAACATTCCGCGTGCACAAGCCAAAAACATCACGGTGTTTTTCTTCATCGCGAATCATGCGTCTTACGGATAGCTGCGCATATAAGTCGCATAAAGCCGTCTGCAGTGCGTCCACCGGGAGAAATTGTTTCAGAACGGGTAAAATCGGACGACCGGTATTTTCCCGTGGAATTGCTGTTCCCATGAGAATCGATACGGTTGAAGCCAAATCGACTTGTGCGATGGATGCAACAGATGGTGGGTTCGCGTTGCGGAAAGCTGGACTAAGAAAAACCATTGCGGTTTCCGTTTCCGTCGCGGAACTTCCTCCGTGACTGCCAGTATCCTAAAATGCAAAGCAAATGCAAATGACAAACACTGTAAAATCACAGAACTAATGAAAACCATATTGGAGAACTTTAAGACGCTCCCTTATTTGGGGCCAAATGCATAACTGCATGAATGCTAATATTGAAATATCGAAACAAATTACAGATCCGGGTTTTAATAAGGCATAACGGCTTATAAAGAATATACCAACAAAATCCTTAATATTTTATGCTTTTTCAAATAATTACCGTCATTCCGTGATCACCAAAAAGCACGACCAGACCATTTCCAGACTGGTTTTCAATAAATCGGTACATCTTCCTAACAACTCTGTCCATTTCCCTTAGTTTAGGGTCAACCAGCGAACTATGCGGCCCAGCCAAATGACCGATATGATCCAGTCCAAGCAGGTGAACGATCGTAACATCCCAGTCGGATCGAAGGAGTTCCTTCTCAATGTTGCGCGTCACATTGTTGTCCACCTTTAAAAACATACCAAAACTTCAAAAATGAATGCTGGAGCAAAGTTGTTAATTCTAACTAGCGATCCATATTTCATCGTGAATTATAATTATGTTATACCATCTAGCACAACGGTAATAATATTTCGCGATGTGGTTAGTCAAAAGAAGAAAAGCGGGGAAAACATAATACTCCCATATGAACTTCAAAAGTGTTGGGCAGATTATTAAGACCAACGGAAAATAAACTGAAAATTTTCAAGCAGCTGTAGTTTATGAAGCGCTTTATTCATGCAGCCGTTTTGCTAAAAAATTTTGCCGTTTTTGTCTAAAAAATTTCATGACTTCTGCTGGTGGAAATCTTTACCAGCACTAACTGCTAACTTTATTCAGAATAAACAATGGAGTCCGAGACAAAACAACTGAAAGCTAAACAGTTGTGGTGTTACGCATAGCGGCAAATAAATGAAATTACCTACCGGTACCCAGAAGATATCACAAATTTCAAATTTTCAACAACAATAAATCGGTTTCATGAATCACTCGTAAAACAACTGCTACCATTCCGTGTGATTTGTTATAAGGAAACAAGCATAACGAAACTCATAGTAACAAAATTCTATTCAAACAGCAAAATAATGGTGGCAAAGAAAACAATAACATTAAAAATACCAAAATGCAACAGCGGTAGAAATCTATGTACGTCTACGTACCTCCGTGTAATCGTTGACAAAGAAGGATGAAACGCCCTCACTGCGGAGAAAAGTATCCGGGAACAATTTCATCCATGTATCATCCCCGTAGAACACCATCCGCCGACCACCTAAGGCCCACTGCCGTACTACGCTGTCCGTTAGGAGTCGGCTGGCACCGAAATTCACAATCACATCTGAGAAATCAGGAACAACACCCGTTGTTAGCGCCTGATAAAAGGAAACCACCTGCTGTACAGTTGTACCAATACCCTATGATTTTCAATTTACAGACTAGCAGTAAGAAATAAAAACATCACTGATTTCAGGTATCAGGCTTCAGCGATATCAAATTACCAACTGAAAAATTTAATACCAACTGTAGTAAAAAGCCTCACAAACAAATACTACCAGCGACGTAATCGTCGTAATGCCACCGATAGTGACGCAGAAAATTGCATATGTTGCAAAAGCAGCACGGTGACAACTTGACAAGTATACTGTATACTGAGATATTAGAATTTTCGTTTTTTGAATTTTCCTTTCTTGATAACTAGTATTTCACAAGTTCACAAGCAGCTTACATTGAAAACAAAGTAAAACAGTAAATCAGTTCTTTATAATCTACCAGATTTCAAACTTTTTTATGTAATGATTTACCAGCCTGAATCAACCGAAAAACCCTGGTGCAATACTTATGTAAAAATCTACGCGGTCTCATGATAACATTTATAAAATTTTAAAATCATTGCGTAGTCTCATAATCAGAAATCTGTACTTCTAGTTTTGATCGAAACAAGCGATGCGCATCAAAAAGCAGTTTTCTCAAATATATTCGTTACAGTACTTTGCGCTAATGAATTCTCTACCAATTAGCTGTACCTACAGTACCTTGATACGAGGTAGTGTAACCGTGGGCGTTCGCGCATTGGCAATGAATCCCAATGCCTTTCCATTTCGCATTTGTTCCGCGACAAACCCGAAACTCCCCTCATATTTCACGGTAAAAACAAAATCTGCTCGCAATGCATCGATCAGGATAAGAACCAACTTGTCCACAAAGGGTTTGCTGATGTTCTAGCAACAAACACAAAACGGATACTTAAAGTCAGCGAGACAGCGACGACCATGAATCCTGTTTGGGTTTCCGCTGTTGCCCGCAATCGCCTTACCTTTTCGGGACCCGACGATCCTGGTACGCCAGGCTGTTGCTGAACATCTTCATAACAACCTGGGCAAAGCGTTGTTGAAATTTCGGATTGTTGTAAGCGTGACAGCGGCGGTGGCGGAGAGTGGGGAGTTTCTCGGTCATGCTGTATTGTGTCCAACAGAGACACGGAGAAAAATCCCGAAAGAAAGAGCAGAACAGATGCTATGTGCAGTCCAATAAGCGTAATAAGGGTACGCATGCTAAGTAAAACACCCTGCCGTTAAAATCTAAAAAATATATATCACTGCGGCAAGATTACGAAAACAAATTGAGCTTTCTGATTAATTTTGAATTGTTGAAATCTATGAAAGTCAGAAAGTGCTTACAGTAGTGCTTACAGATGTGACATACAAAGTAAATCGTAGCTGCTTGTAGTGGACTCATATCTGTAAAACGCTCCCGGGGTGGTAGTCCGGTAAGATGGAAATTTTTCCAAAGGATAAAATTCCAGTGTACAATACAATACAGATTCCACTATGGTCTATGCACTATTGATTATCGAAAATTAATTACTTGATTTAATAATAAATGAAGAAAAAAACCCACTACTCGTAGTGTTTTAATTAGCCTTAGTACGATCGCACTTACATAGGAATTTGCCAGATGATCCAGATTCGTAAAAAATAACTTACGGTAAGACTGTTGTCTTTACTTGCCCGGAAAACTTTTGTCTTTACTCGTTCACCTTAAAAAATTTCAAACTGATACCTTAATTTTTCTTTTAAATTTGCTTAATAATACCATTTGTTTTGGAACACCACTTGCTTAGTAGTATTAACATTATGTTAATATACATAATTATGTTCTTACAATTAATACACTTTGTATGGATCTTGTCTCACACTGACTGTGGACGGTGGAACTAAAGTCAATTCTGTAATCCGAAGGAGGATAAAAAATTATCACTCTTTATAGCGCATTCCATTTTCGACACAAACTCGTACATCAGTCTCCAGCTTTACACAGCTACAGATACTCGTAAATATCGACATCGTTACATTGTACAAAAAAAACTTTAAAACAGACCCCCATACACTGAAAATTTCGACATAGATTTCTATTGTACAAATGCTGGATATAAACGTGGTGAAGTACCATCTGCGGTTTTAAATTCCAGTTTCCATTGTGTGGTCAGCGGTCACTGCCTATGCAACGGCAGCAGTGGTTTCCTCCGCCGCAGGAGCAGCTTCAGCAGCGGCAGCCGTTGTCTCTTCGGAGGCAGCGGGGGCTTCCGTGGCAGCAGCAGCCTTAGGAGCAGCAGCACCACCAGCATTGTCCACCCACACCCAGTTACCGTTGGGGCCAGATGCGCTACCCTGGTTATTGTTGCCTGGGGTGTCGAAGAGGACTTCGGTGGTGTACAGGCGACGGTTGGCAAAGTTCTCATCCTTGATGAAACTGCGAATCAAGCCGGTTAACCAAACGCCACAAAAAGTTCGGTTTACTGTACAGTACAGAGTACATACGCATCGCAGTCAACGTTGAACCAGTAGTCGCAGATGAGGGTGATCGGGTTGAAGAGGGTTCGGTTGACACAGATGTAGCTGGTCATGTTGCCGTTAGGGTCGCATCGATGGAAGGTCTGGCATTTGGTGGCGGGATCTGATTAACAATTACAAATATTATCAAACATACGATATTCTGAATTGGGGTTAACGTTTTCCTTGTTGTATGGATAGATAGCTTACCGGCATAATAACCCGGATACTGTTTCTGGTCACAGGTGAAACTGGGCGCCGGGATATCGTATTCCGACCTTTCCGGCCACACAACGTCGCGTTGTGCCAAGAGAGCAAAGATCTCGGGATTGGTCAGGACTTTGGTCCAGTCGAAGACATACTGATGCGAGAAGGTCGCTCCGCTGCTGGCCTTGGCCTTGACACTCTTTTGGGCCAATACAGCGCCCACCAACGCAAAAGCAACCAACAGTTTAAACATGGCGGTGTTCGTACACTGAACAGTACACCCTTGCGTTACAAGAAAAACTAGAACTATTTCTTGAAACTGCTTTTGGAGTGGACTGAATGCTCGACATTCTCAGCAGGTTGGGGATTTGCCATTTTATACTAAAAAAGCGGGAGCAGCAGAATTAGTGTAAAATTATCGTAAATCAGCTTAGTATGTAATTCGCTCGATCGGTCGTTCGAGCGATCCTAATTGGCTCTGGGCATCACTGGCCTTGGCTAATAACGCGCTTCTAATTAGCAGCGAATTATGTAATCATAGCAGTCAGGTTCATTAAGAACTCAGTAATGGCAGGAGTCAACGATATAGTAATTGAATTACAATTAAGCGATCATTGCCAATGTTGCAATTAATAAAAGTCAACTGAACGTACAAGTATCTGTACAAAGTACGTAACCCATTGATCAAGGTTCCGGTCTGACACAAAGTATCGACTTCCTTATTAGCACGGAAATAATCATAATGTAGCGAAACTGTATCAAAAAAACTTCGAGCAATTTCTGACTCCACGGCATACTGCGGGTAATAACATTTTATTTTCAGCTAATGCATTATGCATGCACAATGTGTGCCCAATTGAACTTTTTAGCATAACTTTTTAGTCATTACTGAAGTTGCAGATAATTACTGTTGCAAGAAAAATTTAAAGTACATAAAAACGACTGAAAATTAACAAGGGCTATTTCAGTAAAATATTGGAAAATGAGTTTCTTCCCTGTGAGACTGGGGACGTTAATCTTTTGACTTGGAAAGCTTATTACCGACATTCCATATAATTACATGTACTTAATGTAAATACGAGTAATTAACAATTCGCACTTTGAACGTGTCTACAGATCAGGAGGGTCCAAAAATTATGGTGTGCGACCAAAAATTATGGTCTGTACTAAAAATTATTGTCTGCGACTAAGAACAATAAACGTAACACTCCATTATAAGACTGGCTAACATTAAACAAAAATTTAAAAATTTTTATGATGGCAGTAATTCGCCGTCTGATAGTCGCAAGGCTACAGATATGAGTACTAATAATAATAATTTTATGGAATAATGTATTAATAATTTTATGGACAAATCGAAATATCATGATCCACCAAGAGTCCAAGACCGTGATTGATGTCGAAAACTGCTCAAGGCTGGGAAAAATCTCGATATGATACTGGAATAATCCAGTGGAGTGTGCAGTAATTCGTTTAGCCATTATGCGGGTAGTAGTAATTTTACAAGTAAAAGTACAGTATCGTATACGCATTAAAAGAACAAATGTAGCGGATTTCGCTTTGTCAGCTTTTGGAAACGCACCTGTTGTATTCCTAGCACACTCGGGGCAGGAAAATGTTATGTAATGTGCTACCTTATTTGACTGTGACGAATGCATAAATAAATTTGGACAGTCATCCGACATCCCGACTAATTACGTGCTATGTGAAAGCCAAATATACCAAAGGCTATCATATTTTTAAACCCAAGTCGAACCAGACGATATGTTTCAAGGTCTGTGGTCGTATAAATACCGATCCGGAGCCTAATTCTCCTCAACATTCGTTCCAACTAGCCTAAGAAGTTATACACCAGCCGCTAACCTAACTTCTCCCGACCCGGTACTATGCTGAAGTACGTTGTGATCCTCGCTTTGGTGGGCGTCGCCCTGGCCCAGAAGTCAAGCGTCAAGGCCAAGGCCAGCAGTGGAGCAACCTTCTCGCATCAGTATGTCTTCGACTGGACCAAGGTGCTGACCAATCCCGAGATCTTTGCCCTCCTGGCTCAACGTGATGTCGTATGGCCGCAACGATACGAATACGATATCCCTGCCCCTAGCTTCACTTGCTCCGATAAGCAGTACCCTGGTTACTATGCCGGTGAGTGTTTATATACAGGACATCCTAACGGTATATACTGTGCATAATTTGTAAGTGCTAATAATTAACATCATCGCAGATCCCGCCACCAAGTGCCAGACTTTCCATCGTTGCGACATCAACGGCAACATGACCAGCTACATCTGTGTCAACCGAACCCTCTTCAACCCGATCACCCTTATATGTGACTACTGGTTCAATGTTGACTGCGATGCGTATGTTCAGTAAACCGAACTTTTTGGTGGCGTTTGGTTAACCGAGGCTTGATTTGCAGTTTCATCAAGGATGAGAACTTTGCCAACCGTCGCCTGTACACCAGCGAAGTCCTCTTCGATACCCCAGGCAACAACAACCAGGGTAGCGCTTCTGGTCCTAACGGTAACTGGGTGTGGGTGGATAACGCTGGTGGTGCTGCGTCTGCTGATAAAAGTACGGGTAATTTTAAGTGGGTGGAAAATAATTCGGCAGCCTCCACGGAGGCACCTGCTGCCCAAGAAACAACGGCAGCCACTGCTGAAGCTGCCTCGGCTGAGGAGACCACAACTGCCGCCACTGCATAATTTCTCCTGATCTATACTGGACATGTGCGTGTTTACGAATACCAAAGATTACATTCCGTTACTACAATATGAGTAGTGCCTTCTGACTACACAAGAAAAGCTACTCTGTGCTGTTTACTGTGTAGTGAAAAACTGCCATAATTATGTGGGTTGAGTTTTCAGTATTGATATGCAATGAGCACCAAGGGCATAATTACTTTTGCTGTCATGGAGCATGAACCTTGACCTCTCAGCTGGGAGAATGAAACGGTTTGCACCTTATGCAACTAGGTTCTTGTGATTCTAAGTCTTACACAGGGTATGATGATTATGATGCCGACAATAAATTAACAACTTGCGATCCGTAGCATGAGTCCGCAGCACGACATTAGTCCGTTACATGCCGTGACGGTTGATCTGTTTGCCTTCCTAGCCGTCAAAACCAAAGTCCATCCGAGATAAGCGCAAGAGCACGGATTGGCGATATGAAATATAGCACACCCACAACTTCGTAAACGTTATGCCGAAATGAAAACCTACTCCCGAGTAGCTTTTTATTGCGGCACTGCACTCACCATAGATGCCAGCTTGCTCCACTTAGATGTCTAGTACGTGTTTTTACTTCGCGTTCACAGCTGCCGTCATAACAGTTCATGTGTTATCACGGTAGTGGTTGTTTTGCGTTATCTCAATGGACTTTGATTCGGACAGTTTTCTCAGCGCCTTTTAAAAAGTCAGCGCTATGCAACGGACTATTGTTACTTTAAACGTGCCACAACTGATCGGGAATCTACTGATAACCACAAACTGCCAATATCATCCATCATATTAATACGGTATATTATTGTCAACTCAGCGCACATAATCCACTCGCAAGTGACAACTGGACTTCCACTGAACAGCTTATCAGAACCCAATGTTGGAACAAAAATAGCAAAATGTGATGAAACCCAATCTGTACCATATTGTAGCGATAGTATTTGTACGAACGATAAGACCGCCCAGTTATGATTCATTCCATCGCGTTATGAATTTGTGTCCACTTTACCGGCTAGTTTCCTTTCTCATGAATTTCTAGAATTCAGTCTTGACACTCGCTTGCTACAGCTTGCATCTACTTGATTGTTTCTCTTGCTGAAACCCTTGCTTACAACCTTGCTCCGTTTCTTGAACGCCTTGTCATTAAACATGCCTTGAGTTACGTTGTCGTGTTTGACCGCTTGGGATGAACTAGCGTCATCCCAATCGGAGCCACCTGTGTAATTGTGTAACATCAGTAAGAGCGTCCTCGGCCAGCATCGTTGCCGGCCGTGCCACCTTTCACCACAACAGCCGCATAATCGTGGTAAAGGCTGATCGCCACCCCACTAGAACAGTAGCCAGATAGGCCACTGTTACAATATGTAGCTTTGAGCAGTTTGTGTTTCCGACTGCAGTTTATCATACAAAGTATTTAAGTGCGTAGACAATCAGTTAGCTTGAATTTTTTGCACATTTGCGCATAATTAATAAGTTTAGGCTGGCAGTAACCTTTATCTGTGAGATATTATTACACAATAAAAAAGGGTTTTCCATAATAAACTGAGTATAAACAACACGTTGACTCACGTCAGCCAAAAGCCTCCAAATTACGAGTACTTGTACAACAGACTTGTTTGGTTGAGAATTCTGAGCGGGTACTCTACCGATTCAGTTTGTTCATGCAAATGTGCAAACTATATATTATATGCTACGTAATACATTTATTTATACGAATATTCATAGTAGTGCGACATATATACCGCGCTTTAAAAAAATCTTATAAAACTTTATCTTTAATTTGTTAGTATATACAAGTCCAAATCTCAGCAGTATAAAGTCGGCAAAATGAAAAGTGCAAGAAAAATTATTGGATATAACTGTGAACTGACTGAATTAAGTTTGTAAATTTATAAAGCCTGTACGAAACTTATTTGAAGAATAAGTGCCTATTTGCGTTATTCGGCAGTTCTAATGTTATGATTATTTTATGAAGACGCCAGAATATACAACGCCGCCATGATTGACAATTGCAGGTGCGCTGCACGATACTCAAGTATGCACGATACTCGTCTAAGAAAATATGAAATTAGAGAGAATAATCTAGGGAAGCGTCCATTAACCCGCTGTGGTAAGCATAAATGCATAATTGATTATTTGTTCGGTTACTTTTTTTCGTAGCACCTGTAGCAGCTGTTGATCAAACTTTCGCAGCTTCTCGAACCGCACCTTGTCCAACCCGGGGCAACGAACATATTTGTAGATACAAACTGTATCAAGATGCGGTTTAATTGTCCTAAATTGCTACGCTGTGGAAAGGAAAAAACCAGCTAGGCATTAATTTAATTTACGCTAGAGTAGAGTATATTTTAGCAGTTAAGCCGTATATATCCAAAGAACGGACTGGCTGTGCTGTAGGGTAAAATATATTGTCTTGCATGTGTTTTCCAAAGTCCAAATTAATTATGAGCTTAGTCATCTTAATTACTGTTAAAATCAAAGATCGTTTTGTTGCAATAAACTTGCACTAGTTTACCAGTGGACACTTACAAGTTTCGTTTTTGCACCGAGATATTCTTTAGCTTGCTTTTCGTAATTTTAAAATAGTTATAAGTTGTTTTTTTCTGTGCGTATTAATGCGGAATTTATGCCTCCCTAGTATTAAATTAAAGTCGTAGTTGCAGATGTGCGTTTAATACTACTACACAGGAAATGCTTGTCTGTGTAATGTAAGAATATTGCGGACACATGCAACATTAATCAGATGTCAATCGTTAGTTAGAAAAATCATAACGATAGGCATTCAAAAATATTCTTATTCTAGGACAAATCGTTTTGTCGGAAAAATGTGGTAAAAGTCCATTATCATTTATAAAGTTGACTTTTGCTCATAGTTCCAACTACAGTATGAGAGGCATCCCTATTATACTCTATGTACATTGTCTCGTCCCAACATTTGGGTTATTGTTGATCAAATTAAATCTTAACTATAAATTGTAGTCAGCATTTTTACCACACTTCAGAGTATAAGTCTTATTTGAAAATTCAGTTATACTCTGCAAACTACCAAGAATTTATCGTAATGCATAAAAAAAACTGGATCATGACCAACCATGTTGTTCGCACATGCGGCAATACCGGTTACAAATCACTCATGCCCTAATTAAAAATTTTATGCACAGCCATTTAATTGCCAGATATAAATTATTAAGTTGAAACACCGGCCAGTATTTGAACTGGCATCGACCAGACATGCCGTTTGGATCGGCACCCAATACGGAGAATGCATTTGGACAGTCATCCCGACTAATTACCTAATCACTTGTCAAAGACGAATACGCCATCGGCAATTCTCAAGTCAAACAGGATGATTTGTTCTAAGGTTGCTGGCCGTATAAATACCGCCGATCCGGAGCTTAATTCCTCATTCAGTTTTCGTCTGAACCTGCAATTAGGCTTTTAGGCTAAACTCCGGCAGTTAACTTTTAGGGACCGGCACTATGCTGAAGTACGTTGTTATCCTCGCTTTGGTGGGCGTCGCCCTGGCCCAGAAGAGCGTCAAGGCCAAGGCCAGCAGTGGAGCAACCTTCTCGCATCAGTATGTCTTCGACTGGACCAAGGTGCTGACCAATCCCGAGATCTTTGCCCTCCTGGCTCAACGTGATGTCGTATGGCCGCAACGATACGAATACGATATCCCTGCCCCTAGCTTCACTTGCTCCGATAAGCAGTACCCTGGTTACTATGCCGGTGAGTGTGTATATCCTTCATATACAAATGTAACGGTACAAAAGTCCATGGTATGCCAATAATTTAAATTACCGCAGATCCTGCCACCAAGTGCCAGACCTTCCATCGTTGCGACGTCAACGGCAACATGACCAGCTACATCTGTGTCAACCGAACCCTCTTCAACCCGATCACCCTTATCTGTGACTACTGGTTCAACGTTGACTGCGATGCGTAAGTTCATTAAGCGACACTGCTGTTGTCGAACTCTTTTAACCGGGCCACTGGTTTTGCAGTTTCATCAAGGATGAGAACTTCGGTAACCGTCGCCTGTACACCAGCGAAGTCCTCTTCGATACCCCAGGCAACACCAACCAAGGTAGCGCATCTGGCCCCAACGGTAACTGGGTGTGGGTGGACAATGCTGGTGGTGCTGCTGCTCCTAAGGCTGCTGCTGCCACGGAAGCCCCCGCTGCCTCCGAAGAGACCACGTCTGCCGCAGCTGAGGGCGCTGCTGCTGAGGAGACCACCGCCGCTGCCGCATAAGCTGTCCAAATCCAGTTGGGCATACCTACCAAAGATTAGTTCCATCAGCTGACAGTACGAGCTATTTCTTCTGACTACGAGAAAATGTAAAAAAAGCTGGTTTGTGCTACCTACTAGTGAACGACTGCCTTTCGTGAGTTTTCAGTATTTAAGCGCACCTAAGGAAACTATTCTGCTTTTATTTTATGAAGAGCGTCAGTTTCTGAAATGGAAGAACGAAAGACAAATAAAAACAATGATACTACATTTTGTTCATCTGACTGCAAACTATTTTGTATTAAACAAAAATTCCAAACGCAAAGAGGTATGCAAAGGTCTTAAGAAAACATTTGCCGTTGAATGCGAACACTAAGTTTATACGTTGATCTGCAAACTACAGGCACAGCAAAAGTAGGCAAAGCGTAAAAGTGAAAGTAAACCAACTCAACGACCCGGCAAAAAAATTCCCGCAAGGTGACCCGCAGACAGGTCTTCTGATTGATAGTTTGGCAAAATACTGCCAAATTCCCATGGTTGATATATATGTCGGCCTTCCAGGCATCGGCTGAGAAGAACGTGTAGTGTAGAACGGAAGTGAATCACCGCTACTGTGCCAATCACGGATTCACGGTTAATAACGACTCGGCAGAAACTGGTTTCCTACGAGGAACTTTGGTCTAATTGTAAGTTTGTATGGAAGGTGCAGTCAGTTAATAAAACAGCGGAATGCTGCTTGCGTAAGTTGTTTAACGATTTACTAAGAACGGACATTAAGGACAGATAAACGGTAAAGACTTCCATTCAATTGGGCATATTTGTAACAATTATATCATGATCAGGTTTCGTTGTGGTAATTCAATAGTCGTCAAATTAGTAATGCAGTCATGGGAGGTTAATCCAGGTTAATCTGATTTTGTAGAACCTGTTCAGCAAGCACCCATTCATTTCATGAGCGTAAAAAAATGCAATAATATTATTGCCGATGATTGTGTAATTAGTAGTGGAAACTATATGCTATTTCGCTAGTTATGTTTTTTCCCCAACATTTGCAATTAATATCTTACGCAACATGTTTAATTTACTAACGCGGAAAAGATTCGTTAACAGTTATTTTGTCCAAACTTCCGCGTGGATCTTTGGTGCATGCGTTTATGGTTTCGGGGAAAAAAGTAAATTTATGTAACTTTTTCCTTTTCTCTGAAAACCATTATAGAGCCCAATCGAATTTTTCTCCCAGAAAATCAATGCTACTTATTTATAAAAAAACAAAAACTATCCCCTTAAAAAACGAAAACACAGCGAGATTTATATAAAGGAACGCTTCCTAAATTTATATAAACGTGTTTACGCGAAGTCGGTAAAGAGTACTGTGGTTCCTTACATTTTCACAATCACTTTATAATTGTTCTGCATACATTCAGATCTGGAACCTGAACTTTGATGGTAATTTTTAAATAACGGAAGTGGTGTTTTTTTCAGCTTTTCGTACTCTGGTTGTGTGCCAAGCTCTGGTTGTTCGGAAAATTAAGACGTAGTTTGTCAGGGCATTTCAGTGTTTATCCTGGCAGCTTACCGGAAACCGGATTGCTGCGTCACATTATTTAGCAGTTTTTAGAGCAGATTATCAATGATACTACTAATATAGCGAATATTGCAGGTTACAAGTATTGTAAGTCAGTAATCCAATAACCCGATCTTCCTGTCACCTGCGGCAAGGTCACTCCCCGCTGTGATATGACATGACAGCCGTTCACTGTCATTCTCCATAAGAATGCTATCCGCTGCACAACCATAAAACGATATTAAATTGTTTGTTCAAACAGTCTTTTAAATTGAAAAAGAAGTCGTGCAAGTAACTGCACGTACAAAAAGGCAAAAAATACAGCATATAAAATGTTACAGGAAAAGCTCTAACATATGTAATAAACTCTAAATGCTTTTCTTTTAATAAAATTCGGAAAACGCCTCTTTTCGGATAGCGCCTCTTTATGTACTCTGAAGTGTCTACGTATTAGTTTTGAATTCAAAACCTTTAGAAAAGCAAAACCAATAAAAATTAAAGATACATATGCGTCGCTTTAATTGCAGTAGATACTTTAATACGCATCATTTGCACAACCTGCGATATTAACATAGTCAATGCTGCATGTTACAGTATTATTGCTTTACCTGTTGAAAAGTGTAAAAATTGTAGTGTAGTGTTGTAAACAAGATTCAATTGAATTTTAGAGTGGGAACTCGCAGGGATGCCATATGTGCGTAACTTTTACAGGTACTTGTATATTATCTTATCTGTAGCTACGCAGCCGCGAAGCGCGGGCCGCTGCCGAGCAAGTCTTTCTTCATTGCATTCGGAAGTACAGATACTGAGATATACAGACTGTACAACACTAGCACGATCTTTTTTTATATTTTGGGTCACTGGGACGTAAAACGATACATATATATAAATTTGGTGCAATGTGCAAAAAAATTTGAAGGAAATGGATAAACGCTTTTTTGAAGACCTGAGGGAATCCTTCCAATTTTTTCCTGATTATCCTAATTCAGATCTATATTCAGATCTATATTGCCACGAATGGGATACACCAGAGCCGGCAAACCAGAAAAGACTGATCAAAACCAATATTAATTATATTCCGAAAGCCCGTAGTCGAAAACCCGGCCAGATAGTATTCATTTCTTTCAAAACCTCTCCCGATTCGAACGCCAAAGCGGAAGAGTTTTGAGTCTTTTGACTACCTTCACCAAATGCAAATGCAATTTACAACTCTGTAAATTACTGTAATAATAATTATCATCGTGGTATTTTTAACCAGGCAATGTTGCCACGCAAACCAATTAAAATATAGCTAAAAATGAAAGTCATTTCTACTATTCAAATTATCAGAATGCATTTAATTAGCAGACCGTTATTACGACAAGAACGACTACATTTGTAACGTTGTCATCGAGGACAATTTCTGCACGAGTGCCGGTCGATCAAGTGACCAAGCTACCGGTACGGTCCAGTGTACGGGACCCGTTTGGTGAGCGGGTGACGGAGCTAACGGTACCGTCCAGTGCACAGAGCCGTTAGGCGAACGAGTGACCAAGCTACCCGTACCGTCCAATGTGCGGGACGCGTTAGGTGAGCAGGTGACTCAGCTCTCGGTACTATCCAGTTTACGGGACCGTTAGGCCAGCGAGTGCTGTCCAGTGCACAGAGCCCGTTAGGCGAATGAGTGACCAAGCTAGCGGTACTGTCCAATGTACGGGACCGTTAGGTCAGTGAGTGGCCAAACTACCGACACGGTCCATTCACTGTATGGGGCCCGTTAGATAAACGGGTGACCGAGCTCTCGGTACTGTCCAGTCACAGAGCCCGGTAGCCAAACGACCTAGCAGGTGACTGATCTACCGCAGATCCCGTAGGAGAAGGAGTGACCGAACTGCCGGTACTGTCCAGTTTACGGAGACCGTTAGGTGAACGGGGGACCAAGCAGCAACTGCTGTCCAATGCACAGATCCCGTAAAATGAACGAGTGACCGAGTATCCACTACCCACATTCATCAAGTTGGGGTCCACAGAATCATGAATTCAGTTGTGAGAATTTATGGTGAGTTGAGAGAATCATGAACTAATTAAAGAAGTCATGTATAATTAAAATCCGTGTTTTTATATAAAATCCGTTTTTTTTTGCGTCAATACGATTGTGTTTCGACGAAATATGTTATTCTAATAAATATTTATTGAAAACTAAATACAGTGACCGTTGACCACAAGAAACGCGGAGGCGAAGCCGAGGCTGTTTCTTATATCTATATATTGCTACGCTTTAGTTAATTGGAAATAACGTGATCCCGCCGGAGAAACTCTTTGTTTAATTGGAAATACAGATTGATTGTTCTTTGAGCGGTTCTTATCTAAACGGATACAATAAATTACTATGATACGTGCATACCCGAATTGTTCAGAAAGGGTTGCAAACAGGTGCAGTTGCCCATGCCCATATGTCTGTCTCACTCTAAAATTGTTGTTTTGCAAAGCAAAAGTAAGCCGCAGGATCAATGCTGTGCTATTCCCAACTATCGATAGCGGGAAGATTCTCGTAACTTTGTCGACATATTTTTTTCCACAAATCGTTTTATAAAAGTGTACCTGAGCTGTTTGCAGTTAGGCATGCAAGCCATGGATCGGATTATCATATACAAGAGTGATGATGCATACGAGTACAAACAAAAATTAGTAATTTCAGAATAACAAGTGGTCAGATGAAGGCATGTATTTGTGTTGTATTAGACCGGTTGTGTCTTTACGTCATGCATGCTCAGTTATATTCCATAGCACCATGTTGTGACAGGCGCTTCCTTATTTACGTTTTTAATTACAGGAAAAAGATGGTGAATAAGGCACTTTAATGGCGAGAATGCGGAATGGCACTTTATAAATACCTGTTCGTTGCAGCGATCCTAGAACACGATGATATCGGCTGACAAGTGAGCGCTAAGTTTACGTTTCTGTACACATATTGCTATTTTCCTCGTTCAACTTGTTTGTACGAGTACAAGCAGGCTGCAGAAGTTGCAAGTTTTTTCAAAGCAACATTAGCTGTAACTAATATCATGCCTGTGTTCAGTAAAATTCAATTCTTGCTAAGTGCGGTAAAATTCGCAAACTCTAAGTATACTTCTGCACTCTGAATTAATATTTTTAGTTCACACATATTCAAGCAATGCCATTTACACTTAAACCAAAGTCTCCATTAGCTAAAACAAGTAAAAATAACTCTTCCAGCTCTGTAGAACGTAAACAAGTGTGTGGTATTTAGAAAGGCCTCTCAACAAAGAATAATAAACGTACGTACTACTAGCTGCTCACATTAGGAACCAACAATAGGTATCATATTCGGAGCCGGACTATTGCATCTGATGAACAGATGTTTGACACAGCGGTAAAATTTTTTATAATGTTTTCCTATCCTGCTGTTAACTCCTTCGTTAGCTATGGTGTTTTGCTGATTATTTATTATCCGCGGCTTATGCTAGTACTTTTTAATTTATCACTTTTATTGCTGCAATATAATTCGCAAATTTCATATTGCGCTTATAAATCACGTACGACACTTAAAAGACGACACCGTGTATGCTATAGTTTGCAATTACATTTTAAGGAACATTTGAAATTTGGAGATTAAGATAACTGAGATAACTTAGTCGGTGCAAGAATATCATGAGCATTGGTAACCTTTGTTTAGTTTGCCTCTCAGATTACCTTTTACTCGTCACGCGCGGATTATAATTCTCCTTTTGTATACGTCAAAAAAGTTTAAATATAATCGTAGTAATATGACATAACAGGCCATCTTCCTGACTTTTGAAAATATGTACTTGCCGTTAAAGTTTATCTTTAAAGGAATATTACTGAAATGCCACAGCATTGTGCTTTTTGCCTTATGCGGATCGGAATTGCGATCACTACTTTTTTCATACGCGTATTATGATTCTGTTACCTGCTACGGTACGTTTTGCGAGTATGTTGGACTAATTTTAAGCAGTTATTTTTTTCAAATTAGTGATAGACTGTTTTGAAATTATGTTGAGTTAAACTGTTTGGAAGAGTTGTATGATACCCAAATTCCATATGGTGATAGTACTATCAAGGTATAGTAGCAGTAATGCTATATGATAAAAATATACCTTGGTACTATAATAAAAATGTCTGAAAGACAGCTCGAGTTGTTAATCGTAAATACGATACGAAGTATAGATATACGCAATATGCCGCGATGTCCTATGTGCCATTTTCACTGTAAGAGCAATTCCCGCACATCATTAAAACCTTTTTAATTGAATAGCAATCTTCGACAATGTGGTGGTCGACGAATAATATCGCTGTTTTTTATTACGCAACAGGTACCGGTGACTGCATCATCACATTGACTTCCGGTGGTCACTCTGATAATCAGCATAAATGGAATACAGAGTGCCACGATGGAGAAGGTGAATATGCCAAGTGTCAACTCGAGTTCTAGTTAACTGATAATATCTTTTTAATAAACGAATGTACATAGTGGATCAGATTCATTAAATGTCATGCATTAATTTTAAGCTGATGTTCTAGCTTTAGTGGGAATTTTGGACGCTGGCTCGGATTATCAAGGTTTTGGACGTACGTTTGAACGCTCAATGACTAAATCATAACTATTTGAACGGTGTTCCGTGGGTCTAAAGCCTCGAAATAAAATCCATCGTCCTATGCTGTTCAGAAAATGATGTTTTTTAACAATAATTATTTTGTTAACCAGCAGAAGTTTGGTGTCGGTTTATGTTTCCAAAGAAGGCACCTGCTTTTGGCGTATATCCATACTATCCTTGGTGTAATGTTCGGTATGTATGTTCATAAGAATTTGTGTTAGAAGTACGGCAAATCTGTAAAATGAAAACATATTAAGCCATCCGCGATAGAAGTATAACTGAACTTCGATTACTGTAGTTTAGCGTAATTTTGCATTGCAGTCAGCAAAAATTGTAGTAACTGCATTTTTCAGGGATATTACAGTTCACGAACATTATTGCTACGACCGGAAGTACCCGTCAGACACTTATGATACTTTCGTAACCGGTACGTGAAATATTTATGTTTACAGTCCCAAGGAGAAGCTTGCAGCATACTGTCGCATCGTTGCCCTGCGCTGCTCCTGTAAGCGGGAAGAGATAGTGTACTGTACATATATAATACGCAAAACAATTCACATGTCAGACTACTTTCTACATTCCAGCTCTGACGTCGTCCCAGTTTTATCCTGGTGGAGTGAGTGTATCCAACTCCTTCAAATGCTGTTAGTTTTTTCGGTATAAACGCCATTTACCGATAACGAAGCCCTTCCTTACTTGGATTTCAGGTCGTCTCCCGGATGGATACCATCTTGATTACCGTCGATGTGAATACAAATATACACACGACAAGTAAGCCATTAATGATACAAACTTTTCGGCTCAGTAGTAATACACAGATCTGGCTTGTTTAGTAATTCATGCTAATTACAAAGCGCTACCAAATTAAGTTCCAAACATAGTTTCTTGTTTTAAACAACTTCAGATTTGGAGAACATTATGATGGGTCATTTTGGATCGTGCAGTGTGACAGATATTACCTTCTAACGGGTAACGTACCATCATCAATGTACCATCATGATACAGTACTTTAGCAATTCAAAATTATCATAATAATATATTATATGCTACCTCCTTAAAAGCTTTTATAGCAGCGTAAACATATACAAAATTCTGGTTTTTTATCATGTAACTTCAGTTACTTATGTAGCTTGAGTTAATTGTTCAGATAAATCAATATTATAAGCGAGTATCATATGCGACCTGATAATTCATGGCAGCCCTCTCTGAAAGCTTTTCCATATAAATACGGAAAAAGTGAGTAAATTTGTATTTTACTTGTACAAGGTCTTGGGCAAGCGATAAATCCATGGACCAATGCGCAGCATTACGTATGGATTCAAGTATGTGTGCTTGTAGAAACGAGAAAACAGCCGTATGTTGGTTTCCGTTGCGGTTTTAGCTGGTATTATTACAGTGTTGCCCACTCGTGTTTAACTCATCCTTCGTTTCGCCGTACCCGAAGGATAACAGAGCCGAAGTTAACCATAAACAAACAAATCGGAGTAAAGAAATAATTTGACCAAGTATCCTTTAATTCGGCTTTCCTAAACGGTGAAACGAAAAAGTTGCACGGTTTGGCGATGCTGTGTTTTCTTACGTTATACTAAACTGTGGATTGCGTTGTGGATTGCATGACCTTTCTTGCAGCTCCCCGTATGCATATTTGAAAATTACGGTATGTATAGCATACTGATATTCTAACAAACAATCGCAAGTAATGACAGAAGGACACGTTAGCCGCCGCTCTATGGTAGTGACCTTTCTTGCCTATGTCGTTATTCTGACCGGTGAAAGTTACTTTACTTTCACTGTGCAGCGTACGTACCGGAAACAGCATCAATCAGACCAAATTCTGTAAAAACGCAAGTCAGCGGTCAAAAGATGAGTGGGAATTAACTTTACAAACAATTGCATTCTGTATCGGGCTTGAAAAGTAACGTCGTACCGTGCATTTTCAAAACATTCTTTTGTCTTCGTTGTGCAATCCAAATTCTCCAACTCCGTTTTGTCATTTTCAAGTTTGCACTATCAAGCAAAACCGTTGCATTTCCGCATTTACAACGAAGACATGCTGCAATTAATATGTCGATCAGGTAATTGATGCACTTGGGCTTTACGGTGACCGTTCGGCAGACGCCGCTTCCTCGTTATCACACGGAGCTGGGTGATGTTCAAGCAGCGGTGGTGCTAGGTAGAAGTGGTTAATTACGGTATCTTCACAATAGCCGAAGATGCTTACAGTCGATCGGCCTGTTGCTACGAAGCCGCCCATGTTTCATCTCGGTAACCACACTGGTCCACACACATAGTATCCGTCGGTGTTGTGTCTATTATTAATAAATCATCGGTCACCATATTTTATTGTCCACTGTTGAAGCCATAAACACAAGCTTTTATTGTCGATACTCAGTAGTAAAACAATTTTCCTTCTCTCGTAAATTCTTTTTCGTTTTGAAAGCCTCGATCAGAAGCTGGTAACTGCTTCGCATACGCCAATTAGCATAGAATAATTGGTGACGAGTTTTGGATGTGCATTTATTTGCTGTTATTAGTTTCAAAATGTGAGGCAGGCCATTGTCCAATAAATCACTGAGTCATCGGTTGTTGCGGGATAGATCTCGATATCGCGCTCATTCATGGAGCTCCGGCTTGTCTTCGATGCAATATTCGTGAAATTCTTTTATACTGTGTTAGCTGGACTAATAATTTTGCGCAGAAGCGGTGCTTATTACGATTCGATAACATGTTACGGTAAGTTCAGCAAGTTTAATACTGTTTTGCTATGTCCAACGCTGTTTGTACAAAGGTCATGAGCCGATAAAGATGAAAAAAATGTTTTGCAGTTGCGGATCATACTCGTTCGAACATGTTTCAGATGCATAAACTTATGGTATCTAATTCAGATATAGCAATTCTGTCACTTACTTTGCTGCTGTAATTTTTGTAATCACTTCGTGGAATAAATACTTTGCCAGCATTTTGTAAAATCCGCGTTAGATTGTATAATATAATAGCAATGTATACTTGTATAATATAATAATAGCAATTACGAGTGTTTTTTTTGTAGGGTTTATTTATATTTATACTTCGTACTTTATAGTGTTTTCGCTCGTTTATGGCCGCAAATTATATTTGTTATTTTTGACTGCAAACCCCGTTTTGGCGTTCTCTGAAAATTTTCGGATGTGAACTTTGCGGAAGCGCATAAGCATCCCGCTCTAAGCAAACACCCGAGGGGATCTTCGTAAAGTCATAACGGAAGTTACTCTGCTGCTGCATTCCTTAGTAAACGCCGACGCTTTCTATAGCTATCTGCAGCATCTATCTTTGATTTAAAGCATTTCTGAATGGAATGCAATGGAAAACAACTTATATTCTAGCTGTAATTTTTAAAAAAACTCATCATTGTATATACATAATACATATAAAAATTTCAAAAATAATTCCCGGCTAAACCAAAAAAAAATAATCTCCTAAATTAAATATTAAATCTCCTGCTCACTACGTCGAACGGTTAATTCGGTTAATTTAATACCAGTGTAATTGACCAATTGACTTTTAATTAAGAACATCTTCAATGCATCAAATTTCTATACGCCGCGCGAGGGGTTTCAAAACAAAAACGCTTTAATACCTAAAATGTTTTGCGATAATCGGCGAGTTTGCAGTGCAGTTTGTATTTTTATGGTGCTTTTCATCGACACTTCCAGGCACCGGAGACTGCATTATCAGTCTGACATCAGGTGGTCACGCTGATGACCAGCACAAATGGAATACAGAATGCCACGATGGGGAAGGTATGCATTGTCGCATTGTCCGAAAATGTTACATGGAAAACGCTTGCATCTAGAATTTCATTCAAAAACATTCGTGCTGTAGCCATCGTCGCCATACAAGATTATGGTTCAGACTATCAAGGCTTTGGACGTAAGTGATATTTCACTGTTAGCTATTTTGGTACTGAATTTCAAAATAGGGATGTCAGAACATTCTGTAAATGTTGCAGAGGTGTGGTGCAAATTTATGTTCCCCCGTAAGCCGCCTACTTTTGGAATGTATCCCTATTATCCCTGGTGCAATATCAGGTAACGCGCGTAAAAAAATGTATTGTAACTAGCGCGGGATAACTGAATGAAATTGTATGGCAGTAATTCACAGGGAGGCTATCATGTGTACGTAGCAAAGTTATTGTGCTAACCTTGCTAGCGACACTCGTTCGTTGGCTTTGTAGCCATTTTTAAAGTACAAAGTACGTTTTCAGTTAATTTTCTTTTGCACTAAAATGCTATTTTGTCTGTTTGACAGAGATATGTCGCTGAAAGAATACTACTGCTACGACAAAATGTACCCATCGGACACTTACGATACTTTTATGACCGGTAAAACCTAGGGTACTTTTACGTACGGTAGTTCGCTTGAATGGTACTTTTGTATCGGCACTCGCATGCAAAAATAATATTTAAAAAACTCTTTTGGTAATATTTTTAGCACTATCGTCAATGCAGTATTTCCCAGGAGGCATCAGTGTTTCAAATTCTTACAAATGCTGTAAGTAATTTCTGGAAAAGTGTATGAGTGTTTAGAGTTCAGTGTTTAGAGATTTGATGTTCAGTGTTCTCGCCCTTAACAAATCTGTTATGCAAGTATCATCCACCACATTTTAGGTCGGCTTCCAGAAGGATACCATCTGGATTACCGCCGCTGCGAATACAAATATACTCATGATAGGTAATTTGACAAAGGTCATCAGCGGAAACCAGTACAGTTGTTTTTAAGTGAAACTCCGGATCCTGTACATGTCCGCACTTTTACTAATCGTAAATGATGATGCGCTGTATTCAGTGACGAGCAAATAATCATAATTCATAAGCAAATGACTAACCATAAATACATGTTCATAACACTACATAGAAGTTTCTGTAATCTATTAAATTAATTCGACACCGATTTTAAGAACGCTGTACACGTAAATGATGGTGATTCGTTCATGGTTTCGTTAATAAAAATCCGTATGTTTTTGTTTAATTACTGTAGGTGGGGAGAACACTACGATGGCATATTTTGGTTTGTCATATGCGAAAAGAATTATTTAGTTACCGGTAAGAATTAGCATGAATTTTGTTCTAGCAAGAGTCTTATAATCAGTACAACGACAAAGGAAGACCAACATGTACGAACATTTCTTGGCAATATAGCCAACTGCCACAATTTTAAAAAAATGCTATCAGTTATTATGTAGCTAATAAAGATAAAAGAAAAGGAATTTTTGCCGATAAAGCGCAAACCATTTACTCTTCTACTACAGTAATGTGACCTTGTGCAAACTCTTAAAGGTCTTGGACAGTCCACTAATCCATGGACAAATGCACTGCATTACGTTTGGATTCAGGTAACAAACTTCTGATACGAATTTGGATTTTTAGCCAGATCTTTTGGAAAAAATATGTTGTAATTTGTAAAAGATAAAACTGCTCACCTTCGTTTTTCGCGTAGTGTTTTAGAATTACTTTTATTTGCAGTGTTGTCCATTGGTGTTTAATCCATTTTTCCAGCCACCATACCCTCCAAGTCCGAAAGCCGGCAATACGACTCGTTCCAAACGCGATGAGTTATAGATAGAATCTTTTTAGTTTGAAAAATGCTGCAGTAGTGCTGGGAAATACAAAGTACGTACCAAAAAATTTTTTATGGACAACGCGTGTATTTTATTGTTTACATCCTTCTTCAAATCTTTGTTGACAACTTTTAATAACAGTATATTTTATTTAACGGTCCATTGTTAAGTTTTCTTGTTTAAAGTTTTTTATCGAAATTTTTACGCAATGCTGGTAATGATAGCACTCTTTTTTTCTTAATTTGTCTAGCTGCCAAAATGCGGCTTAAGCTGTGATTAACGCATGTATCCTACTAAACAACAAATAATTTTCTGTGTTTTGCGAAATTTTTTTGGGAAATAGAAAATGTTAGTTGCAGCATGATTCAGCGTTTTGAGTATGTGCAGTTTTAAGAATGTCTTGACAATAATACGCTGATCTGCATCTCACACGTTAATTAAGTACCCTTTCAAGAAAAGAGACATCTTCGTACCGGTTCTGCTTTTATGTTCGCCTCTGTTATTGCAACCGTTAGCTGACCGCCCCGCTAATCACAGCAACATATTATCGGCGGTATATACACAGCATCCTGTCGTGAATCAAGTTTTGTCAATCAACGATTTTTAACACTTGCGCTTTTACTTTTTACGCGGTAATTACACTTTTCTCTTGGTAATGATGTGCGCGTGTTGAATACAACAACCAGACAGTTCGCGTTCTGAGCAAGAAAAAAATTTACCACGTTGCGCAGATTGTAACATACCACACCATTTTCTGTCTGGCGCGCATTTTTGTCAATTTTCGTCGTTGTCGTTTTGAGTTTATTTCACGGAATCAGAGCGTTTGTTCAAATCTTTATGTACTCCGCTTTTACGCTGATCATGAGAACACAGATTTTCTTTGATCATTTTGCTTTTTTATGATTTATATTTGCGATGCTGCCTGTATCAGAGTAGTTATTGAGCTCGCAATAATTTTGCCGTCGTTATACATGCAGTTTAAATGGACGTATCCATAATCTTTACACAATTATCGACAGTACTTGCCGCTATACTGGGCATCCTTCGCTTTTACGTTGGAGCTTATTATGATTCCATTACGTGCTACGGTAAGTTATAATCTTTACAAATTTATTCAGAGCATACTAGTACGATCACACTTCTTGTTGATTCTATGTGACATTGTGGTGACGCTAAAGTGTACTAAAAGCGTCAAAAGTGTTTTGATTAGCATTTAATTACATATGTTTGGCCTGTCCGAGAAATACGATACATTTGTATGCCTGTCCCTAGTCAAAAAATGTTTTCTAAATTATATCAAGATACCTCAAAACCTCCACAGTCTATCACAAAACGTATCCACGGTAACAATTTGGCAGCCAATTAGATATGGAATTATGAAATAATTAATAATCCATATCTAAATGTTTCATATTTGTAACTACTTGGGATATGTAATATCCAGATTTAATGCAAAAGTTACCATTAAATCATATTATAATTTTGACAAGGGTGTATTTCACTTTGGTATCTTTATATTTTGTGACGCTTTTGCAAGCATGAACGGTGATTGTCATAATTAATTATTATTTCTGTATGCAAAATCTGAAATATATTTATTGTCACAATTTCAGTATTTGGTAGAATAATGCGGAATAAAACGCTATAAATAGCAAATTATCCCTCATCACGACATTTCTAAATTTCGGATTATTTATGACTCCGGCGATCAATGAACTTGAACTTGGATTACACGCCTGCGAGCAGTTTCTAATGGAGGCGGTGTCTATCATGACAGTTTAAGTGCGGTACGATTGCAGTGGGCAGTTGCGACAACAATAACAGCTCGGTGGCGCTTAGGCGAAAATTAATTATCCTAAACCATAACCAACACAATGGCAACATTATACAACGTAAAAATTCAATATTCCATAAAAGATGATATTATTCGCGCGCGAATAATATCCTGTGGAGTACCTATCAATGTTCGAGTACTAGTAATATCATATTGCAACGGCGGGCCTATTGTAAAGTTTCTGAATCACAAAATTAATAATATCATACATAATATTAACTAATATCACTTTCGACGGCAATTGCCCAGTGAACTTAAAATACTTATACCATTGCCCAGTACGCTATACTCGGACTACTGCTGTGATTAAAAAATAGAAAAGGTCGAGCATAATCAAGAATTTCTTCAAGAGTCTGCATTTGTACTTATATCATTATTAGAAATAATATATGAGCAAACAAAATTTAGGACAGTATTTTTCTGCATGGTATAATTACTTTTGCACTGTTCGGCACACATAGGCACCGGCGACTGTATTATTGGTCTTACACAAGGCGGTCACTCCGATGACCAGCACAAATGGAATACAGAATGCCATGACGGGGAAGGTATGTAATTATAGCAAACATGCCGCTATAAACGCTGCTATTCTAAACTCACTATTTTTTAATAATAATACGAAGTTCATTTTTCACAGCGCTGATCGCCATATTAGACGGTTCCTCAGATTACCAGGGTTTCGGACGTAAGTTAAAAACAATGTCAAAATTCAGAGAGCGACCGGACATGTTTGAGATGCAAGTTAATAAAAGTTTGGTCTTGTTCTAGACTACGGTATCTTTCGCACCCTTTTTATAATATATATGTAGATATGTGTTATACTGTTTAATGCATGCATTAAATCAGTTTTTGGTTGCAGAGATATGGTGTCGGTTTATGTTCCCCAAGAAACCACCGACTTTTGGAATATATCCGTATTATCCTTGGTGTCATATTCGGTATTTATTTATATTTTGTCTCGAAGCATATCCAGTTAGGCCTAGCTCATTTTTTGGTTTCTCGTTATTAGAGATATCTCACTGAAAGAATACTACTGCTACGATAGGATGTGGCCAGCGGACACGTACGACACGTTTGTAACCGGTAATTATTTACTATGAAATTAAAAAATATGCAAAGTATGATCGTAAATCTGTATCAGATTGTGGCAAACCAATATGAAAAAAATAATGAAGTGTGAAGATATTCTTAAGAACCTTGAACACATACAATACGTGGGCTATACTACGTTATTTTTATGGCATTGCTATACGTTCGATCGTGCGCGATGTGCCACAAACGCATTAACAGAATTATTTGTGCTGATTTAAGAATTGCCACTTTCCAGTAATATTGTTCGTAAATTTTTTCCAGCGGTAACATCCTCGCAGTTTTATCCAGGAGGCATCAGTGTATCAAACCAATACAAATGCTGTAAGTTGTTGATAACAATAATGTTTTGGTTATGGATGCAAGGTTCTGATGTTAACATACCGCGGAACTGCCATGGTTGTCCATATATGACGCCATATGCATATATACGAGTAGCATCATCCGGCAATCAAAAGGAACTCTGAGTAAATTTATGTGATTTTATATGGAAATATTTATTCACTTGACAATTGCTGTAGGTAGAACTCCTGAAGGCTACCATCTGGATTATCGGCGATGTGAATATAAATATACGCATGACAAGTAAGAATTCTCCGACTCTCCAATACTATGTCATCACAAACTTCGAATGATTTTATTCAGCTAATTCCCGTTTTTCAGGACATTAAAATCATTTTTCTAATAATCTTAATGGTAACTTTGCTTAAGCTGTAAAGTGCTTACACTGCAATCGTTGCCCGAAAAGGTCATCACTTTCCCATAATTTAATGTTTGCATCTTTCAGATATGGTGAGCACTACGATTCGGCTTACTGGTTAGTCCAGTGCGACCGGCATTACTTATTAACCGGTAATTATTGAATCCATTAAGCCGTATAATTAATACAACCCAGTTAACTATAAATTCAAAAGTTTATTGATTTCGATCACCGAAAAACCTTCTGATTTGGCACCAGTAAGTACGAAATAACGTTACGCCTGCAGATTTACAATAAATCAAATTACTGAAATTTAACATTGAAAACAAAAACATGCAAATTAAAATGTTTTTGGATGATCGCAATCAATAAAAACAATCTGTTGGGTGCGCATTTTTGTTGTTGAACTGGGTTACCGGAAAGTCTTGTAGTCATATGTAAAAGTTTTTGTCGCTTACCAGGTCTCGGACAAGCCACAAATCCATGGACAAATGCCGTGCATTATGTTTGGATACAGGTACAGAATCCGAAAAAAGTATTTAATTCGTTTGAAAAATCGTTAAGGCATATATTGACATGATTGCGTACTATATTACATTATAAGTTACAAACCAAGTAAGTTTAGCCAGAATTTTACGCAGAATTACAGTTCAGTAGTAGGGTAGTACTTATCGTTGTTGTCAACCATGCCAAGCTATTCCATCGTATAGTATATGGAAACGTTTCTCACACCTCGCCGAACAATTAGTACAAACATAGTCATCCCTAAAGAATAAATCTTGCTGGCGCTGTGACGCGCCTAGTGTTTTCATTGCGGTTTACGATTATATATGGGCAACTTTATTGAAAGAATGTAAAAGAGTTGCCACCATTTTTACGAGTATTGTGATCGTGCGGTTTCATCGCTAGAACTAACTGATAAGTACAGTTATACATAAGTAATTTCATGTCCGGCCGACACTCTTATTCAACGAAACAACTTCAATAACAGGACTATAGGCAAAATATTTGCATAGTACTCACTTTGTGGAAGCCAAGCGATGCCATCTTTGTAACGCTCACTACTTCACAAAATTCTTCGCTTACATAAAAATAATAAATAACGTATCATCATAATATGCTGCTTGCATTAAATGTGCACGTGTATTAAACGTGTATTAAACGGGAGGAATGTAGTGCTGTAAATAAAGCCGATTATCAATGTACATAAACGCAACAACAAACTACGTACGTAAAATAATCCAAATAAATCTACCCAGCTACACCTGCTTTTATTTACAGTGCTGTCCTCTTGTGTACAACCCGTATTTCCGCACACCGTACATGGATATCCCGGTTCCCAACAATCAGACTAGTACTAATCAAACGCGCACAAAACGGGAGGAACTGTAATACCGTGATTACTGTGAAATGTGGAGAAAAACTGCGATGTGGATTATGTTAATTGTTGAAAACGCAATCCTGAGAAGATCCCGCATTCGGAAGCTTACTGCTTTCTAAAAAACTTGGATAAGTTTTGGTTTAGAATAGAGGGAAGAAAACAGACACGTCGGCAAACTGTACTGTATCTTTTTCCGAACGCCTTTCATGAAACTGTGATATTCTTGCTACTTTGGCAACGTTGTTCATAAAACGATCGGGATGCTATAATAAAATGCTTTCAGCTGAATTAGTACTGCGGTAACTGAAATCAATAACGACTTTAAGTAGCTGATTAATTCGGCGCAATGCCTCTGAATCACTGCTCATCTTGCAAGTAAAACTTGATCCTTTCCTTTTTTCAGCATTTCTTGTCAAAAACCGTTTAAGCTACCATCGAAAATAAAATGCAAAAAGCGAATATCACAGAACAAACACCGGCACAGAGCTCACCATCAAATATGCTCGGTAACACCATGCTGGTCGCCCACGGCGCTCGTGGCATATGGTACTTCCGTGATGCTGAAAGCAAAGGGGTCGGCAGCTGGCTGGTAAACGGCATGTGTTAGGAAGCGATTGATCATAGCAAGGTCTTGTTCTTTTCCTCTAAATTTGTTTCCGGTGTCCACGACATATCATGTTGTAATTTGTAGGCACCCAGGTAACGATACGGGCACGATGGACCCCATTCCTATTTTACAGATAAAAATACTTTATACGAAGAAAGCACCAGCTCTGCATCAAATCAATGTTACGTGTCATCGTTAAAAAATCTGCGCCTTCCTAAATAAAAGCACTGCAAGCAAGAACAAACAAGAACCTAATATCTATAGAAGTATTGAAAGAAATCCGAACAGCGCACGCATTAAGCAATAAAAATAAACCTGATAATTATCTAAAAACATACTGCCATAAAAAGCTCACAGTCAGCAGTTTTCAACTGAAAATGTTACAACAAGCCTTATTTTTTACGTTTAAATCCGGATGAAGGTAAATTCAAATACTCAAATACATATTTACTTTTAAATGACAGTCAACTACTACGCGGTCTACGCCATATCATAAAAATTTCAGAAAACAATGAAAATGTTTATTTCGAAATTCAGACTAGCTTTATCAAAAGCAGGACGGTATTAAACGGGCGTGTAAATCAGCCTGCACCAGTGAAGAACCTGAGAATTTATCTGGTTCAATTCTGCACGTGAGTTCCATGCATCAATTACCAATTAACGCCATAATATAAAATTCCAAACATAAGCAAAAAATTAACGAGATTAACAGAAATAATTTATTAACGAAATTTGTAATTAAAGTGTAACAATATTAGTAAATCAATATTATTAGTTATTAGTAGCGATTATTAACGTTAAACCAGCGTTATAAATCACAGTGTCGGCAATAAAACTTACCTTGGGTGACAGCATGGAGAATAATCTCTGCTCCGGCCGTCCATCCTCCCCCGTCTTCTGGTAGAGATAGTACAGTTTCCCGGGGACCTTCTTGAAATTGCACGCTACATGGTGCAGATTGTGATCGCGGGCGGCCTCCTCCAGCACGTTGCGGGCTTGCTGCTGCAGGAATTTAATCTGCTCCACAATAATCGACAGTTTACTGGTGGCGTTGGCTTTGGTGAAGTCGTCGGCCGTCTGGATCTGGCGGGCCAGCGCCACGAGATCCTTGGCGTCGGATAAACCGCTGCTCTGCTGCGGATTAATCACCACCTGGCCTCGACCGACCAAATTCACCTGCACTGCACAACGAGCATTATGGTGAGAATGGTCGGTGAAAAAAAGCCAACAGAACGTGGCGTACCCGCATTACGAGAAGGCTGGGAGGAGGTGGGTGAGAAGAGCTGTAAATCGTTGGAGGAAGATATTCCTGCTGCGTTCGCCTGTGAATCCATAGTTCTACTTCGATAACGATACAGCACGACAAAGTGCGTGCTGGACTCTTATAATTGCAACCGGTCCAGATACGTAAGTTAAACTTCACACATTCATCGATGAATTATTAGCATTTAGAAATGACGAAGCTTTCGAAATCGAATAAAAATTCGAAATCTGCTCGGTTGCGAAATAGCATGCAAGGCAGCAAGCGCGCCACTGCGCCAGCAGCGGTTTACAGCTTGCGAGACCGGAAACGGAAGCGTATAGAAATGCAAACTGCCGTCCGGATGTTGGCTGGCATAGTAGTCGTATGCTTCATACTTCATAGTAGTCGTATGCTTCACTGGCATAGTAGTCATATGTTATCTGGCGAATTTCAAACTTCGTTCTAATGATCAAATACTTACTGTAAGTACCTAATTATTATTATTTTTCGATAACTGGCCAACAGATATTAATTTTTCAAACGACGCCACACGTATCTAAAGCTTTATCAATTTATTCAAACGTAATATAGTTTCCGTTCTTGAAGAGCCGCAGTGTGGGAAAAATGCTATTGCGCTGCTCTGACTGCAAAATAATAATAATTAGAAGTAAAAATATCGATCAAACATATTCTGGATATAATGGATAATAAGAGCGACTTCTGTCCATTAGAAGCCCCTCTTCTGTCCATTAGAAGGTGCCAACCCATACCCATGGGCCGTGGCTATTATTGCTTTTATAAATTATTTTTTAAAAATATCGTTTTATCTCTGAGGGTCGCGCGTTCATAATTTTTATCCAGTATTCGATAATTGCGGCTTTTCCTATCAAATAGTTTAACAGCCCTAACACTGCCTCCACTTCCAGATGTTTCCACTCGACACTTTTGCAACTTAAGTAACCCTGGGGTTTTGTTTTTAAATTACTGTATGGTACATGCCAAAATTAGTGTCCTGGCGACAATTTATTGTTTCTCGACCTTCTTGACCACTTCTTTCAAAACGATATCCTTTAGCCAGTCTATCGCCAATGGGGTTTTTATGGGACAAATAAGTTTTATTAAAAAGTCTTTAAAACGTTGTAAAAATATTTTGTTCAGTCACACCTAAATGTTCAACTGTGCAAATTCTGAGCTCTATCTTTTTAATTTAAAGTCAACGAAATTTTGCCAGTTGCCAAATGCCATGCCTGCCTCATGTGGGGGCTTTTGTCCCTGTTCTATCTGTACAGTCTGTACTCTGTAGCTGCATCAGCCGTAACTGTCAACAGTCAACATTTACCAACCCGTTCTTAAAAGGTAAACGACAAAGTCGTTTTATTTGAAAATTGTTTTTACTCTGAAGCATCGGTCAGTGTATACCCAACCGAAAAGCGCGGCATTGAACAATCTCTACGAAAATTGTCCATTATTTTTCGCATTGTCTCTTTACGCCATTGCCCGTTGGTCTGTATCGAGCTTCCTGTGCTGGGTTGGTTTTCGTATGAATAAATAATACCTGTTCGTCGTAGAATTTTGACTGTAGAGCATCTTATCGAAATCGATAAAATGGGATACAATCAGGATATGAAAACTGACAATACTTGCAATGTCCCCGTGACAAAAATACCTGCGCTGGTAGAGACTACAGACAAAAATACCTGCGCTGGTAGAGACTCTGTACTTTATCTGACTGAAAAGTCAAACATTAAAAATGCATTAATGTTTATTAATTTGATGAACAGTCTTTAGACTAACGGTAAGCTTTTAAGTTTCTTGCGGCTTTACCAACCAAGTCTACTCTCAACGGCCTTAATAATTTGGAATAGTTTTGGTGGATACTTCATGCTTTTTATTCCTGTGACTAATTCAGTTGTCATATCAATATTATTATTTTCGGTATATCGGTTGGAGATCGGTATCTGTACAGTACTTTCATTGCGAGACCTAAAAATTGGAGTTTATATAATTCGACAGCAGCCAGCACTCACCAGCACCTGCGAAGATCTAAAGTGATTAAATAAATAATTGTTTTGGTTTTGCGCCCATCCTCTTTGTGCAATTCTGTACTTACTATTACTCTATGGGTAAAACCAATGCATATATTGTCATTACAAGTTACAGTTTTAATCAAAATGATACTAGTAAAACTGCGTAGATGTTATTTACTAGTATCTTTTCCCAAGCGTTGCTGGATCATTAACGTAAGATGAGCGTTTGGATCCAGCACTAACAGGTAACAACCAGTGTAAAATACAATACGTTGGCGGTGCTGCCCATGTACGACTCGTCTTACAGTGCTTTTATCGAAAATGGACTTTGACGATACAAACCGCGTAGGATTCCGTTTTGGACGTCCGGCCAGGGAATGTCGCCGTCTATCCTGCAGTATCGCTTGCGCCAATACGGCGATGGTACAGCTGACGCCCAGCACTGGCTGGTATCTTGGATTTATCGAGGATATTGCGGACGACGGCCACCAAATGCTCATCAGCTTCCGTTGCCGTGGGCAGCCGCCGCAATGGCTGGCCTCCACGCTGATATTTCCTCATGTGATCTGCTGTTATCCTCTGATAGATAGCCATGTTCTGGTGGCTCTGCGCGCCAACCTGGCTGATCCGCTTATCTTCCAAGCAGCCACGGTGCTGTCATGGTTGTGGCCGCCGGATGGTGGAGGCATGCTGTGCTACGTGGAGACCTGTGTAAATGGCAGCCCCCATCGGCATCTGGTGCACCATATTCAGATCGCCGATGCACAGTTGCCGGAGCGTTCTTTGGCGGCTGCTTCCCGGTTAGAAGGGTGTTATAGCAAATATTCAATACCCTTGACCCATGACACGAATACTGTCCCACAGCAGGACATGCTCGGAATCGATGAGAACCGTGTGCAGTACGAAATTAAACGTGCCCGCCACGATCTACAGTGCTTCCCCCGCGGCCCGTCTAGTTGCGCCACGGGGTATCATAATCGATTTTACTTCCATGTGCAGTCTAACGCTGTTACTGTTGTGTGCTGGGAATACCGGGAGGAGTTTTGGACGACACAGCTGCTGGAACGCTGTGTCCGCCGATGTCGAGAGAGCGGAGCGCTAGCGGCACCTGTGGATTCTGCATTGGAGATTGCAGCCGTGCACCTGCAACGGCAAAAATGTATGCGAATGACCTCTCACAGTTTGTAATACAGTTACGTACTAACTTGCGATATACAGTACTTAACTTAGTCTACGAGTAAAAAGTATTGAAATTATTATTCTGTTTTTTTGCACAATACCGCTGCATCTAGTTTTATTCAGCCTGGCCACCGTAATTTGCTATACCTCTGTTACTTATCAAACAGTGACTACTTGGCAATCGAAGGCAACTGCAGTTTTACAACGTTATTAATTAGCGGACACTGTTCAGCTGCGGAAATAACGAACCAAATTTAAGCAAAGCACAGCATAATCGGGAAAAAATGAATATATTTTAAGTAGTACATTTCAGGATGACCCGTACATAATACTAGCGTGCAACATTCTTTACATTGTTTCATGACATTGTGTAGCCAAATGACGTGTAGTCGTGTACTGTATATCTATATGCACGTAGACATGATGATCATTGTGCACGCAAAAGCCGGTTACGGAGAGACACCTCATGGTCAGATTTGTTAGCGTGTAGAAGTTCTGAGGTTTAATTTCGTCCATAAATCGCAAGTCGCACGATGTTGCTCGGACAAAGGGTTTTTCTCGCGGCCATGCAAATGTATCTATACAAATCATTTGGCTGCATGCTATCAAATTAATGACGCGAAAAAACACTTTGGAGTGCGCGAAAGCAAAAGCCAGCTTCCTTACATGTGCATGAATTTGGTACTTACTGGTATGTGCATGTACAGGGCCACTTCCATTAATTGAAGGAAGTCCCACGTACATGCATAATTGTTAAGCATAATTACTAATTATTTATTGTTAGTACTTGTACGTAATTGTATTGTACCGTCACCCGTGCATTTATTTGAAGCTGTAACTTGTATTAGTCACTGCTAACCTGGTAAGGGTAAGCGACTAATCTTGTACTTATCTGCGCATCCTCTTTAAAGTTGATCGTGTGCTTGTCTTGCCGAGGACATGCTCGCTGTTACGTTTTGTCGTGGTAATTCCTAGGTGTCGATCGAGACGCCACATTATCTTCCTTACCCATGGAGATAGCTGCGCAAATAGTAGAGTATTTGGATGTGATTAGCCAGGAAAAAGTGAAAAGGTACGTATGACTCGTATGATTTGACTTGTAAGTGCTGCTTATTATGCTAAACCTACAAGCGAAAGCGTACAGTACCAAAATTAGACTACAACAGTCTGAACCATATCTTTAGCATCTTTACCTAAGATACTCGTTTCTTAATTGTGTTTCACTGTATTGTAGTGTCTGCCGCACGTGGAGCACGATACTAATAGCATTCGTACCAGCCTACAGTATTGTGGATTTGCGCGAACGCCTGGAGACGGTGTACCGCAGTGACGAGATGTTGCGCGTGGCTGTTCTGCTGCAGCATGCCTGCTGCGTCGCTAGCAGGGCTGTCCACACGCTGGTGCTGACCGGCTGGACGCCAGGTCGGAACTTGCACGGTGTCGATGAGAGCAGCGCGGAAAGCGATATCGCGGTGCTGTGCAACGTAGTGCAGACACGCTGTGCACCACTGCGTCGCATTATCCTGCACCGTTCTGTGGTGGATTGTGAGTTCAGCGAATACCGGCCGTACCGGCTGCGCTGCCTGTCACCTCTGCTGCAGCCTGCCGTATGCCGGCACCTCCTCCTCGTCGACTATGTCATGAACAATACACTGAAAAGCTTTGCCGATGTCGCAGTCCTTTTTGTCGGCAAGAGCGGAGCCCGCTTCCGCAGTCCCTCGCGGGCGCCTCCCCTGTGCCTTGCATTGCCCTTTGTGCGGCTTGACATCTGCGGAAATGAGGAAGCGGCCTCCACATACAATACCATCCTGCAGGCCATCACGCTGGCGCTGCCGGCTGCGACACAATCAGCGGACATGCGCAGCGCGGTACTGGGCCTGTGCGCTAACTGGAGCTTTCTTCCGCCGGCAGATCAGGCCTTCTACTGGACTTTTCTCCGTAAACTGTTAGCATTGTGAGTGCAATAATTCGTGATGCATTCCTTTATAATAAAAGAATAAGAAGGTGCACAAAAATCGTGTCTGTCTCCCTTTTCTGAGCGACACAGTAAGCCAAACTTAGGTCTCTGTATATCATTCGATAACGCAAGGTATGTAGATGAGCCCAAAAAAGTCAGTTTTGTGAAAACCAAAACCAGTTTCGAGAAAAAATTCAAAACCTTAACATGCACAACCTACGGGAACGTCAAAAACCAGTTAACGCTATAACTGCCACCTCGAGTGCGAGAGGCTGTGCTAATGCGAACAATGCATTCGCTTATATTAAATACTTATTTCGCTATCAGGTTCGTTAGCACACCACAATTCAAAACAGCCATTACTTACCGTTATGGCTCTGTAGCGATAGCCCTGAATCAGTAAATTTTCTAAAAAGTAATTTTCAAAAGAAAATGAAGTTTAACAAAGGCTATTTTGAAAGACTCCACAGCCAACGTGCTATTCCATAATTTCCATTACGAACGGCTCAAAAAATTCTCTAGATAAAGCAGTCGCCTCCCAAAGTGGTTTGGTTCTGGCAGCTTTTAATAATCACTCACAGAGTTACGGTGCCGTACTTTACCAATTAGGATACCGATTATGTCCAATTAGTTCAAAATTTGTGCAAGGCCTTCGGAAGGGGACGTTATTTTGTGGGGGGGGGGGTGGTCGGGGTTGGGATAGTATAAATTTGTTTGCTCCTTCAGAGCTTCAGAGTCATGGCGGAACAGCGTACAAAGGGTAAGGGAGGCCGGGAGGTAACGGTATTGCGGGGATGCAAAACACGGTAATAGTTACAATGGACGACGAAAAGAAGTTGAAATCGACCGGCCAGTGAGCGGTCGCGCCTCATCAACTTTTTTCTGTCGTCCAGTTTACGTAATTGGTCAGGGGTCAGTAGGAAATTAGGAATTAGTCGGTCAGCCATCTTGGAAATTTTCTACATTTTGGTTTTTTTATTATTAAGCGTGGGCAATAGCGGTGGTCGTCGGTCGAATACTGGAATCTGGAATCAGATTGTTATTACGGACAGATCTGGAGTTAAAAATGGCGGAAAATACAGTCTGTACTCTGTAGTAACAGTGAGCCGGGCGCGTGATGTACCGACTCATAAAACACGGAAAATTCACAGTGATAGCGGGAAATTTCGCTCCGAGCGCGAGTGTTTGGGCGAATTGACCCTCCTGCTTTTCAAAAAATTTGAAAAGGAAAGGGTTGACCTAATTATTATGTTACTACAATTGTCATGAAAATTGTTGTTGCTTTTAACACTTTTTATGAAAATCATCTAGGAAATTTAAAATTCCATTATTAATATTGTACCAGTAACCTTTGCAGAAATTAAGCGACTTAATTTTGTTATAGATTCCAACGCTTTGATACAACGTTAACATCCAAAAAGTTTGACGTGAGAAACACGCCAATTTTGATTATATTTTCCGAATATATTTTTATATATATGATTCCCTAACAAAATCAAAATAAAACACGGGAAGTTGGACAATGCCAGCTCTCGGCAGTAATTGTGGTATAACAGTACTTACTGTAACGGGACGCCCGCGCCGATCAGGAAAATGCTGCCGGAAATCGGGAGCGGCAGACGTGGATCTTTGAATTTATTTATTTAATAATTATTTACTGTCTGCAGCTAGAACTACGAGGTATTGTACACATGGAAACGTCATAAGGTACACATGGAAACGGCAATTTTTGAGGGAAACTTTCAAATTTCTACGGTTAATGTTATTTCGTTCTCTGAGGCAACGAATCTACGAGACGTTAAGCCATTAAAACATTTACCAGTGGAAATAAATTAATTTGCACTAGGTTTCGCTCATTAAAATTACATTTGTAATCGTTATTTTATAGTTTTGCGTTTAGTGATGAAAAGGTAATAATCCTTCGCGGACTTATTCCGCGCAATTTACGCGGGGTCTGCTAGTCTTATAATATTTGTCTCCTTCGATCAAAAGTACTGCAGCTGCGCGCATACTGTATGACTGCACTGATATAATTGCAATATTTAAATTAAACCACGGCTCACCGACATTTCGTCGACTGACACTGGTCCGTCGACCGACACAATGTCGACCGCACTATGGCAACCGTCACTAGAGCGACGACTATTAAAACATAAGACAGAATAGGCAAACAAAAACAAACATAAGAAAGTATAAGAAAAACTATCAAAACTAAGATGTAGTTACACACTAGCCGTGAAGGGTCGACATTGTGTCTGTTTGACGAAGTGACCGTCGACGGAATGGCGGGTCACCATTAAACACTGCGAGCTCGTAATAATTTGTTTAGTAATACGCATGTAATCGTGCATTGTACCGTTGGATCGTTGGATGCCGTGAATATACCCTGTATGATTAAGTTTCGATGAACACTGAATAGCCGGTCAGTTTGCAGCTTGGCTCCAGTCCTGGGTGTTCACCGCACTTAATCGTGCAAGGTATATTTACGGCATCCAACGGTTCTTTCACAGTGCATAACTTTTGCTTTGTGCCCTGCAGTACCGAACCGCACAATACAGATAATCCGGCCGCACTGCCATGGAGCGACGTGGAGTTGACGCCCACATCGGCGTTGCACTTCAGCCAGCTAACCGTTTTCGCTCTCTATTGGCTGTATTGTGTGCCGGCATCGACCGGCAGCTGACACGGAACATAATCTCCATCCCCGGCCGTCATTTTGGTTTTTGTTCCCTGGTCGATCCATTCTTTCAAGATTCTATCGTCTGGCTCGCTAGAGAACCTGGCATGATCGCCATCGCATGGCATGTCGGAAAAGTCGTCCAGAATCCAGATGGACACCTGACGCAGACACCTATTACCAAAGAAATGCTTGTACTTTGCACAATGGAAAATGAACATCGCCTGCTTCGACAGTGGATGATAACAACGTTGGCGCGTGCTGATTGCAAGTAGTTACATCCACGGCGAAGGGCCGAAGGTCAGAGAAGACGCTACTTGAACGTAGTCGGTTCCTGTTTTAAGTCCGTCATGTGTCGTCGTGGGATGAACGAATTTCAACGAAAACATTATTAAGTGTCATCATGTGTCAGTTAATCTCCTAGCATGTCCTATGGAATTGCAAAAATTTGTTTGAAATTGATTGTCGCATTATAATACGGTACTTCCTTTCTGTTCACTCGATTAGATTAGGGCTGGTTGTCGTCTGTTTTTTGGACTCCCGCTTAATTGTTCAAGTTAAACTCAATCTTCTTGCAATTTTTGATGGCCGGACTTTTTGCGCCTCGGTAGTAATACAAATGCGACGTAATTCCAAGTGCCAACTGTCTAGAGTAACATGCGATAGGAGCACAATAACAGCGTTCAGTAATCGAACTGTACTTTCGCTTTTTTTCAGTGAATGCTAGTTTGGCGGAGGCAGCTGCGCACTTCGAAATCGCAACGATAATTAGTATAAAGATCTCCAATTAACATCGTGATATTACGTCCTAAACTCCGCGATAGATTTCCAGCGCGTGGGTCCATCCGGACGTTCTTTATACAAAAGCAAAATGCTTCGGATGGGAGTCATGGGACTAAATTAATGCAATACATATTACATGCCTTGTAAACTTACCCGCAGTATCATCTCGTTGATACTAGTACCGGTATGTCGTTCCCGTCTCTTAGTATACTTCTGGCCTGCTAGTCCATGACGTTTTTGCTCCGCTACGTCTTTTTCACATCTTTACACGAATGGCGTTACAAATTTTATGCTCCAGGCCACAGACTACAAAGGGAATCGGTAAGAAAATGCATAGCAAAACTCGCGAGGGTCACTCGACTTTTTTGCTTCGACGTTCAGAAATGAATGCGTGGTAATGCTACGCGTGTGTTGCGCACGGTTTTGTTTCGAGTTGTTTGAAACAATTTTTTCATTTGATTGTTTCTGCTGAGCGAAGCTTGTCTAGGGATACAGTGCGAAAAAAGTCAAAGTTAAAGATAAATTTTTGGAGTACTATACGTTTATACTCACTTTACAGTATTACCATATATCGGTACGTACTACATAGTACTCTGTACTATTATTCATTATTGGTACTACTTGTATATAAAAGTGAGTTCAGCTTTAGCGGGGAAAGTAAAAAACCAGAAGGAATTTGGCTTGGAGGAAGTTAAATTTACGATGGCACAGATTAGATTATCATCGCCTATTCGTCCCCAACCGGACGAAGGTATCAAGTATTAAAAAATTTTATGTCTGCATACGAGTACGGCGTACTCACAATCAGTACGAAGGCTTGATTATAACTTTTATTTGAGTATGCTTTCCCCTGACACATCACTTCCAGAACACAAACAAGGAAACAATTATTGTGTTTAGAAACAATTAACAAAGGCTGTCCCAGTCGGTTGGGTGATCGTTGCAGCTCCTTCTCCCTATCCCGGACTCTCTTCCGCTTCATCTTCTCCCACCGCTCCTCGTGCCCCACCCAAAACCGCTTCGCTTGGCCGTCGCCGCCGACAGGAATACCTATTGCTGTCCGACAACCTACCGTTTCTGCACCAAAAAACCCTCTAAAATATCTAGACAGCGGACCATCTGCGAGAAGATGAGCACCATGAGAGGAAAGCGGTAAGATAAATGACTGTGTGCCCTGCATAAAATACATATATTTGAAAAAATGAACGCGTTCGTGCTTACCTTTGAAAACACCGCTTCTAGTAACTCCCATCGAATTTCGGCTCCAGACCAACAATGGTTAGTCAAATTTCTCCGATCGGCACTTCGTCTTACTTGTTAGTAAGTGTGCATCAAGGCTTAGTAACAACTGAAATTTCACAATAATAAAATAAATCAATCGACATACGGTTCGGCTTAAAACATCTCTCGTCGAAGAAGAAAAAAAACACGTCCAAAATTAGCTGCTCAATGCCAAAAAGAAATGCATACTTATTAAGAGCTGCGATACTAAATCCAAGCTTTTTAGCGTGTATATGAAGAATCTGTGCTATGTAGTATGCACTATCAGACCAAAGCGCTACCGAAAGAGCGTCGGTCGCTGCCGTCGACGCGACGACGATGTTGCCACAAACATCACGAACCTGGAAGGAAAGGTCAGGAAAGCTACCGTCCTTATTCGTCAGCGATACGATCATCCGGCGCCCTGGCCAGCAGGGTAACAAAGCTGCCGAGACACAGAGTTTCCTGTGGCCCTCGGTATATTTACAGTCTGCGGGTATTCCGTAGCGCTGGAAGAATTAAGGGTACGGTGAGCCCAAATTCTTTTTACAATCAAAAACACGTACTCGTCGTATTTTTGCAATTTATAAACTACTGTATTTGATCAGTTAATTTTGAATTTAAATCGTGAAAATTAGTAACATCCGAAACCAGCACTTACATAAAATCAGTTAACAGCACGCGAAGTGCTCCACGATGATCTGCCGGCGCATTTACGGTAGCCAGAACATGGTAGGGCAGTTCATCAACAAATACAGCGACAACGGCCGCGTAAGGCTGTAAAGCAGCAACGACATGGCTGCGCAGTGCTTCCCGGCCTGGCTCGTTCTCCACAAGCTGTTGGGCTTCCGCCTCACCTACAACCAAAACAAATTTTTCAAGCATTTCAAAAATAACATGCAAAAACGTGCAATGCAAAAATATCGAAGTGATTATAAGCACATTCAGAAATCAGTTAAGTAAAAAAGCCGTAGAATTCCGGAAATGCAAAAAAAATGCACAATTGTAGACAAGTAATTCGTAAATGTGTAATTTAGAAATGATCGGAATTTAGATCTGTCTTATTGTTATGACTAGCAAATATGCAGAAATTTTGAGATGAATGCCATAAAATGCAAAAGTGTAGAAATGCGTCTTAATTACTTTACGAATGTAAAAATTAGAAATTACAAGAGCTCAGAGCTACGAGATACAAATTTCTTTTAAAAATGCATATTAAAACAGCAGAAATTCAGAGCTACCGTACGAGCATGACAGGCAAACATGCAGAAACTTAGCAGACGGATTCGAAGCCTTTCAAGCATGTAAATTTTAAAAAATCGCAAAATTCAAATATAAAAAAAGGAAAAAACCAAATTTGTAGAAATGGATATCAAGTATTTCGTGAAAGAAAATTTTAGAAGCAAAAGTTGAAGGAATTCGGAACTACAATAATGACGTGTGGGAGTAGGATCACACGCCGGAGTGTACGTACGGATGCTGACTGTCCGCCTTCCACCTGCAACACAACGGATAATCTAGTCAATCAATGCTGTGATTTGCTGTTCTCTTTTACGAGCGGTGTATGTGATGTCATAACGCGGAGTCTATATAAGTTCTTGTCGCTTCTAATATCGGGAGTCAGTAGTCTGAGATTTACTTCTGAGACTGCTTTCTAATTACAATTTCCTTGCGTTGTGGACTGTGAAGTGTATTAATAAAGAGGCAGCAATACTTGTTTTTTCTGATGTACATGATCGTTCCCGGATTATTGCATAGAATACAGGTTTGCTCGTGACACAATCGTCCTAGCTCTTTGTTGATCCTCATAGAAACTGCGACCGGAAGTTGTAGTTGGAGTGTTCCCGAGGGATTCCCGAGTTCTCGTGTTCCTGAGTAGTTCGTCGTTTCCACCATAAGGATCTGTTACAGTTTGAGATGAGAGTTGCCTACCGATTGAGCATTACAGGCGTGGAAGAGTAAAGATTGTTCATGAAACCCTAACCGGTGTGAACGCTTATACACGACAATAACGTAAGGAACACAAAAACAGAAAAAACCAGAAATGGATATCAGTCGTAATTCGGAATTAGAAATTGTAAGAATATAAAAGGCCATATCAGGGACTTCGCCAAAGTGAGCAAGATAAATGCGCTGTACTTACTTAGTCGTATGCGGAAGTTCAACCTTTGGGGATTCTGGGGAACTGGAGGTACATGGGCCGCGCCGTGCCCATTAGTGGTCGGGAGTGGAACCACCGAATCATCGGTCAGTCTGCCAATATTCAGGCCGCCGTGTCCGAACATCATCACGCTGAAATGTGAAATATTTAACCATACATACATATTCTGCTTCCCCAGTCAGTACTGAAGAAAAAAAACACCCTTACTTGATTGTGGTTATCTGAGCGCGCACAGCCTCCAGCTGATTGTCCGCAACGCGTTCCACACGCACCATCTTGCCTAGGTGGACGCCAGAGAGAACGTGGCGGGCTTTCACGAACAACCCGGGTGCAGGTTGCTCAGGATCGTCCAGTTCATCGGGATCCGCAAGTGGAGCAGGTTCGCCCACTGGAGCAGGGTCGACGAACTCGCGTATGCTGTTTTCGTAGGTTTCTTCGATTTGGCGCAGTTGGTTTGCGTTGAACTGCTGCAGTTCACGGGCACGATCCTCATCTAAATTATTAAATGTTGCGTTTATGTTTTATTTTATTATGCTAATACATAGTATCAATATGCTAAACAATACCATCCATATTCTCGGCTAAAACAGAGAATGCTTAATGGCAAACAAAGGACGAGGCGCGAACTAAGATGACGAAACGCGAGCAATTTCACTACTAGCTAGCAAATCGCAATCCTAAACTGCTGATTACAAAATACTCGTAGTCCGAGTACGAACAGAAAACCGGCACATCAAGGCTGGCAAGAACCGTAAATAAGATGTGTAAACTTATCAGTTATCTGTTATCACCACCGCGAACGGCAACTTTCAGCGATCCCTCCATCAAGCTGGAACAGCTTGGCACGTGAAGTTTACATTTGGAAATGATTCCTTTCACAGGCCATTGGTGAGTGAAACTTTCACTCACCAATGGCCACTTCAAATTCAATAAAACCACCCATTTCTTCTACACAGAAAACGATCGTTTATCAACGAGTACAATCACTGGGCAAAACACTGAAAACAGGAAACTGGAATCGGCAACTGCTGTAGATATCAACAAATAAAACGTTTTCAAGCGAGACGGTGAAAGTACTGCGTAATGTAGGGTGCCACTGACAACTGCAGTTCGGTGCCAACGAATTTCTAGCGTAAATGCAGTACGCGTGCGGTACTCCTTCCGACACTGCTCATAATCAGCTGCAATACTGTTTTTTATTAATCGTAATGCAAATATAATATAGATTCTACAGGTATAGGTTCTATAGGTAATGCAAATATAATATAGGTTCTATAGGTTCTATAGGTATAATGTAGGTTGATCGTCATTTTTTCCAACCTGTGGCCTTGGAGACTACAGGAACTTGTGGTGCCAGTACCCGTCAGTTCATCAATGAAGTTGGTCGACGCATAAAAGATCAAACCGGAGAAACGCGCGCTACCGAATTTTTGTGGCAGCGCATAAGTGTTGAAATTCAGCGCGGAAATGCCGCTTCTGTTCTGGGAACTGTTGGTTGCTCAAAAGAGCTAGAAGAGCTGTTTTATTTGTTCTAGCTATTTGGTATTTGGGATTTAATTGTAAATGGCATTTGCTTGTACAAGGTTGAAATAAAAATTATATAGGTTCTTGAAACTTATTCTGTTTTTAAACAAACCCGAATTCTTGGTCCAACATATCAAAAATTAAAAAAATTCAAGAGCTTGATCTTATGAAGTTTAGTTATTAACTAATAACTCATAGTAAATATATGCAATCGTTGTGTCGCTTCGACCGTCAGTAAAAGAATTGTGAGTACAAATGCACAATACTTACTTTTTAAGCCGCCACTAGAGTATGTACTCAGCTACTGACCGTGAATATTCTTTTAAAATTTCGTTTAATCTCTCTAGTTTCCAACTCCTTTATTAGTCCAGCTATCTATACTGGGTAGTCTTATTTCGGAGCTCTAAATTCAAAATAAAAAAAGTATGTACTTCTACTAACAATATGAAAATTCTCGCTAATACAACACGCACACAACGACGAAGCTAACTTTGTATTTTCCTCAAAATATGGATACTGTACTTACTTATACAAACATAATTATGAACAAAAAGTCCGACATACCAAAGTACTACGTACATAATCGAAAATGTCAGCATTCAGCACATCATTAATAAATAATTTACTTCCATTAAATAAGTTTTCAGAATTATGGTGTGCAAAACGGTAATCGGAATATGGCGGCGGCGATTCCGCCGCCGCCATATTCCGATACCGTTTTTCTTCACATATGGAAATAACCCGAAACTAAACAGATAACCTTACATTTCATTATTATTAATTTTTCCCCAATGCACGTCACCGATATTACAGTCATGCAAAGAGCCAAAGTTAACAACCATAATTATTGGCCTGTGAATAGATCGAATATCCGCAAGACAGGTGAACTCTCAACCAGTATTCGATTCTCTATCAAACTAAAATTCGTATATAAAAAGTATGTAGATACCCGCCGAGGTACAATCAGAGAGCCTATAATAATACCATATAATATAAATATTTTTGTAACACAAGATTTACAACTAATACGTAGTTAAGTGCAGCCGTACAGGTATGTACTTGTGCAGTTTCCAGTTACATTTTGTAAAGTACAGAGCTCTATAGATATCTCACAGTCAGTTGCAAAGTTATACATTTTAGTATGTGATTATTCTAATACTATATAATTTCAGATTGATTAACGGTAATGGTGTACTACAATCTACAGTAATTATAAATATGTGTACGGTATACATTGTACCTACAGTCTGTGTGTTAATGATACAGTATACTGTATATTGTCTTTAAAAGTCCCGTAAGTTGTGCTGGAGTTATTTAAAGTAAAGGAGGTAAAGAATAGATTTTACTTGCATTGCATTACTTGCAGTCGTACTGCATCACACCCGGTTCGCCAGGTAGCACTTTTTTGACGTGTGTTGTGCAGATCCGAGACGTGACGGCGACAGTATGTTTAAGTAGAGTTATCGCGCAATGTTTGACGTTAATTGGTAACTCGTACGTCTGGAGTACGTAGACTACGTAAAATTACAACGAAATTGTTACAATTAAAACGCATCCGTCCTGGCTCCGTATTTTGACGGTGCTCGGCACATCTAATCCATGAATGCCTTTTACGAAATCGAACCGGGACACCGGACGACCACCGGAAGGTCACCTGCAAGATACATATTTCTGCCATCCAGTTCTGGATGCCTAAAAGAGATCCAGCCTAATGTTTGATTTCGGGGGTTATAATTTTTGTTAGATATAGCTTTGTTATTATAACAATCCCGCTTTCGTAATTTAATTCGTTTGTGAAGAATTAATCATACATTTTATTCAAGTTTATTGCGGCTGGCTGCAGATATTGTATCGCACGTTGATGCATGCAGACCTGTAAGACAATTTGCCGAACACTAAAACTTTCATGTGTCATGTACAATATCCTGCTGAGATAACGTATCACTGGACATGAGCAACAGATTTTAAAATCTAGAGTAATAACTTATGCATTGTTTCACCATACAAAAACTTTTTGACAGTATCGTAGGCCCTTTTTATTCGTTATCATTTTATGAATATAATGCAATTATCAGTCCATGCATTTACATATAAGGCAACAGTTTCGGAGAAGCCAGTTTGTGTGTACGTTAACGGTGGTCTAGACAAAGTATCGGAATCAACTGGGTCTGGCTATATTAGCTTGTAAAACGATGGCTACTTTATTGTTCTGGATTGCCGTTTTTGGTGCATCGGAAATTCTTGCTCAGACCGACTTCTCTTTACAGGCTGGTGCAACCGGCAAGGATGTGGTTGACGTCGCGATCAACCGCATTGATCGGTCCAACATCTTCCAAAACGACAAAAATATTTTACGACGCATTGCGTGTGTCGAGACTCAGTATGGCGCCAATCAAGCCAATGGAAACCTCGGTGGTATTTGGCAGGTGACTATAATACACAGATCCAACGCTAGGCAAGCACAGTTGACCTTTCAAAGATCAAGAATGTTTTATAAAAATTATACAAGCTTTTTTGTTCGGCTCTATGATCTGTTTTAAGTGATCTGTCCAAAATTTTTATTCATTTTATCATGAAATGACAACTTTATTTCTTCATTTCACCTAGTATTTTCACGCAGTAATAAATATTTTTTAGGTTAGCGAAACGGACTTCAACAGGACCAAGGAAGCAGAACGCTATCCACATCTTATTGACATGCACAATGATATCTGGAAGATGTGGGGAGTACGATGGAAAACTCTCGGATATTCCGAGTTGCTAAAACCATTTTACTCCGGATTGGCCGCACGTCTTTTACTGAGCCTGACCGAAGTGGGAAGTCGGCGACCCATCCCGGGAATCATTGTTGAGCAGGCTAATTACTGGAAAAATTTTTATAATCCTGCCGGCTCGCTGCAGGCATTCGAGGCGGCCGCCACATCGGAGACGTGCGAAACAAATTGTCCGGGACGGCTGGACATTTGCATCGCTTTAGATGCCTCCAATAGTGTAGTCGCTACGGACTTTAACATCTCACGTTACTTCGTGCACCAACTACTGACAACATTCGAAACCGGCGCCGTAAGCGTGCTCGCTAGATTACAGCTAGACAAAATTTAAATTTTAGATATTCTGTTTTTGCTTTTAGTCTCGTGCAGCTTTGGTAGTGTACTCCAACCGCCTTCACGTGACCTTTGCTCTGGATACAAATATGACCTGGGCGCAGAAGAAACAGGCGGTTCTCGATCCTGTACAGACCCCGCACATTCAGCACAACACGCACACAGCAGAGGCGATCAAGTATTGTATCGATATGTTCAACAGCACTCCGGCGGTAGTGGAAGGTATTCCGAAGATCAATGTGATCCTGACCGATGGAAAATCCAATGATCCAGGTCCCCTTAAGGTGCCGATGGTGGCACCGCTCGCGGAGGCTGCCGGTATAACGTCCTTCGCCGTTGGTATCGGATCGGGAGCTGTATATTCGGAATTACTAACCATTGCCAATAATAATCGGGATCGCGTACACGATTTATCTAATTTTGCGGAACTGGCACAGTTTTTCCAGCAGCTCAACCAGGAAACGTGCGAAATACCACAAACGCCCCGTGTCAATGATACCACCACGGATTCGCTCATCAAAGGCGAACGACGCTACTTTAAGTAGGCAGAATCGTTATGGTGAAATTTCCAGCTATACAGCTTAGGACAAAATGGTCGCATACCCAATATCTCCACATTCAGTACGAATGCAGCGCAGTGCACTGTACGAGTGAGTTCAAAATATCCGTTTCGTTCAAGTGCACTGCACCGCTTGCGTACAGAATGCTGGGTATGGGGCTATGCGACCATTTAGTCCTACATTGTAAGTGTATCGCGTTAATAATTTAATTAAATGTGAATGCAACCTAGAAACCCAGGTGACTGATCAAAATATATACGGCTGAGTATATGTGACAAATAATGACGTATACATTTAACAACGTCATATTTTTGGACGACCTAATGCGCCATTGCATAACCGTATTACTTTTTCTATGTCAGGTTTTTCGTGCCAGTTATTTATCTATTTCCTAAAGCAATTTCCAGTTTTTACCAGTAATATTACGAAATTTTTCTTGTAGATATACACTTGGTGTAGAAGGCCTGCAAATAACCGTTTCCACCACTGCCGGACAGACCGCGGTGTACTATTCGTACACGGAAACAACCCCTTCGGCGGCGTTGTACGATGGGAAAATTGAAGGTTCAGGAGTGATTCCGTACCGTTTACCCACCACAACTCCGGCGCCGCCTCCCACAGAGTCGGCCCGCGGTGACCTTTTCCGGACCGGAAACAGCACTAATCCCGAATTGGAGGTATATCTAAGTGTTACTGGTCTCTCCGATCGAAATAATTACACGATTGAAGCCAGGATATTTGTGCCCGGCAATGGTGCATCGATTGTTAATAATCTGCACAGAAATGCAGCGTTTGTCGCATTGTTCGTCTGCCTAGCAAATCTTATCATCCGTCCGTTGTCAGCTTAATTTGAATCAAAGTTGATTGTTGAAAATGCATGGACATATTGTATGGATTTTACGGATTATCATGTTTTTGATGATTTCCGTATATGTTAACTGATCTGTGCTTGTAGATAAACAAAAAAACATACTTCGAATTCATAGTTCGTACAAAGTGATAAATAAGATTTTCAAGAGATTTATTATACATAGTACTGTTATTCTCGATTCTTGACTTGTGCAGTGGTCGACTACGTGAGGTAATTACAAAAATAGCGCAGCACACTTCATTCATTTGGTAGGCTTTCGTGGTATCTGCGGCAAAGCTTTTGTTGGACCTGCTAATATGGCAAATCATCGACATATCGTGACCCTGACCAGTTTCATATTTTAGAAGAAAAATACAGTTAAGAGCCGGCACGCATAAAGCGCCGTTGCATAGCTATTTACATCTGACCAGTATTAACGAATATTCTCTAATTAATTTATCTTGCGATCCGACATACTGTACCGGTTCAACAGTTATTTGGCGCAAAGAATGCCGGGGAGCGCAGCTCTTTATTAAATTTCATCGTCACTGTGCGTGTCATATAGAGTAACAGTTATTATTTAATATTGTTTTTCTGATTGTCTCCATACTGGCGGTTATGTTGATTTCGATCGCTGCAGTAATCGCTCGCGTTCACACGACTGGAATAGCCATTTTCAAGATGCTGCCAGATTCATGTTGCAGTAATGCCGGCGGACTGACTGGTGAGTGCAGTTGACCGCGCTCTCAACGTGTGAAACTGTGAATCCCATGGCCGACACGTGTAGGTGTGGATCATGCAGCAGATTCATGCTAGTACTGTATATGTACATACTTGTATACCACTAACTTTCATAAACAATCGAAGTCATGAGAAGTCTACCGAAAGTCTTGGTGGAAATGGAATGTTTGAGAGTAGTGCTGATAACAAAAAAATGTTGGCGGAGATTGTGAAAGAGTACGCACTAGCATACGGATACATGGTGATATTTTCATACTCTGCTTCTGGCAATATGCTTCGGAAAGTTATTCTGTATTTACAAACCAATGATTTTAAACGACTTCGCCAGCGTTTACATGGTATATCTTAAAGGTCACGATCGTAGCCGCGTACTCAGTGAACTCTGATTGTTTGACCCAGTCGATTGCAGCAGCGTTGCGTCTCCAGCAGAAACAGTGTTTGCTAATGTAAGAAGAACTTTGTTAATGGAAATACTCTAATTCTAATATCCTTTTGTAGTTAGTTGATCATGAAGCCGGAACTGGTCGCTACATCGTCTCCAAAGCCCACTCGCCTGTGGAACCGCATTCCCATGGTGGTTTTCGGGATGATCCAGATTTTGGTCGGACTGGCGCTGATGATCAATGACATTATCGGTAATTATGGGACGCATAGTGTTTTTCCGCTGTGATTGATTTGGGTTTACGCGGTGCAGCGTTTCGTGACCAACAGCTAAGTAATGCCCTTGTAACACATTGTCAACCATTCTTAGGATTTATCATCTTTCCGGCGCACAACCAGTGGGAAAGCGTCTCCCACCGTGAAGCTGGAAGCCCTCAGTTCGGCTCGGTTACTCGTATTACGAGTCGCCTCATCAGCCAGGGATCCTTACCGTACAGCGCCGTGGGCTCGGTGTTATTAGTCATGGGCAGCTTCTTCGTTATTGTCGTGTATAAGCGTTCACACCGATTAGGGTTCCATGAACAATCTTTACTCTTCCACGCCTGTAATGCTCAGTCGGTAGGCACTCGTACTCTCAAACTGTAACAGATAAACTATGGTGGAAACGACGGACGAGTCAGGAACACGAATCGGGAATCCCTAACGAAGAATCCAACTACAATCTCCGGTCGCGGTTTCTACGAGGATCAATAGGAGCTAGGACGATTGTGTCACGAGCAAACCTGTGTACTAAGCGATAATCCGGGAACGACTATGCACTTCCGTAGGAACAAGTATTGCTGCCTCCTTATTAATACACTTCATAGTCCACAACACAAGGAAATCGTAATTAGAAAGCAGTCTCAGAAGTAAATCTCAGACTACTGATCAGTGACTGCTCCCGATATTAGTGACAACTCAAACTTATATAGACTCTGCGTTATGACATCATATACACCGCTAGTAAAGAGAACAGCAAATCACAGATGAGATTGACTAGATTATCCGTTATGTTGCAGGTGGAAGGCGGACAGTCAGCATCCGTACGTACATCCCGGCGTGTGATCCTACTCCCACACGTCACCCCCACGAACGATGCTTGGCCGTGCCAATATAAACAATCCATCTCGCAACATCCCAGTGCGATTGTGCACTTCCATCCATCCCGATCCCGATCCACCGCACAATCCACGTGTCCATCCGATGCCCGATGTGACTGTACGCCGCGATTCCAAGTGAGTTAGTGTGTAGAATCCTTGGCGAAATGGCATCCGGAAGTCCACGGGTTTGGCAGGGCGGAGGTCCAAGGATCCAGGAAGGCGAACTATGAATTACTTGTACTGCATGTGCCGTTTTTAGATGGTGTGGTTGTATATACAGTACACGGCATAAAGCTTTACTACTGGTATGATTAAAACTGAAAGATAAAATTACACTCGACTCGATGTTGTTGTACTATGGTTTAAACAAACGGAACCGTGAGATCAACCGGCTGGTATTCTTACGAATTCTCGAAAACCAGTGACCACAGCAACAAGGTCAATCAACAATAACAAACAAGCTAAGCATAGTGACATAAAGGTCATAAGTGCATAATATGGGTCAACCAACACTAAAGTAGAAACCAAAAAAAAGCAACAACAACGGAAAGTAATACAGCTCCAACGCATTAAGGTGATATACAAAACAGCACAATAACCAGTAATACCGGTGAGATCAAAAGGAAACAACAACAGATCATCGAAAGGTTATTCAAGGTTACTTGCCAGCGCTAGGAGCCAATGAGAAGAGACCAGTCATGCCAGATCCAGACGCAGCTGTAGCAGCATCTAAGCGGCGGGAAACATCCGCAGCCATCTGTCGCCGGCGATCCGCATCCAATTCACGCTGCTGCTGCTGAGCCAAATAACCAGGCACGAAATTGTGCTCAGCTGAACCAACAGGGCCGGAAGGCGCAGACGGCGCACGTGGACGATCAGCTGGAGAACGGTCACGGGCATCACGGATAATCGGCACCTCAGGCAACGGTACAACATTCGGTGGCAAACCCGGAAATTCAGCGTTCTGCTGTACCTGCACTGACGGAATTACAGCCGGAGGAATAACAGCGTTCAAGGCTGGCGGGCCAGGTAAATTGACAACAGGGTCGACAGCATGGGGCTGACCTGCAGCCACAGCTCCATTGCCTTGGATCGGATCCTGCGCATGCGGCGCTTGGTTTCCCGGGGGGTCAACCTCCATGTCTGGGGCGGCAGCTGCCAGTGGAGCAACTGGGTGAGGATCTCCATCAGGTATTTCAACAACCTCCGGTGCGCCCAAATGTCGGCCATTACGACGCCAGTGATCGTTTCCGCGACGGAGATTATTGTCTCCAAAATTCCGATGATTTCCTCGGCCGTACGGACGAAAGTTGCCACGGAAAGAGCCACGGCCTCCACCCCTTCCTCGGTAATTATAACCGGCATTATACTGCTGTTGGTGCTGGTTATAAGACGAATGAAAAATGGCGTCTACCAGCTTATCAAAGGCTCGGTTAGGATCAATAGGCGGCATGCCCAAACTAAGGAGAACTACTGACCTTTAACGTTAAAAGTGTATAAAGAAAAGCGTCAAAATCGCAGACTACAGACTGAAAATCCAACACGCCAGAAGGCCGAAACGAAAAATCCACAATGCCGATTTCTGCACTCTACACGCAGGTGGTTTTATACCGTCTGCCCGCGTGAAAATTTAAAATGCGGCAGATTCCGCAGGTAAGAGAAACGACCAATCAGCGCTTCGCGCTATATCCTTTTAATTCAACTTAATCAGGAGATCAGATCTAATCTAGGCACAACGGAAGATTCGGCAGTGACGCTTACACAACTACATAGTACGTACAACGACCAGCTCATTGACTGAAAGCGTATAAAATGGCGAAATAAAAGTTGAAGAAAATAAGGGACACAATTTCTTCCATCCTCGATAATACAGAGTACAATCGAAAATGTATTAACAAAAGCGGCTAGCGCAGTACTAAATAAAGGAACAAATCATAGGGAGAATGGCAAAAACAACACTACAGAATTACAACTCTTCCGAATGCGGCTGCTGTTTATCATAAACTGCCGGTTCCGCAAATTCGGGCGAATCCTCATGAATAAAAGCTGCAATAGACGGCGCAACGGGTGCAACCGGCTGCATTGACGGCAACGGGTCTACATCCATCTTCTCCAAATCGGACCCATCATCATCATTTTCTTCGTCACTGTCAGCTTCGTCATCCGCGTTTTCGTCAGCAGAGAGCACCGCAGCAGGATCGTCACTGTCGCCACCATTATCCGAAACCGAGACTTCGCTTTCCGGTGAAGACGAGGACGGTGAGATCTCCTTGTACTTGCGCTTCTGGCCGCGGCTACGCAGATAATATGGCCCTGCTGAAGTGGACGGTTGGAGCTCCATATTATCCGAATCTCCCGACGCAAGAACCGCTTGTCGTAAAGCTGCGTCCGCCCGCTGATGTTTTTCCAACTCTTGAAACAGACGGACAAAAACAGGGTTCAAATATAAGTATTGGCGACGCAGTTCAAAGGCGATAGGTGTGGGCAAGGATCGCGTAACGAGACATAGATCAAATCGATTAATTAAAACTCCGTTGGAATATAAAAAGTGAGACAGGTACAATTCTGAATAACGTGGATGAAAGCGATTAAGGCCAGAGAAATAGGCCTGAGAAATAACCACATCCTGCTCACCGTTCTTGTCCGCTACAGCCATTCGTGGAAAGACTGGTGAGGACGCACGCTTGCGAGCTGTCTGCTTGGTCTTATAAATCGGCCGCGGTGCCTTTGGATCGTACGGCACATATAAAATCCCACCACGATTTAAATGCTCTTCATCTAACAGCAATGAAAGCCAATAATTAGCTCTACAAATATGCAACAAGGTGACGATAGCTTAATATCAGCTAAATACCATTTAGCGGTGCAATAAAAATTCACAGCAATATCAATTGTAATGTAGGTAGAGACAACACAAGGAAAACTGGCGAAATAGCATTCGAACATTATCATACAAAATAGGGCACGATGATACGATACATTACTACGAAAATACCTCGCTTTGCTCGCACAGACGGAGTTTCGGAAGATGATGGTTCTTCCTCAGTAAGATCCGGGGTGCCCAACTGCTTCTCCGCTTGCTTCTGCACTTTCGTCAGAGCTGGCAAGCAGATCTCAACGTCAGGATCAGCAGGAAATGATCCGCGGCGGTCACGTCGGCGAACCACAGCCGCATTGCGTCGAGCAATAGTTCGGCGCTTTGCTTCGCGATAAAGATTCTTCAGCGCACCAACTATGGCCTCCGTCCTACTAGTTGAAGGTTTAGGACTCTTTGCTGCAGTCCTACTTCCCGATGGCTCAGCCGACTGGGCAGAAAACGCTGGCTGCGACGACGTGCGCCGAGAAACTTGTGATCGAGTGACTCTGCTGGAGGAGCGAGCTTCATCGCTGTCAGGCGAATAACCAAACGACAAGCTTGACACTTTTCTGCGAGAGCGAGCCACAGGTGTAACCGTTTTACGCGCAGTCGGAGCGGGTTTCTTCGGAGTGGAAGACATATTGGTAACTCTTAGCGTCAAGAACGAAAAATGCCAGAAGAAGGCAAAAATCCAGAAATATGCACAAGGCGAAAAACCACAACAAAAAGTGACCAAGTTGCAATACGGTTAATCCGGCACCGCCACCGGAAGTTGAAAACACAAGTAGTCAACCACACAGCGGTTGACAAGCGACAAGCCGATTTTCCGAATTTTTACTGTTTAGAGTGTCGGAGGCTAACAATGAATATCCTTGATTCTTTCCTTAAAAGTATTAGGGATTTAGAGAGGAAAAACTATAATTTCCACGAACGTACAGCTTCACAGCAAAAGGGGCAATAAAAATAGAGGAACAAAGCTCAGAACACGCGGCTGGGAAATATTCAGAACACAGACCGGAAACTACGTAGTTTCCGACGAAGTTGCCAACGCGAGGCGATCGACAGGCGACAGAGTGCCGCATCGCAAGCGCAACAATTATCAGCTGTTCATTACTTCATATCCCGAAAAGTGAAGAACCCTACAATACTTTATTCTTCTGTGGTGACGGTTTTTCTTCTGTTTATTACTATCCTTCTTTTATTTATTTCATTTCGTATTTTAACCAATCTTATAGTGTAATGGCTGCATTACCCGGAGAACCATCGGCAGAAACAGATGCGATTGAACATGCTCGGTATTGGAAGGAACGGACACGAGAATCTGTGCAGCTTGCCATGGCAGCACCATTGACAGAGAACGAGACCGCTACAAGCCGTCGCCAGCTGGCTATGCATACCGCGGCACATGCCTGCATTCTCGAAGCAGATATTACCGGTTTTTCTGTGGATATTGCCCATATCAAACAGTTCGTACAGGATATGCACACGGACTTTACCGCGGATCGCGTTGAAGTTTTCTTGGAAGACGCCATTAACGCTGGAATTCTGCTGAAGAAGATGGCGCGCGACGGGCGCTTCGTTCTGGAAGTCGCGGAAGATGTATACAACAACCGCCAGGTGAAGATCGTGGATACTTACAGCAAGCTTCGCTGTATAATTCGTGCAATTTTGAACCACGCACGCTACGCCATGAGCCGACCAGAAATTCAGCAATGGGCTACTGGAACATACGATCTTCAGCTCGAGAACTACGAGTACTGGTTCAACCGCGGCCTACATCGGCTGCTGGAAAAGAAACAAGTCGTGATGGTTTATGGGAATCTGTATGTCCACAGCTGCATTGATCTATGGTTGCGGAGTATTCGCGGTTGCTGTCTCTGTGACACTCTGGCTCAAACCATCAGTGAGTATTTTATATGATTACTAATAAGGAATTTGAAAAAGGGGCACAAACTTTAATTTTACGAGCGTAGTACTGTAAGTTGGTTATGCGAAATTGTACTGGATCTGAAACACACACAATTGCATTTTTGCCCGCGTTTTGCATAACTACAGTGGGTTGCAGATGTGAAGATGGCCACTCTAAAGGTCGAAAAGAATGGAAAAGAGCTGGAACAGCTGGTAACCGATGCTAGTTTCGGTTACGTCGGCGAAGATGTCGAGTTAATTGTCGATGGAGTGATGGAGCGCTTGGACGCCATCGAGCCAGCTAAAAACAACACTATCGGAGGCAATATGCTTGTCCGCTCTAACAAGGATGCTCGGATCAAGCGAGAGCCAATTATCACATTGAGTCAACTAAAGAGATGAATGCCCGTCCGCGATATGTAGCAGCCCAAAAGAACGAACAATGTGAACGGACCAAAAAGAGTAAAGAACATGACGCGGCAAAGGCTGAAAAAGCCAAGGCCAAGGCTGAAAAACCAGGCGATGATAACGTCGAAGACATCGACAAACTACTGCAGATGGTCGAGAGCGAGCAGAATATCATGAAGAACTGTAAAGCGCTGGTGAACACTCTAAAGGCGCGCGTGTACACCGGCATCGATCACATCAAATATGTGCGCGAGGCTTTGGAGCAACGTATGGCCAACATCAACAATGCCAAGGAAGACATGGATTTAGATTGAATTACGGCGTTTTATGCATTTCCGGCGGCTGTTAAATAATTAGTTGGTAGCTTGGCCGGTCTTTCGTATATCCCAGTTGTGTCTTAACTTTGGATCTGAGTTTAATTTTACCAATTTTGCTCATATAATTTCTGATTATCCTGGTCGTACAGATCTCATCCTTTGAGTTTAACATGAATTTGTATCCAGAGAATGTAATTGCCGGTCGGTAATAATGTTGCCGAAATCAATTAAAGGAATTTTTAGCCGTAGACCTTGTGCATTACTAGGCTGTAGCACATTAATAAGAAAATTAACCGTACTTTGTAATCGGGACAAATTTAATTCCCAAAGATACAACACATCCGCATAAATCAGCGTCGGCAAAGACCAAAAAGAGATAAAAAGAAATTTTATGAGTTACAAAATGGGTCTTAACGTGGAGTTGAACCTGAGAACTAGCTGCACGGCTACATCCTGTTCTTGCCACTACGCTAGCGTGACTACGCACATTTCCAACGATTATTTAGACACCGTAAGCGGCATGCGTATATATGATATGACTACATTAAAGCGTTGAGCAATTTATACGTTGCTTTTCCAGTTGAGACACCAAATTCTGTATCCCTCTCTGGCATAATTTTCGTTCCGGAAATATACACAAATATATATATATTTGTCCGGGAATATACCGACAAAAGAACATGAGAGAAAAAGTGTTCTGACATGCAACATGCAACCCTGAGATTATCAAAGAGGTAGTAATTGTAATGAATGGCCATCATTCCAGCCACTGTACTACGAAGTCATTCGATTACAAGTGAAGACACGAGCATGCGCACTGTCACTTCAAGAATATACGCATAGATGCGCCGCTCTTCCAATTTAATTCCGCAAGTCCAGGAACTATTGTCAGTGCTTTTCAAAGCGATTATAAAAATATAAAACAAGAAAAAGTAGATTTCCCAGAAAATGCAAATAACTGTGAGGGACTTGAACCCGAAACCTTTTAGTTTCCCCGTTGCAGTAGTTCAACAGTGCTGAGCGCTACACTACGACATTTTACGACGGTAACTCTTAAGTTACTCAACCGAAGTGATCGTGAAATTATCATCGTCAATGCCAACACATTATTCTACGTTGTGGTAAAAATATAAACCTAAAAAAAAAGAAGGTTTTCAAAATTCGCAATTTAACTTTTAGGGATTTGAACTCTAGACCTTGAAGCAGTTGGAGAACGAGAATTCCCGGCCGAGCCACTACGCTACGAGGTACTCTACGTAAAAGCCCCGTTGACTTTGACACCGGAAGCGCCATGTCGTGTATAATATGTGGCAGCTCATCAGGTGGCTAAATTCAGCGTTCAGGTACAAAAAATACTGCGAGAACAAAAATTTTGTAAGTATAAATTCAAAAGAGTTCGATTAAACGGTGTGGACTAGCTCCTTCTTGTGGCTCAGCAAGTCAGCCGCTATACTACAAACGAACCCGAGACTCCGATAAGTAATTTCCTTAATTATTTGCTCGGCCACTACTCTACGAAATCATTCGACAGAAGGCAGAGAACTGAAACATTACACTTGATATACATACAGCAACAGCATAATGTGCACTTGATTTATAAAGCCGTTCCCTTGAGGTAATTGCAAAATTCGAATCGCCAGCACGAATATCTTAAGTGAGGTACTAATGAAAATATAAAAACCAAAAAGTAAGTGTTTCGAAATTACGATTTAATTCTAAGGGGTTTCGAACCCAGCACCTTCCAATTAACCATTGTCGTAGTTCAACAGGTCAAAGCACTATACTACGGCGTTCTACGACGTTAATTTCGAATTCCTCCATTGGAAGCAATTTGAGCGTGACACCGGAAATGCACCATATCGTGTATATCGCAATAACGCGGCCGTACGCTATTGCTCATTCATTATGATAGCAAAATTCAACCCAACAACACCAAAACATTAATATTTTACAGCACAAAAGTATAAAACTGAAAAAGAAGGTTCAACAAAATGTACATTAGTTATCGGGGTTTTGAACCTAAAGCCTTAAATTAACCGGGTGGTTGCAGAAATTGGCTACTCGACCACTACACTACGAAATCGTTCAACGGAAACTGCATAAACAGGATGCTAAGGATTGTACATTTGTGCGCCGCTCACCGGTGCTTAGAATAAGATTAGCTCTCAATGTAGAATAAGCCATAATTCACGTTATTTAAGCCAGTGTCTTAAAATATGAAAGCATAAAATAATAAAACCAAAAAGGAAAGTGTATTTACAAAATCACATTTTTATATGGATTAGAACCTCAGACCAACACGAAGCCAATAACGGGAGCCCGTACTATACCAGCAGGGTCGCTCTACGCAAAACACAGGGTAATTGTAGCGCCTAAAACGTACCTAAAACGTAACAAGAATGCATAATCTGCGTGTAGGTTACCCGCCCGAGTAGTATACTCCGTGCAAACTAGCACGAACATTAACGGAAGTAGTCTATCGTGTGGTTGCGTGCTACAGAAGCTAAAATTCGTGGACCAACAGCCGAAACGGCAACTACGTAGATTTTATTAAATTTGCAACCCGCATAATAGCCAACCATTCGAACGAACGGAACAACAAAACGCAAGAGCCGTATTGTCTACACGGAAAACAGCACAGCTGGAAGTCACATAACAAAACAAAAACTGACACAAACTATATGGACAATCCGAAAGATAAATATCTAAAAGAGACCCAAGAAGTATGAGATCGCAAAGGGATATACAGCCAGGATACAACTGAGTAATTAACTAGAGTAAAAACTAAGAGCTCGAGAAACTAAAACCCGAACATCCCCATGTTTACCATACTGAAGCAACGAAAAGCAGGATCCCAGTCAGAGACTCCATTGAGTCCAAGAAACACTACGGGTTCTTCAGCGGAAGCTTGGAGACGGCCTCCTTGACAGCAATCTTCTTCCGCTCGAAGCGATGTTGGGCTTCAGTGCGTTGAGCCATCTTCTGCGCGACAGATGCTGTCCATTGTGAAACACGGTTTTCGAGCGCTTGTTTAGCCGCGTTCTTCTGCTCACGTGCAGGAGGAGTCATAGTGAACGAGATTGTCAGAGAAATGACAATGAAACAGAACAAGAGCTGGGAGATATTCAGTATACGAGAGAATGTAGCGCAGTGACAATTGCCGTACGCGACTCTACGGCAGAGCGCGTATATATACAGACTGCAACAACACTTTCCGACTCTGTCAGCAAGTTCGATAGAGTGGGTATATTAAGGTAATATACACACATCAAATTAGGTTTATCATATTGCACAGGCGATATCATTGACGATTTTAATTCCTTACCAGCGTCGTTTACAAACTTATAAAATTACTACAGAATAGGCAAAATCATTTAATCACTACAAGATTCGCAAAAAGACAAGCCATAACAATGCGGCTTGATCACAACTGTAGAAAACGATGATCGCTCATTTAAACATTTAAGATGCAGGAACATTTAAATTATACCCGAGATCCAGACATCTGCAAAGCACACAACGGCAGAAATTTTTAAGAGGAAAACCTGTACAATTGAAATTTTAAGCCGTTGAAAAAGGTGCAGACAGGCGGCGATCCTCTTCACTTCCAGTAATTATAAGGAATTCCGCGCAAGGAATGTCGCTGCACAACGATGAGCTTACGCTTTTGCTTGGGTGTCTGCTCAATACCAAGTTTTTCGTCCACCCACAACGCATTTTCCGGCCACACCTTCAGTGGGTCTGGGAAGTCCAGCTTGTTCTGTTCCCACCAGTCATCAAGATCTGAAGCAGGGTTCTTCGAATCCTCCTGATCGCGAGATCCCCACAGCTTCGGGACAGGTGGTTCATATGGTGTCCGAAACATACGGCCACAGGTACCTGGCCCATAATTCTCACATTCCACACAGCAGAGATCGTGTTCGATACGCTTATTTTCTTCTTCCAGTTCCCGACGTCGACGCGTACGCGGAGATTCCGGTGGATTAAACAGAGACGGCAGGCCACACTCCGCACGGATTCGCTCAGCAGCTTCACGGCAAACCGGAGTGTCGGGGAACAACACAAGGCCCACCCTCACGTAATACATCAACATCTCTGAAGCGCGAATGTCCGCAATGGCTAAGGCCACCTGAGCCTCAAAATCCAATGGCTCAACTTCTGCAAAGTTCAAGGCCATGATTTCGGAGTTGGACAGCTTACACAGCTCCTTAATAGAGGTATAGGGAGCGCCCAGAGAACGCCAAAAGTAAACAAACTTCACGATGTGTTCCTGGTTTACCGTGAAGTACGACAGCACATCAGAAAATTCCACAAACTTACGGCGCTTCTTTTCATCCTGCTCCGCACAGATCATGCGCCCACGCTCACTTTTATAAAATTCCATCTCCATGTTGAACAAGAAAATTAGCTAATAGAAATCAGATAAGGTAGGATGAATTAGGTGGACGAGTTAAAGCAGGAAAACTGCTGATACACTGCAACAACCGGAAACAGCTGAGCGTCCAAAACTGCCACTGCCCTAACATTTTAACGACATACGGGTGGCTGCCAGACGACACCCATATCCAACGTGTTTACACGTGAACCCTGACGGCTTTTATTTGTTTTTCTAAACCCAATAAATTCTTTTCGACCATATCTGCGATGTTTCCATGAAAATAAGTTAAATTATACTGTTAGATCAGGACTGAAATGGATTGCGATTGGATTTATTTCACAACGGAGAGATCTCACAATCGAATGCGAAAAGGTACGCAAGACACTACTAAGAATTTAAATACTTATTACAGCCCGTATAAATGCTGGTAAAAAGTCGAGGCTAAGGCTAAAAACTGCGGATTCTGTACAGAAGCTTCAAACGAAAAGACAAATTATTTAAACTAAAATAACCAAAGATTATACAGCCTTCTATGAGCAGAATATAATGCTAATGAAAAGCTCACATGCGGTTAAACCGCAGGGGCCATGTCTTCGTCGTCATCACGGCCAGGATGGTGGCGTTTAGCGATCAAGTCATCCAACTTGCCCGGGCCACGTTTCTCCTGTCCCTTCGTCAGCCAACGAGCTTGCTGCAGGTAATCCGAACGACGGTGGGCTGAGTGCCAGCGTTCCTCAGCTTCCAATTGCAACTCAAAGTCAATATCCGAGACAGGATCGTTGGCATGTTGATTGTAGACATCCACGAGTGTGACGACGGCACCACGATCACCAAGTTCACCCGGGGCGTAATTGATCGCCGTGAGTAACTGCACAGGATTCCGAACCACATTAATACCATGGTTCCGGCGGAGTTCACAAATAATCTGGCCAAGAAGCCATTCCTGATGGAAGTCCGCGCGCAGATAACGCAAAAGTGCATAATGAGCTTCCTTCGACAGGTCCAAGGTGTGGACAAAACGGTTGTATTTATCCAGACTCATCTGAGATCCATTGTGATAGATCTTGCCGCGGAAACGCAACTTAGTGTCCGGGTGTAACACGATGTATTCACTGTCCGGGTCATACGGGCACTGATGTAAGCCAGACGGGGGAATATATCCATGTTCACCACGCGCATACTCATACGGGGATGGCGGAAGACCGCAGTGGACCATTCTACCCGTCCATTCGAACGTTTCTGGCCAGCCAACATGAGGATCGTCATTCGACGGCTGCGGAACATCAGCTATAACTTGCACGGAATCCTCTGAGGAACTAGTGCCTTCCTCCTGCTGATTCGAACGATGGGGCGGCAGCGTAGGACGATGCATAATGAATGCCACAAGGTGGTATACAATTGCAATGAGAGGGTCCCCGAGAAACGGAAGTAAAAACTTATGAGTTTGAAAAACTGATAATACTTTTACAGGCAGAAGGTTTCGGACGTTTGGCCAAACCAGCCCAACTTCACGCGAGATGTGCTTGTGCGAGAGCAACGAACCCAACGTCATCAACTATTAGCCAATGGCGATTCAGAATATGTAGCGAACCGTACGTACCGTACGTACAGCTTAATTCGGGAATGTTCCACGACGTCTGCAGGTAAAATTATTAAATTATGGACAACTTGAAATTCAAAATTCAAAATAATTGTACATAATTACACGGCCGCTCACCCTTTTATTCGATATTGCACAACGGACAAACCCTACTGAAATTTTCTAAGTCACGTTTCATTTCCGGCCAGAAAAATCTGTGCTTTAAATAAAGATAATCGTACGGTGATAGCGCACTGTTATACTTATGCAAGAGCCGGCGATGTACCGACTCAACTAGAATTTTCCTCCACTGATAGGGATTAATATTCTGGGAATTCTTTTAGTAACATCCTCTTTTTCTCCGTAATGACAAATAACACCGTTGATTTTTAGGACTAAAGGAAGATGCCAAGCTGCATAATGCGATTCTTCCAGGGTGTGATCTCCGTCAACTACAGCGTCCCACAACATGGTGTCACTACACTCCAATTGCCGATATTTCCAAAACTCTTACTTGTCCAAAGTATCATCAGTGATCGCGCCCTGAGGCCAGAACTGCTCAAGCGGACGTGCCCAAGCCGGGGCTGGAATGATTTTCTCTTCTGAAGTTACCACAGGTACCGGAGGAATTTTCATTTGCTGTACCGGCGCGATTTCCATAGCATTACAAGTAATCGGTGTATTACTTGCAGATGTTTCAGGCGGTATGGAATTATTCTCCCCAGGCTGGGATACATTCAGAGTAACCGGATCCCGACCATTAGTTGTCATTCTCTTTTTATTATCCACCGATGGATCCCTTTTCCGCTTTTTATCATTATTTTGGTTGATGAATCTCTCCACAGGCTTGACCACACGCCCAGAGCGGGTCTTCAAAAGCGGTACCTCTTCCAATTGTTTATCCAGATATTCCGCATACTCAGCATCAAGGCGCGACGATGCTGAGTCAACAGACGGAATTACCGGTGGCGGCGCGGGTGCTTCGACAATTTCATCGGGGCATTCCTTCTCAACACAATCAAGCAATTTAGGTAGGTGCTCATCTTGCAAAATTGTATCGACGTCGCGGAAATTATAGGGCTTTAAGCGGCTAACGTGGACTGTGTCAAATTTGACATTGCCACGCCGATTACTCTTCACAACATAGTGCACTGGTCCTGACGGGCGAACAATTTCCCATCCTGCAGTCCAACGGGGCATAAGCGACGGATTTTTGCCCACTTTTCGGTGAAGGACGTAAACCAGCACCTGATCTCCGGCTTTATAAATAACATGCGAGACATTCGCGTCATAACGGATTTTGTCTTTTAGTTTATGCCGGAATTCCTCTGCGTTCACCAAATCCAGAGCCTCACCAAGGCCACGCTGCATTTGCTGGAGAAAGACGTGAGCAGGAATCACGAAGTCTTCTTCAAAAGGAAGGAAGTTGTTCACTGGTAATCGCATCTCGGCGCCGTGCATCATGAAGAATGGTGTGCGGCCCGTTCGTTCCACTACTTTGCTGTTAAAGGCAGCACAAAGGGCTGGGAGGAAAATATCCCAGTCACTTTGCTGCTCATTAACATATTTCGCCAAAGCCTTTTTGATTTCTCCTACCCGTTTTTCAACTAAACCGTTGCCCTGCTGGTGTCCTGACGCTGTAGGCGCATGAGCAACACCAGCGAGAGCGAGAAGCTCTCGAAACATTTCTGACATAAAGTTGCTGCCACGATCTGACGTAATGTGTATAGGCATCCCAAAAACCGTTAATATACGCCGATAAAAGAATAATGCCAGAGTGGCAGCATCGTTTCTTTCTACAGCTTCCGCTACGATATATTTACTCCCGTAGTCGACTGCAATAATTATGTTTTTGTTTCCAGATTCCGTCGTTGGAAGAGCCGGGGCGACATCAATTGCCCACACCAACCGAGGCGGAACGGTCGGGTTTGACTGCAAAGCACCAGCCGGAGCCGTAGCAGGGACATTTTGGGCGAGACACGCCGCACAGGATGCACAGTAATTCCTGACCGACTCGAACATCCGTGGCCAATAGAAGTACTTATACATACGTTTATAAGTGGCCAAGACTCCCAAATGCGCTGCTAAAGGTGAGTCGTGATTATCTTGTAAGAACTGAAGACGCCAGTGAACGGGCACGTACATACAATAAAAAATCTTCCGGTTTAACTCAAACTTATAATAAACAACTCCCTGCTTAACAACGAACTTATTCAAGTGTAACTGCTCGTGTTCTGACATCTTTTCCTTTTTGTTTTCTAGGAGCAACCGCCACCGGACGATCCGCGCATCTCGGGACTGTTCTTCAGCCCAATAGGAGGCTTTATCATCTGTAATCAACTTTTGCACTTTGTCTGCGTCAAAGGCTTTCATGTTTTCCTCCGAAATGGCTTTCACTTCGGCCGTCATCATCTCAAAGCGGATATCCGCATAGTCTCTTTCCAGAACCGCAAAACAGCACTCGATCATTGCTGCATCACCGGCAAAAGGGTAAGTCTGCCGATAATCGAATTCAATATCCGAGTCATCAGAGTCAGGTTCCGGTTGTTCTCCTGGGTTTCTGCTCAAAGCGTCAGCAATAACATTCTCTTTACCAGGTATGTGGACTGGTTTAGTGTTAAACTGCTGGATATACAACGCCCATCGCCCAAGACGGCCAGCGGCATCGCGCATATTATTCAAGAAGACCAACGCCTGATGATCGGTTTGGACTTCAAACTGGTAGTCCGACAGGTAGTGTTTCCATTTCTTTAAAGCGCAAATAACTGCATAGGCCTCAAGTTCTGTAGGAAAGTACAACCTTTTCTGTGTTTCCGTTAACTTACGACTTAAATATGCAATAGGCCTCCAATTGGTCGGCACCTCCGTCGGCTCATTCCGAGGGCACTGCATAAGTACTGCGCCGACAGCGATAGTGCTGGCATCCACCACAACACGGGATAAAGCCTCTGGATCATAACGAGCCAGGACCGGCGCTGTCACCAATGCTTCCTTCAATTGTTCAACTGCGCGACACTGTTCAGTTCCCCATTCAAAGGTAACTTTTTTCGGAATAAGCTTTTGAAGCGGTTCTGCAATTTCTTGAAAGCTCTTAATAAACTGACGATAATATCCTACCATGCCCAAGAAGCGCAAAATGTCTTTTTTGTCTTTAATAGGGCCGAATTCCTTAACCGCCTGAATCTTTTCTGGATCTGTACTGATACCGAACTGGTCAACAGTATGTCCCAAAAAGGTAATTGAATTGACAAATAATTCAGTTTTTTCGGGATTGATCGTCCAACCGCACTCCTGGAGCCTCAGAAAAACCTCCTGCAAATCCCGCATGTGGTCCGCTAGATTTTTACTGAAGACAATAATGTCGTCTATGAAAACAAGAACGTTCCTCCATTTCATATTCGCAAGCGTCAAGTCCATTGCACGCTGGAAGGCAGAAGGCGCGTCCTTTAGACCAAACGGTAGGACTTTATATTGAAACGTAAACTCTTCACCGACCATCGTTGTTTTACAACGGTCTTCCGGCTTAATCTTTATTTGCCAGAAGCCACTTTTCAAATCGATCTTACTAAATACAGTAGCTTTATCGAGAGCATTAAGAATGTCATCCACTCTGGGCAAGGGATAGCTACTGCCCATTAATCGTTCATTTAGTTTACGAAAATCGACAGTTAGTCGCCGGGATTTATCCTTCTTTTTACTATACAAATAGGACTTCCCCATGCCGAATTAGTCGGCTCAATGATACCATCCTTAATCATTTCTTGTGTTTTAGCCTGGAGCCATTTCCTGTCTTCAAACGATGTGCGATACGGAGGGGTTCGGACCGGTAAACTCGTTCCTGTGTCTACCGAGTGCTCATAAATGGTACAACATCCGACTGGGCGAGCTTTAGTTGGTAACACTGATTTCGCTTGATAAAAGATCTGTTTTAATTCTTCCTTGCTTGGGCAGATCTCGCCGACCTTAATTTTAGCAAAGGTTTCTTCCGTCTCAGGATCGACGGCGCTGGGAGTAGGAGGCTGCAACTGCATCGCGGCACATTCATTAATTTTCTCCGGGGCTGGGACGCCTTTCCCATCACGAGGAATGCCGCAGGGCTCATCATGATAATTCTCTTGGAACTCCGGAGAGTCCATCTGGTACACTGCGTCGACAAGTGCGACTTCCCCAAGGTTAGTCTGTTCATTCAAGACTAACGGTTTATCCGATACATTCACAACACAAACCCTGCAATTACCGAATTCATTCAACGTTAACACGCCGTCCAACAGCACTGCGTTTTTGTTTGTTTCAGGAATCTTGCCTTCATACAAGAATGGTTGGGTGTATAGATACTCATCCTGGAATTCCATAAACTGTTCATCCGACATGGCCGTAGTTGCGCGGATAATTCCCTGCGAATGGGGCTGAATTATAACAGGAGAAGCCGGAAAGAGCTCCATTTTAAAACAATCAATTGGGCCGGGTTCAGGCTCAAAACGGTAAATATCCTGTTCTGCTAAATTTACTTCCGTCTGTGCTTGAGCTTGTTTCAGGTGGGCGTCCCTATACGCCAATTCGATGACATCCTTGGAATACACGCATGCCGGAATATCTGTGGATTCTCGGACGTCCTGTGACCGTTTCGGTAAGTCTTTAGCCGTCGGTTGTTGTAAGACCGATGCCGGCTGCATTGTCTCGGCGGACATCTGGCTTGCCGCATCTCTTTCCGCGTATTCGCGTCTAATTCGGCGACTGTAACTGGATTTTTTACGCCTAGGTGAACTCCTTGCCGAACCTTCCGATAACTGTTCAAAACTTCCCACGGTAGGTTGCAGTGAATTAACACTTGTCGATTCTCTTTCCGCTTTCCGTTTTTGTATCTCGTTCCAGATTGCCCACTGTTCGTTTATATTTACATCGATGGGGGTATCATATGTTGCCCTGACAGCCGGAGGAAGCAAGTCTGACATTTGGTCACTAATCAACTTATGCTCCTGCGGTGAGTTGCCAATCAATTGAGAGTTAACTTCCCTTTGCTTCTCTGCCTGCTTATCTTCATAGGAAACCGGGCAAGGGCCAATATTGATAGGCTTCATGCCGTCCGCAGGAATGAAGTTACCATCCTCGAAATCACCAGCAGGTGCCGGATTATCCACAGAAAAGGTAACTTTACGTGTTCCTGTTGCTTTCTGGGCATGCAATTGTTCCTTCCGTTTTGTTAATTCAAAATGTCGCCGATCGTTTACCGAATTACGACATATGTCGCAGTTCTTTTCGTATCGCTCGATTTCAATAATACAATCTGGCCAGTAAAAGACCTTAATTAGGTACGGATATAATTTTTCGCACCGGCCATATACCTGCTTATGCACTAAAATATCGTGAAAGCACGCTATCAGCTTTTGCCGCCATTGGTGTGGCACATATATCCTTGGACATGCGCCAGAGTGATCGGGCACTCTACATAGAATTCCTTCGCAAATTATCATCCGATTTATTTCGTACTTAGTGTAATTGGTGTTAGCATGCGACGGTTTCTTATACAACTTGTACCACATCCGACTGTCCACACACATCTGTTGAGTTTCACGCCAGAACTGTGGATCCCTAAACCTTCTTTCTGTAGGAAACAAGCCCTTATCCTGCGGCCGGTCCATCGGTGACATCCATCTTTTTAGCTCTGGATTCCGTGCCATGAAGGACGGGTAGTCGTGGATTTCGTCAACGTCTCTGCGGTCGCGTTCGACAGGTATGACATTTAATAACTTATTGTCGATACTGAGACATTCCACTGATTTAGAGGATTTTTCTAGGACGCCCATATACAAATAATTTGCTGCAGGATGCTGTTGTAAGACTGCATCCAATGATGAAATCTGAATCGGAAGTTGTAAGGGATCGTCACCCCCACGAACTTGACGTGAGCCAGAGTTGGGCACAGGACTAACCGACACCGAAGACGAGGTACTCGAACTGCATGCCGGCGACGGCTGACAGGTTTTTTCTTGTTTAATTGGCGACTGAACAGGCGCTTGTTTTCTCCCCCACGAACTTGACTGCATGTTATGTACAATTATTCCGCCGCCTCCCCCACGAACTTGACTTGGTTCTGGGATTCTTTCCGTCTTAATTTCTTTTTTAATTACAGGTTTGACCGGTTCGTCAGCGAAGGAAGCCGCTTTCGGGAGATATTGACGAATCATCTCCTGAACTACACTACGGACAAACTCCTCATCACGTTGATCGGATCCTTTCTTCGACGGTGCCGCTTGTACGGGCACAACTTCCTCAGTTTCCGGTTTGATAGGAGCGTCCGCAACTTTTATCGCCGGTGGCGATTGAACTGGACGAGGCCATGACTGTTTGGCTTTCTGTAAGTGTAGGATGCAGATCTCCGGATCAGCTTTTGCCAGAATTAAATGTGCGGATTCGTATGGCACAAATTTTGCCTCTTTAGCGACGCCAATTCGCTCAGTCAGCATCAGTGCTGGGATCAGAGGAGACGGCTTAACTCCCGGGGGAATTAAAGGATCAAAATCATGCGACCGGATGACATCCGACATGAGGTGAGTTTCACGACGTAAAAACACTGGCGCACCAGGCGGTCTGCGCGAGAGACGCCACGTCATCGTATTCATATCAAGGACAAATGGTTTTGTGGCTAAAAAGTCTAAACCTAAAACAACATGATCCCTGTCAAAGGTGGAGCTTACAAGAATTGCGTGCTCAAAGGCCATGCCAAACTCATGGATTGTGACAACAACCGAAAGCGGCTCGATTAACTGCCTGCCCTGGTAAGCTGTATGTACCACTCTACCTTTAATGTGATCAGGACAGCGGTGAATATTCAATTTTAAATCATTAGCCATTTTTAACGACATAACGGAAATGCTAGAACCCGTATCCAGCATTGTTTTCACCTTTTGGTAGTTGATATCGATCACCGAGTACCAAGCCTGCGCATCAAGCGTGGGCAACAGACAGACATGATCCGCCAGTGGATACTGCGAAAAATCCTGTACTTCCATTTTATTACACTGAGGCGTCGGAGAAGACAAACCTGCTGGTAAGTCTAATTCCATCATATTAATTTGCTGCTGCGGGTTGTTGTATTTTGCCAACAACTCTGCGGACGGTTCATACTGACGAGGAAGTACAAACTGATTTGTACAACCTGCTGCCGGATGTAAGCCATGGCAGCGGAAGCAAATTTCAATCCCACGATTTGTTCGCCATTTTTCTTTCTGGATATTCCGCTCGTCAAACGGGGGCTGGCTACTAGCCTGCTGATTTGGACGATAGTTCTGATTCTGATTTTGTTGACGATTATTATTGTTATTATAACCCCCGCGCTGATTATTGTTTCCACGATAATTATTATTTGGGCGGTAATTCCCGCGATTATAACCGCCGTTATTATTATTATTTACAGGACCATCCTGCTGATACTGTGGATCGAAATTCTGGACCGGCTGCTGAAACTGGGGTTGCATTACCGGCATCATCGGATTCATCATCTGCACAGGAACAGGCATAGCAGCTTGCATCGGAATGGGCTGCTGAAATGTCTGCGCAAATTGTACCGGATGCTGCTCGACGAATTGTGGATGCTGATATACCGGGACCGGAACAAACTGCGGCTGGGGGTACACTCAGGACAGGCTGCACTGGAGCCGCGGGATTTTGTTGCTGGGGAATTACCGTCTCAATATATGAACGGGAATATCCACCACGGTTATTCCCATAGTTTCCACGACCTCCGCGAGTTGGGTAATAATTTCCTCTTTGGGACGAGCCACCGCGGCCGCCTCGATTTTCGTAATTCGAGTTATTATTATTATTACTACCCGCACTTCTTGGCTCTGTAAGTGCACTTTTCTGCGTTGATTCCGGAGTTTTCTTATCTTTATTCATTCGTTTCCACAATTTCTCACAATCCTGCAGTTTCTTTTCAAATTCAGAGTAATTCTTCGGTGATGCGTTGTAGATCTCGCGGAACCATGCCGGTCTATTTTCCTGAACTCCTTCAAGAAGTGCTTCAACTTGTTCCTCATCGGACACCTTGAGCTCTTCAAACCACGGAAGGAAACTATCCAGGTAGGCACGAACTGGTTCGAAAAAGTCCAGTTTGCGATTGTTCATTTTTCTGCGAATGTCGGCTTTAGAAAGGGAGCCGTTAAAGTGCTCAATAATTGCCGGTTTAAAGAAATCAGCCCACGATTTACCTTTATTATCTTTCCAGAATTTTTCAAACCATTGAAAGGATGCTCCCGTAAATGCGCCAGTAACTCTGCGACACGTGACCTCATCGTTCCAATTATTTGTGGTTCGACACTGCTCCACATTCATGAGCCACTTCTGAATCTTTTCGGGATGTGAATCATCGAAGGTAAGCAGTTTCATACTGCCTTCCGCTTTATCATTTCCTTTTTCAGCCAGCTTCGTGATTAATTCGACAACACATTCTTGAGTAAGTGCTGCTCTGTCCGATATTTGCGTTTGTTTGATTAACCATTCTTCCAATTGTGCGCTTCTGGAAGTGGATTCATTACTGGCTGTGCTACTAGGACGGCGGTGTTCGTCATCGGCTAGTATATCATCCATCAGATCATTTTCGATATCAGAACCGTCCCTATTTTCAGGTCTGCGCATCTGGCGATTTACGTCATCAGATGCTCTTTTAAATATCTCTTGCCGCAAATCTGCTGACCGGTTTTTCCTCTGTGTAATCGACGCGACTTCTTTTGGAATCTGACTTTCAGAAGACGAACGGGGCATAGCGTGTGCTTCCGAAAATCCCACCCGTGATTCCTGTCTGGGCTTCCGAAGGATACTAGCCGGATTGGTTACAACAGCTGGAGGCTGTTCATTAGACGCCGAAAAGTTCTGGGGATCAAACAAGGAAAGGGGAGTGGACCGCAACACATCACCTGTCGCTACCGGCGCCTCCCTTTCAAAATGTCTTTGACCTCCTCCAAGAGCAAGACCAGAATTTCTGAACTGGAGAAGTTCGTTGCACGCTTGCTTAAATTCATCCTCCAATTTGGTGAGTTGATCTTGTTTTTCGTACCATTCATCACGAAGCTGTTTGTTTTCTTCATATAAACGGTTACAATTTTGATCTTTCTCGAAGGCGGCAGCTTGTGCTTCCTTCTTCGCTTTAATCGCCGATTCACAATTAGCGCATTTTTTATCATTCTTAATGTCGCTCAGTTCCTTCTGGACTTTGCGATTATTTTCCTTTTCGGCGTCCAATAATCCTTCGAGCCGTTCAATTTCCTTTTGGGACTGCTCATCCTTTTCCTTGGGAATATGCATTGGGCCAACCGTAGACAATTTGTTAAGCTGTACATTTGCTTTAGTTAGGTCCCGCTGCAGGGTATCCTCTCTATCTTTAGCGCGCTTCTTTTCATCATTTAAATCCTTAGCAAGCTTTTGAGAGAGGTTTTGCGCATCCGCTAGGTTTTTATTGGCCAGCTTGTGCGCATCTTTTTCAGCATTTAAATCCCTCTGTGCTTTCGATAATCTCTGATCTAAATCCGCGACTTGCTTCGCCGTATCAGGGAGCGTTGGTGCTTTAAAACCGTCAATGGTGGCTTTTGCTGTCGACAGCTCCCTCTGAGCTTCCTCTAATTGTTTTTCCAAGTGCCGATTTGCATCCTTTAATCCATCATGGTCATTTTTCATATTATCAAATGCGTTTTGTGCATTTTTATTTGCATCTCTTAACCGCGAAAGATTATCGGTCGCGATTCGCAATTCATTTGTCAAGCGGTCATTTTCGGTTTGTTCCCGTTCAAATTTAATACGCATTTCGTTAAAATCATTCTGGAATTTTAATTTCAGATTACGCTCTTCGTCGACTCGGGTATCCAGTGACATGGAGTTTCCCATTTCATCCACTTTTGATTTCGTGGTGGCTATCCATGTCCGCAGACCCTGGAGTAGCACGGGCATCGTCTTCCGGGCGACTAATCCCACATCTTGGTCAGTTTGCGTTAGCGCCAATAGCTCGTCGACTTCCTTTGCCTTGGTGAGGAATTCTTCATCTGGTTGCTCAAAGTCTTTCTCCGAAACAAAAGCATGTAATTTCAATTGAGACGGGTGAAAAGACATTGCGCCACCCATAATGCTTTTCTTTCTTGCAGAAGCTTCCGGAGCTATGTCCGTGTTTTCACCGAACGCCATGTGAATGGGCGTATCATCCTCTGATCGGCTATCCTCATCCATATCAAAATCTGGAAGAGGTTGTTCCTTGTTAAAGAGGCTTTCCTCTGACAGTGACTCTACGAGCTTAAGCGGTTCTGTATTTGGTTCACTACGAGTAATTTGTTCTGTATTCTCGGTAGTTTTCGATTTTGCCGCCACCGCTCGCTTGGGTCGATCGTCAGAAACGGACTCCTTTGGTTTTATTCCAACTTTTGCAGCTGCTTCAAGCGCAATAATGGCCGCTTTTCTACGATCTTCCATATTTTTCTTATATTCAGGTAACCACTTGTAAGCTTTTTTAACTGCTTCATTAAACTGTTCATCAGTGACATCCAGATAAGCTTCTGGAATACACCGTTCAGTCTCATACCACCCATTGTAGTAAAAGGGTGCCCTTTTGTTTGGGTCCACCGATTTCCCCAACTCCTGGAAATCTACCCACGGCTTACCACAATAAGCTCTGGAACCTTTGGGTGGTTCCAGATTGAGTGCGAAATACATCAAACCTAACGGTATTTCATCGGGTTTGAATTTAAACCTAGTTTGCGTCGCCGCGCCTTCATATGGACCTTGTATAACCTTATCTTCTGGAACCTGGCTTAGCGCCTTGTTCTTATTTTCTGGATTGGACATTCTTATGGTAAGTACAGTAACTATTGTGCTACAGCTTACCGTAACCTTCAGGAATTACAACTGCGCAATTCGATTTCGCTAGACAGTTCTCCTTTGAGGTTTGAACCGTTTCGCGAAAGATTTTGCTCACAGCCAACCTTTGCGGTTTGACTGTAAAAATAACTGTTAAAATTACTCGGCTGCACTTTGCGTGCTGTCGTAATTTTACACTTTCGGGTCAATCTTACGATACAAACAGTAACTATTGTGTTACTATTTCTCGTAAAACTCAAGAATTGCAATTGTGCAATTTTAATTTCACTCACAGTCCTCCTTTGAGGTTTGAACTGCTCAGTGAAAAATTTAACCACAGCCGACCTTTGCGGTTCGGCTGCAAAACTAACTCTTAAAATTACTATGCTGCACTTTGCGTGCTGCCGTAATTTTAACTTACAGGTCAATCACCGTTTGCCGGTGTTTACCTTTTCCACGAACAACTATCTCTAGCTGCTGATTTTGGCTACCGCTTGCGGCTTGCCTTTATCGAGCTGCTGGAGATCGTTATCTTACCTGGCCACTGACAGTGGCTCAGAGCTTACTATCTGATTTATCTGCCGGCCAGGTACACTGACACAACAGTTCACAGTTTATTCGCCGCGGTTACTGCTTTGCGCAGACAACCCGGAAATTACCCACAAAACACCACTCAATTCACACAGTCGACCTTTAAGGTTTCGACTGTTTCCCTACGGTCCGATTAAATTAAATTTAAATTTAATTGGCGAGGAAGCTCACCAGTGAGGAAGCTCACGATTGCGAGGAAGCTCGCCAAAATAAATTAACTAGGCCAGATCAGGAACGCTGACCTCCTTCGGCGCACCTTTGCGGTTCGACGCCTTTCCTATACGGACCACTTTTACTGTAAATTACCACCAAACTTTCCACCAATAATTTTCTGTTACATCGGGAAAATTAAAAGACACCGGTGGGCGCCATGTCGTGTATAAGCGTTCACACCGATTAGGGTTCCATGAACAATCTTTACTCTTCCACGCCTGTAATGCTCAGTCGGTAGGCACTCGTACTCTCAAACTGTAACAGATAAACTATGGTGGAAACGACGGACGAGTCAGGAACACGAATCGGGAATCCCTAACGAAGAATCCAACTACAATCTCCGGTCGCGGTTTCTACGAGGATCAATAGGAGCTAGGACGATTGTGTCACGAGCAAACCTGTGTACTAAGCGATAATCCGGGAACGACTATGCACTTCCGTAGGAACAAGTATTGCTGCCTCCCTTATTAATACACTTCATAGTCCACAACACAAGGAAATCGTAATTAGAAAGCAGTCTCAGAAGTAAATCTCAGACTACTGATCAGTGACTGCTCCCGATATTAGTGACAACTCAAACTTATATAGACTCTGCGTTATGACATCATATACACCGCTAGTAAAGAGAACAGCAAATCACAGATGAGATTGACTAGATTATCCGTTATGTTGCAGGTGGAAGGCGGACAGTCAGCATCCGTACGTACATCCCGGCGTGTGATCCTACTCCCACACGTCATTATCATCGGAATGCTAGGCATCAAGGCCGGTGAGCATTTGCCGGTCGGCACTCCGCCGTCATCCCGAATGGCCCTACTGATTGCGTGTATCGTTATGAGTATCCTGGGTGCGGTAGGCTCAGTTGTGTTAACTGCGCTGTCGGTTGTTACTCTGGGACCATCAGTGCAGTTCGGTCTGCATATCGTCATGTTTCTGGCTAACCTGGGACAGTCGACCGTGGCGGGGATCAATCTATGCAAGTTGACCACGACACTGAAGGTAGCGCAACAGATCATTGTCCGTCCAACAGGCACTTCTCCCGGAGCGCAGGCACCATTCTGCAGTCAAGCCGGACAGCCGGTGTATGTTGTACTGGCGCCATCAGCTGGACCAACAGCGCCTATTTATACACAACAGCAGGAAACCGATGTGGGACCACTTCCCATCAAGCAAAACAACGTGACCCAGAAGGTTTAATGATACTAGTATATATATTGTGGTGGCCGCATTGGCATTAATATTGGTCCATTTTGTGTAGACAAGATGTAAACAACTTAATTAGCAGCTACACGAGTAGCTGTTCATGTTAGACTTTGTATCGTCGTTTGTTTCCTTCTGCTGCTTATTCGACAATAGTCATCAAACAACCATAATTATATTGCTTATGGTTAATTAAAGATTTTCTAGAAATAATGTTCGTTATATTGTCGACGCTTAACTAGGGTATTAATCATGATTTCTAAGCTTTAATAAGAAAGCTATCGTATTTTAAGCTTGAAGTAATTTTGATTAGAAAGAAGCGCTGATCGGTTGTCAACCTGCAGAGAACTGTACGCTCATTAAGAGTGGCCACGCCATTATTTTGCTTAGGATCCGCATTTTTGTCCAGTGATTCACAGAATTAGCGTATGTTGGAATCACGAATGTTTCTGTTTAATCATTTGCTCGAAGATATGATAGTTTAGCCGCTTCGTAAAGTTTGAACCAGTCGGCGAAAGTGCACCACCACCGATTGGGACGGTTGACGCTTCCTGCCACATTTATGTACTCGTATGATGCATACACTTACCGGCGCACTAAACGCATATTTGATCTACAAATGAATCATAAGATGAAATTTGGTTTATTGTCCGAACTTTATACTTTACAGGAATTTCAGTAACAATAAAATATAACCGACAGTAGACTGTACTTCACTGCCATAATAATAATGGATTTGGTTTCGCAAAGAACTTTCTATTACTTTCGAATTATTTTCGATTAGGCTAGGGTATTTACATTTACCCAAAAGTACTACCGATCGCAGGTTTATAACATACTAAAGCAAAAGTTTTTCTTTAAAAAACCGTAAAAGACTTAGACGAACAGAGAATTTCTATCTCGACGCGTCGCTCGAAATTTACTGCCCACGAATAATTACATGGTTACTCGTGTTCTTCTGGAGCGGCAACCGCATCTGCAGATTTTAAAATCATGATGGAAGCAGCTCAGTCTGCGCTAATGCTGTTATTATTCGTGGTACGCACACCTACAAACTTCGCTCAGCAGGATGCAACGATGGACAATCGTGCAGCCGGGAAATCTGTAGTGGACGCCGTCATTAAACGCCTTGATCGCGCCAATATTTTCAAGACGACAGAAACATTCTGCGCCGAATTGCTTGTGCGGAAACGCAGTACGGGCAAAACGCTATAACTTTTACCGAAAGCAACTGGGGCGGCATCTGGCAGGTGCAAAACGTGGTTAATCACGTTTACATTTACAAATTATATAAAAACCTGTTCATAGCTATTTCGTCATATTTGAAATGAAAAGGATAATGCGCTTTATGAAATAGTTAGGTTTAAAATATTGGTACCATATTTTTTGCGCTATAGGTCACTGCCGCAGACTTCGAGAGAACCCAAAATACGGAACGATATCCCCACCTTATGCAATTACACGACAACATAAAAAATCTATGGAATGTACAGTGGAAAAGTCTCGACCGCCGTGAGCTGCTGAAACCTTTCTACTCAGGATTAGCCGCTCGTCTAACGGAAACTGCTGAGCACAAGCCGATCCCGGTACTGATATCCGCTCAAGCCGATTATTGGCAGACATACTACAATCCACTGGGTTCACGGCCCGCGTTCCAGACGGCCGCCACATCGGACGCATGCGAATCGCAGTGTCCAGGACGTCTGGATATCTGCATTATGATGGACTCATCCGGGAGTATTGGCTTCCTGAATTTCTTCCTGGCTCGGGTGTTTCTTAAGGATCTGCTTGGTTCATTTGAAGGAGGATCGGTACGCAAAACAAGACTTCATCAGCACCAACGTTTGAAACTGCAAAATTTTGGTTCACATTTTTATCTGACAATCATGACCAAAACCTAATTTTTCGGATATTCTTTACTAGAACATATTGCAAATCGGTTCAATTTTTAGGCGCGGGCAGCGTTGGTGGTCTTTTCCAGTACAGTCCACTTGACCTTTCCACTGGACACGAACATGACGTGGAGCGAGAAACGGCTAGCGGCGCTCGACACAAAACTCACACCGCACTTACGGGATAACACACACACGGCCGCTGCTATTAAATATTGTATCGACATGTTCAACAGCATGCCCTCCATTCCTGGCGTACCCAAAATTAACCTGGTTATTACCGACGGGCAGTCCAATGATCCCGGTCCCGAAACTGTGGCAGATACAGCACCCTTGGCGGCCGCTGCCGGTATATCATCCTTCGCTGTCGGTGTGGGTGCGGAAGTGGTACTGTCGGAACTGTTACAGATAACCGGCAATCACCGCGATCGTTTACACTATCTGGACAGTTTCCAGGACCTTGCCGAATTTTTTCGCCAGCTGAATCAAGAAACGTGCGAAATACCACAGACTCCTCGGATAAATGATAAGATTAGCGATTCTCTTATTCGAGCAGAAAGGCGATATTTTCGGTACAGATTTTATATAGTTGAGCTAATCGCTCATTTACAGACAGATTCAGAAATACATTTTTTTCTGTAGGTATTCGGTGAGCGAAGAAGGTCTCCACATAAGAATTTCAACCACTGCCGGTAAAACAGCTGCCTATTATTCCTATGCGGAGAAGACGCCTTCGGATGCGGTGAATGATGGAAAAATCGACGAGATCACTGTGATTCCTTATCATAGGGCTAGCACTACATCAGCATCCAGATTCGATTCTGCAGGAAGCAGCAGCGATTTAGTAGAAGTTTACATCACCGTTGTTGGAATGTCAGAAAATAACAACTACACCATACAAGGCACTACGCATATGACAAACGCGGTTTCGGTGCCAAATCATTTGTATAAAATCGTCCTGTTTATTTATGGTTGCCTACTGTATGTGGGAAGTGTTTTAAATGCTGTCGTTTAAATAAAGTTTAATTAAAGTTTTAAATTAAAAATGCTGTCGTTAGCCAGTTAGCCAACATTTACTGCGTAACAGGTTATCCTAACCTGTCCTATGACATTCTTTGCCACCTTTCGTCACCCTGGTAGTAAATGTCTAGTATCTAAATAGTTCTATATCTAAATTCGATAAAAACGATTCTAGTATTTTAAGTGCATTAATTAGTAGCAGAAATACTTTCGTTTAATTTGTACATGAGAAGGTGTCACGCTTGCCCGCTTATTCAAAAGTACACCTTTCGTACTTTTGAATAAGTGCATGCACGCTGCTCTTACAACGCTTGTTTTGACGGCAAAAATTGTGGTAAAATCGGGCGAAATTTTCATGTCAGGCCCTCAATGGCGCATTTACATAAGAAAGCCATTAACAAAAGCGCTGAGGTATACAATAATAATTTAGCGTTCAAGGTGTTTTTAAGCACAGCCGGCAATTGTCTTTAACACCGGTACCGAGCAACAATTATAATTCAGCTTACGCAGACATCAAAGAGCCTTTTTCCGGGCGTTGAGTGGATTACCGTTTGACACTACCGTTGATCATGAGCATCACACCAATTGTTGCCTCATTTTCTTTCACCACCAACTGGTAAACAGGGAAAAGACTATATTCCAATAACCTACTTTTATATTTATATTATAATTCTTTATTTACATGCTCCGTGGTAATCTGCTGGACGATTACCTTTGTCAAAAGGATTCTGTTTTTAATTTTTACTGTCATGAAAAATTTGCAGTGTTCTGCTGTTTTACTGTTGTGCATATTAATTTATAACAAATGTGTGGGACTGCGGAATTTTACCACGAGACCAGTCGCTTCGCTTGTAATCCGACCCAATGCGCATCAACCTAATCATCGCATATTAATGCCGCACATTGGCTCAAATCACGATGGATTAATTCAGGGGAAAGCCATTAATACCGAACCCTTTTATCTGGAATGGCCAGAACCGAGAAGAATTTATTTCGATTTGGACAGTTCTTACAGTAACTGTGTTTTAATAAATTACAGTTCGGCGTCAAATAACAAGTGTATTAAGTTTAAAAAATACAGATAAGCAGTACTGTATTTCTATAAGAAGCCGTTTCGCACATCATATGTTTCTTGCCGTTGATCAACACTTCACGGACGTGATGTGCGTTTTGTAGCTCAGAATGAACGAGTAAATATAATCCAAGCCATGGGACAAATTAGTGCGGATACGAAAGGATGTGTTCGTTTTGTACCGTATAATCCGTCAAATCAGACAGACTTCATCAGTATTACACCGCTGGAAGATGCCGGGTAAAAGACTGTCAAATTAACAATTACGTACTATTATGCACACCGACTCAAAACCAATATTATAAATTACTGCAACGCCTATTGCTGTCAGCCTCAAGTGCCGGCAACGCTAGTGTCATTTAATTTACATTTACAATAGCAAGTGGTTGTAGGTCAATGCGTTACGGGTGTTGGTCCTTTCCTGGTCGGGTGTTCAATCAAAACGGCCGCGGACAGCTGCTAGGGCTAACAAGAGGCCCAGCGGGCTGCATTAATAATCAACGGGAACTGATGAAAACCCTCGTCCACGTACTGGGCTTTCGAATGGTGCCCAATCGGCCGGATCGAGATGCATATATTACCATCAACTATGAAAATATGGCCAGAGGTACTTTGGAAGGGTAGTTAGTATTCACTTTATTAAATATTACGGGATAAATAATTCATAAGTCATGGTTCGTTTTTTTCGGCTTGCCGGTTGATAATAATCACACTCTATCCACAAAGTGCTTTATAGGTATAACGTATCTACCTTAATTTCATACGTACCGGTTAATTTTTGCAGAATGGCGATCAATCGATCCTTATAGAAAATATTCCGAATCCCAAGTTATTTATCGCAGTTTGCCGTTCGATTTTAACTCCATTACGTTCCACGTTCCTACGAAGTTTTCACGGGATGGCACCTCACCGGTTTACACAATAAACGACAACTCCAAAACTGCTGGGGCACAACCGCGGTTGAGTTTCTGGGACTGCGTGGGAATATCGGCTATCTATAAATGCAACCCCAACTTCTGTCCAGATGGTAAGCGAAAAGCAACATTTGACTAAAAATTCTGTAAATGTACGAGTCAGTGTTACAATACAATAATGATCATTGCGGGAATTTCAGCCTACGGCGATATGGACCCCAATCAGCTGCCCACCAACCGGCCACCGATAACCGGAGGCGGTACAACCCAACCCACACCGCCAACGCGCCCCACCCGACCCACAGTACCCGACATCCCGACACCGCCCACGCAACCGACCATCCCGACGTTCCCCACACCACCCCAACCGGATACCACCCGTCCCACAAGGCCGACCCCGCCCGACAGCGGAACCACGCCCACTTCCCCGGACTTCCCCGATCCCGAGGAGTTTACGCTACCCACCACGACCGAGGAGCCGGAGACCACCACCGAAGATCCCAATGCAATCACGACGCCTTTTACCTTCGTTACGTTTACGAGGCCGTCGCGGACGCGCCCGCCACCACGCCCCATTACAACCGCCAGCACAACGAACGTCAATCCGCCTATTAATCCACCGTTCCCGAATAATCTTAACATCCCTACCATCAGTAAGTAAATGCTGCATGTGCAGAGTGAAGAAATAAAAACCTAGTTCATGGTTGCCCCATTGTAGTGGAGGTTTTTGCAGACTTGCAATCACTTACGAATTGCACATTTCGTACGTTTACGACATTAAAATACTTAATTAAATCACTTGCGCCTACGTACGGACACAGTGGTACGTACTACATAATACGAGTACGCACTCGTATAATCAGGTATTTATGATTTGTTAGATCCGACAACCAATTCGGTGCTAACAGCGATCTGCCGACCAACATTCCGGGTGGATGCTGCAGTGTTTTCCGAGAACGGGAAAATCTATCTGTTTTCCGGAGATCGCTTCTGGACCATGGATATACGCGGTGATGTTATTGATGCAGGAATTAACATTTTAGACAGCTTTGACGGCCGTGTACAGCCTCCCATACAAGCCGCATGGTCAGATGGAAAACAGACCACACTTGTCGACGCGGTAACGTGATTAGTAGACATTATTTTACAGCATGAAACCTATCGTTAAGCGGAACAACTGCTGTGCATTAATTTTATTAGTGACGTAGATCGGAATATTTGTTTTACGATTGCATACAACTTACAAGTAGTCTTTTATCGCAGAGTCGGAAGGAAATTATTGTCCGAAACGAAAGATTCATCAGCATAAACCCCAGCCTTTTCCCAAAAATCCAGTCGTTAACGGAAGCTTTCTTATATAACTTTACAACTGGCCCTGCTGTTTATTACATTACAAGTACGCAATCATCTGTAAAACGTACATCTATTGATTGTTGTACTCGTAAACATCGTACGTAAGTGCAGTTTGTGTTCGTTTTGTCATATTTAGATGACGGTACAGAGATTCAGATTGGTGCCGACGGACCGTCCAAGAAATTTGCCGAAGTCGCCATGATTGGGCTAGGCCCAAAGATCGACGCTGCATTCACGGTGCCCATGCTGGCTTCACAGATGATCGGTCTGTTTTCCGGCAACGATTTTGCTTATGTGGTGCCGTGCACAATGAATATCGCCCAGGACCCCTCACCGTGCTTCCAGTCCTTACCGGTCGGCACGTGGCCGGTGCCCTTTAGTAATATGGTCTCTTTTCCACAAGGAAACTGCAGGAGAAGGATACGTCTACGATTCCCGCACTTCCGACAGTTGTAGTTGTAGCTCTTTTTATATACATTTTGTTGTTTGGGGGTTTATACGGTGATTATTTTGTACGAAATCGTTTTGGAAGGAAGTAATCGGTAAATTTATAACTGCAGTCGACAAAGGATTTGAAGGCAAATCTTTGAACCAAAACGTCGCGGAATGTGCCGAGAAGTACAAGCGTATGTACAGCAATAAGCGGCTACTTTGCTAATGCCTTCAGGTATAGTTTGAATTATGAGAAAAAATCTCTTCCTTTAGTCGCGCGAAATCATCCTGGTTTAGCCCTCGCTGTTCTAACTCCATCATAACCATAGCGAAGGTGACAATGGCACCAGCCAACTATCGAGTAAACAAAAACAAGAGCGTAGCAAAAGTCATGAGTGCAATAGCACAATCGTATCTGTACTTAATGTGTTATATATTCAAATGTTGCATTTATCAAGTAGATCGCTTACCGATCCTGCAAATGCTCGATCAATCGCGAAAAACCGTCCAGCCGTGAATCCGACTGTGTTCATGTGGAACTCATTGATGTAGTACCGCAAAATGTTCTGCTCGTTTTGATCATCAGTTTCACGCAGAAGTCGATGCAAAATTGGCAAAATCCCGTTTGCCTGTACAAACAAACGTTTCAATTAATTTAATATTTGTGGTGAATGTGAAGCAGTAATGTCATTACCTGCATGTCAACGGCGATACAGCCAATGGTAATAGCAATCAGACCAGCAAAAGCTAGGCCAACATTTACCGCTGCGCCCGGGATTTGGTTATTCCCGCTGAGAATTGGTATACCAGCCATGATGCAGAACAGGTAATATAGATATAGAAGAAGGTTAGGAAAGTTCAGCACGGAATCCAGCTGGGCAACGTCTTCAGCAAATGCCGCGTAGTCGATGAGAAACCTCTCCACCACATGAAAACTCTCTTTTTGTTGGGCATTTTTCTCCAGAGCGCATTTGAATTCGTATACATAAATTGCAGCGATACAAATAAGCAGATTAATTATCATTTGGAAGCTTGCCAAATAAGCGGCATAGTAACCGTAATGCATGAGCAGAAAAGCTTTTATGCAAAGGAACGAAGCAGGATACCGATATTGCACATCCTTGATTATCCAAAGAAGTCCTGTACTTTCGGTTTCGTTCCCAGATAGAAACAGTGTGTTAAGTTGTGGGTACACGTAAGAAAACCACAAACCCAGTGCAATAGTATAAAAAATGACGGTAATACTATAAAGCCATCTTTCGCTACGCTTATTAGAGTAGGCGGCGTCGTAAAGGTCAAATTTTTTTACCACCCTCAAAGTGCCATTGTGTGAGAAAATGGCGTAGGCACAAGCCATCCACAAGAAACACTTTTGAAAGGCCGTTAGGTATCCGCTGACGATCGTTTGGACCGATTTATTTTCTGAAGGTCTTGAGGAATACATGTAAGAGTTTAAAATAGTCAGCACCGGTATCAGAGCCATGTAGATAATTACCCACAACCTCCAGATAAGTTTAATGGTACATCTCCACAAAGATTCAGGTACTGATTGTTGCCCTTGTGAAAAAGATCCGCATCCACAAATTCGAAGAACATAATAAACAGGAGTCAGGCATAATCTAACATTGCTCGGCTGGGCACCCATTTCACTGCCGTTCCGGAACCCCATTCATAACTAATAAAAAACGCCGCAGTGCAAGTTGTCTAATAACCTTAACGCGTATATTATATCTGCCTACGATGTACACTGTACCGTAATCTGTGCAGTATGCCAGGATGAACGCAGAATAAAATCTGATATTAATCGTAAAATATACTACAATAAGTATGCAGTTCCCGAACTTGAGTCTGTGAACTTTACTACTGTAATGCGGCAATAAATACGAAGGGATTCAGTCCTTTGTGGCAAACGCTTGTTATTCTCATCAAATACTCGACGCACCGCTTCACTTTTTATATCTATGTTACTTGATATGTGGCAATGTTATAATTAGGTACACAGGCATCTGAACCATACCTTGTTGACTGATGATGATTGATGACCAGCATGATGGTTGTGTAAATCCAGAGTGAAAACAAAGAATCCCTCGCTGACGCAGGGAGAAGTGGAGAAAACGGCGATCCCCTACGGGAAAATTGTGCTGCATGCATGAGGACTCGATTATGACAAAACATTATTATCATGAGATGCATAAAGCGGTTAAATTGCTTCAATAGAACGCCGTATGCTGTCACAGGTCCGGTTGTTTCGGCTTCGAGACTAGACTGCTTTAATTTTAGTAAACCATACAGATGTACTAAATGTAGTACGCATGTGATATACTGGAACAATGTACAAAGTTTAAATAACAGTTTACTCAAACAGTCAAAACAAGGCCACAAACCCTGTCGCTTATAATAATTTCGTAAAGGGATTATAATACGGAAGACTTTGCGATGCGATGCAGAATTTTTGGACGACGCTCCAGTCTTTATGCGTAGAATAGCACTACTGCCACTACATTGCGTTTGACTGAACCGTCTTTCCATTGTCTAACGCAAGGTACTACATAACACGACTTCCTATCGTTTAAAAGTTTTACGGGAGAGGAACATGCGCTACTGTACGCTCAACTATGGCCATTGTTACTCACTGATATATTTGAAGTTGTAACATTCCGTCATCCTACACAATGCACGCTTTGGTAGCGAATTATAGGGCATTGTATACAGGTAAAAGAAAAGCATCAGAATGAAGTTTAATGTAAATCTTGCAATATTTTGCTGGCCAGAGAAAGACATGGACTGTCTCTGTTTTCCACGGTGTTAAGTATATCCCGGGCTTCTTCCATAGTCGCAGACGCTGATTGCGTTTGATCACACTGCTTTTGCAGATCCGCAATATCGATTAACAGCAGGGCAATCGTAGGATCGTTTTTGGAGAAGAATTTGCTATAGCAGTAGAAACGACAGAAATAGCTTTTTCATACTATGAACTCCTGCATTTTATTATTTACCGTTGCGCTTTCAGCGACTCCAAAAGGTATTCCAGTGCCTTCACAGTATTTGGTCTACTGTGTGGCAGTGCTAAATACCAGCGACCAGCTGCCTCAAACGTCAGGCCCCGTAAGAAATTTGTGCTGTGCAAAAGGTCAATTTCGTCGGCCAGCATCATTTCGTAGCATTCCAGATGTCGCCGGTTTTCGGCAAACGAACCCGTTTCTGTTGAAAATAGTTTCTATAACAAAAGCAGCATAAAGTCAATATAAGTCAATATAATATAAATACTCTCTTTTTCGTGACATTTCTGAATCAGCTTTACCTTGTCAGCATCTGCGTCTTCCGAAGATAGGCAAATTTCGGTGTGCATCAAAAGATGGTCTTCGGTTAATGCACGACTTTCCTATAAAACTCATTCAGAAACCGATTTAAACGTGAATCAGCTACGTCATGACTTACTAAAACCATAGATAATGTTGGGCATAATTGGCATTTTGAGCAGGCAACTAAATTCTTCTCAGTAAGTACAACTTCTTGGTCGCTGCGTTTATCTTTGAGTATTTCTCCTTTACTGGAAACGTTGTCGTCATGGTCAGCGTTGGCGAGCCCAGGCAGAGGCACAGTTCCACCGCATCCAGGTGTACCGCATTTGATGGCAAATATTTCTGAGACCTGTCGCGTATTTTACAGCAATCGTTACTTCCTGAAAGTTTCTGTTCCTACGGGACCACGTTCGTTGGCAATAGAAGTATCGCTAACTCACCGTTTCTGGGTCGGCACACATACGGCAGCGGCATGCGAAATAATCTGCATTTTAACGAAATTGTGAAGTGACACATATGTAAAGTATTTGCACAATACCATGAACACCGGTAAAAACGGCTTACATCGATTCTGCAGTTTGTGCTGCCTGATTAACGGAGGAACAAAGCAATCCACATAAGATATCCGTACCTAATTGCCGCGAAATTAGAGACTTGTGAATTCTTTGCCAAAACTAACGTATCCATTTAGTATATACATATCGTTATGTTAAAAGTTAAATTGCCAGTCTTTCTGAATCAGCTTTCTGATGCCGCACTGAAAGAACGAGCCTAAAACTTACATCTGAAAATGATTGAATGTCTTTAAAAGCCTTAACATACAATCCGGTCCCATCGAAAAAGTAATGCGCGTTCCGCGCTGATCCACATGCATGATCGAACACGCTGGCTTCCAAATACAACCCTTCAGCAACCTTGTTAAGGAAGCCATCTAAGATGCTAAAAGCATTGCATTGCAGTTTCCCCATAATGTCCACAAAGAGGTCAAACGGATCACCAAAGGTTACTTCCCGTTTAGGCCTTGTAAGCGACAGGTTCTGGTTGGTGCATGTAAATGCCAATACGTGCTCAAGTGATGGTTCCAGTACATCCGCAACGGTTGTGTACCAGGTTTCCAGCTCGGCCATTCGACTAACGTCTTTGTGGATTTCTTGTTTGTGAGATATCAGATCGAAGAAACTTCTCGGTTGTTTGTTAGGTTTTGGACAGCTGTTAATATTTTCAGATGCGTCGTAGAAATTCCCGTACTATTAAACAAAATAAATTTGGAATCGGTATTGAGACTGCAAGTTGCAACACGCACTACCGAAATAAAAGTCTTGCGCTCAGGAACATAAAGTACCACGCTCCTACCTCTAATTTTCTTAAAATTTTTGCCAGTAACAGAAGATCTGTTTGAATTTCCGTGTTATCAGGTAAGGACGTAACCAGCGTGCAAATATATTCGTGATCTTTGCTACCATATTCCTGCAAAATTGGCCAGACAAACGGATTCTTAAAAATTTTTCTTCAAATTATCAATCAGATTTAAACGCTGTGGTAGCGTTTACCCAGCACTGGGCGGAACAGTATCGAGAAAATCGACACTGCGGACAGGAGAGCACGGATTCTTCGCAGTTGTCATTCGGATGGATCGGCTGCAAACAGTAGCTACAATAATCCACTGTGTATTCTGGGCATACCGCGTAGACGAATGGCTGGTGTCCATTGATGATCGTGTCGCCGGCATGGAATAAGGTCATAGTTGCTAGTTTTCGCAATTAAAATGCTTAATCAACGGGTAATTATAACGGTCTCAGTTTCAAATTACAGCAATTTTTTCTATGCAGCTAAGTTTTATTAATATCCTTGACTCGTTATATAAACACTTCTGTAAAAAATTAATTTTATACATAGCAGCGTTCTACAAAATTTTTTTCCTTTCGACTACGTCTACATGCAATGCTGTAAAGATAAACTTACTGTACAAACTTCCGCACTTGCTTGCCTTGTCTAGACTGTTGTTTCCTGCTGTTTAGTACGACTGTGCCGATATGCTACCCTGCTGATGAGCTGTTTTCGGTTAAACGTTACTCGTTAACCCAACATGCTGCGCCAAAAATGCTTATCCTATTAGACAAATTACTCACTACTGACGGAACATGCGCTTTATTTTTAGTAAACAGTCAAAGATAGTGACGGGCTAAGCGGAAGGGACAGGGTAAAATTGCAGAATCTGCTCAACCACTCACGTGAACGATAGCGTTTTGGGATATCCATTCTGTACTCGTGCAGTTTGTACAGTAGGCATTCGGAATTAACACGATAGCCATGTTCTTGTTGCAACTGTAAGCTAAATTAGGTATTGACTCATGAGCAGCGTTAAACGTACATTGCGAAATTCCATGAGAAAGAGCTGATTTACTTAATTTCGGCACAATGGGAACATCCTTGTCCTTTCTGTTTCAAAGTAACTGCTAAAAACTGGAGATGGTACAGAAAATAAAGGCATTACTATAGTAATATGAGTGCTCAGTGTGCTAGTATAATACACATTTAAGCAGTACACATGAAGTGGGCACTAAACAAATACCAATACGCAAATTCCAGCGGCTAGATGGATCCGCTTATTGATGAGTTTGAACAATTTTCGTGAAATGTTGTCTTTAAGCGCGCAATGTCCTCCGGAGACAAATCCTCCCCTAATTCCACAATGACTAACGCGTACGTCATAAGGGCACCAGCGAGCTAAACATTATGAAAAATAAGGGTAGCAAAACCAGAATCTCTGCAATTACTGTAGCGCAAAGGTGCAATTTCTGACAGCAAAACTCGTACCGACACTACAAAAGCACGGTCCACAAGGAAAAACTTTCCAATCGTAAAACCAACTCGGCTGGTCTGAATCTGTGTGACATAATATGACAGTTTATAGCGCGTTTCCTGGTCTTCGACGAAACGTAAGCACTTGAAGATTGTTGGCACAATGGCTTCCGCCTGTCAAACAATCCGTTCATTAGAACCCGAACCCACACTTGTATGGTTCACAATTTTTTTTATTACACGTGAACGATAAGGTTTTTTTGTTAATGTAACGTTTTCCAAGCGTTACGAGTACAAGTACACAATTACCTGAATGTTGGCAGCCACAAAACCAGCAGTAATAACTGAAAGTCCGTAAATAGCCAACATGACGGTTTGCCCGCTACCCGGTATGGCATTATTGCCGGTTAGAAAGGTCACACCCAACATGAGAGACAAAACATAAAACATAGACAATCAAATTGGGATACGCTAGAAGGGAATCCAGATCCTCGATCTCTTCAATCATTGCCGCGTGCTCGCTGAGAATTACTTCGACTTTTGGAGAACTGTGGTCTTGTGCGACCGCTTTAACTAAGGAGCACTTGATTTCGCGCAAACAAAATACAAAAGCGACACTCGTCATTGAAATCATAACCTGCACAAGGGTAACATGTATGAAATAGATACATGAATGTCCAAAAGCTAACCACCGTATCACGGAGTATATTGTGGGATGCGTGTTTTGTAACAACCAAAGCACTCCAGAAACTTCTGTCCCGTTTCCAGAAATAAATGTCGCCCTGATAAAGGGCCATAAACGATAACCATACACTCCAATGGCGTTTAAGTAGAATATGCTATAAAACAGGCACCACCACTTTCGTGTGTCTGCATTCCACTGGGTTACACTGAACTGGTCAATATGGCGCACTACATGCTCGATGCCAGTGTGCACTCTCATTACCAGAACGCACACCAAAAACAAGCTAACAAACTGTACGTCGGCCAACGCCTCGCTCACCCGGTCCTGAATTTGCATGCTTTGTATTCTGGAAGAATTCGCATTTCTTTTGTACAGCAGAAGAGAAAAGCCCATCGCCATCCAAGTGAAATAGACCACCACCCATATTCTCCAGGCAATTTGAGCAATACGCTTCCAGAATGGCTGCTTCTGAATATTCTGAAGTGGAAATAGGCCGTGTCCGCAGAGCCGGAGGATTAAAAAGCAAGGACGGATGCCATTCAGTATATAGCCGCCGGGTATATTTTTGGAATGAGAATGTATTATTACCATATTGTGACCGTTTTTAAAGGTTTTCGATTCAGGAACTCACAAAGAGCTGACTGTAGTAGTGCAATAACCAAGTGCATTTCGGACCTCAGGTACTTTAATCGGATGCCTTCCATATTCTTTAGGGAGCATCACAGACATCAATTGTTACTACATTTGACTAAAGGCTTTCGTCTCATGTCAGTTGCATGGCTCGTAAGGTTCGACCGCAGAATCGCGTACATACAGAGTTCGGATTAACCGTGTCCCTTGTTGGGCAGCATAAAATAAACAGTAAAATATTTGATTTAAGACAGAGTATTTGTGCGATTAATTTAAAAAATCTTGCTTGTTAGGATGTATCCCGGTCTAATATTGTAGCTTATTTTGGATCTATGCGCGTAATTTTGCTTACACCAGTACGCACATTGATGGTTTGGATTCTACTCTACAATAATTACAGTACGTAGCAAGGTACACTTTACAGAACGGTGTACAAATGAATTAATATCCACCTGATTCCGCAATACGTTTGCAAATGTCACAAGTGTAGAGCATTATCAATGGTTAACGCGTTTCATAGACCAAAATAAATAACCACGAGGGTGCAGTATGGGTCCACGTAAAACCTTACTTTAGCTGGAATTCCCAGAGAACACCTAACTGGCCTCATGCACTCTCAGGGGAAATCCCTGTTCATGTTCCTGGAGCCAGGTCAAAATTACCATGACGTACAGATGCCTGTAATTACATACAATACCAAGTAACAGAGTGGGAATAAAATGCAGTTGTGTGAAACTGCCAATAAGCAGACTACAAATACAATATATCGAAAAAAGTACACGTACTTGGCAGTCTTGGCTGTTTCTGCATTATCCTAGTCCTGGGACGAAGCCCTCTCGATCACATCACCTTTACTGCCGTACTTGGTTAGTATCTGTAGTCTTAAGTGGTTTGCAGTTTTAAACCATTCCGCAGTTGAAAAACTGCGCGAAACGAAATTGAAATGTCGCTCGAAAACGCTCCTGTAAGATTCGTTCGCTACAGAAGACATACACCAATGCCGCTAAAAGTGCAACAGGCTGGATAGGTACAGTTATTTTTAGGTACAGTTATTTTGCTATGTATACAACGAATTAAATTGTGAAGAGCCAAACAAAAGGTGTATCCAAAACGCATAGATACTGAAATATGTACTGTAGCAAGGATTTATTATGTTTAAATAAATAAAAGCAGCTTCGTACGGCAGCGTGTAAATTTATGCCGTGCACAAACGGAGAGAGATATTGCCACACATCGCCGGGATAACGGCTGAGCAGTGTGCCGTGCTGTTTACTGGCGTTCCTTTATCCCCTAATTCCGACATGATCAGAGTATAAGTAACAATGGCTCCGGCTAACTGCAAAAAGTATGATAAACGATTTTTATTACGATTGAATCTGATGCATCACCAATTAGTGCTTACCGATACTACGAACGTTCGATCCATCACAAAGAAGTTTCCAACCGTGAATCCAACTCGGACGGTCTGGAGATTTGTAATGTAAAAGGACAAATCAGAACGTTCATGGCGATTGTCAACTGTACGAAGGAACTTGAATAACAGCGGTATCACAGCTTCGGCCTGCAGACACAAAATAATTCTTCTTTTCATTTAAGTCGTTAGTACTGCCTTTAAAACGATTCACCTTTGCACGACGCTGTTAATGTTTATTAGACTGCGTAACTGGAACGAAGCAACATAATGTGTAAAATTACAAGAACGTCTAACTGTTCTTTTCACTAACTTTCGAACTTAAAAGGTCATATGCCGATTCCTGTCAAGTTTAATATACAAAACTAAGCTAGGTCACCGACGAGAGTGGTGCAACTTGTATTCTGCAATGCTGCGTATCCCGAGATTTCGTAAAACAAATTATATTACCTGACAGTTAACGGCGACGAAGCATGTAGTCATAATGATAGTAAAAGTCACAGCCATAACGAAAACCTCGAATCCAGCCGTTTCGATATTGCTGCCGTTAAATGCTGAGATGCCTTGCATCAAACCCAAGAGATAGAATTCGAACAGGATAAACGCTGGTACCGCCATCAAATTATCGAGCTGTGATACGTGATCACTCAGTGTCATGTGATCATTCAAAATGACCTTCACGGTTTTCAAGTCACCTTTTAAAGAAGCGCATTTCAATGACCACTTTATCGCGTGAAAGCAGAACGATATACCCGTCAACATAACAGCAATCATCAGCTGCGATATCAACAGCGACCAGATGTAGATGAAGTGGTGAATCATAACCAATACCCGTATACACAGAAACACAGAAGGATGACTATATTGCAAGTAACCAAATATCCAAATGAACCCCACAACATCGAAGCCGCTTCCGGTTATGAAGGTTCCTTTCACGGCGGTATAGAAACGCCAAGTAGCGGAGGCAAAACCAATGGTAGACAGCAAAGCAGCGCAGTACAAGAATGATCTTTCGTTTCTCTTGCTGAGATATTTAATGCCAAAAAGGTCAACCTGGCGCAGTGCATGCATAATTTGATTGTGTATGCTGATCATGAAGATGCTCAGTGTAGACATGGACAGGTGACTTAAGATACCGCACAGCTGGTTGACGATGCTTTGAGTGGTCTTGTCACCTAGTAGCGCCGTGGAAATTCGGCGCCATACGCTACAAATCGCGAAAACTATTAGCAGTGCTATATAAACAACGATTCCTGCCCTCCAGAGAGTTTTTGTTATGCGCCTCCAAGCGGGTACGGTTGACGGTAGTAGTTGTACAGGAAAGCAGCCGTGTCCGAAGGTGCGCAAGAAAGCAGAATAAACCGTTAAGCATCTCAATATCCAACTATTCCTTTTGCCTCTCACGCTAATGGACATTGTAACTTGTAACTATAGCCCCTTTAGACGAACGTTTTTAAAAATGATTGTTTTAAAGCGGTCACTACGGATCAGATAAACGCTAAGTGATAAATATAAGTATCGCAATGGTTCGCCGAACCAGCAACCCTTGTGCTACATTGTAACGCCTAGCCGGCTGATATTGTATCCCTACAGAATGCAAACGCTGTCAAATGTCAAAATGCAATTTCGAAAAGCGATGGGTATTCCCTTCTGGTTTCGACATCGGAGTGCAATGTCAGAACAAAGTGAATGATGTTATAGTATTTTTACAAGCTTGTTAAATATAAAAGATAAATGCGCAAAACTGAAAGACACCGTTGACACACATGCAGCTTATGCACGTATGAACACGTATGAACACATGCACGTATGAAGCGGTATGAGGTCACGCCGTCTACGCTTTACCTTATCACTGACCCGTATTTGTACTGGTTTAATTTTTAATACATTTTGACCCTACAAGAAAAATTAAAAAAACCACTACTCTGCAGTTTTAACATGAGTAAACCAACTAATATTATTTAATCAGGTCATTGACAACGCCGAATCCTTCCGATTTCTCGTTCGATTGTCAGCAGATTCCCTTGTCGCATTACCAAGTGACACACCTAGACGTATTCACTATGCAGGTGCATTTTTCGCACATTCCAATTCCAGGCTGCTTGTATTCCGGATGATCTGTACCATTCATTTCCAAAATTATGATCGCGTAAGTGATAATCGCACCTGTAAGCTGCAATGGAAAATCATGCATAACAAGAAATCAGCGACAAATCGAACGCTTACGAAATAAGGAACAAAAAGTTTCTTTGGGAGTGATCTTATTACAATGCCGTACCGATAGAACAAACGTACGGTCAATCAGAAAAAACTTTCCAACTGTGAATCCAACGCGATCCGTTTGGATCTTGTAAATGTAAGAGGACAACATGTAGTGCTCTTTCTGATCTTGGACTGTGCGGAGGAATTTAAACAACATAGCCACCACAGCTTCCGCCTATGAAGAGAAAAGGGGAATGTCGTAGCTTATTTTGTTTGTCTGAAACTGTATTTTTTTACCTGGGTGTTGACCATAACAAAACAGGTAGTAGAAGCGGTAATAAAAGCCACAGCCACACCGAAAAGCTCTATCTCGACACTCATGTCTGCATTGCTTTCACTGATTGTGAGTGCCGAAATTCCCCTTAACAAATCCAGGACATAGAATGTATACAGTATAATAACTGGAAATGTCAGAAAATCGTCCAACTCCGCTATTTCATCGCTTAACATGGCATGATCGTTCAATAATGCTTTCAATGTTTTTAAGTCACCCTTTTTCACAGCAGATATACCACAGCGCTGAATTGCGCGGAAAGACAATGCAGCGCCTCCAGCCGTGATGACGATCATAATTTGGTAAGCTGCTATAGATCCCAGGTAGAAGAAGTTGTGGATTACAAAAAGCACCCGTGCAGATAAGAAGAAAGTTGGGTAACTGTAGAGCGAGCTCGCCAAAATCCATAGAATTCCGAAAGTGCCAGTGCCGGTGCCGGTAATAAATGTTCCTTTGACAACTGGCCCAAAACGCCATAGAAAGACTACGGTAAGGAGTGTGGATATTACCAGTGCAAAAATGTAGAATGACCTTTTGTATCGTTTGCTAAAATATCGGATTCCAAAATGATCAATCTGGCTTATTCTGTGCATCACTTCGTTGTGTCTCCACATGCCATAAAAACACATTATAGACATACCCAAATGGGTAAACATTCCAACAAAAACGCTTAAAATGTTTTGAGTTGTCGCATCCCACGGTCTGCCGGTTAAAGCGACAATTCGACGATATGTATTTAGAGCAACCGAACATATTATCAGTGCAAGATAAACCATAAGCCCGGCCCTCCAGAAAGCATTAGCCACACGCCACCAAGGGCCATAACTATTCGGCTTTTTTGAACAGGACTGCCGGATGGGAAAATAACCGAAACCACAAGCTCGCAGAATGGCTGAGTAAACATCTATGCATTTTAACAAACAAATACGGCGTTTGCTCCTGTTGATGTTCAGGCTGTCGCTCTCGGACATCTCTAATTTTAATTTCATTACTTATTACTCACGCTTTGGCACAATCGCACCATATAACAAATTCAGTCAAATCGTAAGTTGCGCAACCCTACCTCACCTGCGAAAATTATACTCCTGTTTAAATGTTATATTGACAGTGTTATAAGGAAGCGAAGGTGCTAATCGTTCCGGAACAGAATCGAAATTGGGTTTTTACCCCGTTAGCTTTGTTCGATGTAACTAATGTAACAACACGATATAGAGTAAGTGGTTCGTATTCCACAGGGATGCTTGAACGTTCACTACGACTAAAAGACTTCACAAGCATCATGAATCCCTGTTTTGCCATGCTCCTCCTGGCACTGCCGGGAGCCCGCTTCTGTGATCAGCTTTTGAGTCGACCAGTACGCGGTCGCTAAAATTTTTAACTCGAACTTGGAAAATTTGATTACGTCGCATATTATAATTGCCGTTTATGCGTTACAACTCAGTCGCGATTACCATACGGAAAACGGGAAAAACTGTTAGAGTCTCAAAGCTGAAAGCTATTTCAGACTGTTGATAAAAAACTAACACGATGAGATGACACTGCAAAAGAATTTGTAACTGTAATACAGTATTTTTTACTGACTGCACATACAGCGAGGAATGGTTGATATGCCTATACTGCGCGTCTTGTAACCTGGCCTTACCCTTAGCTGGCTTAGGCTAGGAAAGCGTAGCAGTTGTCAAACAAATTTGGAACAGCTTAGCCGCAATGTCATAATCCAGAATTTTAGAGCAATGGCGTCCGGTATTTTAGCAAACACTAATGTCAACTGAGAATACTTAAGGAATATATGACTGTGATCCGTTTCCACAATTCGTAGGGTTCACAGGCGAAGCCTTCTCGCCTAACTCCCAAATGACCAACGCATACGTGATGATGACACCAACCAACTATGAATACAAAAAGGAGTTATTGATCCCTGCATTAAAAGTGGACCCTTAGTGATGGTACTCACCGAGGCAACAAATGCGTGGTCGATGAGAAAGAATTTACCGATAGTGAACCCGACTCGATTGGCCTGGAGACATTTGACATATGCCGACACTTTTCGGTACTTCTTGTGATCGTTCACTCTCCACAGAAATTTTGCTAGCATGGGTACAACAGGCCCTACCTAATAAAAGAAAAACACCATTGAAAGAAAGTAACTCAACACAGAAGAGTGCGTTTGCTTGTTCGAGGGATACCTGCTCGTTGACGAAAACCATGCAAGCGGTGGATATGGTCAAAATCATAGCTGCCAGGCATAAACCCTCAAAGGCACCGGTGATGCGATTCTTCCCTCTGATAGCCAGTATCCCCGACAACAGCACGAGCACTTGATAGAGATATAAGATGAGGTTAGGATAGGCTATTACTGCGTCTGCATGCTCAATTTCGTCGCATAGCTGCCCGTGGTCAAGGAGTACGGTTTCGATCGTCTCTTGGTCACCTTTTGCTAGAGCCGGCTTTAAAGAGTGTCGCAAGGCGCGCAAACACAATCCCGTCGCTATTGCAATTATAACAATCATAAGACAAATCACACCCACCGAAGTCATATAAACAAAGTAAACGACGACGAAGAACACTCGAAGGCACAATAACAGTGTCGGACGGTTGTTAAACAGCGGTTGCAGCAACCAGAGAAAACCTGAACTTTCCGTGCCCGTGCCGGTGATCATTGTACTCTTGATTACTGGAGCAGTTCGAAATCCCACAGCTACTACCGAAATTATGACAAAACACAGGTTCAGCCCGTAAAGCATTCTTTGTGCTCGTTTGCTCAGGTATAATGTGCCAATAACGTCAATGTGCTGCATCGTGCTGACCACATTGGCGTGCGTCCAAATCATGTGGATGCATACAGTAATCATGCACGCGTGGTTGACCAGTGCGGAGAGCTCACTGATCATACTTTCAGTCGATACGGTCCAAGTGACCGATTGGCAGATGCGGTGGTACACATTCAAGACGGAAAATCCTAACAGCGTTACGATGTACACAACCACCCATGCTCTCCAAGCGATACTGGCTAAGCGTCTCACGAAGTGCTTCTTCGGCCTTCCATTTTGCAACGGAAAAAATCCATGGCCGAAAATTTCCAGAATAGCAAAGTAGGGAGCCATGCACTTCATGATAGCACCGCGAGGTTTGGCGTCCATGTTGGCCGTTCCGCTATGTCTAGCTTGCGACAAGGGAAGCGAAATGACTATTATAAGGTTTTAACACAGTTAAGTTTTACTCTGATCAGTAAATCAGAAACATTCTAGCTCTTCCTAAACGGATTGCGCCATTAAAAATATTTAGTTACGACTTACGAGTCTATGGCTGCTTGGTTCGAGCCCGTATAAAACAAAGGAATCTTTGTGATCGATAGCGTCGATACGAGTACTGACATTTAATACAGTATTGAAATAAAGGTGGTCGGCGACGCCTTCATATACAAGGATTGCTGAGGGAAGCAGTTGTAGGCGGTTGCGGTTTGTAGGTTGGTTGTACGATACTGCTTTTATTCACATTTCCCACTGTTACAGTATGTACAAGTACATCTATTTAACAATGATGTTTTACAGAACTACATAATCGACTCTGTTTCACTTTTCGGACTTTATTTGTGATTGGCGTTGAGCATTAGTGAAACTAATTAATTAGGGACAGTCGTAGAGCATGCATTATGCATGCCCACGCGAAATGTGCTATCGTACTTTGTATGAGCGTAAAAACCTTTCTACCTCTGCAGTAATTTATTACATAGTAACAACGAAAAACAAGACACACCACGCTTACGCATCTTAAATAAAAAGTATTCTGAACGTGACATTCTGTGTTTCTGGACTTTTACTGCACATGCGACAGCTATGGATTTGCTCAAAGAGAAAGGAAACAAAACATTGTAATTCTCTCCTGCCGAAATGCACTTGAAAATTGTGAAAAAAAATTGATAACAACTATCGCAAATAGCTTTCTGATAATAAAATTAAGTTAGGTAATCACATTCTGAAATATACATAAAACATATCTGCATCACTTTTTGCTCGGCAAAGCATATATTCTAGATTTGTTTAACATCTAGCTAACTACATGTACTTTGTAGATCACAATTTTTGTTAATGCCAGTAATGCAGTACGCGTGGAGCATAACTCGCATTACCATACGCCGACCCGCCGTACGTCAGATAACCTTCCACTAGATGTGCCGGCAGCGGCGTCAGATCCTTCAGTTCCCCAAACACCCAAACTGTCTGCATTCCCATCAGCATATGTAGTAGCAGATGACAATGAATCATCCATACACCAGGATTTTGCACCCGCACCCGCATCGCCCTCCACGTAAATACCTTCCCCGGTTCCGGTGCTACCGTACTAGGATCCGGTCGGTATAGGTTGGATGTATCGCGTGTAATAATTCGTCCATGCCTTGCCAGCAGTTTGGCCTCGTTGACCACCGGATCGTACGTGCCCAGACCCGTACCGCAGTCGTAATAGTGGTCACCGTGTGCGTGCCACGCATGTGGATAGACATCACCAAACCGGCTGCCACCCACAAGATACCAGACAATCTCCAGCACTTCGCCGACTTTCGCCGGGAACGTTTTAGTCACATTGTCCAAACCGTTGCCTTGAACCGCGCGTTGATAATCGGGGAAGTAATTCGTTCTGTTGCGGTACAGTGATACCAAATACGGTTCTTTGGGAACGTCTGGTATAAAGGGCTCAGGTTTCTCGTACCAGGGTGCACCATTCTGAAAATAAAACTCGGTGTCGCCTCCTGTCATCGTCTTGGCATCGATCGCTTGAACGTTAATGTACACTCTCCGCGTTACTTCTTGTAGACGGATAAACGGATTAGATGGATCCGGTTTCAACGGTTGCAGTTGATCTTCCAGCCAACCGTCGGCATAGGACTCATTCGGCAAGGTCAACACTTTCTCGGCCGGTAAAGTGAATGTATCGACCGGTCCAGCGCTGGTGTTGTAATGCAAAATGCCGTAACCCCGCACGTCATCGGAATCCGCTGAACGGATTTCAAACTGCATCCAAAATCGGTTCCTACCGGCTAGTTCGGCTTGGGTCTTGGCAAACAGAATAACACTATACCGCTGTCCGGAACTAATCTCCAAATGGTCAACGACATGTGGCATAATATATTTCCCATCAACTTCAATCAAAACTAAATTCAGATGGTCTTCAAAGGCTACAAACACCTGCGAGTAGCTTGTGGCGCCGATAAAACGCAGACGATAGACACCGCCCGCTGCAACGTCAATCACGCCCATCTCACACCCTGGCCCCGGTCTGGCGTACGTCTCGTTCATGGCACGTGATTTGCCGTTAACGGCTACGTTTTTCGGATTACCGGGCCAGATGAGATTGTTCGGATTCTGTATGTTGAATTCGATCCGGTCATCCGTTTCATAGTAGACATCTTGAAACGCGATCGTCCGCTCGTCGTCGTAATGATACGGCGGATTGCCGTCGGCTTCGTCGACAATCAACGCGCCGTACGCGGTGTTCGCCTGGAAGCCGACATGTGAGTGATAGAAGTAGGTGCCGGCATCTCCGAGTTGTAGCTGGAACTCGTAGTCGAAATGGTGATACGGTGGAATTGGCCACTGGCTGGCCATGGGCGTGCCGTCCGAAAAAGGCGCCATACGCTGGGTAAGACCATGCCAATGCTAAATTAATGACAAAAAATATACCATGTTATCAACATAACTAAAATTCGTTGACTTACAATTGTCAAATTCGCCTCGTCCATATCGTTGTACACTCGTATCCACACTTTCTGACCCTCTTTGAATCGTAATGCCGGACCCGGCAGTGTTCCGTTAACCAGAGTGGACAAACGTGTAGTGCAGTCAGTGGCAATAATTTTCGATGTAACTCGCAGAATGTAATCGGCTTGAAAATTACCATCATGAATAGCTGTATATGGTTGATTACTGGGAGGATACACCACCGAGGAAACCGTTGTCCATTGATATAATATGCTGATCATTTGCATGGTGCCTAATATCTGGAACTTCATTGTATCGGCATGCAGGTGTTATAAAACTAAAACACAACGTTGGTGCGGCGAATAACACTTCAGCGTGAAAAAAAAACATTACCAAAGTTTGTAGACATCAGGCCAGCATTAAGGCAGTATAATAATCCGAATAATACGTATTATAATAGTCACGTTTCAATACTACTAGGCCTAGAACAGTGTCATAGTAGGTGACAAAAAGAGATCAATAAGCACGTCCGATAGATCTCGATGAAATGAGTGAACGATCAAGAACATTATAAATTATACCGTTTCTTGCACACCATTATTTCGAAGGTAACAGATCTAGAAACCGCATAATATATTTCAAAGCATTTTTACGGCGCCGTAAGATACCAGTAGTCAAGACAAGCCGTTTATATTATCAATCTTATGGTTCGATACCCACAGCATATAAAGTGGACGGGTCGCAAGACTATGGTACGACTTGACCATAGCGGACAGAACTGCAAACAATTGTTAAGTTCTGATACAATCATAACTGGGTAGTTACTGTGAATCGAGATTCACTACTCGTACAGCAGAGAACAACATGTTCGAGTCAAACACATGAGCATGTACATATATGTGTATCCATCAAATGCGAAAATGGCGACATCCCGTGATCCAAGTACAGCGCGTACCTTCCTTTAAATACAGCGCGAGACGTCCAGACGGACTGATTCCTTTTGATGCAGTACTGTTGCGTCTTTGTGACTACAAAGACTGCAAATACTGTACGACTAACACAATGGACCATCGATTCCCAGTACGGAACAATCCAATAATCGAAAATTAACCACAAAGCAGTACTGCAATACAGCACCTACCAATATTAAATTCTGCTTGTTGACTAAAAAAGTCAGTTTTCTTGCGGGCCCAGTCTGATCGGTTCCGGCTTAATAAGGGTTGCATGCATATGGTACGCATTCATTTTACTATCGATTCAAAGAGCTCATGCAGAAATTTATTCTTCTTCTTCGGTCTTTTCTTTTGAGTGTAAAATTAATATAGTACTAGCATAACCTTTTTTCGAGCATTTATTTCGGCATAGTATGGCGACCAGCATAAACTTATCGTTAATCAATTATCATTAATCATTTAATCGTCGACTAAAGTCGAAGCATTGTAAGATGGCAAAGCACTGTTTTAATTTGGGAATGCTAGCAAAATACAGCTTACTGTACAGATATAGCGTACAATACGTACACAGGACACTAGTTCGACGTTCAACGCATGTAATACAATAATATTATCAGCAAATTGCACATACGGCAAATAAAAATAAAATTAATGATAATGCATCAAGTAGACTCGAAGAATTGACATAAGAATAGTCGATTGACCTTTAAGTTGACATGGTGGATTGATCTAACGCAGAAAGGTGATTTGCTAAATAGTTATATCGGTTTACAACGCAAAAAATTATAGTAGTGCTGAATCAGAATGCAAGTACGACCACTTAACTGCGTGTATGTCAACTAAAAAGTATCGACTTATTTTTTATAAGGTGGCGGCAGATCATTTGCACCTTCATCCAGTTGTTCGGCTTCGTCATGAATGTCCATCTTTTGTATGATCAAACGCAAAAGATTGCTTTGCTGATCCAGTTTGCCATGGACATCCCGCAGTCTGTCAAAAAAACGAAAAAAATTATCTCTAAACTAATGCAAAATGTAATTCGTAACGTTTGACAAAAGTTTTTGTTGACTTGAGCTTTAAATTATTTCTTGGTACAGGCTCGTAAAGGTCACGATACGTTATACTTCATAGCTTACTTGCGTCGCTGTTTCTCCAGTTCGCACTGCATTCGTTTCTCGCATGGTGTGGGTGTGTTGAAGCCAGTGTAGTTAGCAACCGGATTGCTACCGGAAATGCAGAAGAACTGTAACAAAAAGTACGCAGGCAATAGAGCTATCAGCCATTGCAATTGTTTCCCGTTGCGCTAAATGTGCTGTATAGCCACGAATAAGAGATACATACTACTGGAAACCCTGGCTCTTATTGCTTTTAGTCATATTATTTTCTTTTACGCTAGATGCATTTGCCAAGAGTATTACAGACTCATAACGGTGCTTCTGTACAGTGACCTTTTGCATTATTCCCTTGGTGCATCCGTTAGGGTAGTAGGTGTTTTCCTTAAAGGTAACCCGTTTCAAAAACCACTTCGGTAAATTTTTTTCCAGTCCAGTATGCAGGTCAACCTGCATGGCCATGCGCTGTAGCGTAGCACTGCGCTGAACCGATTCGATGTCACCAACCGCTAAACCAATCTACAGCATATGATAGACGGTTTGTATGCATGTCTGCAGAGTAGTCCAAATCGTCAATGCAGATATTCTTGGGGTATACAACTCAAGAAGGTTGACGGTTTTACTAAATGTCATTTAATGGCAATCTGCTTCATTACTTATCTTTCAGCTATTAGGAAAATTAAATTTTTACACTATTCGAATTTGAAATCGCACATTACCAGTAAATTCATAACGAGCACGGACAGTCCAATGAACGAAACGATGAAGATAAAGGTCAAGTGGGGGAACTGCACCATGCCCTCCTGCATTGGAGTGATGTAATTGGCCACAGCATCAATCTCTCCTGAAGAAACAATAGTTTTGCAAAGTTTTGCAAAAGCACAAATTTTATTCATGCTTCGCAGAGCCGTAAACAAAAACTGGGTTTTTCAGCTTAAATTAGCTGGAATGACTGGCCAAACGATACCTGCTCTTGAGACTTGAGAGTACAGGCAACCAAACAAAGCTGTAAGTACACAAAAATGCATTATCAAGATGACCTTACCCAAAAGCATATTTATAATCCGCAAAGCTGAGTATCCGAATTTCCGATGCGGTGTCGTCAAAGTACTCACATCGATGACAAGACCGGGTTTCTATAATTCCGAATCGATGATTAATGTTATCGCCAGGGAATATTGCTATGTATACCAGTCAGCCCTGCATAGCGTGTTGCATATTACCAGGTAATAATCCTGGTCGTCGGGAAATATAAACGACGGCAGCAAAATCTGGAATGCCAGCACGAACCCCACAAGCAGGAACGCGAAGACAAAGAAAGCGCGTAAAAGTGAACGGAGTATGTGCAAGAACATGACCACGTAGACACCAATAGTACCGAATCTGTAAATGACGCCGTTGAATCGATGCGTGAGATCACTCATTTGTATAAAGAAAACGCTAACGTACCGTTGTAAATACAGCATAATATTAAACCAAGCCAGGAAAATAGCCGCCGCCCCTAACTGCCATCGCACTGTCCAGGGCATAAAGGTTTCGGTCTTGTCACAGCTACCGAACGCGAAGAATGTGGCGAAGATGTACAAGAACCATTCAACGTAGTTGGAATAATCCAGAAAGTATTTCCTTCCCTAATATATTTCTTGCATAACACTTGCAGTTTAAGTCAACAATTTATCCACACAGCTCCTATATATGCATATTCGCTATGTTTAAACAGTAGTGTCAACCGTTGAAAAGTAATTATTAAAGAAAGGTCATGCTAGAATCACGCGATGTACCTGCAGGCATAACTGCACAATTTCTTTCAGCATATTAATGATGGTGAATGCGCAGATCAGGTAGCTGGCCGCTGCCGACATCATACTCTCTTTGTTATGTTGCATCCAGCGACGGAATCGCGGATCTTCCATGTCGAATTTTGCTGATGCGCTCTCGGCAGTGTTATTATGGACATTATAATATGACGTATGTTTCAGTTTGGGGATGAGTTCATTTTCGATTCCCGTGGTCACCAGATAGGTCAGCATAAGTAGGAATGCAGAATACAGCGCGATGTTAAAACCGTGAATCCAGACTCCGTAGCTGGTCCTAAAATGCACAGCCGCATGCTAAAACTTAGACTGGACTGTTTTCCACTTTGAGAAGCTGGAGATTCACATTATACTGAAATATCATTCACATTATACTGAACGAAAATATATTTACCATTTTTTATTCAGGTAACTGGTGCAAACAGGATGCGATAGCAGTTCACTGCGGCCATGGCGAACCATTGCCTATACATTTATTATTGGTTCATGAACGAATTATTTACCACATTGGCATGATACTCATTAGCATCGTTATATGCATCTGATTCTGCTTTACGTTCAAAGCTTTCAATGGAGATTTTGGATCCGCGGAATTTTTATCTTCTACAAATTCCACGCCGGGTGGCTCCAGAAGAATGAAATTGAAGTTGATCTGTAATAGTTAGAGTTACCCCTGTAAAACTGGAAAGGTATTTTAATGTTCCACTTACGTAGTAATTTTTCGACCAAGGATGGTGCTCTGATTTCGTCATGGAGTGATCCAGCGCAACCTGTACATGTAATACTTTGTAGGTAATGTAAAGCCTACTCGTAGTTAATAGACTTGACTTCAGTTTGTATTCAACACGTCTTAAGATCACGAATGGCGCTAACGATTTTGGATATTAATTTTTTCATTCTTTGAATTTGATCATTTTAAGTAAGCAGTAAAAATTTGGACAGGCTTATCTGATCAGTTTGATGTATGTACTGTCTGTACTGGCTGTTGCCGAATAAAGTGACTTTCGTCTGTATAATAGGTGTCAAACACCAAAATGAATGCTGTGGCTCTGCTCCTGTCTTATTTCAACGCACTATTACGAAAGTTCAAAATGCAGATCGTACGTGTAGTTGGGTACTGCAGTTGCACTTACCGTCATTACTTCCGGTAAATGTTCGATCAATCCTAAAACAGGCCATCCGTAAGTGGCTGATGGGACGGTAAGAATTTCCACCCACCTGTACCACGCACGTTAAGTTAGATTACATAATAGTCCTCAAAGCTAATGCCATGTTTTTGCACCGTTTATGTAGAACAAAACATGAAGCTGCTTCTTGATGCTTTTTCTGTATAGCCACGTCGATGGGCGTTTGGTTGGATTGGTTTAGGAGAAGCTTGGCTCCCGCCGTCAGCAGGTCTTCGATGACCTTTGTCGCATTGTGCTCGGCAGCTTTGTGTAAACCAGTGTTCTATAATAATACCTTCGTCATCTAAAGTTGTGAACACACACAGCACACCGATATAAAGTGGACAGATCGCACTCACTCCATTTTTGTCCACGCTGTCGATCAAATGGGAATAATGGACGACGATGACTTGAACTGTTTCTAAATAACAGAAATTACAATGTTCAGTGTTGAAGTCTGACAATTCGCGGCAAATGTTATTTGTTTAAGCTTTCAGCCAGCCGAATTACCTCGATAATCGCCGACGCAAGCAAGATGTAATGGACTCTCACCCTGATTATTTCTGGAAAAAGGATACTAGTGTGACCTTGTTCGTGACCTTGACATTCAATATGCATCATATGCAGTATGCTCGCGTCCATTTACCCTTACCGATGAATAAGCGCTCCCTTACACATCAGTAGTTTAACAACGCGCGTGTGGCCGTTCATTGCGGCCAGGTGCAGCGGTGTCAAACCTAAATTAAATAAACAGATGCGATCCATCCCTAAAATGGGCTCAGTTTAAATCGTTTTTTCCTACCTAGATTATCTGGCTCATTTATTATATTAAATCCATGCGACGTTTCCAACAAGCGTTTCACGGTATTAAATCGTCCGTATCTAAAGTAAAACATATTAAAACACGAGCACAATTCTAAAATTATAGTCGTGTTACGCACTTTGCCGCAAAATGTAAAGGTGACTGCTGTTGCTTATCCTTGGCGTGAATGGATGCTCCCAGTCGCACTAAACCATCACTGCAGCGCAGCAGACCGCTCTTCGCGGCATAGTGCAACGGTGTACATCCCCACATATCCTTGTCGTCCAGTAACTCAGCAATCTGTAAAACCATGATCCAGCTGTGATTCTCCGGTCAAGATGCACAAAGGTCACTCTACCATCTTTTTGTTTCCGATTAATTCATTGACATTGGGAGCGCCTCCGTGCATAATGCTGTAATGCATGAAATTCTTTCCTCGCTTGTCGCGTTTAATAGGACTGGCGCCGGCTTCTAACAGCAGTGCTAAGGATGCCCACGATGCCCGTGACGACGCCAGAATTAAGGCTGTTCGCCCTTCCTTATCTTCCTCATCAATGGAAGTGCCCTAACAGTTTATGAATTTCCAATGTAACAAAATTTAATGATCCATTGGTTAGTCGTTGACGGTTCCGTACCTTTTGTATAAGAAAACTGACAACATCGGTATGGTTGAACATGACAGCACGGTGCAGTGGCGTCATTCCTTGTGCATCTTTTTCGACAGGACAGCATGAAAACTTTTGGTAGCCGATCGGTCCATTTCCATAATAACAGCCAAGAGTCCTTGCGCACAGGCCAGATGGACCGGAGTGGACTTATCATACTGCCGCAAACGACAATCACACGGAGATAACATAATCAGAATGGTAAAGGTCAACGTACCATCTGCGAATCTAACGCTGCTCCATGTTCCAAAAGAAGTTTGACGGTTTCACATCGGCCATTATTGACGGCCCAGTGCAGGGCGGTCTGGTTGTCCTGATCTTGAAGGCTCACTTGATTGTGGGCTTCCTCCTCGCCCAATTCTTGTTCGGCAGAACAGATTGCAAATTACAAAGTGCTGCTACACGGTATAACACCACAGACTAAAGAAGATGTTACTTTTCACTTTATGCATAACTGTGACAGTTTGTTTTAAAAGTTGTGGCTTCATCTTTGCTGCATAGTTCTTACCGGTTAGCAGATATTTCAAGACTTTATTAGAACCACGCGCTGACGCGGCATGAATGGCGGTCAGTTTGCTAAAGCAGCCAAAATTAATTTTGGCTCCATGCGCCACTAGCAGTTTAAAGCACTCCAGATAATCCTGTACAGCCGCAATATGGAGTGGCGTACGTCCGTGCCAACCCGGGATGTTGATATCACGAGTACTGGTACGAAGAAGCGCCTACGAAAACAAGTACTGTATTTATACTAATTTGCCAATATCATTTATAGTTTCTGCCTACAGAGAGCAACCGTTCTGAATACAAGGTTAAGAATTTGCATTACAGATCGGTTGTACAGCTTGTACTGTACCTCTAAGGCGTCCAACGCATCGAAGCGAACGGCTTCATGTAACGGCGTTTCCAACATGGCGTTTTTGGCGTAAAGGTCAGCGTTGAGAGCAATTAGCGTCTCCACCACTTTCATGTTATTATTCATAGCCGCCACGTGGAGGCTAGTTTCACCTTCGCCGTCTTTGACATCCACAGCTATTATTCGAGTAAAAGTTACGGTTACTGTAATATAACTTCTCTTTCAATATTATGTTCCATTGAGTTCTGTACTGCTTAGTACATCTATAGGTACTTACGAATTCCTTTTTGAACTAACAAATCGATCATCAGCGGCTTTCCATGCTCTGCAACGACATGCAGGAGACTTTTGCCGGCTTCGTTTTTGATGTGGACCAAGTTCCGTTGTTTATTGAAAATTTGCTCCAGTTGCTCGACATTGTCTGTTACTGCAAGCTGAAAAAAATGCTAATTAACGCAGTCTACGGTAACAACAACAGCGCGTAACGATTCAATTTAATTTGGGCATTGGGTGAAGACACTAGCACCGGAACACGGGTCACCAGCGCAACTGGCCCCGCCGTCCTTGCTAAAACAACCCCCCGTCTCCTCTCCAAAGAGGGTGGGCGGGAGGGAAGAACGACTTGTTACACGAGGACAACTTTTACTCCAATACACAACAGGAACTGAAATGCACTAACAGAAATGCACAATCACTACACATGAAACATCCACAACCGAAGCTGCATTACTTATACAGCATCGAGATATGCATCCCAAGACACACCCTAATGAGTTTTCTGGCTGGACACTGGTCAACCAAGTCATCCAGCCTTGCAATCGCCTCCGCTGCGTTAACCGAAATTAGCTTTGCTAATTCTATTTAAATAGTGATGGTATTTAATTCGAATAATGTATTCAGGACCACATGTGATGGCTTTGCCGGTTACGCTGCGGAAATCAATCCTTGCAAGCAAGTGCAGGGAGTGCACTCTCTACGGTGTCTGTGTGAATTTTACGGCTACATCAATAATTGGCAATCCGCTGCTTAAGTGTAACTATAAGAGCACGTAAAATGCTGTGCACAATAAAAAAAGCACAATAAAAAATAACAACCAGCAAAACTTCATGTATTCTTCAGATGCAACATAAATGTATAGATATTGCATATCGTTAGTCTTATACCAGCGCAAAAAAACCGGAGTCAAATTTTTAATCTACAATGAACAGACGTACCTTGAACAAGCGTTTGGGACTATGCTCAATTGCGCAGACCTCTTCGTTATTGACGACTTCTGTGCCCGTAAAGGAATCAATTCGCAGCATCGTAGGTGCGTACTTATCCAATGGGTAGCCGCGCCGCTGTTCTTTAAATCTGTATGAAAGCAAAACATACTTATCTCCCCATTCTGGTTAACTATTTTGCTGCTTTGTAACTTTGAATACTCGAGTTTGTGCACATTATTTTCATTCCTGCACAGACTGCAGCGCTTATTGGCATAACTTCACTTACCGGCTAATTACACTGGTCAACAGTCCGCGGCTGCGCGGCGTCAACACCGGTGATGACCTTTCTACGGTTAAATCCATATGTCCAGATAAATATCAATTGAGTAAGTGAAATATTAGTCCAAATTATACGCACATAGTACTCGGTTTATATGGAATTTATCCCTACCGTTAATCGACGAATAGGCTTCGTTATAATAACGATCAAATATACAAAAACGTGCACGAAGTGTTACAGTTCTCAGCAAACCACTCCAATGTGTCTCCCTACTCCTGAACTGAAAAGGTCAACAGGATTGATAAACATGACACTCAGCATGGTGACGGCGATTAGGTCGACCAGACAATGTATATATGGCAGCTGCGCTGCTACTCAATATTTCCCGGGAAGAGGACTTTCGCTTAGCCATGATTCAGCAATACGATCAAGAATTTCATTTCCTCGTGTGTTAATGGTATACTCATAATGAAAATTAGATTTCGGGTACGTCAGTCGAGGACCATTCAGGTTGTTACCTCTGCAGGAATTGTGGCCCTTTCAGTAATTCAAAACATTGTCAACTACAGAATACAGCAGATGCGTGGGTAGCAGCCCAATTAATATTTACTCTTCAAAGTAAGCAACCGGCACACGGTCAGACCAGTAAAGGGCTAGCTTACTTAAGCTTACAGGTATTAGGCATTCTGAGTTTTAATTAAGTATGTTTAAGTTGCGTATGGTGTTTTCACTTCCGTTATTAATTAAATTAACTTAGTCAATGAAAATTTTCCTGTTGTCTGGAGCATTAACTTGACAATCTCGCTTCTGAATTAGGATAGCCGACCTACAGCTATTTAACCGTTGAAAAGTTTTTGAACGCTGACACGGCCACTTACAAATTTTGTTAAACCAACATAGAGTAAGAACTTATCAAACAGATTAACAGGTTTTTTGTCTGTTTGATGGAGTTATATAGAAATGGTAATCACCCAGCGCATGTACAGTAAGCGGTAAACTGATGGATTTTTTCATCCCACCAAGGCAGAATTTAAATATATCATCAAGCTGAAGGTTATTTACCTTTCTCTATATAATTATGGAAACATGGAGTGGTAAAAACCGTTAGCTATCCTGCCACATAGCTAACGCAGCACACTGCCGAAGCGTATACACGAGCTAGTTTTTTTTACAATCCGTTTTGTAGTAGAGATGGGTAGTGCCATCACTGAAAAACTAGATTCCCAATTTGAAGTAAACTCCTAAGCGTGCGAGTGCATCCAGTCATACTGTCCTTTTAATGATTTATTACAACGTATAGGTAATACAGCTAACAGACATAATATTGACAATACTACTATAGATATCGAGTGACAACTACTTATTTTACGTCAATATCGTGTATTTGGTCAGGAAATCAGTTAGGCCAGGCCGACACAGTACAACTGGCACTCTTCGTGACAGGCAGCAGCATAGCCGCGTTCGATACAATGGGTGTGCCATTTGGGTCAAGGCCTACATTCGGGCCGTACGTTGTCACCTGTACGTTAATCGTGCACGTTTTGGTCTTGGAATGCGTTTGCGTTATCACCGTCGTGTAACAAGGAACACTGGTCGAGGTCGTAGTAGCCGTATTGCCTCCTTCGGACGGCGTACGAATCGCCACGGGAGTGCATGTTGTCGTATCAATCTGTGATTTCACGCGAGTATTCTCGGACTCTTTAGACGTAGTATAGGTTGTCCCTGTTGTGCGCACACAGACAGAATTCACCAGCGTGCGGGTGACGGTGGTCAGGATGGTGCTGCAAGCGGGAGTTGTTGCTGTCGAGCAGGTGCTGGGTGTGTCACTTTTTGGGATATATGTGTGTTGACCTTTCCAATATCCCGGTCCGTATCCGGCGCCAGGACTATCATCGTACGCATAATTATCCAGTGTGTACTGGGAGACTTTCTGCGGATTTCTCACCGCTCCATAGGCATAATTGTACGATGGACCCCCGCGGTAGAGATTATTAGCATTCAAATTCAGACCCGGTTGCACCTGGTAGTCGGCAGAGTGGCCGGCATAGGGATTGTAATTTTCCACGGCAACGGCTCCCTTAATTATACTCTGCAAGAAAAAAGCTTTTTCACAATATTACACTTGCGTGTAAACTAAGAATTAAGAAATGCGTTCAAGAAAAAAACTAAGAATATACCAGTTTGGTAAGCTCAGTACACCAGATAACCAGAACCTACAGCGTATATCAGCAGGATGGTCACCGGCCACTGCGTTTCGTCTAAGCGCAGTATACGGATTTCATTCAGTTTCATATACAGTAAAACCTGTGTAATTTGAACACCTACGGTTCCTACAAAAGTGTTCAATGTAAGCAACTGTTCAATATTCGCAGTAGCTTTCGAAGTATACGAGACGCGCCGGTTCCTATCCGGGCGTTCAATATTAGCAGTTGTTCAATTTTCGTAGTTGTTTAATCTCGCAGAGTCTACTGTACTGTAATTCTCTAAATGCTGCAGCAACAAAAAATCTGGGTGTAATACGGAAAGTTGAACTCCCGTAGTACTGTACTTTAATCATAATCATGTTATAAATAACTGCTATAACTTAATCACCGGTGAACCTTAATAAGTTAACAGCTATATACTGTATTACTCGTAGTAATCGTAAGACTATAAAATATTCAATGATACAATACTACTCTAATCATTCTGTTCTAAACTATTGGTTATTTGGCAGTTGCAGAGAGTATTGTACAAGTCGGTCAGGAGCAACAAATTAATTTTAATTTGTAAGGTGAATAATCCCGTAGAAGAGCTTGTTAAAAAATGTTAGCTAAACCTTAGTTAACGGCCGAAGTTGGGACACATCCGTTCACCTTACGGTAGTCACACGTAACGTTTTTCGTACAAGCTGTTTTACTTGGGAATTGTGTTACGTATACTAATGCTAAATTAAAACATAGTCTGCAGGTTTCACACTCACCGCCAATATGATGGCGTAGAACACTCTCGGAGTTGGTGGAACAGTCATTCTGATGCGGTTAATCTACACTTTTATCTTAAATAAGTGTATCAAATCAGTCCTATTCGCATAGCATAAAACGTATTGAAATTTACTGAAAACACGGGAATGATTGCAGGCCAGGGGTGCTTATGCCGGAAAACTATTTGCGACTATTGGTGCAAGAATCAGCAAAGGAAGGCTCGAAAGCGCAAGCTAACCAAGTACTGTAACAAGATGCGGTCGAACCTTTTTCCTCAAGAATGTTATTTCATTATAGAAACATGATCACTTTGAAAGTATTTTTTAATTCACAACCTTGGACCTTTCGCGTTCTGTATATACCGTATCTCACATGACGGTTTTTTGAGGTCACGTTCGAACGTTATTTCGTCAATGGCTTGTGTCACAATTTAATCCGATGGCAATCGCGGCTATCATGCACTTCAGTATATCTATCTGTGGTACAGTTACGTATACATTAGCAAAATTCGAAAATCGTCTTTAGAAGTATCTGAACGGAAGTAAAAGCATGAGGCGGATTTCTTTACGATTATTAAATTAAGGTTACAAATCACTCTTGCGTTTACAGTTTTGCAAGTCAATATTTTGTGTCGTGATTGATTACAAAGGAGCTTAGTGTGATCAACGTTATCCCATACATTTCCCCAAAAACAGACCTAATCGTGCCTGATAATATTTGTATTTTTCAACGCGAATAAGAGGCTACTATAAAAATGAGCACTGCAATACGACATGCAGGTATACAGTTGAACTGTAATCGTCTACATAAATGGAAAAATAAGACGCGCTTAGCCCAAATTACATGTACAATATTAGCTACAGAATGCAGGTCAGGTAGCTGAATACATCTTAAAATTTTATTTAATTGTCTACAGAGAAATCTTGGGAACTCCCTCCAGCCGCACTTGCATAAAACAATCACCTATATTTCGTATGATAAATATTAACAATGGGAAATATATTCATCTTTTCTATCAGCTGATTATGATAAACGTTTATCGCATCGTCTGGAACGCTGGAAAACCACACCTCGTCAAACGTATCAAAAATTCTTCTTTTCGTGTTGTCTTTCAGTTTACTTGCGGATAGTTTATGGTATATATAATCTCTTGAACGAAATGCATAATGGTTAATGCGAAGCTCATCCAGCTCGACATTTTGCTCCGGCCGCGTATCTCCTCACACCAGTGCACTTCCGCCAGTTCACACTGATCCGGCCGCCACATTCCCTTTCCGATTCCATGGCTGCAGTCTTCGGGAAATTTCGTACGCGCACATGTACCATTGTAACGTTGTCCATAGTACGCATGCTCCAATTCGTAAAATGGCGCACGTTTTGGATTGCGGGACGATATCAGCATTTGGCCACCGAAAAGGTCATTTATCACGCTGATCGTGTCGGAATACGGATCAAGCATTAAGCGAACCCGGTTCTCCCAGGGCACACCATTTGTTCCGAATCGGATGACCTTTGCGCCTAGTTGGTTGAACTCGGAGGTATTGCGCAGAAAATTAGCAATGGTGTAATACTTGGGAGAAAACATAAACTCATCCACATCCGCCACGAGTAGCCACTCGGTGACACCCGTTAAACGGATGTTACAATAGTTTAAAGCTTGTCGTTGACTTTTCCTCCAATCGTGCTCCGAATCGTCCGTTGGTTGATGATACCGGCGAAAATTCTGCGGAATGACCTCCACCAAATCCGGATACCCGAGACTTGCATACAAACGCGGAAGTAAAGAAATATCATCAGCACTGTCATCATCCACAAAACGAAATGTTCCACGCCTTGGATGCGATGGAATTCAATCCACTCCAGTATAATACTCATCTCGTTCTGAATTACGGCGCATGCTGAGAGAAAATATTTAAATTTTGAGGTAGTGTGCGTAGGGCTCGCGCTATTAAAAAAGCTCACAATCACAATGCAAATTTTTAGAGAAAATGTCATCATTAACATTTTTAGAAAACGATAAAATAGTCTATTAATTTGTCTTTCTAATTCATAATGTGATTATTTAACCGGCACTATATAACCCGCCGGTTTCCATAGACGATTTGTTGGTGTGTGGATGCAGGGACAATGCATGGCACAGTTCGTGTAGGCAAGAGGCGGTTGTTCTGTGTACTTGTACTTTGCAGATATTGTTGCTGATTATTAATCACTGGTACATCGGACTTCAAAAACAGCGTACAATACACAAGTAAAGGAGGCTGCACAGTAATTGCAAGCATATCAAATTACGAAATGTAAACTATTCCAGTATACCGCACACTTTAATTTTCACTACGCGATATGAAATTATAGGTATGGCCTCATCCAGTCATCCCCATGAAAAAATAAAGCAGCTTCTATTGCATTGTGCAAACAAAGGCACATTATTATGTGCTGCATTATTGCGATAACAAGTTTTGTGTTGGAACCTAGTTCAACCTACGATATTAGTACTACTGAGTAAAATTCATATGGTCACATTTTACAGATTCAGTGCTCAGTATCATATGAAAATTTATGGATCATAAAAATTAAATAATAACATTTGTATCATTGTTCCCTACACTTCTAGGAAGTGCGTGAACCTGACAAGTGAAGCATGACAACCCGAGCTTTCGGTAACGGGCAGCAACTGAGCCCCGGGCATTATACGAGTAGCTACAGTGGGCCTGCCATTGGAATCCGTACCGACATTCGCACCATACGTTGTCACCTTTACATGGATCGTGCAGGTTCTCGTCCTAACCGACATCTGCGTCAGTAACACAGAATGCTTGTTGATGTCGTAGAACGATCCGGTCATGGTGAACTCGTACGGATCGTGCAGGACGATGTATCTATGTGGGATGACACCGGGCAGTTGCCGCCGTTATCGCCGTCATCGACGGCCGGCCTCCGAGACTCAATAAGTCGTTCGTGTTGTGCACAAGCACACCGATTCCACCTCTGTGCGAGTGGCGGTGACCATGATCGTTTTGCAAGCGGGAGTTGTCGAGCACTTGCTCCTGGAAGTATCTGTATACGTGTGCTGACCTTTCCAGTATCTCGGGCCCGTATCCGGCACCACGACTGTCATCGTACGGAGGTGTCTCCAGTGTGTACTCGGAAACTTTCTGTCGGTTCCTCACCGCTCCGTAGGCATAATTATATGGCGGACCTCTGTGGCAGAGACTGGCATTGAAATTCAGTCCCGGTTGCACCTGGTAGTTAGCCCCAGCGTAAGCATGGTGAGACTCCACGGCGGCTGTTTCCTTTGATAAATCCTGCAAGGACTATCATACTTCACACATTTCTATATATTCATTTTAAAAAGGCCCAGCAAATGATAAACGGGCCAATAATGATATGATTAATTACAGGATATACAGATATAGATAGATATAGATATGTCGGTATGCGTACTCGTAAAGGAGGTGCTGTACAAGGTGTACATGCTGCTTTTTGCCTTTAATTTAGCTGAACGGGGATGATGTTATGAGATTTCTTCATTGATACTCTTGTATGAAAACCAACCCACATTAAATAATTTGCTCCACTGCTATCGCAGTAAATAAAAGTCGTATGTTTGCAAAACTATGAACATGTGTGTTCGGTACCGTGCTCGTTTGTTATACAGAATAAATTATATATATCTAGCCGGCAGTTTTCCAATATAATACTGTTTGCTAGCAAAAATTACTGCCAGTATCCAAAATATTTTATGCATTTATTAGGCTTATTAGATTTGTCCTGTGCAAGCAAGTTGCAATAATTACAATTACACTCACCGTCAACAGGATAACAAAGAAAATTACCAATAAAGACAAACTAATCATTTTGTAAAATTGGTTTTTTGCTGCAAATAAATAATAAAACATGTTTCAGCACGTCTTAAATTTTCCTAATCTGATACGACATAATTATACGTATCTTCTTAGATGGACTAATGGTTCAAATTATAATTTAGGCTCGGCAGCCGATGGTGTTCGAGAGGCTGAATTAGTGAGTAAAGTCATCAATTAGATTTCCAGTACGACTTGCAAGACTCTAATATTACTTTATTAGTATTTGTAGTTTCGTCTCACTGAAATACTCCTACAAAACTACGTCACACCTCAAATTCTACAAACACGCTCACGAACGATGTCGATCGGATTATAGGAATACAGCATACAGATACTTTTATATACAAAAGCATGTGTGGTTTATTATGTGTTAAATCACTCGGAAGTTACATACATTTTTCTAGTTACTTGCGATACGTAGTGGTGATGTAATAGTGACGATTTTGATCCAAGAAATTTCAAATATTCTTCAGCACAATTCGAAAATCAAGGACAATCTGATAGCATTGCATGGGTGTAGAGTGTTTCCGTTCGTCATTACCACTGTATCCTAGATAGATTACATTCTACATTAAACGCATTTAAACTTTAAGTGAATTTGCAAGGTTGTGTCGTTGTGGTATTAAAGATGAAATCATACTGCCGTTGGTGACATTCGGCGTGCTCAGTTTTTGTGTCATGGTGCAGCAGAACGAACTTATCTTCATTACTATCAACTATCAAATACGGAGGTCTAATGTCATTACAAAGTACATTCGCTAATGATAGTTCTTCATTCAGCGCTGTTATGATGTTGTACGGTAGCGCGTCGGTCACATTAATTATTTCTTGTATGCTAATTTTTTAAATGGTATAAAATTTTTGTAATATGGTACGAGAACAGATATTATATGAATATTCTTGTGCGATATCTGTAGGTCTGTCATACTGGAGCTTGTGGACGACAGCTTACTTCCGCCGAACACGTGTGGCAGTGAACGGCACATTGTGTAATTATAAAAACCTCTCTAGACTCCAGTAGCCTTTTCATTTAGTTTACAGAGTGTAGTTCGGACTCCTTCGTTCTCTCTAGTCTTATTTCGGACTTTTAAATAATCTAAAATAGAAATATAAACTGTGTACGTCTACTAGCGGTATTAGAATTTTCGTTAATACAGCTCCTGTTTTCCTCAAACGGACCTTATTTCCTCAAATATGGAAGACCGTTGATTAATATTTCCGTAAAAAATGTTTTGAATTATAAATTTGCTTTAGAATTATGATGCGCGAAACTGTACTCGTAGCGAAGGACGGTGCGCATGCATCTCGACACATATTGCAAACAACTCAAAGATAAACCAGATAACCACACATTTTGATTATTATTTTCTCTCAATGTACATCACCGATATTAAAAAATAAAAGCCAAAGTTAACAACCATATTGAACAGATCCGAAAACCCACATTCAGATTACAACTGCTCAAATGACGTCCCAACCAATATTCTATTCTTTATGTACAAACCAAAAATACAAGCCCGCCCAGGTACAATATCACACAGAAAACAAGATTACTAGTCCAGTAGTAATACTTTGTTGAGATAGATTTCTTGCCCATATTCCACACCAAGCAACAGAAACACAACCGTAACATCTAACGCAACTACCCTCGCAATATTCCTCTGTAAAAATATTTTTCCCCTCCATTTTTTCCTCACTCTCATCCCATTTCCGTTTTATGCTGCGATTGGAGTGGCTAAGGCTGACGGCGTAAGAATGTCGTAAATGACATGACTAAAAATGATCGGGGAAATGATTAATAAAAAAATTTCCCCCGTGCTGGAACAGTGCGAACGCGCCGGCTGGTTGATTTGGCTTCATGCTCCGAAAGCGTCCTCGGAGGCGTACACCATGTACAGGAATCCGTCGTCATCCTTCTCCTTGTCGTAGATGTCCGAGATGCAGGTGGAGCTGCTGACCAGCGTCTGCGAGTTGACCATCAAGTAGAAGGTCTGATTGGGATGCAGCGACAGGCGACGTCTAAAAAAAACGAATATGCTGTCATTATCAGGCTTTTACTCGTAGATTAATTACCCAACCGTAGTGAAGTGGTTTTAAAAAATAAGCGACCGCACTGTTCTAACCAAAACCAAGAACAACTGTCGAATCGTATTAATAAACCAATAATGTTTTGTCGTTTCCAGAGAGATTAAAACAAAGGTCAAGTTTAAATAATCGAATGGGAGTGGCAGTAGGCTACCACCCAATTTTCCAGATCATAAGTAACAGTCTCTTCACACGATAATACAGTTTCTAGTAATTTACAAATGGATTTTACACACTTTCACACGTTTCAAGTTTGGAATTTGTATGCCAGATCAAAATTTAAAACCCATATGGGTTCAAATTTGATCGGGTGTAAATTGTAACGTATTTTGTTTTCATTCTTATTCAGTAATAATGTGTAAAAATTTACACCGGTAATTCGCACAGAAAAATCGACAAAAAATAGTAACACGCTATGGCGTAGTAGGCTAGTAGCATCCACAAACAATGCCACCATAGTATTTTTAATCAGGAAACGGGTTTCCGCCGTGGCGAATTTCCGACATGACAGAAGAAACGGTATGATAACACAGCGATGAACAAATAACCGGTTTCTACATAATAATTTGTACCTAGTAGAAAGCAGCTCAAATAGCAGCAGAACACTCCCTATTGTTAATTACTTTCCCACTGGAGAGCTGCATTTGTCATAGTGCGATCACTAGTAGCTGCCTCAATGTTATTTTAAAAATAAAGTAACTGTACTGCAAAGTCAGCATTCACTAAGGGAAAATCTGGCTTGCCGAAGACTGATCATATGTCCACCACGCAGCAACCTATTGATAACCGCAAAAAGCCGAAAAAACAGATCAAAGTGCGCATTTGCAAGATAGTTAATTTCCACGTGATCCCGAAGCAACCTAAGTAAACCGCCACCGTCTACAGAGCACAAGTGCAATACGAAGAAGAAACGAGAACCCTGCTCATTAATGCTAAAGCTCGGCAAAGACTGAAATAGCGTCCATTAATGGACACTGTGTCCATCATTGAAAAAGTTTTGCCCATTATTGATCAAAACAGTGTCCATCTTTGTAAAATTCAAAAAAAATGAGAAACGTTAAGGGGGGTCTGTCAGGCAAAAAAATTTTTATATAATGATTTATTTATTGATAAAAATGTAAAGCCGGCAACTAAATAACTTCTGCCGATCAGACCTCACGATGTGATTAAGCGCCTAACTGCATCCGTGTTCCGTGTTGTCTGCCGCCTGTCAGCTATCTTAAGTTATAAAGAAGGCAGACGGCAGTGTGTTAGTATCCGCGCCTGTTCCTTATGTGTTACTGAAAAGCACACAGCGGACAAAATATGCGGACTGTTAATTCGGAGAATATTCCGGGTTTTATTAAAAATCGTTTAACCTACAAATTAACACAACTCCGTTTTCGTCAGTCCTGCATGAAATACAGGTAGTGCGTTTGTCCTACCATGTTTACCAGTAAAGTAAATTTACCTGTATATGATGATTTAAACACTGACCGGCGCGATTTCTGCTTATAATGGCCTCTAAAGGGCCCCCGCTTAAAAAAGGCGAAAACAGGTTTTTGCGTAAAGGTTCCGGGGATTCACCTTTACGCAAAAAATTCGACGGGGTAGAAACTCCAACCTGTATGTTTCTGACAGCCGAAGTTTCCAAGCTGTGCGAACGGAAATTGTACAAAGTTTAATTAATTTCGTGGAAGAGAGAATGTCGATCGACTCTGGTATTGTGAATGCTGTGAAGCCATTAACCAATTTTTCAAAGGAGAATTCTGGCCAGGCGCTTAGGGCGGCACATTCCCTTCTGATACCAGAACTATCGTTGGAAGATTTTGCTCAGGAATATCAAGAGATAGCTCACCAGTTTCCAAGAACACAGCCTCGAGAAGCTCTTACTGTATATATACACATTGCTTATATTATTAAAATTAATAAACATACACATTTTTTTAATTTATTTTACAGTTGGCGATATCGCATCCTGAGTGGAAAAACGTTATGACAGCGTTGGCACGGTTCTTAACCGCAACACCGCATTCGTGTGATGTAGAGCGACTCGTTTCCAAGTACAATATGCTGAAAGACAGTATGCGTTCGAGGATGTCGGACGATACACTCCGCAGGTATCTGTACGTGACCTTCAATATGCTGGTTGTTGCGGGATACAATGTGAGACCGGCAGTGCGCTTATGGCTGACCGAAAAAGACCGTCGCCCTCGAGAGTCGGCTCCATCATCCAAGCCGGACTATTATAATGGCGTTTTTGAGAAGTAGCGAGAATTGAAATTGGACGCGACGAATCCTTTTATCATCTTAACCATCGTGCAATAATTTTTCAATATGAGTTATTAAACTACTTTTTTGCTGTTCGGATGTCCCGAAACTACAGATAACTAACCATACGTGCTCTACCTTATACAGAATGATATTTATTGAACAATAAAATTTGGCCAAAAATTTGCAGCCCCCCTGGTGAGGGGGGGGGGGGCGTCCATCATTGATTTTCCACTATTTCAGTCCCTGAAGCTCGGGTTACGATGAAGAAACCGAGAAAAAAGACTGGAAATTAGGAGGAGTTATTTATAATTAACTACTCTTTTGTAAGAAAAGAAACTGCGGTGAATTATATGCCTTCCTGAAAGTTCCCGTTTACAGCGCTTCATCGAATCTACACCAATTCAGAAAATTCGCTCATAAACAGTTTAGAAAAACATACAAAATCGACACGAAACACACAACATTTCCAGAGAAAAGCATCTGTATTCGTAAAGCGAAGTACCATATTTACGCACATATGCCTGATGTAATTATGACACATTTGTGATTTGTAATCCGACGATATGCGGCTCGTGCGTTGTGGCACATCAAAAATCAGCAGCGTGCCACGAACACAATATAGAGCTATTATAATATTACTATTAATTTACGCAAAACAAAACAAAAGCATTTATCAGGAAAACTGCGACCGGTCTTTAGTGGAAATAAAGTGGAAAATAAAATTATAAAAAGCAAGATATTTTTAAATAAAAGTCAGCCGCAGCAGATTTACGGGAAAGAAAATGCTTTCAAGTAGCGTATAACCTGCAACGTAAAAGTAGGCAAGTCATAATTAAACTGAAGGCAGTTAAATTACACTTTACATAACTTTGCCAAACAAAAACCTGACAATTCAACCAGCCAGAATATATTATTAACCAGGGTATTACACAATCTCAAGTTGCATTCACCTGATAATCCGTGACAGCTCGGACACGGTGATATAATCCGGAACCAAGAATTTGGCCTTATCCAACAGTGGCAGATTCTTCTCGTTCTCAAAACGCTCAATCACAATGGGAATCTTGTCGGGATGGTGACGACGGATCTGGTCAACATCGTTGACACGGTCCAGGAAACTGCGACGCTCCTTAAATCCCTTGGCCTTCATCGCCATCTTGCACGTCCCGAAAATTTACAATTCTCTCCCACAATGCGGAAAAAAGGTCAGAAAATTCCCCACACACGTCGTTCTTCTGCCCCGTGATCAACCACCAGCAGCCCGTTTCTTTGTAGCCGAGGCCTCCGCTCAACACAGGGAAAATCGATAAAATGTCAATAAACTGTTATTCCCCTATCCCTTTCTCTCTGCCTCTCTCTGTCCCCCTTGTCCTCTTTCACTCCCTTGTTAGCCTGATCCACAGATATCGATTCAGCTCGACCTTCTTTACCCAGGAATTCACACAGCCAGCGCGTGTGCACGATTCGATTAATTTGGAAATGCTACGAAAATTGGATGTTACCACGTATTATCCAACATGGATGACAATACTGCTAAAAGCGAAACGGTAAACGAGTCACATGGAACGGAACGTCAGGAAATATCAAGTGCGTTTATTTGCAACAAAACTCGCTCGCAAATGATCGGGTTGTATAATTTTAGAAACGAAAACAGTTCAACTGGCATAACTGGCACACGATAGATTTGTACACTGCAGTTCAGCGACAAAGGATAAAGAGCAACGAATTTATGCTAAGAACATGAATCAGCTGATGATCACATGCACACCAACACGGAGAAATTCATGCACGCGCTGCCAAACCAATCCCAATCCGGCGGGGCGGAGCTGTGCGTATGGTTAAAATGCGCTGATTGCGGTGCGCCTAAAGCCACCAAGTTGCCACATTGTTCGCCCAATAAACAGAGATCAAGGCGTGTCTTAGCAATATTTTAATTTTCCGAGTGTTACAATTTCCACTTATCAGTGCATATGATCGATTTACGCAATCGGAATTTTTATGGAACAAAACGTGACACCAATTGTGTAAATCATTTGTTGAGGTACAGATCGCATAAAATTATTGCTTCGAGGGCCACACCTCATGGCATTCTATTAATTTGCACATAATTACAGCGTTTAGTTAATGACTCAAAGTACTTTACAGTATTTCAAGTACAGTACATGAGTACAATTAAACCTTATAAACAAATAGAGAAAACTGTACAGATTTCTGTTGAAACAATCTAGAATTCACCAATCAAAAACGTTTCGTAAGAATTTTTAAACAAATAAAAATTAAAAAATAAAATTCAGTCGTTGACCGGGATGGGCTGCCACCGGAAATGACTACGAAAGCCAACTACAAAAATGCAAACATGAAGTCCATCAAATGCACGCTAATATGTCACAGGCGAAAAACAGCAACCATAGGAATTGAGGTCAAGGATACAGGCTTTGGACTAGGGAGATTTGGAAACCGGGAGGTAGGAAGTGGTCGTAAAGGAAAGAAGAACCGTCAGACAGGTTATTCGTTAGACGGAGCCGTGGTTACAATGCGCGGCTTGCGGAATTTCACCGGCGCACTGGCCATGAATTCGCGCAGCGTCGGAGTGGCGAATAGTCCGGTTGACCGGTCAACCACATCCGTGGCGCCGCTCCAGCATTCTTCCTGGAGACGGATGTCTTCGCAGTAGCATAAGAAGATGGTATCAATCACCATCTGCAAAATATGTAATTTAAATTATTCGGCAATTTATAACGCCATTTTAATTTCATTCACCAGTCAGATCGAAAAGCTGTTACAACTTATTATTATTTTCAAATTATGAGAAGAAACAACAGTTTACTACAGCGAAATTTCCTTTGGTTCAACTGCTTTCCTTAAAAAACGGGCGACAAAAAGCAGACCGATGATCCAAAAGTAAAAAAGTGCAAAAACGAAAGCACAATGGACAACAATAAAAATCAAATACCCACAAAATTACAATTTCGCTTTTGCAAGGGATAAGTAGTAAATGTATTACAAAATCAGAACTGATGTCTTCCGTTGACTATTTAATATTTAAGATTTTTATGAGCACCGTGCAGGAATTTATTGTGCCTCATCTGTGACCACTTTTGACAGCGTTCAGCAATAAAACTCACCTCATACAAGGAAAGAACCGAATGTGCAATGAAGTATCCAAAAATGCAGCACAACAGAAGCGGTATGGCATACAAATGCAGCTGCGGGTCGTATTTCATACACACAATACCCAAAATAGCTAAAATGGCGGTAATGGCACACTTTCCTGTAAAGCGGAAAGAACCCATGTTAAATAAATATTTGAACAATTTATACTGGAGATCACAGGTTGAAAACCACATGATATACACTGCTGGTGGCAACGTTCCTAGGGTACATCATCGCCGCTCACCCAGAAAAAGAACGAAATCGCCTACACAGTTCACCCCCATCATCGGTAAAGCGTTATCGTGCAACAATGACCGGGCCTCCGCTCCAGCTGGGAAGAAGTTAACCGTTCCCTGGACCGCTGCAAAATGTCAAATTTAATCATTAATCCCTACTGTCTTTAAGCAATTCATCACTCAGCGCTGCGCTAACAAAAGTGCCACCCCGCAACAAAAAAATACTGAGGATAAAAAATTGAGATGAAAGAGAATTTAAGCGGAAAAGTAACATTAACTACGCACATGAATCTAACGTTAGATAACTGGCAGTGTTGAAGGCTTCCTTATGATGAAGTCATTAACTGCACTACGACCGCGGCACCAATACACACAGCTGCTCATACTTTCAAAAATAAAGTACGAGTATGTAAAATTTGTATTAAATACGAAACAGCTTGTGTTGCCTTCACAGTATTTACCGCAGTACGATAACTAATTACCTATGATGGCATATGCATTGTGATTCAACTGCCCAAGAAACCGATCGTAAATCCACCAGCATCCACCGCAGCAGCGGTACGTCGCATCAGAACAGGATCCATGTCTCCGACGCAAACTGAATAACAGTTTATAATTATGCCGCCTTGATCAACAAATCTGGCATTCAACACTCACATAACACTCAACAGGTAGCAACTAAGAACGCCGTTGACTTTTCTCTAAAAATACGTTTCTCGCAGAATAAAATGTGCGACAACAGTGTAATAATGTAAGCGGAACTGAGCGTAGAGTAGTGGCGTTCTTAATGATACTAGCCGCAATAACGTCAAGGAGATGCGACTATTTCAAAACTTTCATTAAGAGCAAACGTTAAAAAAAGGTGAAATTTTTCGTTTTTGTGCGTGCCAATCAAAGGCCAGCGGTTCCGAAAACAGAAAATTTCCCGGAGAAAAGATACGGACATGTTGAATTTCGTTGTTTATTTCAAGCGGGCGAAGGTGTACTTACAATCTTCGGCAATATTGCACAATCAAGCGTGGCACTTTGAAAATGGTAATCAGGAATGATCCAAGAGCAACCGAACCGAGATGATACCAAATCAACTGGCTGATGGAGGATAACACCGGACTGGAACATTGCTTTTTATCCCTAAAACAGTTCAGCATTATAGCCATAATCCACTGCACAACCGTGTGCAACAAATTTTTCAGACTATAACCGCAAAAAAAAACTTTCCACTAATGTTCTTTTTGGTGAAAATTTTATATTTTTCAGACTTCTTAAAAACAATACAAGTCAACAAGAAAAAGGCCAATATTTACCTTTCAAAATACCACTTGGAAATAGCACCGGCTACAACCAGCTGCTGACAGGCCAGAATAAATTCGCTAATCCAGATTAAGGCCAGCACGTAGAAAATCCACATAAAACGCATCGGCGTCTGCTGGTCATACTCGATCACCGTGAAGGACGTGTCGGGTATGGCCACCTTGGCCGACAAAAAGTCCACCGTAATCTGCTTGCGCACAAAACGCGGAATCTCTGTGAAAAAAAGTTATTCGTGAATCATGACAACGCTTTCAAACGGATGGTGCCATAACGAAGACCATACCGGAAGTCGCCAAGCAAAGCATCACGCCGCACCATAACATCAGAAACGATCCCAGAATAAGAAACGTCCACACTGGCTGCAGCAGCAGAGACGGTATCCCGCGAATGCACACCGTGGCCTCCTCGTACATGCGGGTTACATAATCGATCTTCAGCCGAATACAGATCGGCATAAGAAACAAGATCACCTGAAAATAGCAGATATGAAACAATTCCACGCGCTCGTGCATATCTGTCCCAATGTTTTTCAAAATATTACACGAATTATGTTACAATTTTTCCGAAACCACAATCCAAGAAACCAGCTTATATAATACGTATGGAATTTGCTACGGATGGGAAAAATGAATCAATCTATAATCCCATACGTACTGTAAGGGCAGTCGCCAGAATAGCAAACGTCAAGAGGATAATCTCGTTTTTGCTTTCCTCCTCCAGAATGTCGTACTGACCAAAATACAGCCGAGAATCTAGAGACTGTTTTAAACTGCTCCATGCCCACCACAACAAAGCCGTCGCCACTGCAAGAATCAGAAATAAACAGCACAAACGGAGTACGGCGAAACGGACCGAAATGTTAAAATATAAGCCAGATACTGAAAAATTCCGAAGCTGAACGAACAGACTACAACGCAGCAATTTTAAAAAGCCAATAAGATGCTAGTCCTGTTGTCTGCTAAAAATCAAATTACGCAGTTTACACAAATCAGCGATTAATCAAAAGTCACTAGAACGGATTGTAGCCGGACGTGAAGACGGTAAAGCGATGATACGAGTAATCAGCTCATGTCATACACTGTACTACACCTGTGCTACATCTCCCGCAAACAGTATACCGATATGCAATACAAGTACAGCAAAAAAGCAGTGCAAAAAAACCAGGAAACAATTTACCGCTAGAAACGCGCAAGAATTTAAAACGAAAAAAAATAAATAAATAATTTTATTCCAAGTTTCGCTGAATTTTTTCATTTTCTTTTGACAAAGAGATAATAATTAGAGTAAACATTTCCAAACATAAAGAAAAGTATATAAATATCGTAACTGTGGCTTACCCACGCTGCCCAAGCTGACCAGGATCAATATGACGTAAATAATCGCAGCTGTCCAGTAGTATAAAACCAGCAAAAGTACTCCCGATAGCACTGTAAACAACATAACTATTACGTACTTGCATGCATACACCGATTACCATTATCACACTTCAGTTCCTACCGTACCGGCACATTCACGTACTTAATGAATGCCGGACGAATTAACAGTGGACTCAAAATAGCAGTCAATATTTTAATATTTGCTTATCTATAGAAAAACCAATTTTCACGGATACGAAACCACCCATGCTGATGCATACCGTGAGCCGGTGTGAAAAGAGGTTAGTCAAATACACCGGACAAAAAATCAACGGAACTGATTATTTACCTAGGGCAGCGAAGGATAATCCAATGACTTCACGGTAGCTGGCATACAAGTCGGCCAGAATTTGCGAGAAGAAATCGAAGCTGTTCAGGTAGGCGTAGAAATCGTACACCACATGCACGTCGGATGTTGACAAACTGGCCTTGTCGGGAACGCAGCGTCGTAACACGGGAAAGCTAATACAGAATGCATCAAACGTTATTCGATCAGTGCACAATTTTCATGCTAAAAAATTATTTTTTTTTATCGATTACGATTCTACTGCACCCAACACAACAAGTAATCCCATGCAAAAATTCGATAAAGTCAGCTATTGTGGCCAATTTATGCCTTTTATCATGACATATTTGAAGAACCTTGCAATCTAATAATTCAACAAACTAAAAGAATGATATGTATTAAAATTGTGAATAAAATTAGAGCTGTTAGACAAATATTACTGCGGTTTTCTTGTGAAGTTGTTAATCAAGCGAAAATCAAGTAATGCAGAAAAGAATTAACTAAAAAATTTGTAAAATCTCAAAAATGCATTTTTTTACAAATTCAAATATAAAAACAAATCCAGATGTACGAAGTGCTTTTATTTCCCGATACCTCGGTTGAACCGGTAATCTGGGACAGTTCCCATATCCCTCGCGCCACTGGGCGATTTTTACGAGGCATCCATTCACCCCGTAATTCGCAAGGATCTCCACCGCGGTGGCATCGCGCCGTAGCGCCGCACATTCGTCGCTATTCAGAAGGACGGTATCGCTCTTCCCATATTCGGCTATGGAGATATCATAACGACATAGCGCGACGCCTTCACGTCGCCCATAATTCTCTAGATCTTTCAGTGTGGAGAGAGGGCGATCGGGACAGCGGCTAACACAAATCTTCAACGAATCCCGTGGATTGTTGATATCGAAGGAGAAGACGTACCTAAGAGCGGCAGTGAGATAATATAAGGAAAATAAAATATAATAACGGTCAGTGAAAAAATCCATCAAATCTCAGAAATGCTTCTTCTGAATGCGGTCTACAATTATAATTAATTTAGGCATTACGCACTCAGATTGAAATAGAGAACCCTGTTAAAGCCATTAAACTGCGTTAGACTATACCATAATTGAAATAATACAAACTATAACTGAAACTGATGTGCAATTTGAAACTCACGGTTTGTCCCGTAAATCCAATCCCGTCAACGTGCGATTATCAATGCGATCATTAAAAATTCCGCAAACATTCCCGAATGAATCGTGTCCATAGAGCAGTCGAAACGGCGATCCGAACACTGCTGCAAGAATCCCTCCGACAATCTGCAGTCACATAGGCAAAATTCAAAAAGCCATAAAACTGATAAAAGCAGAAAGATTCTGTGGCATCACCACAGGATATTTGATAATACTTGAAAGTTATTTCCATTTCGCAACGATACAAAGCGGAGTATCCTCATGTTTTAATTCCCATAATTAGCATAATACTCGTATTTTATCCTAAGACAAATTCTAGATCTGCCTAGTACTGTAATCTGCGCTCATCCAAGGAGAAAGCAATATGAAATAAGGAGAAGAATTTAGAAAAGCTTTAAAGTCAAATATTTTTATCCAGGAGCAGCACAGATCCCAACTGCAAGAATTTGTGCAACTTCTCCACTTTAAAGTTATGATACGTACCAGAAAAATGACGAAAATCAAGAATACGAACAAGCACGGAAGATCCGTGCAGCGTCGTGGTCGGCTCTTCAGATCATGATAACAAACAGGTCCGTCCAACTCCTCTTCCGAACCAGCTACTCCACTAACCATTTTCTCCAAAAGTCAAGGTATAAATCATGTAAACTTTTGTATACAGACTCTAAAACTGATTCAGAAAATATATCTTTTACAATTGTACCACATCAAGTGTAAACCACAACACGGATTATCGCAAACGATAACGCCGCTTCTTTCCTTTTGAGCCAAAGATTATATCAGCGGAATGATTTCACCGTCTAGTCGCACGTCGCAACCGCACGGAGACGACGTCAAGAATCAAGTCATGCGAGAGCAGACTTGCTCTCGTCATGCCGCTACTCCAAGACCGAGTCACTGCGGCAGACAGCACTCTCTGTGGCCTGTGCAGCGTGTCAAAAAAAAAACTTCAGCAGCTGAAGTTTAGCTGTGCTATGGTGCTATACCCGATTTTTTGTACTGTTTCCCACATTTCTATCTTTTCATCTATTATTATCCATAATCCATATTTATCTATTTATCATTTTTATGCCCTACATCGCGAATCGTGCATAAATGAGTTGGTTCGGGACAACAAACTGGGAAACAATCGGCGGATCTATTGCCAAGACGGCCAAGAGCGCGCTGAAACAAGCCCAGAAAAACATCGATAAAGTCCTCGAAATTCCTGAAGTCCATGTGGAAGCGACGGATAACACTCCGAAAGCGGAGAATGGAACAGTTTCTAGCAGATCTGCAACCCCCACTTCTAGCGTCAAGGGTAATAATCAAACTAGTTCCAAAAATAAAAATACTGCCTCCATCATTGTTGCTTACGGAATTTTTGCGGTCCACTCTCTGTGGTGTTGTACTACGCTTCCGTACTGTGCTACCGATACGCACTGAATGCGCCGTGTTTATTTTCGACTTTTCCTCATTTTCGATTTTCTTTGCAGAGGAAACAGATGGATTCTTTTCCATGTTTGGCGTTAACAGCCTCAGCACTGTCACGAAAAGCTCATCGAAATCCTCCCTAAACGATGACACTCCCCGATCCCTCCAAGAGCCCTCGCTGAGTCGGCGCGCCAGCACCAGCTCATTATCACGACTACGTTCCGTCGACACTTGGTCCACATCGGAACTGCACGCTGTCAGCGATGTCACACATCCGCCCGATCACTCTGTGGAGATTCTAACTTCCCCTCCCGATAACATCCTGGATAATCTGGTTTCCGTGGACTATCTATCCGTTGAACCGGTGTCCCATCATCCTCCGGAGAAGGACGCGCTGGAAGAAGCGTTGAGTGAGGATAGTGATAGTATGATGCCTGTGAATATCTCGCAAGGGAGATTGGAGATCTTATTTCATGATGAGGAGCCCGCGGAAGAGGTGGACGTGGTGGAGACGGCGTCGGACGCTCTCGTAAACATTCCCCTCGATTTGTATGATGCTTCAGCAGCCAGCGAAGAAATTCCGTTACAGCAAACCCACGCTCTCCTATCGGAGAACAGTTTGCGGGAAGATCGCAGTCTGCTGGACGTTAGCTCGGAAAATCTGTTTGATAATGCATTTTCGAACGGGTCGCAGTCTGTGGATGTGCCTGATGGTGTGTGGACCGATGTGATATCCGATTCCGCACCGTTTGATGGGAGATCGGTGAATTTGAATGATTCTAATCCAGTGCAAGATGTACAGGCTCAGACAACAGTTGATTCTAATGCAGTACAAGATGTACAGCCTCAGACTACAGTTGTAAAACAAGATATAGTTGAAACTGACAGTTTGGAAGAGCCTCCGAAATTGGACCCGCTTATACAAAAGGAGGAAGAACCAGTGGAAAATACACGGACGGATGAGAGAGAGCAAACTGAAACTGATTTTGCGGAGAGTAATTCGAATTTTGTGAAATCGGAGTCTGTTACCGTTGTAAGAAACGACGAAACGGGAAGTGTTGAAGAGGATAAATCTACTGAACGGGAAATTGATCTACAATTCAACACAAATATTGCTGCTACAAATGATGACGCTTCCAGAACGGTGGGTTTTCCGAACATTATGTGTTAGTGAAAATTATTTTGAATTGCGCATTAATATTATTTCCGGTCATTATCGTTATTCTCGCTTTTTGTGCATTCCTTAAGATCTGGTTTTGGCGTTTTTAGGCCTCTCGCTTTGATCTGCAACGATTGTGTCTAATCGATGCTTTTGAATTTGACAGGAGCTGGAATCGTTGCAGAGAATTATTGTCGCTCGTGAGCAGAAAATTGCCGACTTGAATTCTGAGAGCGTGAAAATCAAGGAGGAAAATGATAACTTGAAAAGGTTGGATATTGCTTATACTTCTTGTTAGTATTTTGCTTTTTATTACGACACTGCTTAGCGGTTAGTTGGGAATCCGGGAATAGATGTAAGTCTATAATAATTTGCAGTGAAATCGCCCTTTTGAAAGAGTCGGCTTTGGAAATCGATAGGAACAGAAATGAAATGGCAGATCACTTTGCTCAACTGGAACGGAAACTCCAAGCAGTGAATGATGAGAAAAAATCCCTTTCTGAGCAGCTGAAGTTAACTAAGAATGAACTATCAAACAGGTAAAAATGCGCAATTTGTGTTAATGTTAATGTAAAATATCGTAGTGTATCGTAAACAATTGAGGTCCATGAGTATTCTTACAAATCTACACTGTAATTTTGGGACGAATGCACTTTGGTTTGAATTTTCGTTTTCAGTATAACTTTTTGGCTATGACTTTTGTGGAAATACTGTTGTTAAATGGTAGGATACGCATTTGATCTGTATCATAATCATGATTGCTTTCAGGGATCGTATGAAGAACACCACAGAAAACATTTCCGGTGGTCAGCTTAAAGACGTTTTGCGGCAAGTTGAGGAGAAAGACGTCCAGATTAAAGAATTACTAGAAGAGGGCGAAAAATTGTCGAAGCAGCAGTTTCAAAGCAGCAATCACATTAAAAAACTCCGCGCACGCCAAACTGAACTGGAAGCCGAAAACGCCAAGCTCAAGTACGTCGATACGCTTTTACATAATCGCTTTGCCTGGAGAGAAAATTTAAAGTTTCGAAAATATCTGAAAACGAAATTTGCGGGGTGGTTTAGCGTGGCACGATTGATAAGACAAGAGATATAACAATGTAATAATTTTACCCAAATTCGTTAGATCATTTGCAATTTTTTTGAAATGCAGATATATTTTCATTTTAGGAACGATTTAGATGACAGGACTAACGAAATCACTGCACTAAAATCGACATTATCTCTGTCGGAAGATTTGGAACAAAAGAATGCTGTGGCGAATCAACAGTCAGCAGCTGCCATGGACCGATTGGAGAAGGATTTATTGGCGACAAGAAATCTCAACGAAGAATCCAAGTCCAAAGTGGCATCGCTACAAAGTGCTCTTGATGTAGCGTATAAAGAACTGGCTGAATTACACCGACAACGAGCAACTCATGATGGACAGCTGCATGAAACGCTGTTGTCTGCGGAAATTGCCGCCAAGGAGGTAAAGGAATAATTGTCCCTATCGTGTCGTGCTGAAATGATGTGGGGCGCCAGGTTATCCGCAATGTACATACAAACCGTAGTATTGTGTCACTGTTACAAAGGTCCGAAAGTTTGGAGCATTCGATAAGTGCTTTACACATCATGAAACGTACAAATAACTTTCGATATGCTTGCTTTTTTTAGCTGTACTTTGCTTCCTGCAAGATTGCATAGGCGTTTTATATGCCTTTTTCGTTTAAAATGTTCAGGAAAGAGGTGGTCGATGACTGTACTTTATTTTTTCAATTTTTAGGAGCTGCGTCAAGCACTCGACTTACAACGACAAGAACTAGTGCGCGACCATGAGGAGTTAACCGAACGCGTAGAAATTCTGCAGAACAACGTCAGTCGTCTGGAATCCATACTGAAACGGAAGGAGGAGAGCTTCCGGGAAGAGGTGGCCGACTATCAGCATCGCCTGCAGGAAGCCATAGTCCGTAATGAAGAGCTGTCACAGAATCTCGCGCAAGCCACACGGCCACTGATGCGACACAATGAAACGCTGCAAAAACAGATGACCGAACAAGCGGCCACGTTTGAGAAACTGGAGCAGAATTTTACCAAGCGCCTGCAGGTAAATATTTCTGCTGTGTAGTTCAGTTATTTTATTAGGTTTTCAGGTTGCGTGGATATATGCGGTAGACTGTAGAATATGACAGCTAGAAAAGCTGAGGCGTTATCAAATCCGTAGAGTGATAAGGAAACCGCATTTGTTAAAATTAACGTTAGCGGGAGTTTTTATGTTGTTTTTTGCATTTGATTTTGTTGTATACTTTGATGTGGAATAGCGGTGTTATATGCTGTATTTATTTCTATCAGGTTTTACCTCCATTATTAGTTGTAGCGTAGCACAAAGTTTTCTGGTGATTAATTCTCGGTGTTGGAAACTATTCCTAGTTTTTCTGAAAAGTTTCGTAGTGCATTGGCTGAAAATTGAAGTGGACCTGTTTTCGCACAGATATCAGATATCCTGGCTGAAAGGCAAAGGAGTAACTACTTTTTTTTCGTAAAACACTACTTTTCGTAAAATAATACCGATACCTGACTAACAGAATCAGAATGAAGATTCACAAAATAAAGTTCGGATATGCTTTTGGTAAAATTTGGGACACCTTCTCTAGATGAAACGAACAGTACGGTACTGTTTTTTTATTGCATACCTCAGGAATCTGCAGCGCAATTATCAGTGGCTCAGGAACGAGAACGTGCAGCGGTGGACCGTCTAACCTCCTGTCAAGCAAAACTGCAGGCCCTGGAAGCACAGATGACCATTGTCCGCGAGGAGCGCCACAGTTTATCTGCCAACCTGGAAGCGGAGAGTGGGCGCTGTCGTACCTTGGACGCCAGAATGGGTGAGCTGGAGAAAGAACTAGATGCTATGCGGAGTAGTACTAATGCCGAGTTGGGGATTTTACGACGGGAAAAACAGCTGCTGGAACATCAGACAGCGCTGCAGAAGGAAAATGTGGAGATGGAACGCCGCAAAGTGGCGTCCCTGACCGAGCAGATTAATGAACTGAAAGCGACATTGCAGAATACGAGTTTGTTGGATGGAGGTACGTAATTGCTCGTTTATTCTTTTTCTAGGTAAATGATGCTTAATAGTAGTAGCACAAAAAATCAAAACGGATTTCATATCACAAAATTTCGGCCATATTATTTTGCGAAATCGTGATCAGTGTAGTACCGCCAAATATAATCGTAGCAGGCTGCATGATACAGATTACGAATCATAGGATGCCGTTATGAATGGCTTGTAGTGTAATGACTACTGTGGTGGAACCATGTGGGTGGTTGTCAATATGAGATGCGAACTTAACAGCCTTAATAAAGTAGAGCAGCGTTATGATAATGTTCAAGAATAAATTTTTTTTCCAGTTTGATAGGACTGGACTGTTGTTTTATACAGTAAAGTTTTCTTTGGGGTTATTGAAATGACCTTTGTAATGTTGCGGTTATTCAGGGTTATCTCAGAATTTTGCTCATGGTCCCTCCGTTCGCCGCTCGGACTCCATGAGCAGCCAGCTGAGCACGGCCACGCTGGAGCCTGATGGTCGATGGTCACCCAGCAACAGCAGTCAAGTGGCCAGTTCGTTGTACGATGTTCTGCGGGGCACCGGCGCTCCTTTCATTGACTCCGTCCAGTCACAGCTCAGACTCAAAGATGGCGAACTGCAGCATGTAAAGAACGAGTTAAAACAGCTGGAAATCATGCGCCAGACTCTGTCGGATCAGTTGATTAAATCCGGCGAAAAGGCTCAGGAGATGGAGCGTATGAAAGTGGAAATGGAAGTTTTGAGAGGCGCTAATACAGTAAGAAGACTGTCTACTGCATTGAATCGTTAATTAAACCTGTCAAAATATTTTCTGTGTGAGAATGACCGAAAGCGATTTCATGACTATTGGTTAAGTTTTGTTGAACGTACATTAAGGTTTTGTTTGGGCAATACTGTCGTCTGTTATCAGTCAACTTTGATTATGCGAAGTAATCAGTAATTAACCTTTTTCTTTTGCAGGATATAAATCACCGCTACAACGCGATGCTGCAGATGTACGGCGAGAAAGCAGAAGAATTACAGGAACTGCGTCTGGATTACGACGATATGAAGGCGCTCTATAAATCTCAGATTGATGCCTTAACCCGCATCAGCAAAGACTCACTCAAGTAACAAACAGTCCGTTTTGTAAATTATTCCCGCCTTTCCGGTTGAAATTGTTTTTGTACCACAGAGATTTACTGCTGCGCTAGAAGCGCTACAGTGTGTTTGGTTTGGACAAAATGTCTTTTCTTGATCTGTGATTCCTTATTCTAACGAGACGAATTTATCTGGTTTACATTTTGCAGTTCTGTTAGCATGAACAATTGGCTATGTTTTTATTCGTGTAAATAAAAATCAAATCGGTCGAGAATTTACTTCATAAGATCCATTAAACTGGTATTTATTATTTATAATGGCCTAATATTAGTTCTATTCCATTATTTTTAGTAAAACCGTACAAGAGTACCTTCTAAGCGACGGGTTCCTAACATGACATCTAACCGAGACACCTCCACAAATCAAAAAAAGACTGCGGTAGCGCAAGAGAAGAACTTTCGCAGCAAGAAAGGGAGAAAAACGTAAAACCGCCTAGCACAAACACAGTAAAGAGAGACAAACCAAAAAAAATCAAAAAGAAACAAACGCGCTACACTCATGTTTCTTCCAGGCTGATCTCTTTTTCCCCCGAGCACCTCCACGAATGTTTATAACGATTATAATTCCAGCATGCACGCCGTTCAAGCCATCGACTCCTGTCCACTGCCGGCCTCCGCTTCCCTTCCCGTCTGCATATCCAACAGATCCGTGGCCAGACCGAAGCCTTCTTCAGAGTCCTTCAGCTCATTCCAGCCGGGCGTCTTAATCACACTGCGCAGATTGGCCGCAATGAACTGCTTGGATTCCCGCTTCAAATCCTCGGCGTTATAGTTGGCCGCCAGGAGGAACAACTGGCAGGCGTTATCCGACGCCATACGCTCAATCAGCTGGAATTCACAGGAGCGCTTCAGATTATCAATCTGGTACTTGTCAGCGGCCACCAGCAGATCCTGCACCGCCGGCACATCCCCGGTCCCGATGACCTTATCCGTGTACATAAACTCCAACAATAATTGGATGATATTACTATCATCCGGCAGATCCACCGTGGCCTTGTTGTTCTCCTTGGTGGGATGGTTGAACATGGCCTCAAAGTATTTGGACCGCTGACTGATGATCAGTTTGTGTGCGCGATGCTCCTTGTTATCCTTACTCCGTATCACAACATCCGACCCGCGGCCACTCTTCAGCAGCTCACCAAAATCCACGCCCAGGGTCGCGCGGGGGATCTCGATGCGGTTGACGGCGTTCTCCACCTCCACCAGGATCTCCAGATACCAGAGGATGCGGATGGAGTCGTTCTGGAGGAATTTCTTCTCATCATCAAACAGATCACCATGCGAGATGAACTCGGGCCAGCCCCAGCTGAAGTTGTCGCGGGTGAAGCAGTCCACTTTGCCCATCTTGGCCGAGCGCTCCATGGTCTTGAGGGCATCGTGGATGTCGTCTTCAAAGGAGAGAATCTTCCCGCGGTGCTTGGCCTGCACATGGCCCTGATTAGGCTGATACACGCACAGGTAGGCCGAGACGAAGTTGCGCTCGGGGACGTCCCGGTTAAATCCCAGGGGATGCACACGCAGATACCTAATATCAAGACAACAACACCCGTCAGCATTGTAATCACTGTATTTCTTTCCGGATCAAGTAATAAATTCTCTCCATCCAGAAAAAAAGATCAAACAAACATTTTAATCTACTGTACGGGTATTGTGTCCAGTCTCTAATATTTCTTATAAACAGGATCGAGAAGGATTCAATAGATGGCAATAATCTGTGATAAAAATACTTCAAGTAAAAACACATGGAAAAGCATTGCACAGTGGGACGCACATCCGTTAACTAATCTCTAACCACACAATTACGAAACCACGGAATATCTCATAATAAACACTATAACATTATGAATAAATACCGCAGCTGCAAGTCATGGAGCGCGTCAATTAGTGATATCGCAAAGTTCGCAAACCACCTCGCATAAACCAGCATGTGGACTAATAAGAGACAATAACATTAGAGTTTTAGTGCAATACCAACTGAATGAAATATCACTGACAAGAGCTAATTAAATACCCAATCTCTCAATGAGGTCAATTCATGTATAAATTAATTTCTGGTCACCTCCGTCCCTGTTCGCAAATTAAGTACAGTACATAAATAGCAACCGCGTCTCAATATTTTTATTACTATGAAAAGTAAAACTTATCATACTGCAAAACAATACTTTGAATACATTCTCCTGCTAAAACCGCTTTTAGCAAAATTTTTGCGTCTTTTTTCCTAGTAGTCTACATATTAAGGGCATCTGGAAAACAAAATACTTCAAATCATACAATTGATTAACGGTAATTCGAACTGAACGAGGAATGTGCTAACAATGACGAGAAGGAAAGTGTGAAAGGAAAAGCGTCATTTAAATGAGTAAAATCAAATGCTAATGACCCTAATTAGCATCCCCACCCCTTTCACCAGTGCAAAGAACAAGTGTGGCGCGTGATGGTTGTTTGTTTTAAAATCCGTCTTATCCGTGAAATCCAGAAAATCTCCTCCACGCCTTGGAAACCTCACCGTCGCGATAGGAATCAGTACAAGTGTTGACGCTCATACGCCTGTCAGATGCAATCACACACACCCGAAAATGCAGTAAACAACAAAATAGATCATCGGAGCCCACCCTGCTGTAATTTTTCGGGTCATAAAGCACAGAGAAAAACTTATCATGTACACTGCACATTTTCAAAATAATCAAGCCCAGTCACCAGAAAACACCGTTACGAAACGCAAACAGCAATATGTATGAGCCCCCTCTTGAAAATTAGTTTTCTAACACATGATTGATTCCAACACACCGTATTCCATCACAAATACTGCTGATCTGGGCAGAAAAAAACGCGACAGACTGTTGCAACAAAGTAAAGTACCCGTCAAGAATCAAGATCCAATTATCCAAACGAACTGAGCGCAACCAGTAAGCCTTCTGTACGGCTACGACCGACAGTATAGTTTCTACAGCGCATTATCACCCAACATACAATTTAAACCTGCATCACAACAATAATTCAAAACCCATCATGCCATCAAGATGTCGCGCTCAAATCCGTTTTTAACATGAAAGATAGATGTAAATGGTGGAGGAAAAAACTAAATAACACACAGACTTACCATTCTGTACCATCAGGTGTGGTGAATTTGGGGGATTTTATGGATTCATCCTTATCCTTAACGAAGGTATAATTACTGATTGTCCATAAATAATGGCATTTAATAGTCTTAATGATTGTCGTGGCATGGTAACTCAGAGAAGCATTGGCATTGGGATTGTTGAAATTTTCCGGGGATCCCGAACTCTGCGATAATGAGCGTCCTGTGCTGGGATTAGTCCGTCCGTTTCCGTTACTGGATTTGACACTTCCTCCTCCTCCGCTGGATGCCATGTCTTTCCCTGCCCTTCACTTCCGTATGGCAAAACAGAGTAAAAACACAATTATCCTAGCAAAAATATTGAGCTACTACAATAAAGTATCAAAACCAACGTGAAACGCTGGTGCGAGAGTGAAAGGAAGGAAAAGATCGCTGCTGAAAATTGAAATGAATGGCCGTCGATTTCAAATGCAATGGATTCGAAAAATCTCTTTCAGCATAACACGACAGACACGCTCACTACTAGGCCAACTCAAGCATGCCACAGACAACTTGCTCTCTGTGCAGTGTGAGTCATAAGCGGAAACGGTGGACGGCTGCGTCAGTCAGCTAATCCGTGCCAAAAATCCTTTTCGTCAAGTATTTTTCCTAAACCCGGGCCTGTGGTCTGGATCGTCTGGTTAATATGAATAATCCACTCTGTAAGTATTGTGTTCCTGTGTTTTCTCGGAAATTACTTCTAATTTTCGTTAACGTCAACACTTGTACACTGGCATAGAAGGGCGAAAAATAAGTAGGAACACATGCGACGGCTGGTTTGCCGACACCCGAATATGGGCGGTAGCCTTAGAGACACATTTTGCAAAACTATACTCAACGTCGAGTCGATATTCAAATACGTAAGCCTTTAATTTGGAAGTACTTGTTAAGATTTTGTCTTCTCGGCTTAAGAATTGAACTACCGACAATAGATATCGATTAATCTACCGACAATAGATTAACTGTAATCTGCAAGCATTATTTTTCGAAGTTTACAATAATTAATAGGCTTAAGGCCGCTTAATAGCAGCAGTTTCGCAGTTTTTGTCTGTTTAAGGATTTCTTCGTTAATTTTTTTAGAGCTCCACCGTAATTAATAATTATTTTAAGGAAAATTAACCGTTAGGTACAACAAAACTGGAAGTACTATATTTGCAAGCGCAGTTCTGTTTCTAAGAAACACAAAAGGAAGAAACGTTAACTTGCATACGGCTACTTTTGATTATCGACGTACTCGCAGTATTTGTGCAGTAATGCTTCCATAAACGCAGGAGACTGTTTCGAGTAAAACGTATAGTAGTGTAATCTCACAATTACTGGAGCAAAATAAAACTGGAATGGAGCAAAATAGCAGAACATTTTTTCGGAAAGGCCCAGAATTCTGGAGTGACGATGCCATTTCTAATAAGCAGAAGGAAGTGCTAGCGAAAGTTATGTACGATGTAAACGCGGACGACGAGCGGTACCTGCGTGTCCATCCGGAAGTGGAATACATAATTGCAGCAGTTGTCATGTGAAAGTGCAGCACCTGTAACAGTCCCTTCTTCCTGTGGTTTAGCTACGACCTAATCCAGTTGCCTACTTGCGATCATGAAATTCACTGCTTATTACCGCGCGATAAAATAGTTAATTAGCGCGCTAAACGAAATATGTATAGACAGTTTAAGCAACGATTTTCTCAATTTTTTCAGGGCAGCTACCGAAGCTAAACCGGATAATCCTTTGCTGTTTGCTGTGGGTAGGTTCTTCTATTTTCTATGAAGTAACGATTATCCCGGATTCCCGACTATCCGTAAAACGTATATTATCCGTATATTATGCACAATTTACGTAGAAGTGTATTTGCATATTGTGCAAAAGCCAGATTATTTCAGAAAAAGGTCCAATACAAAATACTTCGATCATTAATGCTGGTGCGAACCGTTGTGTCAAATTGTAAAGATGATTTTCCGCATGTAACCGCACTTGACCGTATTCGGAGTTATAACTAGTATAAAATATTTGATCTTTACTTGGAGTATAAAAGTAATAAAACGTTATGAAATCAATATGACATTGTGCGCTTTCGACGGTGTTTAATATTTTGATTCCGCAGATTATTTGGCGAGTGACCACTTGAAAGAACGCGTCATGGAGCAGGTTCGAAAATATCGCTTGGACGAAACCGCACACCGACGAATGCATCAACTGGAATATGCAGGAAATGTGCCCTTTGATACCGAGCCGGCTCTCATCCTGGGAAGACCATTGCCCAGCAAAGCGATCGACTCGTCGACCACAACCAGACCGCACCGGCTCGTAAATCGTCTGGCGGAGTATCAAGTCGTTTAACGTAGAATTTTGTTGACTTTGCCAAAATGTAACAATCGAGAAAATGCAGACGAGTTTCATGTGGGCAGAAAACTGGATATTTGATACTTTTACTAAGTTCTGCTGATGTTTCTCGCGCTTACATCGTGTAAAGTACCCTCTACCTAGTCGCACGTCACGTATGCGTGCCACGAGTTGTCGAGTTTATTTAATATGTTATCGTTACGAATTTCACGGTGTTGATTCTGCTAGTAAGTACGAGTAATAAATAACACGCAACCCGGCAGAAACATAATTATAACGTTATTCCAAATTTCCAGTTTACAAGATTTCTACGAAGACAATTACAGTTCTCGAAACGCTGTGGATAGGAGACATAGTAGCAGTAATACATAGCACTAGCAGCATCTTGTAGACTTCATAAATAAATACTGAAAATAAACCGTACATTTCCTATACGAGTAAATAAAAAACTGTATATTCTCTATATGTAAGTAGTTTCTATATGTAGATGCACTGTGCTGAGTGCTCAAGCCATTTTTATTTCACCTTTCACTGATATTCTATTATTTGTAACCGTTTTTATATGTACTGGAAAAAAAATTGACAGCGAAACATAATTATATTAAATTTCTATTTCATCTTTCGATGAGGTTTCAAACCACTGAAATTGTGTGCATATTTCGCGTGCTTTATTACAATTTACAACCAACTCGAAGCATTTATCGTTTTCTGTAAGTACAGTAATAATAACACGCAACCCGGCAGAAACATAATTATAACGTTATTCCAAATTTCAGTTTACAAGAATTCTACGAAGACAATTACAGTTCTCGAAACGCTGTGGATAGGAGACATAGTAGCAGTAATACATAGCACTAGCAGCATCTTGTAGACTTCATAAATAAATACTGAAAATAAACCGTACATTTCCTATACGAGAGAAAATAAAAAACTGTATATTCTCTATATGTATGTAGTTTCTATATGTAGATGCACTGTGCTGAGTGCTCAAGCCATTTTTATTTCACCTTTCATTGATATTCTATTATTTGTAACCGTTTTTATATGTACTGGAAAAAAATTGACAGCGAAACATAATTATATTAAATTTCTATTTCATCTTTCGATGAGGTTTCAAACCACTGAAATTGTGTGCATATTTCGCGTGCTTTATTACAATTTACAACCAACTCGAAGCATTTATCGTTTTAAAATCGAAGATATACGAAAACGGAAACAGCGGTCATGCTTATTCAGCACAAATAAATTTAAAATCTTCGTGGCAGAAAAAACTCTGGAAAGAAAGAAACCCATTAACATGTTAAAAATCCACCTACAAAACTGGCCACAGACTGAGTGAAAATTCGAAACAGAAAAAAATCTCCAACATTACTACCAGTCCTTCTTGCGGTTATCCACACTAATCTTGCCCGCACCGATCGTCACAATCAGCAGCAGTCCCCCCGATGACGCTCAGCGTCTGGAAGAAATCATACTTCAAAAAGTCGCGCATGGGACGATTGGCCGGTATCATCCAGAACGCATTCAAATACAGATTCCAGAATCCCAACCATAATACCAGGACGAAGGCCGACAACTTAGTCTTGTAGCCAATCGTCACCAGCGTCATGAGGATGGACCCCACCACGGCCTGGATGACGATGCCCGGCGACAGCTCCCAAATGCAGCAGCGTGGCGAACATGGCCACGAGCAGGACGCGGCCGATCAGCTGCAGCCAGTTCTCCGCGTTTTTATTATCTCCGATCGTGGGCACCCCGGCCATCAGAGTGGTCTTGCCCTGCTCGGCCCGTGACTCCGCCACCAGCAGCAGGAGACCGCCGGCCAGCGCCAGATTCCGCATGAGAAACTGCACATCCCACAAGATCTGGTAGGCGATGGTCTGCATCAGGACGATCCCGCATAGAATCCCGCAAGCAATGGTCACATGCTTGCGCAGCATAATCATCCCACAGGGAACCAGCTGGCCCAGGAGATTGGTCAGGACGAAGAGCGTGGAGATCCAGTAGCCCCAGTGCCATGTGGCGTCCATGTAGGAGCGCTGCTCATTCCACTGGAACCACATGCGGATACCGTCCTCGACGAAGGTGGAGATTAAACACAGGCGCGCGATATGCGGCAAGACCAGTTTGGTTTTGCGGTAAAAGGTATCGGAGATGTCCTCCAGTTTGTCCAACCAGATGGCCTGCTGGCCCGTCCGCCGATTACGCGAGTCCAGGAAGGAAGCCATGTTTTCGGGAAAACCAACGTCAAAATATATTAAATCTGAATAAATATAAAAGAATATATTCCGGTTTTTTTATGTTTTTGGCCAGCCGCTCAAACTGGTGCGAGCTGGCTGCGAAATATGGAAATGAATTTTAATGAGAATAATGTTTTGCGAAGAAAACTGCAGTTGGTTTTTACCTACGTGTCATTGGTAATTGAATAATGCGGCGCTGCGCATCAGTTTCGGGTGGGTGCTTCTACCAAAAAACGGCATGGTACAGCGAGATGCTGTGCAGCCGTCGAATTTCCGAATAACGGTTAGGTGAGGGGTAGGCGGAGTCATAACCGGAAGTGCGGTCAAATCAGCTGGAAAACAATTGCACTTTGCGGCTATGGAGTCAAAACCTGGAGTGGCTTCCACCGGCCAAACTGCTGAACATTTTTTATGGGTTTCCTCCACTTTCCTTGTCTTGTTTCTTAGGCGATTGTTCCCAAGCACTTTTTATTCTGTTCGTAGACTGCAGTTTTTCTGTTTTACTGATACTGCTGTGTGCCGCTGCACAGTCTGCAATCTGCATGATATGCAATGCAAGCTTATAAGCGCTGGCAGCAGCGCAGTTTACGCCAATAGAATTCCTAATATCGAAAATAGAAATAAATGTTTTTTTTGGGTGGTCAGTAAAAGGAAAGGACAAAGACAATTCACAACAAGTAACAAAACACAATCAAACAAACTTTCAGTTTGACAATTTCCACTTTTGCAAAGTCCAACGAGAAGTTAACACCGGGCACCGATACCATTCCATGGATCTGAGCATTCCATTGGAAGTTTAATCATTCCCACTGCTTTCTGTTTTGAAATTTCCACGCTACACACGTTGCGCAGTTTTTTAGGACTACTAAGTCACTAGTGACTACTTACTTCGACAGTGAGAATCTGGGAAAATCGTGGTTTCAACTGGTTTGCCTATTTTTGGACTTTTTTTTGTGGATGTAGAGCAGTGTTTTATACGTTTCCTCAGCAGTCCGTCTGAAGGAATAATCTGAACTCCGCCGATAAATTCATGATAGATTCTGTCGACGTTCACGCGAACCCAGTCAACATGTAACTTCGTGTCAGAAAACATCGCGTGATGCATAGTCATGGATTATTTTAGCTCTGTTCCGATAGAAGATTATCTATGAAACATGAATTAACTGTTAACACAGAAGTTTTCGCTGTAAAGATCCTCCCAGTCCTGTCAGTAGAATTGGCATGGAGAAAGAAAGCGAAAATGGGGAGTCTAATCAAGAAGAGCGCAACCAGAAGGAGCCTGCGAGCGATGTTAACAACGTAAGGGTTGAAATTTTGCGTTCATAACTTTACATTATAATCGAATACGATGACACATCCATATTACAGTATAAAAGTTTGTTTGTAAAAGTTGTGTTAAGGGTATGCATCAATGTTGCGGTTTGAAAATTGTAACCAGTATTGTCGACGAATTCTTTGCCTAATCTTCAGGCTTAATGGAATCCTTTTCACATACTACGACGCTATGCATACGGTTTTGTTGAATTTTTTGTATTGGTGATTTATGGTATTTGTAACTACATCTTAATCAATGACTTTATTTTAAGAAACGTACGCTGTTGATTTTTTTCAGGCTCCCCTTTCAAATCCTGCTGATGGACGAAGCACTCCGGATCAGAAAAAGAAGATTCCGGTTAGTTGTTGAAAGGAAATATCATGTGTTTACTCTCGCTGAGTTGATCACTCTACAGATACTGTACCTAGTCGATAGCCATCATTATCTGACGTTAATGAAACATCATTTCCGCTGCCACTTTATATCGTTTCGTGTAATATCCTTTCGTATTTTTCAGGTGGAATCGCTCGGAAAGGACGAACTGGTTCAGCAATGCAAGAAGCAAATGCTCTTGCTGCAGAAGATGAAGGCGCGATATGATGGTAAGGGAAGGCTTCCGTTTCTCACGCATTCGTTTTTATGCACCAGCGGTGTACAGTTTTAACTGACAAATTGTAAATCTGGGCGAACATTCTGTCCGTTAGTTACTGAACTTGAGAATATGAAAATTCAGGAAATCTTTCTGTGCTTAGCTGTAAAATGTAATAATGCAACCAAAATTACCGCTCGGCAGTTTTATTTTACGCATTTTGTTTATTTGCGCCCAGTATTTTTTGTTTACCATTTCTAAATGCCGGTTAATGGACCAGTGAGATTGATGCGATTTTTATGCAGGAATCAAGTTAGTTACCTTAATCATTTGTGAGTTGTTTTACTTGTTCTAATTATTGGATACGCGTATTTTATGTTTAAGTGCATATGGCATTTGCTTGTGTAAGTTCGTATAAATAAAAAACAGTTTGTATTGATCAACTGCCAATGAAACTTTTTGTAACAAATTTGAATGATTGAAAACTGGAATATAACGTAGACACGGTCTGCGCTTTGACTGAGTGTGAGTAATCTTGTGATGGCAGTTTCACGAATCGCCATTGTTCCAGATCTGCAACAGAAGCATACCGATCTCACGCAGCAGCACGATACCTGTACCCAGCTTGCCACGGAACACCAATCCGTCCTCCGTCGGGTATCCGCCCTCGAAGCTGACCTCAAATCCGAACGGGAAATTCACCGTAAGACCAAAGAGCAGGTAGCCCGCCTCTCGCAACATTCCGTCGCCGAACTGGAAATCCGCGATTACACTCGCACCATCGACCAGCTGAACGAGAAGCTGACAGTGAAGGATAACTGTCTGGTGCGCGCCACGGAGCAGCTGCATAAACTGGAAAAGCAGGTGGAAGAAAAGGATGCCATGATCAATGAGCAGGATTCCCGTATCATGCAGCTAGCGGAGCGCTGTTCAGAGTTAGAAGTCACGATTGTGGAAAGTCGAAAGGAATGTCTGGAACGCGAGAGGGAGATCGGTGCGCTACGGGATGATGCCATACAGCTAAAGGAACAAATGGCAGCTTTAGAGGGAAAGATGTCTGATCAGGAAAACAATCAGTCTGAGATAGTTAAGAATCATTCCGAATTACAGGTACAGTAATTTTAGAATTTTATATTGGTCTTGGTGGTTGTTAAAAGTTCGGTGTTTTATTTAAGTAATGTTTTATTTAAGTCAATGTAGGTGCAATCATTATTGTGTTCTTTCGAATTTGTCGTACAGCAGTTTCTTCCAAAGCGTCCTAATATTTTTTCTCGTAATGTGTTTATTTTTTTGGTTGCTTATTCCCAAGAGAATTTTCATTCAAAATACATATATTTTATTAAGGCTTGCTTTCGTCGTGTATCTGAGGGATTGTATTCTTGATTTCTTACTTATACGCTTCACAACAATGCAATCCAACCATTGCTTGCTGTACAAGCGGTAAACGGCCAATGAACTGAGGATCTGATGTATTGTATTGTTTATTGATACTTTGATCGCGTGTTGTAGAAAAACTTGGAGGTTGAGCGGCGACTGGTTGCCCAGAAGAACACGGAGATTTCCCGCCTAACAGTTGATCTGTCACATACCAAAACCCAGCATGAGCACATACTGAAGGATTTTGAGGAGTACAAAGTGCGAGCGCAGGCGCTTCTAAAACAGCAGAAAGGCTCGAGCGATCGAGCCACCCATCAGAAGGAGCTGGACGAGCTGACGGGTCGTATCATGGATCTGGATGCAGAGATTACAACATTGAAGATACAGAACGAGGATTTGTCGGCGGAGTTGAGCCGCGAACGGCTCGCGACGGAGGCCGGCAAACGGTCATCGGAAGCCGAGCGTATCCGGTGGGAAAACAGTCTTCTGGAATGCGAAGAGCGTATTCGGGCGCTGGATTATGCGAAAGTACGTATATTAGTTGTGGTTCGAACAGTGTATTTTCCTAAAATGGATATTTATGCAGAAGCGCAGTGAAATGGGTAATAGGTAGCTTATAACTTTATACAATGTTGTTCGTTGTTTTTAATGCATCTCGACTTCGTTTTTTTGTACAAGTCGGTTTTTATTATCTGTATTGTTACCGCTATACTTTTGTGCTGCCAAATTGGTTGTCACATGTTTTTTGATCTGGCATTGATAGCAGCACTAATCCAGCGACTCAAGATAGTGTGAATTGTTAATAATTGTTGATTTGTTTTAGGAATCCGCCCATCAGGATTATCGGAAAACGCTCCGACTGCACGAATCGGAGATGTCCGCTTTGAAGGATCTCCATGCATCGACCAATCACAAACTGTTGGAAGAAATGCGTGCTCTCCGCCAGGAAAACGAATCCCTTCGTCACAATCAGCGTCCCGCGACGCCGGTGGAGAAGCCCGACTCCACGAACGATCCTCCGCTACGTCGCAGTGAATCCCTGGAACTGAACGACGTCTTCGATACCGGTGCACCGGACGCAGAATCCTCGGGCTCATCGGAACTACCATCATTCCATCGCACCATCAGTGTCTCTGCTAGTGAGATTGTCGCCGTCCCACCGCTGGAAAAACTAATCGCCATCCCTCCTTCCAGCGCCGACCAAAATGACCACAAGCGGATGAAGCATTTATCGGAACTGCTGCACGAAAGCGAGAACACCAATGTCCGCTTGAGTGAGCAGATCAAGGTGCTAAAGCATGAGCTGCGGAGGACGGAGAGTAATACGGAACGAGAGAAACACGCGGGGTCGATGGAATATTTGAAGAATGTTTTAATGAAGTTTCTTACGCACCGGGTCGCACAGGCCGAACAGGAGAAACTGATCGAAGTGATGACGACGATACTGAAGTTAACGGTGGAGGAGCGCCAGCAGCTGGCTAAGGCGGGAGCGGCCAGCTACATTCCGGAGAATGTCAGGGCGTGGGGTGCCTATTTGAATCCGTGGAAAGGCAAAGAAAGTTGAGGAGCAGTGTTTGGTGGTTTTTTGGTACGGTGAGGAAAAGAATGTTATCGCGGATGTAGGTCGTCTTTCAGTTTGCGTAAATGGTTAATTTTCTAGGGATATCAGTGCCTTATTGTGAAATTTGAAGCTTTTTTGTTGGTGTGAATTCAGAAAATATTTATGTGCTACCTTTCTGGGGCTTATTTTGTGCTCAAAGAGCCACCTAGTTTGGTAGATTGGTCGCTAATCTGTTGATCTAAGCTTTCAGTTTTGTGCTAGTGAACTTGTACGTAGTTACTATTAAAGGTCAACAAGTGGAATAGCGCAAATTGCTATTATTGACTGTCATTAATACCGCAATCACTGTCCGACTCCGATGTGCGAAAAGTTCAAATGTACCTATTCTCAAAAATCTGGAAAAACAGAGTGAAAAAAAGTACTCCTACAGAAAATGGGAACAAACACCGATGACTGAACAATATACTGTACCATAGACATAATAGTGTACAATACATATTATATACGCTAGCAAACTGTTGCAAACGCTGCTGATGTTAAATACGATCTGCATGCTGCAACTGTAGGATTAACTATTCACTGCCGCTGTGGCGTCTGTAGTTGTAGTCACCAATTTTGTTGGCCAGATCCCGGTCAGGAAAATGTCCCAGGGCTCGCTCCATGGAGTTGTTTTTATCGGGATAGTATTCGCTCTGCGCTCGTTCGGCATCGCATTCTTCGGCATTGATGCCCATGATATCGCCAATCGGCCGGCCGCGATTCATGTCGGACTAAAATCACAAGCATATGCTGCTTCCATTTCAAGTTGTCACAATCATCAATAAACTAGATTTTATTTCGGATAGGCGAATTATTTACTGTACGTTGATTTTCCCGGGAATCAAGGATAAGCATCACAATTTAATTCCGTAATTAATATAAATACCGGTAACAGTCACTGTGTCAGGAGAGTCAGGCCACAAAATAAAATGCTGCTGTCAGCAACTAAGGTTTTAATTAATCATATAAATACGATTAGCACTGCAACTGGGCACAGACACGTGCACGCAGTTATACTTTAACTTACCGCGACACCGCGAAGCGACGCTAGTTCATCGGGCTTTGCTAATTGGCGATCCATAAATAAAAACTTCAGGAAATTTGAGGTTGATAAAACTGATTAAGCGTTGAATCGTGCAGATATTTCGGCTTGCCCCTAATAATTTAACAGAATAATTACAATTCGCAAAGTTGCAGTATGAATTTGCTTACGAGCACTACCAGCCAGCTTATATATTGCCTTTTGATCTATAAAATTTTTGCTGATCTAGATATGGGAATTCTCCATGTTTATATTTTATTGTTGGCTGTACATGGCTGATCAGCTGAGACACCATTGCTTGACCTTTCGCAGATTCATACTCATTCAAATGTGGGCCTGCTATTTATAATTCACACTTTGTTCGTGTCTCCGACTCTCCTGCATGCACTTATTAACTGGTTCATATTTTCAACACATCTAGCATGCATCTGCCGGCACTCATGTTCCTAAACCGCGGCCAAAGTTATGTAAATACTGAGCATTTAATAAGCGTAGTTCATTCAGCTTCCAGGTCTCTCGCACGCGCCAATACAGCATCATGTCAAAATAAGCCTGTGCCTTATCAATGTGCAAATGGGCATGTGCCTTATCGGTGTACAAATATTTCCGTAAGTATCACTAGTTGTCAGTTAAAAAAATCTTCCATACTTCATTGGCATAAGGAAAAACTAAAACAAAAGTAAAAACGAAATTTCCGCGATAAGACATGCGAAAATGAATTAGGCTGTAAAAAAATTAGCCAAACAATTTATTGCACTTTCTCGAAGAAAGATTGCAAATTCTTCAGTATAACGCTTTCTCTGTTAGGAGAAATGAGCTTCCGGATAAACGTAAGCGCCTTATTGGCAATGGCCTGCCAAATCGGCATTTGACCGGCATGTTTAGCATGCAGATAAGCCACCAATAACAGCGTAGCCTACACCGCGGCATCCAGATTCCCACCGGCTTGCTTATCCGCATCGTTCTTGGTAACGCCCAGAATGCTTTCCAAGTTTCCTGAAAACTCCCAGCTACCGTTCCACCGCTGCAGATTTAACACTTGATTCAAAACCGGCTTGGGAGCAGCGTCGATGCTTTGCGGCTTCTCGTCTACAGCTAGGTCTCCGTCGTCGTCATCCAATGGCGTTTCACATTTCTTTCCGCCCACTTCCGCCTCATAGGAGTGCACCACAGTATACCTGTTTCCGACAGCATTGCTTAACTCATCGTCGCTCGACGCCTCACCGATGGCCTCAATGTACGCCATTTTTCTGCTTTTGCTGCCCACTTGCGTCTTATGGTTCTTAGAATACAGGTTTTCAGTCGTAGCATCGTTGCTTAGCTCTTCGTCGCACGACTCCACATCGCTGTACAGCCTGTACTGAATGCATGGCCGTTCTTTTTCTCTTACGACTCCCACCAACTTTGGCCGGAGAGCTCAAGGCAGAAGAATACCTTGATGGCATTCGCATCACAGACGTACGGTTGTCGCAAAAGGTCGCGCCCAACTGGACAGGAATTTCGCGCAATTGCATCTCCTTACCCTCCCAGCCTTCTCGCTGTTCAATCGCTAAAAGCGAAACATACTTGGACATCACGCCGTATCGCAAGCAAATGCCAATGATTTTATCTTTATGATCTGAATTAATTTTTTCCGTCTTCGTGCCTGACGGTTCGACGTTACGGTGCTGTAACGATCCATTGCTGACGGACGAGTGTACATCTACTGGTGAGGTTCCCAGGTATTTAACTAATGCTCTCCCTGCTAATATGGCTACACTTCGAGCTTTGTCAGGGCTTCTACCGAAGGGATATGCAAAAGCTATCTCGTTCTTCACCTTGTCATTTAGTTGTAATACAACTTTTTGACTCTGATCAGTTTTTTCAATTTCGAAGAACGCGTAAGCGATTTGCCGGTCACCACGGAAGACGGGCGGCAGAAAATAAGGCACTTGTTGCATGTTCTTCACTCCTTCCCACAAAACACTCCCTTTCACAACGGCAGGCTGCAACGCTCGTTCCAGATGGCGACCAATTTTGTCCTCCAGGATTTCTCCGTGTTTGCAAAATTCCGATTTCCCGTTGCCGGCGAGTGCGATTCTGTTGACCAGTGAGCGACTGCAACTATCGCCGATGCCGAATGAGAATACTCTGAAATTCGACGTATTTTTCCTAACTAGATCGATGACTTGTTCTGTGATTGTCGACTTCACCATCAGTCAGCACAAATAAATGCCGAGAGAAACCGGAAAAAGGTGCGGTTTTAAATATCTTGTTCAGAGGTTTCAAAATTTCGGTTCCTCCTAATCCTGCTTTAGTGGTATCAGCATACTTTTTTGCCACTTCGAACGAATACCAACATCAAAACATAGAGTCGCTTTGTTTTCCAAATTTTTATTCAGGCAAATAGCCATTTTTTAAGCGCTTGATGAACAGGTATCCATTTGCGGTGCATCACACCAAATAACGAATAAACCAAAATATTTAATAACTTGTACTCAATTGTTTTGAATTTTTATGCGTTGCTGTAATTATATTTTGAATATAAGCAAAATCTGTAATTCGTCAGTACAAAACGAAAATTACTCTAGGAAAAGGAAATGTCAGAAAACCAGTAGACATATAAAGCTTCTAGGTTCAGTATCTTTTTAAAACAAAGACTTGAAATTGTTAAGTACAGTGCTTTCTTGGTCGGTAGTAATCTGCTTCCGGACGAACGTCAATGCTTTGTTAACAATGGCTTGCCAAACCTGCACTTGACCGGCATGTTTGGCATTCAGATAGGCCACCACCAGCAGTGTAGCCAAGACAACTGGATCCAGCTTTTCCCCGGCTTTCTGTTCTGCAACGCCCTTAGTAACGCCCAGAATATTTTCCAAATTTCCTGAAAATTCCCAGCTGCCATTCCACTGTTGCAGATCTAACACTTGATTTAGAACCGGCTTTTGAGTGGAATCGATCATGTCTGCATCCTCACCTTTCGACTCATCGTTGCGACGTCGTGATTTTTTCTTGACAACTGCTCCTTCGTTCATGCTTTCGCAAACTGCTGCTTCTTCTTCGCATTCCATTGCATCGCAGTCTGCATCCATGCTCATGCATGCGTCAGCTTGAATCGCCGCCCGTCCTCTATACGAATTTCCAGATCCTTTTTTCGCCCTAAAAGCAGCGCCGGATGGCATACCCATAAGAGGTGCGGCGCAAGCCATCCGCGCCATCCTCATTCCGTACATCGGCATCGGCCTATGAAGCATCGGCGTGGACACCTGTACAGGAATCTCTCGTAACTGCATCTCTTTTGCTTGTCCACCTACTCGCTTTTCAATCGCCAAGAGCGAAACATACTTGGACATTACACCATATTTCAAAGAAATGTCCGTTATCGCATTTTTGTTGTCCGTATCAGTTTCTTCCTTCTTCGAGTCAGGCAACTCCACATTTCGCTTTTGTAACGACCCACTGCCACCGAGAGAAGCTGTTCCAGTTGGAGCGGTTTCCAGATACTTAATCAAAGCTCTCGCTGCCAATTTGGAAATGCCTTGATTTTTGTCAGAACTCATGGGATACTTAACAGTTGCTTGACCCTTCAATTTGTCATTTAGTTGTAGTACAACTTTTGGACTCTGCTCTATCTCTCCAATTTCGAAGAATGCGAAAGCGATTTGCCGGTCACCTCGGAAAACAGGCGGTAGCACATACGGCACTTGTTGCACGTTCTTCACTCCTTCCCACAAAACACTCGCTTGTACAACGGCAGGCTGCAACGCTCGTTCCAGATGGCGGCCGATTTTGTCTTCCAATATTTCTCCATGTTTGCAATACTCTGATTTCCCGTTGCCGGCCAACGCGATTCCGTTGACCAATGAGCGACTGCAGCTGTCGCCGATGCCGAATGAGAACACTCTGGAATTCGACGCATTTTTCTTGACCAGATCGATAACTTGTTCTGTGTTGCTGACTTCTCCGTCGGTCAAAACAAATAACTGGCGGGAGTATCCGGAAAGAGGGGCGGTTTCAAATATCTTCTTCAGTGGTTGCAAGATTTCTGTTCCTCCCAAATTGGCAGCTGTGGCATCAGCATAGCTTTTTGCAGCTTTGAACGTTTCCTCAGAGTAAAGTTTGCTTTCAGGAAACAGAGATTCAAAAGTGCTACCGAATCGGTAAAAGTTGAAATAACAACCCTCCGGAATGCTTCGCAGAAAAATTTGCATCGCTCGTTTCGCGTCTTCGATTTTATCTCCTTCCATCGATCCGGAGCAGTCCACGACAAAGACCAGTTCACTTTGCACTTTTTGGTCATCTTTTTCGAACTGCGGGACAAACGCGTACATCCCAACATACTGATCACCGTCGACGCGCTCCACGAAAACGTAATGTTGAGGATTATTCTGGATCTCAATATCGATTACCAAATCACGGTCAACTGGTTGCTGCTGCGCACCGAAAGTGACCTGCAACCAAGAATCAAATTATGTATTATCGAATGGGCCATTGCACGTAATTAGAATTATAAGCAATGTACTGTAGTTTAATCTACACATTCACAGCTACACGCAAATACGAGTACAGTATTACGCTGAATAGATGTTATCCAATGTAGAAACGACAGTTGACACTGCGAAAATTAAAGCATACCTGAACGGATCTCTCTCCAGTAATGTTAACAGCAATCGGATGCGATACAGAAGAAACTGACTTTACTATATCCAGCGTTTCAATTTTGGCATCCAGCGTCGCTTTATACGACACCGTTGCAGCATATTTTTCCGGCGGCGCAGTTGTCCCACTCGTGCTTTCCGGATTGGGATTGTATCTCGGGAAGAGCGCCATGGGAATGAGGAGTCGCTGCTTCGTCTCGCTGACGCTGTCCAATGTGCAGACGTAATTGATGCTAACCACGCACTCCTTCCCGGGCGGCAGTCTGCCCACACTCAGCACGAAGGTGTCGTCGCTGCGATCCGCCTGGTCCAGAAGATACGCGCCGTCTCCGCGTTGCAGCGCGGCGTTGTATTCCTTGAAGGCTTCCTCCTTCTTCTTGAACTGACTGATCAGTGTGCGGTCGTCGATCTTCACTGTAAATCCTGTGACAGCGGCTTGGTCGTTCATCGGGAATCCGTACACGCATTCCAGATCCGTGGATTCGACGTTCTGGAATGTCTGGTTAATAGTGATGGAACCGGCAAATCCTTTCACATCCACATCGTAATGAACAGCGGTCAGCGGAATCGGTTTATTTGATTCGGCAATAAATAACCCACAGCATGATTTTTCCATTTTCTGACAGTATGTCCAAGAAAATTACTTTCTCATCCAAATGTAAATTTGTTCCAGAAGTGGAAACTGAATTCTTGTTCTCCTGACTAGACTACTACAAGTAAATCCGTCAGCTGCTACCGGAAGGCTGTTTTTATATGTGAAACTGCTTTCTTCAAGTTATCATATCGTGTTTCGTGAAGTCTGGCTAAAGATAGCTGAGAAACCGCTTTTGTAAGATATGTTAGTCATGAAAATCAATGATCTCATTCGGCCGAAAACACAGGAGGGTGCTCTGTGTGGTACACAGTAAAGCGTGATTTAAAGTACTCGTACTACCGTGGTGCGGCTCGTTTACCAGAAGTTTGCAGCTGGCAACAGTGCGTAATGCCGAAAGGCTCGGTTATTTACGGTATTACGATGTTACGATGTTTACTCCGAGAACTGAATGCTCCAACCATGCGATCGCGAGTGTACAAGTACATGTGATATGAATAATGAGTAAACGATCGATGATATCTGTATGAATTTATATGAACTCAACGTCAGATGCTGCCGTATTACTACAGAGCCCTGTATACTGCACTATTGTGAGCTGTACATGTGAATATAAATATAGATACTTCAAAGTATACAAAAATGTTTATTGTACAGCCAACCTTTGCCTGGCAGTACACAATCTCTGTACAGTGACAATTATCCGCATTTTGGTGCGCAAATAAGCTGGTTTTGAATACGTCTTGCATTACATGACTCTATTAATTAAGTCTTCAGATGCAGTACTGTGCTGAACGCTATCAAATAACTTTTACTGTGCTTATTTTTATTTACAGTACTTTCCCATGTGTTGTACCAACTGTGAGTTCATCCAAGAACACTGTATATATTCAAGAATTATGTTTATTCCCGGAAACTTCAAATAAATTTTTAGGAGAACATATTCTTTTACAGAATAATTTTACTTACTATATACCGGTATCTGTGGTTACATGTACTGCAGTGCCGTTCTTGGTTAATTCACATTTACCGCCGGGCGCCGGCAAGCTGGCATACGCTGTACTAAGTTTGTAACGCAGTAACAAAGTACTGTGCGTTTGTGGTTCGGGATGCGAACCATGCGCAGTGGTTGCCGCGAATGATGTTTTTACGTTATGAGTCTGCGGTTGTAGTTCTCGGATTTTGCAAGAAATCATCATCGTGACTTTCAGTTAAAACATACACAATAAAGTCATGTGAATACTTCTAGATACAAGTCTACATTGTAAATACATAAATTGCACTCGAACAGGCACTTCGCAAATCTCCTCTAGGCTCTAGCTAGAAATTTGTCCTAAAGTTATTTTAGAATCTGGCGTACGTATATCAGCTGTGTTAATATTGCCGCAATTAATGCACATGAATTCAGCTGATTGTACTCGTATTTCCAGGCCAATTAAAAATTTACTCAAAACAAGATCATATGTAAGATGAACATTTACGGTAAAAGAAAAAAAAACAACGCCCTGGGAATTCCAAACTGATAGCCTTAGAAGCGAGCCAGAATCACTGCTAATTCTGTAGTTTCTTCGGTTAAATTTTTAGTAACTACACTGTACGTGTGCGCTATACAAACTCAAAACTAATAAAGAAAAACAAATCTTTCAAACTCTGTTTAGAACAAATTTTGCAAATTCTTTAACACGACAGCTTCCTTCTCAGCAGAAATGTGCTTCCGAACAAAGGTCAACGCTTTGTTAGCAATGGCTTGCCAAATGTGCACTTGACCGGCATGTTTAGCATTCAGATAAGCCACAACCAGCAATGTCGCCAGGACAACCACATCAAGCATCTCGCCGGCGTTATTCGCTGCGGAATCCTGAGTGACACCGAGAATTCGCTCTAAATGCATCGAAAATTCCCAGGTGCCGTTCCACTGCTGTAAATCCAAGACCTGGTTTAAAACCGGCTTGTGACACAGTGTTGCGTCGAACATCTCCACGTCGCCGGTTCGCTCCATGTCGGAATACTGCTGCTGCTGCTGCGCGGGCTGATGTGATCCAAAATCGGTTTGTGCACCAGAATTTTCATACTGTACGCCAGCACTTCCAAACGATGTAGCGGACGGTGTAGCAGAATTCTGAAGCTCGGATAAGATATCGATGGCAGCAGCAGAATCTTTCGACAGTTCATGAGCGAAGGGAGCAGAATAGTGTGTCCATGTTCCTGCATTTCCAAACGAAAAACCAGCAGTGTTTGCAGTCGTGCTGGCTGATGTTGAACTGCCAAATAAAGATTGTGCCCCAGAATTTCCGAACAATTGCGTTCCGGCAGTTGCAGACGCCATCGAACGTCCAAAAGTCGGATGATTTCCAGAACTGCCAAATGTCATACCTCCAAAGCTGGAAAATGGTTGCGCTCCGAAATTCCCAGACGAGCATGGAGTACTAATATATGAGCCAGAACTTCCGTAGACACTTCCAAACAATGGTGGACCACCTGACTGAGACAAAGCCTGTCCAAACTGGACCGGCGCTGAATTTCGGAACCAACCTCCAATTGCCTGTTGAGATTGTTGATAGCCTTGGAAGACACTTGTGGGCGTAGCCTTGTATCCTAAACCAAACTGCGAGCGCGACGCTGACATTTGCACAGGAACTTCTCTTAACTGCATCTCCTTTGCTATACCGCTTACTCGCTGTTCAACAGCTAGGAGCGAAACGTACTTACACATTACACCATATTTTAGGGATATTTCTGTAATTTTTTTCTTATTATTCGGATCACTGGCTGCCTCCTGCATCATTTGTATCGGATCATTATTTCGTCTTTGTAATGAACCACCGTTGGCAGCCAAATAGCTCCCACTTGGAGCTGTCTCAAGGAATTTTATAAGGGCTCGCGCTGCGAGTTTTTGGATGCCGGGACTGCTTTCGTTCACTGGGTACTTGAAAGGCGTTTGCTCGGCCACTTGGTCTTTGAGCTGCAGGATGACCTTTGGACTCTGCTCTGTCTCTCCAACTTCAAAGAACGCATAAGCGATTTGCCGGTCACCGCGGAATACGGGAGGTAGCACATACGGCACTTGTTGAACGTTCTTCACTCCTTCCCACAAAACACTCGCTTGTACAACGGCAGGCTGCAACGCTCGTTCCAGATGGCGGCCGATTTTGTCTTCCAATATTTCTCCGTGTTTGCAGTACTCTGATTTCCCGTTGCCAGCCAACGCGATTCCGTTGACCAATGAGCGACTGCAGCTGTCGCCGATCCCGAATGAGAACACTCTGGAATCCGACGCATTTTTCTTGACGAGATCTATTACTTGTTCTGTGTTGCTAACTTCACCGTCGGTCAAAATAAATAATTGCCGAGAAAAACCGGAAAGCGCAGGAGTTGCAAAAATCTTGTGCAACGGTTGAAGGATCTCTGTTCCTCCCAAATTGGCAGCTGTGGCATCAGCATAGCTTTTTGCAGCTTTGAACGTTAATTCAGAGTAGAGTTTGCTTTCAGGAAACAATGATTCAAATGTACTACCAAAGCGGTAAAAGTTGAAATAACATCCTTCTGGAATGCTTCGGAGGAAAATTTGCATCGCCCGCTTCGCGTCTTCGATTTTATCTCCTTCCATCGATCCGGAGCAGTCCACGACAAAGACCAGCTCAAGCTCACTCAGGACTTTTTGGCTATCTGTTTCGAGTTGTGGGACGAACGAATACATGCCGACAAACTGATCACCGTCGACGCGCTCCACGAAAACGTAATGTTGGGGATTATTTTGGATCTCAATATCGATTACCAAATCACGGTCAACTGGTTGCTGCTGCGCACCGAAAGTGACCTACAACGAGAATTAGTTTGGGAGCGGTTCGGTGAATTTAGCAACAGAAATCTACTGGGTTAAAGTTCACACCTGTATGGGCGTAAATTAGAAATTAAACATTTGCATAATTCAATAAAATTAGCAAAAAATATATTACAACAGCTAACAGGTCGAGCCCCTTAAAAATATTAGGCAGGCTGAAATCCAAACGTACCTTAACAGATTTGTGTTCAATAATGCTAACAGCAATCGGATGTGAGACAGAGGAAACTGATTTCACTTTATCCAAAGTTTCGATTTTGGCATCCAGCGTCGCTTTATACGACACCGTTGCAGCGTATTTCTCTGGTGCAGCAGTTAAGTCGAGTACACCTGCCGGATTCGGATTGTATCGCGGGAAGAGCGCCATGGGAATGAGGAGTCGCTGCTTCGTCTCGCTGACGCTGTCCAGTGTGCAGACGTAGTTGATGCTGACCACGCACTCCTTCCCGGGCGGCAGTCTGCCCACACTCAGCACGAAGGTGTCGTCGCTGCGATCCGCCTGGTCCAGAAGATACGCGCCGTCTCCGCGTTGCAGCGCGGCGTTGTATTCCTTGAAGGCTTCGTCCTTCTTCTTGTACTGACTGATCAGTGTACGGTCGTCGATCTTCACGGTGAAGCCCGTGACAGCGGCTTGGTCGTTCATCGGGAATCCGTACACGCATTCCAGATGATCCGTGGATTCGACGTTCTGGAAAGTCTGGTTAATAGTGATGGAACCGGCAAATCCTTTGACGTCCACATCGTAATGAATAGCGCTCAGTGGAATCGGTTTGTTCGATTCAACAGCAAATAATCCACAATTCAACATTTTCAGAATTTAACTTTTAACAGTCTTTGTGGACAGAATAGGCTCTGAACGGGTGTATTTCCAGGCGCTGAACCCGTTATACGTATGTTGTGTCTGCAGTAAAATGAAACCAATAAATCGTAGAAAAATGTCCGACCCTGTGCTTAGCTAGCCAACGTTTTTGAAACGATTTGCGATGCTCCAGTTTGCTGTCTTGTACTGCACTAACCACAGCAGAGCTCGGCTGCTTTGGACCTAAAGCATAGAATCTGATGATACCAAACCGATACTGGGACGAAAAACTAATCTATAGAAGTAAGTATGATTATGTAGATTTGATTTCCGAACCGGATCTGACTGTGTTATGTACGTATGGCGTCGTATGCAGATGACGAAGAATACTAACAGGCGCTTTAAAGTGCAGGAAGTACGGTAATATAAAGGCATTCGGCAAACATTATAAAAATGTCGGAGGACCGAAGATAACTACAGTACAGGGCCGAAGATAACTAAAGTACTGTATCTGTACTGAGTAACCTTGTTCGGGCTTGGCTTGCCGAGCCTGCAGCAAGCAATCGTAGGACGATCACTGAATTGGTTTTGTACAGTAGAATGCGCATGCATATTGTTTACGGGGACGGTCTGCTTTCCATTTCCTGATAGGTAGGACATGTCTTTGTAGTTTGTACGCGGTACGGTGTATGCGTATACTTCTATTCAAGAATATCAGTCAGATGTATGACGCATCAGTGCTTTGAACTGTTCCTTTCCGCTTACGGCCGGGAATTATGGTGGTGTCGTTTACCGTTAACTATGCCGAATGTGATAATTATGATCTCATAATTATGAGCACTTCGTGAATACTGTAATCAGAGCATTTATATTACGAGTACTTATAATCTAGATTCTTGAAATACTGCAGTAGCTTTTGTACATATCTACTGTACTTCGCATGTGTAAGAAAACGGCGACTTGATTTCTTTACGCTACGAAGGTGTAGAATGCTAATATTATTCAAATAGTATACTTCATACAGAACATAGTATGATTGCATTGTCCTAACTACCAATCTTCTTTCGTAAAGATGGGCTGTAGATGGATTTTATTTTTTGTATGAAGGATACTATTTGAATCATAACAGCAAAATAATATTCTACACCTTCGTAGCGTAAAGAAATTAAGTCGCCGTTTTCTTGCGCATGCAAAGTACAGTAGACACAAAGCGACTGCAGTATGTACAGATAGCTTGAGAATCTACAGTAGATTGTACTCTTAATATGAAAGCTCTGATTATATTACCAGGAAGTGCTCATCTTTACGAAGGACGATTAGAACAATGCAATCATACTATAAAACTCCAATTAACGCACAAACGATAATTTCAGAAAATCATTTATGCTGTTTTAACAGTAGAAAATGATCAGTAATATTCGTGCATGCTGCGCTCGAGAGTCGAAACTCGTAAGTATAGTGATCTTCAATGCTTTTTACTACTGCATTTCAATAGTTAATGCGAAGGTGCACGAAAGTATCATCGCAGTTACTCATCTCTTGCTATTTTTTCTAAGCTTCTTTATTGTATGTATGCATGTATTGCTTCACCCTGGAACATCCCGTTACTGTTTTCTGTAATTCCGATTTGCGCGCCGGGTTTCTATGGCATAATTTTTATTCGTCCACTGCGCACTATAACGTGCAAAAATATGTTTTCTGAACGTTCTTCAACAAGAACAAATTCAAGTCATCTATGTACGTATGCGCGATAAAAATATGATGACTGAGTGCAGGAATCGATTAAACAAACTAAACGAACTAATTAAACATGAATCATCTGATTAATAAAAGTTAGCACTTGAAAATGTTCTCCAAATCAAGCCGAATAAAATAAATTACACGGTGTTATTCGCTCTCGCTGCGACGTCTTTGATTGTAGTCTCCCATGCGGCCCTCCAGGTCTTGGTCAGGAGCGTGACCCAGGGCACGCTCCATGGAGTTGTTGCGGTCGGGATAGTATTCGCTCTGTACACGCTCCGCATCGCACGTGTCGGCATCAATGCCGGATACGTCGTTGATGGGGCGGCCCAAGTCCATATCCGACTGAAAATTAATAAACTCACTGTCAAATTCAAATCAAATAAAAGTACCGTACTGTAATGACCACATCAGCATATGCATGTGCAGTGCGCCGCAATATATAGCACCTATTTGTTATGATAATGTCCACACGCACTGTACATCAATAATTATACCAATTATATAACAAAGTTATCAATTTATCATGCGCACTAAGCCACTAAGTAAGAAAAATAATTACACACGACTATAACGCAGGCGCTCCAACGATATACTCTACTTGTATTATCCATGCATTTAGAAACAACCCTCAGATTATCAGTTCCGCGAAAGGTAAACTTTTTGAAATTTGTCCATATGCAAAACAAATCAAGAATTCAGGATTGATTACTGTAAGTACAAGTGCGCAGTTAAACCTGCGGAAATGAAGAAATTAAAGGTCACTTTGTAGCAGACTTTATTATCAGCCGAAAGAAATTGCTAGTTTATGAAATCTTGCTTACTACCGAAACACAAATTTTATTGTGAGTTTTACAGCAGTGCTAGCAACAGAAGTATTAAAGTTATTTTAGCAGTACTTGTCTTAGGTGCATATAGTACATTCGCAATATTAATTGCACAAATGCGCAATAACAACAATATTCTCCGTCCTTATAATTCGTGCTCGCATAATTAATAGTAAACACCTAACAATACTAATTACACATTGTAAGCGATTTAAAGTTTTCACAAATCTAAATCAGTAAGTAGTGTTAAGCACGATCGGTAGTTTAACAAGTACTCTGCGCTTAATGCTACATACAAAACCAGTTGGCCGATTCACTTTTAAAATGGCAGTCAGGAATGTTTCAATCTAATAATGCTTACAATTTTAAGCTAATAGCTAGGATTATAAGTATATGGCTAAGGTTAATGTGGGTAAAACTTAAAGAAATTAAGACATCGGAATTTAGTCTTACCAACGAAAATACAAGCATGTTTTGCTCTTAATAATAATATATTAACGCTAAAATATAAACTTACAGCGGCACCGCGGAAGGCAGCCGGTTCACCTCCTTGTCTCGTTTGACGGTCCATAACTGCTTGGTTAAGACGAATTAATTGCTGATAAAACTGTAAAGAGTTATTCTGATTTGATGCAACTGGTAAAGCTTAGAAGTTTTTCCTTTCAACTTTAATGAATGCAGTTTAGCTGGTGCACTACACCGATTTATATACGTTGATTTTGTTTGATTTGGAACGCGCTGATGCAAGAACTGGAAATTTCTATGTTTGAATAAATGAAGAGTTTTGTTATGATTACAATTCGTATGGAAGAGCGGGCACACGTTCACGGTCACACGCTGTTGATTGAACTTTATACATGGAGTGTTTTCGATTCCTACAAAATACGAATGTTGGTACGAATGTTGTGATTCTATTCCTGTCGCGATATTTTTTCACAATTTTGACCTGCCATATGTTAATTTGCCCTTGACATATACTCGGTAAAAGTTGGCAGGATTGAGTCACATAATCCTTTGATACGAGGACGTCGAGGAGTTTACAGCTTATACGCTGGGTGTCTGCCGATCATTCTCGAATTCTTGGCAACTGTTCTGCGAAACGCTTCGGATTATGACTTCCGCATAAGTCAGCGACAGATGCCCGTACTGATGATTCTGATGATTTCTGATGATTCAGCGGAGCATCCGATAAGTTAAGAACTAATGATTTGAAAGATATGACAAATTATACGTAATATTAATATTCAAAAATAATAATATGCATATTTAAAGATCGTCAACATGTGAATTCTGGAATAGTACATACTCTAGGCTTTTAACAGCAGTAATGCAAGCAGTGCTTTATTTTGCCTCTAATCTATACTCGTATTAAAGAAACAAATACGCACATATTATAAAGTGTTTATTTATATATATATCAATAATCAACCTTTATTGAGTTCCGTTTGCTGTTACGCGGCAAAAAAAACCCTATTACAAATTAACCGAAAGGCGCGCATAAGTTCATAACGTATTCTTTTTCGAAAGTTTTGTAAACAAAACTCGTGCAACGGAAGCAACGATAAGGTAAAACACCGCTTTCTCCTCTATTTTACACATGAATCTTTTTTTGGTATTTTCTAGAAGGATTTTAAAAAAAGCAGAGATTACAATTACTTGATAAAACAAAACGGCATTAAATCAGACGGTCAGGAGAGAAAGGGTGATCGGGTAGAATATTGGCAAATTTCCGTCGGAAACGCCGAATATTTGGTGATCACGCGCAAAATAATGATTTTATCACTCTAATTGAAAGCGTGCAGCACGGTGCGAGCAATGGTTAAGAGTTAAGACTGACCATGAGCAATGGTCAAAACTACAGTATACAGCGTGTTGCATGTGAAATTTTGTCGGAGAACTTTCCGATATTGTTTGGCTGCTACAAAACCTAGCTAGAACTTTGCTAAGAATTCATTAATTCATTTTACACTTGCCTATTGTAGATTTAGTGATCGACAACAAATGCCATGTTAAACAACACTTCGACACAGTTATAAAAAAAAGGTACAGTACTTGTACCCGTAGTCATGACCACATTGAACGCCAGCTGCTACGTATTACAGATCAGGGAGATCACTAATGTACATCTGTGCGAAAAAGAACAAAAAGAGCCGGGCAGTGAGTTAATTATGTTTCAACAGGTCTTCGGCATAAATTACAATAATTATTAATTTCTATTTCATGACGAAAACATCCTGCTACACGCAGGCCGACCAAAACAATTTTTGAACGGTCACAAGTCACAACCATCAGAACACTGAAAAAAGTTCTGTGTTCTGATGAAAAAAAAAAGTGAAAAGTGGTTTACTTAAAAGGGTGCCAAATTACCGTAATAAGATAAACGAGATCATGCGTGTAGTTTTACTAAATAATTTTATCTACTGAGAATTTTTTGTGTCCCAAATTTGCCCGTTAATTTTTACGTTTCTGCTTTACATCTGCCAAATGCAGTTCCCGGCGTTCTAGGATCGTACACAAGTAATGTTCCGCGGAGTCACAATAATATCTCTTCAGACCCTGGAACGTTCCGTTACAATGCTTAGACCTTAGAGTAGCCGCGCAAAATGCATGATTGCAGTTACAGCGGTTTACTTGTACTTGTACATACAGTACGAGTACAAATAATCAGTCGCGGTAAGATGCGAGTTTGAAAAACAATCTAAATTTAGAAAAGTCATATGTACAAGTGCATATCAGTTCCCTTACCACTAGATAGGCAAAAGCACGCATGTTTCCGTTGAATTTACTGCATGGATCTTTCCATGGTACTCAGAAAACAACCTAAGGATCTTTTTCTGGTACCGGGGCTGGCAGCAGAATCGTTCAGCAACTACGAGTATAAAACAGCGGCTGCAGCTGTGAGGAACATCACAAAATTAAATAGTAAAAACTGAATTATCTGAGGCTAAGAAATAAGTCCGATCGTTAATTAGATTTTTTGTGTGACAGTTTTTATCACTCGTAACCTTTCAGTATCATGGACCGACAATCGCGTGATGGTGGTGAGCCAGCGGCGTTCCGCGGCGGTGCGGTAAGTACATGTGCGAATTATTACAATGTTAAAAGTTTCGAATTGGCTTTTCTTAAATAGTAGTTTTTCTTTGGTTCGATCATACTTTAATCATCTAGCGATCTGTTTTTCAATTTTTTCAATGTTGCTTATCAGCCGATAACTTTACAAATCCATTTTGCCTACCATGCAGGTTTTAGTTTTTCAAGTTTCTTTGTTTTTATTAATACTAATGTTGCATGGGGCCAGCGTCTTTTGTACGCCTCTGCGAATACCGTCTGTACTTATGGTATCTAGTGGAACCTAGTTTAAGTTAAACAGGTAGAATAAATTTATTTGTAATTACAGTACGACATGGATCTTGGCCGTGCCATCAACGATGTAGCAAACATTAATGCGGAGACGTGCGATGCCGAGCAAGCTCAGTCCGAATACTATCCCGACAAGAACAACTCCATGGAACGCGCTCTAGGCCGCCAACCGGAAGGACTCCAGGACTTCCAAAACCAGCAACAGAACCGTCGACGCAGCGAGACGGAATAAGGCGGTGGTTTCCATGCAGTTTACGTCATGGCATGTTTATGACCTTTGCTTGTTAAACAGTTGTAGTACGTTGAATACTTGTGTACATATCTTTCCTTTAATGTGATATGTAGCACATATCGACAGCTCAACCAAATGTTCATTTTCTGTTACATTATTACGCCTGCTGCTAATTATAAGTTCCTTTCTTGTAAATGAAATTTCATGAAATTAACCTAAATATTATGCGCTCAACCAGGAAATAAAATAAATTACAATGACTTGCTGAAGCCGACTTCACAATGATAGGGGCGTGAGCTGTATTACGACTACATTGCTTCTGCAGAATGTACTGGTAAAAATATGATAGTGTACCAGAGTTTAACAAGTCTTTTTTCAAGTTGAGTACGTACATGAGAGCCCAGAAAGGTCTCACGAGTTTCCTAAGGAAAAAGCAACTAACTGTAGTTACCAAAATTTTATGCTAACAGACCGTAGAAGGGCCAAAGTTGAACATTTTCAGGTTTGTTTCTTAAATGGCATTTTATAGTGCGGCTAGATTGTGTATATAGTGCTAGAACAGAAATTCAGTTCAGTAGTTCCCCCGGTTCCGCATACCGCTGTTTCTGTCTGTGCATCGTACTGGAACAGAAATTCGAACGCCGCATACGAATTTCAGTACAAGCCCAGCACGGATGAATATTGGCCGATGATTATTAAAAAATAAGTAATTCCAAGGATGTTTTGCTTTGCGGTCGCTCACAGACTGTCATAATATTAATAAACCCGTACCTATGTTTAGTAATATCTATATTATGATACACTTTACATAGTTCAATCGAAACACTGACTGTTTACTTGTACAGTACATAACTTGCAGTGATGACTAACGTGATTTTGACTAACGTGTTAAGTTACATGAATTTTTTACTTTGTACTGTACTCGTACTTATTGTTAAGTAGCAGCTCAGATATATTTCTACTGTTCTGGGTCAAGTTGTGTTAGAACAGTGTGCATTCTTATCGCGTCCATGGTAACAAGCTTATGATTGACCACTGGACCTGAACAAATGATCTTGGCAAAAAGTCAACAATCTTGGATCCACCGCTACACCTAGAGAATTTTGATGTACTTTAAAGCAACAAAATTGGTGAAGTAGAAGCCGAGATCCTTTGCCTCAAAGGACAGGTCCCGAAGTTCTGGCACAGATAATCAGTATTCATATAACCAGTTTACGGGATCTACATCCGTACACAAACTTCTGCGGCGCAAGTCTGTTACAAAATGCACACTTCGCAACGGTTAATCGCATTGGTCACAGCCGCTAAGAAAACTACGAAATTTAAGAAAGAGAAAATTTAAGAAAACTTGAGAAACCCTAAGAAAGCCTAAGAAACCTAAGATACCTAAGAAACCTAAGAAACCTGAGAAATTTAAGAATACCTAAGAATGCCTAAGAAACCTGAGAATACCTAAGAAAACCTAAGAAACCTAAGAAACGTGAGAAACCTAAGAATACCTAAGAATACCTAAGAAACCTGAAAGTACCTAAGAAACCTAAGATATCTAAGAAATATCGTATATGAAAGAATACGAGGTATATCGATCACGCTGGTGGGATTGACTGCGATTACTTTTTGCACATGTTTCTTAAATTTCAATACTTTGTAACGTGCCGATGCCGAAGGCCGCGGTCTGTCTCGGTTTTTCCGAACGGTCCGCGAACCGACAATGTATTTACCATGTATGTCTATGGGGGCCCATGGCAACAATTTGTTTTTGGGGCTACTCTTCCCTTTTGGGGCGTATCGATGGCGCAATAGCGTAAGAACATTCGCGCCGTTGAGACGAATTTAACGCACTTGGCCGCGTCGAAATCGGTTCAGCCGTTCGCCCAAACATTGGCTACATTATCAATCGTGTATACGTGGTTACGGATGTAGATAACCAGTTTACGGAGCACTACATCCGTAACCAATTTATCGGCTTCGGCTTTTGGTGATTAATTAATCTTGTTTTTGTTCGCATCGAGGCCGGTGGCCGAGGCGTGTCGTGTCATTTACGCACATGGGAACAACTTGTCCATGTATGTCTACGGAGGCCCATGGTAACAACTTTCCTTTCCGGTCCCCTTTTTTCCCCTCGAGGCGCATCGTCTCGGTAATAGCGTAACATCCACCGCGTCGTTGCAGCGGGTCTGGCGCACTTGACCGCGTTGAAATCGGCCTACCCGTTCTCCCAAACATAGGTTTTTTAACTTTACTCTGTCACGGTTGTTACGGATGTAGTTAACAAGCTGAGCACGGATGAATATTGGCTTACGACGATTTTAAGAAAACTTTGTATTTCATATGCAGTATACGTATTATTGTTTAGGATGTAATTTAGTTTCCCGAAAAGTCGGAATGGAAAAGCCAAACAACTGCTCAGGATGGTTGTCCGCGACGTGCGTACTGCGTTGTTGACCTTTAACACCTAGGGCTTGTTTTGTTTTTTGCTCGCCTGGTAGGTCTCTGCTCATTTTGCCGTATTCTGAAATTGCCGAATTAATAAGCTGCTTTAGCCAGTAAAGTGGCCGAAATTATCTGTTCACTCAGCCCGTAAACAGAAGAAACGCAGAGGCAAAGCCGAAGCTTTTCTTGTTATTTGAGTGCAGTATATAATGTGCCCGTGGTAACCGGCCAGCCATGTTAGCCTTATGGCATCCATGGTAACATGCTTTTGAGTGACCACTGGGTTTGATATTGTGAAGATAGCAAACAACGACTGGCCTTAGATCACCCGCCAGACCGCGACGTTTTTAGAACACTTTGAAGCAGTAAAATCGGATGGGTAGAAGGTGAGATTACCGCGGTCTAACGGGAGATGCCGAAAACCTGCAAGAGATGTTTAGTATTCATATAACCAGTTTACGGGATCTACATCCGTACACAAACTTTTGCGGCGCAGATTTGTTACGAAATGCACACTTCGCAACGGTTGATCGCATTGGTCCCAGCCGCTAGGAAAACTACGAAATTTAAGAAAGAGAAAATCTAAAAAAATTTGAGAAACCCTAAGAAAGCCTAAGAAACCTAAGGAAACTAAGAAACCCAAGAAATCTAAGAAACCAAAGAAACCTAAGAAACCTAAGAAACCTGAGAATACCAAAGAAACCCTAAGAAAGCCTAAGAAACCTAAGAAGCCTAAGAAACCTAAGAAAACCTAAAAAATCTAAGAAACCTAAGATATCTAAGAAATATCGTATATGAAAGAATATGAGGTATACCGATCACGCTGGTGGGATTGACTGCGATTAATTTTTGCACATCTTAAATTTTCAATACTTTGTAACGTGCCGATGCCCAAGGTCGCGGTCTGTCTCGGTTTTTCCGAACGGTTCGCGAACAAACAATGCATTTACCATGTATGTCTATGGGGGCCCATGGCAACAATTTGTTTTTTGGGGCTACTCCTTCCCTTTTGGGGCGTATCGATGGCGCAATAGCGTAAGAACATTCGCGCCGTTGAGACAAATTTAACGCACTTGGCCGCGTTGAAATCGGTTCAGCCGTTCGCCCAAACATTGGCTACATTATCAATCGTGTATACGTGGTTACGGATGTAGATAACCAGTTTACGGAGGACTACATCCGTAACCAATTTATCGGCGTCGGCTTTTGGTGATTAATTAATTTTGTTTTTGTTCGCATCGAGGCCGCTGGCCGAGGCGTGTTGTGTCATTTACGCACATGGGAACAACTTGTCCATGTATGTCTATGGAGGCCCATGGTAACAACTTTCCTTTCCGGTCCCCTTTTTTCCCCTCGAGGCGCATCGTCTCGGTAATAGCGTAACATCCACCGGGGCGTTGCAGCGGTTCTGGCGAACTTGACCGCGTTGAAATCGGCCTACCCGTTCTCCCAAACATAGGTTTTTTAACCTTACTCTGTCACGGTTGTTACGGATGTAGTTAACAAGCTGAGCACGGATGAATATTGGCTTACGACTGGGTAAATAGACTAAATTCAAAAGTTGCAGTGTGTTCGAGGAGACAGTAGTTACGATTTCATAGTTTAGCAGTTATGACTGTATTCGAGGAAGCAGTAGTTATTTAACAGCAGTTATGAATTTGTTTGAAACCAGTTAATTTCAATACGAGTATAAGACAACAGGTCGCCTTCAGTTTATTAGATTTAACTGGTGACATCGAGAATGCTCTGCGGTCAACTTGCGTTTGAATCAGCTGAAATTTTTCCTGTTTCTGCATTTAGTTTGGTGACTAGTCAACAATCGGACGTTTACTGGCATTAGCTAGACTCGAAAGGCACTTTAAATGCGTTCTGTAAGATACAGAGCCGGAAGTTCTGTAATTTTTCGATCACACCCCCCTACCTCTGATTGGACGACCGAGTTAAAGTGTTCTGTATCTAAAAGGAACTCTCCTGCTCCGTTATGATACAGAACTCGCTTTTTTCACCACAAGTGACCAAGTCAAAAGAATAATTTGTCAAAAGATTTCGTTGTGAATTTTTTCATGTGCCAACTGTACGTAGAAAATTGAGTTTTGAGTTTTCCTTTGAATTTTGATTTAAATTGAGTTTAGTTTACCTTGGATTTTGAAGTTAACATATTGATACGCTATTAGAATAGTGTAGAATGAGCACGCGAAGACCCCGCTTTAGTTGGAAGAAAGAATGCGCAGACTTGTTAATTGCATGGCTTACGGAGCCTGGCAATTACGACAGGTGGAAGTCCACTGCTGTGCCTACTGGTCCGGGAAAGACTAAACGTGTGTCTGGAGATAGTAAAAGACAGATCGCAGCGGAAATTGCAACGCTTCTTCGAGAAAAAGGCTTCGATCACTGGCAACTTCCAGTTTTTCCATCCAGTCATGCCTCTTCGGGACAACGGTTCGGTCAAAAACAAATCGTTTACTGGATAAAAAGGCAGTGAATTCCAGGATCTGATCTGTTTCGCTCTCTGACGATTCGCTGGAACTTTCAGATGAGTCGTCGCTACTGATGCTGCTCGAAGACTCATCGAGCGCTTTTCCAGCGATCTCCAGCTCACAAAGGGTTTGCAAGTCGCGCAGGAGTTTTTTACGAGAACTCATATTGGAACACGTTTGTAAAAATCTAACAAATAGGAAAGGAAACTACGTGTCAAAAAAGAAGTGTTGAAAAGCAAAACAAAGTGTGACTTATCTGAAATCACCGACACATGGTGAAAGATAAATTTAAAATTAATTCGAATTACTAGTAACTGTACGGGCACACATTCTGAGTTAGTCTCGATGCTCTGTAACGCTCTGTAAGATTCAGTGGTGCAGGATTGGTAAATTCACTTTTACAGAACTTTCGGCTCTGTATCTTACAGAACGCATTTAAAGTGCCTTTCGAGTCAGCCTATTATCTATTACGTTAGCAGTTGGCACTTTTTCTTATGAGGTGAGGTCGATCAGGCCAGTATCTAGATCTGATGCCCGGTTCTACAAATGTTGACCTTTCGCCATTAAAGTTTGTTTCGCTTGTGCCTTGGCTGCTAGTTTTCATTTTATTCTATAACTAACCGAATCATTCGTTCACTCGGTACGTGGTCCACAAGAAACGCAGAGGCGAAGCCAAAGCTGTTTCTTGTTAAACCCTAAATTGGCCGTGGTGACAGACAAGCGTATGTTAGCCCTATGGCATCCATGGCAACAAGCCTTTGAGTGACCACTGGGCTTATCCTGCTTGTGAGAGTGAAAAAACTACTAGCTTTGTTTTACTCTACGTTTTGAAAGGATTCTGTGAAAATTTAAAGCTGCAAAATCGGCTCAGTGGAAGCTGAGAACATATGTAGGTAACAAACGGGAGAGGCCGAAAACCTGCAAGAGATGTACAGCATTCATATAACTACTTCAATGCAACGAAACTCGGAACCCTTCTCAGCTGCGGCAATAGCCACTTCTAATCTCGGCCGACAACTGTTTTATAGTTGTTACTGAATATAAGCTCGGTGCAGTTTCTAAAAATATATTGTTGGCATTCTTTGGGGGAAAATCTATCCAGTCTGTATCACAAATGACTGCTGCGCGAATCCGCTAAACTGAGCCCGAGAATTAAGAAAGGAGCACAGGACAGCCTTATGCGATTTTGGTCTCCAGTTTTACAGTAATTCTGAAAACGGCTTTTGGGACCGGGTCTGTAAATCTGTAGATTGAAAAAAGACCATTCATGCAAAAGCTAGGTGTTCTTCTTGTCAGTATTCCATCTGGCCAGCTTGAATAATTCATGAACAATATCGATATCGCGCATGTTATGCAGGTTACAGAGCAACTGGTTTGCATAATTCGAATATCGAGGATTGACTCTCTATACTGTACTCTGCAGAATTTATAATCATAATTTATGTAGAATTTTGCTTAATTGCTTACTAAGGTATTCATACTAATTCGAACACTAAAGAAACCTACCTTACTGTAGAATTTCGTTCGCCAAGGAATTTTACACTGACCTATGTTAAATGCTTAAGTACTAGTGGTGACAGATATTTCTTTTTTATGTTTAAGTAGTAGCAATGTCAGATACGAGTACGTACATTAAAAAATTGTGCGTAATTGTGCAATACGTAAACGCAAATAACCGCCGAACACAATCGACTTCTTTTGCCGTTTGGCCAGTACAGTACAAAAATAATTTGATCCAAAATCGAACAGAACAGTGCAAGACATTTTGTATCTTTTTTATCTTTCTTCTGACACGCGCTTACATGTGAGATTGTTTTCGTTTTCAGTCGTCTGCGCTTCTCACTAATGATCAACCCTCAACAACATCCGTCAGATGCATATTTTGGCATCGGAAGATGCCATATTAACGAACCATGCCATGCCGATCGAACGCCTCATTTGTAACTGAGAAAGCCGGCTGTGTTTACGCAATGGTTATAACAAACTAAATTTAGAAAATCATATGGGACACCGTTGACAAGATGACCCATCAGACTAGTGCGAATATTCATAGAATCTGATGATCTTTCCACAATACGCAGAAGCAAAGTATATATAAGCAATACGCAGAAGCAAAATATATATACGAGTATATGCAAAGTCAATGGGTAACTTTTGGCATCTAAACAAATCGTCCAGCGGCTATAAAAACACCGGGTGATGTACGGAACGTCGTTAATTTGAAAACTGCAAATTGAATACTTAAATTAAGTCTGATCGCTTTGATCTGGTTTTTCTGTCTGAGATACAACAGTTGATACTCCGTCGTAACCTTTCTTTACCATGGACCGGCAATCGCGTGACGGTGGTGAACCAGCGGCTTTCCGTGGCGGTGCGGTACGTAGTGGCAGTTTAATATTGCTCTAGCTATTAACTACTCTATAATTAAATGTATTCGCCATAAACTTGGTTAATTTTTCAAATCCTTTCCATTTAATCAAATCGCGGTTGCACCGGTAAATTTCGCTGGCAGTACAATGCAAAGTATAACGCAGTAAACATGTTAATAATAATCTCAGAGTTTGAATGATTCCATATTATATGGTGCATTCAAAGGTCGTTCCCTATTTCCTTTTTTTACCTAATGTGTGGGAATTTTTTGTATTTCATTTCTCTTTTTCAGTTTTTGTGTTCACAGTGCATGTATCTACATCAGGATCTTACATGTGTGGTAGTCTTGTGGAATTCAGAATAATCCGATCAATGCATCAAACGCGCATGAGAAAACATAATTCTATTAATAATTATAGTACGACATGGATCTTGGCCGCGCTATTAACGACGTAGCGAACATTAATGCGGAGACGTGCGATGCCGAGCAAGCTCAGTCCGAATACTATCCCGACAAGAACAACTCCATGGAACGCGCTCTGGGCCGCCAACCGGAAGGACTCCAGGACTTCCAAAACCAGCAACAGAACCGTCGACGCAGCGAAACGGAATAAGGCTTGTCGGCACCAGTTCACGTCAAAGGACAATTTACTTTTAAAGTGACCTTAATGTGACACCGTTCACGAATGTCAATAAACACCCCTGCGGTTGTACATATCTTTCCGAAAGTGTGATATGTACAAAATATGTTCGATATTATTGTAATTGTTGTAATTTTATACGTCACTTAAACTGCATTAATTTTGTGCGATTTGCGCATCGGAAATGGCTGTAATAAAGGAAACAATATTGCTTTCCGGCTTTTAACTTTCACCGACCCTTATGGACCATATGTATAACCGATTATTTACTTCAAAAACTTTCGATCAAAATCCGAAATGCACAAATTTAAACATCAGAGTGAAACATGAGTCATCAACAATATTCTGCTAAGATAAAGTACGTAGACAATAGCGTCTTTAAAAGTACTGTAAATCACCTGCATCGCAAAATTTTCTGTTCAGAATACGACTACGAGTAGCGGAGTAGGTGAAATCATTCTTGTATTCTTGTGCACAAACCATGTACTGTGTAGTGTGTACTGTGTAGTGTATAAGCGTGCGACAAAACCATTTATTACTGCACTAAATTTATTTATGCCAGCGTTAACACGATGTATTATTTCTCGTTTACACTGGATTAGCTTTAACGCAATTATCACAACGATACTTAAAAACTCAGTACTTACAATTTACTCAGTAAGTCGCCCTGTTTTTATGAATTTTTCCCAATTATTAATTATTCTTATTCGCATTTCTGCAAATGGGTCCTTGTTATACGAATACTAATGAGCTGCGCCAGGATTTTCGTTTTCGGCGGCTGACTTCTGTTCCCCTTAACCAATTTTCATAGAATAAAGGGCTTTAGAATCCTCTCAATGTAGTGATGGTTATCGGCTAGTTAAATTTTTCGAATACATCTGTTTCGGAAGTCCAGTGGACATTGAAACTTTACTGCCAATTATAATTAACCGCACGTCTGTTATCTACGTTCTCTTGTCAGCAACCGACACGTATGCTTACTAGCAAATATTATTGTATAATTGTAAATTTGTAACAGGCAAATTCTACAGTATTAATTTTCGTTTGGTACTTTTTGCAAAACCTTTATTATTTTTAAATGTTCAGCAGCGATTTATAAATTTTGGATTACAGAGCGGACTACTTAGAATGCAATGCACTGCATAGCGGCAACTTCCGTTGGTTCCAAATCCGAATATCTTAAAATAGAATCATGTTAGTCATCAAATATTAACACAAAGATGCCGGGTCAGCCTGTATCACACCTCCCCGATGTTTCAGCGAGTCCCCATCGCGAAATGCAGTCTCATCGGTTTAAAAGAGGGTGTGTTTATGGATAACACCGCGTATTGCAACCCGCCAACTGCAGAGTTTTCGGTAGCTTCCGGCCAGCCGGGAAATGTTCCGCGGAGGCTGTCTACGGATTAACTGCAACGACATTCCGGGGTATAAAGTGAGACGATGGTAAAGTTCACCAGATCATTCGGCTTTCCATGTTCTTAATAAAGCTTTGCTTTAATCTGAGCGATTTTTCTCAATAACTGTTACTTTGTAAAATGGATAAGCAGACCAAGCAAGGAGGTCCTCCAGCCAAAGGCGTAAGTAGATCACCAACGAGCTAATGATTTAATTATTTAGTATTTTTGGAACAAGGGTAGCTTAGTTTTCAAAAATAATTAACTTGCTGGCCAGAACTTCTTAGTCCAGTCAGAAACTCACTGCATCGGCCTCAGTTATAAGTGCGTTCTTTCACATTGCAGCACTGATACTGCTCATACAGATAAACCATACAGTACTGTTGAAAACTGTGTTTTTAAAATTTCCTTAAGTTTCTGAATCTTAAAATTTTAATGTGTGCGGAGCTAATGCATTCGTTCTTCGCCCTCTAACGGAGCTGCTATTAATTGACCTTTCTTATTTGCCGCTAACCTAGTAGGGTAACAACGAACAAGTGACCAGCTATAGTACCCGTAGTAAATATAGCTACTTGTTTATTTACTTTAGGTGTATTAACGGAATTACTCTATTCTGTAATTATCAGAATTTTGTTATATAGTATGTACGTTCTGTTAAATAATAACATACGTGTTCCACCGTTTATTGAACTACTGTTGGTCCATGTACCTGTCTAACATATTAATCACATTGTTATGGCGATAAATTTTTTACGGCGCGGGTTTTACAGGAAGATGGCACGGAAGAGCGGTCCATTAAGGATGTACAAGACATCGATCCCGAAAAAACCGCGGCCGCAAAAGCCCAGAGCGAGTACGTTCCCGACAGCAATAACTCCATGGAGAAAGCACTAGGGCATGGACCGAAGTGAAACCGTCGATTTGCACACTTTTGTTGCCGTTTTCAACGGATTTTTGTACTGATACTGCAAAATGGATAACCCTAAGGCTTCTCGTATCACGTCATTCGTATGTACCGGCACATGCACGCCCAGAGAGCTTCGATTGTGTAAAATGTGAAATCAATAAAAATATGCGAGTTCGTACCCAAATAAAAATACTTGTTGCGTTTACATAGTTTCAGGTTTTGGGATAGTAAATAGTTTATTATTGATACGAAATATCGAAACCTGACATCTGCACCAACTTGCAGTACGATTACATTATGGAGAGTGAACCGATATCGATGGCAGTTGTTCTGTATATAATAAGGAAGTGGATCGTCTGAAATAATGATAAAATTTGCAAACAGTCTTCTTGTTCGTAATTCCATATGCTACACAGATCATATAAACTACTAAGTCGGATGTGGGTCATGTGGCTGTTTCCACCACCTCGCATCACCTTTTGGCTATTCTCACGACCTTTCACCAACCATTTAGTTATTCGCACCACCTTTTAAGAATGAATTCTGACACCACCTTTTGACTATTGCCACCGCCTTCGGATACCTCTTTCGGCTATTCTCACCTCTTTACTGAACTTGTTACACAATTAGTTATTTACACATAAAAGACTGCGACAGATTGTCAGAGCTTTGCCATTAGCGGCGTTTTTTCTTTACAACTGGGGCCGGAAAATTATCTAGGCGCATTTTTTTCTGTGCTGCAACTGTTTGCCAAATGTTCGGGACTGCGCAATGGGTGTTTTTGCTTATCTGCTAGTACTTATTAATACCGACAAATATTACCGGCGTTTTAAGGTCACGAACACATAATAATGTTAAGTATACGAATGTCATTATTATAATTTTTTTAAAAGAAACTTTCCGCAGAAATTTTCCGTAGCAACTAAAAGTATTACTTACTGTATATAGATTATAGGATATTATATATAGAACTGTATGATATAAGGACACAGCGGCACATTTTGATTTAATATTCACCTTTTGAAGTAGATTATGAGCAACGAAGCATACAAGTATCGATCGTACAATTTATTAGTGGTATGAGTCACTGGTATGTCCTAAAATTATAATAATCTAATATGAATACTCTTACATATACAGTAAAGATGAGTTATATAGAAGTCTCCAAGTCTGTAATGAAGCAGTAGGCAGTACTCCTGCCTGTCTTAGATTATTTATACGAGTATTAGAAAAAAGTGAACAAAGCTAAAGAAAACTGTTAGTTTTATTTTTTGCTTTCTGATATTTATAAATTAATTTTGTATTTTCTTTTCGACGTCAGGAAAGCATATAATAATAAAAAACTAACTGTTATGAGCTGGTTTTCATGTCTGGGCTGTTTGTATTGCGTCCTTTGTGGTCATCCGTCATAGACTCATAGTGGAAGGGGTTAACCTTTAATAAGTATCATGATACGAGTACAAACTATGTACCAAAACGAAACAGCATTTATAACAGAAACACTTCCTCTATGCTATCTTGATCGGGGATCGTACCCATTACACAAATCGCGTTTCCCCGTTGTACAATATTTGCATAGATATTCGCTGCTTAAAAATTCATAGTGGATACAGTTCATAGTGGATACAATTCATAGTGGATACAATTCATAGCAAACAATTGCGGAAATCAAAGAAACAGATAACCAAATATTACTTGCTCGAAGAAATCTCGAAGAAACAATTGTTTCAATTAATATTTGCGTGACTAATAATTAGCCAGGTGTATGTCAGATTGTCGGTCATAGAAATTTCTCGAGTTCTTTATGATTATCGCGTTGTCCAACCCTACGGATGCGATTTCATCCTTCGACGCGTCTGATTGGCCCGTAAAACGCACAGTCATGTTCATGCCGTTCATGTAGCGCGTATGATACAGCAAGCTGGGTAGAAGCCCGAATAAAAACCATGTTTCTGCATAGCGATCCGTCAGTCACAACTCACAAGTGTTTTACGCTGGAGAGAAGTTGCCAAGCTTTCTAAACTGCAGATTTTTGTGCTCTGTATGACTGTATCGTAGCGTTTTAATTGTTGCCAGTGACCTTTGAAATAGCTCTGTACTATTTCCTCTTTTCATTAAACCTAGTTCCTAAAAAAACCCATCCACCATGCAGATCTTCGTCAAGACTCTGACGGGTAAAACCATCACCTTGGAAGTCGAGCCTTCCGATACCATCGAGAACGTCAAGGCCAAAATCCAGGACAAAGAGGGCATTCCCCCCGATCAGCAGCGACTGATCTTTGCTGGTAAGAAATCAATTAATTTAAAGACTATCAGACTTGTGATTCCTGAGAAAACTGGACCAGCAATGAAGTCGATTAATTTGAGCCATTACGAATCAAATCTGAAATTCCTCGGAAACTGTTCTTTTTCATCGAATTCCATTTTTTAGGCTAACGGTTTTTTCGTTTTGAAGGTTTTTTATTGGTTTTCCATTTTTTGAACAATTGTAATTGAGTATTTGATTCAAAAATTTGGAAGTTGCTGACGTAATTATAAGAAAAATCGATTTCTGTAAGTTCCATGAACAGAGAAAACGGAACGTGATCCAACACGTCGTGCGTTCGTTGAATTCGATGCATCGTACAGTGAAGTCGCCAGAAACGTCGTGTTTATCAGTTTATGTAACCTCGCATAATACGGTGTTTATTGGTTTATTATAGCCTTTACAAGTTACATAATTCACAAATTATGCTATGGGCAATTTGATCAACGTGTTCGTTGCTTTTAGGTAAACAACTGGAAGATGGACGTACCCTCAGCGATTATAACATCCAAAAGGAATCCACCCTCCATCTGGTGCTGCGTCTGCGCGGTGGCATGCAGATCTTTGTCAAGACTCTGACGGGAAAGACCATCACCCTCGAAGTCGAGCCATCGGACACCATTGAAAACGTCAAGGCCAAGATCCAGGACAAGGAAGGTATCCCGCCTGACCAGCAGCGTCTGATCTTCGCTGGTAAACAGCTGGAAGATGGCCGCACCCTCAGCGACTATAACATCCAGAAGGAGTCCACTCTCCACTTGGTCCTCCGTCTGCGTGGAGGTATGCAGATCTTCGTCAAGACGCTGACGGGCAAGATCAGCATTGATCTTTGCTGGTAAGTTTTGCTTTTACAGTCTTACTCATGCAGCTGCAGTGCGTGTTGCTGCTTACTTCACACAATAATGACAATATGACAATTTTATTATGCTAAAAAAATCGTTAAAATTACTTTTTGAAAAGCTTTAAAATCATAGGCTTCACTTTTATTAATTTTGTTATTAGGTAAACAACTGGAAGACGGACGCACACTGAGCGATTACAACATTCAGAAAGAATCAACCCTTCATTTGGACAATGGAGGTATGCAACTTTATTATGCTGACCGGAAAGACCATCACGCTGGAGGTTGAACCATGACAAAGAATTAAAATCATAGGATTCAATTTTGACCAGCAGCGCCTGATCTTTGCCGGAAAGCAGCTGGAAGACGGACGCACACTGAGCGATTACAACATTCAGAAAGAATCAACCCTTCATTTGGTCCTGCGTCTGCGTGGAGGTATGCAAATCTTTGTCAAGACCCTGACCGGAAAGACCATCACGCTGGAGGTTGAACCATCCGACACCATTGAGAATGTTAAAGCTAAGATCCAGGATAAAGAGGGAATTCCTCCTGACCAGCAGCGCCTGATCTTTGCCGGAAAGCAGCTGGAAGATGGCCGCACGCTGAGCGATTATAACATCCAGAAGGAGTCCACCCTCCACTTGGTCCTTCGTCTCCGCGGCGGTATGCAGATCTTCGTCAAGACCCTGACCGGAAAGACCATCACCCTGGAGGTGGAGCCTTCCGATACCATTGAGAATGTCAAGGCTAAGATTCAGGATAAGGAGGGAATTCCTCCTGACCAGCAGCGCCTGATTTTTGCTGGTAAACAGCTGGAGGATGGCCGTACCCTGAGTGATTATAATATCCAGAAAGAGTCCACTCTGCACTTGGTGCTGCGTCTGCGCGGAGGTTGATCTCTTTGTTTTTTGACAATTTTTTCTCTGTATTCTCTCGTCATCGATAAGTGGTTCACTCAAGGTTTCGATTTTCCATTTTGTGTAGTACAAGGATTAAACATGCTTGTTTTCGTTGGTGGAATTATAATGATTTGTTTGTACAATTCTTGACATCAGTGCATGGTTGAAACATTCGAGAACGATGGTTGGTAATGAAAACAATGATCACTTGCTTGGGTGAGGCTGTAAGTTGCGCGGAAATGCAGTAACGCATTGCTTACAGTTAGCCATTAGGTTAGGAGAAAATACCGATGTTTTTGTTTTGTGTACCAGCTACATATGTACCAATGTTAGTTTTTTGTACCGATGTTAGTTCGAGTTGTTACAGAATACAGCTAAGGGCATTATTGGAAGTGCAAGTCTTTTTGTTTTAACAGTTTACTACTACAAGTTGTCAAACACAGTATCGTCGAAGTGCAAAGGCAGCCGGAAGCGGCAAAAAAGATTACCCAACGGGTCAAGATCATACATGCTTCGAAGTATGCGTACTGTATCCATGATGAGGAAGTTCATCTTTATGAAGTCCACTACTGTACTTTAAATTTTAATTTCATGGAGTTTGCTAATACCGTGCGATCAGCGAATACAAAAACTCGCTTATTCGTGGAGCACTCATGGTCAGCACACCGGCACGGTGCCGGCGTCAGACCCGCCCGATCAGTCTGTGGCTCTGGGCTTGATAGTTGCACTTTAAAACTGGCTTCCAGCGACTCGGCCTGCTTCATCAATCATCAGCTGTGACATCATTAGCATACTGATAAGGAGTGTTCTTTCTTTATCCGTTTATTCTAGCATAGAAATATCGAAAACATTAATATTATTATTGTCTTCATCAAAACCCGCGCGTTTATCGGTTCTGCGCTTATTAACAAAGGTTTGCGTGCAGTTGCTGCTTCAACTCACTGGATGGCGAAAACTCCTGCAGCGTGACTACTAGGTGTACTTGCCTTCCGGCGTCTGGATTCTGGAAGATACAATATTAGAATCATGTCAGCCATACAATCATCAACGGAGAAGTTTATAGCTCGTCCTTATCAGGTAAGTTGAAATGATAGCCGGATAGTGTGGGTCTTATAAAGTTTAAATATTGCTGGTATGTTGATGGTTATTGCATGTAGTTGTTTGATATAAATCTTACTTTACCACAGAGCGTTTGCAGTTTTGCTAGCTTGTAGATTTCTGCTGCCATTTTTCCTGAGCAGCTAGGGTATAAAAGTTTAGTCCTACTGGAAATTCCGAACGTCGATCTGTTTTTATTTTAGGATGAACTGATTCAAAAAGCACTGAAAGAGGACATTATCTGCGTGCTCGGAACTGGTACGAGTATTTTACTTAATTATTTAGTTGTGTTTTACGTTGCTTGCATTTACTGTTTACTCTGTAGAAGAGGATGCATTTAACGTTTAATATGTTAATCAAGGTACTGGAAAGACTTACATTGCAGTCCAGGTCATACAGCATGAACGTCATGAATTGATAGAGGATTTGGAAAACGGAGGCAAACGATCAGTTTTCCTTGTTCCAACAGGTTGCTTCCCAACGTTCACTTACGTTCGCACACAATGAGCATTGCTCGATTTATTTTAGTCGCTCTTGTGGAGCAGCAGGGAACCGTTCTTTGCAGACATACTGGGCTTAGCGTCGGAAGTAAGGAAATTCCGTGGAAACTGTGAGAGGCAAAAATCATGTTTGCTTATCGCCTGATACTTATACTTTTCAGAGTACTGCTCGTCGGAAAACATCGATGATTTGGATAAATCGGGATGGCAGAACGAATTTCGGACGAAGAAGATCCTTGTAATGGTACCAGATGTACTGAAATATTTGCTGGAAAAGGCATTTCTGTGTACGTAGAAACAACTATCCCGGGTTGATTTGATTGCTATCCAGATCTGTTTTCTAGCAGGTGTTATAGTTTTTATTTGCTGGAATGGTCAGTTGTGAAATACCAAACATTCGTTATAACTAAAAAGTGCAGTCGCATGATGGTTCGAATATTTTTTAGTGCCAAAACATATTAATCGGCTAATCGTTGACGAATGCCATCACGCAGGGGGAGAGGAACATCCTTATCGGCAAATTATGCGTATCTTTCTACGTGCCCGCACGGATGGTGGTCCGAGAATTTTAGGCTTGACGGCGTCTGGTATTAACATCAGGCTGAAGAAGAAGAACATGTCTCCACAAGATCAGCTGGAAGATGAAATCAAGCAACTGGAGGCTTGTCTTGGTTGCAAAGTTGTGACATCTCTGGATGAGTCCCTCAACGAGTACGGAGCTCGTCCCAGCCCGGACATTGTGACATTTGAGGTGCGGTAATCTGAAGTGGTTCCCTTGTTGTTAGTACAAACTGATTCTTTATTTTTTACGTTTTGTATCGCCTGATACGGCCTCGGGAGTCCCTGCATACTCAGTGTGTCAAGAATAAATTGTAGTTTCGGTTCTGTGAAATAATACCGTTGCAACTTTTGTCAATTGGTTTCGTACCTTACAACTGTTGTAGTTGTGTGTTTATTTCAGGTCGTCCAACCCAACGGTACGGACCACGAAATCCTGAAACGCGTTGAGGAAACCGTAAACTGGCTGGATAGTGCAAGGAAAAGGAATTTTTCGTCGCGCCCGGCAAATCTGAACGCTTCACCACTCGACAGCGAAAAATGGGTTAAGGATTCGATAAAGGAGATTAAAAATGCGGTTTTTCAAGTGCAAAATACTTTGACCACTATGGGGATTTACTGCGCCTATATAGTAAGTGTTGAATTGTTATAAGTGAAGTCATAAAATTAATTTTACACAAAATTTCAACATGATACGTGCTAAATAATTTAATTAATATGTTCTTATTTAGTTTTGTTGATAGAGGTGCGTGAACAGCTTGTTTTTTTAGACATGTCAGCAATTGCTAAAGGATCTGAAGATGATGCTGGGCCGAGGTTTGTTTCGACTAGAGCTCTCCGCGCTGGTCCGCGACTGTATCTGTCGACTTCGGCAAATCGGCAATTCGTTCGAGGCGGCATACTCTATTCAGCAAGCACAGGCAAACTGCAGTGAGCTATTCCTGCTTGGGCTTGTGACACCGAAAGTGATGAAGTTGTTGGAATTGTTTCAACCGTATTCCTTAGCTTCCACAGCTGCCGGGGGTATGTTCGTAGTTAGTACAGAGTATGTAACCTTAGTTCCACACTAGAAAATAGCAAGCACTGGCAAACGTGTTCGTGCTGGGCGTGAAACCGTCTTACATCAGTTACCGGTATTACTTAGCTCAACAGTTGAATGTTCGTAGTTAGTACAGAGTATGTAACCTTAGTTCCACACGGTGTTTTATTTGTAGAAAATAGCAACGAACTGTGTTGCATCGTGTTCGTGCAAGAGCGGTATAGCGCGTGGGCCTTACATCAGTTTTTGCGGCTCCTACGTACTACTAAGGAGAAGAACTACGAATGGATCAATACCGGATTTTGTGTGGGACAGCTGGATGAAAGTGGTTCGGAAGGCAAGTTTTCCATTTCGCGTCGGTTTTTCTATACAGCTGATTTATGGCATTTTTCCTGGTTTCCAATTTTACGTTGTCGTGGCTTGTAGAAACCATTGGAAATAAGATCGGCTTGTCTGCCACACAGTTGAAAGCGACTTTATCAAAATTCCGCAGCGGAGATTTAAATGTTTTAATCGCCACGGATATTGTGGAGGAAGGTTTTGATGTCCGCGAATGCAATCTAATTATAAGGTGGTTTCCTCTAAATATTAAGCATGTTTGAAATTTTACGTATTTAATGACCAATGCTCAGCTAATGCCTGACAGTTTATTTTTAATTTCGTCATATGCTTAGCTCGACTATCCATGGAGGTTTTGTTTCTGTACTTTCGTTAGCGTCTTCTTGTGCAATCGTCCCTCGTCGTATCGTTTTGCCGTTGTATCAGTTGATTTAACTAGATAGGTTGTCCTTTTTACAAGTATTAATTTGGTGTTTTACTAGATTCAATGAACCCACGACTTACCGGTCGTACGTGCAGTCAAAGGGAAGAGCAAGGGCAAAAAATTCCAAATTTTTGATGATGATCTGTTGCGACGAGGTGGAACGCTTTCGAAATGGCAGACTACATGAATTCCAGCTGGTGGATGTAGTGTTGAAAGATCACTGCGTGGATCGAAGCAGTCCCACTGAGCAGGATCGCATTGATCATTTTTCCGATGAGAAGTATCCTCCGTATCGGCCTCAAGGGAGCAGTGCTTGTGTAACTTTGGGTAGTGCATTGAATTGTTTGCAAAGGTTGGTGGCGCTTGTTGACTGTTGGAGTGATGTGAACCCGAAGACTGTAATGGGCCTTTTAAGTGGAAATGTACACCTCTTTCTTTTTTTTCAGATATTGCAATTCATTGCCGAATGACAAGATGACAACCTGTTTGGTGGTGCCAGATATCATTAATCTCCCAGCGGGCGGTTCATCTGTAAATTGTATTTGCCTAAAAATGCGGCAATAGAAAAGGCAGTTGAGGTAAGACTGAAAATAGGTTCTGTTGGTGATTCTGCAATGATCTTGCATGATTAACTGATTACTTTGCATTTGCGGATGTTGTATATTTGGGGAAGTTTTTTCGTGTGGTAGTACGACATTTTTACGGGCACGTAATTTATTTGGGCGATTGAAAGAACAGTTTTCTACGTTACAGGGACCAGAAATGGAATCCCCCGTTCTGGCGAAGAAGGCTGCGGCACTTGTTTGTTGTCAAATGCTTCACGAACGCGGTGAACTGAGCACCGAACATTTACTGCCAAAAGACGACGGAGTTGAATGGAAAGATGCCGTGGCCCAATTCGTAGGGTATCGTGAGAAGGAACCAGTACCAGCCGGGTCGGCACAACCCGGTACCCGTCGTCGTTCGCAATTTTACCCGAGAACCGTATGCATGAAATTCGGATGTTTCTTGCATGCCTGCGTGTTCATCCTGATGTTCGCATGTTTGCAGATGCCGTCCACTCTGAACGGATCCACTCCTGCCGTTGGACGGATGTTTTTACATCAGATTGTTTGGAAAAAAGCCGGAAGAATTGCAGCAAATATGGACACGATTGTGAACCTCAATATGGATTTCCCTGTGGGATTTCTCAGTGGTCGACAGCTGATGCCAATGCCGAATTTCCCGCTTTGTCATGGACTGAACCAGTACGAGGTGGATGTGCGATTTATCCGATGGGTGGATGGTGAAATAACGCCTGCTGCACTGCAGCGTTTACAAGAATGCCATCGCTGTATATTTGAGGATATTCTCGGTTTCGGTAAAGACCAGTGGAAGTATGCTCCAGAGTTGTTAGCGGATTCGATAGTTATAGTTCCATTATCCTGCAACGGGGTTTGCTCCGTGAATTGGAGTCTCGTAGACCGGCTGATCCGTCCTGGTGCTTTTGTGATAAATCAGTCCATGGCAGCAGCTGATCGGGCGCGGATGGCCATGGATGCTAATTCATATCGGCATGCCGTGGTCGTCACATCATATAAACCGGAAGAGCCATCAGGGCGTTATTTTGTGATGGATATTCCAGCAGGATACACGCCGACGAACTACATTGTAAAGGAGAAAAACAACGTAGTGCAGCATATGATGGGAAAATACGGATACTCTGTCCAACATCCACACTCCCCCTTGCTCCATGTTCGTCACATCTCAAAAGAGTAACTACTGAGCTTGCTAAATTTACTAGATAGCATTGGCGTTATATTGGATTTAATATTATTTTAAGATTTTTAACTGCGATTTTTTAGACTGAACTTTACACCTAAACGTTCGGATGTGAAAACCGCCCCGAAGAAGGATATTCATCTACCAATGGAGTTTTGCCATGTTTTGCCATTTTGCGTTCAGTGGTATCAATCTTTTCGGATTCTTCCTTACGTTTTGTATCGCTTGCGCACCATGCATAATGTTTACGATCTCTACCAAAAGATCGGAACGGCCTTGTGGGGCGTCGTTTATCCTCCGGAACGTTGGAAACCACTTGTCTATCATCCAAAATATCACGATGTATATATGCGGCCACCACCACCCCCCACATCATCAGATTCTCTTCCATCATTAACCGGATCGAGAGACTCAGAAAGCTCGCCTGCTGAAGAACACGGTATATTTTACGAGAAATTCAGGCAGATGATGTATTATAAAAGCCGGGAACGGAAAAAAAATCAGCCGGCTAAGCGTTGTCCATCATCAGCGCTACCGGTGTCCTCTTTTACTCCATTTGCCACGCCGAACCAAATTGCTACGGCAAATGGATCTTTGAACAACTTGGTCGCACCACCGCAAACGTTTGACCATGAATTTTCTAGCACTGCAAAGACTTCGTTGCCGGAAGTAACATCATTTGTCAAATCAGTTACGACCGCATGTGCCGGCGATTGTTTCAATATGGAGCGCATGGAGACGATCGGGGATGCATTCCTGAAGATGACCACCTGTTTGTATTTGTTTATGGAATATCCAAAATATCACGAAGGCCGGTTGACGGAGATTAAAGGTATTCAAGTGTCCAACTACAACTTGTACCGGCTTGGAAAACTGAAAAATCTGGAGAAGTATATTGTGAACTTCAACGTTATGGGTGATGTGCGACGTTACTATTTACCGCCAGGGTTTATTCCTTTGGATTCTTCACAAGAGCCTGAACGGTGCACTCAATCTTTGCGCGATAAAAGTTTGGCTGATGTCGTGGAAGCTCTCATCGGTATGATGCTTCTGGAGGTGAATGCTTATTACGCGCAGCGCTTTATGGAATGGATGGGACTAAAAGCAATCCATTCCCGGGGAACGATTGGTAGTGGGCAGATTAATAAAACATTTAGCTCTTTGCGAAGGACTGAAGACGATCCGCTCTTCCAGGAGCTTTCTACACTTGTGGCTCCATTTGCAGACTTCGAGAAACGGATTGGATATATGTAAGTTGCAATAAATTTAATTTAATACATGGGCACACACTACACACGTTGAAAATCGATACCAAAGAAGTGTAATATGATTATGAAAGTCAGTATTCAGCGACACATTTCGATTCATATTACTCGCTTGAAAGTTATATTCTGCAATGGCATTTCTTTCAGATTTCAGGATAAATCTTACCTGCTACAAGCTTTTTCGCATAATTCAGACTTCCGAAATCAGTTGACCGATTGTTACCAGCGTCTAGAATTCTTGGGTGATTCAATTCTGGACTACCTTGTAACTCGGCACATACACGAAGCAGATCAAACCTTGAGTCCGGGAAAATTGACAGATGTGCGCATGGCTTTGGTTAACAACAAGACATTTGCGAAGCTGGCGGTGAAGTACGGATATCACCAGTACGTCCGATATCAAGCTCCGAAAATGTTTCAGTTGATTTCTCGTTTTGCCGAAGAAGTGAAGAAGGAGGATCCCGATGTGGAAGTTCTGCAAGCTAGTGATGTGGTATGCGGATGTTCGTCTAGACTTGTGGACTTATTGTTTCTGTGATTCATTAAGCTTAATATACGTATCCATTTAAATAGACTGGAACAATTGTCTGCTGTATTCGGAATTTAATTTCGGCTGTGCTTGCCTGTAGTTATTAGCTATCTAACGTTTTTTACCGCTGTTTTGAACGTATCGTATTTACAGCAGTTGCATTTTGCAGTATGCTGACTTTGAAGACGATGAAGAGGAAGTTCACACCGATATCTATGAAGCTGCTGAAACGCCAAAAGTTTTGGGGGATATCTTTGAATCTGTGGCGGGAGCAATATTTTTGGATAGCGGACTTTCCTTGGATGCGGTTTGGAAAGTTTATTATAACCTCATGCGCAAGCGAATCGGTAACATAACGTTGTAGCTTTTCACAGTTTTAATTTTGACACGAAAAAAACAAATTCGTTAAGAATAATATCGCCTTCGACTTTTTATTTTTGTAGATTTCTGTTTGAAGCATTGTCCAAAGAATTCGGTCCGAGTGTTGCTGGAATACGACCCCAATAATGTTCATTTTTCGTAAGCAGTGTTGCTTTCTTTTATTACATCAATTTCGGTAATAACTTCCGACTCTCGTAATACAGATTGGAGGGCACCGATAAGGGCAAAATGGTTGCGACGGTGGAAATCACCGATAAGGGAGTCTTTCGTGGACAGGGGAACAACAGTCGCGCTGCCAAGTGCAATGCGGCCATCGAGGCTTTACGCGCTTTGTATCCTGAATCTCTGCCGTGTGATTAAGTTGGTGCTCAAAAATGTTTTGTGATGGAAGACGTTCGTTGGCGTACTGTGGTGGATTGGTGATGTCAGTCCGCGGTGCTTTCATATAATATGATTCATTTTGTTTTGTACGACGTGATTATTTGGTTCTTTTGTAGAAATTTTCTTGTTTTCCTTCAGGATTTTTATCGTACTTTTATAGATATAATATAGATATAAGTTTGTATTTTTGTGAATTACCGAGGACTTATAAAGTGCGGTGCGAGCTAATTACTGTACGAGTATTATCAGCTTTCAGTTTCTTGCTGTGTATTGAAGAATTATTGCTAAGCGTGTTAAAATGTTGAAAACTGTAAAGACCAGAAGTAGAAATTTATACGGATAGTGTATATGGTCCTGATCTTATACCAAGAATTTCTGGTCAACATAAAATTTCAGTAAAGGCATATGCCTAATACTTACACATTCTGGATCTGACGCTGCAGATCATACAGTCGCATGAACTCGTTTGTTATACTTCTACAGTAGATTACACTCATCGTAGACCTGTAGTGTACCTGACTTATTTTGTGTTTTAGCGCACTGTGGTTTTTTTGAAAGTAAATTTTTTTTTATAATGAGGAAGTAACGTGTTAATACTCGTATTATCGTAGTACAAGAAACAGCTACGTCTTCGCCTCCGCGTTTCTTGTGATCCACGGGCAGTTTGAACGAAGAATTTCGTTAGTTACCAACCTTAAATGCATACAGTAGTTAAATGCATAGTTCAATGCATAATAAATGTAATGCATACTAATGTTAGGTGCATATTGCATAATTAAATGGACTGGATAATGATGGTACCTCGGTTACAGTTTTAAGATGGTACGTACTACGTAATAGCTTTTTCTTAACCTGGACAGGGACATGGGATTGGTGTAGAACTGTAAATTTGCGCTGTTGATTAACCGAGCCGCATTTTACGTTCAGCTTGTTAAGAACGCTTGAACAGAAGCCATACATTTGTAAACTCAGCTCTATATAGCGAGTAATTGGAGAGCGGTTCTAGCAAAATCAAACAGCCCGATAAGACTTTTCAGACTTGTACAGCAATGTACTTGTATAGTTATGTACGTTAGACTTGCTATTAGAACCTTGAAACGGTGTACAAAAGTGCCGACAACGGAAGCCGGGAGGCTAACTTCTGATTAATTTTGTGCTTGGTGATGCACGAAAATAGGTACAATTTATTTATTTTTCGGTTTAATTTGTGTTTTTAATAATTATGTAGTAATTTACGTTTATGTTAACAAATAACAAGTAAGTTATTGTAATCAAAATATTTCATATCTATATAAATAAAATAGATCTTTTTAAGAAGCACTGTACTTTCTTTAGTGTGATTGTAGTTGTACACTAGACTGTACAAAAACACAAGTGCACAACAAATGCGCGTAGTTCAACATGGTGCAGACTTGCAATCTTGCAGTTCTGTATAAAGTATTGTACTTCCGGTGGGGCTCCAAAAAGGAAGATCGCGTGCATGCACGAAACTTTCGTTGATTTATACGAGAACTGTATACAGATGGCGCTTTGCGAGACACGTCTACAATAGTACTTGAGTTGGAAACCGATGAGCTTTGCCAACAACCTACTCTAATTTTGTCGACATCGGCAGAAACAAACATGCGTTTCGGCATACAGAATATTAATATGAAATGACACATGGTGCATCGTACAAGCGGTACCACTACCACCGGCATGCGCCAAGCTCGCATTCCTGCTGCAGTAGAAGCGGTAGGTGGTGGAGTTGGCTGCACCACCTGGAAAAAATGGATGAAAGCACGATTTATGATTTCGTTCGCCGGAAATAAAACCACACGTGTGTGGTTATGCCGTTCCATATTGCGGTACAAGGCAAAAACGCAAGAATTCGCAATTTTTTCGTTTCCGGTGTAATTTTAATTTTTGTTTTAGCTCAGGGTCATCATCGAATGTAAATACATCTATTTATTATCACCGCATAGCTTTTTGGGGATGTAACTTATCTTCACCCCGAAGAAGGATGTTCGTGTCGCGGTGCCTGTTAAAATCGATAAAGTCGGCAGACTACCGCACGGTTTTAATAAAGAACCTGTACTCGTATACGTGTAGTCGTGTACGTACGCGTACAGTACAGTACGCGTACAGTACAGTGATACGGTCAATGTCAACCCGTGTATCAGGCAAGCAGGTTGAAGCGAAACACAGCTCTCAGTCGCACGCAGTCTTGCGTTTTGGCTTTGACTGGCTTTCTTGTCAGTGCGAGACAGCAGCTGTTAATAAGCGAGACGAGGCAAACAAATTTTGGTCTCTATAATAAACAGCAGTCGGTCGTGGAAAAACTATGGACCACTCCAGTCAGCATCATTCAAATACCCTAAACTGCAACGATTTCTGGAGTTTTCGTACCAACGACACCACGGTATCGGCCATGCCTCATCGACGGGATTTTCACATGGATAATATTTTTGCCGCGGAGCGGGCGATCATTTCCGCACCGTACCATTTCGGGCCGCTGGATGACTTGGTGAAGACGCATATCACAGCGTTCCCAGGTAAGGAAGAATGTGCCGTAATGTTTTCTGTCTACCGACTAGAAAAACAAGGCGTGCTGCGCGTTGGCGTAAACAGTTTTCTCTATCAGATTCTTCGTGCTATCCAGTTGCCAATTCCACGTTGGAGGATCTCCATCAGCAGGTGATGAGCTTTCACCATCCCACGGTGAATTTCTCCGGGAACGTACCGAAATCGCTGGATATTGACGAATTCCTGGGTCAGCATAAATTGTACAATTATTAGGCTAATATTTGTTTATACTAACAGTTGGCTAGAGAAAGCATTATAACAAGTAGCTAGAATAATTTGCATGCTTTAATCGCAGAATTTTTATTGGCGTATAAAAGAGAAAATAATTATTTTTACCGGTTAGATGCATGTTACTTTCTACCATGATTGATCAATTTTTTGAAGATTATTTTTGTCGTTCTCATAAAGGCAAAAAGTACCGCATCATAAATTAAACAGTTGTGTGAATAAGTAAAATTTTATCTTATCACGATGCTGGTCCAAAATACGACAGTAGGCACTATTTATTAAAAGCACATCATAAAAACGTTTCTGTCATTAGTTGCATGGAGTGACTTGCCAGTACTTATCTAAATTTCTAACATTTAACACGATATATGCGGTTTGCCTAAATTGGCATTATCTGAGGTGCTCTGTTGAGTACTTATTTATAAAGGCAGTCTTAAAAACGCGAGTGCAGGTATCAGATGAAAAATAAAAATAGAATCAAATTGGTAGCAAATTGGCATCGTGCACGTGTCTGTAGCATGACGTGTTACGTAAGTGTGTTCAACTAATAAACATGTAGAAAGGTTACTAGTATTGAGTTTGTTACACTGATAATGGTGACACAAAATCGTCATCATTAATCCATTTGGAGTGCATGTTATCGATCAATTGATTAGCTTTTTGTAGCGGCAGATACAATACGCCGATTTTTTTCCTGGGTTTCGCTGGTCGATTACTGTGAGAAACCTGCCCGTTTTTATTTAGACGAGGTTTTCGAGGACCGGAGTCGAGCACCGCGAGCCATTCGCAATGGTGAAGTGGAAGGGATTTTCCAGCCGCCGCCGTCGTTATCTTCGATACAGCCGCAGCAGCAGCATCAACAACCAGCGGCACAGCCACAGCCCCCTCCACCGCCGCCGCTGCAACAGCAGCAGCCGCAGTTAATCCTTCCGTGCACACCACCGGCATCCGTAGCAGCAGCAGCTGCCAAACCGGAAGCGCCACCGAAGAAGCGTGTTACCAAGGCCTACTCGCCCTGCCAGAAGATCCAGTATGTCGATATGTTCCGTCGGGAGCATGAGGAGAAGGGCCGCTCCTTCTCGCAGCGCCAATTCGCCAGGAAATACCAACTCAGCCATGCGCGCTTTTCAGCCTGGTGCAAGTATGTCAGATTCTACTTGTACTTATAGGAAATCATTTGCATGCTAATGACGATTGCAAATTAAGTAGGCGAAATCAACGAAGCCGACAACATTTCCCGTTTTTGTTGTATCGTATCAAATCAGTATTATTCACCATTCAGAATCATATTCGCGTGCACGGTTCTTGTTACGCTTCTGCTTAATCGTTTTAACTGGTTTATACAATCTCGAGATATAAACAAAATAAATATAGCTCAGTAAGAAATACAAGAAATTTACAAGAAAATTTCGCTTATCTATTGACGTAGTGCATATTTATGGTCTTCTCAAAAATGTGGAATGTCATTGCGGATTAAGCTATTAATATTTTTTCCTCTAATAAGATGCCGGGGTGTTATGGATTATTTGATTAAGGCTAAAGGCACCTTGAAGACTTGAATCACCTTTTTGTATTGCTGAGGATGCATAAACCAATGTGGTTCATGCTTTTCCGGGAATCCCCATTGTGTATCCTTCGTTATAAACGAAATTTGATTCATTAATGATGTTTCCAATAGGGACACACTACGACACAGTGTGTACCTGCATGGTCTCTTTATTATCCTTGACCTTTTGAAAATTCACTATATTGACCAGCAGAAGCGCTTACAAAAACAAGACGCTGGTCGGGTCACAGTAAAATGCTTTCGAGACATCGAAATGTCTCGGTTGATTTTGGTTTCGTTCGTGCTGGGCGCGGAATGGTGTTCCATGCCTAGTAGAACGCGTTTGTTCCAAATTCCATAAAACACAGCCCCCAGCCAGTTTCGTTTACTGAGTGAATTATTTTTGCGTTAAGAAACGATTCCGTTTAGTCAGCGGCACATCCCATGACGGTCATTGAAAGCAGGTTTCGTTTTTGGCTTACATAGTGTTATGTCAAAACTATACGCTTGTACTTAATGGAAGTTTTCCTTAATTGAGACATCGCAAGATGTTTTTATTATTAGAGAGGATTAATGATCAACATCCGCTCCATGACTAGAGTATTGTTCCTTGACCGTACTAATGAACTGTATTCTTTTGGTTTTCAAAAATTGTAATAATGCAGTATTTAGTGATATTATGTTATTAGGAATGTTAATAATTGCTATGACAGGACTTCTGAGGAATTGTGTGAGCCGGCGGTAATATCATCGCAAACCCAAGACTCTTCCGTGCTTAACTGCAGATATATCGCGTATAAAAATATAAGGATATATCCATTTATTGCTGATTGCAAAACGACGTCTTTTAACTGGAATCAGTGCCGCATGAGAAAGTAATGTCACAGCAGCCGCATTGCACCGAAAACACTCCATTTCTCTTTCGGCTGACTGCGGCTTAATTTGAAGCCAGCAACTGTGCTACTACCGCACCGCAGTGCATACGTATATCGCGGTATACGTGTTGTTAAGGTTGGTGTATGTTAGCCGGGAGCCATATGTTGGCGAATCCAGCTGGAAAATTCGACATTTACGCCGATTCAATGCTAGCATTCAACAACACTGCTCGTTGAATCAGGTCGAGCGTACCGCGACGGCATGCGCTGACGGCGTGGCCCGCGTGGGTAGTGTGGGGACAGAATAGAATACATATTATACGCGCGCGCGCCGGTGTTGACGTCGCTCGAGGATCGAACAAATTACCGCTAGGGATTACCGATTTTAGCATCAATTAAGTCCCCGCTGTACTCCGCCGGTAAACAGACGGGATGGAGAGAGCGCGCAACATTTTCCTTGAAATCTCATCGGAGGAGAGAGATCGGGGATGAAGAAGATAACAGGCATTGTAATTTTGGTATTCCTACACGCGCACCGGATGATCATGATGCTGATGATGCGAAATAGCTAGCTGCCGTTGCCGCTGATTATTAACTTTACAGATATCGATCGCACTGAGCGATCGCGCTCTCCCGCGATAAGGTCACTCGGGGATGGGAGGGTTGGTGTTTTCGTGCAGTCAGTTTTATAAACACTACATGATGTTTAGGGAAAATTCCGGTGGCTTCGCTGGCTCTGCGAGTTGGACGGATGTTCCTGTTAACCAACCGATAATGATTTTCTCATTTAGCCGCTAACGAGTTTACATGCCGGGTCGATTACCAAACACGGTTTTAGGCTAATTGGTACGCAGTCTGACGTAGGTTGGCACCGCGCTTCATCTTTTATTAAAAGATTTAATTTTGGGGAAAGCCGGATAAAGGGATGGTTCTTGGATTTCCGCCAGTTCGATTTTTGTGCTGTATGGGACAAAGTGTCTTACATAGCGAAATATTTAATGCACAAGAAATTCTGTTGGGATATCTGTTTTTTTACAGTTATCCCAATCTGTATCCAAAGTAGCTGTAATTAACTGACAAATTGATCAAACCGGATTCTTAGTAACCCCATCGGAATTAATTTCTTTTTATTTTTAGGGTAGCAGATGATTATATTTCTCGTTAGTGGGTGTTCTGTATGTGCGGAAATGTCGAAGCCGTTCTCAGAGGAAACAATTAGCGTTGGCCGTATACGGCTTATATGACAAATTCAGTATTTTCGTGTCCGTCGAGCCGGTGGTTGACATTTGACAGTAGTGTTGTCGAGCAAATTTAATAGAAATTTTCAAATTGAAATACGAGTTCATTTTGTCGAATTGCGTAACGACGATGGTGATCTTGAATAGCTACGTATTCTCTGCGTGTCGATACAGTTGCCAGTGTTGAACTTGAAGTGATATTAATTTTGAAACAGACTTCAAGCAGTGTCGTAGATTTGCCGTCGCATGGTATCGGTATAATTCCTACATAGCTTTTGCAGAAACCAGTACAACGTGACGTCGCTTAAATAACCAGGCAGTGACGTTAGATGTATTTTTAGACCGGCATAAATTGTGACTTGGTGAAGTTTTTTCTTATTAATACTCAGCTAGTTACAGATTATTGTACTGCAGACATTTTGCGCTTCCAAATGACCCTGAAAACACGTACTCATACTTACGGAATGCGGATTAGTCTTGCAGCCGAAGTGTAGTGTAAAATCGGTAGAAGTATGCTACGCCATACTGTAGGAAACATGACAAATCCAGAATTATCGGACTCATCCTTACAGAAGAAAACCCATTTCATTGTGCTCAAGCATCGATAATCGACCATGAGAAGGAGTTGCGTAAAAGATGAACCGCGTGCACGTTCGTGTACCGCTTTCCTTTTGCGAAACTCCCGATCGATAATTTATAAATTGAAGCAGTATCTTGCAGACGATAAGGTGCTAATGAAATTATTACCACAGGTTACAACTTTCAGATAAGCATAAGCGCTATCTAATAATTCATAAATAATTAATCTTATTCCTTGTTCTAATAAATTGAGTTTTTTACTCGCGTTGTTGCTGTTTAGTATTACATGATGGTGTTGATCGTAGATACTAGATTTGTATTTTATTATTTATTCTTTTGAAGAAAAGTATTCTGTAGCAGCGTTCCTAGACTAAATGATGAGCCGACAGAAAAGATGAAATGAAAGAGTTAAGGTTTCAAAGAGGGAACAATATTAAACTGTTAATAACAAACAATTAAGAAGTTTCTTACTTCATTTGATATTGTCGTTATGTATATCGTATTGGCTTGAGCTCTGTATTTCATCTTTTATCTTGGGTTAAAATTAAGCAAAGCTTTCGTATCCCTGTGCGGCAAGAAATGACATCGTTAATTATCTGTCACAGAGAGTACGATAAACTGAAATCCCTGGACGCCTCCCAGCTGATGGTCAGCCGCGTGCGCATGCCGAGCGCCCGTTTCCCGGTGCTGGAATCCCGCGTATCCGAATGGATCGAAGAGCAGCGGGCCGCCGGCCACGATGAGCCGACCATCAAAGCCATCCAGACGTTCGCCCGCGATCTGGCCACCCGCCTCGGCATCATCGATTTCGTGGCGTCCAACACGTGGGTAGAGCGTTTCCGGCGGCGCTGTGACAATAAACCGCCGCCGCCCGTGACGGTGGTCCGGTCCCCGGACAGTGAGGTGACGCTGTCGAGCTCGCCGCGACCGGTCCACAATCCCCCGGAGCGGATGATCGGACATATTCTGCATGATTATCTGGAGCGCGGCGACACCCGCCAGTCGCCGCTGGAGATGGCCGGGTTGGGATTGGCGCCCGGCATGAAGATGGGTGGGGAAGAGGACACCGGGAAGGGACGACGGGTGTACACGGAGGCCGACCGGGAGAAATTCCTGGAGCTGTACCGGGCGGAGAAGCTCGACCGGGGTCTGCAGTGCTCGTTGCGGCTGTTCTGTAAGCGGCACAATGTCAGTCGCACGCGAATGACGGCGTGGCTAAAGTAAGTAAAGTGGAGAGATGAGAAATTTCTTTGCCAACCAGAAGCTATTAACACGTTATTTAATGTTTAATGTTTGGCGTTAATTTATTTAATGTTTAAGATTTAGAATTCTGTGACCGTGTATTTCCTTATTTGTTGTCCGAGCTTTTACCGGCTTCGCACTTCCCGAAACGTTCAAGCGAACCTTTTAATTGGTTATTTTTTACTGCATAATGGAATTTTTTACCATTTTACAGCTACTATTAGTTATGTGCATAATGAGTACTGCTAGGATGAATAGGTTCATTACGTTATTCGATTTATTTGTTTTGCGAGATGGAATGCAGAAAATCGTAGAACGATGGCATAGGATGGAAGTTAACAAAATGGCATGCCTTAACAAAATGTTGCGAACGTAGATTCAGTGCTGTGTTTTCCGAATTGCAAATACTTACTTAAATGTTGGGATAATATTTTTTTCCATGTATAATCATGTATATTTTTGCAGGCAAGAAGACGTTATTGTGGATGAGCCTATGTGATGTCGAAAAGCGGTGAATGATTTACTGTACTAATCCCATCCGTCCATTCTGGAAACGTGGCAGTATTTTTTGACAAGATGGAAGATATTTATAAAGATTAGGTGAATAAAATGTGGTATTTAAAATAAAGTTTGCTCTGTTAGTTCCAAGATATAATTATTGTCTCAGCGAACGCATTTCAGAGTGGTTTTTTGGTTCGTTATATAGTGACAAAAGATTTACACGATATGATTGGCAGTCGTTTACCGGTTTACCGGTATATCACAAGATTGCTTTTTATGTTTTCTTGCCATATTTTCTAAAGAAAGTATGATGGATCGGTGTTGTTAGTCGGTGTGTTTTTATTGTTCATTGTGAGGAGTTAGTTGGATAATTTATTCCATAATTTATTTTTGATGGGATGAAGCTTTGTTCGGCATCAATAAACCAAAGATGAAACCGAGCAATCTGCGTAGGTCGTGTAAAGGTGAAATCCCGCTGCCTACCCGTTAACAATGCGATTGTTCGATAATTCCAAGTCGATTATTTTCTATTATGAAATGGGAACGCCGGTAACAAGTACCAATACGAATCAATCAATACGATTACACGACATCCCAGTTCCCATCCCAGTTTCTTGCGCGTGATGCTTCCATGGTTCGTGATGAATAATTTATAAATTATTACTTTTTATGTTTATTATTGGTAATGAGGCTTTTGATTCATAACATTGGGAGCCAGCTTGTCAATACACCCCGCAGACAAGTACGTGTATACAGAGGTGTACTTGTTCGTATTATTATTATCGGTGTAATTTAAAGCAAGCCTATGCAAAAATACACTGTGCAAAAGGCCAAAATATATAAAAAGTATGATATATAAATATGCCTCTGCAGTAAGAACAAAGAAGTACATTTTAGTACATAATATGGTATGTTACTTTTACGCGAATGATAAGTTCGTCGCATGCAGTAATTTGTGGCCTCTTCCACAGTGTTTTCTGCACAAAAGCCAAAATGGACGATTGTAGGTAGAAGCTACTTCCAGATTTAATCCTTCGAAATAAAAATCCGCGCATTGCTTCGAAGCGCTTTTCTTCGCATGTTTGCTTTCTTTGATTTTTTATGCCCGATAAGGGCTGGTGCTAGTTTTTTGACGCTTTACATTCCAAATTTTATGCGCCCGGATAGCCACCGTCCGCCACCGGTGGTCAGAGCCGGGCAGTAAAGATTCGGAGCCGCACAACTGGACGACCGCTGCACCAAGCGGTTTTGCCAAGTTAGATGCGTTTTTAGGGTTGCTTTGTTTTTTAATGGAGCGAAGTCACCGTGGCGGCAGCAACGATCGTCGAAAAACACTGATATTTACACAACAAACCATACTTGGTCAATATTTTCACCGGAAACCATAATCATTAGTCTGCCGTAACGTTATCCGGCAACGGCAGTGTAGATGTCATAAATTGAATTTATCCGCTGAATTCGGAAGGTTTTCATTCAAATTTTCAAACTGGCGAATTTGGAATTCATTAGGCTTTTATGCAGGATAAACAAGCGTGTAAGGCCAGGAAACAATGCAAACTTCCGATCTTTTGGCCTAGTTATAAAACATTACGGTCATATGCAATAAATATGCATAATGCGATAAAGCCCATGCGTAAATGCACTACTGTGTACAACATGTTTGTCGGCTTTGATTTCAAGTGCTACTGTCTGGCAGATACTGATAGAACTTGCAAGTGCATATAACAGCCAATTGCACAAATTAATAAATTATATATCTACGTGTAGATTAACAACATTAACATCATGTAGATTAGGTAAATTAACATTATGTCAACATGTGAAATGTAAATAAATTTTAATTACATTTCGTATAATAAATCGCAGTTTCCGTTATATGAAATTCTGCACCGGATTTTATTTTAATTTTTTGAATTTGCGAAAGTAATAACGTAAAGAACTTACAGCGTAAAAAAAGTACAACTATTTCGCGACTTTTCGTTAGTCGCTGCAGGTTTATTTGAACTAATTCCCTTTAAAGAAAATTTGTTTGTTGAAATCACAGATATTGTTTAACGATGTCCTATTGAGGCTATTGTTATCGGTGGCACTTTGTAACTTTAACCGGCTGTGCTATTCTTTTCGGCAACACTGCCGCACCGCGCGTACATACCGCGAAATATTATTTGTACAGACAGCGTGTCATTTTCACTTAAATTACACCAATCCATCATATCTGCATAAATTAACCCCAGCCAGTCCTCCAATAGCCGTTTAGCAGAGTGAAGCATTCTGTTGTCCGCATCACCCAACAACAGCAGTTTGTTGCCTTTTTGCCCGGAAGGCATGTAATCAACGGTAAGAGGAAAAGTTTCACAGCCCAGACGAGAGCGTTTTGTGTTAATACGGCCAGCGCGCGCTGTTTGTCATTTTTCACGTATACGATAACCGTTGATCGCGACGACTGATGGCTTCCGTATGACACCACAATGACATCTGCCCACTGACTTTCCCAGGCTTAATTATCTTGGGAACCATGTTACGCATTCCTTACACACCTCATCCACTGCATTTAATTTAATTCTAATAATCGGTATAATTGTTAAGTAATATTTTTGAGTTAATTTTTATTCGGTATGTCGATTCGTACGGCGGAAACCGGTGATATGGACCATCTGGTGCCCATTGCCGCGCCACCCCGTCGCATCGTCCAGTTCAACTACGAATGGCGGATTGGGAATTTTAAGCGGGCCGCCATGAAGGAGGAAGTCCTGCGCTCCCAGCCGTTTGCCTCCAAAGATCCCCAGAAATGTAAATGGATTCTGGAATTATACCCGCACGGCGCACCGGACGTGTACAATCAGGGCTACACCTCCGTCTTCCTCGTGCTAAAAGACTGCTTCCCGGAATCCCACATTGTAGCGGTGACCGTCCAGTTCGGCATCCGGAAATTCGGCCCCGACATCAAGGATGTGTACTTCGAGGCGTCGGACGTCGATTTCGAGAAGGAACGCCGGTTCGGCTTAATAAAATTCATGGCGCATCCGGAGCTGTTCGAGAAGGAGAACCACTTCCTGCATCATGATTCCGCGACGATTCTGTGTGATGTGAAGATCACCAACGCCTTCGAGTCGTCGACACCGCCGCCGCCACTCCCGCCGCCCCGGGAGACCTTCATTAAGCGGACCGCCTCGTTCGGCAGTCCGAAGAACTTCTTCCGCTCCTCCACCCAGAAACGTCACGATGAACGCCCGATCCTCCAATCGGATATCCACTCGAATAGTGTGTATGATAGCGGGGTGGCCACGGCATCACCCCGTTCATCCACACCGCTGAACGACCACACCGGGGTGGTGGTGGCACCACCGCCGGCCCCCCGCCATGACCCCGGGGTCATTCGGGGCATTGACATTCCGCGCGATTCCCTGCTGGATGATATGGTCCAGCTGCTGAGTAAAGGACGCTATTCAGATGTGACGCTGGATGTGGGGAAGCGGGAATTCCATGTGCATAAAGCCATTTTGGCGGCCCGCTCACCGGTATTCGATTCCATGTTCTCCAATCCGGCCAACGCGACATCTAATCATTTTGTTATTACGGATGTCACGTCACGGGGTATGAAGGAACTGCTGTATTTTATCTACACGGGGCATATCGATAAGACGGAGAATATTGTGGAGGAGGTGCTGGAAGCCGGGCAGAAGTACCAGGTGGCGCAGTTGCAGGTAAATTTTCCCAGCACTGCCGTACTTTGTGAAAAAGTTAGAAATTCTGTCTTATTTCCTGTGTGCGTTTTTTTTCTTTGGCTACTTCTGTATCTCCTTGTGAATGCGAGATGGCGTAGTGTAGTGGTTCACTATACCTTTACGACTTCGTTATTTGGTGAACGTTGACAAGTAATGCACTTCTATTTAGTTTTTGGTATTGTACTATTATAAACAATATAAAGTAGATATAACCAGAGAAAATACTAGTCAAATAGTGTTTTACCATTATATCCGAGAAAATACGAGTTAACTAGTATTTTCTCTAATATACAGTATCTGTAAAGTGTATAAAAAATACTTCAGTCACTTGTTTACATAACAGTTACACTCGTTCTTCAGAAGTCGGCATCCCAATTCTTGCTGAAATTTTTTTATGTTGGTGTAGGCAATCTGCGAAAGCTTAATTCTGCGTGAACTGAATGTGGACAATGCCATTAAGACACTAATCCTCGCCCACGAACATAAAGCTCTTCAGTTGAAAGAAATTGTCCTGGAGTTTATTGCGCGTAATTTCCAAGCGGTTAAACGTACCGAAGGCTGGAATGTGCTACGGAGTAGTCATACGGATTTATATGGCGATATTATCGAGTATATGTGATGTTCCTTATTAAACCGGCACCATCGCGCTGCACGGCAGTGCACGAGCGACATAATGTTCAAAGTATTTATGAGAGAGAGAGAATATTATTACATAAAAGTGAAACCTTACCGGCCCGGTTGGTTGGGTTCGTTAGAAAAGCAAATTTCCCTTCCAATATGCCGGGCGTGTTCGGCGTTCTTGGTTTTGTGACTAATAAAAAATTCTTCAGCATGCGCTGAATTGTTAATGAGTTACCGCGGCGTTCTTTGTATCGAATTGTCTGTCTATACGCGTGGATGCGTTACAATGCATATAATGCAGTTGGTTTATACGTGTTGCTAATTGCGCCGCGCACCATGATTCATGCTGCCGTATATATGTGCACCTGAGCTTCCGATTGGGCATTCCAAGTTTGGAAATGTATGTTGCTCCAGTTTTCCTTGCGCATTGCCCAGCCGGCGCAGAATAAGAAAAGCCGACAATTACGAAAGACAGCGATTTAAAACGATTAACACTTGGCTTTACGTAAGAAATAACTTACTGAACGGTTTCCGATGATTTTCCGTCGTTTTTGTATTGCACGCAACGTCCATCAAGAGTGCGGTAGAAATTATTGATAGCGAATTTATGCAGGACATTCGTAACCCATTAATTACATTGTGTATTGTCTATACTCAGAAACGAATTGCTGAAAAATTCGGAACATACTACTTTTTACACTGATAAAGGGCACTGTAATTTGTCCATATAATAACATATTTGTAAAAAGTTAACTTTGTCTTACTAATTTTTCTATCAGAAAGTTGCCGTACTGTAGTAGAGTTGAATTAACACTGAATCGTAGAGGAATGTCAAATCAAGAGCAATGCCCACCATTTAACTGTAATTATTCTGACTAAAAAGTACCCTATAAACGTCTAGCTTTGCTTTACGTTACAACCATTTTAAAAAATAATGAATGTACATTTTCTTAAAATTTTTGCTCGTACTACGGCGTTTTTGCCTTTCTTTATCCTGCATATTTATATTGATAGTACGGTGCAACTAAAAACCACTGCTGCATTATTTAAGCGGTCATTTTATCGAAACTCCGCTGACCAATTTTATAATCGAATCGAACCTTTTAAAATTTCTTTCTTCACCGTAGAGACTATTCGTACGCATCAGCATTACAATTACATCAACTCGAGTCCGCAAAACTATTAAATTTATAATGATCACCATCAAAACAAGGTAAAATTTAAAACCACTCAAAACATTCCAAGTAAAAGCCGACATCTTAATCTCACAGTCAAGAGAATTCCACGCGCTCAGAATACTTATTTAACAAGGAACAACATAATTCACACACGTATCATTCCACATTTTCCACATCTTCGAGTCATCCACGTAGTGCACCGCCAAATGTGCTCCCTTACTGCATCCCTTATTCCAGGCGCCGCCCTTGGGATCGTACCCGCCTAGGCCAATATGCGGGATCTGGGCGGCGCGGGCCGCCAGACCGGTGAGAAAGACATCATCGTGCCATAAATACTTTAGCGTCCTGGCTGCGTGGGCCAGCGGGGCAAGAGTCAGACGGTGGAATGTGTAGAGAATCCCGGACATGTAGGGCGGGAAGTGCTTCTCCGGGAAGTCGGCCACCGGGACAGCCCATTTGTTCTTCGGGTCACGGATCACCGGGGCCCCGGCCGGCCAGAAATGCCCGAGGATGGAGGGTGTTTTGTCCTCGGCGTGCCGCAAACTACTGAGGAGGAGGGGTGGATTGATAAAGCAGTCGTCGTCGGCTTTGGCCACGAAGGTGGCTTGTGGGCAGTGGAGAAGGCTCCAGTGAATCAAGGCCAAACCTATCGCGAGTACCGTGATAGATCAAGAGGAATAAGAAATAGCGAAGAAAATATGATGTAGTTCAAAAAACAGAATATTTTATTTACTTTATGTACGAGTACATCTGAAGCGTGCCAAGCCATACGCATTATTTCCATTTTCCGAAATGTATGTAAGTCCAATCACTTATGCCATTGTACTACGAAATACTCCCGTTCACATATCCTTGGCGAAATGAGAGTGTTAGCTACGAGTAGTCTCTGCATAATTGCATTCAAGCGGGCATTCTAATACACATAAACTGTATCTGTATTCAACAGTTTACAATTGCGTAAATTTAAAAAAAAGTTTTTTCCATGGGAGTTACTAGGTAGAAAAAACTCATACCGTATCGTACGGCGGTACGGGCATGGCCACGTTATAAATTTCGAAATTCTTTCTCTGTTTGCTTAGCGCTATGCAGAACCAAATCTGTTGTCTGTAAACTGCTGCATATAACCAACTAAAAAATTTGACCGAGCTGACTACCAGCACAGAGCACACACAGTGACCGTATTTAATCTGGTACAACCCTGATAGCAGCCGGAAAGAACATTATTCTAAACATCCACTGGCAGCTAGGACAATATTTACCTTTGCGTGTGGCTTGACCGTAGTCGTCGACGAACGCCTCTGTCTGAATAATGTCACCGGTGCGAGCGGCCTCGTCAGCGATTCCCCTCTGAATAGCCCCGGACACAGTCAGACCGACAATAAACAACAACCGAAATCCCAGCGGCACACCGCGGCCCGCATCCGGTCGGCCGTGTGAGCAGGTGTGCCGGTGTGTGCCGCTTTCCACGGCCAGTGAGCCGTATGTGCGTCGGATGGTGTCCCGGCGGAGAAAGGCGTCGGGACGCGTGAAGACGATGAGCAAGACAAACGGCGGCGTGCTGTTTGAGCATGGCAAGGGTGAGATGGCGAAACGGTCGAAGGCGTCGTAGGAACTGATTTCGGCTGGTGCCGATGTTGAGGAGGATAAAGGATCTGCAGGCACGGCTGGATTATTGACATTTTTACTTTTATTCATTATAATTTTGTCCGTTCTAACACGGTTTCATACCTATCCCAATAAAACTAATTTCCACAAAAAATTTTCGTATTGCTGTACTTGTCAGATCACCTCATGGCCTTCTAAAATGCATCTATGATCTCTATTCAGTTCTCGTTGCATTCTGTTATACACCGTAAACAGTAAGTGAAGACATAATAATTAATATAGCATTCGCAGTTCACCCATAAAGGACACTGATTGCAATGCTACAAGTTACAGCAAAAGAAAGAAAACTTTCGTATCTTGGATAACAAAATTAAAACGAATTAAGTAAATTAAACCCAAACATTTTTAACCAAAATCTGCGAGCATTATCATCTACACTAAAACCGAAGAAACATGAATTCTGTCAAGCAAATGGGATAAGTACTTACTACAACACCCGCCTGGTTGAGAGTCTTGAGCACGCCATTGTACTCGTACTACGATCAGACGAGCAATATCTATACGAATTACGAGGTACAGTTTATCATTAATTTACGCTCGCGCCGCATAACAACCATTCCCAGTGGCGGCGGTGAAGTACCGTAACTTGAAAACAGAAAACATCTATTCCTTTCAACCAAAATCCTCAAAAGTGACTACAGACTACAAGTTTACAACAATCAACTTACAACGCTGTATTAACAATTTAACATAAGCAATTCAAAAATAAAATGCACACTTCACATTATGCATTTATACAGGTACAGATCTGTACAATACAAACATACAATTTCACAGTACACTAAATAAATTAAGTTAACATTACCAATTTTGGGTTATTGTTAGCTTTATAAAAATTTCGCCCTGCTACACAACAGTATACACATTACACACCTTTACTGATGAGCCTGTGTTTTTCCTCCACGTCTTCCCGGATCTGGGGATCTTCACGCGGCGGACTGTCCGGACTGTCAGCCTCCCCATTCCCGATGGAGAAAAAACGGTATTCCGGTGTCCAGCAGCCGGCCCATCCGAACGGATTCTGCGCGGCTCCTTTACAGCTGAAGGAAATCACGCCCAAGCAAAAACACACTGCTCCAATTAATATTACGAACAGCAGAGCGAAGCCAGGTCGACACGCGAGTCCCATTTGATGATTTCTCCCATCCAACGTCTCCCGCCTTCACGGATGTCAAATTCTGCGGTGATGGAGAGCAGTGTTTATATTACCTCATCAGTATATAGTGGGAACATGTGCGGAAAACCGCAAAAACCAAAGGATAAGTATCACGTAGTTTACCATTCTCGGTGTGCACACTTTGACAGTGGACACCTCGCGTCAGCAGGTCTGCTTTTGCTTTCTGTCATTTCCGATTGTAAACTATCGATCGATATCGCTTTCCGTTTGCCAAATTCCATTAAAAAGAAGTGGAATTCCATAAAGTAGTTTGAAACTTTTTAATGCCAGCGGCAAGTTAAAGTGTCCTTTTATTTGCCTTCAGGCTTCATGGATTAGTTAAAAACAAATTTTCACTGTTTTAGTTTTTAATTGAAACCCGATGTTTTTACAAGACATAACAAATTTCGAAATGAATTGCGTAGTACAGAAGCGGATGCCTCGCTAGACGGTACCAATTACAACCTAATACTGGTATTGGAATTTACAAGTACAGGTAGTGTAACGAGTGTGTCTCCACGGAGAGTGAAACTGCACTTCGCCATAAGTTAACCCCGTTAATCCACAACTTGCCGTTACACAAACCAACAGCCACCCCCACACCGTAAACAAAACGCAATTTTGCCCTGGCAAATTCCCCAATCAATGGCAATCATCCACATCGATCACGTTTCCGTTTCATTTTGTTCCCAGCCAAAAAATCATCTGTTTGGCTGTTCCGTTTACTCCGTACCCTGTAGTATTTTTATCCTCCCTGTAAACACCTTTGAACAGATTCCCTAAAGAATGGCGTTTCTCTCTCCAGCCCATATAAGATCATACGTTCTGTATCCCCTCTACCTGCTATTCCGCGCGCTCTTCATGTTCGCTTCCTTCGTTGTTATCTCTGGTCTGGTGCTAAAATTTCTCTTTTCCTTCTTCCCGTGGACAGTATGCTTCTTCTGCTATCTGAACCACGCCACCTGGCCCCCCAAATATATCATTGACTTCAGCAATCTCTCCATGCACAGCCTACAAGGCGATAATCTGTATCTGCGCTCCAACGGCATCACCCTCGGTGTGTGGCGCATCCCCCCGGAGGGTCCGTTACTGCCTTCCGCGACGGAGCTCCCCGTCATCCTCTATGTCCACGGGAACGCCGGGACCCGCGCGTCCTTTACCCGCGTGGAACTGTATAAAAATCTCCGGAAAATGGGTTTTACCATCGTGGCGTTTGATTATCGGGGGTACGGGGATTCCAGTGGGGCGCCGTGGGGGGAGCACGATCTGGTGTTGGATGGCTACGCCGTGTACGAGTGGATTCGCAAGGAATACCCAGAGAAGGAAGTGTTCATCTGGGGACATTCACTGGGCACGGGTGTCTCCACCCATCTCGTCCAGCATCTGGAGGGAATGGGCCATGCCGTCGATGGACTGGTGCTGGATTCCCCGTTCTCCGATATGCTGGATGCGGCCCGCAAATTCCCGCTGTTATCGCCGTTTCACATGGTACCCGGATTCACCGACAGCTTCACCAGCGCCATGCGGACCATGAGCATCAACCTAAATAATTCCGCGGCGATTTTAACGCTGAAAGTGCCCGTGTTGATTCTGCACGCCGAGGATGATCGGATTGTCCCGATTGAGCTGGGACGGAAGTTGTACGCCACGGCTAAGCAGCGGCCGGAGCCCGTGGAGTTTGTCACGTTCCGGGCGGAGCTGGGCTACGGGCATAAAGGGATTTATCGGGATCCGGATCTCCCGCGGATTGTCAACGATTTCTTTACGGTGTGCCGGCAATACCGGGATTCCAAGCGGGCGAATATTCACATTGAGAAAGTCGAAGCTTAGATTTTCTGAAAATAATTCTGGTCATTTTTGTGGGGATTGGTTGGAGTCGTGGTTTGAGACGCACAGGGGACAGAGATATGCATTCACTGCATACCCCGCGTAGGTCGCAGCTGACTGGTCAATACTCGGGATTTTAGTCATTTTCAGTTATCCGGATCTTCGTTACAAAGTGTGTTGGCGCAAATGCCATTGGACCAATGACGCTGTTATTTATTTATTGCGGTTTGGGTGGGTTGGGATGGATTCTCCGGAATGATGCTATTTGCTTATTTGGCTGTGTTTCCGTTTTGATGGTTCTAAAGAGGGCTTTCGGTTGTCGCCGTTCGTTTACTTGGCTGGTAACTAGTTTTTTTTTTTATTTTCAAACGACTGTTCCTTTTTCTGCGGTTGCAAACGATGCCTGGCTTGGATATTGCTGACTGCTGTAGTATCGCTGTTAGTTTTGCTGTTTTACTATACACGGTTGGGCCCATGCACCCGAATGCCGAAGCTGTACAACTTGCGGAATACTGATCTTTTAATAAATGTCATTCAAATTAAGGCGTGCTGGTGCTGATGGGCGTTTATCTTTTCATTTGATTTTTATCTAAAGTTTGTTATTATTATTATATTGACGGTTTTTAATGACTGCAGAATCATCGTGCATAGGTATTTTCACCGTTGCACTCTGATGAGAGCATGCTGTATGTACGAAATAAATGGTTTTACATCGCTTCTTTTCTAATTTATATTTAAACATTTCGCTTACTGTAATCGCCGGTTTTTCTTATTATACTGTACAATATTCAAGGTTCCGACTTCCGAAGTGTTGGTGAGGCTTAAATTATTACGGTTCACTGCCAAACGCCTTGCCGTGTTATAAGGCAAAAGTGGGCATATGACGTAGTGTGTTGGCTTCGCGCAACAACTCTGTCCACACGAGTATACTCATATTTTGGTAGCAGTCTGTGCGACAGCAATGTATCATATCAGCTTTAATGGAGCGCCAAATTAATTTACTAACAATTTTTTGTCATTTATTATAATCATATTACGCTTTTTGTGGTATTTTATGTCAATAGTATTCTTCTTTTAAAAACTTTCTTATAATCTTTCAACTTGGTGGGCAGCACTTGAAGTGCTTTCTAGATTGTTGGCAAGGCCTTGTGTGACTAGTTTTAATTTTGACTGATTGCTAATAATAAAATAAAACTCCTGGTATTTCTCTTTCGTTTTATCGTACTCCATGGCGTTCAGTTCGTACAGCCCGCACTCATTTGCAAAAGACATCTCCATTCTGCTGACGAAGATCCTCCTGGGATTCGCTACCTTCGTCCTCTCGGTCGGCCTCATCTTCGGCTTCCTCTTCAAATTCCACCCCTCCTCCGTGGGATGGGTGATCTTCATGAATCACATTCATTTTCCGCCGTTCCGCAACTTCTCCGATCTGGCGGTGTACAATCTGCAGGGCGAGAACTTCTTCCTGGACAACGGTCCGGTCGCGCTGGGCGTCTGGCATCTGACCGAGGATGCAGCGACGCCGTTTGTCTTTGAGAAGCAGGCGCAGTGGACGGAACGCCCAGTGGTGATGTACATTCACGGAGCGCAGGGCTCGCGGGCCGCCTATCATCGCATCCAGATGTACCAGTTGCTGCGGCGCATGGGCTGTCCGGTGGTGACGTTTGACTATCGGGGATACGGGGATTCCAGTGGAGTGCCGACGTCCGAGTTGGATCTGCTGGATGTACGTATGTAAGCACTTAGCTAAGCAGTAACAAGCAGCTTGCTGCGTCTACATTAATTGTAACGCAGTTTTAGCATTTTTGTAGTACTTATTTCTTTTTTCCATATATTTGCTTTTCAGATAGGTGTATATACAGTATTCAAATAAAAATTTGAATAAGTGTAGAAGGTTTGTTTTTGTTGATATTTACATTAAATTTTCGTTTTTTTTGTTGTTTGACTTTTGATGAATGCAGCAAAATTGATTGCTTTTTTGAATTTTGATGCTTAAATTGTCGCAAATTTGCAGTTTTGGTTGAAAATGTACTGTATGTTTAAGTGCAGCCAAGTACAGCGAATACTTATTTTGACGAACCGAATTGCTATAAAGTGTAGGAGTTTTGGAGGTTTTAAAAATACAAAGGAGGTGAGAAAAACACAATTATAGATACATCATATAATTACAGAGTACACAAATGCAATACGGTACCAAAAGCTGTCGTGTAACATTTTCTGATTTTAATTGCACTGCGGTAGCAAACAAAAGTAGGCAAAATATTTGCGCAGCGGGTCACGCCACTCAACCGTGGACACAAGTAAAATAGCTCAGATTCAGTTATTTACTGCGCGATAGGAGGATGGCGAAAGAAAGATGAAGAATGCTTGGACATTTAGCGATTATGCAACTAGTCACTGATAAGGAGTATAATACAATATAGTACAACAAGCAGTTATCAATATGGCGAACTGCGAAGCAAAAGCAGAGAAAGCCACATTTGCTGATGATGGATTATTTGATGGAGTCCAGAACGCGCGAAATGTCTCCGTTGTAGTTAGTCAGCAGACGTCGCAGCAGATTTCCCTCATTGCGAAATCCCATATCTTCCATAGCGTGCAGTGCCGCTTCAATGCGCCCTTCTAAAAACAGCAAAATCACCATTTTTAAATCAGAACTGAAGTTTGTTGTGGTACTTTTTGAATAACAACACGGTGATAAAATATAATATTGATCATCCTGCAATTTATTCAGCGTTAACCTAAGCGTTGGGTTATTGCACGGAAATTAACAGACTACTTTGAATAATAATATTTATTAATTCACGGTTCATAAGTATTCGTTTATCGGTGCATAAGTATCTGGAAAAATGTAACTTACCACCCTGTGGCTGTGTTGGCGTCGGCGCCTGGTTATCCGGCGTCGCCTGCTGGAATTCCTTCTTCTCTTCGGTCTCCACGGGCTCAGCCTGCAGATGCGTCCATCCGCCTTCCACTTCCTGGCTGACCTGTGGCTCAGCATCCTGCACCACCGTCTCCGCCACCATGGTCACCGGTTCGGCGACCGGTGTGGCCGTCACGTTGACCGGCTCATCTTCCTTCTTCTCCTCCTCTTTGTTCTCCGCCGCCGGCGCAGCAGCGGCGGTGGCTTCTTGAGCCGCCTGCTGGGCGACGTTCATGGCTTCAGTTACCTTCCTAGCCACATCGCTGATGACCTCGTGTAGTGGACGGTCGATGTTGATGTCCATCTCCACGGTCTGGTCGACCGGGCCCTGTCCGCGGTTCATCATGTGGCGGAAAAACGGCGGAACAAAGGGCGGGACACCGTTGAAGGGCGGCATGTAGGGCGGTGGCATGGTCGGGGGAGCTCCGGGCATGGTTGGTGGTGGGACCATGCCGGGCATCCCGCATGGGCCACGCGCTGAGCGCGGACCACAGCCGTGATGACGGTGACCGCGATGGCCTTCGCGAGTGCCGTATCCATGCGCAAACAGCTTCTGCAAACAGTTAATACAATTAGTTAAATCATATCACAATAATTACATGATTAAACGTTAAGATAGTCGTTATTAAAATATTCCTGTTAAGAAAACCGTCAAAAATTGAAATTTTTCGTAATTCATTAAATTTTATCTAATATTCTAATATAATATTAGATTTTATTAAGATGCATTATCTTACCTTCCATTCGTGGGTGCGTGGAGTGCGCACAGCCAGCATGTCGTGTTCGGGATGCTTGCCCTCGCTCATGCACTTCTCGCACAGATCGTAATCCGGGCACTCCATGCACTTGTAGCGGGTGCCGGCCACCTCGCCCTGGCATCCGTCGCACGTCACCTGACGGTGCACAGCCTTGGGCTCGTCCGCGTTGGACGGCTTGTTGGTCGGGCGCAGGTAGACGCGCAGCGGGGCCCCGTTGGCGCGCGACTCACGGGCATCCTTCAGTTCATCGTCGGAGCCACACACAACAAAGTCGCCTTCCGAATCTAATAAAATATACCATGTAACTAATAAATATGTGTGCGAATATAATTTATTAAAATATAAAAGTTAATGCAATCGTCTCTAATCTCTATGGCGCAACTACGGAATTTTCAAACATTTTAAAAATTTTTATCTTTCAAAACATTTAACTAAATAAGATTATTCGTTACATAAAAACTGGTACGGATACGGAATACTGAAGCATAAAGTCACTTAAAATTAACTAACCTAAGTTTACCGTAGAAGAAATGATCACGTTATTCACAATCCGTAAATAAAAACCAGAAACTGAGACATCGACTTTCTTTAAGACGACCTTTCTCTTTCGTCTGGTAGCGGTTTGTTTTGAACTGGCCTGAGTTTCACTTTTAAAAAAACATTTCTCAGACCCTTCATCGTTATTTCGATAAACATAAATCTTACCTTGCCAAAACAGGCGAAAGTTATCGCGGCCAACGAGATGGCGAACACGTTGCTCCAGCGCAGCGTAGTTGGTGTTGGCTTCCAAATTGAAACGGCGGATTTCGCCCTCAGGTTCAATGTAGAGCTTCACTTGCACGGCCATTGTTTGACGCGATGAAAAATATTACCAACGATAGGAGAAAAAAACGCTTAGCACAGATTCCTCCTTTTGAGTTAAAATTCGCAAAACGTGCTGAGGTGAGCGTCTGAGCGAAGTCTGAACCAAACAAACTACAGATGATTTTGCCCTGCACGAATCTGGTGTTTATATGCGGAGCGAAAGCGCTCAATCACGCTTATCGAGGATGATTCAGCATGACGAGCATAGTGCCATGTTGTAGTTAGCAGGATGCCGTAGCGGATTGGTGGACACGTGAAATTTGTTTTTAGCTAGCCAATTAGCACAGGCAGTGGGCTGAGTCACCGTGCTCATACGTACACGGACGCTGCTGTGTGATATCAGAATCAGAGCGTGTCTTGACGGTTCGGGAATGTGTTGGAAAAAGTGGTCATCTTAAAATTTCGTTTGCCAGTCATTTTATGATGTCATTTATTTTATTATAAAAATATTTAATTTTTAGTAAGAAGGTTTTTCTGCAAGTACGGAGATTTATGTGTATGTTAACGTTGTGTTTTAATTTGGAACTGAATTATGTCCAGCATTTTTCTCGAAACAGATGCTACCAAAAAGAATTAAATGGTAATTTCGGCTGCAACAGAATTGAAAATGGCATCTTTGCTTGAAAAAAATTATTATCATCGGTTTGCAGAGAGCAGTGCAAAAGAAAAAAATCCGCACTTACATTATGTACAGCAACGTTTTGCAGAAAATGATTCTGTTGCGTGTCGCAGCCGTACCAACTCAAATTAAACGAGGCCGTATTTTTCTCACTCTCCATGAATTACGAAAATTAATAATAATAAATGTGTAGGATGCATCCGCGGTGTATCGGTGGGCCGTGAAGAAATATCCCAACCGTCCTATTTTTTTCTGGGGCCATTCCCTGGGCACCGGTGTATCGGTGCGCCTGGTGCAGACTCTGGAAGCGGCCAGCTCACGCATTTCCGGTCTCATCCTAGACAGCCCATATTCCAGTATGTTCGATGTGATGCGATCCAGTCCGCTGTTATTCCCGTTCCATCAAGTGCCGGCGTTTACGGAGATTTTGTTGGACGCTCTGGAAGAGGTGCACATGACGCTGAATAGCTCGGAGAGGGTGCAGCACACCCGTGTGCCTCTGCTTATCCTGCACGCGGAAGACGACTGGGTCATTCCCGTCAGTTTGGGAAGGTAATACAAATTAACCTAGATTCCTCGGTCATTGTATCTTTTAAATGATTTGTTTTGTCAGTACAGTATGGGTGTTACGTCTCCATTTTCGTTTTGTAATTTTCCGAAACCATCGGCTTACAAAATTAATGGTATATCGCGTGCAACAACTCATTCTTTAATTCAATACTTTTCTGGTACTTTTTAACTTTTACGTCGTTTTTGGTACAAGCAGCCCTTTTCAAAACTATTATTCGAAAATCAGAGTACATTTTCAAAACTGTTATTCGAAAATCAGAGTACATACTCGTACCTACAGTGTAGTAGATATTTTTTGTAATTGCATTAGCAACTAGCCGTATTATACGTAGATGGTGAAAAAAATGTAGTGTAACGGCAAGTGCACAATCTTGTTTAATAACAGTTATGAATTTTTTTTAATTCTGTGACATCTGGTTATTCTGGCTACAAGTGCTGAGTAGCTGTAAGAAAATTCAACCGGTGATTTAAATTGTAGGAAACTGTATGATGTTGCCAAACAGCGAGGAGCGAATGTGGTGACGGAATTCGTCGAGTACAGCCGGGAGTTCAAATACGGCCATCGTGGTATTTACCGTGATCCCAATTTGCCGGTTATTGTGGCCGATTTTATGTCGCGGTCGCTCGAATGGAGAGATTCTCCGCAAAGTTTCGAAGTCGACATTGAACCGCAAACATGATTGTGAATTCCCGGATTATGCTGTGAAATTGCCAAACTACCTGCTGTGAATTATACTGATTGCTCAAATTTAAATTCTTTCTTTTTTGCCGTTTTCCAGTTATTATTCGAATTTGTATACCTGTTTGATTGTTGAATACTCGTTTGTGCCTTTGTGCTCGTCTATAGTTTTTACAGTCTTGTTTTCTTTGTATGGTAACATACGATTATTTGGTGATTGTTTCGAATGCATTTGCAGATAGCTGGAAAAGAATAAAAGAAGTCGTTCTTGCGAATTTAGTTTTATTCGTATATACAGGTATGCCACCGTCACTATACAGATACAGAAAATAAATACAGTACAGTAACATTATGCACATAACAGCAAAATTCCATGCACCCTTATCATTTAGTTTTATCCTCGTGTGCACCGGCCAAACCCAACCAAAAAACACAATGAAACTTTTATCAAAAAAACACCACATAACAACGACGCCGCTCTGTGTAAAACTTTACCAAAAGGAAACTCGAAGCCCGATCCACGCCAATCAAAAAAATACTCTTCGCGAGCCCCTATTTCTCACCCACCCGTCACCTGAGGGCGACATTCTTCGACCGGTAGCACTGGGAGCACAGCCACTCATTCTTCTCCCGCCCGAAAAACGGACAGTTCTCCGTGGCACACCGTCGCACTTCGCAGTCCTCCTCCACCGGGCGGAAGCGCGCCGAACTGATTTCCATCGGGTTGGGCCGGGGCAGCTGCGGCGTGCTGTTCCCCCTCACCGTCTTTAGATTATTCAACACCGGCAGCTCCTCCTTGGCGTTACTGGCGTAGAAGGTGGATTTGCCGATGGTGGTCGTCTCCCGTTGGGCGCGCATCTCCTCCACCTGCGTTTTCTGCCGATTATAGCAGCCCGCGCACAGATAATTGTTGGCTAACGAGCCCAGATTGTCGCAACCGATGTTGGCGCACCGCAGGCTGCCGTTGGGCAGCTGGAGATTGTCGCGCCGTTCGCGGTCTTTGAGATGCTGAGCGAAACGGGCGCGTGCAGCGGTGAGGTAATTACTTATCATCTCCGAGTGGAACGATGTCTCCTCATCGCATGATAGCAACGAACCTGTAAGAAAATTATCAGCTTATTAAATGAGGAAACTGGTAATCGAAAAAAAGAAGTCCAATCCTTTTAAGCAGTACTTTACAATTCAGTCTCTATGGCAATATCTACAGGGAAATAAAAGCGCCTGTCCTTCCACTACAACTCCGTCCACATTGGAAGTAATATGTATTTATTGTATTACGTAATATCAGGCTGTGCTTGAGGCCTACAATTTTTTCAACTGAGCACTCAACATTGGGACTCGTAAATAAATTCAGAATAATGCAACATTCACAATTTCACAACTCCAGCTAATAAAGTTAGTAACTGAAGCTCCAGTTATGACATAATTTGCAGCGCAATTGCTTACCTAGAACCGCACTAGACGCATTCAGCATACCGCCTTCCGGAACATCCTTCACAGTCTCCATCTTCCACCGGCAACTCCCATTTTCCCCTATCGTCTCCACCGACCCCACCTTCTCCTTTTCCTCCACCACCCCGTTGACCTTCTGCTGCAGCTGCTGGGCCACCGCGTTCTTCTCCTGCGCCCCCTTCACCACACCCACATCGTTCTCCTCACTGGTGCGCCGCGTCAACTTAGAGATGCTGCGCTTCAGCTTTTGTTTGACGCTCTTCATATGCTTCCCAATCCCCGTTTTCCCTTTACTGACATCACTCCGCCCGCCCGAAGAACTCTCGCTCTCATTGGAATCCGCCGTGGAGCGGCGATCATCCACACCCGCATTGGACGACACACTGTCCTTGCCCTTGCCCACCGCCGTCACTTTCACCAGATCCAGGTAGGTGAGCAGGACGTGCAGTTTTTCGGCGGCGGAGATGTTGGTCAACCGGTGGATCACCTGCGGATCATTGTCTTCGTGGCCCCATTGGAAGGATTCGCCGGGGTCCACCAGGAAGAGGATGGGAAGGAGTTGGCCTTGGCTGTCGGTCACCGGTATAACGGCAGGGAGGTCGGCGTCGGCGGTCGGGGTGTCGCGTTTCATGGGGACTAGAGCGGAGAAGTGGGCCGCGTCGTAGGCTAACACCAGAGGTGACCTGTTAGAAAAAAGCGTATGCAATTCGTCATTTACGAACTTTCTGTCAACGCATTATAGCCTCAAACCAATTCTAATCTATAAAAATAAAAAGAACAAAAAGGGAATTTGTTGATCCAAAACAGATTTATTGATACGTTGATATAGAAAAAATTTACACTGCCTACTCGTAAAACATTGGCTATGGTTATATCACGGTTTTTTCTTCATAAAACCTTAAGCCAACAGTTAAACGGTAATCGAGCAACCAAAGGTGCATCTGCACTACGTTGCAACCTGCAGTACATTAGTCGGAATTCACCCCATGACGATGTCATTTCAAATATGTGCGGCTGTAACTGACGGAAAAAAATGATTTCAGTACATGATGGCTAACTATGTATACTCGTATTTTCGTTGCAAATGCTTCTAATAAACCGTTCTCCACTACAGTAATTTCCTCAAAGATATAAGTTTCCTAGTTTTACCGTCGGCAATTTTTGGGATCGCATCCCAGGGGTAGGTAGATCCCTCCGAAAGGAATCGGCGCCAAGGGCTCTCCGGCACTATCCCGCAGATACACCTCGGCAATGACGATGATGGGTCGTTTGATGGCGTAGGCCAGTGCAAACACATGCACCTCCTCAAGACTCTCATACTGAGTATTATCATCGGTGCTATCATGACAGGATGCCGGACCAGTTGTCTCGCTCTCCTTCTCTTCAACCACTGCCAGGCCACTGGAAAACAACAACAGGTGAGCCGTACTGGATTACGGTCAAGTGCACACTACCGGTTGGATGATGCGCCTGCCGCCATCGCAACCTAGTCATGTGTCGCATGCTAATCGTGCACATAGAAATATCAGCTGCTTGTATCGGATACGGATCACTTCATGTGCATCGTATAACAGTTTTTCCGTCAAGCCCAGATGAAACCGATATAAACACCAAGTTAATTAAGCTAGTTGCCTTAGTTGTTTCATTCAAATTACTTAATTCTGGCAGTAATCCGAATACGTTGAGATGACTGTATGAGGATGAATTTTTCGAAGACCAAAATAAGCACTTCTATGAATAATAAGAAAGAATTAACAGGGTCAGTCAGTTTTTTTTTCAAACGGAAAACTTTCAGCAGCTCTGCATCGATCCATTTCTATCACTATGTACCGAAATAGTAGCCAGTAGTGCGAAAACGTGACTAACGCTATTATGAAATATTTTAACACTAATTTTAATCTGAGACAGCAACATTGACGGTTCAGTGTTCTACTAATTTTACAACCACACTAAAAAAACAGCATTCACTAAAATTAACCAATCCGTTACCGAGATATGTTATGCGTAATGCAAGCTGCACGCTCAATAATTCAGGAATAGGTTACTCCGGATGGTGACACTAGACTATGATATTTCAACGATCCGCTTGTTTTACAACTTCCATAGAGTCGTTCATTCCATAAAAGTAAAAACAGTGCAATTATACAACAACATATAAATAAATAACTTACTTTTTCTTGGGAGAATTCTCGCAACAAATATAGTTGTGCACCCTGCTGCGCGGCTCCGTGGAAGACAATTTCAGGATATTGAACCATTCTTTATCCCATTCCGACTCGGTATAAGTTAGGCCACTCTGAAACATAAAAATATTATGTCTTAAAATACTATATGCAAAGCTGATAACGATCAAAGATCATCAAGCATACAAAGGCAAGCAGAACAAGCTGAAAAGAACAGTTACTGCTCACTAACAAGAAGTTTTCATATTATTGACACTGTACACAACTACTTGTAGTTGTAGCGAAAACGCCTTCCAAAATCCCATGTAACACTGGTTGCCTGAGACGAAAACCTTCGTGCTACTATTTAGTTGCTTAATTAATTAGTAGCATGACCCACCTGTTTGTTCAAAATGGTTTGATGCCATCGCCACCGCCTATAAATGGCCGCCTCGTACTCACTACGGCTGAGGATGTGGTTCAAGGATTTCCGCAGCGTCAGTAGTCGATCATGGAAGCCCCAAATGCCCAGGGAGGCGGCATGCAGCAGACAGTTCCCGTCGCCGGTGGTGGCCAGCGGAAGTAGGCGTTGGCAGGGTTTCGTATCAGCCCACCAATTCAGCCGACCTATACACAGACCCCACGTTAAGTACTTATCATGTGTACCGTCACCGTGTTTATTTTATATCATACGACCTATTTTTCGGCCAACATCACATTATTGCAGTTTGTGCAATGCGCCGCGTGTTGATTATGCCCGTTCATCAAAATCGTTCTCTTGCTAGACAGTCTAGAAATCGTCACATGCATTACCTAAGCGACCAGACAAACATAATTTTTTATGGCTTCTTTGCTGGCTGGCTTAGAAGGTGTAGTGCAGCGCCTGCCAATCCTAACTTCATGCGATATTTATGCCATCTTACATAAGCAATGAATAAATTTCATACAGCGGATGGCCTTTTTAAAAAATAAAGCGAACTAAAATTTACAGAAGAAAAAAATAACAATGCTTAAAGTACTTCTCGCACATTCTCAATATTAACGCTGCAATGCGACAACAAGCTTACTGTTATTGCATACTAAGTTTTTGCGAAATACTTTGTAAACTTCAACAAACATTGCTAACGGAACGTTGCTGCCACAAAAACAATGTAGAAAAACTGTTATGGAAAAACTGCATATAATCAGTTTGAATCAACTAAGATACAGAGTTACGGTACAAGTACTGCATCTCATGGCCATGTCACAGAAATTATTAGACAACTTTCCACAACAGAATACTGAATAATAAGCGTTCACTGCAAACGAACCTGCTTGTTCCAGAGAGACCAATGTAGCCGTCTCAATGAGATCATTCTCCACAAATGCACGAAAATCTTCCGGCTGAATAACTGTCAAATCCGGAAGAGTAAAGGTATGGTTAGGCACACAGGCTGGGTCATCCAGGGTGAAACCTTTGGCTACTTCACTGCGGGCACGGGTTACCAGCGCCAGATTCTCCGATGCCCGCGATATTCCTCGACTCCACTTACGCCCTGCATAACACAATTATAAATAAATAATTGTTAATTACAAATATTTGGGATAACTCAAGAGCACTTTGCATTTATCGCACCGCACGTCACTTCATACTTCATACCCCATATTAATCAAAAACTAAAATTTTAAAACTTAAATTTCGCAAAATATAACAAGTAAAACATGGAACAAGCAAAAACCAAGATCACAGATAAACTTTGTAAGCAAAAAAAGCAAAGATGTAATTTTCTCGAAATTTGACAAAAAAACAGTTCTACTTTTTCCAGTTTTTTAAACTTTACAAAGTACTTGAAGTACTAGTATATGCGCGAGCACTAAGTTCTCGATAACGCAAGAACCAATTAGTATTTACAGAGCCATCCATCTACGTCCTCTACGCAACAGTACAGCAAACGATGCACACTGCTTACGAGAATTGCCGATAGCAAACCGCAACAATTGCACCTGCCCACATTTTACAAAGCTCGCATTTAAAATTTCGTCAACTATCAAATTTTACGTAATTATCACGCTTTGCCGTTGATATTTTACCGGCTGTGTCCTCCGAAATCTCCACCGCATCATTTTTCTGGAGAATAGGTCGTCCAACGGGAATAATGATGTTGCCCGCGCTGTCCACTCGTCCAGCCGGTTGGTCAGGGAATCGTTTCGGTGAGGGCAACGAGGGGCTGGTCTGCTTGATTCCCTCGCGGAGTCTGGCTGTCTTCAAGGTGGTGACGGCTTTCAGTGCCTCCTGGGGGTCCCAGGAATGACTAAGGAGGATATCCTGCGCCACCGCCGGCTCCAGTCCTGTCTCGTTGACAAACTCCGATAAAATGATGTCAGTCATCTACGACAAGCACAGGTTAACCCATGTTAGCAACTCGTAAAGTATGGAAAACAAATTGCATTAATCATTGATCCTGTTCATGGAAACGGCGCCGTAAAAGCATTCTAATCAGCTTCTGGTGAATGTTATCGTGAAACCACAATCAAGCCCGGCCCAAAAATATTAATATTATGCAATGATACTCGTAGAAACATTTTGCTATCTGGAAAATATCCGCTTGGCACAGCACATTCGCAAAGGCCCGACTAAAGACATGTCCTTTTTTTAACAGTCAAGTTTCAACGATCAAAAAGCCATTTTCCAAATTATTATTTAAATAAATGCACAAATCGTGAAAAATTACAGTAAAATACAGGAAAAAAGGACGCCAGAAGATGGCCATCTTGAACAAAACCCGACAAAAAACGCCGCTCATAGTAGTTTTACCCAGTCAGCGGAAGCCGCAAAGCAAAGGCGAAAGCAGTTAAATCCGAAACATTATTTGATGCTTTTCGGCTATTTTATAAATAAATTAACAATAAGTAACACCCGTGTGTTGTATCGACAGTAAATAATTATAGCTTGTTCAAAGAAAATGTCGAAATCTCGAACAATTTGACTTTTATTTGAGCTCGAAAATCTAGCTTGCTGAAAGCGTTCATCGCGATTACAGTGAACTACTAAATTCACACAAATCTCCGATGCCCAAAGGCTAACTTTAATAAATAACTGGTCGAAAATGCATAGTCTGACTGCTTAAATAACAAATTTAAATATCTGAATTTCTCATTTTGCGGTGAATGCTGAGAATAATATATTCTTACTGATCTTACAGTCTTTTACTGCCAAAAAGTACTATGCCTTCAAGGCTTAATCAATCAGTCCGAAACTGGCATGCAGAGTGGCATGCCTTATGGTATCAAACTACTTACTTCATAACTTCAACCCAAACAACAATGTGTGGAATCAAAAGACAAAAATCAACAACAATATATTTTTGCCGCTGCCTGCCCAACAGGCGAAGAACACGATTTCGACCACACCTGTCACCTAGATTTTATGATACGTATCTTTTAAGTTTAACTATCGAATGGGGAGAAGCTCCATTATTAATTAAAAAGAAAAGCATTTCCACCATGTTCTGACATTAGATGATTAGTGGTGTTTAACAGTTTAACGGTTTAAGCACCTTGTTCCTTGTTACCTTGTAACGCAGGAACCATTCCTCAGACGCTATTTATTCCCCCACGGCAACGGTCACAGCAAAACGGAAATACAATAACAATAACCAGGAAATTCTATTCCAACAGGTAGCAATGATAATAATCATAAAATCACATGAACGGGATGATAAGCTCCATGAGGAATCACACAAAAAACCGCAAACCGCGGCTTCCGTTGATCCGATTTTACACAGGGTGCATTCAAACAATCGCTACCGAATCCAACAACATTTCCACTTTGCATCCTATCAATCGATATGTAGATTTTTCCGCTAAACTCAAACAAAAAAGAATAACCATAAAAAGCAAAGTAAAAACAAGTGGAGAAAAACTAACACTGACCGTAAGCGTAAAACAAACGAAATACAACAGTCAACGACTCAACATAGAAACCAAATCAACTGGAAGTTTTAAAATCCTGAACATTTGTAACCAGGGCCCTGCCGTCTTTTGGTTTTTTTCATAGACCGTACGGCGCCGTTTAGTCGCCATTCGCATTTCAAGTTCAGGGGTACAGGAATGCGCTGCCTTTCGCAGTAAATACCCATAAGCTATCCTCACAAGCCTAAACATTTGGCGCAGACTGTGCGTTTTCCAGCACCTCCACTTGCGCATACCGTATGCGCAAGTGTACGTTTGCCGTACGCCAATGCGTACGCTATGCGTCACTGCGCAAACATGCCCAGGCAGTCGGTAGCGATGATTTCATCAGACAGCCTCTGAAAAACATTTTTCAAACTGTTTTAAAATCAGATAAATCACCGATTCTGGAGTTTTCAGTCTTCTGTGATATGGTTTTATAGTTTATTTTGACAGTTTATTTGGTTTTTATAACTATTTAATCGGAAAGAATGAAGGGTAAGAAGGACAAGAAGAATAAAGCCGACGCAGACGAAGCTTCTGCATCTGTGACTGTGAAATCCGAACAGATGGACGACTCTGCCGAGGAGACCAAAGTCAAGAAGGACACCAAAAAAGAAAAACCACCGCCTGCCAAACAGAAACCGCCCGCTAAGGACGACGTAGCCGATATGTCTGAGGAAGAGGCTAAGCCTAAGAAAGACAAAAAAGCCGGAAAAGAAAAACCCAGCGCGAAGCCAGATAATGAAGAATCCGATGATGCAGCCAAAGCAGCAAAAAAGGATAAAAAGAAAGATAAAAAGAAACCCACAGCTGCCCCCGAGGAAAATGATGAGTCCGAACCCGAGATGAAGACGAAAAAGGATAAAAAGAAGGAGAAGCCCAAACCAGCGGAAGAAACCCCTGAAGATGAACATTCTGAAGAGGAAGGTAAAAGTAAAAAAGACAAGAAGAAGAAAGGAAAAACTACCGAAAAATCCGAGGACGGAGAAAAGGTAAAGGTGAAAAAGGGGCAGAAGGATGTGGAGGCTGGGGATCATCTGGAAGATGACGATAAGGGGAAAAAGAAAAAGGAGAAGGCCGCAAAAAATAATGAGGGTGAAGAGTCAGAAGACGAGGTGAAAGAGAAGAAGGACAAGAAAAAGGGAAAACCGAAGGGAAAACTGGGAAAAGCTGGAGCTAAAGTGGACAAGGAGGAGGCATCGGATGAAGAAATGGCCGCGAAAAAGAAGGGGAAACCCGCAGTAAAATTTGTGGAGAGTGATGAAGAGTCGGATGAGGAGGAGGTTAAACCAGTGCCGAAGGGAAAAGGTACGGGGAAGAAGACAGCTGCTCGTGTAGCTAATGCTTTTGCTGCGCTCGATATCGAGGATGATGATGACGATGAAGAGGATGAAAAATCGGAGGATGATTCTGAAGATGATGAAAATACCTCGAAGAAGAAAGCAGCTCAAGTCAAAGGTAAATTCTCATAATAAATTTCTTAATATGCTTGTTTTGCAATTTCTGAAAATTAAATGTTACCGTTTTGCTTAAATTTTACTCTGAGACAACATAACCAGAGTCTTGAAACATTTTTGAAAACACACTACAGAAAACGCACCCGTGAAATTTTTCCTAAGCGATTACATAACCTGGAATGCGTTTAGATACTTATGTTCCAGTACGCATGGAGTTTTTTTTCTTGAAGTAGCATCTGAGAAGTAATCAATATTTTGGTAAAGACTAAGAGATGAAAATTATTAGTCCTTGCTACTGGTAAAATTTTATTACTTTTTTGAATGATGAAATCTGGAATCGACATACTTTCGGATTCGGATCTGCTAGATGGCTCTTTCTAATTGGTTACCACTTTTGAGCAATTGTTCATTCGGATTTTTTTTACAGCCGAACCGGTTGAGGAGGGCCCCAAGCTTACGCGGAAGGAACGCTTGGCGAAGGAGAAACAGGCGAAGTACGAAGCGGAATTGGCCAGCCGAGGGCCTGGCGCTTCTTCCGGTGGAGGCGGAGGAGATCAGTTTAGTGTGTCGCAGCAGACGAGCAAAGTATCTTCGCAGAATCTGGAAAATGCCGTCGATATCAAGGTTTGTTTTATCACCAAATACTTCGGTAACCTTGTATGTGTTGTGCTTGACATTATACCTCACTTCGGTGCATGTTAGAAACAGTAGTGAGTTTTGATTTTTTTTCGTTTAGATCGAAAAATTCTCTATTGCTGCTCGCGGCAAGCAGCTGTTTGACAATGCCACGTTATCGATTACTCAGGGACGGCGATATGGTTTGGTCGGACCAAATGGGTAAGTTTTGGACGAGCTGATTTGAAGTTTTTACTTTCCGGATGCATATGATTCGGATGCATATAAGATGACTGATGAATGACTGTAGTTGCACACTCGCTGCTGATCTGCGTTTGACATAAATTATGATTAGTATGCTGCTTCTAGGCATGGAAAAACAACCTTGCTACAACACATTGCCGGTCGTCAGTTAGCCATTCCTCCTAATATCGACGTTCTTCTCTGCGAACAGGAAGTGGTAGCTGATGCGACACCCGCTGTTGATGCGGTGTTGAAAGCTGATACCAAGCGGTTGGAATTGCTGGCGCTGGAGAAGACGCTGACCGCCGATTCCGCTAAAGGGGATCTGAAAGCTACGGAGAAACTACGGGACGTGTACGAACAATTGGCGGCTATCGGAGCGGATTCCGCTGAAGCCCGAGCGCGTCGTATCTTGGCAGGTGAGATCAGATCAGCCAACAACAAACGAAATTCTGTGGGAAATATACGGATTACAAGTTGTAGCTTGATTAATTGATGTTATTTTTAATTTTTACTTTGCGTTGATTTTGCCCTGCTATAGAAGGAATTCGGTTTTTGCTGCTGTGGACAATGTAAAAAAAAACTAAAACAATTTTGAAGGCAAGCTTGCTTCTAGGTCTGGGTTTTGATGTGGAGATGCAGACTCGTCCAACAAACCAGTTTTCCGGTGGTTGGCGTATGCGTGTATCTTTAGCACGAGCTCTATTCATGGAGCCGACTCTCCTTCTCCTTGATGAACCGACAAACCATTTGGACCTGAATGCCGTCATCTGGTTGGACAATTACCTGCGGAATTGGAAGAAAACCTTGCTGATTGTGTCTCACGACCAGAGCTTTTTGGACAATGTCTGCACGGACGTGGTGCATTTGGACGAAAAGAAACTATACTATTATCGCGGCAACTACACCCAGTTCAAGAAAATGTTAACCCAAAAACGGGCGGAACAGCAGAAAGAATACGAAAAACAGGAGAAGAAATTGCGAGAACTGAAGAGCTCGGGCAAAAGTACCAAACAAGCTGAGGAAAAGACAAAAACAGCGCTGGCGAAGAAACAGGAGAAGTCGAAGATTGGCAAGAAAAAGAACCAGGAGGATGATGAGGATCAGGGTCCACAGGAGCTGTTAACGCGCATAAGAGAATATATGGTGAAATTCCGGTTTCCTCAGCCGACGGATCTGAACCCTCCCATTCTGGGTGCTTTCAGTAAGTGTTGGCTTTGGATGCACACTTTCGGTTACTGTTTGTCTGTTATCAACTGTTTGCTTCCATGACAAATCATAAGCGAGCATAAGTAGGGTAAAATCAATATAGAAAATTTAGACTGTATCCGTAGCGTAGTGGTTAGAGTTTAGGTATTGCTGTTCCGACAGCACAGGTTCAAGCCCAACAAGGAAAAATTTTATTCCTGTTTACTGCGCTTCGTATGTCAGAAAATTATCGAATAAAATTGTAGTAGTGCGGCTTGCTCGATGATGACAATTATTTAGATGACGAGTCCTAAACTATGTGCGGACATGAGGCATTTGTCTGAAAGAGCTCGCTTTTTGTTTGGATTTAGCTTTTGTTCTGATACTGGTGGTACTGGTTGGTATTGTGTAGTAATTTTATATAGTGTTAGTATGTACCGGTGTTAAGTTAAAATCGAGTCTTATAATATAATAGTGACATTTATTTTGTTTTACGAAACAGACGTAACATTCGGATATGCCAATCAGCCGAACATTTTCGAACGTCTGGATTTTGGTATCGACATGACGTCCCGCGTGGCCATTGTGGGGCCGAACGGTGTGGGCAAAAGTACCCTGCTCAAGCTTTTATGCGGTGATATCCAGCCGGTGCAAGGCGAAGTGCGGCGGAATGCCCGTTTGCGCATTGGGCGCTTTGATCAGCACAGCGGAGAACATTTGAGTCTGACCGAAAGTGCGACGGAATATCTGCAGCGGTTATTTAATCTGAATTACCAGGAGGCTCGACGGCGGTTGGGACAGTTTGGATTGGCGGCGCATGCGCATACCATTAAGATTTCCGATTTATCCGGTGGACAGAAGTCGCGTGTGGCACTAGCGGAGTTGGCGGGGCGGGCTCCGGATGTGTTGGTATTGGATGAACCGACGAATAATTTGGATATCGAGTCGATTGACGCCCTGGCAGAAGCCATTCGGGAATTTTCCGGAGGTGGGTTCGCTTAATTAATTGATGTATTAGGAAGTGCGCTAGCACGGTGGCAGTGAGTTCTGAGTCGAACCTGTCCGTCGTTTGTAAAATGGCGGCCTGCCACGGCTGTGCATAAATTCTTTCGTTTTTTTCCTAAGAGGCCTGATCAAGCATTACGTTAAATTAATCGAATCTGTAATCAGTCCCCAAATGCATTCGATAACGTTTTTTCCATGAAGTGTAAAAAGGACAGGTTTTTTTGCGTGAATTTGGTTAGCATTTGAGTTAGGTTTCACGTATTTGTTTTGTGTGTTTTTTAAGCCCCTGTCTACACGTTCGAGTACAGTGTAGGTTCGGTTTTGGAAACGCATTACTTTGTTATATTTACGAGTGTGTTAGCTTGAAAATGTATGTTAATGTAGCGTGCTGTTCCTTTTTCTATGATCATTCCCTGTTTTACAGTATGTAATTATTGTCTTATACGAGGTATCTTACTAGGTGTGATTTTGGTAAGCCACGATGAGCGATTGATTCGTGAGACCGAATGCCAGTTGTGGATTATCGAGGACAAAACGATAAACGAGATCGAAGGAGATTTCGATGATTATCGTGGAGAAGTTTTGAAAGCGTTAGGTGAAAGTGTTGTAGGACCGAACGCCTCTTAAAATATTATATTAACTAGTAATGATGGATAATTTCTTCGAATGTGACGGTGTTCTTTGTGCACGATTCTGGGTTTGGAAAACTGGTGATGCTGAGTTGGCATAGGGTTGGATTATTAAAAATGTTTGTGAACCATCCACGGTCTGATTAGCCAATGTTATTTATTACATTCTGCCGCTAAATACGTTACTTAACTTTTTTTACAAACAATACCTTATAATAAGCACACGCACACTGGCAGTCAAAAAGATCGCCATCCAAATGCCAACTATTGTTCACATAACACTGGTCATCCTTGCTACGTTATCCACAATAAGCTTGCACGGAGCAAAGAAAAACCGTATTTACTTCTTCTTGGATTTCAGTTCTGCAGCTTCTTCTTGGGCTTTCTTCTTGAGGTATTCAGCATGCTCGGGAGAGGCTAAGTATTCTGCGTACTCATGCTCGTAAAACTTGGGATCCTTTCGTACCAACTTTGTATGAGTCGTTTCCGCCCAGTCGTAAATAGCGTATCCGATAAAGAAAGCTGCAAATTAAAACCGATACAGAATCATTCCTTGTTTAGGTTTGTTACACTTCATAAAAACGTGCAAACTGAATCAGTAAATCATTACAAACGACTTTATTAAGAACAAACTATTTTAAAAATCATAAAAATATTCATTAACTTTCAAAACCGGAAGGACCTGCAACTTCTCTGTTCACCGCGTAATAAGCAGAGAAACCGTAACAGGGAACGCACAAATTAAACGTTGCTGGTACACCGAAAATCCCCAAAGAATCGAAATATTCATTTTAAATGTGACAACTCCGTTAACTTACGGATTCCAATTCGGAAAAACTGTCCTTTGATACGGCGAATAGTATTAGGGACTCCATGGCTTATCCATCCGGCGAATATTCGCTGCTCGAAGGGCGACAGAGAATGGGTGATCACCCCTCGAAAGTGCGCCATGTTGCCCCACACATCATGGCCGACGCCAGGCGGGCCGTGACCGCCACCACCCATGATGCCCAAAAGTCCTAACAAATATTCAATCAAAATCAAAACTGGAAGAAAGGTGAAGTCGCAAAAATATTCGCAAATTCAGATCACAATGCGACTGCGCTCTCGATGGCAATCCTGGATTTTTGAGTGTAAAGCTTGACAGACGGCGTCAGCCCCCTTGCTTGGAGGTCTTAACGTAACTGCCCTGCCTTCTAAATAATCTGACAAACAATGGTCTGCGAAAGAGACGAACGCCCATACGACGGCTGTTTAGTTCATCAGATTTATAAAAATGTGACGTGCAAAAACGATAAAATCCGAAAAATGTTGTTCGATTTTTAAGATTTCGTTGTTTTTGTAAGTAATTTTGTCCTTTGGTGGTTAGGTTTGCATAGCAGATACAGAAAATCTTTAATTTTTGGTTGAATTGATCATATCTGTGCTGCATCGGCTACAGAAATGTTGCGATCCTTAGCCCGATTGTGGCCACATGCCCGTCTGGTATCGGGCACGTCTTTCCTAGAATCCCGCGCAGCCGTGCCTCTCCTTCACACCGTGTCTTTCTCTTCCCACAAAGACGCTCGCACTCCAGATTCCTCCCCGAACCCCCATGACTGCGCGACCGACCATCTCGGGCAGAGTTCCTCGAAGAAAACCCACTCGCTGGCCCGTAGTAACTTCCACAAAGACACGGAGCAGGCGCTGAACAAGCAGATCAACCATGAACTGTCGGCGCACTACACGTATCTGGCCATGGCCGTGTACTTTGACCGCGATGATGTGGCACTGCCCGGCTTCTCCAGTTATTTCTTCGATAAGAGCCTGGAGGAGCGCGGGCATGCCATGATCTGTGCGCGCTACCTGAATAAGCGCGGCGGTCGAGTGAAGTTGGAGGATATTAAAAGCCCGAAGAAGTGCGAGTGGAAGACGGGATTGGAGGCGATGGAAGAGGCCCTGGAGATGGAGAAAAGCGTCAATGAAACGCTGATTGAACTGCACCGGATCGGCAGCGAACACGGCGATCCGCAGGTAAAAAAAATGCATCTTTTTTGAATCTCAGCAAGTTATCGCAGCCTTCTGCTTGCGAATCTTTTAAGCAAATTTTAATTTACTTGAACATTTTCCACAGAGGCAGGGCTTCTTATGCCTATAATCTTATTAGAGCTTGCATGTATATAGTTAATTTTATTATTTTGTAATTTTTATATCCTTGCGTTTTCATGATTGCATCGAAAAGACCGGAAAGGATATTATTTTGGGGTTTTTTCAAAAAATGTGTTTTATTAATTGTGACCCTCGATGCTCGTACAGAGTGTACTGTATATCTACATGTACATACTATAGAAGTATGCACAAATCACGACAGACCAATAAAGCCGATTTGCAGGTACTACCATACACGGTGCCACAGCAGTGTCAGTTTTTAGTTTAAAATTTTAAACCATGGTTGTGAAATAAATGCAGCTAAATGTTAGACATAACTGACATATATTTAGCAGTACGCAACATGAATGGAATAATTAGCGAACAGATTCAATGTTCATGTTTTTATTTCCAGCTGACCACTTTTGTGGAGGATAATTTCTTCCAAGAGCAGACGGAAGACATAAAAACCCTGGCGAATTACGTCGGCATACTGCGTAAAGTCGGGCAGGGACTGGGTGAATTTGAGTTTGACTACGAGATTCTACGGAAGCAAGGCGAACTGAAGAAATTTACGGCGGCCGCGGAAAAGAAAGGCCCTAACAATCCCGTGCCCGGCCCGTGAAAAGCTTTAACAACGGCGCATCGCATTTCATTTCTTGGTGATTTCCGGTAGTGGTTTAATTAACATTTCACTACAAATCTTGAAAAGTTAATGCTTTTTTGTACGCTTTGATCGCTGGGATAAAGTGACCTTCACAACCTGTATAATTTCAGATTTAAATGCCGAATTTGCGAATGGGTTTTTCCTTACTATTCAAGTGATAACGTTTTTTTCGGAAGTGTAGGATATGAACATGAGCTCCAAACTATTGCAACTGTTAATGATAAAAATCATTGTGGACATATCGCCCATGTGTTGTGAACTGGTGAAATCCACTTCTTCCGATCCGGAATTCTTGCGTATTGCATGGAAATAGTCAAATAGTGGTAAATAGTGGCATCCTATAATTCATATTATTGCACATACTTTAGGATTTAGGAGTAAGTTGCTTACGAATTACGATGCAAGCCTCGAAAGTGATAACTTGTAAAGCTGCAAATGCTAATTTATTTCGTATCCTCTCTGTTGAGTCTATTCCAACAATTTTATGCAAAATAATTACAATGATACCATAACCGATGAAAATGTTGGAAAACATTAACTTCCACTGTGTGCTTCAGTTCAAATTCTACGTAAAATTTAATGATTACGGAGGAAGTTGCGCTGGCTTTACATGGTAATTTAATCAGTAGTATGATATTTAATTAATACAGTTCATGTTTGGCGTAATAAAATTGTAATACGAATTATGCAATACATAGAACAATGTCTGCGTGTTTGACCAGTAAGTGCATGTTCCCCAGCTGTGCGACAGGGAGGCCCCGCTGCTCCGCGGGGGTATTTCTCGGCATTGCATGCCTGGGAAATAATCGCTCTAAATGCCAAAAACTATTCCACAGCGCATAAAACAGACGTCATCATGGAAACGTAAAGCAAACAGTCTATGAATCCTGATTAATAAGCGCAAATTGTCGTTAATCAGTTTGAACGGCAGGTTCCGGTTATAGTTGGTTTATAGTTCTGGAAAATTTTTGCATATTTAATTATGTATCTCATATCTAAGAATGCAGAAGCAGTATATATATCATGCTTCGAAACTACACGGGAAATGGTTAGGAATAGCACAATACAAGTGCTGTAAATATAGATATTGCTGGAATATATTTGTGTATTGTGCTTTTTTATCATGGCCGCACAACGGTTCTACGTACTCCTCGCCGGTGTGGTAAGCATTATTTGTTTGAAAACTAACCCTAGCTACATTTTACCTAATTTGCAATAAAACAGAATCAGTTTTTGCAGCAATTGTGAGCAACGAAATACAGATATTACCAGAAATAATTTCTGCTCTATTGTGATACACGCAGTTTTAATACTTGATTCATGTACCCAAGCTATTAAATAATGTGATTGAGCTATTTTTCGATGTCTTTGGAAACTTTTCTAGGCTGTTTTGCTGGTCGGCATAAAAAGCGACGTGAAGACAGTGAAGCCATTAAACGGCAACCGTATCCGCACGGTGGAAATCCCGGAGAATGAACCGATGACCTTTGAATGCAGCAATGCCAATCAGCCGTATATGGACCTGAAATCCGCACTCTTCCTGGAAACTTACGTCTTTGATAAAAAACAGCAATCATGCCGGCTGACCCCGAGCTTCTGCCAGCCCAGTTCCAATCTACTGCGCCTTCCGGACGGGATTGCACCCATGTTCAGCGACTGCTTCAACCAGCGCACGTGCACCTTGTCCTTTGATAAGACGGACCGGATGTCTTTGGGTCAGTGCGGCCTGGCCACGCCTATGCGGCTGGTGGTGACCTACAACTGCTCCGATGTGCAAGTGGAGCTGCCCAAGCCGGACGAAACACTGAAGAATGTAAGTCAAATGTGTATAGTACATTATTATTTTATTATCGAAATTACGTAGTCAAGTGCGCAGCGTGCATATAAAAATAGTTACTTACTGCTTGCGCATTTTGTTTATCTCATGACTGGCTTACTGTACATGATAACGACGTTCTAACGACTTTCATAAACCCTTGTAATTACGAGGGTTGTAAGCACAACAATGATTACTGCACTTGTTTGGAGTGCAAAACCGCATCATAAGCACATCATCATTGTTGATTCTTAATTATTGTTAACCAATATGGCCTGTTGTAGGCATTGTTTGATAGCCCCTCCTGCAACATGAACTCCAAATTGCGACGAGCTTGCGGCTAACGACTCTGAGTTTATTGTCATCCTCAAATATATCGGCCAACTCCCTAGTCTAATCCTTAAATAATGGTCATATCAAGGTTATATTGTCAGGATATGAGTACTTCTAGTGTACTTACTTTCGAAACCAGTAATGAATACTTGGACTTACGTGTACGTACTTTATAAACGAACGTCGAACTACAAATTAATAAAGGTACCAAACATATTTTGGTAATCTACACAGATGAATGTTGAAATTTATGGATATGCGCTTACCTAAAGCCGGCTAAAGGTAAGAGTTCCAAAAACGATTGCGCACATGCTCACTTGTACTGTACCTACTCTAAACTTAAACGATCTCACAATATTGTCTGTCGTCGGCATTATATGTAAGTTCCCAGCGTGATTAACTCCATGGAACAATACCATAAAAATGAACTAAAATCGTTTTATCACCGCCAGGCGCGCCACTAAACCGAACCTTTGTCAGGAAATTTAACCCCGAACACGTTACGGATCACAAGTACAGACTCTGTATGTCGATCAACTAGCACTGTCGTGTTTTGAATTTTTTTATTAAATTGTTGAGTCCATTACCATTTGGTCCAATCCAATGCCGATAAATTCACAAAAAATAATGTTCTCGTAATTCATGTGGGTTGTAAAACTTTATGACCTTTGTGTATACGGTCTTTCTTTAAGTTCCGGTTTATAATGGCTGGCATGTAACCGGTGCAGCAAGGTAGTTAACAAAGTCTCATTTCTCGGTTTTACTCAACATCACGCATTATAATGTCCTGCACTTTAAACACTGCTCAGAAAACAGTCGCAGATATTTATGTACTAGTACCGTTTACACATCACCCAGAAGATGGCCGGATGGTACACGCATATGAAACATTTATATGTCATTCTGGTAAGACAAAGTTTTTAATTTGTTTTCATGTAAAATTAAAATAATGCTTATATCTATATCAAAATTGTTTGTAGGGTTACTATCTTACGTACAATAGGGTGCTTAGCGTCTTATCAGTGTTGCCTATTAATTTCATTTACACATGCTACAATCTACAATAATACGATACTAATGTTATACGAGCATTAATTGTAGACTCTTGTACGTTCATAACATTATATACGAGTAGATATTGTTCTTGTACCGGTGCACGTGTATATATGTACTACGTGTTATTGACGATTATAGTACAGTTCGATTCATACTTTCGAAACTTTTGATTAAGCATAACTCTAAAAAGCTCAGGATTGTGGATGTAGATAATTGGCGGCATTTTTGCCGCTCACGCCGTCAGCACAGTCGTCACATCGTACTCGGATGAGCGCGAACGCATTGTGGAGTTCGCTGAGGACGAGGATGTGGAACTGCAGTGCAGCACCAACACGGAACCCTATATGAACATAGTCTCGGCGCGTTTCATGGAGTCCTACCAGTACAATGTCAAGTCCGGACGCTGTCAGATCTCGCCGACCTTTTGCCAGGGTACTACCGTGCCGATTATGGAGTCGCAGCTGGGAAGCTGCTTCAATACACCGTCCTGCCAACTGCGCTACACCAGAGCCGACCGGCAGAGAGCGTCCAACTGTGGATTATCGATGCCCATGCGACTGGTGGTGAGTTTCAGTTGCCATCACAAGCCGGTACCGAAACCGCCACCACAGAAACAAGTTAATGTATGTCGATCTACTGTGTGCACAATATAATTCCAGTAAACCTGATTGAAATTCTTAAGAAAACTAACGATTAACAATATCGCATGTGGAATGATACGTGATAGTGCCAGTTCATAAAGGTAAACACGTATCCGATTCGTGAAATCAGAAATAAAATTGAAATCATAGAAAGTAAAAGTCTACGGACTGTAAGTATACGGACCGTGGTGAAATACAAACAAAACTGAAAGTGAAAGCACAAAGCATTTATTTCTTATGCAGAATTGTAATCCGTTCATCATTTATTCAACGTTTACAGTTATGAACTAACAACATTAATTTGAATAAAGTGTAAAATATAAACATTAAACATACAGTTACGATTTTTATTTTCTTCAGTTATTTTAAGAATTCGGTTGCACGCAGGAAATCGTTACAATTTAACGGCTTACAGTTGTTTTTTTGTTTGCAGAGTATGTACAACTCTGCCACGTGCGGACTGTCATTTTTCCGGAAACTGTGCGGCTGATAAAATATTTTCAAGGCATGGTCAAACAATCTTTGCTGTTCTTTGTTTTATAAAAAGAGCTACATTGAGTTTGTCCTTGAAACCATGCACTTTCATCTGATGTCTAACAAAACCGCTGCAACGAAATAAAAATCCAAATATGACAGTTTAACGACAGTATCTTGAAGATCGCAGTGACTGGCAGACGGACGGAAGTTTCTTTTTATCTCCCTGCAAAACGGCCAGCGTTAAGCTTGATTGATTCGTACATATTAACTGGATTCATTTGCGTAAGAAAAAAAAATATTAGTAAAGAATTTATCAAGCTTCGTAATAGTTACTTGCACTGCAGAACGTCTGTTTAGGTATATAGCAGCCGGAATACTACAATCGTTAGCCGTCATCATGATAAGCCTATTTATTATTGATCATGGTTTACTTCAAGTTTACTAGGAAAGCGCGCTAACAAGCCAAACAAGCCAAAACAATACAGAAACATGCAAAATAATTTTCTACGATTAAACTCATTAAACGAACAGTTACCTCGAGTTTAACCGTAATGTAATGTTACCTGTTTGTTGACGCTGACCACTTTGGACCGGACGCAGCGGTACATCACCACCAGTTTCATCTTGGTCTTCCCACAAGAACTGCCCAGATCCTGCTTACTGGCGGATAACACACAGGATTTCTTCCCATCACAAGCCCACGATAAGAGCTCCCGGACATTGTCGCCGTTGCAGGGTGCGCGGCTGTCGGGCGTCGACCGGTCCGGCCGGAAGTAGGAGTTGCCGATAATCAGGGACGGGAAGTTGGGACTGCAGGCGATGGTCTGGCTGGAGCCTTCCTTTATTTCCAGGGCTTTGTGGCCGGATAAGGGAATGTCTTCGGTGGGGGATGAGTAAACTCCCTGCAGAGATGAACATGCTGGTACAGATACTTACAATACTAAGTTTACGTGATATGTAACTATGTAAAGGCATATTTCTATATGACTATAACCATAATTAAAAAGCTTAGCAGAAAGCCGAAAAGCATCTGTCATTAAATTATCAGTCAAGGAAAAAACGGTATGCAAAGGAAAACAAGGATTATTTTGCTCTGAGCTTTGCACAAGTAATACGCTAGCCAAAGCGTAGATGTGTTCTGCCATACAACGTGAATGATAATAATCGGCATCTGCCACTGCGCTACAAAACTACGTTAGTTATAATTTGTTCTCGTCGACACAGATATTGAACCTCGATTATGCATACGAACTTTAACGAATTATTGTAGAAAGCACATTAGTCAACAATCTTCAGAAAGTCGTCCGACAGCTATTATATATTTAAATTTCTCAAACCACGGCCGTCGGACAGTAATGAGCCAGTGACCTATGTACAGAGAATGTTTGACAAAATGAATATCATTATATCAAAAAAATTTAATTAGGTGTTCGGAAAATACTGGCTATACTAACGTAAGTTAAAACGCACTATCGTAAATGGCTAAAATGAAGAAAAGCCGGAAAATGTTAAAAACTATTCCAAAAGTCAGTTTCAAAAACCCGTTCTGACTTACCGTGCCCCCAACTGACACAAGGACGAAAACAAGGAGCAACTTCGGATATCCCATTGTCATTCCAAGCATTCAGCCACCAATACCGTGGGATTTGTCTGCTGCCAGTCGAATCACTTCGTCATGCCGTTCAAGGGAGGAACGCAAAATAAGTTATGCGGAACAACAAAGAGCAGCCGAAGCCGCTGCAGCGCGGGGCCAACAAACACGTGCAACGGTGGCGGCGGTGCAGGTGCGGCATTTCGGGTGACATTTCACGTTTATTCGTCCTGAGAAGTAACAGTTGAATGGAACGCTCTGTTCGACGCCTGCGTCGAAAAAGCCTCAAGGTATCCACATCACAAACAAATCCATTTCAATATTACGGAACGCAACAGCAAACCAGAAAATCATTAATCAGTTACGCCACTTACGTAACCCCACAGTTACACCTTGCCCATCAAAAGCCCGCGTTTTGTTAACTGGCGCTCTCTGCCTCTGAACTTATGTTCCAAAGCAGAACTAGAAGTATGATCAACTTCTCCCTTATTAAAGAGATATGTATTTTAGTAAATAATAACGGAAGAACTCATATTTTTACTTATTAGCATGCGCTTCCGGACATATCTTTGTCATTTATCCAATCCAATATCTCATATACTCGCAATGACATTATATATATCAAAATATAAAAGTGTCCACATTTAAATATCGAGTTCCTTCCAGGAACTATCCAAAAATTACCGATTCTCAGAATAGTATTAGAAGTAAAGCGAAAGCCCGTCTATTTAGTTTCAAACTCAACGTAATTTCAAGCTATAAATATAAAGCTGCCCAAACAAAAGCAACCCATAACAAATCCAATCCGTGAAAGATCTGTCCAACAGGAAATATCATCCACCACTCACAATTGTCAATCATGTGAGAAACTTATCCCTCGCAATATATATCACAGCACACTCTCCTTGGTTCCTACAAATTAATGCCAAATTAGTCACGATGCGTTCATTTAATTTTTTAAACGTCAGACTAACGTTTTGCATGATTCCCATTATAATCCAGACTGCCTTGTCCGCTGTCCGGTGAATCCCGCGAACGTTTGCTCATCATTCCGCCCTTCCTGGGTGGTTCGCGCTCCGTCTCACCGTCACTTTCCGAGGAGCTGCTGGAACTGGATGAACTGGACGATGAAGAGCAGCTGCTACTGTCATCCGACTGGACGCCGGTGTTACTGCTCAGATCCACTTGGTCGGCGATGGCCGCGATTTCCGGCCGGCATTCTTGCAAGGTTTTGTACCACTGGCGGGCCAATTTAGGCCGGCCACGGGCGGTCTTGTGCCAGACAATGGGGAAATTTATCACACTACGAAAAAACTATGTACTTCCAATTTCAATTCTGCACGTAAAAATGCACGTAAAAAACTTATCCAGCAATTTAACGTAGATTTCTGTTGCAAAAATAAACAGGCAAGATTTCGCACCATTTTAGATTAACATGCGGACCGGTATTGCCCGCAATTTAGTACTGTACAGGAAACATCAATGTTTGAATAAAAATATTATCCCACACTAACCTAGCAAAATTCTGTGTCACGGCTACGGTATCAGTGAGATTCACAACCACATGCCACCAGCCACCTGGAACAAAAACTGTTTCGCCGGGATGCTGTAGAATTTCCAGCTGAAAGACAAACAGACAAACGGGTAAACTCGGGACGGTAAAACTTTATATTGGTGAAGGAAGCGAGACAAAACCGGCGAAGTTAGAAGGATACGGTTGTATTACCGCATAATCAAAGAAAATTTAAGAGTTCATCTCAAACAGTATACGGTCAATATTCATAAAAACAAGGAATTTTTGTAAAATAATACCAGTGACCTTGTTTATAAAAACATTCAATCCAAAAACATATTTGGTTAAATACCGTTAAAACTATTTCGATTTCAAAGGTTGCATTAGGCGTAAATTACAAATCTGATAGAGGCAATCACCGGGACCATTGGCCATACTACTACGAAATCCCTTCATTTTGAGGTAATGCAGAACTAAGAAGCATGGGATGAAGTACACCTGATTATAGTCGAATGACTCGTATCACTGGCTGCGAAATGAAAGAATGATGTCTGTAGTAAGTTAACTAATTTGGTTTGGAAAGAGTGCAAATTATTAAGCTTCAACAAAACCGATCTAACAGCGTACCGCTCGGTACTGGGCTGGCCAATCCGGACGCTGGGTTTTGGGATATGCATACTGGAACCAGGACACGGCTTCGTTGGTTTGTCGCGGTGCATCCATGCGGGACACCTTGAGCAGGTCCTTTGGCACACAGGTAGGCAGCAAACACCACCGTTTATAGCCATGCACTAGAGCATTCCACGCACTGGTCCCCAGTGGATCAATGTGGATGCCCGTGCCGGAACGGGCTGGTCCCATGACGAACCAGCGATAGGGCGGACGCCGTTTCCGTTCGGCATAATTAAACAGATCATCCGCAAAATATTCCGGGATGGTGTAATCTTTCACCAGACCATTTTCACCGGTACGCTGTCAACAAATGTTATTCTGCATAATCGAACAACATAAACGTTGCAAATTAACGCCGATACTCGCTAAAGGAACCGAATATGTTAACTAAATGGATATTACTTTATTTAAATCGTAAAAAAAACCGCGGTAACGGACGATTTAAATGCTCAAATAAGAATATCCCCGATAACAAAAATATCCCGATTTGTTTTTATAAAACTATCCTAAGAACAACAAACGCACGTTAATTAAACATGATAAAAATTAAAAATCAATAACTTTTATCCTACACTTTCAGCTATTTTTAGTTAACCTGTAATATATACAGGGTGAGAAAATTTCGCGTACACCACTGAAATCCTTTTTCGCTGACCTCAACGAAGCTGCTGTCAAAAATGTACAATGGACTATCATCATCCGTGTTGGCATAATATCGCAAATAATGATCCATTTTAAATCGCACTGAATAGCCGTCATCATCCTCGCCCACTTTGAACCGTTCATGGCCATATTTTTCCATTAATTCCTGCACAATCAAAAATCAAGATTTAACCCGAAGTATGTCGCATGTCAATACTGAACACTTAATCATGGCAGCGTAATGGCTTATATTTATAACAATGCACACGAAACTGCAAATTTCGAGAAATCAGTTGAAAATCATTCACTTTATTTGCTACTTAATAATTATCCAAAAAATTTACAAAACGTTAACAATTTTTGGACATGCGCACGACGCAGATTCGAACACGAACAAGTAAAATAATCTACACGCTATACTTACAATTGCATTTGATCGTGCAAATGCCGGGCGCAAATTTTTTCCCGAAATTTCAGTGGAATTTAATCGAAAATTATATATTACCACCTGTGTTTACCTTTGGGGTCCAAGCAGTTACGGCTGGCCAGTTCTTCTGTGCATTGCGAATAACCACGGGTGTGTAGGTTGATTCATACTTCTGGATGAATTCATCACAAGACACCTGGGCAGCATCTATCCTGCTAACGTTATCCTTCACGCTAGCTTGCGAAATATCGAAGTTGGCTGCGAAGCGCAATGCATTCCAGTCAGCGGGCGTCTTCAGCTCTACAGTAAAACTGGATAACAACATCTTTTCACTATGGCTGTAGCATGTGATAAGCATAAAATTCTGGTGAAAGGAAATGCGAAAACAAGACAGCCCTTTCGCTGCTGACGCACATTTGCTTTGAATCAGAAACTTCGGATTTCGCATTCCACTAAAGGCAATTTCTAAGTGGCAAAGGCTGTAGACTCTTACCAGATCGTGAAGCAATTTTTGCGCTCCATAACTTCTCCGCAAAATCGTCAGTGGGGTTCGCATTCATCACTGAAACCTTGCAATCTCCATTCTCCATTGCGTACAACAGCCGTAAAGATTTTTACTGATGCTGGACTTAAAAGAAGTGCTGCGTTTCATTAAGTTTCTATTAAATCTATACGAATGCAAATTAATTATCAATTCTTTTTATCCAAAAACTTATTAACAATTTAAGTGACTTTAACTGTTAAAGTTAAAGTCTTTAACATTTCAATTTTTCAAAAACGAAAGAAGCAACGCAGCTGGCGTAACGCGCCAGCCCGTTTAGTAGGGAAAATCCCTCAGACAGAACTATGGTTCGTTACGCCTCTTAAACCAGACCGTTTTAAGCGGAACGTTACTTGTGGTTTGCCACTCCACACTGGTCGACGTCTGTCGCCTCTTTGAGTTGTTGAAGACCGCAGTCCACTGAACAGTTTTTTTTCTGTTCATTAGTCAGTGCTCCACTTCCCGGTGAATTTCTTTGCATATTTTTTCCGTCTTCGAGTTGGAATTTACAAATCGATTTTTCTCCCTCTCACGTCTAAACAGTTTGTTGTTCCAACAGATATCGTTAAAATGGCCGACGATCCAGAAACCGAAGTTGAATCCTCAGTAAAAAGTCTTTTCTTTTCCGACAAGGTACCGTAACTTTTTCCTTGTGTTTTGGTTTTCTGTGCTTTGCCTTCCGTTCCATGTTTTTGCTGACGCTAGCAGCATAAGGTTACCTGCATTTCAATAATTGCACTATTGACATTCATTCTAACGCTGATAATGAATCCCACTCTGACGCTTTTCGGCTTGTAGAAAAAAAGAGCAAAGTTCCTAAACCGATTTTCTCCAAATTTCCCAAGCGGAACGTGAAGGATGTCGGGGAATTGTTCGATGATCTGATCCATGCACTGGGCGGCTATGGAATTTACCAGCGTCGTATTACCTTCCTGATTATCCTACCCCTGTTCTTTTTTGTGGCTTTCATCAACTGTATTATGGTAAATAATTTGAATAATAAAATTTTTGGAAAAGTATTCATGTTCGACCACAAGAAATAGCGGAATGGTTACGTAAAAATATCCTGCAACTTCTCTGTTCAGTCATTCACCTTTCAAACCTTGATGAACAGTGAATGCTCCGTTGCGCTGTATTAAAAGTATGTCAAGTCTGTCCAGCGACCGGTTATATTGTTTTTGTTTAGGGATTCGTCGTGTCCGCACCGAGTGACTATTTCTGTTTAATCCCCGAGTTAACTAACGAATCCCTGACGACATCTGGCATCCTTCTCCATCCTGCCATCACCGCCACGGATCGGCGCCTGCTCATGCCAGCCGATCCCGCGCTGTCGCCGCCGCATTCCGGTTGTCTGCAGTACAACATCAACTACACGCGGGTCTTCCTGGAACACAATGCCTCCTTGGCGTCGTTGACAGCGCACCTCAATCACACCTCTGTCAACCTGACGACCACCGGCTGCCAGCATGGCTGGGAATTCCAGATGCATCAGTGGGATCAGAGTGTGGTGACGGAATGGGATCTGGTGTGTGATTGGTCCGGTGCACCGATGGTCGGCCAGGTATTTATGGTGCTGTTCTTCGTCCTGGGGATCGGCGTGGGCGGCTTCTGCGCGGATAAATGGGGACGGAAACCGGTGTTCTTTACGGCGCTGTTTGTGTTTATCACGTTCGGGTTGAGCGCGGCGTTTGCACCGACGTACACGGCGTTCGTGATTCTGGCCATGCTGCATTCGCTTGGATCGGGGCCGCTGTATTACATTTTGTATACCTTAGGTGAGTGAACATTTTTCCTGAAATTTTTGGGCATTTTTTTAGTTTTTAAACAGTTCATTTAATTGCTAGTGTTCATTGGCTTTGTTTTTAACAGTTTTTTATCGTTTGAAATGCGGGAATATAAATCGTCCATATTATAACTGTTTCTGTTCGTCGTGGAATATAATCGTCCACTTCAGCTTTCTTTTCTTATTTCCTTTAACTCTGTAGTTTTATTTCCATAGAATCATTTCAACACAAGCAGTTCATTGAAAGAAATCAAAGAAAACTTTTGGTTGAACGTAATCTGTTTCTGTGATCGTCGGAAATCTGACTATTCAATAGGTGTTGAGAATTTGACCTTGCGTTCCCGTGTGACTTACGTCGTCTGGTTGAGCGTGGTGTATGCGTTCGGGTCAATGGCTTTCATCCTTCTCGCCTACTTCATGCGACACTGGCGGACGATGACCATTATCGGCACCACGCCGTTTTATCTACTGTTCATCTACTGGTTTTTTATGCCCGAGTCACCACGGTTAGTGAACACCCTTAAATTCCTAAACATCGAATTTGTTCAGTAATTTGCCTCACGGATATTTCAGTGCATGGATGGATAGCAGTAGATTTATAATTTATAACAATCAATTAAACGCTATGCAAGAAGTAAACCTATTTTGTTACCCATTTTGGTTGATTTTACAGATGGCTGTTAGTGCACGAACGTTTCGAGCAAGTTGAAAATTATTTTCGCAACATTGCCCGTGTCAACGGTGTGACCTTTGATGAACCCGCTCAGAACAAGCTCAAGAAAATTTTTACTCAGTGCGAACGGGAAGTGAATATCGACCACCATCATGTAAGAAAGTTTGTATTATTTTTTGTGTATTATTACTGTTGCGAATTGACGTGAATGTTTGAAGATTTCTCATCTGATTGCCTTGGTGGAGTTGTAGATGACACGCTGGGAACGTGCAGCATGGACGCGTCTCTTTACCACACCGCCCATGCGACGCAAAACCTTGCTGTTGGTATATCTCCTTTGCACGCTGCAGATCTGTTACGGAGGCCTTCGACAGCTGACACCGTCATTCAGTGGCGTGGGAGCGGACGAGTATTTTAACACTTTCATTAACTTCCTGGTCGAAATTCCCGGCTACGTTCTGACGGCGCTGTTGTGTGATCGTTTGGGTCGACGGGTCACTCTGCTGATCTTGTTTGCTGCGGCTTTTATCACCTGCCTTCTGACTCTGGCTTTCCCGTCCAAGCACGAATACTTCTGGGGCATTGTGGCCATTTTCCTCATCGCCAAAATATTTTTTGCAGGTGAGTAGTTGTTTGCCGACTGGTCATCAGGCTATCGCATTGCTTTGAATTGCTGGAAAAATGCGGAAAATATTGAATATCCATGCACTTACGCTTTCTAAATTTTATTGAATTAAATATTTACGTTATAAAGAACCAAGTGCTCATAATAATAGCCTCATTTATGTGATTTTGCATGACATCTACTTACAATGTTAGCACTTGAGCAGAACATGCTTACATAAGCTTATTAATATTCGTTTTGGTTCTTATTTATTTGTATATCTGCTAATTCTATTTTACTCTTTGTTTAGGAGCGTATATCGTGGGTGAACTGTTGAGTTACGAGACATTTCCCACCGTGATTCGCCTGCAAGGTGTGGCCTTTGTGGAAAGCATCGCTTATCTAATTTCCCACATTAGTTACCTCATCGTCAAGCTGCAGTTTCATAGCATGGTCCTGCCGATTGTGATTTTTGGCTGTATGGGACTGGTGGCGATGTTGTGCGTCTTCTTGTTACCGGAAACCGTTAGCTATGCTTTGCCTGAAACGGTGGAAGAAGCTGACATGCGCGGAGCCTATTTCCGAATGGCTCCCAATCTGCGTATTCCGGAAATGAAGAAGCTGCGATTCTCCGTTTCATATCGAAAAAAGAAAGACCACACAGAAATTCCAGAGACCATCGAAACGGCAAGGCCCGGCACCGTGGTATGTCGCCATATTGCATTATCTAAAAAAGAATATGAATTAATAGGTTTTAACTTTTCGTTTACAAAGTCGGGATAGTTCTAGTGAATTTACTGAATATTGGTTCAAATGATTAGGTACGATATTTTAAATAATGATCACTTAAAAACGTACAAAGAGACAAAGGCAGGTATTTAGGAAATTCGTTTGCTTGGATTGTTTAAGATATTTACGTTTCAGTGGCATTTACAAATTACAACGTATTCCTTCTGATGTTTTACCGAAAGATTGCGATATACAGAACAGTGTGTTGATTATACAGAACGGTGTGTTGAAGGTAGTATAGAAGTATCGTAGATATTAAAAAATGTGTGTTTGTAGACGCTTAAAAACTTTAAATCATCGGACAATGCAAATCTGCCCGTGGCTCCCATTGAAAAGGTCCAGACGGTCAATTTAAATGAAAAAGTCAAAAGCCCGTACACGCACGTTCGGAATGTGGAGGATGTTGAAGTGATCACGAAACCTAACGAAACTGGGACGTTTGTGCGAGAGGTAGATGAATATCGCAGAAAGGATCATACGGAAATCCCTGAAACCATCGCAGCTACAAAACCCGGCAAAGTGGTACGTCGCCATAATATTGCAATATGACAGAATGAAGGGGATTATTTTGTGAATTCACCGGTACATTGAACTTTTGATACGAATTTTGGAAACTCGTATTTAGTGAATATTTATGGGAAACTGACCAGAAATTGCGCGGTGAAGGTCTGAAATTTAAACCAGAAATTTTTAAAACCAAACAAAGGCATAAAGATTAAATTTATACTTAACTCGGTCAACGAATTTGTTCGGAGATGTTTACAGTTTCACTTCCAGCGATAATTACAGCTGTATTACAGCAGACGCTTTACCGTTTCTTATGGGAGCGTTACTGATTCTGCGAGTGAATTTTCGGTACAATAATGCGTCTGCTCATTGTCAGAAAACCTTTGATGTGTGACGATATTTTTGCAGACGCTTACAAATTATCAACGTTATCCACCAGCGACAGAGCCGGACTCGTTAGAAATTCCCATATCCCGCGCCCAGGCGGTCAACGGAAACGTTAACAGCCCCATGCACAACGTTCGGAATGTGGATACTGTTGAAGTGATCACAAAACCAGCATCGGAAATTCCTGGATTTCATAATGGAACCGGGACGTTTGTGCGAGAGGTGGATGTGGATGTTCATCGTCATGATACCAATGGAGGAAGTCCGGTTTAAGCGATGTTTCTGGAATGTTCTGATATGTGGTGAAAAATGTTTTGTTCAGATAAGGTTTTTAATGTTTTAGGCGTTTAAAAATTGTGCGGAATGTTTCCGTCTTTTTAAGTTGTGATCATTGTCAGATCTCGTTGTGAAATGTTTTATTTTAAACTTCCTAGAAGCTAGTTAAATTTACTGAAATGAGCTTTACGTGCAGATTGCAAAACCGGTTATTTCTCAATATTTTACCGGTAATGGAAGTTCGTTTGCGTCAGTAAATTCACAATCTGGATTGTTCAGCATAAACTGATTTCTTCCATACAAGTAACCTTCGACGTACAGTCGCATAAATTTATATGTTCTTGAGTACCTTAACCTAATTTCTGAAAGCGGCTTATTCAATGAAGAAATCCGTAGAAAGCTGAAAAATTAATTCGGTAGCTACTAGCTACTGAAGCATCTAATTGTTAGTTGGGCAGATAAGAGCCGGTCTTGCACAGATGTACAGTACTTGATGAAAAGGCTCGAATGAATTAATAGTAAAATTAATTAAAAGTCACCTAGGTCACCAAAACCAATTGCTACTCGTAGTACAAGTACACGGCGAATCGTTGAACAAACGTGCCAACGAACCAAACTTTAATGGGACATTTTTGCGCACTGTATACGTAATGGTCCCAAATGGCGGCTTCATAATAATGTAATCAGAATAGCTTGAACCGCGAATTTTAGGAAAGACTTGCCAATGAGCAACGACTAGGAACTGAAACGCACTTCAACGGCATAAAGTATAAACTATAAAACTCCAAAACGGAATTGCACACCTTTAGAACATATTACATGTACAACCGATACAGTCAACAAAACTGCACGTTTAACGTAGGAAAAATCATACCAGAAATTCACCACTGAAACCATGCGTAATTTTGCTTCGTCATCGGTCCAGTCCAGAATTATTCAACCTAAACGCTCTCCGCGAAGACGGCGCACCAGCTGCATATCTTTCGGCATAATTGTCACACGTTTGTCATGCACAGCAGCCAGAGTGCAGTCCTCCAACAGGCCCACTAAATACGCTTCAGTTCCCTCTTGTAAAGCCAGTAAAGCCGCGGACTGAAAACGATAAATCACACCGAATGTATGAGCGATTTCCTTGACCAAACGCTGGAACGGCAGTTTGGGGATGAGCAGTTCGGTGGAATTTTGATATTTCCGGATATCCGCCCTCCAACCGGTAGCAGGCGCGTGGTCCGGTGGCGGAGGCGGCGGCGAAGACGACGGCGAGGATGGCGGCGAACGTCCTGGTCCACGTCGTCGGCCCGTGTTAAAGTTGGGATTTCCCGGGGCAGACATGCGGGCAGCGGGTGGGTGAGAGCGTTTCCCTCGCGCAGGCTGGTCGTTACGATTTCCACCCGAATGCGCGGAGGCTTGATTCTGCACCTGACGGGGATTCTGACGGGACTTTGGGGGATTCTTAGTGCGGGCCATTGTTCCTGCTGGATCGCACACAATATTATAATTAAGTGCAAAACGATTTAAAAATGATAACACTGCCAATAAAACCGTGAAATCGCGAATGGAACTTAGGAAAATGATAATATTGTGCTAACTGGCTGACAAGTGACAACGTGGTTAATAAATTTGTAAATAAAGTGGCAAATCATCACCGCAAATGTGAAATTGTTCTCGCAAATGATTGCAACACCTGATTCAGTTAGCCAGCGCTGGCCGATGCCCTCTTCGTCGATTTCCGGACAAAAACTTCAAAAAAAATTAATGACGTATATACCAATACCAGGGCCCAGCCAATGCCATCAGCAGCTCAGCTTTACAGCAAGAATGTGAATCCCATTAAAATAACAAGCGGTAACACTGGAACTGGAATCATCGATTTGTGCGCACACTGTTCAGATTGGGTATACTGAATATCGATCACCAGAGTGAGTATACAGTGAATATCGCTCATGCTGCATCTGCCGTGTACCCGTTCGCCGCAAATGACGGTTCGTGGACTGTCGAGGTTTTTTTCCCGTCATCTCCAGGTTGGAAGTTTTTGAGTTCCCTAGCCTGGGATTTAAGGAATTAACGTATTGAGATCCGAAATCTTTAACCATGAAAGCGAGCGGAGATGTAAGTGGAATTTTTATCAGCAGTTGTATACTTCTTGGCAGTGTCATATGGATAGTCGTTGAAGAACCCGGTGGAGTTCTCCACGCTGAATTTCAGCATCACACGCGTGTTAGGCTTGGATATCTATGCCAGGGCCTCTTCCTTAATGATGCAAAATCATAATGCAGTTTGTCGCATCCTCTTTCTATGTCATGGAAAGCAGGACTGAACTTCAAAGTGTGATATTGACGCGGTTTTTGTCCATTGCAGTTGAAGGAATTCAAAGTTATCGGCAGGGCTCTGCCTAAGCCCGATCAGGCCAATCCTCCGCTGTACAGAATGAGGATTTTCGCTCCGGACAAAGTCGTGGCTAAGAGCCGGTACTGGTACTTTTGTCGACAGCTGAAGAAGATGAAGAAATCCACCGGAGAAATTGTTTGCTGCGAAGAGGTAAAGTTTGTTTTAAAAATTCCAGTTTTTCTCTTGAAGTTTTCGCAAGGTTTCCGGTTTACTGCTTTAATTGATTTGATTGTTTTTATTCATTTTCAATCTGTTAAAAATAATGCATGGTTTTCAATGAGAAAATTAACGATGTTCTGATTGCTCTAGGTGCCTAACAAGAAGCCCACCAAAATCAGGAATATTTCCATCTTTTTGCGCTATGACTCGCGCTCGGGAACACACAACATGGTGCGCGAATATCGTGATGTGACTGTGGCAGGCGCCGTCACCCAGATGTGTAAGTGGACTGGCATGATTTTCAAAACGTTAACTTTCATTTGATTTATACCTTTATCAAGTAAGAAAATCGAGGATTGTTGTATGTAGACCGTGATATGGGAGCCCGTCATCGCGCTCGTGCGCATTCTATCCAAGTCATCTCCGTTAAGGAAGTTACACCATCCCAGTGCAGACGACCAGCTACCAAACAGTTCCACGTAAGTGCCCGTAATAATCCGCTAAATTCAGGGCTACCTTATTCACTGTTATAGCTTTATCCATAATACCACTGAATGTTTTGGTGGAGTTTTTTGGCTGTATTGAGCATTGTGATGACGCAAGATGACGAGTCCAAGATCCCACGGGGATCTATGCGGATTTGAGGCATTTGTCTGATGATGTTCATTTCATAAAAGTCCTGTCTTTTTCGCTCTATTCGACTTTTTTACGTGAACGGTGATAAGGAGTATTATACCATTGTTGATTGAACTAATACACCCTTATTTACTGTTAGTAAGATTACGATTTTTCTGTTGATTGGGAGTTTAGCAGTTTGTTGTTATGTATGGAAATACAACTGGCAGAAGTTGAATTTTGGTAGACGGATGTGATATTTTGCTGCAGTTTATCGTCCTTAATTGGTGGTTGGTTCTTTTGCAGGATTCTAAGATCAGATTCCCGCTCCCACATCGTGTCAACACCGATCTGCACAAGCCACGATTTACTACTCGCCGACCGAAGACACATTTCTCGTAAAACAATAGATTTGTTTTCTTTTTGGTGGCTGCAGTTTACTGTGAAAGTGAAATAAAGATCCCCGAAGTTTGTCGTTGCACCGAGCAGTTCCGTTATGGTGTAACTTGAGTTGAAGAGTCCAGATCACAATTTTTTTAGTCCTTTAGACCATCCTGCGCGTAAACGATTATCTTGTCTTGTTGATTACGCATTTAAAATCGCACGCGTTTTGTCGAGGACGACAACGACTCATAGTAATTTTGGCGCAAACGTGTGACAGGCTGAGGACAGCAAAGATTAGCAGTTGCAAATGCGCTTCGGGTTTTATACCAATGCAGAAATGATGAGATCCCGGTCATCTACATATTGTACTTATTGCAGTTCCTGACCATAGTAGTGCTTACCAGTTACTACTCACACAACAAAGTTAAAAAAAATTCAAACTGACTTTCTTAGGATTTATCTTTTCTGTCAGTGTCAGCACACCGCATTTTTATGCGTACATTGCGGTTCTTTTGATTCTGCATGAATTTTAACGTTTTGTGAATTTTGTATTCAGTTACAGAAAAGGCTGAAATTTATTGGTTAAACCGGTGAAAGAAGTGAAAAAGTTAAATTTTCCGTGATCACTTTGAAACACTCGTGTTGTGCAGAGTAGTTGTACGAGTATATATGAGAAGCATTTAGTTGCAAACAGTTAAGTAACTGAAAGCATCGTTTAGTGCACGAAACAAACCTACTCGTAGAGATAGCCCCAGGTGCTTTGTTTGTACAACAAAAATTATGAAAATAAGGCATATTCTGCCCGCTGACTTATAATAGTACTTACAGTATTTCGACAAAAAATATTCATGAATGAAATTAAGCCTACGTGTTTACTATTTACAGTTTTTAGCATGTTCGCGAGTTTCCTTACTCTGTCCGGATTTAAACAGCATAGAAACAACTACAAGCACAAGTTGTTCAACTTTGGACATCTGGCAAGTGTCAGCCTTTTTAAACAAATCGTCTCATCCACCGCACCCGGTTTGAAAATAACCGGTTTTGCCGGGCTTGGCTTTACATTCCGCTTGCGCAGCGCACAATACTGCAGCTGTACATGCATATTATTTACCGTGCCGCGGTTCTTCCGGATGCTTACTTATTTCGTTAGACATTTCTTCACTTTGCCAAGGTGAGAGAAACTCACAAGACTTTTTAGTCAGACACAACACGGCGTCCGGATACGGCCGATACGCCAACATTGCTAACAGCACGGTATATCCGCATGGTTTACAATACCACTGCAAAAGTTAGACCAACAACAAGCCGATTTTTTCCTGTCATCATTCCCGTGTTTTATTTCAACCCATCTGTCCCATCACCACAGCGGCAATGGATTTTGTGGCAAAAGCGGCGGAAACTGTTAAGCGCGTTCTGGAACTGGAGAATCTTGACAATACTTCATGGACTAAAGTGAAAGAAACGGTAAAGACAGCATCGGTTTTCTCAGCCTGATCCTGACATTTTACTGTGTTCTTCATTTTAGAAAGACTGCACGGTTTATTCGCGACCATCCGATGATTTCAAAGGCCATAACTTGTAAGTCGTTTAAGTACCTGTAAAACAATGGAAAAATTCCGGGATATTACTCATTGACAAACTGGTTGTTTTTCTTTTGCGGGCTTTGCTCGTCAAAACATTTGTAACTACTGGCCGCGCCGGTCGCCTGTACTTGATCAAATTAATTCATTTTACTTTAGCTTGACCAAATTGCATACTTAATTTTCTACGGCAATATCCATGTACTCGCACTGATATTCCCTTCGTTGTCTAATACTGCTGTCTGATAACTTTGCCAGTTTCGGCAACACATCACACATGTTTTTGATTACGTATATTTTGATTCACGTTAAACAATTTTGTACCTGTGTATTTGTACATTATTGGTGTTGCATCGAGAGAATTTTTTATATTTATGCATGCTTTACATTGATGCACAAATTAATAATTTCCTGTAATCCTACGGGTAGGTACAAAGCCGAAGGAATAATTCCAGCCGCTGCAGATAAGGTTTTCGCCTTCGCGTATCCGGGTGTAGAGCGACCGAGGCGGAAAGAATGGGATTCCTCCATCACCGACAGTAGAGTCATCGAAAAGCCAACACCGGTATATTTTACTGCGGTTAAAATTTAAATAATCAAATTTGATAGCAAACAACCGGATTAAACTGGCTAGAAACTCCAGAATAAATTACAGTGACCGACCCAGTTACAGTAATCAACTGTACTCGCACAGACATATTTGTTGATTCCTTATATATGGCATGGAAAAGCAATTATTAAGGAACTCTCGATCGATAGGCGTGTGTAGCCCATTAAAATTGACGTATGCTAACGTAATTTTTGAATAGGATATCGACATTATTCTTTCGCACACGGCACCGGCTTTGATGGGGATCATTAGTGCGCGCGAATTCGTCGATCTCATTAAGGTCACCAGTGAGCCGGACCGGATATTCACTGCAGCGGTCAGCATCGATCATCCCAACATTCCCCATTCGAAAAACCATGTTCGCGGCTTCAATTATCCACAGTCCATTTTTTGTTACCGCATACCGGGGTATGAACGTCTTGATGCTGTGGAAAAGCGCTATCTGTTATTCAATACTGTTACCCATACAACTTAAAAACAGTGATAGGGTATTGGTTTTCCCAGTAACCTCATCTTAATGCAATACTGTAGTAGATTCTTATAAAGTCTGTTAGTTTGTTTTTACAGTCGCCGTCCGCACTTTTCCGAAAAAATATACTAGTATTTCTAGTTTTCATAATATTATGTTTCTAGTTTTGTTATGGTTTTTATAGTTTTACATGCGTGCGTGTACGAACTGACTACTAACAATAAGCTTTTTTTGTATATATTGGTCATTCACTGGATGGTTTTGTGAGCTCCAAATTTTTAGGAAGCCTAATGAAACGCGTTTCGTCCAGTACGTTCAAACGGACTTGCGTGGAATGCTCCCCTCATCGGCTGTCGAATCAGCAATTCCTTCCGCTATGGCTAATACATATCCACAATTAAAAACCGCCATTGCGAAGGACGCTAACTGATGATACTTTTTATTGCTAGTTTTATACCTTCTCTTACAATCCAAATGGATCTTGTAATTGGGAACTTTCTCAGAAATGTCTGAATATCTCCGAATCGAAGCTACGTGCAGATTAATGTTATACTCAACAGTGCGCTACATTTGCTACTTAGAGTTTGTGCAAAAATAAAAACATTTATCAATGAACATTGTCATTACGTTAGATACGTTATTTGTACGTACACGAAGGATACAGAATAAATGTTTTGAATTATACTTGTTCATATTACGCAAACTATGCAGTGCAAATGGATCGGAACTCTGAAGTCGACCGCAGCATTACAAAACTGTAAATAGCCAATCTTACAGTACTTTAATTAAATTGCTTTACCGCTTATTCTGGTACTATACAATACTCATATTTTTAATTGTACTTTACAACTGGAGAGTTTACGCAAGCATGCAGGATATGCATTACAGTACTGTATATTATTGTACAAACTGTGCAGTATGCACAGTATGAACAATTCCTATACAAACAGTTAATAAATAGCGTTTGTCGCGTGTTGCATGACCTTTGATCGCTTTTATCGGTAATTGAATAATTCTTCAGATTTTTCTTGCAGCTTGCAAGCCGTACAGAAACCCTCGATTGTGTGTGCGCATACGGTTGTATTATTAGCCAGGTACATATTGAATTATGTGAGAAATCCAAAATTATGGACGAGGCAGCGACGGTACGGAGATCGGCGTTTTACAAACGCGCAGATGTTCATGCGAAATTCTCGATCATACTCCTCAAGAAAGGCATAATATCTGCATCTTCCAAGCCAGTGTTCCTTTTAATTATTTGAATACTTTACTTTATCGGATCGATTTTCTTGCCTAGGAATACTTGTTCTTCTACCGAAACTACAAAGCAGAAACAGTGATTAAATTATTTTGTAGCGCTTTCGTATACGTGTCCCGGAATCAACACCTAAATAATTATTATGGATTTATTGGTTAAAGCCGAGGAAACCGCAAAACGTTGTCTGGAACTGGAAGCCTGCACGACGGATTGGACGAAAGTCAAAGAAACAGTAAGATCACAGATTCACAGTAGTGTAGCACTATTCGCCAACGTAATCTAATGATTTATGCTCGTATGTACGTATTTTAGCAATGCTTACACTGATTTCGTGGCTGTTCATTCTTATTTTTTGCATTTATAGCGGGATTGCATTGTTTATTCCAAACCATCCCCGGATCTGTCTGGACATCACCTGTAAGTTGCAAATTTAGCCGGCTAAAAATACAGTCCGTTGCTGGTCAGCTAGTGCATTATGTTCAATTTGGCACATCGTTTTGGTTGGTTGAATAGTAATTAGTGTACAATACCGGTATCCAATAAGCCGGTTTGGAATAAAAATTTTATGACCCATGACAAACTAACAATAACAAAAAATACAGGAAACGGTAATTTCGAACTGTGATTTGATTCAGCAACCTGCACAATTCAATTTTGCAATTGAAAATATTCAACAGTATCACTGCCCGTGACTGCCGGAAAGAATCAGTCACAAGCAATCAAGTTTTGCGTTGATAAATATACTTAGTGCTTTTTCCAGCTATCGTTCGGAGGGATTGATTCCGTTCAGCCCGGAGAAAGTCTTCGCCTACACTTATGCCGGTGTGGAGAAACCGAAGCGCGAAGAATGGGATCCCACAGTGACCAACACGGCTGTTATCGAAAGAGTATCCTCAGTACGGAAACAATGTCAGCTATCCTACTCGTAGCAAGAGTAGCCTACTCTGTATATCTAATAAAAAAGTACTCAAGTGTTTAGTAGACGTATATGTATACAAGTCACTATACATTATAATTAAACAGAACCGTAATTCTAAAAAGAAGGAATGTTTCATGTACAAACACCTATACAACAGGATGTGGATGTGATATTATCCCAAACCGCCTCCGCCGTTATGGGTCTGATTGGAGCGCGGGAGTTTGTTGACCTGGTCAAAATTATACATGAGCCGGAGCGTATCATCACCGCCGCCATCAGCATCGAACATCCCGATGTGCCGCATTCCGCGCACCATGTACGCGCCTTCAACCATCCCAGCGCCACATTTTGCTACAGAATATCGGGGTAATTTCAACTATTTTTTTAAAAAGTGGTTTCTTTATTTTTTCCGTGCTGAGTACCCACTTACGTCCGTACACTAAGTGAAGTTCTTATTGTTTTATTAATGTTTTCTTAATAATGAGTTAGTAGTTCGACTATAATAATTATTTTAACAATATGGGCATCCTACAATAATTATCACAAGTAAATTAAATATGATAAGTATACTATACAGAATATGTACCATTGGTATCTACAATGCAAAAGATTGCACCACAATCGTAGTGAAGAGGGATTGTTGCTGGTAGGCAATTTCTACACCAGAACTTCAGAGCTCCCAACTTTAGAGCAGAATGTTAAGTAAAAGTAAATCAAATACATAAGCGTTTACGTGCTAGACTGCTAGCTATATTTGCATATTTTTCTGCTGTCGAGTTATGTCGTAATGTGGTTACAGCTTGTTCAGAGAAGAGGATCCCTTCAGATAAGTTTTCATATGGTTTGCAGTAAGCCTGACGAAACCCGCTTCATCCAGCTCGTGCAAACCGATATCCGCGGCAAAATCCCCACATCCCTGGTGGAATCGGCCATACCTTCCAACCTTGCCGGCACATACTCTCACGTCAAAAGAGCCCTTGCCAAAGAAAAGTACTGAATACGAGTACAATACACAGAGATCGGAACGAATTCATCCCGCTAATTTATTTGACAAAGTACATAACTTTCAATTTCAATGGTCATGAAATATTCAGCTTGTCACAAAGCCGAAAAAGGATTAATTTTGCAAACAAAGAACATTAAAGGACTGCAATACAATAAAAGAAGGAAAACGAAACCGCTGTCACTTGAAGTTAACAGTAACCGAGTAAACTCATTACGGATAATCCAGGCACGATTCGAAAAAAAGTTAAAATCGAACAAAAAGTTCCACAGTGTGCGTTACAAGAAATGAGCCACAGAGAACAAAGAAAAATTCAGAACCGAGACAGCCACTGTCACATTAATCAAATACCCAAAACAGCACTACGACATCCATCAAACAGCCCCGCATCATCATGCATCGTGCACAGAAATCCCGTGCGCACTGCCACATCCTCCTTCATGTCGACGGGCGCGGTGTAGTCCACCGACTGGCCGCACAATCCCTGCAGGCGCCCACCCATGGCGGACACCAGGCCGTGCCCCGCGCAGATATCCCATTTTTTGATGTTCCGCGTAATGTGCAGATAGCCGTCCACCGCACCCGTGCACACCTGGACGATCTTGTATCCGGCACCGCCCATTGGCACCAGTTCGAAACTGCGCCCGTGGAAGGCTTTCTCCGCGAAATGCTGCACTTCGCCAGCATTCATGGGATTCTTGGACACGGCGATACGCAGGACATCGTTCGGACAGGAATCTATAAAAATAAAGGAAATATTTATGCGCCCCTAATTTTTTCAGAAGTTAAAGGAAAAGTTTGTTTAAAAAAGTAAGTAGAAAGAAGCCGAAGTAATAGTTTGGTTATTTCACTTTTTTAACATTTTTTCTTCATCGCTAATCACTTTTGAAAAAGCTAATATTTATCTTTCTGACATGAGCACTTCACTTGTTACATAAAGGGGGAACTATTTTTCCGAGGAGATAAGTGATTAATGATTTACAACTGCCTTTAACTTTGCCTGGAGCCACAGCTCTTTTTTAGTCAAATATAAAATACAAAACTTGTGATGGGAATTTACATACCTTTGGTGTGAACATGTTTCAAATGGGAGCAAACTCCTTTGCCCTCCCATGCCCAGTACGTCCGGCCCTCAGGAAACGGGCAGTGAATGACCCCGGCCACCGGTCGCCCTTTGACCGCAATCCCCACCAACACGGTGACGCATTCATACAGTCCCGCTGTGAACTCCTTGGTCCCATCCAGAGGATCAATCCACACCGCCACATCGCCACTGCGCACCACTTCATCCACCGGCACCGTCTCCGTCAACCACGCCGGAACCTCCTCGTAAAACTTCCTCCCATCCAGATAGTCGGCATCACTGTCCAGGCGCAATTCATCCTCCTCGGAGATAATGGTCAGAGAGGGAAAGGCCTGTCTCAGCGTGCCCTTGATGGCCACATGCGAGCGAATATCGCCCAATGTAACGGGATTGAAGCAGATGCTCTTGCTGCGAGTGGCCAGATGGCCCGAGTTCTGGACGCTGATCACTTCCTGGCCACCGCGTTCCGCTGCGAGGATGGCACGGTAGAGTAGGGAGCGCAGGCTGATCGGTTGGTCAGCGGGGCTTTCCTGCTACCAAGACAACTGAGTGTTATTAAATAAGTATAAATAAATTCCCAAGTAAATTACACAAAATATTATAAATAAATTTCCAGGAAATGTCTGTATGTGGAAGTTATGTAATCAATATTAATGGTTAAAGTGTCTGCTGTCGCGATGTCGGTTGCGGCGCTTACATCAGCCAGGAACGTGGGTCTCCACGTGAAGAAGGGCGATGTCTGCGCTGATGAGTGTCGTGGAAGTCTTCTACAGTAAAATTGTGCATAGACCAGCAGATCTAAAAACAAACCTAATCTCGTGCTCGGCTAATCACTTACAAGGGTGAAGGTCCGCAGTTTCCACGGCGAAATAATACGTTGCGCCCACCATTCCACACTTTCATCCAATGCATACTCGGTACTAAAAAATAAAAATTTTGCACAAAAATCATTAGAACATGAAATTTATCATTATAATGTTACAATAAATCATAAAAAACTACATGTATGTTAAAATAACAATTAATCACTATCCATTAAAAAATAAAACAAACGGTAAACCACAACATTTCACTGTCAGAACACAGTCAGCTGTTTTATCGATGGTAATAAGTCACCATAAGTGATATGATCTGATATGATCCATGATCTTTGAAAATCTTATTACGTATTATGAATTATCAAGTCCGAAAATCATCAAGAGCATCAGCAGGTTAATCAAGTCAGAATTTAACCCAGAAATCGAAGTACTTTCCATCGATAACTTCGGCAGGGCGAAAAAAACTTTGCGAAAGTTTGTAGACAAAGACTGCGAGTATCCGAAATCCGAATTCTACACCAATGAGTACGTTTAAATTTTCTGAGCTGTATTAAACGGTAAAAGGACAGCAAAATATCAGCAAGCTTTATAATAAAAAGCTTAATCACATCAACCAGGACCATCTGAGAATCCCGTGTAATAAAAAGACTATTGGTTACCCATAACGGCAAGTTGGCAACTGATAAAGTACTTACTAACGCTACTCTTTACTATACGACCTAAAACTATTAAATATTATTTTACTTGCTTACATATTAATTTTAATATCATAAGTTTGTTAGCTGATACATTATGCAATCGCAAAAGAACAGTAAAACACTGTCTACAGGCACCAGATGTGAGGAAAATGAATTTTACTAATTACTCACCTGTTACTTGACCAAGCAATCTCCTTCCGCACAAGCGGCTCTCCTTTCACAACTCTTCAGGTATTTTCAGCGTAAACAGTCCGTTCCCCCTCATCGTAAGAACCTAGAAAGGTTCTCGACGAGCAAACCCAAACACGTTCACAAGGCAGCAAAACACCGTGAGGCTGAACTGCAGCCTTCACAGACGAAGAATGCGTTCAGGGCGACAACGAGCAGCTTGTGGGCCTCCCAACGAAGTCTCGTTCAGTAGATTTCACATAACTGTTGGTAGGTATAAACGAAGGCGGCAAAACAAGAACATCAACCAGATGAAAGCTAACAAACGATTGAGTAACACTGTAACAGAATGGAAACAGCCGAAACTGGGGTAACGATATGATATCTGACTACGACTACGATACGGTTACAAAATTTTATCGTCACTTCATCGGCGATTTCCGCAAAATCGCACAGCGAAGTATTCCACGCATACACCGCTCTGGTGGCTAGAATCTGGAACACTAGTTGGATCTCTGTACGTAGCTTTGATGAACTGCGAAAAATCACAGGGTTTCATTTTCCGCGCCTTAACCCATTTCTCCGAGATGACGTGTTACAGCAGTTCCGTTTACACTTACCGTCACTAAATGGAGTGGAATTAGCACTACTGGATAACTTAGGCTATACTGCAAACTGGAACTGGCATTGCTAGAACTACTTCCGGTTCCGCTTCCAACAAAGCACTGGAACTGCCATTGCTAGAAAAATTGTCTGTTGGGAATCCATCCATCACAGCGCGTATGCAGTCCCGTCGATAATGTGAATAATCAAGCGAGCGAAGCGTTTTTAATTTAAAATGTGTGACGTGACGAACCGGAGAGCCGGGTTCCCGGGGTCCAGGGGCGAAGCCCCTGGCCGGGGTTTGGGGCGGAGCCCTAATATAGTGGGGGCGCAGCCCCCGCTGAAACAATTGAGAAGGTATTTTAAAATTCAAAACCTAACCCGGTCCTTTTTGACGAACCCGCCATAGTAATGTACGGGGGGTCCGGAAAATTAGACCCGGTGCGGATTTTTTTAACGACCCCCGGGTGGAGCGTTTTTGGGGAACCGTGACGTAAATTATAACCCGGTCATTATTGACGAACCCGCCGTAGTAATGTATGGGGGGTCCGGAAATTTAGACCCGGTGCGGATTTTTTTAGCGACCCCCGGGTGGAGCGTTTTTGGGGAACCGTGACGTAAATTATAACCCGGTCATTATTGACGAACCCGCCGTAGTAATGTATGGGGGGTCCGGAAATTTAGACCCGGGGCGGATTTTTTCCGCGATCCCCGGGTGGAGCGGTTTTGGGAAACCGTGACGTAAATTATAACCCGGTCATTATTGACGAACCCGCCGTAGTAATGTACGGGGGGTCCGGAAATTTGGACCCGGGGCGGATTTTTTTAGCGACCCCCGGGTGGAGCGTTTTTGGGGAACCGTGACGTAAATTATAACCCGGTCATTATTGACGAACCCGCCGTAGTAATGTATGGGGGGTCCGGAAATTTAGACCCGGTGCGGATTTTTTTAGCGACCCCCGGGTGGAGCGTTTTTGGGGAACCGTGACGTAAATTATAACCCGGTCATTATTGACGAACCCGCCGTAGTAATGAATGGGGGGTCCGGAAATTTAGACCCGGCGCAGATTTTTTTAGCGACCCCCGGTTGGAGCGGTTTTGGGGAACCGTGACGTAAATTATAACCCGGTCATTATTGACGAACCCGCCGTAGTAATGTACGGGGGGTCCGGAAATTTGGAACCGGGGCGGATTTTTTTAACGACCCCCGGGTGGAGCGTTTTTGGGGAACCGTGACGTAAATTATAACCCGGTCATTATTGACGAACCCGCCGTAGTAATGTATGGGGGGTCCGGAAATTTAGACCCGGTGCGGATTTTTTTAGCGACCCCCGGGTGGAGCGTTTTTGGGGAACCGTGACGTAAATTATAACCCGGTCATTATTGACGAACCCGCCGTAGTAATGAATGGGGGGTCCGGAAATTTAGACCCGGTGCAGATTTTTTTAGCGACCCCCGGTTGGAGCGGTTTTGGGGAACCGTGACGTAAATTATAACCCGGTCATTATTGACGAACCCGCCGTAGTAATGTACGGGGGGACCGGAAGTTTAGACCCGGGGCGGATTTTTTTCGCGACCCCCGGGTGGAGCGGTTTTGGGAAACCGTGACGTAAATTATAACCCGGTCAATATTGACGAACCCGCCGTAGTAATGTAGTTGGGTCCGGAAATTTAAACCCGGGGCGGATTTTTTTAGCGACCCCCGGGTGGAGCGGTTTTGGGGAACCGTGACGTAAATTATAACCCGGTCATTATTGACGAACCCGCCGTGTTAATGTACGGGGGGTCCGGAAATTTGGACCCGGGGCGGATTTTTTTAACGACCCCCGGGTGGAGCGTTTTTGGGGAACCGTGACGTAAATTATAATCCGGTCATTATTGACGAACCCGCCGTAATAATGTACAAAGGGTCCGGAAATTTGGACCCGAGCCGGATTTTTTTAACGATCCCCGGGTGGAGCGGTTTTGGGGAACTGTGACGTTATCTATAACACTTTCATTATTGACGATCCCGCCGTAGTAATGTACCGGGGGTACGAAAATTTGGACCCAGGGCTGATTTTTTCAGCGACTTCTGGGTGGAGAAGTACTGGGGAACGGTAACGTAAAATATAACCTGGTGATTATTGACGAACTAGCAGTGATATACGGGTGGTCGTAAAATTTGGACCCGGGAATTTTGCCCGCTGTAGGTTGTGGAGTGTTTTATGGTTACGGGTCCCGTAACAGGTAACTTTTACCGTGAAGAGCGCTTGCAAACATTTCTGTTTACTATCAGTAAAATTACCATAACCGCAGTACGTTACCCTAGACGAGGATTACTGCTACCATAACAGATTACTTTTTATGCAACGGGTTATCATTACCGAATTTCTATAATAATTAATCCTTAGGGTAACGGGTTACCGTTACCGCAACCTGTTTTGTAATGGATTACTATGGCGGGATACTGTCATTGAAACCGTTACCGTAATGGAGTACCGTGCATGTTATTGTCACCGTTTTGGGTTTCCGCAACCGTTGCTGCTACCCTTTACATGCTACCCTGCTACCCGAACAATCATTTAATTGTTGCTTAAATAAACTTAATGTAAAAATCCTGAAAAAAGCTAACCTGAAATGGAATTAGAATGACTAACGCTGACTGACGCCGTTATTCATCGAAGATGAACTACAGAAATTCGCGCTCACGAGGCTTGCAAGTTACAAATTTATTTAAAGGAGTACGCTTAGAAAGCGCACATTCGAGAATATTAAACAAAAAAGGATTCTAAGGCTTCTGAGTAATTTTTTGAAATAGTTTTGAAACGTTGCCATAGCAAAACATCTATTTAAGAAACCCAGCGAATTCAGGAGTCATTACTACTATTACTAACATTAACACTGCATGTGTTACCTGCATTGCCGCTGTTGTTATTCATATTCTGATGGTTCATCGTTGCGCGTTACCGCTACCGGCGTTACCACTCAAACTAAGCGTTATCAGTAATAACTGTTACGTTTGCCAGACTGTAACAATGTACAGTAACTGAGTTTGTTTTTGATAGTGTATCATGTCTCGTTACTGTTGAAACTAAAGGCGTAGCCGAAGGCGACGCCAAAACGTGGCGCTAGCGAGCGCAGCAAAACAAGCGGAGCTGGAAGTAAAACAAAAGGGTTCTATGGTTCTGTTAATCTGAAGGTATGTGACTTTATTGGTCAAATCAAACTTAAGGCAAAATAAAAAAAGAAACAAGAATTACAACAAGAAAATTTCTTTCAGCTTATCAAGGCCTTACATCGTGCCCAGTGCCCAGCACAGACGCCGCATTACCCCGTTGAACATCTATCGACAAACGCTGACGTTAAAACTCATGCGAGCGTGCTTCGCCGGTTTGCTGCTGAAATCTTTTTCCCAGTTCTTTGGCAATTGCGATTGCTGACGGCCCCCACGGGCCCAGGGTTTCAAAGGCGATTGAAGCGAACAGGTAGCGGCCAACCAGGTACAAATTCAATCTGGATTTTTTATCCTCTGCTTGCACGGCGGCCGTTCCCGCTGTGATCGAGTTGGCTTTGACATGTATGGCGCAACCGTGTCTACACATGTCACGTCCCATGCTAGGCACAATCCACGTTTCCAGGCAAATGCCGTGCAGCCGTCCGGACGGCGCTCCGTGGTGTGAGAAGTACCACGAGGCTCCAGTTTTGCAGGCACGCCGGCAGATATACATGCTCGACAAATGATGCTATTTAATCCGCCGTGACGCGGGTGTCTTCCAGCGGAGAAGACACATGACAGCCCATGATGCCCGTAACATCTACGCGTTTGAGACATTTGACGCAATCATGAGGTTCGCAAATTGTGGCGCTAAGGCAAAGACCAACACTGATCATGAGTTCGTCGTCTCCCGGCAGGTTGCCGATGTGGGCGGAAAGTTGTGCGTTTAAACAGATGCCGGCTTCTGGCCTAGACTGGGCAAGCAGGCGTGCTGTGTTGACTTCATCGCCCTCGAACACCTGCAACAAAGTAGAAAGGGAAACGTTACACAAAGGCATGTCCCACGGCTTTTGAGACTTCCGGAACGCGGGTTCGGGAATTTCAGCCTGACGGGCTTTCAGTTTCCAGGACTCCACTGCGCCGGCGACGTCGGTAATATCGTGGGTATGGAGCAGCGCGGACAGCACACCGGAAACAGAATTGAATCGAAGTCAGGAAGGCTGGTAGGGATAATTCTTCTGAACGGCGGATGCCAATTCCATCTCTGCTAACTGGGAGTGTTACTTGACCCCAAGGCGGGAGTCGTTGTGGTTGGTCCGTACGTTCGAGATTTTTCTTGCAGTTTCACTTAAGCTTTTTGTTACTGTAACGATACGGTCGCATAAACCGAAGGCGGAGCCAAAGGCGACGCCGAGCTGCGGCGCGAGCAAGCGCAGCGCAGCGAGCGGAGCAGCAAGTAAAACGAGCGGATTCTATTGTACTAGAAGATATGCCGCTAGTTTAGCGTCAACTCGGTTTCGGTCCGGTTCGGCTCGGTTTCGGTCCGGTTTTCAGTCGAACCGGTTTGGAGCCGATTGAACCGGTTTAGGGCCGAACTGAATTCCCTTTTCTTTTGTTTATTTTGCCCCACCCTCTTTTTTGTATGAACATGGATGAACATGAAATACCACACAATCTAACAGAAGAAAGCCCAACACTTATTGAAAATAACACCCCGACAAATCGGACACAGTAGCAGCTTGCTTGAACATTTTGCGCAGCAAACTAAATGACCGCAAGGTCTAAACATGATTTCAGAATCATTCTCGTAGCAAACTTTACAGCTCAACTTCTCTTTGGGATCTTCGGACGGCGTAGCTGGCGGTGCTTTTCGCAATAGCACACAACACGTTGTTTCGGCTTCTTTGCGTTTTTTCCGAATGTCACTGATGAATGCTAAGCCTTTTGTCTGTATAAGATACGGACACTTTGGGTAAGTCCAAGCGTGCTCCTCCCACGGGACATCGTCTTTCTCCCAAGCATGTAGTGCACCTCCACAGTGAAAACAGCGTACACGATCATCCCTACCCTCATAATAAAAGCCGGCCGCAGCCATATTTCTGGGATGCTGATGTTTGTTTGCTGGCCATTCAGCGTAAGTAGCAAAGCGTGCCTTGTAGTCTTTCATTGCCGGTGAAAACGGAAGTAGTATTCTCTCATCTTCGCCCCTTACACAGTCTGGACGGGCTAAGCGGTGTCGGTAGTATGGTTTATACCGTGAGTTCACCCAGTCACCCATAATATAGCCACAGTATGCACAGTGAATTTCGTCATGCACCCCTTGATAATAAAACCCCTGGCTTGCCAATTCTCTAGGGGCGAGCGACTGGTCCGGCCAGTTTTCAAAACTGTTGAAGCGATTGCTGATCAGTGTCATATCCATTTTGACAGTCAACTGAACACCTGCAATGGGTAGTTGGGGTTTATATAGTGTCTTGGGACTGCGGCGATTCAAGACCACACCTCCAAAACAGTATGGTTCCCAGCTATTGGATCATTAGTACGAAGGCCAACCCCCTGTTATACCGTAAGGGTAGAGTATTGGTCGATTATGGTGTTACTGCGTACAAGATGGTTTGCATGGTACAGTATGTACTTTGACACTGGGGCTCTCTGTTTAGTGTCTTTATCGTACAGGTTTAGCCTGAAACTGTATAAATGAACCGTGTTTGCTTTGTACTAGTACGAATGTTGTGTGTAATCAACTGTGCATGCTTGAGTGTATTGGGATTAGCATTAAACTGTGTTTGTCATCAGTTCTGAGTAAGTTCTGTCTAATTTGTGTCTAGTACAGACTGTTTTGAAGTTTGAAATAGGGTGTTGTTGCACAAAGCGAGAAACTTCGATCAAGCAATCAAATAATTCGTTTTCATTTGCAAAATTGATATCTAAATTTCTATGCAGATTGCAACAAAATTTTGAAATAGAAAAAATAAATCTATCGTTCTATTTGATGCTTCAATTGCGGCGCCGCTCGGATTTGCCTTCGGTTTTCCTCGAAACAATAGTTTGCTAGCAAATTTCAAAATGACAACGGAAATTTCGTCCGTAAAAACAATTTTTTTAATGAAAAGAACAACGGAATGCTTTTGTTTTAGTTGCTGCACGCTGCGCTGCGCTTGCTTTCGCCGCAGCTCGGCGTAGCTTTTTTCTCCGCCTTCGGTTTCGACTTCTGTATCAACACGGTAACAAAAAGTTCAAGCGGAACTATAAGAAGAATCTCTTTTAAATAAAAGAGCAATAGAATCCTTTCGTTTTATTTGCTCCTCCGCTCATTATGCTGCGCTCCCTCGCGCCGCAGCTCGGCATCGCCTTTGGCTTTGCCTTCGGTTTCGGTGGAAACGGTAGTTTGCTACCGTATAATCATGTAACAAAAGGGTTAAGCTGAACTGTAAGAAGAATCTCTTCGGAATAGTAGGACAATAGAATCTTCTTGTTTTACTTGCTGCTCCGCTCGCTGCGCTGCGCTTGCTCGCGCCGCAGCTCGGCGTAGCCTTCGGCTCCGCCTTCGGTTTCCACTTTCGTATCATCACGGTAACAAAAGTTTAACCTGAACTGTAAGGAGAATCTCTTCAGAACAGCAGTACAAGAAGATATGCCGCTAGTTTAGCGTCAACTCGGTTTCGGTCCGGTTCGGCTCGGTTTCGGTCCGGTTTTCAGTCGAACCGGTTTGGAGCCGATTGAACCGGTTCGGAGCCGATTTGAACCGGTTTGGAGCCGAACCGCCTGAACCGGTTTAGAGCCGAACTGAATTCCCCTTTCTTTTGTTTATTTTTCCCCACCCTCTTTTTTTTGTATGAACACGAATGAACATGATAACAGATTTATTCATGATATTTACAAGTGAAAAAATAAATTATCAGGAACATTGGTAGCCGGACAGTTGGGCTTCTTACATAAGTGATCCCAACGCGGATCAGAGAGAGGCTCAAAATTTCTAAGTTCGCATTCGCAGTAATAACATTGAACACAGTCTAGTGAACCAAAATGAAAAAATCCATTTCCAGCTAATTCCATGGGTGAGGGTTTGAGATGTGGCCAACCCCTGAACGACTCCAAACGCGATCCTAAAGTGCTGTAGTTGCCGAAATCATCAATTTCGCGATCGGTTAGGGTGTTGCTGGCGTGTTCGGCAAGTTTGTCGGCTAGCGTAATACTGTTCTTATAGCCGTCACACAGTTCAAACCACGCCGATGGTATGCTTTTGAGACCGTGCCAAGCTCCGGCAATAGCGCCCGCCAGGGTTGCGATTCCGTCCGTACATCCACCAACACGTAGTGTAAGCGCCATGGTTGATTCGAAAGCATTTTTAGGCGATAGATCGGCTCCTTTGATCACGCAGTAAATAGCCATAGGTACAGCTTGCAGTCCCGAGGAATCATTGCCAAGGGCTTTCACCACAACACTTGTCTCCTGAGGCAGCAGAGTTTTTATGTGCACTAATTTTGATTGATACAGCTGAAGGCTAACGCCTGAGTCACACAGAGTGATTAACATGTCCAGAAACTGTGCGGGAGTAAAGTTGGGATATTGCAATGCTACGGCAATAGCGTAGGCTTGAAGCTCACATGCCCCGTAAGCTTCCAACGTAGGATGTGTAAGTTCGGCAATGTTACGTACGTTGCGGATCATTATTTCTGTCTGATGTTTGAAGTACAGGGGATACGCTGAAATCCACGCAGCAGGACCGTATCCTTTTTGGTATACACGTGGTACGATTTTATTCGGCAATGTGTCAAGGGATTCATAATTGCTCCACTTCCAGTGATGTATTATATCTTTTAGCTTTCCAAAAGCCGAACGTATGACGGGGTGTGCATTGTAATATGCGTCAACGCATGCACGAGCGGCACTTGCTGTATCATAACCACCGTCATTTAACAATGCGTTACCAAGCGCGTTTGTTAATACAGTTTTTTCGCGATGAGAGCGGTAATCTCGAGTATCAACAAACATTTGCGCTACCTTATGGACAATACCATTGTATGCCTTCAAAGGAGCGCACAAGCATTCCCCGAGTAGGCCACCGACTAAGCAACCACGAAATTGATCTTTCTCCATTTTCTTTGCAAATGATAATTATTTAACGCAACTCCAGCTTTTAAATATGGTCAGAAAAAACAGCTAGCCCCCAGTTTGATTTTTGACCAATCACAACGCTCATTTCCAAATATTTTTTTTGGTTTTCGGAGGTACGTCACAGGCTGTTTGACCAATCAATATGGTTACACAGTGTATGAGGGTGTAGTTTTTTTCGATTTTTCAACCAATCATCAACATAGTAAACTGTTTCAAGTCTGCCAGTGACGTATGTGTGAAAAAGGCGGAGTTATGCGAGAATTTCCAACCAATGGGACGAGAGTTTGGCTTCCTCGGAAACAATCCGCGAGTATAAAAGCGACGCGGCTGAGCTTTTCCAAATCATTCTGCAAAAAAGTTGAGAGCAAGTTCTATCATCATAATATCACGAGAGCAAAAATGGATTTCGCACGTATTTTGGATGTTGTCGGTGATCATGACGGCTACACTGTATACAAAGTCAATAGTGTGGTAAGTCTGTTCTGGAATGCTAAAGAAGTACGGGCATTTCTTGTGTTCGAAGCGAATGCGGATGCTGAAGGCTTGCGTAAAGCATGGAATAAAGGGATCCGATTCGGATACAATGAAATTACCGAACTAATGAAGATCTTGAAGAATGGACATCTGAAAGACACGCTGGATCACGCAGCATCCGAAGGCAAACAGGAAAAAATGAAATTCGATGGCCCCGCCTGCCTGGAGTTGACTCTGAAGGTGCACGAAAAGTACGGGCGTACGATCAGGTTTTCTCAACCAGGACGCTCTGTTCAACTGCCATACATGGGATTTATTGATGTGGCCCGAATCCTGGACGATAGTTTTAAAGCGCAAGCCCTTATTGTTTAACTGCGCTTTTCGTTTTTAACATTTTAAAATTGTTGTTGTTGTTGTTATTCTTGTTTATTACCTGTTAACTACCTTGTTATGCAAAAAAAAAGGCTGAAAAACGCCGTTATTTGCGACAGTCTCAGCAGTGAAGTATATAAAGCCTTCTTGCTGACACTGTTGCAAGTAATGCGTTCAGTCATGGAAATCCACAACGTTATCCTGGCGGTGCAGTTCAACGAGGAAGTTGATCTTCAGCAAGTCCTAGAAGTTTTCGGGAAACATGCTACGAAGGTGAAAAATTTTAACGCAGTCAACATCAGACTAATAGGGCAGTCACCTTCATTCTGCCAGATTTTCCAAAATGGCAAGGCAATCGTAATAGGCGGTAAGTCCGTTGAAGAATCGAACGGGCTATTAGAACAGTATTTGCGAATGTTGATTGTAAATTGTATCGACGTTACTATTAAGGAGCGCTTTGTGGCAAATATAGTCTGTACGTACGCTTACAAAGAAATAATAAATTTGAACAAGCTGTATAGCCAAATTTTAAAACAAAAGCCAACGGGTATCGCATTCTTCTATGAACCTGAGCTGTTTCCAGCCATCAAACTACGGTTCCCATTATTGAAAACTACCGTTAACGTTTTCCATACTGGAAAGTGTGTAATTCTGGGAGCGAGATCACTGTTGCAGATTCAACGCACAATTGAACAAACTAAAAACCTCCTTGAAAATTACACCACTTCGGTGTCGAAAAAACGAGAAATCTAATCATTTCAGAAACACCATTCGAGAGTTTTTGTGATCGAATATACTGTGAAGTGTTCGATAGTTAGCAGACTAAGTCAGGAGAAATTTAAAATGGAAAAACTGAGTTTTGATTTTCGATTTAAAACTCCGTGCACCATTTACATTTCCGGGCCAACGATGTCGGGAAAATCGACTTTTACAATGAAACTTTTGCAAAGTCTTACGGAAAGCTTTAATCCACCACCAGTAAGAATAGTATATGCTTACGGTACGTGGCAAAATGCCTTCCAGGGTTTTGATAAAAATATTGAACTTATCCAGGGGCTTAGACCCATCTTAGAAGATGAAAATTTTTTTGACAAAGACGTTCCGAGTCTGCTAGTGTTAGATGATTTAATGGAAGAAATTGCTGGAACACCAAAGTGTTCGACGATTTTTACTCGTGACGTTCATCACAAAAATGTTTCTGTAATTTTCATTTCTCAAAACTTATACAAACAAGAAAGGAGCATGCGTGACATTGCTTTGAATTCTCAGTACTTGGTAATTTTTAAATCAGTTCGCGATGTTCAGCAAGTTAAAACACTTGCACGTCAGTTAGGTATGCCACATATGCTGGAAGCCTACCGAAAGGCTATAAGGGAACCTTTTGGATATTTACTGATAAATCTTAGACCCGAAGCTCCAGACGATGTTCGCCTTCAGTCGCACGTGTTTGAGTATAGACGAATATATGTAGAAAAATGAAACCAGAAGAAATTTTTCGACTTATTGAAGCGTTAAAGCTGCTGACACCACGTCAGAGAAGAAGCTTTTTCCAGCTGGCAACTAAGCAACAAATAAGCGCAATCGAAGAAGCCTGCTTAAATCTAGTTAAGCAACCCACCGGTCTTAGCAAAGTTGATTTAGCTCGGGCTCGAAAACATTCTTCAACAATTAAGCGTCTAGCTGACCGCAGTACAGACCGATCAAAAAAACGTAAAATATTACAACAAAAAGGTGGATTCCTCAACGTTTTGCTACCTGTTTTAGGTACTTTAGTTTCCACTTTTCTAGCAAAATGAAGACGTACGTTTTAGTCCCCGAAACCGAATTTTTAAAACAAAAGCATGCTCGGGAAGGTGTTCCCGCGCCGACTGCCTGGAAAAAAGCTCAAGAGATTGGTCATGAAATTACACAACAGCTCATGGCCAAGGCCGCTTTTGAGTACCAGCGTTTAAACAATACGGGTAACGCTCCAGTCGCGGCTCCAATATTGGAAGCAGTGCAAGTTGAACCAACAGTGGTTCCCAACCTATTGCCCACAATGATTGATAAAAGTGTGCAAGCTCATTCTACGGGTGTTCTTAAAGATCAATATACTCAAGCAGGTCCAAACATAACCCATCAAGCTGTCCAGGCTGTTCCGACATTTCATGAACAGGGTAATCAAGCAACAGCTCCACCTTTAGTTGAGTACATCCAGTCGGATCCCGTAGTTAAGGTTGTTGAGGTGCCATCCCAACCAGCTGTACAATTTGTACAAGTGCCCAGTGAGCCGCAAATACAATTTGTTCCAAGCAAAGCTGTGGTTAAACACGTTTATCGGAAACCGAAAAAACCACCTTTGGTTAAAAAAGTCCATGTAAGACGCATTCCAAAATCCGACACCACTTTAAAAGCTGCTATAGAATACGCTCCAACTCCACCTAGTGTTCCGATAGTTGAATTTCCAGTTGATGGTGTGTTAGAATATCAAATACCTGACAGTGGAGCTGTTCCGGCTTTAGAAAATAACCAGCTAGCTATTGAAGGGTCAAAAGCGAAAAGTGGCCGTCAAACTAAAACTGTAAACAAGCTCCGTCGAAAGGAAAAGATCAACAACCTTGCTATTGAAGGTTCGAAAACCGTGTACAATTAAGCCGAAAACGTTCAACAAGCAAAAGTTGTAAGGCACAAAACACCAAAAGCAAGCAGCAATTGCGTTCAAATCACAGGCTTTAGCAATTGAAGTCCGGTGGGCAAGCAGACAATTATTACCGAGCACGACAAGCTAGTTAAAAGCTGCTAACATAGCAAAGCCAGAGCAGTTACCGATGCAGTGGCGTTAAAAGCTCTAACATATAAACCTGAAAGTTCAAGTCAGGCCAAAACCCAATTGAGGAAACGTAATAAAACTTCAGAACCTCCCGCTAAAAGACACAAAGGGGTATACAAAGAGGCGGGTGGCTCTCCTACACATGATGAAGCCCACTTTAGATGATTTGTATTTGAATCCTGCTTCTCAAGGCAGTTTAGGTGGTATAGACCGCTTGTACAAAGAAGCTAGAAAACATGGATATACACGAAAGCAAGTTAAAGCTTACTTAGAAACCAAAGATGCATATACACAACACAAACCCTTTCGCTCTAAGTTTAAGCGTCGAAAGATTATTTCTGTTAATGTGGGCGACCAACATCAAATTGATCTTGTGGACTTTCAGAAATTTGCAAGTTATAACAATGGCTTTAAGTATATTCTTATGTGCATCGACTGCTTTTCTCGTTATGCATGGGCTGAGCCGGTTAAATCAAAACGACCAGCTGATATTCGCGAAGCGCTTTTAAAAATATACAAGAGTGATTATCCTCCATTACGTGTTCAAAGCGATAATGGTAAGGAATTTGTTAGTAAAGACATGCGTAAGTTTTTTGAAGAGTGTAACGTTACATTTTTTACAACGAAAAACGATGACGTAAAGTGTGCGATGGTTGAACGTCTAAATCGCACAATCGAAGAGCGGTTATATGTGTTCATGACCGAAAACAACACGTATCGGTTCATAGATGTCTTTCCTAAGATTTTATCCGCTTACAACTCTACAAAACACTCTGCTACAGGTATAGCCCCTAAAGATGTAGGTCCTGAGGAAGCTGAGCAAATTCTCCAGAAGATGATTGATCAACAGAAAGAGAGGAAAAATTCAAAACCAACATTTGCTGTTGGCGATCATGTACGTTTGACAAAAAAGAAACAGACTTTTGAGAAAGGGTACGAGACTCGTTTCACAGAAGAAATCTTTAAAATAACTCACACTACACGGAGTGGAAGCCATTACCTTTACACTGTCGAAGATTTAGCTGGCGAGCCCGTGGATGGTAAGTTTTATCCGGAAGAGTTATCTAAAGCCATATCATAGGATCTCCAGGATATTAAGGGAAAGGAAACATAAAGGAAAAGTACAATACTTAGTACGTTGGTATGGATACGGTCCTGCTTATGACTCTTGGGAAAACAAAGAAGATTTGAAATGAGTTTTTACATGACATTGCCGTCTTCGGCGTCAGAGGGGTTATACTCTGAAAACTGCCCTGGTAAATTTACAACGCTGCTCGCTAGACCTATAGATTTAGACGGTGCGTGGGAAGTAGGTCTTTCGGAAATTATTCTACCGCCTATGCGGATAAAGTTTAATACCGGATTATCCATTGCTGTCTCGCGTGACGGTATGCCGTCTAGAACTCATAGATTCGTCGATCAACATGCTTTTGAGGATGAAAATCATTTAATTCGTACGGTTAACAAACTGTTGAGGGAAAACGTAGATGATAGGGACTCGAAAACCTTCGGCCAGATAATAGTGAGTGGTCAAGCAGCTCAGTTAAACATTACACCAGGCCTCGCTTTAACTTTTACCGGTTCCGAATACGCGCGCGCACTAGGTATACTACACCAGTACACATATCACACCAGAGATGCTGTCTCATATGTTATATCCGGGACAGCATAATCGTCTCGTCCATGTGTATTGTGACGTGATTACACATGGGTTGGTAGGTGACTCAATGGTGCCTTTACTACGCACCTTATCGACTCAAGCGAATTCATTTCGAGAGACAGTAATTCGTTTTGAAAATCCGCATTATATGCCGCTAGCCTACCATACGTTTCAAAGTATAGAAATAGCGATGCGCGATGATTTAGGGAAGGAAGTACTCTTTCATCCAGGTACATCAGTAATTAAATTACACTTTCGACCAAAGAAGCATTAAAATGGTTCTACAGGAGTTAAAATTTGACGAGCACCGCTACACCCAGATCTTTACCAAACAGCATGGGTACGGTATGCCATATTATCGTGGCGCACCCATGAAAGGTGGTAGTTTCTGGGGACGTGTGATTGGATTTGCAAAGGGTTTGTTCAGCAAAGCTGCGCCGCATATAAACAATTTAATTGCGACGGCCCAACCTCACATGAAAACAATGGCCAGCAAAGCTGTGGAATCCGTAATCGATAAAGCTGTTGAGCGTGTTAGCGAGAAATTACGCAACACGGCTCAACAACAGGGTCGGGTATTAAGGGTCGTCGTCGAAAGAGAATGATCAAAACCACGAAACGTCAACGCGCAATAGACGCTATAAAAGACAAACTGTAACGATGGCTCTTATTGAAGCTGGCTCAGAACCCTCCATGCTGTTGGAAAGTCACTTGTTTTATCTTCCAGCTACGCTAACGGAAAGGTGGAATACACATGACTATGACTTGGGGCCGTCTCAAGCCGTAACCGACGATTCAAATGATATTGTATTTACAATTTCACCGTGTCAAACCGAGCTGATCAGCTTAGCTGACATTAGATTTTCATGTGATTTACACGTTACTAATTCTGCTGGTACTGTTCCAACAGAAAAAGACTGTCTTGCACCAATTAACAATATTTTGCATAGTTTATTTCAATCAGTTACGGTTTCATTGGGAGGTCGCAACATAACCGATAACAGTCCTTTGTATCACATTCGAGCGTACATTGAATCCCTTCTGGGTTTCACTGTTCAGGCTCAGAACAGTCAGTTGAGCCTGTGTGGATTTGCGTTGGACACTGACCTTGACAAAGACCCGTTATACATGAATGAGATAAATGGGGCAACAACATTTCATAGTAAGGGTGCCGAAACGCGAAGAACATGGTTGCAGACTTTCCGTCCGTTGCAGTTGTCTGGTAAACTACACTGCGATTTGTTCCAGCAAGACCGTCCACTAATTCCTGGTGTAGAGTTGAGCATTAAACTAATACGAAACAGGGCTAACCTTTGTTTTCTTACTGATAATGATCTAGCGGCTCCAAAGGCTTTTGCTATTCGAAACCCCAAGTTAAAAGTTCGAAAGTATGAACCATCTCCAGACTTTTTAGCAGCCATGACAAAGCAACTAGTCACAACTAATGCAAAATATCACATCGAGCGGGTTGCTTTAAGACAAACCACAATGCAATCAGGTCAGCAGCAACTATCCTGGGCAAATATTGTTATTGGACAGTTACCCAAGGTAATGTTCTTTGCAATGTCACCCAATCGCTCGTTCGTTGGCGATTTTAAGTCAACTCCGTTCAATTTTCATCATTTCAACATATCTAACTTAAGTGCTGAAATTGATGGACAGCTTTTTCCTACGCGGGGGTACAACTTAGATTTCCAGAACGGTGCGTCAATTGAGGGTTATGAAGGGTTGTTAGATACTCTAGAGCGGCTGCATGAAGGTCATGGTGAACTACCGTTTGACAGGTCCGTATTTAACAAGGGTGGTTTCAATATTTTTGGGTTTGACTTCACTCGCGGCCACACGGGCAGAGGAGCCTTGTCGCTGATAAGGCAAGGTAATTTAAACATCAATGTTAAATTTGCAAAACCGCTACCTGAAGGTATAGTTTGCCTAGCTATGATGGTCTTCGATAACATTATCGAAATTAACAACAATCGCCAAGTACTTTTCGACTTTGCACCATGAACAACCTACAAATAGAAACCGCGCTGAAGCAAGATCCCAACGTTCGCGATATTTTTGTTGGGGTATTCGCCAGCGATACATTACCAGTAAAAGAATTTCCAGGTGCATATATATCAAATACTCAACCGTCAGGCGCGACGGGTGAACACTGGCTAGCATTTTATTGTACAAAACCCGGTACGATAGAAGTTTTTGATTCATACGGGAAAAATCCCGGAGACTATTCAGATGACATTAAAAAATGGATAAATGATGACTTTGTCATAATGTCAAACACTGAACGCCAAAACACTGACAGTACTGTATGCGGTCAATATTGCATGTTTTTTGTTCTATTACGTTGCTACGGGTTTTCATATAAAGATGTCATGTCAGCTCTCACTAAGCATAAAGGGGTGAACGATAAATCTGTATGCAAATTCATCAACAAGTTCTTCCGACTAAGGACAGTAGTCCGTGACGCAACATTTATACGCGACCTTGTAAGAAATGGTTAAGCCGATAGCTAAAAAAGCAGCATCAGTATTCTTTGCAGTACTGGTGACCATGCTACTGTTAGTTTTCAATACTTTAGAAATTGTTTCCTATTTTGTAAAGTCCTCCAACCGTACACAGTTGGAGGAATCTAAAAAAATTACGAAAGAAGTGTTGGATGTGATGGTGAGTGACGAAGCGACACAAACCGAGTGATTTTTCCCCTTTCTTTTATTCACTTTTCCCCACCACCTCTTTTTTCTACCGCGTGCCAAAGGGCAGCGTTGTGAAATCATCTAACATGATGCGTTTATCGTACACAAGCTTCAACTTTTTAGCTAATTGAACAGTATTAATTTCTTGCGTTTTCCCATTCCGCTTGATGTATTCCGGATACACGACCTGCACATGTTCATCCACACCCTCCAGCAACCGCTTGAGCTGGTTGAAATCCAACGCCTTGCCGGTCCTTGTCAGCTCCTTCGTAACCGAGTCCCAATCCAGAATATCTTCCGTGAACCCGTTCTGCGTCATTCCTTTCACTTTCATTTCAATGCGCCCCGTATCTGTTTCGTAGCTGTAGACTTTCGGACCGCAGGAGACGAATTTGACAATATGGTTTTCACCAGCTTCTAGCTGGTTATCCCAGTCACCAAGGATACTACCAGTTTCAGGGAGCCAGTCGCCGGGGCGGTGCACGAAAATCACAGAGTCCGTATCGTAGTAGAGAAGTCGCTCACCTAACTTTTCCATGAGGTCCAACAGGATGAGACGTGCGTGGCTTGTGGTGAAAGCGGCAACAACAACATTCGTTCCATTGCTACCTTCGTTGTAGTCATCCACTTTCGAATGTGTTACCATCAGACACGTTGGACTCACACCATACACATCATGAATTTCAATAGCTTTTGAACGACACAGATCAGAATATCGTTTGGGATCGTACACAAATTCCGTGGAATTCATATCGCAGCTCTGGCCAGTCTTACCCCAAAGACTATTCAGCGCGACTTTGGAGGTGCTCTTCCTTCCGGCATCAAAAACCATGGCGTCAGGGTCCAGGATGATACCTTCACGGTCTTTGACCATCTGAATGAAATTTGCCTTCTTCTCATCCGTATCGCACCACGCTGGCCAACCGCTTGCTTCCATTTTCACTTTCAGAAACTTATTCGTGTACGCCGCAAAGAGTTTGGTGTCCGTCTGCGCCCAGTGCCAGACTTCGTACATTTCGACAACCCGGTACCCTACAACCACCGCATGATGTAGCTCAGGTGTGCACCAGATCCCTTCGAAAGACCGCTCTTCATCGGAATGGACACAGCGACTGGTCGCTTTCTCCATTGCGCATTTTTTGCATAGAACATACATCAATTTGTCGTTGATCGTCAACGGTAAGACTGGATACAGGCACTCATCCGGTGCAGCGACTTTACAGTAAACAAGCCCAAAATAATCTTTGACATCCTTGAAATTGGCTATGATTATTTCAGGCTGACCAACTGGATACGCCTTTGTTTTGTTCACAAAAGGATAAAGGCTGACAACGTCAAAGTGTCTAATTTCTTCCCCGTTCTGTACTTCGTAAAACAGACGACTTGCGTTTGTTCTTCCGCCTTTGAAGGCGTCACGTGGATTCATTGGCTCCCGAATGTTCGTGTGCTGCAAAAATCCGGCAATGAATGGATCCTCCCGTTCTCTGAGCCACTCACAGCCCCATTTCACTTCCACGGTGTACCCCTGGCTCTCGAGGAAGCGCTCACGTTCTAGGTATTTTTCGTAGACTTCGCGCATTTTCTTCTTGGAGTACGGGACCACATCGTTTTCGTCGGTGCAAGCGGGATGCCCATGGAAAACACAGCCGTTGTACTCGTAAACGGTTTGGGTTTCCTCGTCGAGGCCGTCTACAAAGTATCGACCAATTTTGACTTCTTTTCCGTTTCGACCATGGCGTATGCGCCCATTAGCACTCATATTCTCCCATTCCAGCCATTGCGCGGCCTGGATACTGGTGCGTCGGTTTCTGTGAGGACCATGGCTGGCTAAGGCAGCGACTTTGTTTTCAGGAAGGTGAAAGGTTTTCCAGTAGCGATAGCAGGCGGCGGGCACTGGTTATGCTCTCCATGGGATGCAACGAAGTGAGTGTACGGTAGTCGTTGATAAACTTCAACGCACAGAGCCGCAAGACCGTAACATCGTTCGAGCAATACGTCATCATTTGCTCCCGAAAATTGAATACTCCATTAGCGGCGGCTTTTGCTTCAGCGTGCCACTTAAGGAACTCGGCTTTCTGCTGCTTCCGCATCCCATCAATCATATACTGATCCGGCTCAGGCCAAGGCAAATCGACTTTATCCCAGTTCTCGGGTTTATTAAACCGATGAGGGAAATCACCTTTCTGCACTTCAAGCTCCAAACCAACCGCCTTCGGTAGTTGACTCAACCGCAGTGCCAGAAAGTTGAGTGTATCGCGGGATTGGATGCCCAGTTTGCGGTACTTTAGTTCCAGCAGTTGCGTACCCCGTTTGATGACCTCCACCCCTTTCAATCCATTATCCAACATATACTTCAGGACAAAATGCCCATCGTAGCCCCGAAAATTGTGCGCGATAATGGTAAACCCACGATGCTTCTCTTGAAGCAACCAACGACCAAAAGCATCACCAACTTCCGTGTTCATCGGCTGACCGTCTTCTGGAAAGCGGACTTCGGAACCGTCAGCGTACTGCGCCACAATACACGAGGGTACGTGTCCGTTCACAGGATCATTGTAGGTTTCGTAGTCAAAGAAAATATATTTCATATCTTCTTCGCCCAGCCAGGGTGTTGTTGGTGCCTTCAGCGGTTTTATATAGCAGAAATGATTGGCTTGGAGGAAATAGCCGTAGCATGTGTTGCAGTAAATTTCACCGCACTGATGCTTTGCGTCCTTACCACGAGTGGAAAGATTCACAAACACTCCGCATTTCTGGCAGATGAACATGGTCTGGCAGTAGGTTTTCCCGTTTTTCCTTGTTCTTTTATGGATGTCGAAACACTGCTGGTTGAGAAAGCGGCGGTGACAGTCAGTGCAGTTGACGGGATTATCCACCAGGCAATTGCTCTTGGCACGGTAACACAATCTACACTTGCCTCCACAGCGGTGACGTTCTTTATGATGGTACGGTCGATCGCAATCATTGCAGAAGTAGGGAGAACAGTAGAACCCAGTAGCCGTGGTGACAAGGTTAAAATGGTCATTGTCCAGCAACAAAAAAATTTCCTGCATATCATGGGTTTTACGCTCTGGTACCCGTGCAATAATCATATCACCCTGGTTGGCTGAAATGACTTTGATTTGGAACTCTGGGAAGGCTTCCTTCTGCAACACTTCGAGGTCATCAAGGTCACAGTAACGACCCGAGGGTAGAAGGCACTCTTCCATTATCTTTACAGCTTCGTATTCCAGATTGGCTGTGCGGTCAGCGCGTATATAATTGCTCCATTTATATATATGCTGTGGCACTTGTAAATCATGCGTCAGGCGAAATTTTCCCAGAAACAGAGCGGCGGGTAAGCATAGGTTATTGTTTACGCGGACGGATACAATGGAAGACTTGAAACGATTCTTGTCGTGCTTAACGTACTGATGTCTGAGAAACCAGGATCCACCAGCCGGCATAAGAGAGCGCCAGATACGTATGTTGAACGAATCGTCAATGACCAACTTCTGCCCAGAGTTCAACAGCTCAATACGAAGCAAAAACGCGGGTATGCTGAAATCAGAGAGCTTCCGCATGGTTAAGTAGAACGCTCTTTTGAGACCGTCGGATTTCAGAGCCACAACAACACGATCCGTAGGAGCGAACTCTTTGAAACACATGTCCATTATGACGCGTAAGATTTCTGGCATAATGAGCATGGTCTCTTCTTTTTGGAAAATTCGAGGCAGGGGGGCAATTTCGACGCGGTACTTCTGTTCGGTGCTGTTGAAAGTTTTGAAAACGCGCTCCGATTCTTTGACAAGTTGGAAGAGGCCTGTAAAATCCGGGAGCGACTCATCCCTAGCTACGCTACCGCCAGCTTGTGGTGGATCCTCATACTGCCAGTCATCCATGTGTGCAAGAGCAAGGGCGGCAGCTAGGGAATCTGGACTTAACTGATTAACCTCGTCGTGATGTAGTAAGGCGGTTACGAGAGTCTGCTCATCATGTTCATTGAATTCATTGGGATTAGCCAGCATATGGTTAATGGCGGCCTGATCCTCAGTGGTTAAGCGATACGTATTAGCATGATCATCATCAACATCCATCCACGGATCGTTAAGCATAGCCGCGATAGCCTCATGATCAGAAGCGGACAACTGGTAAGCCATTTTCGACAGAATGAAGAGAAAAACACGTGCCGCGTGGCTTTTATAGATGAGATGAGAAAGCGTAGATTGTGCTCATTGGTTTGTCGTTTTCTGCAATGTGACGTAATTGGTCAGCAGTGTTTCTAGGCCCCACCTTTGGGCGTTCCAGTGGGCGCGAGTGGATACTTACCGGCGCTAGCAGCGCCGGTAAGTAACCACTCCCCCTTTCATGTTTAAACGTGAAAAATGTATGACGGTAATTGTATGTTTTTGATAAGTTACCTATTAAACACACCGAAAAAAGCGCAGCGTTGTATTATTCAGCTACATCATTACGGCCCGGGTAATATGATTCCGTCACCCCATCATAATAATACATATCATAAAACACAGTTGAATGGAAACGCTGATAACAGATACAGCAAACAAATGAGACTGCATTATCGAAAAAAAACACGTTTTGTACTAATAAGCTAAATTCAACCAGCAAATATGGGCCATAAAAAACAATCGTTACAAACAGCATTCAAAAAAACAATACGGGCCGAGAAAAAATGCACTGATGGAACCATTTTTTAATCAATAGTAATCACCTCGATCTCCTGCTTCTTCGTTGGCGGTTCGTTGTTGTCGCCTTCGTCGTCGTCGTCGTCGCTGTCCACCTCCGAATGACCACGCTTCTCGCCACTGACGTACGCAATCAGCTCCTCTCGTTCAGCCAAGTCAAGTTCCTCCAGCAGCAAAGTAGCCTCCAGCTCGTCCTCAGTTTCCGGCACGAATTCGCTCTCCACGTCTGATGGTGGATCGTCAAAAGTGTCGTCAGCTAGGACGGCCACACCTCCTTCGTCGTTCTCGTCGCCAACGTCACTGTCAGCTTCGTCTGAATCGTGCTCCAAGAAACCAGAGTCCATAGAGTTGTCAGGATCAGCCTTTATACGATTATTGTAGAAGTCGACAAGGTCGATCTACCAAAAAATATTCAAATAAACGATGTGCGACAACTAATATCGAAAAAACCAAACGTATTATTGCTGTACTGTTTACTGGAGTGAGAACCATTACACTACATACAATCGCAATAAAACTTTTTACAATGGCTTTGAATCTTTGATATTTAAAAACTCTAATTGCTTATTAAAAACTATCACATTTTTGATTTATTTACTAACTGCTAAAAAAACCGATGGCGCTTACCTTAAACCAAGACACCCGATAAAACGCAGCAAGTCCTCCTTCACAACAGACCAACCACGAGAGTTCATTCCACAGAAGGACAGCTTCAATGTATGAGTGGAAGTACGTCAGGATTTTCTCGGCAAGAGTATAACCTTTCCATTCCGCAATGAGGTTATCCGCTTTCTCTACGGAAAAAACTTTTCTAGTCTCGATGAATTGTTAAGAAACTTCTTGAATTTTATCGAAATACAGAATAATAGGTTATAACATGCATTGCACTACCGTATATAAAACGCTACGGCAAGACTAAATTGAAAAAAAGTAGTATTTAAAGGTGCGAAAATAGATTAAAAAATAATCATGATCCAAAAAATTGTCATTGACTTACCAATCAATCCCGGAAGCTCCTCTGAAGTTGTGGGCATAGGATCCGGCAAAGCCATGAGTACACTCACAATCACACGATAATCAAACACAAACTATTCTGACCAAAATGATGTAACAGCAGAAAATGATGGATCTGCTTGAAAAACATGGGTTTATATTCACCGCGTGCAACTTGGAAGATTTTTTCGAATAACTCCTATTGGCTAGAACGATCCACGTGCCGTTTTTCTCTAGTGCAGTCGTGCTGCCCTGAAGGTTGTATGAATAAAGACAACCCCAGTCCTTTACTAGACCAAGAAATACCAGTAAAGGGGTTGCTCGGTCTCGTAGGCAGCCATTCCCTTTAGTAGGAGGTGGAAACATACGGTGGGTGGAGGGTACGATGGAAAATTCTTACTTATCAAAGAGCCAAGGGAGAACCATTGTTAGAACCCGGAAAAACCGTGCTCCATTAGGTTTTCTTGGACAATGGAAACTAGACTAATGTCGCGACAAAGTCCGGATTCCAGAGACTGAGAAAAGACCAAATGAATGGGAGTTTGACCCAGAAAAACAAGTTCTAATTAGTTTTACTCACAAAAGAATCTAGACACTGTCGCGACTAATCTCGGATACATGATACGTAACAGGGTACCTCAATAAGACGCTTAAAACAAAGACGAGCCAGTTTTGAATAATAGAATCTAGTCTGCTGTCGCGACAGGATCCAAGATTAACGGTGAATCAACAAGTCGCTTGACCCAGAAAAACAAGACACAATGGATGTTTTTCCTCAGAACTCTGACAATTGTTCTGACAAAGCCTCTCGTACCTTGTTCATCTTGTGGAATCTCCCGACATCATAAGCAGGAGGCGTGAGTTTGCAACGTTGGTTAGGAGCAAGGCAGGACCCGAGTAACGCCCACTTGGTTTCTCTCTGATATTAGCGCGTTCCAGTCACTTATTGTTCTGAATTGGATTTGTTCTGAATTGGATTTTGGTTGGTTCTTGGTCTAAACACTAAAAATCAGTCTAGTCAACGGCGCTCTGTTAACATTACGTCAGCGTACAATGAATTCAGACAATAGATCGTACGGTTCGTGGACATCAAAAGATGAAACTCCATGTTATTTCGGGTTATATAAGCAGCGCGCCCAAGCATTTTTCCTTCATTCCAACAGTTTTCTTATTCCTTCTGGACTATTACCGCCTGGATCAGTTGGATTCGTTAGTTTGTTGGATCGTTCACAGTTACTTTTACCGTACGTTCTTTACCAGTTCAGTTTTACTAGCTTTCAGTTAGTTCTGTGACCTTTCACGATGTCTACCCGATCCGAATCCGCTTCTTCCAATTCCTCCTGGGAGTCCGTGTCCGTTGATGATGTTGCCATTGCTGATGTTGCCGATGTTGTTGATGTTATGGAGGATTATCCCGGGTTGGAGTTGGAGGATCCGTTGAGTCAGTTTGCTGAAGAGGCCATGGAGGTGGATAGGTTCGTTTGGTTGTGGAACCAAGGGACTTATGAAGAGCGGGTTGCGTATGCTGATCAAGCTGCTGGTAAGTAGGATTTGTAAAAGATTGAATAAAGAAATATTTAAAAAGGTTGCAAAAAACAAGAGATAAAACGTTTCAATTTTTGATAGAAATTATACAGAGAATTCGCCGGGATTTGCTTAACAGTCCGGCCGTTCGGAATCAAGCGTGGTATTCGGCTATTAACGGGACATGCCAGCTTTTGGTAAGTTTATCAATTCTTACGATAAGTAAAATTAATTGACATACCATAAACCAGTAAACTGAAATAAAAACATTTTTTCTATATAAGTTACATTATTTGTTTTCTGTAGGGTGCCTTGCAATTTCTTCGTGATGCCAATGCCATCGTCTTCATTGACCCTCCCCCCACGTATGCTCAGCTCTTCCCATTTGTTGCTGAAGCCCCGCCGCCCTACCAGTTGCAGCCCACGTATCCAACCAACTACTCACCCCCACCACCGTTCCCGAACAGCCCTGCATTACCTTCCCCAGGCGACGTCATATTCACTAACATGGATGACGATGTGGAGGAGGAACTAGCCTTTTCCGTGTCACGGGGACCTGCTACCCCACTGCCGGAGGTAGCTCCCATGGTGTACACCCCTCGCTCTCCATCCCCAACCCCATCGCTGCCACAACTCGTAGGGTACAGCCCTCGCTCCCCTTCTCCATCGCTGTCACCTGTGTCGATGAATTTGGAGCGACGCCTTTCTAGCCCAGCGCCTCAAAATCGTTGGGCTGTGGATCGTGTGGTTAGAATGCGGGTGCCTCCACCATCTCCGCGACAGCCTTCCACTTCCAACCTGATTCGCCTAACTACTCCTGACCTGTCTCCACTTCGCAGCCGCCCGTCGGTAGCCCGTCACCCACGCCCCGACGCCGTTCTCCACGCCAGCCTTCCACTGATACGCTCCACCGTCGACGCCGCCGCCCATCAACTCCACACCGTCGACGCCGCCGCCCATCAACTCCCCACCATTCGGCGCACGCTGTCTCGCCTGCGACCATTTCGCGGTTGGTTGTCGACGACATCAGTCTGTGTCGCTACATCCTTGACCCCGATTCGCCAACTGTTTTCGATCGAATCCAGCGCATCCAGGACTCGCCAACCGACCACTTCTACGAAGAAATCTACGCTCCGAAGCGTTCGGCTGATCCAGGTAACGATTCGGCTCCTCGCCGCTTCCGCCGCCACTAAACCTTGTCGGATCATTTCACTTTTTTAAAAAAAATTCGCCGCATTGTTTTTTTTTTTTTTTTGGTTATTTGTTTTGTAAGTTCGCCGCAATGTTTTGTCAGTTATTAATTTTTTGTTGTTTGCATGGTACAGTATGTACTTTGACACTGGGGCTCTCTGTTTAGTGTCTTTATCGTACAGGTTTAGCCTGAAACTGTATAAATGAACCGTGTTTGCTTTGTACTAGTACGAATGTTGTGTGTAATCAACTGTGCATGCTTGAGTGTATTGGGATTAGCATTAAACTGTGTTTGTCATCAGTTCTGAGTAAGTTCTGTCTAATTTGTGTCTAGTACAATAGTTTAGCCTGTTTTCAGTGTATGAGCTTATTCAGTGATAGAGTCCGAAACAATTAGGTAAAGTTATTTTTCCTTAGAAATTATTCTGCATTGAGTAAAGGTAGAATGTCGTTGAGTGTTTCAACCATCTTTTGTTATCCACTGGGTACAAAAGAAGAGCCAGATATTAATCCTGGTTTACTAGGTCAAACATTCTTTGGATTTTTGTTTCGTAGATAATGTCATCCTGGTTCGTCGCGACAGTGTTAGCCCGGGTTTTTGTTTTCGTCTAGACACATTAGTCTGGGTTCTATTGTCTGTCGAGAAATACAATACTTGTTTTTCTAGGTCAACATATAATAAGGTATTATATCAACATTTCTTTCAATTGGTAATCATTCAGGACGATTTTTATTGGTAGTTGCTTGCCTAGATACGCCTACCTCGGTTTCTGTCTGATATTAGCGCGTTTCAGTCTTTCATTGTTTTCGAGATGGTTTTTGGTTGGTTCTTGGTCTGCACGCTAAAAGTTAATCTAGTTAACTGTATTCAGTTAACATAACGTCATCATACAACGATATCAGACAATAGATAGTACGATTTTCTGGATATCGAAAGTTGAAACTTCGTTTGGTTTCGGGTTATATAAACGCCGCGACCGGGCATTTTTACTTCATTCCAACAGTTTACTTTTCTCCATTGGATTACCACCATTGCCTGGATTATTCAACCGCTTTGCCTGCTTTTTTCAGTTAGTCTTTTAGTTGTTTAGCAGTTCCTCGGATCCTTTACCATGCCTCGTCTCAGTTATGCCAAGCGTGCAGCCCTTTTGGCCCACCCCATGCCTCCTCACATGTTCCTATTTGTCAACCGGCAGCACTACGTCAACTGGTCCATCAAGCAAGCTGGTAAGTTGACCTTTAATCTAATTCTTCTTTTGAAATAAATTTAAAAAAATAAAAATTAAAAATATTTATTTTCTTAGATGAAATTATGCAATACCTTAAGATATGGCAGTCGAGATCGGATGAAGAAAATGTTAAACAGATGAAGAGAATGTCTCCGCCTGGCCTCGCTCCGCTCGGCCGCGGCTTCGACTTGGCGCGCGCGCGCCTCGTCTTAAACTTTTCCTTTTTTTCCTTTTTTTTTTTTTTTTTTTTTTTGCTCTCTCTCTTTTTCTTTAACTTTTCTCTCTAACCTGACTACTATATCAAAGACATAATAGCTATTTTTTCAACGACATTTATTCCCATGTAAAATCCCATAAGAACACAGAAAAGTCCATCACAAAAAACAAACAGTTTTTTATCATACAATGTTCTAAAAAAGTCCATCACACAAAACAAACAGTTTTTTATCATACAATGTTCTAAAAAAAAGTCCATCACACAAAACGAAAACACAGTTTTATTGTTGAACTCAGCTTAAAGAAGCAGAAAAACATACGCAATAACCACACGTACATTCTAATTGAACTTAAAGTTAACAGATGGCATCCAAGTGTCATTGAAATCAAAAGAATGCAGTGAGACAGGTCCGTCATCCAGTACCATCTCCTCCAACTCCGCAGTCAACTGTTGAACAGGCGTATGCTTACCCCAAATGCTGCTGAAGTCCATGGTGTGCTCACCCTCCGCAATAGAGTCGTCCAGTGTGATGACCTCGGAGCAGCTAGGGAAGACGAGGCGAGGCGTAGGCGGGTCAAGGGTGATGACTTCGGAGCAGCTGGGGAAAGTGAGGCGAGGCATGGGTGGAATCACAGGCTTAGCCTTCGGCTTCACCAAAGGCTTAGCCTTCGGCTTCACCAACGACTTAGCCTTCGGCTTAGACACGGGCTTAGCCTTCGGCTTAACCACGCGCTTCACCTGAGGCTTGGCCTTTGGTTGAGCCTTACGCTGAGCCTTTGGTTTAGCCTTACGATACGACAGGGGTGGTTCTGGTAACTCAGCAACGTAATTCCAGGCACGCACGTTAACAAACAAACCAGGGCACAAAGCGTCAATCAGATTCTAAAGATAAAAAATCTATAATAGGTTTTCAAAAAATGTTTATCTAATTTATTAAATATTACCTCTAGCAGCTGCAACCAATCCATCAGGTCACGGTGATCCTGACCAATGCCCTTAACCCACGTGTACTCAGCCTTCAACGCCACACGAAGTACAGTGCTTACAATATCTAATGAAAATAAAATAAAAATTAGAAATATAATCAAACTTAAAAAACAATAATTAAAACATACCCTTGAAATGCTGAGCTTGTTTAACATTCTCTTCATCCGATCTCGACTGCCATATCTTAAGGTATTGCATAATTTCATCTAAGAAAATAAATATTTTTAATTTTTATTTTTTTAAATTTATTTCAAAAGAAGAATTAGATTAAAGGTCAACTTACCAGCTTGCTTGATGGACCAGTTGACGTAGTGCTGCCGGTTGACAAATAGGAACATGTGAGGAGGCATGGGGTGGGCCAAAAGGGCTGCACGCTTGGCATAACTGAGACGAGGCATGGTAAAGGATCCGAGGAACTGCTAAACAACTAAAAGACTAACTGAAAAAAGCAGGCAAAGCGGTTGAATAATCCAGGCAATGGTGGTAATCCAATGGAGAAAAGTAAACTGTTGGAATGAAGTAAAAATGCCCGGTCGCGGCGTTTATATAACCCGAAACCAAACGAAGTTTCAACTTTCGATATCCAGAAAATCGTACTATCTATTGTCTGATATCGTTGTATGATGACGTTATGTTAACTGAATACAGTTAACTAGATTAACTTTTAGCGTGCAGACCAAGAACCAACCAAAAACCATCTCGAAAACAATGAAAGACTGAAACGCGCTAATATCAGACAGAAACCGAGGTAGGCGTATCTAGGCAAGCAACTACCAATAAAAATCGTCCCGAAGACAATGATTGACCGAAACGCGCTAATATCAGACAGAAATCCAAACTACCAATAAAAATCAAGCCGAAAACAATGAAAGACTGAAACGAGCTAATATCAGACAGAAACCAAATGGGCATTACTAGATACCTCCTCCTCCCTATGCGACTGTATCTAACTCCCTCCCACATACGCCCTAACTACACTTACTCAGCCTGGCCTCACTCCGCTCGGCCACGGCAGGAGACCTCCCGCGCACACGCCGAGAGAACAGTGACATAGGGGCGGTCCTCGCTACGCTCGGACCGCTGCCTTGTTTAGTTAGCTAACTGAATTGCATAGTAGTGATTGTTCTACCAATTGAAAGTTTTGTTGATATAATACCTTATTATATGTTGACCTAGAAAAACAAGTATTGTATTTCTCGACAGACAATAGAACCCAGACTAATGTGTCTAGACGAAAACAAAAACCCGGGCTAACACTGTCGCGACGAACCAGGATGACATTATCTACGAAACAAAAATCCAAAGAATGTTTGACCTAGTAAACCAGGATTAATATCTGGCTCTTCTTTTGTACCCAGTGGATAACAAAAGATGGTTGAAACACTCAACGACATTCTACCTTTACTCAATGCAGAATAATTTCTAAGGAAAAATAACTTTACCTAATTGTTTCGGACTCTATCACTGAATAAGCTCATACACTGAAAACAGGCTAAACTATTGTCATCCATAAAGGTTTGTATAAATCTAAATACATAAGTACAAATAAAATAAACCTCAGTGATTGAGAGTTTTGATTCTTTTGCGGAGAAAAAGAGAGGAGATCAGCGTTAAAGGTCATTGCTTTTAAATACACCGGTGTTCACAGAAATTTAATGACGTGGCCTTGCCCTCACCAGAATTGCGTATAATAGGTAACTTTCAACACGGTAAGCATTATGGTGAAATTCCCCGTTTTTGAAACGACTCTTACCAAAATTCACAAATGTTTAAGACTTTCATAAATTAATGTCGACATATTTTTTTGAAAATTACGCGATTCATGAACTTTATTGTAGACCAAAGATTCTGGCAAGCTTAGTCAAATCAACATCCAAGCACTAAAACACTTTTGCACCAGGTGGAGTTGAGTTAGTACGTCAAGACCAAAAACGACATTGGATTGCTAACCATTGTTTTATGCCTGAAACGGTCACTAGGTTTTCAACACCATGGTAAGTAAATATGAGTTACTCGACCGTTTTGTTCCAGAATAAAATCAACCGAATTAAACTGAAAGACATAAAAAAACATGGTACCCTTTACCCAAGAAAGTGATCCAGTTGGGAATCGTTACTGCGTTATTGTTACCTACGAGCTACTGCCCCAGACATCGAATAAGCTCTTGAAACGATAAATCGTTTGCGTAATAAATCAAGCCAAACCAAGCTTTACGAAAAACATTTTCGTCTCTAAAACAGAAATCTGCGCCGGCGCTTCTCAGATCCTGTGTGGTTACATCGGCATACGCGGTTTGTGTAAATAAGTGTGCCAATTTATTCGCAGCTAAGACAATCTTTCCGTAAATTTGAAAATACTGAAATTTAAATGGCTTCCATGCGCCTAACAACTTGAAAGCAATGACCGGCATCCTAAAGTAAAGAATTTGGTGCGAAATTGGCGGCAATGTGCGGTATGGTATTTATATTAGTAGTGCCGCGTCGCAGTTGCTTGCTTGGTCACATCTGATCATATAGCAGTCCATTTGTATCACCGGCGGGGTCGTTATTATCATTTATATCAGTATTATCATCATTGTCACGGAATGAGATGTCCCGAGGTGGCGGCATGCTCGTATCGCGTTGCGCCGCGTGCGGGAGTATGGAGAGACTACCGCTATCCACCAGTCTGCTAAACTCGTGCCAGTCAATCACGCCGAATTTCCACTCAGCATTAAACTATTATAAGTAACCGCTTAAGCTGCTTATCGGCCAAAAAATCGGCTCTACAATGTCGAGCGTAACCGCAAACAATATTTTGGCCAATACACAGATCAGTAATTCCTTAGGCTTAGTTAGCTCATGGTTAGCCATCGTTTATTTTTTTTCACGCAATTTTCAGCCAACAATAAACCATTTCATCTTACAAAATTCTGAATATAGTTTCTTGGAGCGCATGCACCAGCACGAAGCTCAAATAATATTATACTTTTTTTAACGGAATCAAAAATAGAAAACATTCAAAAATATATTGTATCGGCATAATTCCGAAAAACGGCATAAAACTAATGATATCATATCGGCATCGTAGCGGTGGCAAAACTGATTTGAGCAGCTCTGCTCATAAGCCTTCCCAACGCGGTTCTCTAGGGGCTGTATTGTATTTCATACAATACAGACTACAGGCGGGGCCCCATCGTCCAGGTCTGATTTTGGAAGGAGTCTGCGTTGAAAGAGAACAGAGAGAACGTCTATGTTAAAGCGCCGTAGGCATCTCGATACTTCATCTTTTTTGGCTTGCAGTTTGAAAAGTTGAGGCAATCATCAACATTCTGAGCCGACAGTTTTGTTGTAAATTCAATTCTCTTTTGAATGGTATAAAAAGCGGCTTCATGTTACAAAGAAAAACAGAATCTGTTGCGAGTTGACTGAGGCGAGGTGAACATCTGTCGACTGGGCTGGTCAGGGCACTAATGGTTGCCACTTGTTCAGAGCGCCCATTGACTGAGCTGGTCAACCCATTCATGGTTGCCGCTTGGTTAAAGCACAGAGACCGCATGCCTATTTTAAACCACTAGCCCATTTCCGCTGGTCATGTGGTTGATTTCTTTAAACGGCTCTGTAAACCTCCTAGTAACACGTTTTTGAAGAGAGAGACACCAGTCTGTCGGCACAAACGTTCTCTACACAATGGGATAGGGTTCAATGCAACCGAAGTAGCACAGGTTCGTTTAAGGGACAGAAAGGAGTTTTGTCTCGTAGACTTCTATGTTAACAAACTCCTTCCATTTGCACGCACACCGAACCTTTTATGATGTTTAGCCTGGCCTGTATCTTCACTGTATACAATACAGTGAAGCCCCTTGAGTAGGGCAGTGGTCTTCCACAGCATATGAAACAGCTACAAAAAGCGTTTAGACTCTCAACTACTACTGTTGCAGTCTTACCCAACCGCGTCTTTACAAGAAAAAAGTTTACACGCTCGCTCGCTTGCACTAAGGGCGGTTACGACCTTTATACTAGTATATAATATAATACAATACTACAATACAGCACCCACCAGTATTAATTTCTACTAGTTAACTGTAAAACTTGTCATTTTCCCCGCACGCCCGGTCTGATTGGTGCCGCCATAATAAGGGTTGCATACATATGCAGGTACGCATTCATTCTGTTATCGATTCAAGGAGCTCATACAGAAATTTATTTTTCTTCGTCTGTCTATTCTTTTGAATACAAATTATTGTAATACTAGCATAACCATTTTCTGAACATTTACTCGTACTTACCATTAGGTATAGTATAGTATGTACATGACGTCTCGCATAAACTTCAATCGATTATCAATCATTTAACCATCGACTGGAGACGAAGCGTTGTAAGACGGTAAAGCATTGTCATGGGACTGCTCGAAAAAACTCGAAGTACTGCACGGCGCACGCCCAAAGTACCATACATATACAGACCATCAGTTTGACGTTCCAAAGAAATAATACAATTATTAAAAGCCAATTGCATATACGGCAAAGAAAAATAAATGGTAATGCTAAAGTTGACTCGATTAGCATAAGAATTTTCGATTGACCTATAGCGGCTATAGGTTGACTTGGTTTATTGATTTAATGCAGAAGAGTGATGCTGATTTGCTAAACGAATATATTGGGTTGCAACGCAGAAAAGTGCAATAATGATGAATCAAAATGCACGTACGGCTACATAACTGCGTGCTTATCAACTAAAAATATGATCGACTTATTTTTTATAAGGTTGCGGTAGATCATTTGCACCTTCATCCAGCTGTTCGGCTTCGTCATGAATGTCCATCTTTTGTATGATCAAACGCAAAAGATTGCTCTGTTGATCCAATTTGCCATGGACATCCCGCAGTCTGTTGAAAAACCGAAAAAGGTAGTCTCTAATCTAATATAAATAAACGCGTGAAGTCTGATCAAAGCAGTTCCTGACACCAGCTTTAAATTATTTATTGGCAAAGGCTCGTGAAGGTCACGATACGTAATCTCCATGGCTTACTTGCGTCGCTGTTTCTCCAGTTCGCACTGCATTCGCTTCTCGCATGGCGTGGGTGTGTTGAAGCCGGTGTAGTTAGCAACCGGATTGCTACCGGAAATGCAGAAGAGCTGTAAAAATAATGGAAGTTTATTGTCCTTGCACGGAGCTAGCAGTTAAACTATCAGCCATTGCGACGTCTGCCGTTGCGCTTACTGTCCTGTGTAGTCACGAAAAAGTGATACTACTGGAAACACTGACTCATTATTGCTTTTAATCGTATGATTTCTTTTACGTTAGATACATTTGCCAGGAGTATTACAGAGTACAGACACATAACGGTGTTCCTGTACAGTGACCTTTTGCATTATTCCCTTGGTGCAACCATTAGGGTAGTAGGTGTTTTCTTTAAAGGTAACCCGTTTCAAAAACTATTTCGGTAAGTTCTCCTCCAGTCCAGTATGGAGATCAACCTGCATGGCCATGCGCTGTAGCGTAGCACTGCGCTGAACCGATTCGATGTCACCAACCGCTAAACCAATCTACAGCATATGATAGACCGGTTTGTACGCATTTTTGCAGAGTTGAGCAGATCGTTAATCATAATATCTTTTGGAATATGCAACTCAAAAAGGTTGACGGTTTTACCAAACGTCATTTAATGGCAGTTTGCTACATTATTTATTGCTTAATTATCTATTAGGAATATTTGCACTGTTGGAATTTCGAATCGCATATTACCAGTAAATTCATAACAAGCACGAACAGTCCAATGAATGCAACGATGAAGATAAAGGTCAAGTGAGGGAACTGCACCATGCCCTCCTGCATCGGAGTGATGTAATTGGCCACAGCATCAATCTCTCCTGAAGGAACATAGTTTTTTTGCAAAGTTGTGCAAAAGCACAAATTCACTCATGCTTCGCAGAACCGTAAGAAACATTTGGGCTTTCAGCTTAAATCAGTCGAAACGACTGGCCAAGGAATAGCTGCTGCTGGAGAGTGCAGGCAACCAAACAAAGGTTTATATAAGTATGCAAAAATGCTTTATTAAGTTGGCCTTACCCAAAAGCATATTTATAATTCGCAAAACTGAGTATCCGAATTTCCGATGCGGTGTCGTCAAAGTGCTTACGTCGATGACAAGACCGGGTTTCTGTAATTCCCGAATTAACATTATCACTAGAAGAATACAGTGATGTATCAGTCAATTTGAAACAGCACGGTGCCCTTTACCAAGTAATAATCCTGGTCGTTTGGAAATATGAACGACGGCAGCAGAATCTGGAATGCCAGCACGAACCCCACAAGCAAAAATGCGAAGACGAAGAAAGCGCGTAAAAGTGAACGGAGTATATGCAGAAACATAACCACGTAGACACCAATATGTAGTACCGAACCTGTAAATCGTGCCGTTGAATCGATGCGTGAGGTCACTATTTGAATATAACATATTTGACAGTATGAATAATAGTTAAGGTATGAGTTATGATTAAATAAAAATATGATGACCGGTAGTACGAAAGTATGATTATGAATATGAGAGCCATTAATATTATAAGTATGAATTGTGAATTAGGAGTAGGATTATGAGTATGAGGTCCGTTATGAGTATTAGGTACATACCTAGCCGATGCGGCATGAATGGCAGTCAGTTTGCTAAAGCAGCCAAAATTAATTTTGGCTCCATAAGCCACTAGCAGTTTAAAGCATTCCAGATAATCCTGTACAGCCGCAATATGGAGTGGCGTACGTCCGTGCCAGCCAGGGATGTTGATGTCACGAGTACTGGTACGAAGAAGCGCCTACGAAAAACAAATACTGTATTTACAATAATTTTCCAGTATCATTTATAGTTTCTGCATACATAGAGCAAACATACTGTATACACTTTTAAAATTTGCATTACAGATCGGCTGTGCAGTACCTCCAAGGCGTCCAATGCATCGAAGCGAACGGCTTCATGTAACGGCGTTTCCAACATGGCGTTTTTGGCGTAAAGGTCAGCGTTGAGGGCAATTAGCGTTTCCACTACTTTCATGTTATTATTCATGGCCGCCATGTGGAGGCTAGTTTCACCTTCACCATCTTTCACATCCACAGCTAAATACGAGTAATATTCGAGCAAAAAATTACGGTTACGGTAATACAACTTCTTTTAATATGTTCCTTTAACTGTTATTTGGTATGACTCTGTTATTTGGTATTTGGTTATTTAGTATTATAAAATGTTATTTGATATTACTCCTTTTTGGGATAATTTTTTCGTTGTTTATGAATCCGTTACTGCCGTTAGTACTGTTGCAGGTAACACGCGGAATGCCACCCGTATGGCTCAACATCCATTCCCGATTCAAGCGGCTAACACAACCTTTTGTGGCACAACGTTAACTGTACCGACAAATGAAAACGAATTTTCGAACCGGACCGCCAAACTATGGAATGAGCTCAACTTGGATGAAAGCGCTTATCGGTCGTTACCGACGTTTGATAAGGCACTGGACACTGAGTGGACAGGTTTCATGGGAGCATATTCCTTGGATCAAAGAGCTGTTACCTTGTTAATATACATGCATTCCTTCTTTCTCGTCTCTGTTTTTAATCAGCGACATATTTCATTGGAGAATATGTGTTTTGAATTTCATTGTTTCTGATTTGGTTGTCTGTAGATCTCGATAAGGAGCGATTCCTTGTCTCTAGAGACGTTAAGCAATAAACCTAAACCTAAACTCACTTTTGAGTTCTATACTCTTACTACGTACATATATACATAGTAATGGTGCTTACGAAGTACATATCGTTTACATAGTAATGGTACTTACGAATTCCTTTCTGAACTAGCAAATCGATCACCAGCGGCTTTCCATGCTCTGCAGCTACGTGCAGGAGGCTTTTGCCGGCCTCGTTTTTGATGTACACCAAATTTCGTTGTTTATTAAAAATTTGCTCCAGTTGTTCGACATTGTCTGTCACTGCAAGCTGGAAAAAATACCAAATAAGTAATAACAACATTTAATTCAAATAATAATCTATTCAAGACCACATTTGTTGACTTTTCTCGGTTGTGCTGCAGAAATTAATCTTTGCAAGCATGAGTGGTGCTTGCACACTCTACGGTGCCTTGTGTATACTTTACGGCTATATCCTAATCGACAATCCCCAGCTTGTACTTGTAGCGTATCACATTGCAGTAAAGGTTGTCTTTACAAATCATCGACAAAAATTTGGGCAAATCTTTCGTCTGTCGATCATGCCGCTCAGAATGAATTAACAAAAAATATGTATAAGTTATTAACTAGAATAAGATATTAGAATAGGTTAAAGGTTTAGGTTTAGGAATAGGTTTAGAATAAGTTAACAGGAAATGCACTTCTTGTTGAAGTGTATCCTAATTCAGATCTATATTGCCACGAATGGGATACACCAGAGCCGACAAACCAGAAAAGACTGACCAAAACCAGTATTATATTCTGAAAGCCCGTAGTAGAAAACCCGGCCAGATAGCATTCATTCCTTTCAAAACCTCTCCCGCTTTGAACGCCAAAGCGGAAGAGTTTTGACAACCTCTACCAAATGCAACTAAATTATTGAAATAATACGAACATTTTCGAGTATATAATACGAGTATTCATCGTGGTATTTTTAACCCGGCAATGTTGCCACGTTGACCAACTAAAATATAGATAAAAAATGAAAGTCATTTCTACTATTTAAATTATCAGAATGAATTTAATTAGAAAACCGTTATTACGACAAGAATGACTACGTGATATGTCATCGAGTCAAGAACGACTACGTTGTCATCGAGGACAATTTCTGCACGAGTGCCGGCCGACCAAGTTACCGGTACTGCCCAGCGCAAATAACCCGTTAGGCAAACCAGCTAGCGGGTGACCGATCTAGCGCGTGCACAGAGCCCATTATGGGAACGGGTAAGCAAGCTGGCGTTACTGTTCAGTGTGCCGGACCCGTTAGGTGAGCGGGTGACCGAGCTACCGGTACTGTCCAGTGCACAGATCCCGTTAGGCGAACGAGTGACCAATCTCCCTCTTCAGTCCAGCTAGTTTGCGGGACCCGTTAGGTGAGCGGGTAACCCAGCTCTCGGTATTATCCAGTGTACGGGCCCCGTTAGGCGAACGAGTGGCCAAGATACCGAGCTATAGGTACGGAGCGGGTGACTGAGCTATAGGTACTGTTCACTGCACAAAGCCCGTTAGGTGAGCGGTGACCGAGCAACCGGTACTGTCCAGGGTACGGGACCCTTTAGGTGAGTGGGTGACCGAGCTACGGGTACTGTTCACTGCACAAAGCCCGTTAAGTGAGCGCGTTTTCTTACAGATCGTCTTAGTGGAAGGGGACCGAGAAGCTTCCCGTTTATCGGCAACCGCATACCGAGTAACGTTGGAATCATCCGACTGAACGCTGGATACGACGGATGATGCACGGGAAGCCGACTCCGACTGAGCCGACTCCGACTGAGCAGATGGAGATGAGCGTGTAGCACGAGGCATATTGCACGCAACTCACAGATAATTATGGTACCGACCGTAAGCAAACGCCAGTACCAAAGGTCACCCAACAAAATCACTATACGAAGATACAATTTAGATACGATTTGACATTACGCTCAGGAAACCACAGAAATCACTAGACATTGAACTGACATGTGCATCCATGCGAACAGTTTGCTTTATATGCAGCGGCAACTAAGCCCGCGCTTGCGGGGCGCTTGTCCTGTTGACCACTGTCCAACGGGAGACATCGTACCGCCTCTTCTTCCTCTGCTGCCTTAACTGGAATTAGCTCCGCTAATTCTATTTAGCGTAAAATCCGCTTTTTTGAGCTAATACGATGTACCGATTATGCTTCGACGAAATATGTTATTTTAATAAATATTCATTGAAAACTAAATAAAGTGGCCGTTGACCACAAGAAACGCGGAGGCGAAGCCGAGGCTGTTTCTTGTATCTAATAAGAGAGCATTTAAAACGTTATGCGTATAAAAAGTTAAAAACCAGCGCGAAACTTTATGTATACAATAAAAATGTATAGATATATTACCATTGTTTATCGTTAGTTTAATATACCAGTGCAAGAAACAGTTTAAATAAACTTTAATCTACCGGGTGGCCCAACAAAATGGCGGTCTCAGTTTTTTGTTTGCTGTTCGTGAACCAGTCGTCGTACAGCAATGGTTTTAGATTCATTAAATTACAAATTTTGTTAGCTACTGAACGTACAAAAATTTTTTTGGAAAAGCTGTGACACGCTCGCGAAAAGCTGCGCCGACTGAAATCGTGCAGAAGCGTATTGTGACCCAGCTTTTGAACCATAAAATTTTGTGTCATTTATTATCCATATGAACTATTTTAATTTTTTAAACTGTTTCATGTAAAGAATGACGTACTCTATCAGCATACAAAAATTGGTTTCCATAGTGCTCGCAATAGAGGAGCAATGCACTCGACTCACTTTTGGAAAAAATGCCGATTTTTTTATTAATTTTTGAGCATTTGTAATAATATTTTTATGTTCCATGGCAGGCTGCAACAAAAAAGGCTAATTTAGCTGTTATGTGTAGCTGAGATATTGCTCTTATAAAAGCAAGATTGATTTAGATCCACTTTTGCAGCGTTGGTGAGAAACTGATTTTTGAAAATGCTGGTGGAGGATTGCACGAAAATCAGATGTCCGGCGCTCCAGCTCATCAGTGTCTGGACCGAACGCGGTGACCGGAATATCGTATCTCTTTACAGTAAAACAACAAGAACCAATCCCTCTACCCGAAATGACAAAGCGACAGATTTTAATCTACCAAGCTGAATAATAGCCAATTTTAATTTGCTAAGAGGGAAATTCAAATTATCGATTCTGGGTCACCGTCAAATTCTACCTATTTTATTAAAATAATTCGCTAAAAAGTTAAATGTTTGTTTACGGTTAATATGATTAAGCAGTTCTATGTTTGAAAAACTGCTCTTTCGAATGAAATTAATATGAAGTCAATCGGACGTTGGGCGGGGCCAGTTCACAATTAAAAGCTAGCCCGCCATTTTGTTGAGCCACCCGGTACATGGGAGGCAACATTTAATAAGTACGAGTACCACGAAACCAGTAAAAACTAAGTACCATGCAGAACAAATTCATACCAGAAAAAGTTCCTCTATGCTATCCTGCTCGGAAATTGTACCCATCACACAAATTGCAGTAATCTACAGTGAACAGACGTACCTTGAACAAGCGCTTGGGACTATGTTCAGTTGCGCAAACCTCTTCATTATTGACGACTTCTGTGCCTGTAAAGGACTCAATTCGCAGCATCGTTGGGGCGTACTTATCCAAGGGATAGCCGCGCCGCTGTTCTTTAAATCTGTATGAAAGCAAAACCTACTTATCCCACCATTCTGTTTTAACTACTTTGCTGCTTAGTTTGTATAATCGAAGGCTGTGCACAATTGCACATTATCTTCATTCCTGCACAGATTGCACCGCTTACTGATAACGTACGCGACTTACGGTCACTTACCGGCTAATTACATTGGTTAACAGTCCGCGGCTGCGCGGCGTCAACACTGGCGATGACCTTTCTACGGTCAAATCCATATGTACAGGCAAATATGAATTGAGTAATGTAATACTAATATCAGTCGAAATGCTATGCGCAATTTGCATATACCGTAATTATCGAATTTGTGGCCCTGGGGTACAAATTGTTCGAAGGCTATGGCGGAGGGGGGCTTATTTCGGGGAGGGGGCGCAATTTCGGGGGGTGGCATTATTTTTCGAACGGTATTTTTTGGGATGGGGCATTATATTTCAAACAACTTCACATCCAGTTCTAGTGGAACTGAACGCAATAGTTACCGGTATACGCAACAGCGCAACCTTCCCTGCAACATTTTCGAGCGTATACTGAGGTCCCCGTACACCTTTTTGCCGACGAATACCGCATTATATAGATGTGCGTTTAATGCTTGCTCATAAGCACAACATTTTTTAAAAAAACATTTGCGGTACACCGATCATTTTGCAGCGCTAGACATGTAATAACGGCCCCCTGGGGCGTAATTTCGGGGGGTGGCCTTATTTTTCAAACAGGGTCGGGGAGGGGGGCTTATTACAGGGGGGGGGGCTCTTATTGCGGGGGGAGCCACAAATTCGATAATTACGGTAGTTCTCAGTTTATATGTAATTTATCCCTACCGTTAATAGACTAATATGCTGCGTTCAAATAACGATCAAACATACAAAAACGTGAGCAAAGTGTTACACTTCTCAGCAAACCACTCCAACATGTCCCCGTGCTCCTAAACTGAAAAGGTCAACAGGATTGGTAAACATGACACTCAGCGGGCTGATGACGACCAGGTCGACCAAATAATGTATGGCTTCGGTGCTGCTACTCAATATTTCCCGGGAAGAGGAACAATATGCTGCGTCCGGATTCAGCAAAGTGATCAAGCACTTCCTGTCCTTGTGTGTTAATGGTGAACTCATAATGAAAATGAGATTCTGGTACGCCAGTCGAGGACTGTTCAGCAATTCAGCAATACCTCTCCAGGAATTGTAGCCCTTTAATAATTCAAAATATTACGCGGCACAGTATACTAGATCATCATACGAGTGCATGCAGTTTGATAGGAAAACACCAGCTAGGTTGTCTCACACGGGTTGATTAATAATACTAGTCGAACTTAAAGCACATTAGCTAATTGTAAGGGCTAAACCTTCTGGATGTCAGACGTTTTGAAAGTTATTTAATCGTCAAAAACAATCAGCATCGTTAATCGTCAAAAACAATCAATCGTCAAAAACATCAGCATTTTTACAACATCAAAATTTCATTAAGCTTTGCTATTCCTTTCATCGTTCCCATGACTGATGCCGCGTTACCGCGCTGTATCTCCAGTATCAGTAATTAAATTTACCACAACTTCGTCAATGAAAAAAAAGTCCACGTTGTTTGGAGCGGTAAGTTGACAAACAATGCTTTAGGATTAATGTTGTCGACTTAACAACCGTTGAAATCGGTTTTCTGCACTAGCCAATTATTTTGCATAAATCAACATAGTAAAAGAAGAAAAACTTGTGTAATAGATTTCGAAAATGTCGAATTCGAAAAAGTGTTTGATGGGATCATAAAAAACAACACGCCACGTAGTCATCGTACCGGCGAATATAAAAATATCTAATGCTGCATTGTTATGTACTGCGAAAATGTACAGAGTACGAACGGCCACCGAAGGATTACTTACATGCACATACTGTCATACAGTAGTATCGCAAAACGTGGCCTTGCCAATAAAACATCAATTATTTATATCGGTTAAAAATGTCGTGCCGCTAGCGAGAATACTGATAATAATTTTAAGTTCTGTAGTATACAGTCTGTAGTATTGTAGAAGATTTGTACGTACGAGGTACGTATCGTACATATCAAACTCGTATTAATAAGTACATTGTGGAATTTGTAGTCCAGTAAAGTACCGTACTTGTTACTAAACTTAAAAACAAAACTACTGTAAGTAAATCCATAACCCATTTTTAGTAAATACAATCATGATCCCTACAAATTCATACGATCAGAAGCGCAGTAATTAATTAGATTGTGCAGGTAAGTAATGTTTGTTAAACTTAATTAGACGTCTATGTTTCATTAACTTATTCTGTTTATTCATTTAGAAAATGATTCAGGCAAATAAATGAAGTACGGTTATTGTTGAAAATCTACCCATAGTAATATCTATATGAACAAGATGCATGCGAATGATAACTAAATGCTTCCTTACTTTTACATCCTTAATTTTCCTTCCCTTCCCTTATTTTTAATCTAATTATTTTGATATCCTCTTTTATTCGACACCATCAATTTTATTCAACCGATCCAAACGCTGACTGTTCTGCTCACTGCATTGGAGGGTTTTATTCTTAAAGTAAATTTCACTTTATAATTCGCCGTGCGCATGAGCGGGCACAACCAGAACCCGTGGCTAATCTCAAGTTAATCGCGAAAGAGGCACTGAAACAGCGAAAAACAGATGAAACCGGTTAAAACAAGCTCCAAAATGAAGGCTCCTTCTGCTGCAGGAGAACGGGTGAGCGGCGGTAGAGTCAACTCGGTTGATAATAATAAAGCGCTGGCTGATTCGATGAGTTTCTTGGCCTTGAAGAAGCGGCGCACGTATTGCCGGTTGTGCTTAAAAACACCTTGAACGCTAAATTATTATTGTATGCCTTAGCGCTTTTGTTGATGGCTTTCTTATGTAAATGCGCCATTGAGGGCCTGACATGAAAATTTCGCCCGATTTTACCACAGTTTCTGCCGTCAAAACAACCGTTGTAAGAGCAGCGTGCATGCACTTATTCAAAAATACGAAAGGTGTACTTTTGAATAAGCGGGACACCTTCTCACGTACAAATTAAACAAAAGCATTTCTGCAAATAATTAATACACTTAAAATACTAGAATAATTTTGTCGAATTTAGATACTAGAGCTATTTACTATCACGGCGACGAAAAGGTGGCAGTGAAGGTTATAGGACCGGGCACCATCACATGTTACGCAATAACTGTTTGGCTAATTATAACGACAGCATTCTTAATTTAAGTTAAAACACTTCCCACCAACAGTAGGCAACCATAAATAAACAGGACAATTTTACACAAATAATTTGCGACCGAAACCGCGTTTGTCATATACGTAGTGCCTTGTATGGTGTAGTTGTTATTTTCTGACATTCCAACAACGGTGATGTAAACTTCCACTAATGGTAAGTCGCTGCTGCTTCCTGCTGAATCCAATCTGGATGCTGACGTAGTTCTAGCTTTATGATAAGGAATCACAGTGATCCCGTCGATTTTCCCATCATTTACCGCATCCGAGGGGTTCGTCTCCGTATAGGAATAATAAGCAGCTATTTTACCGGCAGTGGTCGAAATTCTTATGTGGATACCTTCTTCTCTCACGGGATACCTGCAGAAAAGTTGCATTTCTTATTATGCATTATTGGCGACTAGCTTAACTATGTAAAATCTGTACCGAAAATATCGTCTTTCTGCTCGGATAAGAGAATCACTGATTGTATCGTTAATTCGCGGAGTCTGTGGTATTTCGCACGTTTCCCGGTTCAGTTGTCGGAAAAATTCGGCAAGATCCTGGAAATTATCCAGGTAATGTACACGATCTCGATTATTGTCGGTTATTTGCAGCAGCTCCGACAGTACCACTTCCGAACCCACACCGACAGCAAAAGATGTTATACCGACAGCCGCCGCCAAGGGTGCTGTATTTGCCACTGTGTCGTCGGTAATAACCAGGTTAATTTTGGGTACTCCAGGAATGGAGGGCGTGCTGTTGAACATGTCGATACAATATTTAATAGCAGCGGCCGTGTGTGTGTTATCCCGTAAGTGCGGTGTGAGTTTTGTATCGAGCGCCGCTAGCCGTTTCTCGCTCCACGTCATGTTGGTGTCCAGTGGAAAGGTCAAGTGGACTGTACTGGAAAATACCACTAACGCTGCTCGCGCCTAAAAATTGTACGGATTCGCAATATGTTCTAGTAAAGAATATTGTTGTTCTAGTAAAAAATATCGGAGAAATTAGGTATTGGTAAGGATTGTCGGATGGAGATGTGAATTAAAATTTTGCAGGTTCAAACGTTTGTGCTAACACAGTTTTATTTTGCCTACCGATCCTCCTTCAAATGAACCAAGCAGATCCTTGAGAAACACACGAGCTAGGAAGAAATTCAGGAAACCAATACTCCCCGATGAGTCCATCATAATACAGATGTCCAGACGTCCTAGACATTGAGATTCGCAAGCGTTCGATGTGGCGGCCGTCTGGAACGCGGGCAATGAACCCAGTGGATTGTAGTATGCCTGCCAATAACCGGCCTGAGCAGATATCAGTACCGGGATCGGCTTGTTCTCAGCAATTTCTGTCAGTGTGAGCACTAGACGGGCTACTAATCCCGAGTAAAAAGGTTTCAGCAGGTCACGGCGGTCGAGACTATTCCATTGTATATTCCATAGAGTTTTTATGTTGTCGTGTAAATGCACGAGGTGAGGATATCGTCCCGTATTTTGCGTCCTCTCGAAGTCTGCGGCAGTTACCTACAGCGCAAAAAAAGTTGTACCAATATTTCTCTTGTAATGCTCACTATCTGAAACCTAATCATTTCATAAAACGCATTATACTTTTCAGTCTAAATATATAGCAATAGCTGTGAACATGTTTTTATAACTTGTAATGTAAACGTGAATAATCACTTTTCGCACCTGCCAGATGCCGCCCCAGTTGCTCTCGGTGAAAGTTATAGCGTTTTGTCCATATTGCGTTTCCGCACAAGCAATTCGGCGCAGAATGTTCCTGTCGTCTGGAAAAATACTGGCGCGATCAAGGCATTTTATGACGGCGTCCACTACAGATTTCCCGGCTGCACGATTGTCCATCGTTGCATCTTGTTGAGCAAAGTTAGTAGGTGAGTGCACCACGAATAATAACAGCATTAGCACAGACTGAGCTGCTTCCATCATGGTTGTACAATCTGCAGATGCGGTTGTCGCTCAACAATTAAGAACACGAATAACCGTTCGTTAGAGGCAATAACGCCAAATTTCGAGCGACGGGTCGAGATGTAAATTCTCTGTTCGTCAATAACTCCTTTATGGTATTAAAAAAACGATTGCTGTAGTATGTGATAAATGTGCGATCGGTAGTACTCGTAATATTTTAGTCAATATACTCCTGGTTGTCGAAAACAGGAAATTCTCTGCGAAACCAAAATCCATTATTATTACTATGGCATTGAAGTACAGTCTGCTGTCGGTCATATTCATTGTTGCTGGAATCCTTGTAAAGTATAAAGTTCGGACAATAAACCAAATTTCATCTTATGATTCATTTAATTTGTAGATCAAATATGCGTCTAGTGCGCCGGTAGTGTATGCATAATGCAGCAATATGCAGGAGGCATCGCTGGTGGTAGTGCACTTTACGAAGCGGCTAAACTTATCATATCTTGAAGTAAGTGATAAAACAGAAAAATGAGTGATTCGAACATACGCTAATTTTGTGAATCACTGGACAAAAATGCGGATCTTAAATAATACAATGGCATGGCCAATATACGTATATTGATGAGCATATAGTTCTTTGCAAGTCAACACCGGCCGATCAACGCTTCTTTGTAATCAAAATTACTTCAAGCTTAAAATACGATAATTTTAATTCTAAAACTCGGAAACCTTGATTAGTAGCAAAGCTGCCTACAGTATAGCGAACATTAATTCCACAGAATATTTGACCATGGATGATATGATTATGGTTGTTGGATGGCTTTTATCGAATAAGCAGCAGAAGGAAACAAAGGATGATATACATAATATAACGTGAACATTTGCTGTGTAGCTGCTAATAAAAGCAGACGCTAATTGCTAACATCTCGTTCCCACAAAACGGACCAATATTAATGCCATGCGGCAACCACAATACAGTATCACTAAACCTTCTGGTTCACATTGTTTTGCTTAATGAGAGGTGGTCCCACATTGGATTCCTGCTGCGTAGGCGCTGTTGGTCCAGCTGATGGAGTCAGCACAACATACACCGGCTGTCCGTCTTGACCGCAGAATAGGGCCTGTACTCCGGGACAAGTGCTTGATGGACGGACGATGATCTGTTGCGGTCCTTTCAATGTCGTGGTCAACTTGCACAGATTGATCCCCGCCACGGTCGACTGTCCCAGGTTAGCCAGAAACATGACGATATGCAGACCGAACTGCACTGAAGGTCCCAGTGTAACAACCGACAGCGCAATCAACACCACTGAGCCTACCGCACCCAGGATGCTCATAACGATATCGATAGACGCAATCAGAAGGGCCATTCGGGATGACGGCGGAGTGCCGACCGGCAAGCGCTCACCGGCCTTGATGCCTAACATTCCGATGATAACGAAGAAGCTGCCCATGACTAAGAACACCGAGCCCACGGCGCTGTATGGCAAGGATCCCTGGCTGATGAGGCGACTCGTAATACGAGTAACCGAGCTTGACTGAGAGCTTCCGGTTTCACGGTGGGAGACGCTCTCCCACTGGTTGTACGACGGAAAAATGATGAACCCTAAGTTTGACAATGTGGTACAAGAGCACTACCTAGCTGTTGGTCATGAAACGCTGCGCCCCGTAAACTTAAATCAACCATACCGGAAAAACACTACTGCGTCCCATAATTACCGATAATGTCGTTGATCATCAGCGCCAGTCCGACCAAAATCTGGATGATCCCGAAAACCACCATGGGAATGCGGTTCCACAGGCGAGTGGGCTTTGGAGACGATGTAACGACCAGTTCCGGCTTTATGATCAGCTAACTATAAAAGTATATTAGAATTAGAACATTTCCGTTAACAAAGCTCTCCTTACATTAGCAAACACTGTTTGTGGAGACACAACGCGGCTGCAATCGACTGGGTCAAACAATCAGAGTTCACGCGGTTACGATCGGGTGACCTTTAAGGTATAGCATGTAAGCGCTGGCGAAGTCGTTTAATATCATAAAATATTGGTTTGTAAATGCAGAATAATTTTCCGAAGCATATTGCCAGAAGCAAAGTATGAAAATATCACCATGTATCCGTTTGCTAGTGCGTACTCTTTCACAATCTCCGCCAACATTTTTTTGTTATCAGCACTACTCTCAAGCATTCCATTTCCACCAAGACTTTCGGCAGACTTCTCTTGACTTCGATTGTTTATGAAAGTTAGTGGTATACATATATACTCACATGAATATGCTGCATGATCCACAGCTACAGCTACAAGATTCACAGTTTCCCACGTTGAGAGCGCGGCCAAAGGCACTCAGTCCGCCGGCATTACTCTGTACTGCAACATGAATCTGACAGCATCTTGAAAATGGCTGTTCCAGTCATGTGAACGCGAGCGATTACCGCAGCGATCGAAATCAACATCCCCGCCAGTATAAAGTTTATCAGAAAGACAATGTTAAATAATAACTGTTACTCTCTGTAACACGCACAATGACGATGAATTTTGATAAAGAGCTGCGCTCCCCGGCATTCTTTGCGCCAAATATGAACCGGTGTGTCGGATCGCAGGACAATTGGCTGAACAACCTGTGCGCACAGTTACCTAGAGGATATTTTGGTTAATACTGGTCAGACGTAAATGATTACGCAGCGACGCTTTATACGTGGCGGCTCTTTATTGTTTTTTTCTAAAATAGGAAGCTGGTCGGGGTCACGATATGTCGATGATTTGCCATATATATTAGCTGGTCCAACAAAAGCTTTGCTGCAGATACCACGAAAGCCTAACAAATTCACGGCAATGAAGTGTGCGCTGTTTTTGTAATTTCCTCACGTAGTCAACCACAGCACAGGTTGTCAGGAATCGAAAATAACAGTTGCTAGAATAAATCTCTTGAAAATCTTATTTATCACTTTGTACGAATTTGTACGACCTATGAATTAGAAGTGTGTTTTTTGTTTATCTACAGGCACAGATCAGTCAACATATAGACATACGGAAATCATCAAAAACATGATAATCGTAAAATCCATACAATATGTCCAGCATTTTTAACAGTCAACTTCGGTTCAGATTAAGCTGACAACCGACGGATGATAAGATTTGTTAGGCAAACGAGCAATGCGACAAACACTGCATTTCTGTGCGGATTATTACAATCGATGCACCATTGCCGGGCAAGAATATCCTGGCCTCGATCGTGTAATTATTCCGGTCGGAGAGACCAGTAACACTTAGATAAACCTCCAATTCGGGATCAGTGCTGTTTCCGGTCCGGAAAAGGTCACCGCGGACCGACTCTGTGGGAGGCGGCGCAGTAGTTGTGGTGGGTAAACGGTACGGAATGACTCCTGACCCTTCAATTTTCCCATCGTACAACGCCGCCGACGGGGTTGTTTCCGTGTACGAATAGTACACCGCGGTCTGTCCGGCAGTAGTGGAAACGGTTATTTGCAGACCTTCTACGCCAAGTGTGTATCTACGAGGAAAACTTCGTAATACTACTGGTAAAAACTGGAAATTACAATACAAAATTATCTTAGAAAAATTAATGTGGATATGCGATGGCACATTAAGCCGTCTAATGATATAACGTTGCTAAATGTATACGTCATCAATATCCTACATATAAATGGCAACATATATTTTGATCTACATTCTGGGTATGTATTCATCTTGGATTATTACCGCAATACACTTATAGCTGGAAATTTCACCGTTACGATTCTGCTTACTTAAAGTAGCGCCGTTCGCCTTTGATGAGCGAATCCGTGGTGGTATCATTGACACGGGGCGTTTGTGGTATTTCGCACGTTTCCTGGTTGAGCTGCTGGAAAAACTGTGCCAGTTCCGCAAAATTAGATAAGTCGTGTACGCGATCCCGATTATTATTGGCAATGGTCAGTAATTCCGAATATACACAGCTCCCGACCCGATACCAACGGCGAAGGACGTAATACCGGCAGCCTCCGCGAGCGGTGCCACCATCGGCACCTTAAGGGGTCCTGGATCATTGGATTTCCCATCGGTCAGGATCACATTGATTTTCGGAATGCCTTCCACTACCGCAGGCGTACTGTTGAACATATCGATACAATACTTGATGGCCTCAGCTGTGTGCGTGTTGTGCTGAAAGTGAGGGGTCTGTACAGGATCGAGAACCGCTTGCTTCTTCTGCGCCCAGGTCATATTCGTATCCAGAGCAAAGGTCACGTGGAGGCGGTTGGAGTACACTACCAAAGCTGCACGAGACTAAAAGCAAAAACAGAACATCTAAAATTATTTTGTCTAGCTGTAATTAAGCGATCACGCTTACGGAGCCGGTTTCGAATGACGTCAGTAGCTGGTGCACGAAGTAACGTGAGATGTTAAAGTCCGTAGCGATTACACTAGCGGAGGCATCCAAAGCGATGCAAATGTCCAGCCGTCCCGGACAGTTTGTTTCGCACGTCTCCGATGTGGCGGCCGCCTCGAATGCCTGCAGCGAGCCGGCAGGATTATAAAAATTTTTCCAGTAATTAGCCTGCTCAACGATAATTCCCGGGATAGGTCGGCGACTTCCGACTTCGGTCAGGCTCAGTAAAAGACGAGCGGCCAATCCGGAGTAAAATGGCTTCAGAAGCTCAGAGTGTCCCAGAGTTTTCCATCGAACTCCCCACATTTTCTGTTGCTCTGTTACATAACTTTGCACTTTCGGCCGCCGAAAATGCGGCAAGTTCGTATAAAGCGTTAACTATATTCATATTGTCAGATGGTGCGTACTATGAATTAGCAGAATGTCCGTTAATAATTTTATGTAGAAAGTTGTGTGAAAACGCAATCAAAACGGTATCAACAACAATGTGAAATACGAGTATTGGAATTTAATGACTTAATGAGAACGTCCGGTTTCAAATTATGTGGAAATGGGTTACGGGCCAATTCGGAGCCATTAATTACAGTGATTGTTTGGAATGTTTTCTATTGTAAAAGTCTTCAGATTAACACGAAATGAACACTAAATAGGAACCTCAAGTGGTTCCTATACGTCTTTAACTATTGTGTCTACGGAGCCGACCAAAAGGTACCTTTTGATAGCAAAACCGGCAAAACACTGTTCAGGCTGCATTGTGCTATCTATCAATTAAGTGCTAGGTACAATTAACGTTAGCATAGGTGTACTGCGTGAATTTTGGAACTTAATGCAATTAGGTGGTTGTCCCCGGTTGAACTCAAATCTTGCTAAGCAACTAAGATAGATAGGTGTATGCCAGAACGGGGCCATATGACTCCAGGACGCGCTTCTAGGGAAATGCACGGCGGAACGGGAGGAAAAGCATGGCAGCAAGGAGCAGCATAAACCCCGCAATGTCATGATCAATCACAAACACTGACAGCAGATAAATACTCCTACAGAACAGATGCTGCCAGACAACACTAATTGTATAAGATGCAAATTGAAACTGGGTAACAGCGAAACGCTTTTTGCAGTTCACTGCCTTTTTGCAATTTTGCTGGCATTGCAACGGGTACATCGAACATGACATTGTGATGATGTGTTGGGCTGTCGCCTCGGGGCGGTACCGGTTCTCGGACATTGGAGAACGATTATGTAACGTGGAAAATTATCAAAATGACAACACAATTTTTAACGAGTATTTCAATGTTTCGAATACTTTTTTTAAATTAATTTATGAAACAACTATTTGAAAATATGTTTTAAACTTTATCCGGCCGTTTTAAAGTTACAGTAATAGGATTAGGATTCAAAGACATACGTAATTATAGTAATTTTTGGAATGGTCGACAAAATTTTAAGCAATATATGCATTATGCACATCTACGATTAATTACAACAAGGAGCTGCCGTTGGCGCCGGGACTGAAGTTTGATTTTTAGAGTTTTATTATTATTCTTGCCGGAAATTTACGTACACTTTTTTCCGATTCACAGTAGCAATTGCAATTCCATTGCTTTGCTGGAAGCGGAGCCGGAAGTAATTCTGCAGTATATTACAGTATTCAGCAATGCTAATTCCATTCCATTTAGTGACTGATAAGTGTAAACTGTAAACGTAAATGCTGTAAAACCGCGTCATCTAGCTGCTTATCAAAGCAGTGAAAACACCGCAGTCAGATAGATTTTTAAAAAATTTTCCTTCCTACTTCAGCTCCTTTGGTTAAATCCTGTGATTTTTACCTACGTATTTGGAGTGTGAGGAACGAAGAGTTAACGTTTTCCTGGTTTTGCAGTCTACAGTAGAAGAGCAGCCGGAATTGCCGCCAGTCTGTCGCAAGCGCCTGCCATCCACCGGCTGGCAATGCAGTGGCTACACGACTTCTTCATAAACTAAACTGAGTAAACTGTAAACTCATAATAATTTATTTTATGCATTTCCATTTTCCAGCGGATTTATACAGAACTGTGATAATCTGCAATAATCAGTACTCGTAATTCTAGACTTAAATGTTAAATCACTCAATAGTCAATACTAATTTTTCAACATGTTCAAAGCATTTTTAAGGGACGGTCAGAGCTGTAGTATTGAGTATTGTAAGTACTTGTAATTGCAAACAGCTATCGTCATCGCTATTCAATTCAGCATCGTTGTTACTGTACTTTGTAAGATCTGTTTGTTATTTTTTGCGTTAGCCAGTGTTCTGCGGCTGTCTTGATCAGAGTTGCAGTTGCTTACAGTTTAGGAGGAATAGACTGGCAGTGGATAATGTGGATTAATATTTAAGAAGGTTTAGTGAAGTTCAGTCGTGTTTAAGTTAAACGTCGTTGTGGAGTAACTGGTACCAGTATACGTAGTACGTAACTACAGTACGAGTACGGAGTAGCTGATGTCAGCCAGTCAGCCGATGATGTTGGAACTGGAGAACCAGCGTAATTACGTGGCAGGCAGCGGGAATGGTGTGCAGTTTGCAGTTTGCCTGGATCAGGGCGGCCAGAAGACGATGGAGGACTGCCACAGTGCCGTGACGGCCCTGGATGAGCCCTTCAGCTGCTGGTCCTTCTTCGCCGTGTACGATGGGCACGAGGGGAATGCGGTCAGTCAGTGGTCCGCTGTGCAGCTGCCGCGCTTTTTCCTGGCCAGTCACGAGATGTCTCAGCTGTACAAGGAGCACCTGCCTGCCTCGGAGAGAGATGGCTTGATTAGGCGAGGACTGCTCAAAGGCTTTCTGCAAGTAAGACTAAGTTAGCGGACCGTACGGCGTACGCGCGCGTATAAGACGTACGGACGGTACGGTCTACAGATATTTAATATGCCTGGAAAATTAATATAGTATACATAGGTAAGTTACTTAAGTTACCGTAAGTACTGTAAATATAATTATATACGGTAGCGGGTAGCTACAGTGCACACTGACACTGTGACTGTGCAATAAAAACACGTACTTACAACGTTGTCAAAACCGCTGGGCTTCGAGACATAGGGAACATTGCACTTGAATCCACCCGGATGGTAAACGTACACATACTAGGAAGTAGGAAGGATGATCCAGCAGGTAACAGGAGAAGTACGAGCAACCGTGTTTCTGAGTCAAAGGATCAGCATCATCGAAACCCAGCGAAGACACGCAGCTTGTGTAATGGGAACAGGCGAACAGCACCACCGGCGGCGAATTTAGAAGAAAACTATTTTCTGTTATTCGACCGTTTTTCTTACATGTGACTGTGTAGCAGTCGCTGTGTTCGTTTTTAATGATGAGATAAGTACTTCGAAAAATTTGTTACCGAAAATTCACAGTAACGTCAGTCAGTCAGTTGCCAAAAGGGGCTGTACACTGTACAGTACAGTGAGTACAGTACGCTGCGTTGGTTGGATCGTAAGGCGGCATCCATAAATTACGTCACGCAGGTTGGGGGAGGGGGGAGGTCCTGAAAGCGTTACTATTGTTACAAAGGGGGAGGGGGGTATTGGAAACTTTGTTACGATTCTGACGTCACCGACACCATGCTATATCTATGGAGGGGTTCTAAATTTATTACGTAGCGCTCAGGGGAGGGGATCTGAGTTTGTTAGCACTGGTGACATAGGGGGAGGGGGGTATCAAAATGTCGAATTTTTGCGTTACGTAATTTATGGATGCCGCCTAATGTCTTTATACAATACGATCCAACTTCAACGCAGCGTATCTTTATATGTAAATTATGTAATAATCATTATAAGCTCGCTGTCTGTACATCCCGTTTTGAGTCATGAATTACGTACATAAGGTACTTACCAGTTACCATAAATCCATAAATTGCATACGTATAAGTCTTGTTAATCCTGCAAAATTACGTACGCAACGATCAGGATTGAGGGAGGGGATAAACATATGTGACACGCTGGCGTACCGTACCCAAGGGGAGGGGGTGGTCAGGTCCATGTATTACGCGTGGGCGAACCAGGTGGAAGTGTCAAGCAAACGTGACGGACCGCTACGAAGGGGGAGGGAGGGGTGAAAAAAATGGTCTTCTTTCTTCATTCATGCCTATGTCAAGAGCAGGCAACCCGGTTAGCGGGACTTCATTGTCTGGTCGGTAACAGAAGGTTAAATGTTAACAAAAAGAGATTATTCAAACAGATCAACCGTTTTCAGAGCAGACTTAGAAAAGTCAACACCGCTAACACAGTAACACTGAGTATCTCCATAGTTCATAACTTCATATTAACGTTTGGAATCCGCTCGAAAACGTTCTTCAGAACTTCCGCGCACTCCCAGACGCTTTTTTGCTTTTATAATGACATTCTACATAAATCAAGATGATTTGTATACAGTGGCGTGAAGACTGTCTGTGCGCGCAACATCCTGTTCGGATCTACAAATATTAATGCAAAAAAATTATGAAGAAATTCAGTGGGCTGTGTGCATGTTCATCATGTGCATTTTCATTGTACAGATGGACGAGGAGCTGCGAGGACTGCCGGAAATGCAGGCTGATGGCGGCAGTGGTCCGCGTGGCGGATCTACGGCCAGCTGCGCGCTGATAACACCGGAATGGATCTACTTGGTCAACTGCGGCGACAGCCGCGGTGTGTTGGTGTCCCGGCGCACCGTGGTCTTGGCCAGTCGCGACCACAAGCCCAGTCTGCCGGCTGAACGGCAGCGGATTGAGCGGGCCGGTTTCTGCGTGCAGCGTCAGCGGCTGGACGGTCGTCTGGCCATGTCACGGAGTCTGGGCGATTTCCGCTACAAAGCCGTCGCCACGCTGGACGCGCTGCAACAGGCCGTCAGTCCCGAGCCGGACATTTTCCGCTGGGAGCGGACCGTGCAGGATGAGTTCATCCTGCTGGCCAGCGACGGAATCTGGGACGTGATGGAGACGGAGGCGCTGTGCGAGGATGTGGGCCAGTGGTTGGAGCACACCAATGATCTGCAGAGTGTCTGCGCCAGGGCCATCGATGAGGCCGTTATGCGAGTAAGCACTGCGGCACAGCCGATACTGTACTGTACACAGGGGATACCGCAACTAACAATTGTAAGCTAATGCATTTTTTTCGCATACTCGTATGTCGTATGTATGTTATACTCATACGTCTTCTGTATTAACAAATACCTTGGTTATCGAATTTGCTGTCCCTGGGCTACCAGTTATTTCATTGCTACGGAGAAGGGGCATTAATTTCGGGGTGTGTCACTGTCATTCAGGACCGCGCTGGCGTGGGTGCGGCCGTGCTGTGATAAAAAAGTGCTGCAGCCGCACAGGCGTGCTGGTAACCACTGCTATTTTCGTATAGTACACTAGCTCGCGCGGCGTGGTTAAATTTTGCCGCAAGTTTCTTTAGAACATCAATAACTTGATAAGGTTCAACCGATTTCAAAGTTTTCAAGTACAGTACTTTGTAACGCAGTAATTGAGCTTTAATTCGGGTGTGGGGGATGACGTTTTTCAAACACGATGGGGGATCCGGAGCGGCCCTTACTTCAATGGTGCCTTCAATCTAAACGGCAGATCGCGAGTAATAGTTTTCTTGAGTTTTTCTTCTATGTGGTGTATTGTAGTACCTACTAAACAACTTCTACGTTACACTAGTTGCCGTATACATGTATGTATGTGCTAATGCAGTCTTCTAAGTGGCAGGCTCGGCAGGGAAGCAAAACTTGCAAGCTCAGTTAATGACACTGTCATTTCTACATGTACAAGCCTGTCCGGATGATGAGCACGATAGAGAACAGTGAAAATGTAAATTCATGGGTTACGCCAAACAACATGCTAAGCCCCGCCACGCCACGCTGTTTATACACGTAGCATGCGTTTGGCTGACTGGTGGATTGGTGCCCGTCATATTTTTTATTGAGTATAATCGTAACTGCCTGGTGAAAAGTGGTTAGAAAACGGTTGGTGCAGTAAGGGGCAATCTAACCGCGAAAGCCATTTACGCACTGTGATAAACGTAGTGTAGTGGCCATCGTGCTAAGCGGGCATATTATGCATTAGTATAAGGGTTTTATTTGGCAAAGGCCATCAATATGGCAAAATATGCATTCGCGTGATACTACTTAAAATGATCCAAATTTAAACGTTAAAGAAACAACCAAAATCGTTATTGCCATCAGACATTCTAGGACGCATATTCATAATTTCATAGTGCCCAACACAGCAGCGGCGTTTCCTTTCACCACAGCTAGACTTAATCTGCTTCAAAAACGCAGTAGAACGAGGTTCACCTGTCACGTCGCGAATCTTTCTGCCAGCGAAACGAATGAGCTCCATAAAATCCGAACCGAATGTGCCAAAAGTTTCGACTGGCAGGGCGTAAAACAGGTAACCCATCCTTTCTACGTAGGCGTATTTACGGCGTTTAACGTCTTCGGCCATATGCGCAACACTACCAGATGCGCTCGCACTTGCCCGGACATGCGATGCGGCTACCGTGTCCCAGCATGTAGCGTCCCATACCAGCGCCTTACCATCCCGTACCGGCACTAGGGTCATGCCGTCTGGCCGCGTGTTATCTTTGCCTGACAGTCCGAGTGGCTCGCTTTGACATGGATACCCAGCATGTTCCAAAGCCCGCTTTGTTTCGGCATTTAGTTCGGTATGTCTAGACCATCTGCCTCTGCTGCTGGAACAAGAAAGGCCGTGGTGGCCGTTCGTTTCTGCATGGCTTAGCTTTAGTTGTTCTACATGGTTATGCATTAGTAATTTAGTTGTACCTTTACGTGCTCATTATCCGGACAGGCTTGTATTTACATACTTCGCTTGGTCCAATATTTTAATCAGTACCGCTTTAGGGATCAATATATTAATCACTTCTACTGCATAGATGCATTGCTGGTCTTTACTGCATAGATTGCACACTGATAAGCGCGTAGGCTGCATAGACTGAATGGTGATATGCATGCATAGACTGCATTTCAGTCAGCCGTGGTTGTTCATGTGGCCGCCCGCCACAGAGGCTCTCGATTCGGTAAAGTGATTAATATATTGATCCCTAAAGCGGTACTGATTGAAATAATGGGCAAGGCGAAGTATGTACGATGCTGTTTATATTCTGTGTCCTCCGGTAGCGGTTTCACTTAATAGGCCTACCATACACGTACGTACTTGTTCCGGTATATAGATATGAAGATGAGCTTGTGCTGGTTTTGTGCAGGATTCGCGGGACAACGCAACGGTGGCCATGATTGCCTTCCCGGCGTCTGTTCGAATGTCACCTGAGAAACTGCAGATGGAGACGGCCCTGGACAAAATCATAGAATTGGTCGTAACCGGTTAGTGCTACCCGTATGATCGCTCGGTAACACTCACAATCCGCACTCGTGAATTACACTTCCCACAAACCGATTTCCTTCCGGTTAAAGTACATGAACCTGCGGTATTACTACTTTCAAAATCAAGAAATTTTCGGAAATTGAATACGTCTAGTTTAGACGGCTGACCCTGGCAGTCTAGTTTAAAACAATTAACGAATGAAATCGAAATACAGAATCTGATAAAAATCACCAGCGTGATGGTGGTCCGTTATTACTAATGCTGATGTCTTGGGTAGATGTCGTGCACTGGTTAGAAAACAAGTCTGATGAAGATGATGTGCATGTGCCGGATTTACAAGAGCTGCTGTGCTGTACGCGGACGATAATGGACGAGAACGGAGTGTCGGTCCCTAACAACAGCGGTATTGGTGGCAAGTGCGTTGCATGCATTGAGCTTAAACACTGAAACCAGCATCCCGAGTACCCGACTACTGAATTGGCGGCCTTCTGCTTGTTCTGCAGGCGCCACCTGATCGAGCGCACATGGAACCGAATGCGCTCCGAGCGCCTTAGCGTGCGTTGCGCCATGCCCAGCTGGTGTCTGAGCCTAATGTCGCGTATCAAGCCCAGGCTGGCGGGCCGGCCACCCTTGCCGCGCACCATCGATGCCGACGCACTGGCCGCTTACGTGCAGGCACGCGACGCTGACGCAGACCGGCAGCGCGGCGGTTAGCGTCTGGCAAAGGGCGATTTCTACCTTGTGTGTCCTGCCGCTGCGCATCCGTATCCTGAATTTGTTCCGAAAGAAAGAAGCGAAGCGCTACGGCCTACGATCAGTCAGCCGCGGATGGATGATCGTTGGTCATGAGCAGTTTGCCATATATTTCCTTCACACGGCAACGTCTACTTGATGGAGAAACCACCAGTAAAGTTGGCCAGTTTTTACAGCGTCAGGACTGTCGTTATAATTGGAATAACATATATACTTTATAGTTTATACATTAAACAGTGCGAAGATGCCGTAACTCTTTGCACAGTGCTTTTTTGTTTTTCGGTCAAGCACGCCATAACAACGACAAACTGCTTAAAAACAGTGAAAAAATAAAGTGGATTTCTACGTAGTGTATGTACATATATCGGCTGTTAGAACAGAAATCTGGGATATATTAATGATAACTTCATGTGAGTACGTACTGTACGTATCTATATCTCACAGTTTCAGCATTATAAAAAATTGTACAGCTCTTCTGTGAATTTTTAAAACTGGAATTTTGAAAACAGCTGGTGAAATTCTACCGTTTGGGCGTTGAATGGCGTAGAACACCATCGTGCTGCCTGAACAGGCAGAGTGATCAGAGGCCAGAGCTACCCATCTGACCGGCAGCGAGGGTCACAGGATCACGGTGACCTGCGGGATCCGGCTGCCCCTCCCGGAAGGCGTCTTCACCAACTGGCTGAACCACGGTCCACCTCATGTGGCGCCACAACGGCCGCGTCGTCTTCGGCCCCTCATTGCCGCCAAGGGCACCGTCCAGGCCAGCGTGAGGCCCACCCATCCCAACGACACCCGCCCCACCAACCGTTCCGGACAGCTGACCGATGATTCATACACTTGTGGGCCGGTCACGCTGGCCAAAACATGCCCGGTGGAGTGCTGGTTCCGGCCGCACCAATGTGTCCACGAGTGGATCTTGCACAGCACGACGCTGACGGTGTTCGCCAAGAATTAACCATTAACTAGGAGACCCCGCGCAAATTGCGCGGAATAATTAATGATAGTTAAATCACTAAAATTAAACTCAAGCCTGCAGGTAAAGTGTAGATTTTATGGGCGAAACGTACACCTGAATGCATTTGGTACACCTGAATGCATTTAAACTTTTTGGAATTTTCTAACAGCCATAACTTTCGAACCGGATGTTACGCGCGCAAACGGTTTTCACGCCAGTGTATACAAATCTTCTGGCTACAGGATGTCATGAACCGCAACAAAAATGTGTTGGGAGTGCGCGAAAGTGAAAGATTTCGTGCATGTACACGAATTTGGTACCATGTACCGGGCCACTTCCCTTAAGGGAAGTGGCCCTTAAGGGAAGTGGTTCCATGTACCGGGCCACTTCCTATAAGGGAAGTGGTTCCATGTACCGGGCCACTTCCTATAAGGGAAGTGGCCCTTAAGGGAAGTGGTACCATGTACCGGGCCACTTCCCTTAAGGGAAGTGGCCCTTAAGGGAAGTGGTTCCATGTACCGGGCCACTTCCTATAAGGGAAGTGGCCCTTAAGGGAAGTGGTTCCATGTACCGGGCCACTTCCTATAAGGAAGTGGCCCTTAAAAATGGTACCATGTACACGTGGCCAAACTTTCACTTTTAAAGTGGCCTATACATGGTACCATACACTTCGTGTATATGCAGAAATTTTCAGGTTTAAAAGTCATTATGGACCGATCTTTTTCAGATTTTCCACGTAATTGCACATGGCCATGAAGATCGTTTTTACACCGATCCAGACTTCCATGATTTTTTTCAAATTTTAAAATGAACTTTTAAATTTTTAAAATTCATTTTAAAATTTGAAAAACATGCTGGAACAGTGTATCGGTGTAAAAACGATCTTCTTGGCCATGTGCAATTACGTGCAAAATTTGAAGGAGATCGGTCCATAATGAGACTTTTGGTACACCGGAATGCAGTTAAACTTTTTGGAATTTTCTAACAGCCATAACTCTTGAACCGGATGTTACGCGCACAAATGGTTTTCACGCCAGTGTATACGACTCATTTGGCTGCCCGCGGCCATTTTTGTTTTGTTTTATTTTCTTTCTCAAAACTAACTTTTCCTTCTCAATTTTGGAGAGAAACATACATTAAAACGATGGAATATTATCTGTTATGGAACGTACAGTTCCATCCAGGTGCAGCGAAATTCAAAAAAAGCGAGTTGGCTGTTGAGACAGTGATGTAGTGGTCGGTTTAACACTGGTGGGTTCTTAGATTTTACCATAGACTTTGTATGTTAACGTCTTTGAAAGTTTTCTTTCAAACTGATTTTTTTCTTTGAAAACTGATTTGTGATGGCAAATCTAAACTATAAGGGCTATCGAATGATCTATAAGGGCTATCGAATGATACATAGTCATAGCAGTTCGATTCACTGCGTCGAGCCGACGGACTCAACAAAGATTAAGGCTTACGCGATTATTATATAGTGATACTAGGAGACACCGCGCAAATTGCGCGGAATAAATAAGAAATGAATAATTCAATGCAAAAAATTAACTTTTTTTAACTACTTCTAAAACTATAAACATGAGGAAATCATAGAATTTACTATAATGTCAGTGGACTCCCAGGAAAACCCTATATAGAGGGGGCTCGTGAGAATATGGGAAATTTTCAGTTTTTCTTCCCGGAAATGAACCGGCTTTCGACTTAGCTCTACAGAACTAATCCTTCGCACCATAACAGTAAACAACTAATTAACTCGTATCCTTCAAAAATTTCAGATTATTTGCCCAGTTGCAAAATAGTAGCTCTGTAATTTAGATACGGCTTACCTATCTGCTCATTTTTACCATCGCGATTCGCGCGCTTAGAATTTCAAAGTAAGTAAAGTAATGTAAAGTAGTAGTCACGTTGCGCAAACGCGCTTCTGGTGGCAGTTGCTGGTTGCTCGTAGCTTTTAACGCCTTTTATCCTTTCTGTGCTCTATCTACGATAAACAGAGGATAGACAGGATTAAGGGCATTAAAAGCTACGAGCTACAAGCAACTGCCACCCGAAGCGCGTTTGCGCAACGTGACTAGTATGTAGGTTGCCTCGTTTGCTGCTCCGCGAGCTCCGCGTGTACAGATATACTACCAGTGCACCACATCATGATTGCGCAATAAAATTCGTGACGGTGAAGATTTGACTCTGGCCCATAGACACATATGCTATAACTTAAATTTTCAAAAATTCATAACTTTGTAAAATTTCACGTTAGTTTTTTGTGAATATGCTTGAAAAATACGAATAATATCTACTATTAGGCAAAACAATTTTTTTTCTGTTTCCGTCTTAAGGTTTGGCACTGAGAGCATACGTGGTTATCATAGCCGCCTACGAGAAATCTTTAAATCAAATTAAATGACTTCTCCATAGACAGCCATGCTAATTACATAGGCACATAGTGCGCAACCGTAAACGAAAATCGAAAAAACATTTGTTATGCCTACTAGTATATATTATTCTGTATTTTTCAAGCATATTCACAAAAAACTAACGCGAAAATCAACAAAGTTATGAATTTTTGAAAATTTAAGTTATAGCATATGTGTCTATGGGCCAGCGTCAAATCTTAACCGTCACGAATTTTATTGCGCAATCATGATGTGGTGCACTGGTAGTAGTCACGTTGCGCAAACGCGCTTCTGGTGGCAGTTGCTGGTTGCTCGTAGCTTTTACGCCTTTTATCCTTTCTGTGCTCTATCTACGATAAACAGAGGATATATTTCTGTACACGCTCCGCTCGCGCCGCAGCTCGGCGTCGCCTGCGGCACCGCCTTCCATAAGAAACCGACGAAATCAATTCTGGTTTCGCAAAATCTGTCGCTCTCAAGAATGTAGCATTCCACCCAGGATGATGCGCGTAACGACCGCTAAGCAATCACTCAACAAAAATTTGTTAGGTGTAAAGCTCTGCTGCAGTTAATATAAAACTAACTTTAGCTCAAGTGGGATATGTTGCTGCCAGCTTGCTGTCCCTAAACCCTAAACATGCAATGCCACCTTTCTCGGACATAATTTTCCACAGAAAACAAATTAACTCGCAACTTGCTCAAGTCGTCGCAAATTTTTGCGACGAATATCAGTTCCAATGGCAACCGCCGGTGGAAACGATGCAACTTCAAACTGGTCAAACAATTGCAATTCACAACTCCTTTAGAAACAGCTTTGAGCGGTTCCATACTTACTCGTAGACAGGTCTTCCTTTGTCAGGTCTTCTTTCCAAATCTTACCATTTCTGATGCCATTTGCCGATGGAAAATTTATAATTTCATTCAAGAATTAAAACTATGGAATCGTACGTGGGCACGATTCAAGAACGTCCCAGCAAAGCTGGCCAAAACGCGTTTCAGCTGTCGAAACAGTGGTGGGGTGGTCAGTTTTGCAGTGGTGGATTCTCAACTTTTCTCATTGGCTTTCTACGTTAAGTTTTTTTTAAGTTTGCTTTCAACTGTTTGCTTTTCAATAAAAAGTGAGTTGCGATGGCAAATCTACCTAATTTGGGCTATCGAATGAGACTTAGACATGAACGTTTGATTCAGTGGATCTGGCTGGCGAACTCGACAGAGTGGGAATTTCGTTAAGGCTTACGCGATTATTATATAGTGATGATGATGATGATAATGATATAACCACCGCCTACGTATTCAATTCCTCTACGGAGGAATTGTCACGAATGTGTTTTGACTCCAGCCTCCAGGTAAAAGGCATAAGACTGAAACCGAAATGTAAAAAACTGGGCAGAGGGTAACCGTGCAATTACCCAGCAATTTGCATTAATAATTGCTACTGAATGTTAGAATGTCGCTCAATGAAGCGTTGAATAGTGTTATAAAAACATATCGTTCACGCGTCGATCGATAAGTATCCTTAATTACTAGTATTTGCACTCCCTAACAAAAAAGCTACACACTTTGCAACTGATAGCCAATAACAGATAGTAATGACCGCAGGGCATTTGGGCACCGATGCATGTTAACGAGGTTTGCATAACTGCAAACCGGTATACAAAAATTATTAATGCAATTGTTTGTAATCCCCATTTCGATAGGTCTAGGTGCAGAAGTATGCAGACTAGAAAAGGATTTCCTCATCCGTTTATAAACCTTTGCGTTGATGGCAGTTATTGTTGTTGATAGTCGTTTTAATTTTTGTTGGCAGTTTTTGATTGGCAATCTGTATATACCCACAATTTTCTAAGTATTTTATGTTCTGAAAAAAACTGTGCTGCACACTTGCACGTTAATGCGCATCATCGATATTACGCAGTTATTGTGCAACTATAAATTTGTAGCTACTATGTCTTCACGTTAAAATAATTGGGAGGCTCTTCGGAATCTGCCGAATTTATTATTTTTGCAGTCCTCCCGAGCTGAATGCCTAGTTATGTGGTTGCAGTATATTTTTTATTTTCTGTGAAACGTTAAAACTACCGACAGGGCCTCTTTAGTTGTATGTTAGTGGCAACAAACTATCATGTTACCGATCACGGTCAACGTTTCCATTTTGTGGTCAACATTACAATCCGGGGTTATGCTTTTCTGTTTCTTTATTGTGATTCCAAGGATCCATTCGGCTCCTTGTGAGACTGCACAACTTAATGTTCCTAGTCAATCAGGTACCCAGAAACAACAGAGCTGTTTCTATAAAGTACGGTACAGTCCTAAAACTGCAACATATATTTTAAATAATTATACGTCTTTAGTTTGTATAATTATAAAAATAGCGGTATAACAAATTTTTTCACCATTTTGATGTTCAATTAAACTGAGCGTAGCAGCACTCATTGTAAATGACTTTTCAGTACATAATTAATTTGACTTTTTTCAGTACATAACATACTACATATAACACACGATCTGCAAAAATCTACCACGCCCAAGTGTTATAAATAAACCGCATGCTTATCATTCACATCTGTAGAACAAGAATCGCGGTAAATCCTTAATGTCGAAAAATGTAAATTTTTAATAAGTACTGATATCAGATACGCATTTTGTAACTGTAATATACTGTTGGAACATCAGTTCTTTCAGCACAAGTATTGTTTTAATAAACGGATCCACCGCAGTATAAACTACTGCAACGTGTGCGCATTTGTATAGTACATTTTTATTTGTTAACTGACAGAAGTGCAAGAATATATGAAAGCCAATCCACCAAATCCCAATGACCGGGCCTTCTTTTCTAAAGGACTGTTCCAGGAGATATTACCAAATACCGATACAACAATTTCATCAAAGAGAAGGAACAAATAAACACGGTAATTATGGGGCCGGCGCGCGCATGCATGAAAGTACTTACAAGCATGATTAGGGGGGATCCATAAATTACGTACGCAGCGAACCAGGGAGGGACGGGTCAGAAAAACGTGACAAACTGTGACGGCCCCGGCGAACCCAGGGGGGAGGGGGTGGTCAGCTCCATGTATTACGACTGAGCGAACCAGGGGGGAGGGGTCAAGCAGACGTGACGGACCGCTACGAAGGGGGAGGGAGGGGTGAAAAAACCGTGGTTTTCTGCGTACGTAATTTATGGATGCCCCCTTAGCGAAATGTGCACGGTCATTTCCGTCACGTACGCATGCAAGATCTTGGCGAGATTTGACCTTACGGTTGGTAAACTCATATTTACCGTGTTTTGTGAATTAAATTCGTAGAGTGAAACCGTTAACGCTGAAGCAATTCGATGGCCAAATAAATTGATTCCGTACAAGTTTTACGAGAGAACAGGTTGGTAAGTGTATACTTCTACATAAAAATTAATAAAGTACGCATCCAACTTGTCACTGAAATCGCGACTTGTGTGCGATCGGAAGTTTAACATGAACAATTCTAATTACTGAACTGATTAGATCCCATTACCAAGAAATTCGCCGAAGATGCGATGGAGGACATTGAATCCAAGACCTGTGTGCGCTTCGTACCGCTCACCTACGAAGAAGACTACATTAAAATTTCCCCGGGCGCTTCGTTAGTCTGCTAATTATTGTGATTTATACCTACATTTACCAGTAACCATAATTTTTTCTGCTTAATTAAGGTGTGCTGCATCCGTTGGTTATCAAAAGGGTGAACAGATTGTCTCTCTGAATCCCGGATGTCAGGATGATATCGGTGCCACACAACACGAATTCCTGCACGCACTGGGCATGATCCACGAGCAAGCCCGACCTGACCGGAATTCTTACGTTTACATCAATTACAGCAACATGCTCCCAGGTGATTAATTATTTATTCAAATTTTTTTATTGTATTCAGTAGTGTTTTTAAAACGGTTGTTTTATCTGTAATTGGCGATTTGATCATGTACACATATAGATACTTGCAATTGTAACTAAAACGAAAATATTTCAGTGCTAGAGACACGGAAAAACATTATCTGTGATAAATATTCAGGATAATTTTGTCTTGTAATATTTTAGTTACAGTATACAGCCTGTACAAACCCGATCATTTTGACCATTTGTGGATTCTTAATTAATTTTGTAGAAGCGGGTATCCGCGAGCAGTTTTACATTTTCTCCAACGCTGAGGTCACCGATCTCGGTATCCCGTACGATTATGACTCGGTGATGCATTACCCCGTTAACGCCTTCGCCATTGACAACAACCATCCCACCGTGATCCCCCGACAGCGCGACAAGAGGATCGGCAACCGTGTGAAACTCAGCAAACTGGACATCCGCCGGATAAATAGACTGTACCGGTGCGACGATAATCCCTTGGATTATCAGGAAAAGCCGATACCCCCGGAGGTGGATGCCAAGTACCGGGCGACTTTTAAGAACTACAGTAAGCTGTGTGATGGTGTCAAGGATACTCCGGAAGGCTGGGATGAGCGACCAGGTGTGTGTTTGCGCATGTGCAGCCGCTTGGATGCGGTCACGCTGGGCCCGGATGGGAGAAATTTGTTTAACATGCAAGGAACAAAACGATGCCGCGCGAAGAATACGCTATGTACCGGTAAAGATGATACATCGCAACCGGATTGTGCAAGGTGAGCTTAATTTCGTTGCTTCGTTTCGGTTTCCTGCGTATATGAAACTGCAATCGTTAGCTGCATATATAGAAGTATAGATACTTATAGGTAGATAATAACATACAGCCCTGCCAAGCCAAGTTGGGGCAGTTAAAAAAATTCCTCCACTTCTACCAGTGAAGTGGAAAATTTTTATCAAATTTTTGCACGATTGTTCTTGGTCTATAGCACCTACAGTGATTTTGTTTCCATGCAAAAAACCGAGGGTCAGGGAATGGGATCCAAATTTATAATTTAATTTTTGGTGCAAAAATGGCAATGTTTACTAAGAAATAATCAAGTTTATTCGACAACTATTTAAAAATTGGAGGAGGCTGAGGAGTTTTAGTGGATAGCGTAGTTGCCTAACGGAACCTTCCTAGCATTTGTTTAAGCATTGACATCTTGTCTAGAAGGATCAGTGCTCTAGGCAATCACATTTTCCTAAAGGTTTTTTTTAACATACAAGTCTATGGGAGATGGAACTTGTTTCGAGGTTACCTCGAGCAATGATGGCATAACGTCCCTATTTTGACGCCTCACGGACACCTCCTGGGTCACTCAACAGGTTTCAAACATGTTCAAAAAAAAGTATCTGTTGGCGTATTTTCCAGAGGTGCAGTTATAAACCTCCGAAAAATGACCACTCCCCATTCCCATAATTCCTAGTCTCGCCCTTTACTGTCACGGCACGGTCACGTCACGGTCTGTCACGGCAAACGATTTTAACTTTGACACTGCTGGATTTCAAGAAAAAGTTTAGCTAGAAAAATGCATAAATAAAAACAGAACTGCGTACGGCAAATTTTTAAATTTAATTTTACGCAACTGCCCCAACTTGGCTTGGCACCCCTTGGCACCCCGTATTAACACTTATATATTACTGATACATTACTATGTTCTGCGAAGAACTAGAATTTTACATAGTCGGACTTCCTGTTAATATTTTTACATGGTATCATGGTATTGGTATTAGGTACTGAGTTTTGTATTAATAGTCAGTCTTACGATCGATTCGATTACATTATTATGCGGTAATTCATTGAATTTTATAAAGACCTGCAATTTTACGTAGTTGCTTTTACTCTTTATACATGTCGCGTCATTTTGTGTTTCAACTGCTTTAGTAATTTTACGAGATTGATTCAACTTAACTGCGGTAACTGATCGAATTTAATAATGCCAAAAATGGAATTTTGCACTTGAAGGTACTGCCGGCTTGGTGGTTATTTTACAATGCCGGACACTGGGCAGTGCTTGCATGTGTCCAAGTTATGTGATGGAAAGAATGATACGAAAAACGGCATGGATGAAAATGCAACGTTATGCCGTGATCTATGCCTGTCAAAAAGTACCGGTTTAAGTGGAGATTTATTTTCCTTCCCTGAAGACGGCAACCGGTGCATGTCTAAAACGAAGCTGTGCAACGCGTTATATCCGGGACCGTTATCCAATACAACTAACTGCGCAAAATACTGCAAAGGAAACGGCTACGCTCCGGTCGGGAAAACAATGCAGTGTTTACACTGGAGTAAGTCAGTTAATGAAGCCTTTCTGGTTTTTATCTAAGAAATCTTTCCATATTTGCATTCTTTAAAGAAACATTCTAAATTAATCATGAAGCCTTCAGGTATAAGATTGTCTATAGTAACCCTGTAAGTAAGACCATATGCAGAAAAAAGTGTCTGTGAACTCGTATGCCACTTTTCACGTTACTTTGTAGACCAGCTTTGCGATGGTCACGTCGATATTCCCACAGCGGAAGACGAAGATCCAGCCATTTGTAAATCTGATTGTGAGGCTGCCATGAAAGAAAGCGATGGTGAACTGTATATTGCTCCAAAAACTTCCCGGTGCATGAGCAAAAGGTCACTGTGCGATGGGGAGCAATTTGATGCGCAAGATACATCGGAAGAAACAGAAACGTGCCTGGCACAGTGTCACGGTTCTGGTTACATTAATACGGTAGACACTGATCAGTGCATCCGCTTGACCGATCTCTGCGATGGGAAAATGGATAGTCGCACTGGATGGGATGAGCGCAGTGATAATTGCCGGGAGTACTGTAAAAATGCACCGGATTGGCCTCCGGAAGGACAGACGTTGCAGGTCAATCCGGACACGTGGCGGTGTGAACTGGTTAACGGAAGCAGAAATGCCGGTAAATTTTAAAGGCTTCTTTCTAGTACCTAAGTTTATTTTTTCTACTACTAAGTTCGTACTTGTTCCGTGATACTTGTTAAAGGTATTTTTCTTTTTATAGATAGGTAATATTAATGATGGAAAAATGATAGAAAAATTATTTTTAGAGGTTACACCGGCCCCGGCTACGACTGATCCTAACAAGGACAAACGGATCACAATTTTATCGCGGGGGCATAAAATTATGGGTTGTTCGGAAGACACTCAGAGGATAAAAATTGTTTCGGCGAAATATACTGCGGATGAACCGGATCCGGCGTGTCCCGACACCGACGAGTTCCGGCAAGTGGCGGATAAATGTGACCAGATGCAGTTGTGCGGATTCGATCCGCTCGATCCATCGAAAACGCCGGGCTGCATGGAACGCGCCATGGAAGTTGTTTACCGCTGTACAGGTAATTCAATTTTATTTGAAGAACGGGGTTATAAATAACTATTCGTACTAAGATACGGAAATATGCAGTAAGAAATGTTGTTTTACAGCTTTTTTAATGTGCTCTTATTAAAATATTTTGCTTTATACCTCGTAATTGCAGAGGCGAAATTCACCTTCGAAATTGATCCAGGAACAGCCAAATTAACCGGAGGCGGTCCGGACAAGTAAACCCGAATTGTGCAGAAAAGTATCTGCCTAATACACGCGGATATAGTTATCAAGTTGTCAGTTTTCAGTTTTGACAGAAATGAATTTCCAGGCCGTTTCTTAAGCATGTGTATTGCGAGTAATTTGTACGTTCATAATAAAGTGTTTGTAAATTATACATTCTTGACTGCGTTTTGTCCCCCTAAACCACTTTATAAGTTTGCGTCACCTCTTTCACAACAAGAACGAAGAATTTTAGATACATAATTTGCAACAGTTTAATTACGTAACCTCATCAATCCAACCATAGTACGAACCTGCCGAACCATAGTTTGCCAGATTTCTTGCAGAAATGGTAAAACTACATGTACTCTTGTAGGAATTTTTAGTCCATGGCAGCGCGGCACTAACTGAGAAACAAATTTTTGATTTGTACCAGTTGTGCATACAAATACGTATTTTTACGTTACCGAATACAAGAGCTAAAATTTAAAGCCCTTTGCAATAACTGATGTAAACTAAAATGACAACTAAAATGACAACTGATGTAAACTAAACTAAACTGCCGGTCTGGCAATGGATGCCGATGTTTTTGGATGCAGATGACGATGGGCCAACTACCTTGGAAGAAGTTGCATTTTGTGCCGTATGAATAGTCGTTCCGTTCTCCACTGTGGTGCCCTTCCCGGTTATTAGCGACGGGGATTTGATACCAGTCGTTGCATTTTTTGCTGATCTTGTAAAGCCACGGTGATAAGAAGTATAACACACTGCGGAGTATGAAACATCATCCTATCTCCTGGCACTACCGGTTAAATATTAAAGCCGATTTTTCTGCAGCTGATAAGGTTAACTTAATATCAAAAGTATTCGCCTATAGGTTTTGCCACGATCGCACCGAATGTTACTGGGAACGCAATGGTGGCAGTGCCGACTACCAATTACCATGCAAGATGGGAGATATTCGTTCCTTGCGCAGTCGTGGTATTTTGCCATGAGCATTGAACATGTAATATTTCAATAGCCATTATAAATGCATAGCGCATTAAAAGACTGAGTAAGTCTTTTAATGCGATCCGATGATTCATATAATACAGTGCAGTAATTAATGCGTTTAGATTTGTACTACACTTGCACAATACAAGTGCGAGTACTTACGAGCTCTACACGTGCATATCTGTCCTCGGGGATTTAAGAAACGTGGCTCAATGATTTGAGGTGACCCGAACTTTTACCACGTGAGGATTATATATGTGCCAAATTATTGTTAAGTATTTCAACTAATTTAACTAATACGCCGGCCGAATGCCGCAGTGCATGAAAATGAAATGCGCAGAAAAATTATCCAGCACCGTCTAATGCGTCCGAGCTAGAATAACTTTCGGTTACCTTGCAAATTGGGTGCTACCAGCTGGAAATGTCTAAATCGGCGGGCCATATACAGTCTGTACATATATCTGTATTATAACTGAGTCAAGGAAAACAGTGCCTATCTTCTGAGCTTGTCCTATGTTATATCAGCGACCGGGCACCAGTTACGCTGCGCTACCGACACGGGGCCGTTAAAAAGCAACAGCCGCAAAGGTCACTCATTTACACTGTATGTATTTCTAGCATACCAGTAAAACCATGATATTGTTATAAGTTATTTTGTGTACACTGTTGCAACACGGCAACCCTAATTATGCAGTCCGTAAGATCCGGGTTGGACATCAATGCGACGGTGGTACGTCGGGCTTTGATTCAAAAACAAAAACCAGGCAACTGTAGACAGACAAAAACATTTGCAATATTATCAATCTGCCACTTTAATACACGTTAGTCCGCCGTACACGTGATATACTACAAAAACACAGCCGTATTTTGCGATTGCTTTGTTCGCCTACGAGTAGTTGTTTCGAAACGATCCCGTGCAGTACATGTGCAGTGCAGGTGATAGTGCGTTTACCCATAAATAATTACTCGTAACATTCCCAGGCACGCAGTTGTGGGAGCTCAGTACAAGGAGAAGTACGAGTACGTACCCGCTTGCAGCACATCCGGCTGAGTTGTCTGTCACAAACACCCTACAAAAACAGCATTTAACGCTGTACAGTGGAGAAGAGGTGATAGCCAGACGTGGTAATCGCCATTTCGTTGCGGCGTGTTTGCAAATACTGCATTGTATACCGTTGCCACAATGCTGAGCGTCAGTGTGTTTTTAGGGAGTGCAGCTTTCTTTGCGGTAATTATGTACATACTGCAACGCTGGAGCAAATCGCATCCGGGTCATGCCATCAGACGGCCGGGAAGAACAGGAGTATTGCCGCCGCAGCCAGCGGGATGGCCGCTATTGGGTCATCTGATGCTGCTTCTGAAAGGTCACCGACACCGACGCATACAAAGCGTTGGCCGGGAGATGGGCGGGTGTATGACCCTTAAACTCGGGCCCAGGTAAACCATCCGTGCAAGGGTTTCTTTAGAATTTATTTCACAATTCCATAGAATTAATTCTGTCTTATTCTACACTGTGTTTATGCAGTTCGTGTACGAGGATAGGTATTTAATCGAGCCGGTAGCGGATCCGTTGCATCAAGCTAGACAAGCTGGCTATAGCGTACCCATCGTAGCAGTCTACCGTGGACGGTTGCACTAACCCACAGTGTGTAACCAACCGAGGATGGGTGTAGCGTGCATGCACTAAACAATCGCACATGTTAGATAGCGCAACCAACCATGGTTAACCGTCAAGTTACTGCTAACCATCTACATTCTACAGTAATTTGGATTTGCTAACCAGCTTGACATACAGATACGCAAGAAATTCGCTACCGGCTTGATTGTACTCCACCTCGTAGCGACATTAATGAGGTGACAGATTCAACATAATGACCCTGAAGATCAGCTGAATTTCACTGCAGCTTTTTCTCGAACACGCTACGGGCACCTTAATTTCGTTAGGAAAAGTAACGATGATCACGTGTTATGCGTATTTCGGGTAGTGGCAAAATTGCTGAAGGCTTATTTATCCACGCCTTTCAGCAATCAACACAACATGCACATTATACAGAAATCATTTATTTTCATCGAATCACAACTGGTCACGAAGCCAGAGAAATACGGAGTACACGTGCAACTGTCTCTGTAGGAAATCGGTATGGATTACATCGTACGGGTACTTTCGAGATGCAGTGATCAACCATGCCTGGGAGTTTGCCGGTCGACCACCGGAGGTGACTAACTCGGACTTCAGCAGTGAACACGGTACCTGGAAATTGTATTAAACAGTCAGTAACTGTGCAATCAGTACTGCAACACGGCTGCGGTACGTAATATCTATATTTAATATTGCTGGCAATTTTGGCCATATGCCGGATTATCGGTACGTTTACAACTACCTGTTTGTTATATTTTACTCATGAGCTGTAATTATTTTGTGTAACGTCTGAAATGCGCAGGAATCGCGGCCAGCGGCGTTAGTGAGCCGGAGCGGGAAATCCGGAAATTCACACTGATCAGCCTGCGCAGCTTCGGATTCGGCAAATCCACAATGCAGGACACGATGCTGCATGAGGTTAACGAGTTGGTCAAGACCTTTCGGCAGCACTGCCCCACCCACGACCGGCCGCTTCCGTTACCTTTCAATCCTCGCAACAGTCTGGCTAACGCCGCCGCCAACGTCATCTCTTCGGTACTGATGGGAAAAAGATTTCAGCCGGACGACCCCAACTTCATCCGGTTGAGCGACGACCTAACGGAAGCCATAAAAAAGGTGATGATATCACAGCAGGCGCGTTCGTTTCCCCTTCTACGGCTGCTCTTCCTCAACCGGGGCATCAAATCCGCGCATGATGCATTTCGCCGCGCCCATGACTTTGTCACTGAAATCGTGCAGGAACATGTGCACCAGAACCAGCCGCGGATGCCACGGGATTTTGCCGATGACTGGCTGGACAAGGCGGCCGACGAAGCAGCCAAGGGGAAAACGACCTTTGCTGTCGAACATCTGCCGGCTAAATTATTGGACCTGTTTATCGGCGGCTTCGAGACCACCGCGACCGCCATTCAGTGGTAAGCGCGCCGGTGACCTTAGAGATACCAGTAATATTTGCAGTGTGTTACAGGATCTTGCTCATGCTGCTGCACCATCCACACGTTCAGATCAATGTACACGACGAGATAGACCGCGTCATCGGACCATGCTGCGACGGCCAACAGATCACTCTGGAGCACCGCGAGCATTTGGTATATACCGAAGCAGTCATTTTGGAAACGCTGCGCAAGTACCCATTAGCACCTTATGCAGTGCCACACATGTGCGTCAAGGAGACACAACTGGGTGATTACATTATTCCCGAAGGTATGCATTACTAGTACTATTGTTTAGCTGTCGGATTCGTGGACTTCATTTGTTAGTTAGCGATGATACGTCATATGGCATGGAATTTCATTAAATCTCTCACTACAGATACAGTAGGATAGCACAGCGAGCGGCATTAACGTTACCGTCGAGCCGGGTGACGGCAGGTTACCTTAATACGTTGACCCAGCTAACAATATTTAGGCCGCCCATTTCCGCTGCCGGCTGAAGCTGCGTATTACAGCGACGATGTTATGTAAATTATTTCCCTTGATGTAAATTACGATCCACCACTTCATGCTGCGCTCTGGTCTACTACCAGTGCACGCAGTAGAGAATTTTCCTAGTGTTTAAAAAGTCAGTTTTATAAAGGTGGTAATGGTTCCACCCACAGCCGGTAGCGCCTTGCAAACGGATGGGTATGTGTTACCACCGGCACCACCTTCAAGAAGTCCTCTGTAGAATACAGTCAGTATATAAATATATGCAATACTAACGATCGTACTAGTACTGTACCTACGCTACTGGTACTGTACTTTTTGCCCACACTGACGAAACAGTTAGTTGAAGCGCTTACATAGAAGTACAGTACAGATACCGTAAATGGGCAAATATTTGATGAAGACTACTTCGTATATTTAATGACCGTGCTTAAAGATTATGTTGACTGCGCAGGCACGCAGGTAATGCTGCATCTGTACTCTATCCTCCACGATCCGCAAATTTTCCCTGAGCCAGAGAATTTCCGTCCCGAACGCTTCATCAGCCCCGAGGGTCGACTAAGCATACCGGAACAGTTCGTGCCCTTTTCGGCCGGCCGGCGTGCCTGCATCGGCGAACAGCTGGCCCGCAAGGAGCTCTTTGTCTTCTTTGCCAACATTATGCACAGTTTCACGGTATCTGCACGTGATCCCGCTCAGCTGCCTTCGCTGAACGAGAACGAGGGCTCGGTCATGTATCCAGATCCATATGAAATCATCTTGCATGAACGCTGATTTCTTCGCTGATCTTGAATCACAATCACGAGTGGCAAACAACAATTTACGAGTTGTTCCTCCAAAATAACGGAAGACTGTCCGAACACCACATTGGTGTCGCAGGCTATTGAGAAAGATTGCATTCTGTGTATTTTCGACCGAATGTTATCCAGCCTTTTTCAGTTTTTCAGGGCATCTTATTTTACTGTATTATCTATGTAGAATACTGAAGGACATAATCGTTTTTATTACGCCATGGGCCCCATTACTTCAGTTCTGATAGAACACCAGTCATGATATGAAACAAATGAGCCTGAATTCGTATCCTGATGAAACGATTTCAATCCGTGTTCGTATTCGGTTCCGTATTCGTAGTGTTCAGATTACTTCCTGTTTGTAGTTAGTTATGAGCAGCCGATTTGTAATTTATAGTATCTCATAACAGCCTGCAAAGTGCAAACAAAAGCGCATAAATACACACATTTTAATAACAGAAATTAACAAAACTGAAAACACGTTTAGGGTTAAGTTAGCTTCACAGTGTTACTCTGCATAAGGTAATATATAAGGTAAAATAAAAATAACCGCACCAAAACGAATAATTTATGCTTGTAATTTGGTGTACAATCCGATGTAAGGCTGCAGACTGCAGTAGCAATTGCAACCAAACTGAATAAAGGTCAAATCGTACAGAATAACGGATGGTCACCATGGCCACCATGCCTTCTTCGTTTTAATCCCCTTGGCCCCATGGTGTAGCGTTATGTTGGTCGCCGGTTTGTCTTTTAATGCCGAGATTTTGGGTGCTGACGGTAACGGCGATGGTGTAGATACCTGGGATGAAGTTGAGTTTTGTGCCGTATAAATTGTCGTGCCGTTCACTACTGCAGCGTTCTTTCCGGGCACTAGCGACGGGGATTTTATAACAGCCGGAGCATTTGTCGCCGTTATTGTACAGCTGCGTGTTATAAGCATACACAATACGGCAAAGTAAGGGAAAATCATTTTATCGTTTATCAAGAGACGTTAATGAATATCAAAACTAAACTTTTCTAATTACAGGCAATAAACAGTTAATCTAAATATCAAAGCGCAGGATTCTCGCGCAGTCAGGGTGCAAAATCGCAGATGCTCCGTTATCGCCTTTTCGGTGCAGTTTTATGGTAAATATTTTAGCCATGGGCGTCCCATACATATAAACTTGATATTTAGTGATGGTTCAATAGCTCCAGTTAATTGTTAAACACAGCGTAACGCATGATGCTATAATGGTTTTATGACAGACAACTAAGGCGCATGTGCTGCAAGCGTATCTGCAGTTCTCCTTATACAAGTTTCCCGTTTCCGTTTTACTGCCAAGTTTCCAGCTTTCCTCAGCTGAAATATTGCGAGTAAGCAAGATTTTACAGGTAAATGCACTACTCGTATCCTGGTACCTAGATTGCGCATGTGCCGCTCTTGTCAAATTAACGATCTCATTCATTGACTGTCAAAAACAGCAATAGCAGAGTAAACCTGCGTTTTTTCAGCTCGCTTGTGAGCAGTCCATACCGCGAACTCGGAAGTAATTGTGGCAGATTGGTAGAACAGTTTTTAAGCAATTATGGAATTCGGTGCATCAGTTACTCACCATAAATTAGCAGAAAACCACATCGTTATAATAATAACTACACCTCATGTTGTAGCCAGTCCTGTAGCATCATTCGCGCTTGTTGGTATAGTTTCCATATGTTTGTACTATGTAGGGATAGTTACGATAATACCGACATATACATAATCGTACAATGCCGGGAGAAGAGCGGTTGTATATCCCTCAAACTCGAACCCAGGCAAGGCAGCTGCATAAACGCTACTCGAGTAGCGGTTCTCAGTACATCCTTGCAACTGGCGCAATGAAATTATGTCAGACTCAGCATAATATACATAACCACGGGGACCAGCAGTCGCCAACGAAGCTACCAAGATAAAAGTGGCCTTGGTTGTCGAACATTTGCCGGCTGATTTTTCGAACCTGTTGTCGGCGGCTTCGAGACCATCACGACCGCATTTCAGTAATAAGCGCGCCTGTGACCTTAGTGATACAAAATATTTTTGCAGTATTTACAGGATCTTCCTCATGCTGCTGCACCATCCACACGTTCAAATAAATATGCCCGCAGAGATAAACCGTGTCGTCGGACCATGTTGCGATGGCCGAAAAATCATTCTGGAACACCGCGAACATTTGGTGTACGATAAACTTAGATCCCGTTCGCAAGCCAAGCTTATGCTTAGCACCCCGTACCGTGACGTAGGCTATAGCGTGTTTTTACGGTAACAGAAGACCGTCTCGAACTTGGTAAAATGAACAGTCAAAACTGCGCTGCATCCTGTATAGTTCCATTTCATTTTGGACGAAACATTTCCTGATTTTATTCTAGTATGGTAATTTTTAAGATATTGTTATTCTGTGGTGTTAAATTGGCACCGCACAGCATTATGGTGTTGTTACTGCTGCGTATTGTCACTGTCACCGTGACACGTCGGAAGCGAAACGCAAATTTTGCAAACAGCAGAACTACTCGGAAGGCGAATAATCTACAATCGCCTTCATGACCTAATAATCTCATAGATCATTTACTTCCACGAGTTTCACTTTTAAATTAATGCCACACATCGTAAAAAAGACCCTTAAGATTCGCTGTTAGTGGCCGATCTGTATAACGTCGCACTTGTACATAAACTCAAATACTCTGTAAAGTATTTAACGATGTATTCGAGAAACGCCGACATGGGTTTTTTGGGGCATATGGCCAGCCTCGGCTCGGCCTCGGAGTCTCGTGGAAAACGTCAGAACATGCTCGGCCACCGGAAGGAGCGTATACGTGTTATCGCGAGCAGTGCCACCTGGTGCGTGGCCAGGTGACCCCTGATTCGTGCCAGGGGGTCGAAGACACCTGATTCGTGGCCAGGGAGTGAGATGGATCCTGATACGAGGTCAGGATGTTGCGGCTGCCTTCCGGTGCGGTTCTGTGCGTACCATAGCGAGAGAGCAGCGCGAGTGAGGAATGACCTTTAATGAGTTACACAACAGTGCTCATATAACTGACGAAGCCAGCAAAAACAAAACTTGATTGCTTAAGGGTTGGGAAGGCGGGTAACAGGAAAATTACCAACGTCAACTTTCAATGATCAACATCCAATTCTGACAACACAAAAAATGAGGATAACATGCAAAAAGCTCGCACATACCGAAAAACACAAATTCGATAAATGCAAGTAGGCTAGCATGAGATGGAACTGACGGTTAGGTAGTCCGTAGGTGAAATGGCAGTTTGCACACCGTACGCAAACAGGAAAGGCAGGCGATTCGCTGGCAGACATGCCGGTGGTATATTCCAGGAAGGAGGAGAAAGCATCCGTCGGCTCGCTCAAAGTCCGGCGGCTAATCATTGAAATCCTGTGCAGAAAGAGAGAGCAGCTCTTCCCGGCGTTTCTCTCGCATCGTTAAAACAAGTTAGCGAGTAAACGCAAACTTCAATTATTAAGCAAAATATAAATTTATGAGTAGAGTATTCGTAAACGAATCTCTAAAGTCTTTTTCACTTTTTTAAATGTCATTACTTTTCTTTAAATCTCAGTGAATCCGGTTCCGGATATGGGGGACAGAAATATGGGCAGTATCTGACTGAATCCGAAGGCCACCATGTGTCGTTCTTCGCTTGGATGACACGGGCTTCCTGGTGCATTACAATTGTGCGGACCACCGGTGTACTGCTGGATAGCCTTGCACTGGACGCATTCATTACCGTCGTGTTCGGTTTGGAACCCATCGTTGTTGCCGATAACAATGGCTTCGATGTGGTCAGATTCGCTGGTGCAATTTGCGCTGCTGTCACAGATAGGGTAGCGTTTGATACAGCTGCGATAAACGCTTGTCTCTGTGCTTTTGCTGAGGTTCCCTTTGTCTTGTCCGTTTTGTTGCCGGTCTCTGTTCTGTGGAACGCAGGCACCGATGATTTGGTGGTATTAGAGGTTATGCTCATAGTGGTAGCTGTTGTGGGGCACTCGCCGATAATCGACCAACAGAAAATAGCAAAACATAATATGCGGAACATTCTGATGATATACGCAACAATACCTGTAGCCTGTAGGTATGAATTTTGTCGGAAACAAAAACCATGCAAAACGCAAAAACTACCCACAATATCTGTACATTATTGTTCTAATAAATACACGAGAAGCAAAAACCCTGTCACTAACAGCTACAGCAGCCACTAGTCAGACGTATTATTTAAGTACTATTCGAGTAGGTAATGATGCGAACGCACCTGATATAAACATATTAAATATTTCTTTCTCTGAGATGATAATTATGTTGCATTCATGTTGTATTTATGCACCGCTTTTATCTATGGGCGGTAAATTATCATTTTATCGCCATTGATGTTGGGCTTTACTTTTGCCACTCCGAGTATTACTCATGTGATTAATGTACTACTGTATTTTATGTGCATCGCAGGTTATGTAATACAAATGTTTCTCTAAAGATATATAGTTAATTAAGTATACGATTATATTATTCAACCGCCTACCTGAAGCCTGAAGGTCATCCGTTATATAACTGTTTCATTATAGAAGGACCAACAAGGGCATCCTAATATATGTATATATTTATATGTAAAAAATAAATGAAAAGGACACGCTCCACTACACTTGCAGTCGAGCACTCCCGCTAAGTTTTAAAAGATTTAACTCCCAACGAATCGAGATTTAAAAATACCTAGTGTTTGTCCTTTAATTTTAGCCAGTTTACTGCAGATGCAGTGTTATTTGCGGCTCTGGCAGTTTACTTCCGCAACGTTTGTTATAAAATCCATTATGCATTTGAAAGTGTCCATGGTTTTGATATGCTGTACACTCCATGTACATAGATATGCCGTTTTTTTATGATTCACTCAATTTTATTGTTACTTTTAGCACAAGTACTATTTAAAGTGCATGCTCGAACCGCAAACAGAAAGTGTGCCGGTGTTTGTTGTACCTAACTATTAGCTGTCTGCCCAAGCGCACTAACTTATACTCTTCGTGTGCGCCATCAAATAATTAAACTAAGGCATCGACCGATATGGCATCTTGTAAATCTTTTATGCCTTGTTGCTTTTTTTCATCTTTCATAATACAACTTACCTCACTTTCGGAAAAGTGTCAAGAGACAAGTCGACATGGACAAAGGATGTACGACATTCACTGTCACACATGTTGGCTAATTCTGCGTTCAGATGTTTGTTCGATAAACGGTTTGCACAGCAACAACGTTATGCAGAAATGTTTCCGGAAATTACGCTATGGATCACTCGTTTTTATGTATTGGTAACCGCTGTCTCGGGAGTTCTGGGTCGACCGCAGGATAATGGATTCGGTTACAGTGACCGGGATGGTGGACAGTACGAAGGGAATATTTACCACGGGAATTCCTACACTAGTAATGTGCAAGCCGCAGAGGTAGATCCAACACAAGTTAGCAAACGGACGACGAGTAGTCCATTCGATCTGAAGCAGTTTGATAAAACCTGCGATCTGCCAAAAGAACAAGAGGTTACAGAAAGAGGTAAGTGCACGCTGGACCTACACGATCTGAAATGCAGCGGATCTGTAGACAAATTAAAGCATTCAAGTTTAAGTACTTTATTGTTCAATCACTTTAGCGAGACAGTCGTACCGTCGATATTTATACTCAACTTACTTGTGTGATAAACTGATAATTAATTCCGTTTCGCACCTAACCAGTAAGCCGATACTAATTATCCAAGCACAAGGTCGTATTATGTTAAGTGATTAACTACTGCATTCAGTCGCGCATTTCAGTTATGGATTACTTTACTGTGATCAATATCCTACGAGTAGTGCACCGACGTTGATGTGCATAAAAATGAAGGCTCTTAAATTAACCAGGTTTTGCTATGAACAGGGATAAATCTGAAAAAAATTTACTTTTTTTAATACCGAATGTTGCGCAAAGGCGCCATCCGGCAACAATGTATTTATACTGTAGACAGACTGTATTATTGCTTCGACTTGCTGCATAGGTATCTATACTTGATTTAATTTCCAGCAGAAAATTCATGAGTGTACATTTACTCCTACTTGTAATTTCCTTCACTTGTGATTAATGAATTACGATGAGGATTCGTTATAACCCGATAATAATTGTAATTTACAGACATAAGAGAATTTCTGGATTTAAATCCACCTGTTCCCTTGAAACCTGACACCACAGAATCGAAAGGGATATTCGAAGGAGATATGACCGCTATGAATGTTCTCGCTGATTCAGCCAATAAACATATTATTACGGTAGGTACTAACCACCCTAAATATCATCTATAAACTACGAGTATATTTGCACGTTTGAGTTGTGGTTTTTTTGCAACCGGCATAATCTATCGCTGTTTACAGTAATTAAATTTATTACACAATAATTGTTCAGTGGAATTTGCATGCTATGGCTGGTCGCAGAAATTTTTGTGCTAGTTAATTAATCAAGAAACGTTACACATGTTTTCCGTCTCTTTTAGCCGACGGCACTCGTCGCAGAGGCCATGCGTTGGCCGAATAAGATCATTCCTTATGCATTTTATGAAAAGACTGGTAAGTGTGCGGATCAGCACAATCTGTCAAACGTTGACTAATTTTTGTAATCAGTCATTGTACATGACAAGAGGACCTAATAATATGTCAGAACAGCTTTATGTCGAATCCGATCACCTTTTTGAACTTGAGGATCCCCGCACGGTTTCGGCAATTTTTCAATAGAATCATTACATAGCATAATAATTGGCTGTTTGCTACTCCTATCAGTCCTATGCATTTGCACAACAGATACGACAGTTCGGACTTCGTTTACACCCACCAACGGGACGATTCCGACATTTCATAATATGCAGAAAAAATCCACTATCTCGAGACTGCAGCTTGAAAACACTGTAACCCACTCTTTTGCACGAATTTTCAACCACAAACTACGGAAAAATGATCTTTTATGAAAAGATTAGTTGGACTCTGTAGCGGGAGTCAACAAAGAACAAACCCGACGAAATCCAGCTGCCGCCACGGTTGGGGGTCGTCCATCAACAAACTCTTCAAATTCTTCATCTTCTACAAAATGCGCATGAACATGGCATTGCTAGGTGCAGCGATCGTCTATGTGGCGCGACTCAGTGGCTTTACTGCCTGGCTCTGACCACCGGTGGCGGACGGTGGTTACCCAGGCGCGATATATTGTCGAAATGTAAAGCGTCAAAAAAATTGCACCAGCCCTCATCGGGCATAAGAAACAAAAGAAAGGGGGATATTTCGGGGTGGTCGGGAGCTCGAAGTTGTGCATCGCGGAAACAGTATTGTGGTGAAACAGTAAATTTCTGTTGTCCTACTGTTATGTAAACTATTCCTGTAGTATTCCTGTAGTACTTATATGCCGATAAGTTGTCCAAAGCTTTATTACTAATAAGTATTAAGAAGTAACAACCTAATGGTACGAATTTATACGTAAGCCTGACATGAATCGAAAAACTCGTATCCAGGACAGGATTAAAAGTTTATTTAGGCGAATGCGTATTATTACAAGGAAAGTAGATGCCTTTAATTACATGTTCCAGATAGAAAGACCATCCTGATTGTGATGGACGCCATGGCGGATCTGGAACGCAAAACCTGCATCCGCTTCTTACCGCGGACACACGAGGAGGACTATTTGAAGATTTCGCCGGGAAAAGCGTAAGCGGAAAATCGTTTCAATCTATTGCGCGGAGGCAACAGTACTGCATTGTGCAGACCGGATACGTTTACACAGGTGTGCATCGGATGTTGGATACCGGAAAGGACAACACTTGCTATCCGTAAATCCGGGATGTTTAGACGACTTGGGCGCTATTCAGCACGAAATTCTCCATGCACTGGGATTTATCCACGAACAGTCTCGACTAGATCGGGATGAATATGTTTTTATCAACTTCAAAAACGTCAAACCAGGTAACACATAAAAGCTTTTCATTTAGTCAGTTGTATGAAGCATATTCTGATGACTAAATTGTCATTTTTAGAAATAGTTTTTGAAAACTGGACTCAAATAATGAATAGTATTCATTCTGTAATACTACTTCTAGCAATGCCGCTCTTAACAAATCCAGTAATCAGGTTTTGTGAAAATATATTTATGTGCAAATGAATCACATTATAATTTTATTTTACAACGTGGCGGATAAATTTGTCAAATAATTCTGGATGTCGCCGCATAATTCGTGGTTCGTGTTTCCGACAACGCGTTTTATGTAATTTGTTGTCAGGTAATTTTGGTAATAAGTTCTAATTCTAATTTACCCGACAGATCCGGTTAGTCAAGCGCAGTTTTACATCTTCAAAAATCCCGAAATCACGGATCTGGGCATTCCCTACGACTACCTCTCCGTGATGCACTACCCCATGAACGCTTTCGCAATTGACCGCGACCACCCATCCATCGTGCCGCGTCAAAAAGACAAATACATCGGCAACCGGGTGGAGCTGAGCCCGCTGGACATTCGCCGGCTGAACCGTTTGTACCGCTGCGACGACAATCCGCTCGACGAGAAACGCAACTCGATTCCGCGCGCCGCTGCCGAGACGTACACCCGCACCTTCAAAGACTGGACCAAATTGTGCGATTTGAATAAGGACACCCCGGAAGCCTGGGATGAGGATGCGGATGTGTGCATCAAGATGTGCCGGAAGTTGGATACGCGTGCTATGGGACCGGATGGGGATAATCTGTTTAATCGCGCGGCTAGCAAACAGTGCATGCACAAGCGGCAGTTGTGTGCCGGTCAGTGGGATGCCAGTTATGAAAAGATGGAACAGCCGGGATACTGTCGCAAGTACTGCCGGTTGGGCGGGTATGTGGCCATGCCGGGTAGTGCGCAGTGTGTGCATTATTCCAAGCTGTGCAACGGGAAGAGCGATACCAATAGTGGAGAAGATGAGGATCAACAGATTTGCCAGGTTTGCAGACTTTCTTACTGTCGAATAACATTTGTGACGTGTCCTGTTTAGTGTTTGAATAATTCCTCCATAATTTGCTTCCCTGATAACTGCAGCAGCACATATGCAAGCACACCTGTTGGTGCAGCAGCACATAGTTACTTCTGGAACTACAGCTAGTACAATACACCATCAGTTGCATGATGCGTAGCCAAACGCATGTGACAGTTTACTGATTCTTGAAATAACTAACCTGTATTTTAGATTAAAATAATTTGTTATCCAAAATCATGAATTTTTGAATGTTCCAAGACCCTGCAAATTTTCACTTCACAAGAAATTACCGTAGACAGCAACATGGAAATGAAAATTTGGCACTGATCTTCGGAGCAGTGTCAGGTTGTAGTGAGTTTGAACTTTGTTTGTAGTAGGATGGCACTTTAGCTGACAATTCGAGTCTACATAATTGCTGAAGTACAGTACATTGCTGAAGATGGCAGTTTCTGCGGTTGAAATGTTATTCATCTTTTCCCTTTCCCAAATAGAAAAGTGCCTAACATGTGAATGACCCCTTCAAAATCTTGCAAATTTTTTTGCGAACAAAAGTCTTGCTGGAAAACAGTGTAAAACAATGTACGACAAAAAGAGGTTGAACCGATCAGTCGGTCCGCGGTTCAAAATAACCTCGCAACGACACGCCACCACTAAAACTTGGACGCTTACTCACTACTTTCAGAGTTCAGACGCTCGCGCTCCGTGAATATCAAAGTGCAGCTATACTAGTTGCATATCAAAAGGTGTAGAAAAAAATTTTAAAAAAAAATTTTGTTTTCCCATAGACTTAAGCATTGATGGCAAGCCAAACGGTTATGCGATTGCGCACAGATCCTATGCTGTGCATACGAGAAAGCAAAATGGCTAGAATTTGTGCTGTTCGCCATAAACAGCCACAGTTTTAGTATCAAAAAGTTTAAAATTTTTTTCTACACCTTTTGATATGCAACTAGTATAGCTGCACTTTGATATTCACGGAGCGCGAGCGTCTGAAAGTAGTGAGTAAGCGTCCAAGTTTTAGTGGTGGCGTGTCGTTGCGAGGTTATTTCAAACCGCGGACCGACTGATCGGTTCAACCTCTTTTTGTCGTACATTGTACTTCTATCTGTTCACTAAATTTGCAAGACTAGCAAAGACTCACCAAGCAGTTCTGGTCTGCTGTAAAACGGTTTGCGGCCTTAAAGCATACATATCTGTAGCTGTATAGCCACAGGCCTAAAACCCTAAAATTTAATAAACTGTTGAACTATAAAAATTTGTCCCTGTTGCAGTTGTAGCATTTTAAAAATTAATGTTATGTAACAACTTACCATAGTCGTAATGTGTTTTTTTCAGGACCTATGCCAGTCCGAGTCAAGCGGTTTTGCCGGTCAGCTGTTCAGCTCCGAAGAAGCGGGAATGCGTTGTTTTAAGAAGGAATGGCTGTGTGACGGACAGCACAGCGGTCCAATGGGTGACCCCGACTACTGTGTCAAATACTGCAAAGGCGGTGGCTACTTCCCGGTCGGTGACGAAAAACGCTGCCTGCATTGGCGGAAATTGTGCGACGGCTACAAGGACACGGTTAGCGGTGACGACGAATCACCAGCCGTCTGCCAAGCGATTTGCGCCCTGGCCAGTGACGAAGCCAGTGGACAGCTGTTCCAACTGCCGTCTGGACAGTGTGTCGATAAGCGCTGGTTGTGTGACGGGGCGCAGCACGACAGTGCGGATCTCATGGAGAACATGACGTTCTGTCGGGAGCAGTGCCAGGGCAATGGGTTTATTACCACGACGAATAGTGCGCAGTGCCTGCATGTGACGGATTTGTGTGATGGGAAGTTTGATACACGGAACGGATGGGATGAGAGTGTGATTAATTGTCAGAATTTCTGCCAGAATACCAAGGACTGGCCGCCCCAGGGGGTGAGATTGGAGACTGAAGCCAAGACTAATCGGTGTGTGCTGGTGGATGGACCGCGACGCCGTCGGAAGGGCGGACGGAAAAAGAGCCAGATAGGTACTACCGTTCTAGTACTAATTAAATGTCGCAGTCAGTCGTTTGGATATGGATGAGAGCATGAACAGCTGCAGTTGGCGAACAGTACGACTGGTATTTTGATTCCTTGCATTTTTACAAAATTATTAATGACATATGTAACGAAGTATGTACTGGATTTTTTATAAGATCGAGAAATATTTCTAATAGTCATGTCTGGAAAGAACAGATACGCATATACAAACCGAATGCTTAGATATTATTGTTCAACATTTTTTCGCCGCTTCGTTCATGCGTTCATATATTTGCGTACTTATGCTTTATTTACGTGCAACAGCAAAGTGTGGCTTGTACCTTTTCTTCTATAATGCGGCTATGCTGCACGCATAATGTAGTTGATTTTCGTTTTAAAGGCTCGTAAGTTTTCAGTTTGGTGCTTTTGTTATAGCATATGGTCGCATTATTTTAGTGCAATTACCGATGTGCATTACTCTATTCCAGTTGGTGATGATACTGGTTCTGCTCTGTTCGACATAACCCTTGGTGGACAAGTATCGGACAACAACATACTACTGCAAGGCATGTCCAACTTCGCCGCCAACCAGACCAACGAGACCATACCGGGTTTGCGTTCGCCTCCGTCAACGTCACTGGACTTCGTATTTGGCAACGCAACTCCTCATCAGGTAGCCGGAACGGCCAACCAATGGGAAATTACAATACCCCATAAGACGCATCTGCTGCTTACTTGCTCGGGAGAGGATGTGATGACTGTCGAATCAGCCATGTACACGGCCGAGGGCGGTGCGCAGAACTGCCCGGCCTTGTCGAATAAGCGAGGGGTGGCCAGAAAATGTGACCAGTTACCGGCTTGTGGGTTTATTGCCCGTGATCCTTCGAAAGTGGAGGGATGTAGGGAAAGGTCACTTATAGTGAGATACTCATGCGGAGGTAAGTGGTGTTTCATGATTTTTGCAACCTAGAAGTTTCACTTATCTGAAGAGCTTGGTTGTTGACCGTCGTGTTGTTAGAAATTTGGTGATTAATTGCCATTCGGCATACACCGTAGAGTTTCCAAATCATTACATAATATCATTCACTGAAGTGTACAATACATACTTTGTATTACGCATGTACAACACATGTGCTAGAATAGTTCTGTTTTGAAGATTATATAATGTGTTATGAATAGTTGTATTGTGATGATTATCTATTGATAACCGATTAAAATTATCATTGTACAATTTGCTAGTCATTTTAATTTTGTTGTCGACTACGTAATATTTTTTCTGCATATTTTGATATCTCTTGCAGCACCCGTTGAAGTGTTCCGCACGGATCCAACCGCTGATAAACTGTGTAACCAGAACTCGACCGACGATGCGGATGAAACGGTCCAGTGTAACATGTCAGCAATATCTTTGATTCCGTAGCCAAAAATTTTTTATACATTTTTATGTTTAAGTTCCGACTATTGCGGTAGCTGTTTGTGGTCAACTGGAAGGGAAGCATATCCTCGCAGGAAACGGGATAAGAACGCAATGACTTTGAATTGTTTTACCTACCTGTGTCAGTGTAATGTATCGTAATAGTCTCATTCAAAGTTCCTGACAGTGAGTGGGGCATGAAGCACCTCAAATTCATATTTTGTATCAGTCTGCAATGCAATAGGCATCCGGTGCCCTTCGTATACAGAAATCGGCACTGCTCTTGTAGGTCTTGGTGGCAGTTGAACTAACAACAGCCGGAATTCTCAGTATACTGCATTGAAAGCTGAAACATATAGGAAGCACTTATCGAGTCTTATTTGATGCCATCAGGTGTCACTAAACACATACAGATACTGCTTAAAATGCACTTGTAGAAAAAGCAGCGCCGCACATCTTTAGTCCCTATCCCATCGTATCATCACGGTCCCGAGAATTTTCAGACATTATTATATTGCAGGCTGCACAGCGTTACGATGCATAATTCTTCTGAAGATTTAAAAATTTACCTGGCCAATATATCGTTTGCCCTTATAGACAGAGGAGACTACCTCAAAGCATCCTTTTCTATAATTCTGTCCGTGATTCCTTTAATCCTTAACACTGGTCTGCTGTCAGTTTATATTATTCATCGTGACCTTTGGGTGCCGTATGATATGTACTTTCTCTCCCTGCTCATCGCCAACATTCTTTTCCATGGGATCGAGGCTCCGTTCAACGTTCTCATGGACATACACCCGGGTTACCCGTTGGGTGTCACCGGGTGTATGGTGTTCATCTACGGAGTGTGTGGTATTGCCGCCGTGCAGATGCTGACGCACGCTGCGATCGCTCTCAACCGCATATGGGCACTCTGGATGCCAATATCATTCCATCGCCAGCACAGCTTCAAAACCGCCATCATCATCAACGGTGTCGTTTGGTTTATAGCGCATGCCATTGACTTGCCGGCAGCAGTTATGGACATTGTGTTTTATCGACGTCCGCTGGAGATTATTGACTGCTTCTGGTTTGAAGCGGGAGCAGCGCACGCGGCTGAGAAAATCTCCATGGCGATTAATGAGATTCTGGCTTCGATATGTTTTTTAATTACGCTGTTGTCTTTTCCGCTGATACTGTGGAAACAACGCGAAAGGTCACTGTGGCGGAAACAAATCGGTGTGCGGGCCACTTTACAGAAAGGTCACGGAGTGGCTGTGCGGAAGGCCAGCAGCGATTCTATGGAAAGGCATTCGTGCATCTTCATGGCGGCTTTGACGCTAAGTTTATCGGTGTTTTGGGGACCTTTTATCATCTATCTGGCCTTTGCGATTTCACATGGTCATGAATATCCAGAAGTCGAAGAGATAGCAGCAAGGATTTTTAATTGTCAGTCGATCGCCGATCCGGTGCTCATTATATATGCACTGCCTAATTGGAGAAAGCGTGTAAAAGAAACTTTCTGTAAACGTTTTGGATAGTGCAGCTACTCTACTTTGTATACTGTATACTCTCCACAATATGAAAGGGGAATATTATAGTTTGGATTACAAATCCCTGTCCGGCTCCGTGCACACACGAAGTGGAGTATTACAAGTGATGTAACTCTAATCTGAAGCAAGTTCTAGAGTCAACGAGATTTTTTTCATTAAGAAAGTACTAACCATAAATAATGTGGTTTGTATGATCGTTCGAGATATTCCGATTCAGCACTGATTTCTTCACCGAGTTGAGCAACAACACATACCTTTACGACTATTCTTACTACTGCAAACGCTTTAATAAGGCTAAGAAATATACAGATCTGTATAGTCATAATTGCGTAGTATTTTAAGCTGTATCCTTAAATATTGAATTTTATATACATGTATTTCTCGCGCCATATTCATAGTACTTTGGATTTTTGCTTACCGGATCAGTGAAAAGGTCACAAGGGATATGTCTACATCTCCATTTCTGGCTTCACAATTTTCAACGCTCCTCGTTAGACAACATTTCCAGATATTGCAAATTACGTTTAACGTCTTGAAATTCTCGTGAAATTTGGATGAGTCCGTAGTAAAACCCCAAACAATTAAATTCGCACCTTCAAAGTGTACAAAAGGACATGGTCAACTGTCGAAAGGGAGTTTTTTTCTATAAAAACTGTGCGAGTACTGTGCTGACTAGTTTCTGTCGGTTTGTATTTGCATAGGGCATAAATTTACCAGCAAAACTTTAGATGACATCTATTCTGTAAATACGGCAGACATTTACAAAACCAGTTCAAGATTCCACATTGAAGAAATACTACAGCCAGAAATTCTTACAGTGGAAACTAATCTCTGCTGCCTTACTAAATTGTGATCAAAAGCGTAATTCGTAATTCTGAAACCTTGCAGACCTCGTTACTGCGGTCATCGAGATTTACCCATAGGGTCTCCGGTTTTTACACGTGGTCGGTCAAAAACTGGGCGCAGCTAGTGAACACAGCTGCATGTCTATTGAACTTTACTATTCTGCAAGCGCGTTTCCGGTAATTTTTGGTGCTCTTGGACAAACGTTTCCCCGGAGTTATCTTTAATGTTTCGGTTATTACCGAAGATTCGTTTTATGTAATACTGGAAGCAAACAAAAACAAATGTTTTATGTAATGTTTTATGTAATTACTGTAATTATTGAATTCTATTTACGGAAGCAAACAAAAACAACAAGCAGTCTGTAATTTTTGGTTCTAGGAGAGCAAAGTTAGAGATGTAAAATTCCGTTGCGACATGTGGAAAAATTATCGTACTTATAACACACAAAAATTGCTGAAAACATAGTGATTATAAAAGAAGAGCGCCGTTTTAACGCGTAATACATATGTGTTTTGCTATACATTTACAGATAAATAAACATGATTACATCGAAAAATAGCTTCCTTAATTCGAAGAATTGCCGTTACTCTACCCTAGGAGTGCGAGACGAATGAATGAACATAGTTTTCTTTTGGTAATCCAGTCGTTTCTACTAACATCTCCAATTATTCACACAGCCCACATCAAAACAAACTGCGGCCATAAAAGCCGAAATATTAATATGATATGTGTTAATTATTTCACTGTAATGCTGAAATTCAAAAGGCCGTTTCACATTTCGTGAGAAAGCGCATTACGGGCATTCAGTACTGTGGCGGATATAATCAAAACCACAACAGGCTGTATCTATGTATATTGAACTTATTATTTATGCGACTGTCCAGATTCGTTGTCCTGAATGACTCCAGCCGGCATAAATGTCGTTTACAGCATTAAATATTTTTTCCGTCCATCAAGGTGGGAATCATGGCCATAAACCTGACAATAAGAACGTGTTTAGGAGCTGCATAGTGGTGAAAGTTAAAGCTCTTTAAGACCGTTAATGGGCGTCGGTTATGTGAAATAAAATGGTAATATGTGCATCTACCGTTGCAAGGGACCGCACACAAACAGCCCCGCGCAAAACAAAGCATAATTTTTTAATATATTGCGATCGTTTGGATTACAACCCGGCGGCAAGACAAAATTTAAGAAGTGTACAAAAATGCAGCTGTGCATGCGTTGAGGTCGGAAATGCTATCTGAGCGCATATCGAACTGGAATATTGTGCTCATGTATAATAAAGTAAAGTGAAGTTTTAATTACGGATTCGCAGTTAATCGGCGGTTTCTTAAGGTTTTTTTCAAAATGAGTTGAAAAATCTGTCCAGGATGTTCTTTACAATATTGTAATATGTCCAATGATTTTCCAGAGGATGATATTACCCATTTTGAATTTAAACTGATACGAGTGATGAAATTTCGCTTTTTAGCGTATCTGTACATTAGTTAACATGTTTAACCGGTGGATTACACGCAGCTGGGATGCGTTTTTCTGTACTTTAGTACTGTTATTTTTATTATGTGGAATTGCTGTGTATGTTGAATCTGCCGGTTTTGACCCGTCCGATCGGACATTCTATCAGCCGAAAGCCCAGCCGACGACAACAAAAGCACCGGCGCCGAAAGAGAAATGGTCCAAAGATGACTTTGGTGATCTCACGTTTTATCGACGAAATACCAAACGACCAACAGTGGACACAACGACGATTACCACAGTCGCTCCCACAACAAAAAGGACACCAAAACCAAAGATATCTTGCGATAAGAAGCCAAAACCGCCATCACCAGAAGGTATACCATTACACGAGTACGATAACTATAAAATCGTAAGTTAAGTCACAATCGTATTAATTATAAAGCTTTAAAAATACAGCACATAAAATCCTTTGGTAGGTTTTACGTATTAGCGTAGCAAGTGAGCAACTACAGAGTAGGCTGCACTACGAGTCTACGCGTTAATTTATACATACATTTTTCTTTCTCACGTAGGAGCAGCTATTTTATATACCACTGCCATTCATAATTTCCATGTTCAAAATTCTGAGATGTATATTTATAAGGAATACTTATAAAGTGCAAGCAAAGTACTGTACTCAAATTTAGAGGTGCCTACACTTTAAAAGAGCGATAATACGCAAGTTCTACGGATAACGATTACGCATGCGAACACAGCAGCCAGCATTACCATTAGCAGCAAGATTTGTTTACATAGCATTCGATACAATGCCATTATGTGGTTACTTTATGATTGTACATGATGACTGAATGCTTTCGACACTTGCGCGCTATTTTCCGGCAATATGATTGATTTCACTTCAACTAGTGCTCTTCCGACGCAACAGAAAAAAATTGCATGCGTATATGTGTATTGTATTCATATACCCAATTCCCAAATACTCTCTTCGTGAGATTATTTATTTGAGATTTAAATTTATTCAAAATTTTCTGGTAAAAATCGTAAAATGTCAAGTTGTCAACAATAAAAGTGGTAAATATGCAGGTTTAATTAAACAGATTGCACCGATTTCCACCTGATCATATATGTAAAACCAATAATCACTTCTTTTTGTACAGATATCCAAGAGTTTTTGAAGCTTAACCCTCCTGCTGCCAAAGACGTGTATGAATCCAATGGAATTTTTGAAGGCGATATGACTGGGATGAAAGTAAACGTGGATGTGGGCGCACAAAAAATTTTGACGGTAACAAAAGAAACATGACAAGACATGTAAATTACAAGTTGTAAGATTTGTAGTTGCTGCTTTGTCACAGCTACATATGCCATTCGTATGTGCACGTGCATTTTTTCACTGTCCGCTTTGTTTCGCTGCTGAAAATTAGCATGTAACAATTACCTAGGCAATTACTACGGTAACTAAAGCCATTGTTAATTCTGTTTTTAGCCTAAAGAAATCGATCAGGAGACGCTACGTTGGCCTAACAAGGTTATTCCGTATGCGTTTTACGAAAAGATTCGTAAGTTTCACATCTCTGCATTAAAATACAGTAGTTTTTGCAAAATACAGTAGTCTGTATCTGTAGTTTTTGCAAAACTATGCAAATTCATGGTTAAGATGTGTCACAAATATATACCAGCTGTGGTGTTTTATTAAGCTAACCTTTCCGACAGTCGTGTCCGGTACTGGCGAAGAGATACAGAGTGTTCTGTTTGTGCGGAACTACATACACGGTTTTAATTACTAGTAACTCTTATTAAGCTTATCGAGCGAACGAACAGACGCACTCCTACTGGTAGCTGGTTAAGCCTTTACATAACCTTGGAATATTAAAACTTTTAACAATGACCTCTTTGATTTATTAACTGATAGTCTAGTTAAGACGTTTGATTGAGTGTGAAATGGTAACAAACACTGTCGACCTTGCGCTCCGCGGACCATGCGAATTTTGCCGCTGCGTTGCATAGTAGTTTAATATGGTAAAAAGCACGCCTTTCTACTTCTGAATTTATAATCTCCAACAAATCGCCGCCGGGCGTGCCGTTTGATTGCACAAGGGTGTCGATGTTAAATATTGTCTTACTAAAAAATAATTATTAATTTTGTTGTCTGCAGTCCTGTCAGCAAGAGCACTCACAATGTGATTATCCGATTACAATGGCTGTCCTTACCATTAGTCTGACCATAATAATAGCGTACAAGAAATAAAATTACTAATTATAAAGATAGCTCAATAAACACGTAAATAAAGAGACAGCGAATCGAAGGAGGCATGTACCCATACAGCACACGTAAAACTACATGAAATGCCCTGATGTACACTGTTTTTAATAATAAATCATTTTCATAATACTAATAAATGCATGCTTCCAACAATTTTTAATAAGAGATGATTGCCAGGAAAAGAATGCGATATTAATTTTATTATCAAGAAACTTTGTAAATATTTCAACAAATGCATCTGGAATATCTTTACTGACAGCACGAAAAGTTATGATGACGGTTATGGACGCCATGGCTGACATGGAAATGAAGACCTGTATCCGTTTTACACCGTGGACATTTGAGGACAGTTATCTGAAAATATCACCTGGAAGAGCGTAAGTCCTTTGAGCTCTCGGAAAACATTGTGTGGCGCCATACATAGTTTCTTCAATCCTCAGTAACGTGGCGTCTTGCGTCCGTAATGCTGACTGCTAAGAACTACGAGAACATGCACGCGTTAGGCACACGTAATACAAATTTCCGGTCAATTTTAATTACTGGTAATGATTGATTTTCACCGATAGAAAATGGCTGCAAGGTTAACGTTCCTATAAATCGTGAAGCCTAAGTATTCACTATACATATACTGTAATATATCACGTTTTTATATGCAAGTGCAGTGGCGTCTTACGTAATCATGTTTTCGCCAGCGTTAGTAGTGATTAATGCACACATCTACCGGTTATTTTACCGGTTAATGCAGCTCATTTTATGCGTTAATTTAATTACCTCTGGCTATGTATCATTACAAACAGATGCGCTTCCGATGTCGGTTACTCCAAAGGCGAGCACATCTTGTCCGTTAATCCTGGCTGCTTGGATGACCTCGGCGCCATCCAGCATGAAATCATGCACGCACTGGGCATTATCCATGAACAATCCCGTCCTGATCGAGACCAGTATGTTTTTGTCAACTTCGCCAATATTCAGCCAGGTATACATGGATGTATTTTATTATTTACTATGGTCAAATTTTACACCATATTTGCCAGCAATATGCTTTGAGACAATATGCAAAAGGAAAAATAAAAGTTAGATTCACCACTCGAAAATGTGACCTTTTCCAGACAGAGCAAGTCAAGCACAGTTTTACACCTTTTCCAACCCAATGGTCATCGACCTGGGCGTACCCTACGACTATTTATCTGTGATGCATTATCCAATGAACGCTTTTGCCGTTGACAAGAATACGCCCTCCATTATGCCAATCAAGAAAGACGTCATCATCGGCAACCGCGTGGAAATGAGTTCGCTGGACATTAAGCGCATCAACCGTTTATACCGCTGTAGTGACAATCCGCTAGATGACCAGCGGGATCCCATTCCCAAAAATATTGCTCAGGGATACGTCAAGAATTTCAAAGACTGGAAGAAACTGTGTGACGGTAACCGCGACACACCGGAAGGGTGGGACGAGGATCCCGATGTGTGCCTGCGCATGTGTCGCCGCCTGGATAGTCCTGAGCTGGGACCGGATGGGAATAATCTGTTTAATAAAGGGTTTAGTAAACAGTGTCTGCATAAGAATCAGCTGTGCGATGGACAGAGTGCGCTGAGTGCGGATGTCCTACAGCAGCCAGACACGTGCCGCCGATACTGCCGTTTGGGTGGGTATGTGGCGATGCCGGCCTCAGCACAGTGTATTCACTATTCGTTGTTGTGCGACGGGCAAGTGGATACCGTTTCTGGGGAAGATGAAGATCCGGGGGTCTGTCAGAAACTCTGCCAATCGAATTCGACCGGCTTCCAGGGTAAATCAAGCTTTTCAGATTGCAGCACATAAGCACACAAAGACTGTATCATCCCTGTTATGAATAATAATGTTTCGACTTGTCTGATGATGCGACGCTTAATTTGGCGTTAATGTTTACTGCTTAGCAGTTTGGGACACAGTTTCGACTGCAACAGAATTACCTGCACAGATTTGACTTCATAGATTTCATTTTATAAATTTACGTTACGTTTTGACTTCACAATGTACGAGTATATTTCCTATTTCGTGTTCTATGTTTTTCATGGATGTACTTAATACAAACTGTTTATCTTTTGTGTTCCAGGGCAACTTTTTAATTCCGAAGAAGCCGGGATGATGTGCTTACGAAAAGACTGGTTGTGCGATGGTAAGCACAAAGGTCCGCTCGGCGAACCGGCTTATTGTGCTAAATACTGTAAGGATGGCGGTTATATCCCCGTCGGTGATGAATACCAGTGCATTCATTGGCGGAAGCTATGCGATGGACGTGTTGACACGGTCACCAAGCTGGACGAGGACACAACGACGTGCCAGCTGCTATGCGAAAAGGCCAATGATGACACAGGTGGCGAACTATTCAACCTGCCGGGCAATATGCAGTGCGTCAGTAAACGCTGGTTATGCGACGGTACACAGCATGATCCCGATGGGGTCATGGAACAGGAGGATTTCTGCCGTGGACACTGTACGGGCGGTGGATTTATTCCGACCGAAAACAACGGACAGTGTCTGCAAATGACAAATCTGTGCAATGGGAAGTTCGATGTACGCAACGGATGGGATGAGAATCAAGCTAACTGTGTGCGCTTTTGTAAGCCGACTGCGGATTATCCGCCCAGAGGGTTTAGACTGCAGATTAATAATGTCACGAAGCAGTGCACGGTTGTGGAAGCTGAAACGGACACCGCCCAAAGTGTCACCAGTGAAAGGTCAGATGTGGACTGGAATGACCTTTCAGTTTCACCTAACAGCCTTAAAGCTGCTGGTAAGTGTAACTCTGAGAAATCTGTACATGGAGCGTATAGGCAAACGCTGCTGGTAAACCGCGGTGAGGGTTGTGGTGTTTAAAGGCTAAGGGACGGGGCGAGCCATGCAAATTGTGATCGTGATGACTGACAGTAATTAATAAGATGGAACTGTATCGCCAAACGCAAGTAACATGCAAACGGGATCGCGGCTAGCTTCTGTAATTATTTTTCATCGTACAGTACTTGATCTTTTTAACGCCGCTGATCTTTGAAGCTTAGAGCTTATTTGTATGATCTTCTTTAACGTGATGGATGCATATCAAGTATTTCGCTTATCAAGTATTTCGTATTATGCATTCAACAAGTTGTTGTTGGTGCATTTTTGCCTTTCTTCCGAATAGTTGCACGAGCATCGCGCGATCCCGTTTGCTCTCCCGATCACAAGGGAACAAATGGGTGCAGCTGTCCTGCTGGATGGCAGAAAGCCGGCATGCCAGCACGTTGTGTAGACATTGATGAATGCAGCATGAGCAATCCTTGTAAAACTGGGCAGTGCGTCAACACAAAGGGGAGTTACACGTGCAAGTGCCCCCAAGGGTATTTGCTTGCTAATGGCCGTTGCATTGGTTCAGGGAAAACCGTTTGTAAGTCTTATTCAATTAATATCCTGGCGTTATAGGTATGCGGTTTCGAAGGTCAAATGTGAGATAATATAATAATAATAATAAAATCAGGCATGTAACTACGGCAGGAGCGGCATGTAACTACGGCAGGAGCGGCATGTAAACACCCATACTAGGAACCGGCAGAGGTCACGCTTTAATGGATTTAATATCGTTGCAGCACAAAGCGCATGCGTCGGGCCCAAACAGCCGTGCGCACCGGGCATGTGTTTGAGTCGCGACACCGGATACGAATGTTTCTGCCCATCTGGATATCAGTCCAAATCCGGAGGATGCGTTAGCGTTGGTAAGTTGTGGCGAAGATTGCTACCAGTCGTATTATGTCACATTTGTGTGTACTGCGTGTAAATTAACTTACAGGGTCACCTTCGTCTAACGGCAAACCACAGCCTCTTCAAATATCCAAACAGTTTTCCGATACATTGTCGAAAATCGGCATTTCAGGTACAGTAACACGTTGTTCATCTTTATGTAAAATAAAAGGCACCATTAAAAACTTTTTAGCAAACATAAGAATTAAGTGCTGTAAAAAAAATTTAGGGTTACTGTTATTCGTTTTCCTTCGAGAGTTGGCAAGGAAGCGACAATACATTTTTTGCAAATTTATTCTGTATAACATTACATTTTAAGGTAAAAACTTTCTGTGATGAACACATTTTATCAGGAAATAACTTTCTATTTTCAACAGTCGGCAATCAGCCAGCGCAGTCCCAGTCATCCGTTTCGCGATCTGGCAAAGCCGTTGATGTCGCTGGATCGGCATCCAGTTCGTCCTCGAACACTTCTTCCAGTTCATCGCCAAAATCCGGCATGAATGAGAACATACGTACGGAATTCGGTTACGTCTTGGGTACGGCGGAGCCGCGTTCCACCGGCAACCGCAACACCTTCGAACTGCACATACCCGATCGCACCCACTTGCTCTTATACTGCAAGGACAACCAGGTCATCACCACTCTGTCGGCGGAATATGCGGGCAAGGGTGCGGGATGTTCCGCCCTTTCGCAGTCCAGCGTTGTCGCGCGCAAATGCGACGACCTACCGGTATGTGGTTTCATTGCCCGGGATCCGTCGCATATGCCGGGATGTGGAGAACGAGAACTGGTTATTCGGTATTCCTGTGCCGGTAATTAATCATACAAAACTTATTTTTGTGCAGAGTAACAGAATATATGACTACCAATTTGAACGCTTGCAGCGCCCGCTAATTCCTTCAATATTGACCTGAAGACCGAAAACATGTGCAATCCCAATTCGACATCGGACGATGTGAAAGAGACAGTGCAGTGCAATATGTCGGCTATATCGTTGATTCCGTAGTCGTTTTTTAATTTGGTGAGCATTACCTGAATGGACAATTTTCATATTATTTTGACTTGAAACTTTAATAAAATCACCCGGGAACTGGTGGAGAGCACGAAAAACGCCTGAATAATAACTTAGGTTAGAAAACAATTATAGTTATGCATTGTTAGTGATATCTGCGCAGGCGTAATAATGTGTGTACAGATTACCTCTATATAGCTGAATAAAATATCGTTGGGTACAATACCACAATCCTAGCATCACCAGGCGATCCATTTATAAAAAACCGGCCATAAACAAACTTACAGCACAATCAGTTGTTTATCTTGCTTGCTTTTGAGTGTGCCCCACATCCCCGACCCAGAAAAGAGCAAAAATTAATATATATACCACTTGCACTGAAATCAACATGGTTTTCTTACGGCATCGTATGCTGTCGACAAAAACTGGAGTTATTGATGGACAAACAGTTACACTGTATTCCGTACAATATTAAACCACATTTTTACGAGTAATATAAACGGATCACACTGTATCTATGTACAGATATACATTATCTATATTGAGTACATCAGAACTGCATGCACGGACACAGTAATCGTGAATACGTACTTTTGTATACTTATAGTTTATACAGTACGAAGTGCATTAACGATAAATATTTTTAGCTAAACCACGAGAGAAAGACAGCACGTGTTTACGTTCAACAAATCGATAAGCTTACGGAAACGCTGTTACTGACTGTTACTATGGGTGGTCAAAATCTCTGTGTATTCTTTACGCGGCAGTTTGCGCGGCAGTTGGGTAAAAAGCGTGAGTCAACGGCGCGTAAACAAGCAAACGTGCTCATTCGTAAACAAGAATTCTGGGATGGGTTATCAGCTTACTCTTCCATGTAAGCGTTGCGCTTCGATATCGAAGCGCAACCATTACTTACCCAGACTTACACACGTATATGTCAGCCAGCAGAGTTCTTTGTTGTCAACATTTTGCCAACCATTGTATACAATGGAGTTGTATAATTTCATATGTAATGATCTGATATGTCGCTTGCGTGATTAATTACGGAATTACCAGCATATTTTGCATTTTAGTCTGTTTGACTTTCACTTTGCATTTGTTGCCGGCTTAAATAACGACGGCTCTGGAGACACACTTTAAATTTCAACATGAACTCAACACCGTCGTCTTCTGATTCAAGCGCATCAAAATCGCTATCGCTGGTGCTTTCGGAATCGCTTTCTAACAAGGCTTGCTCCGTTTCATCATTGATTAACTCTTCGATCTTTAAACTGATAATCTTTTTGTCGCATAGATTAAGAAATTTCTGCCTTTTAGATGGTGGTGCCATTACAGAAATCACAACAGTTATTGCCACTACTGTAATTTATACACGTGTAATTAATTTTTGAACGCCTCGCAAATAAAGAATAGCTGCAGCGTGACAGGCGCAGCGATGTCTTCGTTATGCCGGGACATGATGCAGACTACTTCATGTGGCGCCGCATTTTGCATTAAAAGTAACTTTTGTTTTCACTTTGGTGGTCAGTTTCTTTCCTGGCACGCAGACATACTCGTCTTATCATTTGTTGACAGCTTTTTGGCTGATTCATCGGGTTGTTTTTACTTGTTCTGGCCTTTACGCTACATGCATCGATTACACAGAAGATTTTGACCACCCATACTGTACATGAATGGATTTGGCGGATGCATGGTTGTACCGTATGAGTGTTTACAAGTTAACCACACTCGCGACTCATCTCATCGTCAGCTGTTCCGCAGACATTCGGAAGCCGCACGACAGTGCACAGTCCGCACTGTAGTCGCGAGCGCTTTGCTCTAGCAGACTCTGCCATATGTAGAACTACAGATTTGTACAGATTGTAGAGGTTCGCATGATGATCTGCTCCTGAGAAAATTCATGAAAAGTTTCCGGTGAGACAAGTTTAGGTATCTCCATTTGCTTTGTACCTGCCTTGAAGAGTTTATATATAATTATAAACGCCACCGCCGTCAGTTAACGCACGCGCTTGAATAGTGTGCATCAGCGTATTCTTATCGTTAAAAGTCAGATCAAAATATAGTTCTCCTAAAGTCATTCTTCCCGAAGTATTAAACCATGTCGACACAAACTGAAATTCCGGAAGAGGATAAGCATCGATATGTGTCTCCTGGTGTATCGCTACCCAAGTTGTCGCTTACAGCGCGATCTTTTCTCCGTGTAATTTCGTGCGCAGCGCTGTATTTTCCGGTGACATATTACTTTCCCGCATGGTACCATAAAACCATTTTTCTTTACATTTGTTGGTATTTTTGTTACGATACTGCAAAAACAGGCGGTCGTGCCAGTCCCTGGGTTCGCCAGTGGACGATCTTCCGCCGCATCGCCGGATATTTTCCGGCTCTGCTGGAGAAAACGTGCGACCTGGACCCGAATGAGAAGTACGTTCTTGGGTGTCACCCGCATGGAATTTGCATTGGAGCGGCACTTAATTTTGCAACCGAAGCCACAGGATTTTCGCAGATATTCCCCGACATTAAACCACATCTGGTCACGCTCAGCGGCAATCACCGGATGCCCGGTGCCCGCGAGTTGCTGCGCTATTTCGGTACATCGGATGCCAGTCCCGAAAATATCGACTATATTTTACAAAACAGAGGGAATATGGTAATAATTGTGGTCGGTGGTACAAAAGAGACCTTTTTTATGGGTAAGTGTTTTCTGAGCAGCTCTTAATTGACCTTTTGATTACAATGCAACAACGACCCGTTTTGCTGCACAGACCACAAGGCTGTGAATTTGGTGCTTAACAAGCGCAAAGGATTCGTCAGGATGGCAATCAAACACGGGTATGCAACGCTAGAAAAGCTTAACACGCATTTTCCCAACAAAAAAGTTGGTTTCCTATAAATTCGCCGTTTGCGGTTTAGTGCGCATCTCGTTCCATGTTTTACGTTTGGAGAAACCTTCGTGTACAAAGTGCATCATGACGTATTCCCAGGTTGGTTTAGTCGTTGGTTTAAGCGGATATCGGGACACACGCCGAAGGTCTTCTCTGGCCTTTATGGGTTCATACCATTCAAAACACCTCTGAACACTGTGGGCAAGTTACAGCATTATTAGTCGTGTGAAGGCAGTATACTGTTTGAACAAAGGTGAATGTCTTATGTATGTATTCCCATGCAAACTGGTATCCTACTTGTAGTTGGAAGACCAATAAGCGTAGTTCAAGATTCCAATCCATCACGGGAGAAAATCGACGCTCTGCATGCGGTGTATGTGGAACAGTTACGTGACCTTTACGACAAACATAAAGAACGATTTGGGATGGAAAATATTCCGTTGACACTGGTTGATTAATTTAGTAAAATATTTCCTTACTTCAATGCTTTCTGTATGATCTAAAATTAACCTTATGGTTTTGCATTGAAATATTCTGATCAAGCCAGAATTAGTAGAGACGTTTGTTTTCAGAGACGAGAATAATAAATCACCATTAATTCTGGCGTACTGTACGATACCACGGTAGTGCGTCACTGCGCCACTAAAAACAAATGAATGCACATAAATTGTTTTTTTGTAGACTGGTTAAGATTATGCATGAGTGTTTTACACTAGAATAATTATGCTCATAATTATGTATTGTACAAGACCACAAGTACGTACATTGTACATATTCTGTGGATATCCGGCCACCAATTGTTTGTATGTACCTATATTTTGACACTTTTACAATTTGATAACGGTTTAAAACTGATATCGACATTCACCCGCGTTCCAAAGTTTTACATCCGGTTCACTCTTACAATGGCAAATCGCTCAGTAAAGTTGTCAAAAACTGGAGAAAAGACGATGTCTAATAATCCTGGCAAATAGTTGCGATGAGAGATGGTTATTGTTGTAATAACTTCGGTTTAGGTTTAAATTAAGGGCCAAGGCTGATTCAATCATAAGCTGATTGAATCATAACAAAAATTTATGCGCAATACGTTTATGTAGTACCGTTTTGTGGTTAGCGTGATCTGTAACATTACCAATACGTATGCATGCAACCGCAGTATTATTATTATGCTGGAAACAACAACCGTATCTTTATTTTCTTATGCTATATTAAAGCAGAGACAATTGTGACCATATACCTCGTACCATATTTTAATATTATTGTACGGAAGCACTCTTCCATACAAAGATTTAATAATTTACCTGTTGACCACGATTACGACATAAATGCGCAAACATGAAAGAAGCGTGTTCACGTGCAATAAATCGATAAGCGTATGGAAGCACTGTCACCGGCTGTTGAACATCACGGCATGAGGGGCTGTCAGATAACACGCTCACAGATTCACCACCGTCAGCTGTTCGGAGAACATCCGGAAGCCGCACAACACTGCTTGCAACGGTAGTCGCGTGCATTCTCGTTTCTAGTCTCCGCCGTGCGCAGCAGATCAAAGTCATCAAACAACGTGTCCACAGTTTACATTTTACACGAAGACCCATTCACAAAAGTTTCAACAGAACATCTCAACCGCAAAGTGCGTATATCGTACTTATTCACTTGTCACGACACGGCCGTTTAGTGTGCCTGATCACTGTCTGTCAACGAATCCCTGGAACATAAGCGGTTTCTTGAACTACACAGTCTTTAATTTAGCAAATATGTCGCCACAAACAGAAGTTGCTGGAGACAACGAGCAGCAAAATATATCTCCCAGTGTATCCAGATTTTCGCCTACTGCACGATCTCTTCTCCGTGTAATCCCGTACGCGGTGCTGTATTTCCTGGTTACATCGTATTTTTCCGCATGGTACTATAAAATAACTTTTCTCTATATTTGTTGGTACTTCTGTTACGACACTGCGAAAACAGGCGGTCGTGCCAGTTCCTGGGTTCGTCATTGGACAATCTTCCGACGCATCGCCGGATATTTTCCTACTCAACTTGAAAAAACTTGCGACCTGGATCCCAATGAGAAGTACGTTCTCGGATGTCACCCGCACGGTATTTGCATTGGAGCGGCTCTCAATTTCGCTACGGAAGCTACAGGATTTTCGCAGATATTCCTCGGCATTAAACCACATCTTCTGACTTTGCGCGGTTGTCACTGGACGCCGATTTACCGCGAGTTGCTTCGCTATTGTGGTGCATCGGATGCCAGTCCGGAGAATATCGCTTATATTTTACAGAAGAAGGGGAATATGGTGATCCTTGTGGTCGGTGGCTCTAAAGAATCGTTCCATACGGGTGCGACTTTAACTTTGAATAAAATACCCAGACTGTAAAAAAAAACAGCTTTGTTGCGCAGATCCTGAATCGGTAAATCTGGTGCTCCGAAATCGTAAAGGGTTCGTCCGGATGGCGCTTAAACACGGGTACAATGCAACAATATTCACTCATACAAAGAAGTCAGTTTTGGATAAGCCTGCAGAATTTATTTCTTTGGTTTAGGGCGCACCTCGTTCCATGCTTCACTTTTGGAGAAAGTTGTCTATTCAAAGTTCATCACGATGCTCTGCCAGATTGGTTTTGCCGTTGGTTCAAGAACAAAACTGGACATATACCAAAACTTTTTTCTGGCCGTTATGGTCTAATGCCACTCAAAATCCCTTTACATGCTGTAGGCAAGTCAGGCATTGGTTGTACAAAGGGGATGGCAAATTGCCGCAAATTTTCTGAATTTCCACTGACCTGCTCTTAATCTGTTTCTAGTTGGAAAGCCAATACCCGTAACCCAAGATCCCAACCCATCACCGGAGAAAATCGACGCCCTCCATGCGGTGTACGTGGAACAGTTGCGTGACCTTTACGACCAACATAAGAAACGATTTGGAATGGAAAATATTCCGCTGACGCTGGTTGATTAGCGTCGGACATGCACTCCAGTATTAAATTTTGTTGGTTTTGTTTTCGTACGAGTATGATTTCCGTACTTTACCTCGTGTCAATCGCATTGCAGTCAGGAAATGTGTTGTTAGAATTAATTTATTAAAAAATCTAGTCAGTCCCGCTTGTTTTTTTCTGATTACGATACCGCTGTGTCAGAATCACTACATTTTTTATCAAAAGAACAGGAAGAGGTTTATTTTAGTTTTTTTCGAATTCAGCTACATATTCAGTACTACACAATCGGGTTTTCATGCAAACCCTTAACCAATCACCCTGCAAGATATTACAACTGATTTGATTTTTCAGCGTCTTTCGGTTATTAGGTAAGTCTGCTATGTCTGTATAAGTACGGTATTTTTCTAAAATAAGAAAACAAGATCTCGGCCCAGGGCTTTTTCAGTCTCTGCTCAAGCCACCCATGCCCCGTAACTGTGGCTATTATTATGTTAAGTGCTCATAAAAATTTACTACGCGCATGTGATTGTAGCGAAACTCTTTTCGAATTTGAAACGCGTTATCGACGACAGGGTATTGTTATGCTTCTCGCACCACCTTTACTATTAATTTTTGCAGCGGTACCCCGCGCCTCTATGTGTTGCCGGACAGTGCATACGACAACCGCAAACGCGACGACCTTGCACATTTTTCCATTTACACAGAAACCCCACCTGTTCGTCTTTGTTGTGAATATTTTAAACTTAACAAACGTACGTGTACGCGTACGTGCGCTAGGCATCTAGAAGTACTTGCGTTTCACAAGTCAGTATAATATCGTATATGCCGGCTTCTTTTGGTGTTATGTACTCTATTTTTGCATTCGCTTTAAATAGTCCGCCGCTTGCCGTACCTGTACTAACTGAAAGTTTTATTACCAACGTGTCCGGATGCAAAAATTTCTTCAGAATGCCAAAGTTCGGTTGTCCTTATCGGAAGTGCAAAGGCGCAAAAGCAAACACTGGCAGTCCTGGACTCCTTGCATACAAACAAAAGCACTATGATCTTTGTGATGCTGTATTGAAATTTCGCATAATCCATACAGTGTTTTCTTCTTCGATACTTGGGAGGTGGATCGAAAAGTGTGCTCGTACACAAATTAACCACTGTCCACTCGCTGGCGTATTGTTCCTGTAAATATTATACGTAGTATTTCATGCAGCTGCATTTACGTAAGACCGATTTTCGCCTCTTTCTGCTGCGGGAGTTTAGCGGAATAGACAACACGGTTTCGGAATAGGTGCTTCCGCAATACAAATGCCATATACTGCTGCTCGTAATGGTACGTAATAATTTTTAGTTTTGTCTAAGTTTGTTCTAAATGTTGAGCCGCTAACTTGTTCAGGTACATTTTTAATATCAGTGTGTTCTTCGAAAGGTGTGCCATGGCAGCTGCGCTCTGTCAAATATTAATTTCTGCGTCAATCGATGTACATGTTGCAAACTTTCTAATGTAATCGTAATTCACAGAATTTGCATTAATATGTAGGATCATTACGCCGTTCTGTCAATTAGTAATCATACATCACACCGCAACAACAAAAGCTGCGCTGACATTTCCATATAATCCGCGGAGAGTGTAGCATTTCCCATGCATGAAATTATGGAGAGAAACCGGCAGGTCTTCATTATTCTGTTGGCAACCGGAACTAAACAGATATCCCGCTGTTGTAAATCACAGCTTTCACCACCGTTTTGCAGGGATTCATTGTTACTTAATTTTATTGTTCGGGTCCATGATAGCGAATACGAAGAAAATTTTTGGTTATAAAACTGTCATACAGCCTAGTCGACCAGTAAAACCGGCGTTAGAGGTTTCTTGAGCGTGACGGCTATTGTTTGTCTATGCGGTAATTGTGAAAATATGTCATGAGTTTTTTACGAATAATCATTATCGAATATACCGCATTGGAATTACGAATTGAACAGGTTTTATTGCGCCATTGCCCGTGAATAATGAGGCTCAACAAAATCAAATGTCCACGATACAACATAGTTAAGGATGAAAAGAAACAACCGCCATTAGTCATATTGCAATTCATGACACATACTTAATATTCAGTACCATAATTGCAAATTTTTCTTATGTGCAACGATACTGCATACTTAGTACGTTTAACGATAAACAAGACGTATCAGTATCAGTTACAGTATACACGATGCCACTTTATGTTTTTATAACAGTGACACAGTTCTATAATTAAAGAAAACATAAATCGATAAACGGTTTACTAGCGTGTTTTCTTTTCTGTGTGTAATTCGACAAGCTCACGTATACGAAATTCCGGGCCTATTGTACGTACAACTTACGAGTATCATAATGGCAAGTTGTCAATGCAGTATTAATGCGTATGCATATTAATAATTGCTGTCCGGTTATGAAAATACAAAAATCAAACTTAGAATTCTATGGCAATATGGTTTATGTATCATGCCGGTGGTACGTACGTCTGGAAAACATTAATCGTAAGTGTATACCGTACATACGTGCCAAAGAAATGCACGCGCATAGTCATACTCATTTTTCTCCTGAAGCTATTTTTTTGCAGTCAATGGATGCAAGTTCTACCGTTGAAAATCATCAGGTAATAAGAAAATTATGTTTTTCAAGACGATTTTCTCGTACGACACGAGTGGATATCCTACATTCACACCCAAAATTTTGCCATTTTGTCGCAGCTGACCCTTGCGGCTATCGAACTAGATTATCATTATTTCGGTTTTCGTGGCTTTGTTTACAACTTTACTGAGTTTACTTGGTACGTATACACGCGCTGCCGGTGATTGACGATTGTATATCCACTGGCGTTTAATAAATTGTGCATATTCTGACTATTAATGGCTCTCTAAATATAGCCTTTGCGATTCTGCCTGCAACTTTTTAATTATTGTGTTGTGTCCTTAACTTTCTACGTGTAGCCCGGTTTATTCCGTCACACCGCTGTTGCATGTTGCTGCAAGTGGCGTAGAACTAATCGAAGTAACGTAGCAATTAATGGTTTAATTATATATATCTGCAACACGAACATTTGACTGGACAATTGATATATATTTACAAACCTATTGGTATACGTATACATTTCATCTGCATGTTGTTTGCCGTATAGTCTGACCGTGTGAGGTTATAAACTTCGGATAAAGGGATGTACGATATGGCAGCGGAACTGCTCAACAGTACACTTTCATCGTTGCTGGCGGACAACAATTCTCTGGATGCTAATGCAACTGCAGCGTCCGTGGCAGCAGCTCCCGTAAATGACGGTGGACTGAGTGTTTACTATCCCTACACGGTGGCGCAAGTCCGGAAAGCGTATTATGTCATATATATTTGCTATCCCTTTCTGTTGGCGTTGTGTACGGTGGGAAATGTTCTCACGATATTTGTACTTGCTCACACCAAACACAAAGGTAGCACCAACACATATATGATGGCGGTTGCTGTGGCCAATTTATTTATCTTGTAAGTCGATGCGTACATAACGAATAAGACAACAAAGCGCCCAAAAGTTAATTTTTTGACGCTGAAAGTTTGAGCTTAAGCTTTTTGCGCATATTTTTAATTTAAATGGCTATTAAAATATTTTAGACGTAAGTTGGTTTTTTTGTTTCGTTTAATATAAGATGATGATACATAATCGAACGTTTGGCTATATGGCTTCCTTTGCTGAAGCAGTGGAAGCAGTCCGGCCTTTGATTATAGTATCTTCGGCTTATTCAATAAAAAGCTAAGCGTGCGACTAACAACAGATTCTTCCAAGCTGAATATTTTGGAATTCAAAATTATAACTTACGCTTAAACATTTTAGGTTTTTAACTGGCTTTCGAGTGGCGCGTATCTGTACTTATGAATAACTTTATAGAAGATTTGTTATTGTTTGGTTTACAGATGGCTCTACATGCCCACCTATATTTATAATATTGTCAAAAATCTCCCGTACCCATGGGTGGCAAATTTTTTGTTTCACTTTTTCCAATTTTTCGGACTTGAAAACTGGTGGAACGACATCTTCGTTCATTTATCGGATTGGTAAGGATATAATATTGTGCACAATAAGTATTTCACATATTATTTCCCCATATTATTATGATATTGTTTTACCGCAGCCTACTCTTCCTCATTAACATTATTACAATAGGCACAGAATATCTATACAAGTATTATGATAATCATGGCCTGCAGCAAGCTCTGCTACATGTGCTAATATTAAAGTAGAATGGGAATCCACAGCCAAAATTTACCGGCATATCCCGAGATAGAAGCAAGTTTGCAACGTAAAATTAATCAATATCGACAGTATTACGCTTATTGTACTATCGGTACACCGCATTTCACCAATCTAACAAATTGACCAGTTGATAACCAGTATAGTGTACAGAGTACTAGTACTTCTACTAGAAGTACATAAATATCGCTTATACTGTAGTTAGACGGTGTACTCGGAAACTGGCGGAAACTGCCTTTACAAAAAAAAATAAAAATAATTGTTTTTTTCTAGGACTTTAATAATATTTTCCCTGGAGCGTTTACTGGCCGTCACCAATCCATTTCTCTTCCAAAAGCTGAAAGGCAATGTTTATCCTAGAGTGATTGTCGTGATTCTGTTCATACTGTCCGCCACGGCATCCATCTACGTTGTTTACGATTACTATGCCTTTTATTATCCCAATAAGGAGTGGGATCGGACAAGTGTGCCGATCTATAAGCGCTCGTCGAGTTACATGGAATGGAACAGGGTCCAGAAAACATCGGAGGTGTGCGATCATACATTTGTATTTTACGGCACAAATTTAATAAAAATAATTTCACATAAAAAACAAATTCTTCAAACAAATTTTTATGGAAAAAGTGTACATGTACTCGTACTGTCGTACAGTGAATGCGCCGCAATTACAGACCGGTCGTGAAGGACATTAACTAACGCTAATATTCAAGCGTGATCGCTCGCTTTCTCGATTTAGCACTACAGTCAAATTTGCCTTGAGTTTTTGAATACTTCTTATTTATAATTATTTCTTATATCTTAGGTTTCGATTTTTATTGGTCAGTTTTTCGCCCTGTTGATCATCAACTCCTTTATCGCTGTGGTGGTAGTGCGCATCTCCCGTGGTGTGCACGTGGGCAACGACAAACTGACCGTTGTCGCCAAGTCTGGTGACAAGAAGCGCGCCGCTCAGAAGCAGCGCAACAGTGTCTACCTTCTCCTGGGCAGTGTCGTCCTGTATCTTATAACGCAATTCCCGACACTGATCCACAACATCTTGGCCATTGCCGACGATCAATTCCAGACTTATGATTATAAACTCGGCGCGCGCTTAGTCGCCCAGCCATGCGTATTGATGGCGCAGTATATCAACTACGCGGCCAATTTCCTCATTTACATGACAGTCAGTCAGCAGTTTCGCGCGCAAGTCGCCGACGTCTTCGGACAGTACCGATGTGGACGCTGGATGCAAACGCAGAAAAAGAGATTTTTCCCACCCAAACCACCGGTTCCCAAACCCATAAAATCCCAAACGACAATGAAGACGATGACGTTGTCGGAGCGACTGAGTGGACTGAAACGCGCTGAGAAGCATGATGAAGGACGTCGCGGCAGTATCGACAGCCTGGAATCGACAATCTCCGACGTGGACATGGCGTCGCGGCCCGCCTCTGTCCTCCCCTCGCGGCGTGGGACCAATACGGTGAAGAAGCGCCCCAATGACGTCACAGCCGTTGTGTTGACGGAGAGCGCTCGTAAACTAGAAACGGGCGAAGCATCCGCGATCCAGATGCAAACCCTGGCTCCAGGAAATTTCCAGTTGAAGAAGACCATGTCGGCGCCCCGTCCCGATTACGGCCACAGCACAGCCCCCACCTCACCCACCACCAAGTCACCGGCCAAACTCGGCGCACTGCTGCGCTCGTTCTCATTAACCGATCAGACACCACCCGCGGGATTCATCGTGGAGAGACCGGATTCGCGGCGCGGCAGTGTGGACAGCGCCGAATCCGATCGCACCAACGTGGACATGCTGTCGCAGCCGGCATCCGCGTCAAATTCCCGTCGTGGGACCAACACTATGAAAGTCAGTCCGCAGACGACGGTTATCGGGCTAGCGGAGTATGTGCGCCGCCTGGAGGAGCAGCGTGTATCGTCGGAATCGACGGCGAGCACCGTATCGGGTGCTGAAATGGAGATGGAAGAGAATATGGCGTATGGGGAAATGCCGCATAAATCAGACATTCGCATTACACTGTCGGAAGATCGCGGTGAAAATGACATACGCCGAGCAAGCATTCCTCCAGGCGAGTTCACTTTTAATTGTTGTAATATTACACATAGACGGTACAACCGTACTCACTGGTCAGTTGAACCATGACTTCAAAATTTTTAAAAATAATTCTGCATTCTGATTTAATTAATTCATTTAACTCTGTAACACATTATTGACCTTTCTAAGTAATGGATCACGTTATACGTAATATGAGTGTGGAATCATCCGAACGTATAAAATACTTCTAGTACCTGTTGTTATATCTATATTTGAACTTTGTTTGTACTTGTAAAATCGTAATTAATTATAAAGTAGTTAATCAAGGAATATTAATAAGTGGTCGATTTGGGTTTATAGATGTCGTTGTATTGCAAGATACAGTTAACAGTGGTGATCATGATCCGGAAAGGCCACCAAGACCGGATGTAGTGCGCAACATCGAAAACCTCGTGACCGACGACAAAAATTCTTTAAAGGAAGTTCGACGACTACCCGCCGACTCCGTCGCTATAGTCAATGAAAATTATGAACCGGACCATGTGAAGAGGCCGCTACATCAAATCCCGTCCAATCACAAACGGCGGGATTCCCACGTGACCTTTAACACACAGGCCCACATTAAAGATGAGACGCTCGACCCGGAACACCGCGTAACTGTGGTGGATATCAGCCACAATTCTGCAAACGCTGATTTGAATTCCCATGTAAGGAAAGAAAATGTACCGCCGCGAGACTCCAAAGCGTTAAATTTTCGTCCGGTTTCTTCTGGCGAAATGATCACGCAGTTGTGAATAGGCATTATATTGTACATGTGCTGGTTGTGAACCAAGTGAAGAGTGGATAACGATTCCGTTTTGAAGATTATTCCTAGAAGTAAATGTGGTGTTTACATAAATTTTATATAGCAAGCATGAATCGACGATTTTTCCTGGGAAAAGCTATGTTTTTATATTTGTACGCGCACGCAAGTTCTTCTGCAGTGCCAGGAATTAATACTCTGTGGTCTGTACTAGTCTGTAGTTCCGAAAAATACGATAGTTAGGTACGGTACAATCATGATAAATTGACAACGCCACTGGTGTACCTGTGACATTTTAAATCTTATCATTGTCAGCTTAAGGAGTGTGGGGCTACATAAGTACTACATAAGCGCTACATAAATACGCACTCGATTTTTTGAGCTCTACAACTCCATGTTTATGCTTTCGAGTTTCGGGATTTACTAGGCCTCACAATACCGAGTACCGGACGTGCTGACTGCTGAGTGCCTTTTTTGACTTGTCCTCAGTGACTCCTCACATGCCGGATTGGGGCTTAAAGATTCGAAAGTACAGTTTACAAATATAAATTTAATAATGCACCTCTATGCCGGTTCATACACACTTTTGTCACTGCTATAAATATAACAATCGCACCTGAGTTTGTTATAAAACTATCTCAAAAGCAAATATTATAATCACTACAAACGGTTGCAATTAATAATAAATGGTAAAGTAAAGCTGTCAGAGCTCGGTAAACACTTAAAACTTCGATAATGCTTGGCCGACGGCATATGTATTATACCCGTAAATACTGAGCATCTTATCGAAAACAGTTTATGTCAAATTTGTTATGCCAACATCCAAATAACCGACTTTCATAGACTGCGGCAATTCACTAAAACGGCTAACAGCTATAAAAAGTAACAATTTCACCAAGCTCATTAGCAAAGAGAGACGAACCGACTCAATTAACAATACAAAAATTTACTTAGCCAACAGCACCAAAAAACGGGTCCAAAACGCATTAAGCAGGAGCAAAACCAGCCGCTCCTCCACTTTACGGTGTCAATCGTTTCGGATCACGCGGGAACATCGACGTCTTACGAATATTATCCAACCCCAGATAGAGCATCACCACCCGCTCCATACCGATTCCGCCGCCACCGTGCGGGAAACATCCAAATTTAAAGGCATCAATGTACGACTGGATGGTGTCCAGTTTGATGCCATGGTGCTTCGATCGTTCCACCAGCAGCTCTGGATCGTGGATGCGCTGCGCACCCGATAGAATCTCCTCACCGCGGATGAACATATCGTATGAATTGGAGTAGCGCGGGTTGTTGGGGTCAGGCATGGTGTAGAAGGGCCGTACCGCCAAGGGATACTTGTCCAGGATGAAGAAATCGGTGTCGTATTTCGCCCGCACCAGTTTCCCGAGGAGTTTCTCACTGGGGGTGCTCAAATCGTCCTCATCGCCCATCTCCACACCGTTCTCGCGCAGCAGTTGGACGGCTTCGCGGTATTCCAGACGAAGGGACGGTTCCAAGAATTTAAACGGTTCCGCGGGGTACTGCTGATTGACTGTGGCGATTTCGTCTGCGTAGTGATCACGTAAACCCTGAAACCATTATACCGAGCTTGAGACTCATTTAAACGGTAGTTAATCGTAATTTGTTCAACGCAAACATGCTATCGAACAGACTTGGTGAAATCATAAACCAGTTTATATGAGACACTGTAGAGTAATGGCGCTACCTGGCTCAAAATACAGGGAATAACAGAAGACTTCTAAAATTGGTTTAAGAAAATCTGGTGCAAAGTGTAAACCATCTGCGAACGTTTTTTGTCATTTGACATTCCAAGTTCACATTTTATCTGTCGGAACTCATTAATACGAGTAAAAAGAAGGATGAGATCTATGCTCATTATGCATACAAATCGCTACGGTAATGGATGAAAATTATCGCAGAGGTTAAATTCGTTTTGGCTGCCGCACTTATCAAAATCTACCGGCCTACTGCTTTATATTTCTATTCATTTGAAAATTTTTTACTGAAATTTTAGTTTACCAAAGTTCAAGGCGGCAAGTTTATTCACAAAGACAGATGATATTGTTGGCTAGTTAAGATAACTGAACAGCCCTACCTTGAAAATCTCCACAAAGAGATTCCCAATCGTATCAGTGACTTCGTGATAGTGATAATTAAATGCCATCTCCAAATCCAACCCAATAAATTCCGTCAGATGGCGGTGTGTGTTGGAGTCTTCCGCACGAAAGACCGATCCGACCGTGTAGACCCGGTTGAAATCGGAAGCGATGGCCATTTGCTTGTAGAATTGCGGACTCTGCGCCAGGTAGGCGCTGTTCTTGAAATAGCTAACCGCGAACACATTGGCACCGCCCTCGCTGGCCGCCGAGATAATCTTGGGCGTATGGATTTCCACAAAACCGAATTTGTCCAGAGTATCACGGAAGAGCTTGCACACACCGGCTTCCAAGCGGAACACCGCCTGATTGGTCGTGGTACGGAGATCCAGGACACGGTTGTTTAATCGCGTATCCTACAAAAAAAACAAACCTGCATTAGAATTAATCATATACAGCCGCAGGCGCCATTCTGTCAACATTTAATATTTTTGTGGCGACTGTTTACTGTCAATGCCGAACAAAAAAACTACGATACATAAACCACCATTTTCTGAATGAAACGGTAAGTTCGTAGTAGTTCATACTGACTTAACTTTTGTACTACATTGTGGCACACACTGCAGTGTAAGTAATTGAGAGTTGAGACAAAGCGAAACAATCGTCGACAGTCAAATAAAAAAAAACAGCTTATGAAACGATGTTAAAGAATCGCAGTAATTTAGGATTTAATTTAGAATCGCAACAATTTAGGGTTTAATAATTATTTATTAAATATTTTGAGTAATTACCTTTTGTAACGAATAAAACGTAAAGTACTAGTATTTCAAAGAAAACTGATGATTTTTAACAAAAATTAAGATTATTTTCGAATTTCGAATAATTATTCGTACAGGTATCTCCTCCAACAAAATGTCAAGTGTTTTGGCTTTACCTGATTAACAGTAATCTGCGGACCGTCCTCAGCATTCTCACTGCGCATCGCGTCCTCAATCAGTAGCGGCAACTGCGGCTCAGCCGCCGACACCACATACAGCTCCTCCACGTGGACCTCCACGTCCTGCTGCGAGCAGCTCTCGATTTTCGGATCGGCCTTCTTAACTATTCCCTTAATATCTACAATCGACTCCTTACTGATTCCCGCGGCAAATTTCACCATCTGTTTACTGATTTTCTCCCCTACGGCCAGATAGGCTTGCACGGTGAACTGCTGCTGACGTAGGACGAAGAAACACTGCTTTCCTTTGGCACGACTGGTTTGGACGCGCGCACGAACCCATAAGGACTGATCGGCCAAGGCCACGCCGAGATCTTTCAGTTTCGTGAGGGTGCGATCCGGTTTGGATGTCGACTGGATCAGGGGGAGTTTACCGTAGAGATCTTTGGAGATGTCTTCGCCGTCGGGGCCGTCCGTGGCGGCCGCATTATCGCCGGCGGCTTGTTTCTTCTCCTGGATCAGTTCGGCTTTTTTGGCTGCCTTCTCGGCCTTCTTCTGGGCCTTCTTCGAGGGCTGCTGGTTTTCCGCGTTCTGTGCGTCAGACATTTTCAGGCGTGAGATAAACAAACTGTAAAACTGGGACAAATGCGCAGTTTTAAATCAGAATGCCTTATCGCACGGTTCCGCTTTGCTGTCAAATCCGGTACGTGACGATTAATCATGACCGTAAAAATTTGAACTGGTTTTGCGAAATTGGGCAGCATCAACATTGCATCAGCCACGCATTCGCTGATATTTGGCCAAAGCCTGGCTCGCATATTTGGCAGACGTATTGTGTGATGTGATTTCCATTAATTTATATAGCTTACCGTATCTATCATTGTTGAAACCACAGACTTTTTTAATTGTTCTTCTGTTTTTTTTAACAGTTAGCTTTTCCTTCAAGAATTATTTATTTCTACGAAAACGATGCTCTAGTCTCTAGACTTTAAATAAACATAAACAGGATTATTATACTGTATACAAGTTATAATTAGTTACTAGCATGGCCTACAGGCGGGCATACAGCTTTGTATGTTAGAGCGATTTATTATCACTGGAAGTGCAGATTGTCGAAGTGAAGATGCCAATACAAATTAATGCTTCCGGTGGTCTGCCGGAAGTCGGACAAGAACTTGGAAACAGCAAAATCTTGCATTGCAGTTATCTGTGTTTGAATTTTTTTTGATAAAAATTGGCAGTCACTGAATGTCAGAACTTGCAATCTGAAAGAGTTTTACAGTTCGCTTTTACGTCTACCACAATTCGTCAGAATGCGGATTGTCCGATCGCGGGACTAATAATCAAGGACAAAGTTGGAGTGCGAGCACCAAGTTGGAGTGCGAGCACGGGATTGCCTGTTCCAATAAACTTAATCACCGCATAACCGCCATTGCGACACTCTCCGGAATCCGATTGACGCAACTGTTCGCCAGCAATTAGGCTCTAACAACGCGCACTGTTGTCTTCCTGTGTTTCCATCGACAACTGATTATCACTTAAATGGCTGTAATGGAAACGAAAAGCTCGAAATCGCGCAGAAGATCAAAATCCCGTAGACTAGGTATGATTTCTTTGTCATTCTGATTTTGCACATCGCTAGTTTGGAACACCCTTGGTTGTACAGATCCTAGCATTGCTGAGTTACTGGAGAGCTTCATTGGAAATCTCCGAATGGAGGTGCAGTCCATAACCGAGGAGGGAATGCAGATGGAGTTTGATTTGATTGGCACGGTCCCTTCGATTGCTAATGCAGTTCGCCGCGTTCTTCTGGTCGAGGTAATTGGTTCTATCTTTAACAAACTGTTATACATCCCGCTTTTTGCTGACTTCAAGCCAGCTTTTTGCATTTTAATGTCTGATTTATGTTGCTTGTACAGTACAACGTAATTATCGATAAAACGTTGCGAGCCTGGAGCAATGATATAATTTTTGTTTTGATTTTTTAATCGGACTCCCTGTACGATGCTCGTACTTGGCAGGGGGTGCTATAATAATTTTGCACAATTTGCGACGTAAATTAAATTTTTCCTTTTTTGTTACAGTATTGCTTAATGCCTTGCTGATTGATAAGTGCATCGTTGTGTAAACGAAGATGGTTTCATCTGTTTTTGTTCCCGCTTGTTTATATTTGTGTTATTTTATCAGATCCCCTCAATGGCGCCGGAAACCGTCCTCCTAGAGCAGAACAACACCGCCATGCAGGACGAGGTGCTGGGCCACCGTATCGGCCTGATCCCTTTCCGCGCCGATCCCCGCAAATTCAAATTCCGCGAACTGAAATCCCGCTCCGATCATCCGGACTACGCCCTGATCTTCGGCCTGAAAGTGACAGCCCCCAAGCAGCCCCTCGACACGGACAAGCGCTTCATCAGCACCAAAGTGTACTCCAAAGACTTCTTCTGGATTCGTGATTCCCTGCTACACGATCCCTCCGAGAGTGATGAGCACCGTCGGCCGGTGCATGACGATATTCTGATCAATGTGTTGAGGCCGAATCAGGAGATGGATCTGAAAATCCATGTGGTGAAGGGCATCGGGAAGGATCACATTAAATTCTCACCGGTCTCCTTGGCTTCCTACAGGCATTTGCCGGTGATCAAGTTGAAGGACAAGACTGTTGTGGACGGAGAGGATGCGGAATTGCTACAACAGTGTTTTTCCAAAGGTGTGATTGATATTGTGGAAGACAGAAAGGGTGAGTTAGATTGCGCTGAAGCGGTGTATTGGAATCAGTAAGAGATTTGATTGGGATATTGAGCGATTGTTTATCTGCTGATAGTTGCGTCTCTTTTTAATGTCGTCTCTTGAATTTCATCCCAGTTTGGCTAAAGCCAAACCGGAAACTCACATTTTTACTATCTTAAATCTGATTTGTATTTTGTTTTCTATCTCGATACAGGCACGTTCTTTCGCTATAGTCTACTGATTTCTTTCGCCCGTCCGATTTTTATGCGTTGATAAATTGTTAAATAGATTGAATGAAAATGAGAATTCAGAGCAAACTATTGAATCGTTCTAATTAGCTGCAGTAAAGTGAATTTTTTTAATACTTTATCTACTGAAGTTTTAACGGGTTTTTAAGCCAGAGCGCAAGCGAATTCCATCTTATGGCGACGGTGTGATTAATAAGTTTTTGTGGTGCAGGTAGGAGAAAGGCGAAAGTGATTAATCCGCGGTTGGATTGTGGAAGTCGCAATGTGCTGCGGTATCCGGAAATCTGCAAAAATTTGGAACTGGGTTCCGCTAAGGATCATTTTATTTTCTCCGTGGAATCTATTGGTGCCTTGCCGGCTGCTGTTTTAGTTAAGGAAGCTTGTCGGATTCTTAGAGAACGCTGTGAATATCATTTTCTTAGCATTGGCTGTGGTCAGCAAGACGCAGATGCTTAGCGGCAGAAATTATTTTCCAAAGGCCACAATAAAAGCGACAAAAACCTACATACGAGTACAGTTTGTATGAGCAACGAGCATACATGTTTCCAGTTTTGTGGGCCGTGAACGTAAACGCGTTTTTTACGTATGTAAATTCAGTATGACTGTTTCTGCAGTTTTCACTCCGCACAACTCACTGTCATTTAATTTTGTTGTTATGAGAACCTAAAAGTGATAGATCCAGACACATCTGTAAACTGACAAAATTTACCCAGAAGAGATAAAAAACGCAACCGCTTTCGTTAGACAAGAATTACACAAAATGTTACGAGTGTAATCGTTCCGCACCGGAAAACGTTCTCTTACATGCGCTTGACATGTTGGTCTTTACGTTTTATCTACACAGCAAAACTGGACGCAAAAAAATGAAAATAATATGGTTAATTTGCTGAAATTGCCAGTCAATGTTCTCGACATTGAGCCACACCATTATCCAGCGAAAATGAAAAGTGCAGCAACTGCTTTCTGCCGAATCAGTTTTTACTGACGGGTGAGCTGTCGGCACGTGCCAATCAACAAGCGTTCTAACCGAATAAATTAACAATAAATACCGGCAGACAAGGGTCGGTTGTGATAAAAAAATGGAGTAGCTTGCTGGCACACATTCTCCTGCTTTAGCAACGTCCTCGTCTACGGCACAATTTATGTCAGTCGATATATGAAGAGATGCCGTGTTAATTTATGACAGTTCCTGGCCAAGAGGTGCCCCAAGGAATTATAAAAGGAGCACAGACGTCGTATAAAGTTATGCAACTATGGCAGTTTATTCTCAGCTGCTGTACTAGTACTGTAATTAAAAGCGGTCCACGCAGAATTACTGTTTCCAGTCGACATAGAGAATGATTAAGCCCATTGCTGTACTATGCGTGGTGTTAAGCGCTCAGTGTCAAGCCCAGCAATATGTGTGGGATTTGCTGAAACCACCGCTCACCGCCGGCGAAGTGCGAGCCATCGCGTTTAACGCTTATGCAGCAGACACCTTTCCCATGTATGCCAGCATTCCCCAGACAAACTTCCGGTGTAAAAAAAAGAAACAGCCGGGATTCTACGCCGACACGGAAGCCCAGTGTCAAGTCTTCCACCGATGCGATGTCAACGGAAACCAGACTAGTTACCTGTGCGTCAACAGCACGGTGTTCAATCAGGTCACTCTCGTGTGCGACTACTTTTACAATGTCGACTGCGAAAAGTAAGTAATATTAATATAATATTATTCATAATATCGAGTAATATGTACAGCTTTTTTTGTCATTACAATCTTTTTATTTGGTTGAATTTGTCGCAATCCAATATATTCCGATGTAGATTTGCCACATACGAAGACTTCGCCAATTCCCGTCTGTACACTGACCGACCACTGTTCGATACGCCGCCTTCTAATTATGTACCACCCGGTGCACGGCTTCCGGGATTCAGTTTCGCATCCAGCGAGAGGCCCGCGAAACAGCGCTCAACGCCCATCACAACCATCGAGCGACTGAAAATGCTGCAAAACACACCATTCGGCAACAAAATGGCGTAGATTGCGCACACCTACAGTGGATTGTGGTCCCCACTACGCTGCGTAGCCGGCGTAAGAATAGATCAAATCAATACGTCATTAACACGTACCAAATCCAGTTGACGCGTCATTTTGTACAAAATAAACAGTGTGTGCTATCTTGGATCATGCTTGTTCGGAATCTGCATGGAAATGAATATTTTGTAAGCACTTGCAGGATTTGGGGCTAATCGAAGAGTAACTAAGAGTCGGCGAGAAACCAGCTAAATTACTGTGTACCGCAAGTGCGGTTGGTCAAGCACATCTTTTTATGGTTTTACTAGAAAATTCAGATTGTGCCCTCGACTGGGTAGTGTGCCGGTACATAGCAATAAATTCATAAAAATTCGTGTAAAAACGATATCATACATAAGTACTTTAACGTGCAAAACTACAAGACGTTCGGCCCATAACAGAACATTTGCGCACCTGTTTGTATTGGAAACCGCTTGGAATTTTTTTCACCAGTTACCCGACAACCGGATGCTAAGCGCACAAACGGGTTCACACCAATGTACGTAATCCTTTTCGCTACAAGATACCATAAATCAATAGATCTTAACATAGTTTCCGAGGGCTTCTTAAATATACAGTAGAGAGTGACGCATTCTATGTAATTCGTATTAGTTTTTGTGTCAAATCCAATTGTATACAATCCCCGAACAGGATAGCGTAGAGGAAGTGTTTTTGTTATGAATTCTATTTTTGTACTCAGTTTGTACTTGTATGTGTTACTTATTTAAATTACCACCCTCGTTTTTTACATGCACTTGACAGTTTTTAAAAAAACTGACCTTTCTTTTATATAGCGTCGTATTCAGTCAGAGAAATCGAAATAATTATCGTTGCTTTTAAAATCAAGCCAAAGAAAAAACTGTAAGCATACCTTGACGTACACATTCTGGAAGTTAAAGGAAATGATAGCCACCATATGCAATAGACATAATAATACCTAATAATTCTTAAGATCCAGGGGAAATCATTCTGTTTATGCGTGTTTATGGGTTGTCGTTCGCCTGTACCGATTCAAATATGTACAGTACATGCGCAAACGGTACGGGAATGTCGACGATACAAAAAATTTACTGTATTCACAATAATATTATGCATTCATACCTTATGGTCTAACAATGGTACTCGCAGTAATCATAGCAAAAAAGAGTTATTGCGCATAAAAAATGGAAACTACGACGTACTGTATTTCTTTGCATATTCAAAAGCTTCCTGTTCGTTAAAGAAAGCAATATCTACCTCGTATCATAGTTTGGCAATAAAGGTTAGGTAATATTATATTCTTTTCAACCAAATCATTCTTCAGTCAGGAAGTCAAGCACTTGTAAGAGTCCATTAAACCATTGCCAACACATGATCATGACGATATTTACTACGTCTTATGTCAACCAAATAAATCAGATTTAATTAGATCGAACTGATAAAATAATTGTTTCGGAATGTTTAAATCGAAAGACATACTCGCAGATCGGCTGGAAATAGCAATATAATAAAGGTTAAAAAATGGCTCCGTAATTTGGATGTGTACTCAGTATAAAACACAACACGGGAATTTCAAATACGCACAGTACAACCGCAAATGCAGCAATATTTATATCTAAAAAAAGGTAGACTGTAAAACTATATGAGCAAACTAATTTCCACAACATGTCTGTTAAACAATAAATAACATTTAAAAGCAAAGTTAAGCTCGTGTAAAAAAATAACTGCGGTGAAAAATGCGATCTGCAGCTTGGAGTGCAGTTACCATTGTTTCGCATTGGGAAATCACAAGCAAAAATGTAATATCATCCATTATTTATGTACATAAACCAAAACTTTATACGAGCAATTTGATTTTCCGACGCAAGAACAATTTCGAAAGAACATGGACGGATAGCTCACATAAGTGACATAACTGATACATAAGATCGGAATGTTGCCCTCGAAAACTGAGCTGCCACACCTGGCTGTTACACATTTTACGTGCTCACAAAATTAATATCAGAATATATTCTAGCATATTGATTAATGCGTACGTACAGCATTATCATCTAGCGCCAACGCAATCGTTCATTTCCTACCTTGTTCCTACTCTATTCAACCGGCGCTTCGGGCAGTCGATCATGGTTATTAGAACGAACGGAAATTAGTATAAAAGAAACTGCAGCTAATTAAGAAGATTTATCATTAACTCTATCTAATACATATACACAGGACCTATCATAACCCTGTTTTATTCCCTAGTTGAAAACATGTTAAAAGCCGTCGTCCTACTTTGTTTGGTCGGGGTCAGTGTCGCGCAGACGCAATATGTGTGGGATTTACTGAAACCGGCTCTGAATGTGGCGGAAGTGCAGGCCATCTTAGCCAACAGGGATGCCAATCAGTTTCCCACATATGCCAGCGTCCCGCAAACCGGCTTCCGGTGTGACAGCAAGAAACAGCCAGGATTCTACGCCGACACGGAAGCCCAGTGTCAGGTCTTCCACCGATGCGATTTCAACGGAAACCAGACTAGTTATCTGTGCGTCAACAGCACGGTGTTCAATCAGGTCACTCTCGTGTGCGACTATTTTTACAACGTCGACTGCCAAAAGTAAGTTTTATGAGAGGAAATCATAAGCATTTTCGAATTCCGCCAATACCGTACACATCGTTTGCACTTTGCACATTAAATAAGTGCATATTATGCATGTAATAATCCGAAGTTGTGGTGGTGCTTTTATAATTAATTTTTATTAACATGCCCTGCAAAATGTGTGTGGCCTTACGTCGCGCAAATTATGGCTACGTATATACCGTCGGCATCTTGTCGAACCCCTTCTTTTATACAGATTCGCCTCGTACGAAAACTTTGCCAATTCCCGTCTGTATACTGACCAACCGCTCTTCGATACTCCCCCTTCCAGCTACGTACAGCCCGGAGCTGGAGCTGCTCAGATTCTCACAAATGACAAACCATCAAAAAACCGATCCTTCAAGCCGAGTCAGCGCCTAAAGGTTTTACAGAATACTCCATTCGGGAATAAGATGAAATAAGATGTGGAGACGTCATGCCGACAGCGATGACCAATATCGGACTTGGGAAAGCTGGAAATAACAGGATGATTTTTTATACAGTTCGCATGTCTGCTGATGTTCTTGCGGTCGCACTTATTACGTTTATTGTATGTGTGCATATGCAAAACGTTTTTCGTTGTACAGCGACACGACAGAGTTTCGATATATTAACTTCTACAGATGGTTTGTGAAATTAAAGTCGGTTATAGATGTACTATTGTTTTATTCCACATCGCGCAATGATAAAAGGACGCGGTTTTTATTTTTTAGTAACAACGCAAGATGATATAGGATCTGTTGTAAAATTTATGTATTGCCACCTACGATAACTTTGTTTTGCGATATTTGAAGTAAACATAAAAGGGCAATAAAGTAAAGCTTTTACTATCTTAAACAGTAGGCCAACCTGTTGCTTTATGTCGTTGTTACGAAGAATAAAAAATGTTCTCTACCTTTACAGCGGTAAATTATCTATATGTACAAGTACACTACTCGTACAAAAATGCACCTTTGCGTGCTTTAGCAGACCGAAGAGAAGCGGCTCAGCGTGCAAACGAGATTATCTAAGCATACAAAACGAATTTTCTCTATTTTGTGCTGTCAGTGCGGATACTCTCCTGTAATGTCACAGAAAGGTTTCCGCAACGGACAGACACCCGTACTACAGAGTACATACACTGCTGTCTGTACAGAGTGTAAAGAGCTAGATGACGTCACGTGGGATACGCTGGATGACGTCGCCGGCGCACTTCCGTAAAAGACAGGCATCTAAGATTGCGTTTTGGCAGAGTCGAAGTAGACCTTCGCCGCACTCCGGTCAATTGTTTTAATAATAATTTAAATTTGTCGAGAATGAACTACCTATTAATGACAATCATGAGACCGTATAACCACAGTGGTATAACGTACACACTACAGTACATGGCAAGCATTGTTCGGTGCAATAAGTATATACATCCTTTCGATCGAAGCTATGTTCTGGTGATAAATTTCAGACTGTTATGTTGTACGAGTAAGTGCTCCAGCGCTCGACTAGGCTGCATGTATGTAATTCTTTTAATAACGTCGGGTAATTGGCAACTTTTACACAGCCACGAGATATTTTGTTACTCGACTGTTTCTTAACCTCACTTCCTTTCCTGCAGTATGCGTCGCGGCACATTTTCGTCGGAATTTATGGTGATTTTCTGCATTATTAATTAGTCTAACCATCCGCCACCCGATCATAAAGCCAATGCTGAAGTATGGTATTGCGGCTTGTTGGGAACAAAATCTCCGTTTGGTTCGTAATATTCGCAATTTTGCATTACTGTTAGCGGTCATGTCTCGTAAAACCCGGCATTATATAGCACTGCGCGGTTTTGGCGCCGAAACCTTTATTCATTTGATTGCGAGAAATTTGGAGACCTAGGTTAAGAAAATTAGAATAATGAGGTTGTGACAATTAAGGGGAAAAGGTCACCGGAAATTCTGTGCGGTTTGCATGACGAAGATGCTGTCATCGGTGTCTTGCATTATGTCATCTTGGGAAAATCAACGTTTTCCAAACAGATTTGGGTGGTTCTTAATGCAGACATTCACGAGTTACGATTATTAAAGACGCTTGGTAATCGCAGCAAACGGTCATTGCAAAATCGTAAAATCTCAGATTTAGAGCACTGTTTTTGACGTCTGTCTAACGACTTCTGTACAACTCTTCGTCGGTTAAAAATAGCTAACAACAACTGCTAATACAGTGACAAAGCTAACCGCAGAATGAGCTTTGTCTAGAGCTAGGTTCCGGTGTTCCGGTGTCGCTAAAAGGCACATGCAGCAATTAATCTGATTAGCAAATGGTAGACCACAGTAATTCGGCAAGTGTCAATGGCAACAAGCGGCTAAATCAGTAAACGAACGGATTAACGAACGATATTTTATAAACGAAGGTTTCCGACAATTAGCGCACAACGAAAAGAAAGCATAAGTATATCTAACACAAATAACACGCAACCGATCACGCTTTTAATTAATACACCGGTTACCCAGGTTAATCCACAAAATTTGCTTTTAAAATAAGGGAGCCTTAGAATAATTTATCTGTGTACTAAGGGATTAAAAACAAAGCAAAACGATATGTCAGTATTACTGTTAATGTTAACTAGTGTGAGTGAAAACGTTTATAATAAGCTGCGATAAACGGTTGTTGTGTAAATATTAATTATGTTAGGTTTTTCAGTTTTTTGGTTAGTACAACTTCAAAATTTAATGGCTCGAGCTAAATCTTCACATAAACCAGCATTTTACATATACTGGTAACTCCCCATGTGCAATTAAAAACGAACATACACGCACGCCCCAGATTTTATGTAGCAGTTTATCCTAATCAATAACATTAGAATAATACTCTGGTCACACCAAATACGCCCTAGTTTTCGAACGTGCGATCGTGTAACTATGTCGGAGCAGTTATTTCCTGCCAAAAACCGATTAAATAACTGATGCCTCGAGGATTAATATAGATCTGCACAATTAAACGGAAGAAATTAGAATCCAACATAGCGATACAGTATAAGATTAGACATTCTTTAACTTCGTTGGCTGTTAACCACACCCAGTCGAAATTCGGCATTGTTCAGCATCGGCTTTGATTTTTTTCAAAGTATCGATTTAGCTGCGGCAGTAAACTATCCCAATGATAAAGGTCATCACTATTGTCTGCCTTATAGGCACCAGCGTCGCACAGACGCAGTATGTATGGGATTTATTGAAGCCGGCTCTGAATGCAGCGGAAGTGCAAGCCATTTTAGCCAATAAAGATGCTGGTCAGTTTCCTACGTATGATACCATCCCACAGACCAGTTTTAATTGTGCTAGCAAAAAGCAGCCGGGATTTTACGCGGACACAGAAGCTCAGTGTCAGGTCTTCCATCGATGCGATATCAACGGAAATCAGACTAGCTATATGTGTGTGAACAGCACTCTCTTCAATCAAGTGACCCTTGTTTGTGATTATTTCTTCAACGTTGATTGCGCTAGGTAGGTCGATGCCCATCTTTTAAAAGCCACGGTCAACACAGTTAAGCATGCAACACGCTAATCAAACTTCTTAAAGAAGGATATAAGATTGAGATTCATCCATGACTTTATTTAGCCAAACTTTTTTACCAAAAACCTGAGTTACCATTAATGGATTCACTAAGCACTTTGGGGGTAAACGTGCATATTTTTTATTGCAGTGACCTTTTTGTCAATTTGCACCGCGTAAACAAATGTGTTACGGTTGTGTGTTTTGCTGTTATCAGGGTCAATAGTCGATGAGTGCGTCAAAAATTCTGACTTCGGCAGTTTAGTTACTTTCAAAACATTGATGAATTATTACTACTCTTTTTATTCCTCTCGGAAAGCTGTTATTGATATGCGTCTGTTACAGCAACATCACGCTTGTTTCTGATATGCATCTGATTTTCTTTATAACCAAAAAAATCCTTAAAAAAATATGGCAGAATGTCGTCATTGCGTTGACTGACTTTTAGGTTTGCCGGGTACGAAGATTTCGCCAATTCCCGACTCTACACCGATCAGCCTCTGTTCGATACTCCGCCCGATTCGTACGTACCACCCGGTGTCGGAGCTGCCCAAATCCTGACCGCTAAGCCCGTCGTACCTGCCGTACCAAAGCCGGCGCCCAAACCCGCCGCGAAGCCAAAACCGGTCGCCCCAGTGGTGCCGGCGAAACCACAGCCCGCCGCCGTCGCACCGAAGCTGTCCGCCCGCTACACCAACGTAGCACCGGAACCACGTCTGGCGTTGCCAAGCTTCCCTGTACCGGCTAAGTCAGGAAGTAAACCCCTGGGGCGAGCCGACACGGCTGGTAAAGTGACAGCCGGTGTGGTTAAATCCAGGTTTACTAATGCCCAAAGCGAGCCGCGATTGATTATGCCGAGACCGTTTATACCCAGTGCCGATAATCGAGCGGGAAAAGTTTTGTCCGGTAAAGGCAAAGCCTTGCCAAGAAAGAGTGCAAGAAAATTGCGTTTTGATAAGCTCTAATCTTAGCCGACTGATCCATTTTTTATATGGACGAAAAAGGGAAAACTTTCTTCCTAATCCCGTGCGGAAAGATTATAATTGTAAATGTAAAATGCTGATTTTTATTTATGAGGACGATACGTCTAACGGATGATTAAGTGTCTGATGTACATTATCGTTTAAATATAACGCATCTGGTCAATTGTAGCCGGAAGGCAGCGATGATGTGTCGTATTAAGAATTGTAAAACTATGAGAATTAAAGTAGAAGTGGTCTGTAATTAAATCACCCACTTGAAAAGCAAGCCTTAAACAAAATTAATACGTTATACGACGGATAGTTTTAAGTGAACAGATTTTGTAAAAAACCGCATTGTATTGTAATCGTATTTGGCGGTTAATAAATTTAACTGCACAGCATTATCACTATGGCTGTACAGCAATAATAATAATAACATAAGTCAGCATAATCATTTCTCTCATTAATGGTGCAAAGAAGCAAAAAGCTTGAAGTATAATTACGTTATTTCTACGATTTTTTTGTTTAAATCTGGCAGTACGCACCAGAATTTATTACCGGCCCTCGTATTGGATAATTGTTTTCGTCATAAGCCATTCAAAACTTGCTGCTGAACGAAAAGTGTTTCTCATAAAACTACGCATAAATATCAATAACTGATAAGCTAATGTGCTAGTTACCATTTGAAACGGACTGTTGCACTGTCGGATGGAGACTTGTACCTGCCGGGCAACAAGTTCGGAATTTTTCTAATAAGAGCGATATCACTGCAAAACATCATTTTTAATTTACTACTACAGTTTTAATCAGTTCAACTTCCAATCTAAGACAGGAAATACCATCCACAACCGGAAATACCGTAACAAAGATTCCAGATTCAACTGTTTATCAGTGCCATAGCCATTCTTTAGTTCTTATCATAGTATTATGAGACAGATAGTATATTTCTGACCCCCGTAATCTTACCAGTGCATACGCGAAGAGCGTGATCCACAACTACTCTCCGGTATTTGCTCCGTACGAGTATATATATACGGCATTGCTTAATCAAAATTTTTGGTTTGTTGGGTGTATCGAAAAATTTTATTAGCGTACGACAATCAGGCGCGTTGTGAGATTTCCGTTCACAGATATTTTGAGTTACGGTACATACCTAAATAAACTGCAGCAAAATGTCGACCAATGTTGAATATTCCTCAAAAACCACCTTGATCGAAAAAGATCATCATCACAAGTAAGTTTATTTGTTAAGACGTTTGGATCATATGTCGACTACGTTTTTAATCAAATAATTTATAACCGGCATTCGTTGTTAAAGGTCACAGAATGCATTCTGGTGCAAGATCTGTGGAGTTGTGGCCGTCCTGATGACGATTCTGGCTGTTGTTTTCATTGCTTTATATGCCGTGGAAGCTACCAGAAGTAAGTTAAAATAGTATTGCTTTGCAATTCACTTACCTAAAAAATATTGACTTAAAGTACTTGAAGAAACCTTCAGTGCCTCTTAACGATTCCCGATAAAACCAAGAGTCACATTTTGCAAAAGCAAAAGCGTTGCATTTTAATTTTTTGTATTAATAATTTATTATGTACAATTTTATAAGCTACCCTAATTCGTCAGCAAATACGAGTCGTATCTCTAAACATCCTTATAAAATGATATTTCCTTCTTTGTCATTTTAAAATTAACTGGTATTGGTTATTTCCAGAACATCATCACCATACAACACCGATCTTCATCCCTACCACAATGAACCCCAACGAGACGACCACTCTCAGTCCTAACATGACCACTCCCTTCTTTAATACCACCTTCAACCCCAATATCACCACCTCCTTGCCGTTTAACACGACATTCAATCCCAACATGACCACACCCTTCAATACCACATTCAATCCTAATGTGACCACTTCCATGCCGCTCAACACCACGTTTAACCCCAACATGACCACAGCTGAGCCCATGAACATGACCACAACGCATTTTCTACCCAACGTTACTACAGTAACACCCAACGTTACCATGCCCGCGCGCGTTACGACTGAAACGCCAATGGTACCAAGCGTAACCACTGGCGCCACCACGAAACGCATCGAAGTGGAAGTAACCGAGCCCGTCGTCGAGACCAACCCGACACTGGATCCCAACCAGTGGCCCACGCTGCCCCATGGCACCCATGGTCCTTTGGTTTCGTTACGGCCACATCGCCGAACGACCACAGATGGTCCCTGGAATCACGGGATTGCTAAGCGGTCGCTAAAACTCAAGGAGAAGGTGCCCAAGAAAGAGCACGAACATAAGCCTGAATCTGTTCTTCTGGGAGCCAAATTCTAAAGGTCACCTTATATGTTTTTTTCAATACACCATTGGATCTGTCAAATTGTGGCGTTAGCCTGCTTGTAAAGCTAAGCTTTTCGCACAGTTTATCGTTTTGTTTTGTAATACCGCACGGTGCGGCTTGAAGTTTTTATGGTTGATAACTACCGTGCCGTATGAAGATTGCCTAACAATGCAAAGGTCAATACATAGCGTGTTATCGAGAAATTCCCTTTAATAACTGGATAACATATCAATCAATAAACCGGCATAATACTCAACAATCTCTGCTTGCGAGTGAAACTTCCGCTCTTTGACAATATACTCGTATTACACGATCATAATTTTATCACCAGATAATCAAGCTTAATTGTTAGCCGCTGCATTCGTTGGTAAAACGATAAACTATATTCTGCGAAATATCGCAGGAAATATGGAATGTTCGATTTCGCGCTGATGTTATATGTTGGTATTATCCATAATTCTAGTTACTACCTACGATTACATTTGTCCACACAGTATACTCGTATTGTATCTGTACGGTAAATTAATTTTATATACAACAATGTATCCGAGTCATCCCTTTAAGGGTTTGCTGTGCTTAAAATTATACTCATATAATCGCGTTCACATTATTTACAATTAGAATTATACATACATGGTCCAATTACGTATTTTTTGCGTTGTATTAGCAACTTAAAATACATGCGCTAAATGCGTCAAAAAAAGAACTTCATAAAGCCAAGGTAGCACACTATGAATAAATTATTAGGGGAGAGCATTGTCTGAAAATATGTAGATGTATGCTATGCAAGAAAAAGCAGCCACAGAAGCTATCGACCGAAGGATGGGTTACACAGCCACCTTTTGTTATGCTCTTCTTAAAGAATTGCCAAAATGGCAAAAATATCCTAGCGCAAAGGAGCGTAAATCATTTGCAGTACCATAAAGAATGTCAGAGCAGACACATTTACGTATAATTTCATTCCAGTGTAAAACTGTATATAACATAAGAAAATAAAAATCAGCGTTTGCACAACTTTCGACAACAAACACCGTTTAATTCCATGTCACGATGATTATCCCCGCCCGGGTTGTTTTAGCGTATTTTTGTTTTGCCTCGTTCTGTCACCGCAACGCCTACTCATATCGTCGAGCAACAAAAAAACCGGAAACTCAAATCCAGCCACTGACAATGTGCATCATGATGGAGAGGAATACAACGGGACTGATTTATGATTATGATCGCATGCAGGCTGCGGTAGACATGGCCGTGCAGTACGTTAACGAAGTGGTGGTGGCACCCTATTTCTATATCCAGATAGTCTACGTTGACCTTGGGCCAGTGTGTCTGCCGGCTAGCCTAAGCAGTGCTCCAGCTTACGCGTTGCGCTTATGGGAGAAACAAATTCAATGCAAAGTATATCTTGGACCAGGTAAAAACATTATATATTATATATCTTATCCGTGGCTTCAAAATAGATTGATTTTTTTAAATAAACACTGACGTGTAAGTTTTCAGTACCTGTACTGATATGCAACAGCGTTTCATGCGAGTTGTCCGCACGTCAATATATTAAATTAGGCGATTGCAAATTTGCAATGTACAGAGTACAACTAAGTTTTACAACAAATTAGGTACAGTATACATATATGAAATGGACTGGAGGTTTTTAAATAATATTTTAAGGTCTTGCAGTTTTCATGAGCACCTTTTTTGCTTTAGTTACTTCATCTTTCTTAGCAGAATAATAGTTTTTTCGAGATATGGTGTTCGCCACTGATTTAACCCTTTGCAACCAACTGTACGCGTGGTCAAGCTAATATTAAGGCGCACTTATATGTAAGATCTCTTCACTCGGTAAGATGCTTTTCGAGAGAACACAGGAGAAACGGTGCACCCAATTTCTGAAGCAGCGAATCAGTGTTGCTTTAATGCGAGGTATAACGCTGTTTGTGTTCAGGAAACATTTTGTATCGGAAAAAGACTGGATGAAGTGTATTATGTGCTGAAATGATAAACTGCGTAATTTTGCTGTTAACCTATGTTAATGTGAATGATATAAAATAATAAACTGATATTCATGCGCTAATACGAGTAAAATGAAAGGTTGCGGCTACGCTGCTGAGGCGCTTAGTGATATCGCGGAGCCACTGGACATTGCCATCATCGGTCTGCCAGCCGCCACCGTGGGAATAACTGCTGATGTGTCGCAGTTCGAGGTGCTGACGAGAATGTCCATCACATTCCCCACCGTGCAAGTGGCCCTAGTGAAGTTTCTGAAATATTTCCGCTACACTAGCGTGGCCTTTTTTATTGACGCGGATCTTATATTCTACAAAGAAATGGGCGCGTTAATCGAAGCAGCGATGCGCGACGGACAAAACCGACTATCGTCGTCATTTGACGAATTTCATAGCCGCGAATACGATGAACCGTTGATCCGGAGCTTTCTTGAACGCGTGTCGACAGCTGCCACGGGTAAGTACGTAAGCGGAACATTGTTTTAAATCAAAAAGTATCTGGTTCGTTTTGTTAGTTATTGTCGTTCTTACGGACTCGATTGGACTGCGGACATTTATGGTTGGTCTCGTCTATTGATAGTGCAAGTTTTGCCACAATAATCGTATATGTAGTTTTAACACAATAAGTTTGTAATGAATGCAGCTCACGGCCCACGAAATGCATCTCACACGTGGAAGGCATGTACGTATATCGCGATATGTAATGCCGAGTTGACCTTTCGCAGAACTGTGATTTCTAGCACATAAATAGTTAGTTCTGATGCACAGATATTTATTGCGGTGGAGTTATACGATAGCCAGATATGGGGAAAGTTCACGTGGAAAACAGGACAACCGGATGACGAAGTGCGAGTTTATGCGTATGGCTAAGTCGATAATTAAGGTATAGCCATTTCGACCTTTAAATCGTTTCACAGGTGATCCGCGAAGCATACCGAGCGGTTTTCCTGTTAAGTTTACAACTGGAAGACAGTGGAACGAAAGAAAAAGATTTAGTCCTTTTCTGGAAGGAGGTTATACGACGATCGAAAATGATATTTGGGTACAACGGATTCACCCAGTTCGATCAAGTAAGTACATATGTACAGTAGACTGGTGATCATTATCCGTGGACTATATGCAACCTCCTTTTAAAACTGATACACATGTAAAAGCAGTTAATACCTAAATACCTAAAAACAAACCTATGAGTTTTGTTTTTAGAAAAATGTCGATCCAGTTGTGGTGCATGCATACGAAGCAGTTCTAATGTAAGTAAACATCATTACTACTACGTTTTGCACGTGAAGGTCCGAATTGCGGTTTTCAGTTTGCATAATGGTGTAGTGATTTTCTAAATTTCAATATCGCAGGTATGGCCTACTCGTGGCACAAATGCACAGGGAAGGTGCCGATTATTCTAGCGGAGCACTGCTCTCGAATTACACTATGAACTTTACCTTCGAGAGCCCCATAACCGGAAAAGTGTATCTGGATGATAATAGTGATCGTGAAATACCTTATATCATGCGGGCGTTTAGCGAGCAGTCTCAAAAACACGAGGTGATTTTACTAGCATACATTTCTCGTATTCTTTTGCTATTAAATATCATGCGCTGCAGTAGACCACCAATTCCAAAATTCTAAATATCAAAATATTTGACTTTTATTCTGGTGCTTAAAATAGTTTATAATAATGTTTTGCCTGTTTCAGACATTATTAGGATTTCCGCTGGATCAATCCACCTTAGTGCAACTGGGAACGATACGCTTCGTTAACCGTCCATCGTTACCGCCCAACATCGTTCTCTGTCTGGACCGGGCACATTGTACTACAACTGCAAATTCTAGCACCAAAGACATTGTCATAGCTATTGTCGTTACTTTTGTCTGCGTACTGGCTCTCGGCGCGTTTGTGGCTGCCTGGTATCTTAAAAGGCACGTCACTCTTTCCGGCTGTAGCATTATTTATAAATGCGTATAACTGTGTTAATAAGGGCCGCTTTCATCCTACAGGAAGCACAGGAGTGACCTTGACCCGTACTGGTGGCGTATATTGATTACCGACTTGCAGCCGTATATGCATCACTCATCCGATGATTTGCAGCCTGTGTCCAGTCAGGTATTGTACTCGATTGTGTCACATTCAGTTTTCGTGCTTACCGGGTTCCTAAACGAACAATCATTGTTAGCATGTTGATGTGAATAACATTGTTAGTAAGTACGTTTATGCAGATCAAAATAGTAACTGGTGTTCAGCTGCACACATAAACGCATCATCTAAATTCTTTCAGATAACCGATATAGGTAGCCAAACTGGAAACAAGGTCAGCTTCGAATTTTGGGATAGTGCTTATGCGTTTTTTGTGTCTCGCTGCAAATCGATAAAAAATTGTGGCATTGTGCGTACTACCGTTGATGTTTTGATTACATGATAGGACTCGGAAGTCACCAAGCAGAAACATGACACAGCAAATGACAAGAACACAGGGAACGGTGGGATGAACCGTACGATGTCGTTCCACGGTCAACCTATTACTTTGTTAGAATGTGCTCCGCCTCACAAGCGAGTACCATTCCAGATGATCAAGGAGGCTTTTGATGTAAGAGCACAGATTACAATTTATGCAACATACTCGTATTTGTCGGGATAATTAAAAATCTAACATTTATTTCCACTGAGTCGTTGCAAAGTAGGCGCATTCTCATTGCCCACCTCGCAAAGATTTCATACAAGATGGAACTGTACGAATAAGTGTTTGACAGGTTAAAAATCTACTCCACCCGAATGTGCAAAAATTTAGCGGGGTCGTGGTTAACGATGACAACATTTGTGACTATGTGGCTATGGAATACTGCCAGCGAGGTAGTCTGGGAAAATTAATTGCGGAGGACACCTTAGATTTGGACTGGCAGTTCAAACAGTCCTTAATCATGGATCTTATTCAGGTCAGCGAGTTAGTCTTGCACTCGTAAAATAGGTAAAATAAATTCGCTGACACACATAATTTACCCACTAAGTATTTCATCACCTTAAAAAATTAATCCTAGGGTGATTGTTGCAGGGCTTGGCGTACTTGCACACCACCGTATTGGCGTCCCATGGCTTTCTTAGCGATACTGCATGCCAAGTCGACAGCCGTTTTGTCCTTAAAATATCCGACTACGGCTTACCTTCTCTTCGACATGAATTCGACCTGCAACCTGTCACATTTGAAGAGGAATACGAAGATCCGCGCCGAAACTACAGAATGCTGTTGTGGCGTGCGCCTGAACTTTTAAGAAGAAGAATGCCGGAAAATGGAACACAAAAAGGTCACATCTAGCTTGAACGTGTGCACAAAAACGAATTTTTGCCGGTCACGGTATTTTTGGGTTTAGGAGACGTATACAGTTTTGCCATCCTTCTTCAGCAGATAATCCTGCAAAGTCTGCCCTTTCAGCTGGGAAAATACGGCAAAGCACGTGTACGAGAGGAACACAGCCTGAAAGACATCATCCTTGAAGTGCGTTCCAAAAATAAATTCACAAGCGGTTTATTAGCACCTAAATGTTTGTCTTTCATAAGGTCAAAAGAGGTCTTCAGCCGCCGTTGCGGCCGCCCGTGCCCACATCAGCTTGCGTACGGGAGCTCCATGACCTTTTGGAAGAGTGCTGGGAGGAGGATCCATCGCTTCGATGGACTTTTATCAGAATAAGACAGGCCGTGGGAAAAATCTTTGGAAAATCAGAGAGAAACCTAGTTGGTCATTTGATTAACCGAATGGAACAGTACGCTTCCAGTCTGGAGCATCAGGTGGAGCAGAAAACCAAGCAGTTCATGGAGGAACGCCAACGCTCGGCTGATGTGCTTGAGCACATTTTACCACCGTACGTTGAACCACTTGAAAAAAAATGTTTAAAAAATCAGTCAGTTTGCGAAAGTGAGTGGTGTGTTACGTTTGGAGAATGGTAATGTGTCATCTCGCGCCATTGCACTACGCCTATTGAGTATTGTACCGGTAGTCCAGTACTTTGGAAGGACTACCGGTACCTTTGGAAGGTTATTAAACATGATCCCGTTTTGCACAATCGATACCGGTAGCGCTTGCATATCTGTCCTTTAGCAGACACTAAAAAGAATAATTGATCCAGGTCATTGGATAATATTATGTATTTTTGTAGCTCCATTGCTCAAGCTCTTAGCAGAGGGATTCACATACAACCGGAAACATTTAGCGAGACAACCGTGTATTTTGGCGATGTGACCGGATATGCGGAAGCCGTAGAGAAATGCAATTCTCCTTTGGAAACCGTCTCGTTGCTAAACGACCTGTACAATGTCTGTGATAGCGTAGTGTTTGAGTACGACGTCTACAAGGTCGAAGCCGTCAATGATGCCTACCTGGTAATATTCTCAAAAAAGCTAACGTGGATTTTCAAATGTAGAAAAGTGTTGTAGGTTGTCAGCGGATTACCGGTTCGGAATGGAAAAAAGCACGTAGAGCAGATTGCTAATATGGCACTCACCTTGCGGAAAAGGATCAGTGATATGAAACTGACATCTGAACGAACAAAGAATTTTAAATTAAGAGCGGGAATTCACTCTGGTAATTTTTAAAGGCGTCCGTAGTGTCGTCGTCTTGCAGTAATTATTTAATAAGCTGATTTGCTAATTTTACGTGGAACTGTTATGCTAGTTGCTTGTTTACAGGACCGTGCGTAGCCGGAATAATTGGCAGTAAACTACCGAGATACTGTTTGTAAGTACAAAAAATGAGCGCTTGTACAAATACTCATGCATGTAATTTGCTGCCAGCTGGTACGTGGAAATTGTAGTGTAACAAAAAAACATTAGAAAACATATTGGCCGGGCCGTTTTTTTTTGGATTCTAAAGCCAGTCGTGGAACTGGCCATGGATGCATTGATGTTTTGTATATTACTATCTATTATTATAATTTTAAATTATTTTGCTTTTGTGTTTTAAATTGCCAGATTTGGGGATACTGTCAATACAGCCAGTCGAATGGAATCTCACGGAGAAGGTAGCAGCTGGAATATAACCGTTAACCACCCTGGATTCCCTAACCGGCTCTTTTCCAGGCGGGAAGCTTCATTGTAGTGAAGCAGCCAGAAATCTGTTGAAGGAATTTCCGGAATTTATCCTCGTAGAGCGGGGAGTAATTCCCATCAAGGTAAAGAAACCTGACAGCGTGGCTTAAATTTAAACACGTCAGAGCTATTAAGACCAATGCATGTCTTTTAGGGAAAAGGACCAATGCAAACGTTTTGGTTGATTGGGAATTGATTTACAATAATTATTCAAAACCAACTGTATCTTTAATACTATGCATGCGCAACGCAAAATATGGTTTACTGTTTACAGCACATACTCGGCTAGTGGCTTGCTTCCCTGGATACCAGCAAGTTATTTGTTAGGAACCCAAGATGACCTGTACAATTAGGAGTGTAACTGCATAGTGTAGTGTTTAATTTGCTTAGGATAATAGATTAATTTTATAGATATTATGAATAGATAATAGATGTATTTCATAATACTTGTATTATTGTAAAACCTTGTTGTAACTGTACTTTTAAATCCGTGCATGCACAATGGAATCATGGCGCCTAAATTAGCGTCGCGCTTTTTTGACTTGCGTTTATTATAACAGATGGTTTTTATTTAAGAAACGTGATGCGTCATTTTATTGCAGTAGTTTCTGTCTTGAATAAAATACAGGTGTGTCAGTTTTATCGACAGCCCATCTTTGTTCGTTGCCGGTTAACAAAAACTTCAATACATTATTTCAGCGATATCTGCCATAGGGCGATATTCAGCGGTCAAAGCGCGTTCGTTCGTCACTTTAGCGTTCGATATCATAATACGACTAGGTTTTATGGTTTAAAGAGACAATGGTATGCAAAAGCACAAATGTGAGTTTCTTTTATTGACCGACTCCACTACACAAAAAATCACTATCCTCTAATCAATGGGGATGTAAACCTACAATACGTATACTGAGCAGTCGGAGCCTCGAAGGTGCGCTACGCTTCTATCATTGGTTTGGATGTCCATTCAAAGAATTGCCGACTAATAAGCGTGATTCAGATGGGTTTAAAAGCAAATTGCGTTTGGTCGAAAATATCGCTCAATAAAACACATACAATAAGACGGAACTGGATCTACCAAGAGCAAAACCAAGTGATTTGTACAGTAGATGTGGTGGGAACATTTCTCAAAAATAACAGCAAGAACTGGTCTTAATTTGATAATAATTATTTGAAAGTTTATACCGAAGTTAATTATTATTAATTAATTGGGTAAATTAGTTTAGTAGTATTATCGTCTCAAGTGAATATTTTCGCGCTGTTAATATCAAAGACTATATTGTTTTCAAGGATGCTCTCTGCAGCGATTGCATACTACAATTACGTAAGTCCCCGTTTTGAATCCCAAGTGTCCTGTTTCCTTATAAACACACGGGAGAGTTCACAATTACGTTGTGCCTGCTCGTGGGTTAATTTAAAATCAATAACAATCATCTTGCATGTCCGCATAAATTATTTAAAAAAATTATAACTTTTGGTGGGAAATCAGCATATGCAAGTACTTAAATGGGAAATGTACGTCGAGAATAGCGAGTGGTTCGTGACGTAACGACTATCTGTAGCTTGCCTTTATAGCTTCCCTCGGAACAAGAAATGGTGTGGTCGTAAATTCTGGCACACGCATAACAGCTGTTGACATTTTACTGCCACTACCAGTGTCGCAAGCAAATGCAGTCCAGTAATTAAAATAATCAACACAATGCACGGAATTTGCTAAATACTAAACCAACAGGTGTTGTTTTCGTTTTGACGGTTTCATGAAAATCTTGCTTCTTTTGGTTCCAGGGGAATCGTATGGCCAAGCCTCTTTTTGTTGCAATTGTTTTTTGCTCGATAATGTCTGCTGCCCAATATCCTCTGGATCAGACAATAAATGTCACAATCTGCGTCATGTATGAACGAAACACTGTCGGCCTGCTGTATGACTTCAATCGAGCACAACCGGCTTTGGACATGGCGCTGACCTATGTGAACGAAGCGGTGGTGGCACCGGACATGTACGTTAATGCCATCTACCGGGACATCGGACCCTATTGCACCGATCCCGGTCTGACAAATGCGGCCCAGCATGCATTGTATCTCCATGATCAAGGAATTCACTGTGATGTCTATTTGGGGCCAGGTTGGTACAGGTCACCGGGTTTTACATCTGTTTGCTTCGGTACGATACAATACAGTCTGTCATTAATCGATAATAATAATAATAGTATTATCGACGGTAAATTAATTAAAGAAGCAACAAAATCCGGCAAATTTTCTGTTATCAGGACCATTCAATGTCCGCAAAATATTCAAAATACTGTACATTATCTTTGATTTTGGGCCGAGGGCAGGGATTTTTGTATGGCTTAGATCTGCACAACTGCGCGTTGGATATATCTGTTTCTCCCGAAATTGTGGTCATTTTCAGGGTGCGGTTCTGCAGCCGAACCATTGTATGATCTGGCAGTAACGTGGGACAAACCCGTGATTGGTTTACCGTCAGCCAGTGTCGGACTGCTGATAACACCGTATTATTATGACCATCTGACCAGGATGTCATTTGCTTTTCCTACATTGAATGCCGCCATTGTGTCGTTCTTGAACTATTTCAACTACACAACTCCAGCCTTCTTCTACGATACCTCGCTGAATTTCTTTTCGGAAGCTGGCCAACTGATTATGGCATCGCTACAGCAAAATTACACTAAATTATATTTGGCCAGTAAAGTGTTTCCCTTTAACAGCTCGTTAGCTACGGATGCTTCCCTGACTGAATTGTTACAAACCGCATCCAGAACATCACGAGGTGCGCCATTGTACCATTTTTAAAGTTCCCATCTTCCAACACCATACATTACTGTACTTGTGTACATTACTGATTATGGGGTATTTTGGTGTTCAATTGCAGTTTTTTTCATCTTGATGGATGCCGGAGACACGCGGAAGCTTATGGTAAAAGGTTTAGTCTGAACCGCCAGCGAACGACAATTTTAACCTAATTTTGCGAAAACTGCTCTATTTATTTGATCATCCATTTGAACGTTAACTAACACCTGTTGGTGTGTTGCATAAATTGTTAAATACAAATTCCGTATAATTATCGATCTTGTCGGGTTTCTTATTTTCATTCTCAGTCTCAGATCTATGCAAGATCGTGAACCCAGGTTTCAATAATAGATGTTGGCGCGTCAGCTGGGCATGGTCGGAGGCGATTATGTAAGTACGATGTTTGAAACTTAACATTATTTCTGTAAAGCTTTACTACACACGTATCAGATCGAGGACGGGGCAAATACCAACTGTTGTACATAATCAGTATACAAAGTAAATTTGTTGTCGGAAAAAGATTGGTAATTTTAACTTACCCGGGAATCGCTCGACATGCATACTGCTGACTGTTTCAACATCAGTAGCTAACTATAGCCCCTGTACTACGAATACTTAATATTAAAGTGTTCACACATTGGTTGCGGTGGTACAATGGGTGCTGTATTCTGGACACGATTCCGTCTAATAGTGCGAACAGGAAATAATTTTCCAGTTAGACTGTTGTCACTTCATATCGATGCGGACCGTGCCTACTGTCCTTAACGCTGCAGTTATGAAAGTTATGGCGATCGAATATTATGGTGAATGGTCATCGGTTTATGTTTCGTGCAGGTATTCATTGCGGTTGAGTTATTTGACAGCGAGGTATGGGGAACTTTTACTTGGAGAAATAACGACGCAAATGATCAGGTGCGTATTACTGAATGGAGTAATAAATTAAAAATAGACATGATAACCCTGGAAATAATTACTCGTTGATTGTAGTCCAGAGCCAAACCTAGAAAAAAATAATTTTGTGTATTGTAATGCTTTTCTTATTTGCTTCGTCTTATAGGCTGCACGGGAAGCATACCGAGCTCTTTTAATAATATCACTTGACATAAACAACAAAAACGATGAAAGTGCCGATAATCTCCGGACATTTTGGAAAGAAGTAGTCAATTTATCGAAGACGAAGTACAACTATACCTTCCCGCAGATATATACAGTGAGTTAAAATACTAATACAGTAAAAAAATTTATTATTACTGTGGCAAATAAATTCAACTTTTCTCCTAGATAAAATAACGGAAATCCTAATAAAACTTCAATAAAAGTACCAAATGGTTTGAATATTTTTGCATTTTTAGTCCCGTGTTGATCCGGTCGTAGCTCACTTCTACGAAGCTGTGGTGATGTACGCGTCGCAAGCGTACGTAATGCATCAGCAGAATATGTCCTACCAAAGCGGCGAGGCTTTCTGCTCGTTCGTGTCTTATAAACAATTCTCAAGCCCTCTGACTGGAACATACTCGTTGGACGAAAACAGCGAACGGCGCAGTCCTTACGTGGTGAAGATCATGGATGACCAGACAGGCCAATATGTGGTGAGAGTACAAATTAAACCGCTGGTGTAGTTGCGCTCCATTTGTATCCCAGTGTACTGTTTCTTTGCAGATAATGGTGCAAATTGATCCGGACGCTGTTCTGACGGTAGTAGGGGCGTTCTCCTTCGTCGGCCACCCTAAGCTACCACCTAATGAGCCGCGATGTGGTTTCCGAGACGATAATCCAATCTGTATTGCTGAAAGGTCAGCGCTGCCGAAGGGAACCATTGAATCATCCGTCAGCGTGCCGCTTTTGGTGTTTTTCGGTGCGGCTCTCGGTGTAGCGTACGCCATAAGACGGTATGTAAAAAATATTTTGCTAAGAAAATATCGGCAAAATTTTGATGCAATTGTTATATGTATGTTCATATAGTTCGTTGCAAGATGATTCCGATCCGTTCTGGTGGCGCATAATATTGGCGGACATTGATATTTCGAACACGTCCACTACCTCGCATCGCTCGTCAGTAAGTCCAGAAACTTGTGATTTCGGGTTTTAGAGGTTAACAAAACCTTAAAATTCACACCAGATGCGAAGTACTATTCAAGGACAAACAGCTGAACTTCCAGAGGAAGACGAGGTTTATAATATTCTTTTTAATGACGGAGAGGTACGCTAACGTCACTTTGTAAATTTGTCGCAGGACCTCCCTGAAAAAGATCTCACCCATATTCACCAGCAAAAGCAGATGATTCGTTCCGCTAATGTTGCCGGTGTCAGCGTTACGCTAGTGGAACTTCCACCGCCCAAACATCGCGTACCCAGCGATACTTTCAAAGCAGCCGGTTTGGTCAGCATATAATTAAATTGCACAAGGAAAACAGTTTCGTTTACCTGAGAAAGTCATTCTTCAGGCAAAAACTTTAACGCATCGCAACATACAAAAGTTCATTGGCATCGCCGTTAACGAAGACAACCAGTGTGACTCCATTGTTGGCGAGGTTTGCCAAAAGGGCACACTGCGAGACCTTATTAATGATGGAGCGATCAACTTGGACTGGGAATTTAAAAGCGCCTTAATGAAAGATTTAGTCAATGTAGGTATTATGTACTATGTAATATTCATATTAATTCAACTAAACAAACTTCCCTTTTTGCAAGAGCCATTCGTAAATTGCAGGGCATGGCTTACCTGCATTTATCACGACTTCGCTCGCATGGCTTTCTCAACGATCAGGCCTGTCTGATTGATAACCGCTTCATATTGAAAATTTGTTCGTACGGGTTTCCTACGCTGCGCAACGACGACGACTTACAAGCGGTTACCGTAGCAGCCCAAGATCGCAATTATAATCTACTCCTGTGGCGATCACCGGAGTTATTACGACGAAACGTGCCGCCAAATGGCACGCAGCCTGGTAAAACGAATCTTACCGCTTCCAATCCAAATAATCAGGATTTAACGAAATTCACCACGCAAATTACATACATGACCTTTTGCATGGCAGGAGACGTTTACAGTGTTGGCATCTTGCTGCAGCAAATTATTCTCCGCTGTGCGCCATACCAAATCGGAGATGGCGGGCACATAAAGACAAAGAGAAGATCAGATCGCGAACAGACCAGTGATCGTGATATCGTACAAGATGTTCGACGCGGATTGGTCCCGCCAATGCGGCCGGCAGTGCCCCTTTCTGCATGCAAAACGGAGCTTTATGAGCTGATGACGTTGTGCTGGGACGAAGAGCCGCTTCTTCGACCGCCCTTTGTGAGAATAAAGGCGGTTGTGGCAAAAGTAGTTGGCAGAGCGGGTGAAAATATAGTGGATCATTTGATCAAACGGTAATGCAATATTCAGCCAATACTTCAATCCTAAATCTTAGGATTGATTATTTGGCAGAATGGAGCAATACGCGGCGGGATTGGAACACGAAGTGGAAGTAAAAATGAAGCAGTTCATGGAAGAACGCCAACGCTCAGCCGCTTTTCTGGCACAGCTTTTACCTAAGTAAGCAAAATTAATAGCCTTTGTGGAAAAAAATACTGCGCTTGATCCATACGCGACCAGTTACGCTTTTCATTAGATCTGTCGCGGACGCCCTCGGCCGCGGCATCCACGTGGTCCCCGAAACCTTTGAGCATACAACAGTATATTTTGGTGATGTACCCGGTTTTACCGAAGCTATTGAAGAGTGCGAGAGTGCCTTAGATACAGTGGAATTGCTGAACAAACTGTATGGTGTTTGTGATGCTGTGGTGGCTGCGCACGATGTATATAAAGTGGAAACGGTTATTGATGCATACCTGGTAAGTGAGTAACTGTTGTCGATACGGATGGTGGTGACAATAGCTCGCACGACACATCATTCGCCGCGTGATGTGCGTAAAGGTGGCCAGTGGAGTTCCAGTCCGGAATGGCAATAAACATGCTGAGCAAGTGGCCTCTATGGCTCTGGGCATCAGAAGAGAGATCAGTAATTTGCGTGCAACGATGGACAAGGCCAAAAACTTTAAACTCCGAGCTGGACTGCACTCAGGTACGCAGTTATATTGTAGCTACCGCATCGTTAACGGTGACAAACCTGCAATGTTTACAAAAACATTAAAGGGAATGCCCTTATATCATAAAATCGGGGTGATATTAAACAATGTGGGTACAGTACCAAAATTGGTAATTGGTTGTTAAAACTGGTATAACCAAATGTTAGCCTAATTGTTAATCGTTTAAATTTTTAATAAGCATTGAGCAGACCTAATAAAGCTAATGCCTTTCAGGATCTTGTGTGGCGGGTGTAGTTGGACTAAAAATGCCGAAATATTGCTTGTACGTATAAGCACCAAGGTACCACTGTTTATTAGATATATAACTGGCTTCTAGTAATCTGGTCCACCCATTCGCGTAAAATATTGCAAATAGGTAATAAACTATGAAACGCCGTATGATAACAAAGTTGACAGCTCCGTTAATGCAGGTTTGGGGATACTGTAAACACTGCCAGCCGAATGGAATCTCACGGCGAAGGTGCGAATGAATTTCGATCTAAGCATACATCAGCGGCATTTCCATTGTACTTACATTACACTATCATTACAGCTGGAAAAATTCACATTAGCGCCTCCACTAAGCTGATTTTAGACAGATTCGATGACTTTATCGTAAGCGAACGGGGAACCATCGACATAAAGGTACCAAAAAAACCATAATACAATACAAGTACCTATATTTGGGGTCAGCCAATGAACGTACTTAATACTTTAGGGCAAAGGTCCCATGCTGACCTACTGGCTTATCGGACGCAACTGATTGTGAATGCGCAATTAATAAAATTCGCCATGGATTCATACTTGTAGTACCTGCACGCTGTGCTGTACCGACAAATCTGGATCTGCTGGAGCGCTCGTGTTATATGTACAAGCATTTTTTGCTACGTCGTGTTACTCCCAATCAGCAGCATGGTTGTCGTCATGTAGGAATGTTACAGTAGTTATTCTGACGGTTTGCACCAGCATTAATCCTTCACGGTTTGTTAGCACGTTAATTAGCACTATCTTGTGATGTACACCCGCATTGACAAGCCATGTCTACTATACCGATTCAACAATTAAACCCAAATGTAATAATCATTGTGTATAGAAGTACGCATCCTGGCTGATTTTAAAACGAGACCGTACCTGCGGGTTAACTCGAGGTAAACCGATACCAGATGGAGTGTTAAAGTTATTCAATTAAAAAAATTCCTATCATACTTTACAGAAAAACAAATCAAATACAATATTGATCAGATTGGGTAATAAAGCAAAGTGAGCCTGTGCAATGAGCCGGACAGTGTACTATATCATAAAAGTGGGAAACCTCAATGGAAAACCGATACCCACATTACATGAGCGAATGCTGCCGGCCGGGAGAAATTATGACATTGTACGAAAGCCAGTTTTGCTAGGAAAATCCTAGTTGCAACCTTTCAACCCGCGTCTGGAATAAAGTTTTGATTGTTGCGAGAGTGTACGTAGAATGTGCATTAAGCTTGTATGGCACAATGTATTTATTGACTGACTACCCTTTTCGAAACTTTGAAAAACGGAAAAGCGCTATAAAGCTTTTTTGTTGTTATGATAATATCAAATCGAACAACCAAACAATAACAAGGCCATAACAATAGCTACAGGCTTAATAAAGTCCAAAGGATGGATATGGCGCAATTTATTGCTAAAAGCTTTGGATTTAATTTACGGACTCTATAGCCCTCAATAGTATTTTGATGGTAAAATGCAAATGATTTTATTCATGTATTTTCCTCATAGCGTTATTTGCTGCTTTCGGTTTCGGCTGTCTTCGATTGCCATGCCAAATGATTATGACAATATCCTCCACTGCTATGATGGTGAGCCACGTAAGTTAAAATTCTTTAGCTTCTTGAAGTTTTATTTACATTGTATACAATTTTTGCGGTTGCCGCTCATCTGACTTAAAGTTTTGCCTATAACACTACTCGCTAATGGAAATAATGTGGTGGTTCAGTATATATTGCTCAAAAGCTTGCGATCAGGCATGCACATTGGATTGTTTTTTAATAACGATTACTGTATATTGGCCGCTTCCGTATTCTATAATTAGGCGAAATACGGAAAATTTTAATTCCAATTGCGTATTAAATATGAATTATTGTGTGTATCGTGTATAGGGTGATCTAGTACAAAGTTACATATTGTACGAATCGTACGAAACATCTAATACATTATTAAGAATGCTTATTAAATGTGTCTGTTTTTGTAATGCTTACGTTTTGTAGTGCGGAAACGATTTATAAAAATCAGTTTGAACAATGGAGAGCTAAGCAAAACGCAATAATTACAACTTTCTTATCTGCATTTTTACTCTCCTATCTTATAGTAGCAAATATAAAACTGATATGTACATCTGTGTTTGAAAATTTTCATAATGCATTATGAAAATTTTTAAATACAGATGCACAAGTATCACATTTTATCTAACGGCTGACAATACTGACATGTGAGGGGCTGAAATTGATACCATGGCGTAAACACGTCAATATATTTTGTATGTACAATACTAGTACCGGTTTCAAATGCAGAAATCTAGCAACCCGCTATCACAAGCGATATAAATATTCCTTTACTCAGTACAAAATTAATGGTAAACTGCCCATGGCCAGTCAGGTTCTTCATGGCGAAATATTAATCGGTTTGATTAAATTAAGTAAGAGTATGTACTGAATTTTCTGGCGAAGAACTTGAGACATGTTGCGTGATAATGGAAGTGGCACAAGTTGTACACAATTAATTTACTGTCTCGGCGTCCGGATGCTACTCGTATGTCGTGCACGCGAGCCACAGATCACTGCACTCATCGGAACGGGAAGTATGTGATTGTGAGGCAGCCAAATTGTCAGGGCGTTAACGTTTAGCTGCTTCTGTTGCCACAACAAACATCTCAAGGCACTGCAACATTTCAGCACAAAACTATATTTAGCAGAATCAGGAGCAGGAAACTAGCGTTGATCTTTGGTTGTTTAGGAACAGCTTATGGCCCAGACGCTTCTTATGGCGACAATGTTTTGGACAATATCTGCACAGATATCCCAGTCTGATGATAGGGTCAACGTGACCATGTGCGTCATGTATGAGCGGGACACGGTCGGTCTGCTGTATGACTTCAATCGAGCACAGCCTGCCTTGGACCTGGCGTTGACCTATGTCAACGAAGCGGTGGTGGCGCCGGACATGTTCATTCGTGCTATCTACCGAAATATTGGAACCAGTTGCACTGATCCCGGTTTGACCTATGCGGCCCAACATGCGCTATACCTACATGATCAGGGGATCAACTGTGACGTCTATTTAGGACCGGGTTCGTCTTACACTAACAGCACGTCTGCTATCATAACTGCAAACCATCTTTAATAAGAATTTCATGAAGAGTGTGCTTGTTTTAAAAGAATATTTGGTAACACGTTAGCACACTTCAAAGTTTTGGTACACTACAAATAGTTGACAGTTAACGATTCTGTCGTGGGTTATTTACTGGCTTTTATAATTTGACCTGACACTCATTGGCAACATCATTATAATTGCTCATTATGTCATCATTATAAGCATTCATTATAATTTCAGGATGCGGCTCTGCTGCCGATGCATTGTACGATTTGGCATTAACATGGCACAAACCCGTGATTGGATTACCGTCAGCCAGTGTCGGACTGCTGATAACACCGTATTATTACGATCACTTGACCAGAATGTCGTTTACCTTTCCTACATTAAACGCCGCTGTTGTGTCGTTTTTAAACTACTTCAATTACACGTCACCGGCATTTTTTTATGACAACTCCCAGAATTTCTTTTCGGAAGCCGGTCGCCTAATTCTAGCATCGCTGCAGCAGAATTACACAAAGCTGTTTGCGGCTAGCAAACTGACTCCTTTCGACAGCGATTTGGCAACCGATGACAGCTTGGTTGGACTCTTACAAAGCGCATCGAAAGTATCAAGAGGTATTGTTTCTGTGCTTTCTGCGAGATTACTTGTACGTGTTTTCGTTAATGTTTATTTTGTCTTCTTGTTCTTTTGGCAGTATTTTTTATTCTTACGGATGCTGAAAACACCAGGAGAATCATGGTAATAATAATATTGATATGGTGGTTATTCGGCATATTACAGCGCATCAGGGCCGTCGCGAGCTCGGAGGGTAGACGACAGACCGCGCACCGGGCCGGGCGCGCGGCCTAAAAAATGGCCCAAAATTTAGGAAAAATCCTAAAAAAGAGGCTTTTTTGAGCCACGTTTTTATAATTTTTCTGTTGTTCTTGCCGATTGTGCGCCGGCGTGTCATTTTCCATTTTCTCCTTCGGAAATGGCGAAAAGACGCTGGCGCACCTCGCGACGGCCCTGCAGAGCACTAGCATAAGTAATACTTATTGCTGCTGCGGAATGAATATCCCGATATTTTACATTACCCAAAATCGTCACATGTTAACCACTGCCGTGCTTCAGTAATACAGAATGAATTTTACATAATCTGTGGGAATGAATTAACAATTCATTCTGTACTACTGGAGCCCCGTATTGGACAAACTATGGTACTGGCTTCAACCCTTCGAAGGAACGGCGCAGGTAAATACTTTATCTGCGCCGCAAGTACGGTATTTCAAAGGGACCTTGTTATTTGCATATGCAGTACTATTTGAATATTTTCGACGTATACGAATACTTATTGCACTACAAGCTCCTTTCAACCTTTCAACAAAATACGAGTAATGTGGCATTTGCTTCCAGTTACTGGCGCGTCAACTCGGCATGGTCGGAGGGGATTACGTGAGTACTTTAAGCCTTTAACGTCGCTCAGACCAAAGTACAATATTATACTAAAAGAGGGACAAATAACGTTCTGGTCATACCATGTGAAAAATATGGCATCGAAGACAAAAACTAAATACTCTGTTTTTTGCATTAAGTTTTAGTGTTGCATTAATGGGCACTGGAGCCCCGGCTGCTGGGAGGCTGGTGCTCTCTGTGATCGGCTGTGTGCGGTGACCGTGGGTCAGCGAGAAGCCGGCCGACCGGGGGTCGGCGGAAGAGAGCGACCAGTGCCCTGCGCAACCGAAGGCCCCTTTATTGAGCAAGTGCGAAATAACAGCAGAAGAAAACAGCAGGGTGTGGCGGGTGGTAAAAGAACAGAGATCACTCGCGCGCACACGATATCGAAGGAGCAAAGACAGACAGCAGTGAGAACTGCAGAACCATGCAATGCGAGCACACGAACAGTACCAAGTGCAAACAGCATGCCCGTGCATGACGGCGGCCGCTTTGATCTAAGCGCCACGGCGACGCGCAGCGCCACCAACAGACTCACGTAACTCGCAACACACGGCGAAAGGAGACAGAGCGGAAGCGCATGTCCTCCAGCTAACATTAACATCAATTAACTCGTTAATTGTCATTTTATGCATAAAAAAACGTTAACAGCTAATACTGGTTAATACGCTTACAGATAATAATTATGCTCTGTTCAGTTATACTAACCATGGTGCTATGTATAAAGATGAGCACCAACAATTTGCAAAGGTCAAATTAATGTGTTCATGTGCAGGTATTCATCGCTATAGAGCTGTATAGCAGCGATGTCTGGGGAACGTTTACGTGGCAAAGTAATGACGCCAATGATGCGGTAGGTATACAAATGGCGAAATTAGTAATAAGTGCAGTCGTATTAGTCTTCAGTCGTAACCGTCATGTACGTAGTAATGGGTAGTAATCCTGTGTGCGAACTGCGAACTCGAAGTGTAAAACACCAATAAAAATATAGACGTAATAAGTGCAGCATTTGCGTTTGTACAGCACATTGGAGAACTTCTTGGTTTTATTTGGTTACAGGCAGCACGGGAAGCTTATCGAGCTCTTCTGATCTTTTCGCTTGATATTAACAATAAGAATGACGAAAGTGCGGACAATCTTCGAACATTTTGGAAAGAGATCATCGAGATATCCAAAACCAAATTCAATTACACCTTTCCTAAGATATATACCGTAAGCAAACAGCAGAACTTGCCACCAGGCAGACCCGTATTTCGGAGAACTGGGTTTCGTGATCGTCGGAGGCGATTACAAACATACATTAAAATAATGCATTGTGGTATTTTTACCTCCTGATTAGGACCGAGTCGACCCTATAATAGCTCACTTTTACGAGGCAGTCGTCTTATATGCATCGCAAGCCTATGCAATGTACCAACAAAACTTGACCTATCAAAACGGTGCGGCGTTTACATCATATGTGGCTCAGAAACTATTTCCCAGTCCTCTTACGGGATCATTCTATTTGGACGAGAATAGCGAACGCCGAAGTCCTTATGTAATGAAAATCATGGACGATCACACAGGCCAATACGGGGTTAAAGATACTCGATCTGTTGTGCATCATCATAATACTAGCGCGAAAAACACCTATTTTGCAGATCATGGTCCAAATTGATGCAAGCGCCCATTTAACCGTAGTTGGAGCATTTACATTTGTTGGTCAACCTGGCTTGCCACCGAATGAGCCACGTTGCGGCTTCAAAGACGACAATCCGGTATGCATTGCCGAAAGGTCAGCGCTGCCAAAGGGAACCATCGAAGCTGCGGTCAGCGTGCCGCTTATTGTCTTCTTTGCATTGGTTGCGGGCGCTGCATATGTCCTAAAACGGTATGGCATTACCGGTATACTTAAAATACTGAAATGTTGATGCAGTCTGAATCGTAGCGCATTATCAGACGATTCGGATCCTTTCTGGTGGCGCATTATATTAGCAGACATCGATATCGCGACGGCGACCACGACATCTTATCGCTCCTCAGTAAATTTTCTCAACATTCTTTTCGCTGTCCTCCATTCGTTCTAACGATAAGTTCTGCCATAGATGCGAAGCTCGTTAACACACCACACCGCCCACGCCGATGAGGTCAAGAACGTCAACACATGAACATATCCTGCCCACGATGATAAATTCAGTATTGCAGGAGAAAGAAGATCTAAAGAAGGAACAAGAAGTGAAAGCGACTCGCACAGCTAATATATCGGGGGTTAGCGTTACTCTGGTGGAACTTCCATCGCCCAAACATCGCGTGCCCAGCGATACATTCAAAGCAGCCGGTTTGGTCAGTAACTACCCACGCAAACGTTTATTTGTTACTAAAATTGAAATCATCAACTGCAAATGTGCCTAGGACTGTGCTAAGAACTATTTTCTTTTCTAGGCCAAGACCTTAGTTCATCGGAATATTCAAAAGTTCATCGGAATCGCCGTCAACGAAGATAATCAGTGCGATTCCATTGTTGGTGAAGTTTGTCAAAAGGGCACACTGCGAGATCTCGTTAGCGATGCAGCGATCAACTTGGACTGGGAATTCAAAAGCGCCATAATGAAAGATCTAGTTAATGTAAGTACTGAATTCTGCTTCTCCAAATGCTTGAAAATTTCACCTCGGCGCACCACGCTGCTATAGGGTATGGTGTACCTGCATACGTCGAAACTTCGTTCACACGGCTTCCTCAACGACCAAAACTGTCTGATCGATAACCGCTTTATACTGAAAATTTGTTCATATGGATTCCCTTCGCTTCGCAGTGAAGATGACTTGCAGGCCGTCAGTGTTGCACCCGAAGAGCGCAATTACAACATATTACTATGGAGAGCGCCGGAGTTGTTGCGGAGAACAATGCCTCCCAATGGCACGCAACAAGGTACATACTCATACGTAATGCGAAATGGCTCGGATTTAGTTCGTGTATTTTTTTTTAAAAGCATCACCGACGTGTGTAAAATTGTAAATGCTTTTTTCCAGGGGACATCTACAGCTTTGGCATTCTTCTCCAGCAAATTATACTCCGTAGTGCACCGTACCAGATCGGTGACAGCGGACAAGGGAAGAATGCAGTCAAAAGACGATCCGACCGAGAGCAAATCAGTGATCGTGATATCGTACAAGATGTTCGACGCGGATTGGTCCCACCACTGCGGCCTGCAGTGCCAATCTCTGCATGCCCTATGGAGTTGTATGAACTGATGACGATGTGCTGGGATGAAGACCCGCTACTCCGCCAACCTTTTGTCCGAGTGAAAGCTGTCGTGGCTAAAGTAGTTGGCAGGGCGGGAGAGAACATTGTTGACCATCTAATCAAACGGTACGACAATCAACTGCCAAAGTCCCACTTTTGATATTAATAAAATGGCAACAAACCGTTGCATAGCAATGTGCGCATTCCATAGAATGGAGCAATATGCCGCTGGATTGGAGCATGAAGTGGAAGTAAAGATGAAGCAGTTCATGGAGGAACGACAGCGTTCAGCAGCTTTTCTTGGCCAGCTTTTACCAAAGTATTGCAATATTTACTTTTTTTATACGGATACTCTTATCAGGGCAGTATTTCCGCCTCCAAATTCAAACAAAATCTCATTTTTTTTAAAAAAGGTAGTAGACTACCTAGGTATATTTAAAAAAATATTTTCATCTGCAAAGGTCGATTGGGCGTGGTCTAATATAAATTAAATGAGTACATAGTACTGCATACTATTATTATGCAGTACTGGCATTTACCATAATAATATTAGACTAATTCTGCGGCCACTGGACCAGATCTAATAGTATGTGTACTCGGTACTCATTCAATTCATGTTAGACCATGCCCAAGTGACCTTTGCAGATGAAACTATTTTTTTAAATATACCACTACCTTGTAGTCTACTACCTTTTTACAAAAAAAAAGAGATTTGTTTGAATTTGGAGGCGGAAATACTGCCCTGGTTAGTAACGTGTGCATGACTGCAGTTTAAGAAGTGGCGTCTTGTAGCGGATGACCGCTAGATCGTGTTCGTTGTAGGCCTGTCGCGGACGCTCTTGGTCGGGGTATTCAAGTTGTTCCGGAGACATTCGAGCACACAACAGTGTACTTCGGAGACGTGCCCGGTTTTGCCGAAGCCATCGAGCAATGCGAGAGCGCTTTGGACACCGTGGAGCTGCTTAATAAGCTGTACAGTGTATGCGATGCTGTGGTGGCTTCGCATGATGTGTATAAAGTGGAAACAATAACTGATGCCTACTTGGTAAGTACGGTAAATTATACCATAATACCGTGTCCGCTGATCGTCTTGAACCATGGGATAAAGGTGGCAAGCGGAGTACCAGTTCGAAACGGCAATAAACATGCCGAACAAGTAGCGTCCATGGCTCTGGGTATCCGAAGAGAAATTAGCAGTTTGCGAGCAACAATGGATAAGGCCAAGAATTTCAAACTGCGAGCTGGCTTGCATTCGGGTAAAACTGAATAACTGACTTTAATTGACCTTTCCTTACTTTACTTACCTCACTTTAATGATGGCTTAATCGATCTTTTATCACACAATTTTAAAGAGCTAATGTGAGTTATTGTCTAGGGAGAAAACAGTATTGTATTACACAGATTTAGATCTTATCAGCGTTCAGGCAACAAGCTTTGCTTGCAACTTAATATTTTTGCAGATTTGTTGTTTACTATTTATGATTTTTAACGATTGATATTGGTGGAACATTTGTAGGCTCTTGCGTCGCTGGCGTAATTGGACTGAAAATGCCAAAATATTGCCTGTAAGTACGAGTTAAGCGGGCAGGAAAGCACAATGCGCAGTTGCGCACGTAGATATGAACATATTTTCATATATAAATTACTGAACGCTTTCAATTGTTAGTATGTATACCCCGTGCGCCAAACGCCATGGCAGTTTTGTTTTGCATTGTCACAGGTTCGGGGATACAGTTAATACTGCAAGCAGAATGGAATCGCACGGTGAAGGTGTGTGTTATTAGAGTCCATACAATGCATTTCACTCTGCATTATAGGATATCTTTTGCACAGCTGGAAAAATTCACATCAGCGCAGCAACCAAAACCATTCTGGACAGATTCGATGACTTCATAGTGAGCGAAAGAGGCATCATTGACATCAAGGTAAACCGGACACAACTGCACAAGGTGCACAAGTTGCCAAAAACAAAAAATCGCCATACTAAAAAGAATGGTCCGTACGAGAAGTTATTTTATTAGGGCAAAGGTCCCATGCAGACATACTGGCTTATCGGTCGCAACTGACCGAGATGTTTCAAGAATACTCCGTCTCCTCCAAAGCACCACAACGTCAACTGCATTAAACAGCATCACGACATCGTCTGTTGCTGAAATGCTTTTCTCTAGCTGCGAAATGTACGGGGTCTTATGCCTGATTCTCTGTGCACAAGTGTATCTCCGAGATTCCGACTAATACTGTGGAATCCTGTGAGCGGCTTTTGCGCACAATCTTTTCAATTGGTGATGTAGCCGTCATGTACCTCGTACATTACGCTCCTACCCGTTAACCTAAAGTTTCCATGCCTACGAGCGGTCTTCGTAAGTTAAATTCATGTTAATCATTTTACTGTAGGACCTCGCGGTCAGTCATCTCGCGACCCAGAGTACCAGTGTACATATTGTAACGAGTATCTAAGAAGGCTTGCAGCAAGTACGTACCATGGTAGAATTATGGCGCTCTGACATGAAAAGCAATGCAAAGGCATACCTAACGTATGTAATTACTAATTTTATAGTAATTTACTACGACAATACCACAATTTACAGCCATAATTTATTGTTTTTGTTTTGCTGTAATTTGGCAGGTCGGTTGCGTGATGTGCACTGGGGCAAAGCAGCCTTAACAATGTTGGAAAGCGTACAAACTACAAAATTAATGTAGAAACATTATTATTAGAAATGCGTGACCTTCATTTGTTACTTGATCTGGGATTAGGGCTGATCCGTTTTCTCCGCTTTCCGCTGACAAGTGCCACATTCCGTTCACCCTGCAGCGCTAATCCCACCTAATAAAGTAGTCACACATGCAATATTTCTGCATCTTGCGATATAGAATTACGAGTACAATAATATGTGTGTCAGGTTCCGGCGTACGCAGCTTTTACTTTTGCACAGATACGGCTATTACTGCCGGTATCGATGTGATTACTTCAATTTACTGGTATCCGATCCATTTGCAAATGGGCTGTCTGGTGGAAAATGATTGAACGCGTTCTTGGCGAGTCAGTACTGCGGCGCCTGCACAGTTTCCCAGACTCTCCACACCAGTTGGGGAAAGTTTACCTGAACTATACCCTCGGGAGTATTGACACTGAATGCGGAAAAAGTCAAACAGTCTGTGAGTTATACCCAAAAAACTTCGATTATTTGATGATCCCAATGGGCGTGCGTGCCATTTTCCCTGGATGCTCTTGATAGCGATTATACAAATTCCATATTTCCATTAATGTCATGGTCTCGGTACTGGTAAACCGGGCTAATGATTTATTTAATCAATCCATTTATTCGATAATGGGACTGATATGACGCGGTATGGCTTGATTAACGCTGGAGTGCCCCGCGTCAAAATGCACGAAGTATCTTTGGCCGATACTAGAAATTCAGCGCTTTAATACGAGTATGAGTACAATAATGCCGCATGGTATTGCTAATGTCGGGATATCCTGTAAGCTTTTCCGTTTATGCTGGAGTTTTGCTGCGTTGTTGTTACATGACTAAATGACGCCGCATAAAAATCCTCGAAATGCGCTGGTCCAATCTGAACATAACTTTTGTGTGTTGACCATTCATTAACTCACAATGTCAGCTGGACACACGTGTATTTCATCGTTGGTCGAAAGCACCATGCGACACATCGGAGTCATGCTGAGTATTGTCACGTTGCTTAGCACGATGCGGTCGGTCGTATCGGCTATCGAAGTAGTCCAAATGTGTACGCTCTTGGAGCGAAATACCGGCGGTCAGCTGCTGTACGATTACAACCGCGCCGAGGCGGCTATCATCATGGCCGTCGATTATGTCAACGAGGTCATCCTGGCACCGACACACCGGATTAATATTACGTACCGGAATATTGGCCGGACGTGTCCCGCAGAGGGAGGATTAACTCTGGCCACGCAACAAGCGTTGGCGCTGAACGATGCCGGGATAAACTGCGATGCATACCTTGGACCAGGTAAATTTAATCTGGCCACACGCGACAGACGTCTGTAGAGTGTTAAGACGCAAAGTAGTGTTTCCGATTGTGGCGTGGGTGTGTCTTGATGCATTTAAATGCATTAGTACCATTGTGCGCATGGGGGTTGACTGTAAATATCACGGGACACGGAAGTGTGCAAGACAAATATAAATCTACAATAACCTCAGTTACCGGTGTTACTGACTCTGCGCGTCGCATTTATTTTGTTATTAGGTGGTAATGTTATTTTATTTGCTGTATATCTGCTCTGCTGTTTTGCTCTTACGTAAGTAAATTTGGCGACAGCATAATCCCTTCGCATTACGAAGCTTGTTCTTTCAGTTTATAAAATATATTGTTTCACCCTCTCGGGATTCGAAAAACAATCATATCAATAAAATAAAGAATTGACTTAAGAATTTATAACTACCTTTGGGAACCATTGGTTAATTTACTCACTGTTACTGTCTTAGTTGTCAGTAGAAGTATTTATGGTCTGACTAACGAAAAGAATTAACTGCTGACGACTTACAAGTGGATAAAATTAATACTGTATCATTTTTTGCTCGCATTGTTAGCACATTCTAAGATTAATCACGCTCAATCAGCAACAGTATTCTAACTTTACAAAAATTCTTATAAAGTCTAATCTTTGAAATACACATAACACACATTTAGCGAACGTGAACAGGGTTGGCAAAAATCGATGTTTTAATTATACGCAACCTTGTCAAGCTAGTACACATCCTGACGAGCGATCGTGTCACGCGAACGAAACGGTTATTTATTATTTATACGTTGGGATAAAGGTTGTACGCCTTGTCATCCCTTATTTCTGAAATAGTTGTAAATTTGTAATACAATCTACACGCTGGCTCGTTGCAATGACTGATTTCGTAAACTAGAAAGCCAGCAGTCCCGTGCAAATTCGCGAAGTACTCGTACTAATGAAACAGGCGAGCGAATGTAATTAAGGAACGGTATTACCTTACACTGCTCCAAACAAGGACGTTAAATGTGATGTTCATGTTTGTTGCCTGTCATCCGCTTGCCTACCCTAGTGGTATATGCGTGACATATTAGCGTGAAATGAGGCACAGCAGCAAAAACGAAGTTAGTTCTAAAACGAACCGGTTATAAACTATCCCAATTTGGCGTTTTTACACTATAAGAAAATTACTTGCATGTACAATACGTGAGCGCATGCATGTTAGCCGTAAAGTTTATTGGAAAATCAAGAATGGATGGGGAAAAAAGCTAATAAAAAACCTGAAAATGCTGCTAACATCAATCAAAATTCGTACCGAACACATGAACCACTACCTACTCTGCATCTGCGCTCCGGACAATAATTTGAACATATATCATTAATGCAGCGCCAAGATTTCATATAGAGTATTCATATTGGTTCATGTTTGGAACAAGCTTTTCAGTTTAATTCTTTCAGGGTGTGGCGCGGCAGCTGATTCCTTGTACGACCTGGCCGTGGCATGGGAGACTCCCGTACTTGGGTGTCCAGCGGCTAGTGTTGGCTTGTTGACATCCCCGGACTACTACAGTCGACTGACTCGCACGTCCTTCACTTATCCATCCCTAAAGGGCATCCTTATACGCTTTCTGTTAAATTTCAATTATACGACACCGGTGTTTTTTGTCGACAAAGACAATCCTTTCTTCTACGAGATGGGAACGCTTATTCGATCTGCTATGCAGTATGACAATCCTGAATACTACCAAGCTAGTAAATTTGTCGAATTCCAGAGCTCAAAGACCAATTTTGCCCGGCTAAAAGAACTGCTCAGTACGGCAGCGTTGAATTCCCGAGGTATGGTAACTGCAGAGCGAAAACTAAATACATTTCTAATTTACCTAACTTATTTGCAATGTTTGTAGTATACTTTTTATTCATGGATGCCAACTCAACCAGGCGGTTTTTGGTAACACATTGTGCTTTATATCTGTACTGTATTGAGTTTTTCCCAAGTTTTGTAAAATTTCAAGCATGAGCATGTTGACAAGTTTTTGTTTAAACGGGTAATTAATTTTTAAAAAAATAAAGAAAGACGTTTGCACAGTACTTCAATTATCATAAATGTGGAAACACGGAAATTTTTAGCGCGATGGACTTCCTCTTATTCACTCTACCATTTACTGAAGTAATTTTTATAGGAATTTGCCTGTTTTCCAAACTTATAAATAAAATTGCTATGTACTCCTTAACTGACAGTTCTGTTTTCTTTAGCTAGGGGCTCATCGATTGGGATATACTAATGGAGAATTTGTACGTAGCAGGTTCATAACTTTATACAGTGCGATTGCGAAACCCACCGTAATTGATAACGTGTATGCTTTTGAAAGACGAAAATTTGATGTTTATTTTACTCAGTTAAATATTTTCCTGGTCCTTTACTTGTTATCAAATCAGCCTTGCAACAGCGAAAACTATGCGCATGATTTTATAACTTTTCAGGTATTTATTGCTATCGAGCTATACGAAAACAGGTTGTGGGGGCATTACACATGGCAGTCAAATGATGAAAATGATGAGGTACGAGTGGTATCTGACCTTGCAACCAATAGTTTAAAGTTTATAATACAGTAGAATCTGTATGATATGCTTCTACATATCTATATAATTATATTATGATATGCTTATTTTTTGTTTTATGGCTTGATTTAATTTGCTTTCAAGACCATGCGACAAGCATTCGAAGCCCTTCTGATACTCTCACTACAACTGAGTCCTGACGCCGACAGCGAAAACAACATTTTAACATTCTGGCAAAGGGTCACCGGTCTGTCGCAGTCCGTGTATAACTACACATTCTCGCCCGACGATCTTGTGCGTAACTAAAACATAACATGACATGCTGCTTTTGTGTTTGCGAACGCTTTCGGTAGAATAGGTACCAGTATACATAATTCCGAGATTACTTGATATTGTCATTTTCCCGTATATACGTACATTGCACAGATACAAAATTAACTCTTTTCTTAAATTACGTATTTGAATTACGAACATGGCGTAATTAGCGTCTTCATTTATAATAATTTATAGAAGAGTCCGGATCCTATAGTAATCCATTTCTACGAAGCCGTGCTCCTGTATGGCACGACGGTACAGCGCATGTACAAAGCTCATCTGAATTATTCCAACGGACTCGATTTCACGGCGTTTGTGGCCAACATCAGCTTTCCGAGTCCACTGACAGGAATGGTGTATCTGGATGGCAACAGTGAACGTCAGAGTGTGTACAACATGCGCAGCTACGATGCCCATAGCGGCAAACATACAGTACGATGCTTTCGAGTCGGACGTCATCTGTTGATTGTAGTTATTTATGCTTTTCGGTCGCTGATTTTTTTCTTATGTTTATGAACTTACTATTAAGGGCGCTTTTATTTTATCCTATCTGTGTTCTTTGTAGCCATTCCTGCAGTTTCCTGTCCGCACCACGGACGTCGTGCCGACTGGCGCGATGACCTTTGTCGATAGCGACAGTCTGCCGCCTAACGAGCCGCGTTGTGGTTTCCGTAATGATAATCCGGTCTGTATTGCGGAACGACAATCCCATTTACCGCCCGGTGCGACGGAAGCGGCGGCCATTGTTCCGACCATCGTTATCATTGCAGCCATTGTGGGCGGAGCATACGCGGTGAAAAAGTACTGTTTTTCCTCTGACATTTCAATTGATTATCATATTTTATGTAATACGTTTAAATATTCTCGCATCGACTACTAAATCCGATATCGGAAGCATGTTTATTATTTACCGGATTGGTTATAGCTCAAGAAAGTTTGCGCAGCAGCAGATAATACATCGATCATTACCGTTAGCTAGGACACAAGGACACAATTTAAAAGCTTTATTACTCGTAATATTCTTTTGACCATAGTTATTGATTACCCTAAAATTCCTTCGATGTTGCAGGATATTCTACGATTTGGCTGATCCATTCTGGTGGCGGATTATTCTGCAGGATATCGAGATACGCACCAACACGACTACGGCACGTTCCTTAGCACGTTCTTCGGTGAGTAGTTTTGCATAAATGGTGAAAATTAAGCAATCCATTATTACATCCATTATTGTACGAGTAGAAGTCGTGATTAAAACTCTCAATGTATTGTACAATCCGCCCTGATTGGCAGCTGCAGTCCATCTGATTTACACTAGTATAGTCCGGCATTAACTTTCACGTGCTTTACATACAGTGCATATTTACCAGTTTTGTGACTGTTACTTTGTCTTTATTTCACGGAAACAAAACTGAAAACTTTAAGCAAATGTATGTATGGCAATATTTTTGTGAATTCTTGTGCAAATAAAATACCACGATGACTTTTGGAGAACGCAATCCACTTGAGTACCGGCACTGTCTGAACAAATTAAAAACGTTAGCAGATGTGTGTATTACTAGAAATGGCATAGACTTTGAATGCATCAGTAAAATGTTTCGCTTTGATGTGGCTACGGAGTTATTAAGCAACACAAATACATTTGGCTATTGTCAATATTTTAGGCTTTAAAAAGCTCCAAAAGTATAACCAGCATCCCAAATGGGATTACGGCTAATGGAAAAGCACCTAGCGAGGTATGTTAAATTACTCAATCAAAAATGCTGCGTTTACGGGATGGTGGCAGCGTGACCGTCACGCTGGTCATGAATTTTGCATCACAAACAACACTTATGCAACTTATTGCAATCGCGTCAGTAAAATTGCTTGCACATAGCGCTTGAAAAATTTCAATAGATATTTTGAAATTCGTATTACAGTATATGGCTACGTAGTGTTGAGGAAATCTTATTTAGTTAAGTGGTGTCATAATTATTTAAGAAAAACGGAACTGAAATTTTTCCTGTACTTGTTGCATGCATAGAAGTATATATATGTGCGTATTAAAATAATTAACCGATGTTACAAATTTTTGTTATTGCTCGATGTTGAGGGCGAGTCATCTGATACAAAGGTCAACTTTAGCGTACGGAATACGGATTAACAGAGCAATTACTATAATTATTTTGTTGTAGCCTCTCAGCACTAAAACGAACTCGGTGACTTCCCTGAAAGACGCCGCAGTCGAGAAACTGTCGACACGTCAGGGAACGTTTGCCGGTGTCAGTTGTTCATTGGTGGAGCTTCCTTCTCCCAAACGGCGCGTTCCCGGCGCTTTGCCCAAAGAGGCTGCTCTGGTGAGAAGGAGAAATAACCATGCTACTAAGTACCAGAGCACTGGGTGTCTGGTATAGCCTTGAAAAATATCATCCATAATCGGAATTATTTGCAGGCCCGGGGCTTAATACACCCAAACGTGCAGAAATTCATCGGCATTGCCGTCAATGAAGAGAACCAGTGTGATTGTGTGGTGGGAGAAGTGTGTCAAAAGGGCACTCTCAAAGACTTAATCGATGATCATAGCATGAATCTGGACTGGGAATTCAAGAATTCCTTGATTAAAGATTTAGCAAATGTACGTACTACCCTTCGGGAGCTTTTTGTGCAGCATTGTGAAATTAATTAACGTGCTGAATAGTGCTTTGTTTTCATATTTAGGGCATCGGCTATATTCATTTGTCCAAAATTCGCTCGCATGGATTTTTGAGCGACGAAAGCTGCTTGATCGACAATCGTTTTATCTTGAAAGTGGCCAATTTTGGTTTCCCAGCGCTTAAAGATGCGCGGGATTTGCAGGCATTGAATCCCGGTCAAGAAGATCGTGACTATAGGATTCTGCTTTGGCGAGCACCCGAATTGTTGCGACGTACAATGCCAGCAAGCGGAACACAGCTAGGTACAGTGTGCTGTACAGAAAAATGCAGCAAATTAGATAGAAGGAATTATTGTTCCCTTTGCCGATGTCCAAGCGAGTTGCGAGCTTATAATGTCTAGTTGATACGCGGCAAAAAAATCTGATTTAGAAAAATTAATTTTCAGAATGATACATACCAGTGATACTGATGTTTTACTCGCACACTTCAGTGCACTGAAGTTGGAAAAATTTTTACATAGTAAAGATAGATAACCGTCATGGTTTGAATTCGCCTTCCGTTAACAAATGCGGATTAAGCACTACGTCCTGCATAGCAAAAGCAATAAAATAAGTTGCTCAAATAAGTAGCGGTTTATCATTTTCAGTTTTTGGGTTCGTTTAAGGTCATTATATTTATATTGTTTCGAATACTAACTTTGTAATCTGGGTATTATGCGAAACTTCCTGTGGGCAGTTCGTTGCGTTTCGCAGGTGATGTCTACAGTTATGCCATTCTCTTGCAACAAATAGTATTACGCAGCGCTCCCTACCACATGGGCAGCGATGCCGGGAAGACGCGCCGAAAAGCGACCGAAGAAATCAGCGACCGCGACATCGTTCAGGATGTTAAACGCGGACTGGTACCGCCATTGCGGCCGGCCGTGCCGGTATCCGCCTGTCCGATGCCCTTGCACGAGTTGATGGGCAATTGCTGGGATGAGGACCCCCTGGAACGACCAAACTTCACCCGTATAAAGACTACCATAACAAAAATCATTGGGAAGTCAGGGGAGAATATCGTCGACCATCTGATAAAAAGGTATAGCACATGCTATAACAAAGTACATTGAATGCTAATCAAAGAAGCGAAAAATGTATTCGTAGTATAAAAGCCTTTAAAACATACAGGTACAGGGTATTTACCCAAACTGATTTACTTGATCCACTATACACTATAATCTACAGCAGGACTTTCCTTTATATATAAGAATTGTTGGGCGATAAAACTCTTTCACCTGAATAATCCGTTTTACTGTTCACTTCCCAGAGGTTTACTTTATTTATTTACTTCGGTTAGCTTTCAGTCCACTGCTTTTATTTTTCAAGGCTCAATTACTTACCAAGTGTACAGAATATTTTGTAAACAGTTTTCTTTCCAAACGCTTTATTTTTCCAGACACATTTTCAAAACACATACACTATACATATATACTTTAAACTACTAACACTATATACTTAAATAAACACTGTATACTTTAAATAAACACTATATACTTAAAAAAAAAAACCATATACTTTAAATATTTTACTTTTTAATTTTTTTAACGGGTATTCTGATTAATTTTGTACATTACATTGAACCATTGGTTTTAGAATGGAGCAATATGCTGCCGGTCTGGAGCACCAGGTCGATATGAAAATGAAACAGTTCATGGAAGAGCGGGCGCGTTCTGCCGGATTTTTATCAGCCATGCTGCCAAAGTACATCGCGTATTTAAAAACTGATAATGTTTGTCCCTAATTAACCACTATGTTATAAAATGCCAATTTACCACAGATCTGTTGCGGAAGCGCTGAGCAAAGGTATCGCTGTGATACCGGAAACCTATGAGAACTGTACGGTGTATTTTGGTGACGTGCCGGGTTTCACCGATGCCATCGAAGAGTGTAAAACAGCTACGGAGACAGTTGACCTTTTAAATAAATTATATACTCTGTGTGATACAACGGTGGCTTCCTTTGATGCCTTTAAAGTGGAATGCATTAACGATGCGTACTTAGTAAGTGTGCTGTTATTAATTAATGAAACATTAACCGGACGACAAGTTATAAACTGCAGTATTATTGCATTCAGCGTATTTAAGATGCATTATTTAATATTATGGGCGTTATGTAATAAAGTGCAATTTTTAACTATTAAGACATATTATCATGGTGACCACTCCGTACACACCCTTTCACACCCTTTCACTCCGTACACAACCTTTTGCACTCCCTTTCATTCCGTGCACAACCTTTTTGCGCTACCTTTCATTCCGTACACAACCTTTTAATTTTTTTAATTTTTTCACAGCCGAGTTATTTCTGGAATAAAAAAACGCGCAATCGCGACCGTTTTTTAGATTGCGCGTTTTTCTTATTTTGATCAGCAACGTTTTTCACCCTAATCTCCGCAAGACTTGCTCCGTAACACTTGTTTATTCAATCTTCACTTGCCACGTGAGTTATTTGCTGACGCTGTCATACACCAGGACGTCTTCGTCGGAACGGTCCCATGATGTTGCAAAAAAGTAGTAATATTTTTTTGTAGTTTTGCTTTTCTGTAGTAATATAGATTACAAGGATTTAAATATAATATATATAAATATATATAAAAGTTTGGTAGTGCACCGAGTGAATGGTAGTGCGCAAAAAGGTTGTGCACGGAATGAAAGGGAGTGCAAAAGGTTGTGTACGGAGTGAAAGGGTGTGAAAGAGTGTGTACGGAGTGGTCACCTATTATTATTGCTCGAATAATTGAATACTGATGATTGTTACTTGTCAGGTTGCTAGCGGCGTGCCGATCCGCAACGGCCATAAACATGCCGAACAACTTGCTTCCATGGCTTTGGTTTTGCGAAAAGACATTCTCAGCCTGAAAAGTATAACCGATAAAGCCAGGAATTTCAAATTACGTGCTGGGTTACATTCGGGTAAGTGTTACCGGAACAGCAGAAGGATAAAATAATTGTATATAATTATATTCTATTTAAAAAGCTACTCTAGACTTGCATAAAATTACTTATACGGAAACAGCACGACGAATAATATATATAACTCTTATTTTTACTAGCATCATTAATTGATACATAGGGATCCAAGTAAAAACACAAAAAGTAAAAACTACAGATAGTACTGTCTGCTTCGCTTTCAGGTTCCTGCGTCGCGGGCGTGATCGGATTGAAAATGCCACGCTACTGTTTGTACGTATATACGGCATGGAATTATTTTATCAAAGCAAACGAAAACAGTTACTACTTACTTTTTACTTTGTATCTGACATACTATGTATGCAGGTTTGGCGACACCGTTAATACCGCCAGTCGCATGGAATCGCATGGCGAAAGTAAGCAAAATTTTAAATACTTCTATGTATGGTTGTACTGGCTAGCCTCAGCTCTCATAAAAATATCGTTAACAGTTAGCAAGCTTGCAACAAACAGCTGCAACTTTTGTATGTTACTCTTTTAGCCGGTAAAATCCACCTTAGCCCAACAACCAAAGCGCTGTTAGACCGGTACGATGACTTCATCGTAATGGAGCGAGGAATTATAGATGTGAAGGTGAGGGTCATGCCAGTCCTTATATCGCTTCCGTTGCTCTTTAACCGTCATGCGCAACCCGTTTTTGTTTCTTTCTCAAGGGTAAAGGTCCCATGACTACCTACTGGCTCGTGGGCCGTGGATAATTCGGATTTCTTCAATCCCAATCCAACTGTTCCGGTCTTACCAAGTCTTTTCGGTCGCGAAACGTCTGAGTTCTTTTTGCCTTATATTAAGTCTAGTCAGTAGATACCATCAGATAAATAATTTTATGAATTAGTTCTTTTCCTGCCCTTCAATCTTCCGTTGTATGGCGTTATTAATATGCCTGTACTTCCATTTCATCGGCTACGAAATTTAATGACTTTTAAGGGCATTACAATACCAAAAAGAAATTACGAAAGCGATGTGCTATGCACACTATCTCAATGGTAACATAATTTTGCCGAATTGAATATTCCAGATATTTATTCTAGAACCCGAAAAGAACAAAACCAAAGAAAACAAATAATGAAACACCATAAAAGCATTAAAAATTTCTCCCACTAAACCATCACCCAGCCGATAATGCATCTCGTATTAGCCGCCGACATTGCATCTCGTATTTGACTGTGAAACAAGTCAACCCTTCAAGAAATCCCTCAATTAAGCATCTGAATAAATAGGTAACTGAAATAATTATCATAATTTAAAAGCATCTGCTCAAAAACACTTCCATCCGAAATTATGCCCTCTTTCCTGGAGCATTAGCATGCAAAACCGAGTTCCAATCAACCGGGACGATTTATACCGACATGTCCAGTACCAGCGAGCATCTCAATGCAATTGGCAATTAAGCCAGTCCATCCAGTTTGATGGCTAAATCACAATGAAAAAAGAAATTTTTAGTCAAGCCTGATTTTAATCACTAACCATAAGTCAACAAACTAATAAAGTACTCTTTACTCACTAACCTGGCTCCACAACCTCGCCCATTGTCACCGTGAAAATATTCATAAAACAGCACCAAATCTTTAAAATTCGGGTCTTTTGCGTACTTCTCCGACAGCCGTAAATCCGTACCTACAGCAAGGACATTCCCCAAACCTAGCTTCGAAACAAAGTAACAGGATTACTACCATGTGCAGGACGGAAGCCCTTTTCATCTGGCAAGAAAATCTTCACCAAGCGCTGACATATTTCATTTGCCGCATCCTTCAAACGCATCCAGTTTCCTGATCTGTAACAAAAATCCGAGTACAGAACCCAAAAATAAATTACTTCGAAGCAGGTGTATATTCGCTTACCGAGTCGGCACTTCAACTTTTAGGTCCTCTCCGTAGTAATAATCGAAGCGAAGCAAACTTTGAACAATCTAATCCAAACCACAGAAGAAAGATAATTAGGCCTCGTCCCGAATTCAAAGCGAATCTCGTTATGGTACGGTTGCTCAACCACACGAGGTGGCTGTTTGCAGTGGCCACGCCTACAGATACGGTACGCGAAGCCACCTCGCGAGGTGGAGTTGCTGTATCGCAACGAGATTCGCTTCGAATTCGGGACAAGGCCTTAGTTTACCATGAGTTCTTCAAATTTTGACAGTAACGCATCCTTACCAAGAAATTCATCGGAAACCAAATTGGACCGCGCCAATTACTGTTGCCACCGAACAGGTATGACGTCGATTCTCCGGGACAGTATTCGGCGCGCAGTTCCTCTCCACACAAATCATAGCTGAACGGGTTCTTCTCGTGGAATTTGGACAGAGAGCGGATTCCATATGGGCTGAGAAATTCCTCTTCATCAAAAACATACGTCAGCAAGCGCTGCAGTTGCGCTTGGGTGGGAATGGCCAAAAGAACTTTCTTCCCGTGTTTCGTGTCTTGGAGAAGAAATGACACCTGCAGAAAAATACCACGTCAAATTACGGATCAATCTTTTCAGCCTAAACAATCAAGTGCATTACGACTTGTCGCCTAACGATAATCTGGTAACCTATATTCCACGTTTCTGCACCACTGTCCCTTACATCGTCCAACTAATTTGTTTCGCTCCTCTACAGTAGCGTTCAAAAGCGAATGATGAGCGGCTCACCGTTTCTTTCAAGTCCTGTCGATTATCTAAAAACCACTTGGTCCGCTTCGCAAACCCTTTCAGCTTCGACATAGTCTCTTCCTCCAACACCAGCACACTAAACAATGGTACCAATCCCACCAACGAACGGATCCGCATCGGCACCGAATGCCCATCGGTAGTCAGATGGTCATAGTAAAACCCATCTGCCTCATGCCACAAACCACACGAACTGAAGTTATTAATCGCGTCGATAATCAGCACGCAGTGCTCGAAGAATTTACTGGCCATATCCTCATACACCGGATCCTTCATGGCCAACTCCACGGCGGCATTCAGCATGGTCACACAGTAGAAGGCCATCCACGCCGTTCCATCGGCCTGCTCCAGCTGCATCCCGGGCGGTAAAGGTTTTGACCGGTCAAACACCCCAATATTATCCAGACCCAGGAAACCGCCGGCAAAGAGGTTTTTCCCGTGGGGATCCTTCCGGTTCACCCACCAAGTGAAGTTGACAATCAGCTTGTGGAAACACGACTCCAGAAAGGCGTAGTCGGTGTCCGAGGGGGTTTTGTTCTGATGTGAGAGAAACAGACGCAGTGCGGCAAAGCAGTGAACAGGTGGATTGACGTCGCCGAAGGCGAATTCGTAGGCCGGGATCTGTCCGTTCGGGTGCATGTACCATTCGCGCAAAAACAGGCACAACTGACTCTTGGCGTATTCGTAATCCACATTGGCCAATGTCAGGGTGTGGAACGCCAAATCCCAACAGGCATACTGAAAATATTCATTCATGTTGTTACGAAACGACATAAAGGCTAATAATCATGGCATTATTGGCAAGCACAGTAATGCAGCGTAGAAGCAAACAAAGCAACAGGAGTACAGCATTTCGTTCCTTTAAAATTCTAGGGGGCGAAAAGCGGGACAGGAGTTAAAAAATTGTTAGTTTCTCATAACAATTTCCGCTAACATTCACTCTTTCGGTAATACAGTATTACATTTTAAATTTTCCCTTAAAGCATGCTGAATTAAAACACATTCCCGAATGGTAGTGCTAAATAAAATCAAATAGAACGGCTAAATAGAAATGCTAAATGATCCCTAAGATATCAAATATTCGAACAGCCTGCACGACATGAAACGACATTTACACAGATGCTGCCGTTGCATTACAATTCATCAGAACTGAAGTGGAAGAGGACTGTATGAGAAACTCGTCAAATCTACGATCATGAAACATAATCTCTAGGATCAACACTCATGTCCCATACTAACTGGAAAACAATGCAACCAAAGTTTTGTTTTACTTTTCTATTCTCAAAAGTAAAACATAAACTTAACATAGCCAAATATCCATATAATGTGTGAAACTTGTGAACTAAACCAGAATTCGCCCAAAATCGGCAAAACCCTGCAAGGTGAACACAACGCAACGCTTACCCAGGGATATTCCCACTTGTCCGGCATCGTGATGATATCCCGGTTGTAGAGATGAACCCAATCGGCGTTTCGTCCATTTAAGCGTGACGCCGGTGGCTTGGGCTGGTCCGGATCTCCATGCAGCCAGTCGGTGATAATGTAATGGTAGAACTGCCGTCCCCACAGCATTCCCGCGTAAGCTTGCCGCTGGATATTTTTCAACTCCTTATCCAACGATTGGGCTTGCACCTGCAGATTGTAAAACCGATTACGGCAATTATTTGCACACAAACCGAGAAACTGATTACCATTCCGTAAAATTCATCGGCCTCCTTTTTACGCAAATCAATCACGGCATCAAAATCCGCAAAAGCTTTGCCCTTTGGAGCATGGTCGTGTTGGTATAACCGCACTCGCACAACTTTCTTTCCACCGGCAGGCACCGTCAGAGCATAATGCGCTGTAACTTTGGTTCCGTAATGTTTCGGATTGACGGCTTCTTTCTCGCCGTCAACCACATAGCGATGGAAGGCATCCTTAACGTACGGTGTATGACTATCCACATCGTACAGTTTCTTCGTGTTGGTCTCGTTGTGCGTGAAGAGCAGTTCCGCAGAACCTGTTGAATCCGAAAGCGTCTCCCATTCGCACACGTACGGTTCCAGAGTGTCGTGTTTCGTGGTCACCTTCCATTCGCCATTCGGTGCCTGACTGATGCGGGGCATGGTAGTGCAGCCTTCGTGCTTGCATCCCCAAATCCATGTGTTGCGGAACCACAGTGTCGGCAGAACGTGGATGGTGGCTTCCTCTGAACCGCGATTGTGAAGAGTTAAACGGCACAGAATATCTTGGGAGGTATTTTTCGCGTACTCGAATTCCACGTCCCAGTAACGATTTTGATCGAAAACACCTATACAGTACACATTTATCAATCAGGCAGCGGTGACTCAAGAATAAGAAAGCTACTGAGTACATTTCCAAAATCAAATCAGTAAGTCTACCGCACACACTATTAAACAAACTAACGTCATTTGTGGTTAAAGTATTTTCAGTTTTTCAATATTACATTAAAATGCTTAGTGTTTTTAATTCCTGTGCGGCGCCATTAAACAGGAAGCACCGAAACTTAGAAAAATGCGCTTTCAGAATCTACATTATACTCGTACTGCAATCGTAATTATGCACAGCGTCAGACTATTATTAAACGGTAAACCTATCAAAACGTGCCGCATATTGGCAGGGTAAACGAAGATAGTACTAATACAAATGCAGCAAAAGAAAACAATCCATAAGCCTTCCCGCTTGCCAAAACTAACAGTCTGACAACATTCTTGTACTGATAGCTGAATCAGCATACTAATGCAAACCGATAAGCGCTTACCATTAGATTAGCCCTGGCTGCGAAGCGGAACAAAAGTTCTTTTACATTAGCGACCGGCGAAATTTTGAACAAATATTGTAACGTACCAGAATCCTCAAGCTCATACTCCAATTCGAATTTCCCACGTCTTCCTCCTTCCACATTAATTTGTTCATAAGGGAAAGCCGACTGGGGATACTTGTACAAGCCCTTCGCATAGGAGGTGGTGGGAGTAGCGTCCAAGTAATAATACAATTCCTTAACATCTTCTCCATGATTGCCCTGCAATTGCCAAAATTAAATAACTACTGAGTAAAAGAAAGCAAAAGAATAACTCAGCAAAAGCAGTAAAAGAATAACTTCATCTTTACCTAAAAACATAACCAAGTATTAACAACTAATTTAACAGCAGTTTATTGACAGATTTTTAAAAGATCAAATTTTCCAATATGTAGTGCGTAACGCTTCTTGTACAATTACTAGGGCTTAATACTGAATAGTTATTCAGAATTTAACGCATCAACGTTAACATGTCTCAAGATCAACAAGACCAATACAAGTATACTATACTCGTGCCGCACGGTACATATCTAGACTAGAGTAGTATAGTGTGGGAAAAAATTAACAACCGAAGAATCTTAGTCCTCACTTGAGATCCTGTCAAACCATACAGTCGCTCCTTGAGAATGGGATCCTTCCCATTCCACAGCGCAAAAGAGAAGCACAATCGACATTCCCGATCACAGATCCCAAGCAGCCCATCCTCGCCCCAGCGGTACGCACGCGAACGGGCTTGGTCATGGGAAAAGTAATCCCAACTATCAAGAAAAGTTGCATTAAACAATTCGTGCAACGGGGATTACTGCACAGCCTGCAGCGCAAAAAAAACACCTACACTCGGAACAATAATAATTATACGGAAATAACTAGCCGCAAGCTTCTTTCCGTCTCAGGGTGCAAATGTAACGCGAAGGTTAAAACCCAAGATAAAAAAATACTCAATTTTTTGTTCTGCTAACAACATTTCTCAAAGGAAGTTACGGAACGTCATAAAAATTAATAAAAATAATCTTAACAATTTATCAACACGACAACTGTTATCTTTTCTGAAACAAAACGCAAACGGTAAAATTTAACAGAAGTTCAACTATCGCTTATTAAAATAAATACAGGAAGCACTGAAAAGGTGCGTTCTACAAAGCTGGTGCAAAAAAACCGAAATCTGTCGCATGCTCGTACCATTCACCGTGGGGACTGTAATCTTCCCGAACAGTTCCCCATTGCCGATCCGACAAGTACGGTCCCCAACGTTTCCAGTTATCCTTACGTTGTAAATCAATCTGCAGCCGTTTCCCCTCAGCACTCTCCGTCTGCGCTGACATTGTACTCACAATCAGTAAATACTACACCAGCACGGCAAGAAAATATTAAGAACAATATCTAGAATAGTAAAACAGGATAATTTATGGGTTGCAAAAATATTTCTTTGACTTCTAATTTCACCTAAAGATTGCTCAGCTGGCTTTCAAGTTTGAAATTTGTGGAAATGTAAACAATCGTAATGCGCAGTCATCGTGCGCGTGCCCACGTGCACACCAAATACGCGCCGTTGCGCATTGCACCGCATTACCAGGCACGTGCTGTCGTCTTCTGCACCTTTAATACGTTGCAGAGCTTGTTTGTTTCCGAAATTTATAAGATATAACCGTTATAACGTCGAGGATTTCAACGAAAGCCTGGTCTATCCTATCGAGGCACTGTTCCTTCTTTGTGCTACTAATTTTAAAAGTCAGTTCTGTGGTAAAATTAACAGTATCATATTGATGCAGTCATCCGGCATATTGTTTCAGGTTCTGACTTGAGTTTCATTATTTTCGAAGTCCCTGCGACGACTGTGAGTATCTTTGAGGTATCCGCATGTGATGTTTCGTGTGCTGCTTGATTGTGGTTATAAAGTGTTGTGGTGCCCCTTTGTCACTAATCTGTGCAGTTTCCTGAATTTTTGAGCTGAGCACAAGAGAAACATGAGTAGCAGTGACTTTGCGAAAAACGCTTTCTCTCAGGTAGGAGGCTGTTCTTCCTTTTGGTGGTGGGCTTTCAAAATTGTTTGATTGTGTAATGACAGTAATGCTGTACAAAGTCCTGCTAAAGGTACTCGTATATCTCTTGAGCCGTGACAGAGGAAGGAAAGTTTTAAATTCTAAACCCTTTCTAATTGACTGTCACGACTCTTTACGACTTCTGGTAATTGGAAGTTAAACAGCAACAGTTGCAAGCAGTAAGACATAATCATTAGTCATTAATGATATAGTCACCTAAAATTTCATCTCACAATGGTTATTTCAAAAATAATTCTCCGTTTGGTGAGAATTTTGATTGGGTTTATAATTTACGGATTTACCTTAAGAAGTTGAAAGTCTACTCTTACTGAAGTATCTTGGTAAATATTCATTTTAAATTTACTTCTAAATTAAACTCAGTTGACTTTTTAATGATGTTTTCCCGTTTTAGCAGATGTATTTTTTGAAAGTTTTCTGACAGTCCAGCTTAATAAATTACTCAACAGTCAACAACATTAGTTCGGAACTTTGGAACTAGTCGCAAGTTCAAGGCTCGTGAAATAATTTTTTTATTTCTGACGTTATCTTTGCCAGGTTACTGGCTGGTTGGCTAAGCCTTCCGTGATTCGCCCAACAGCACCAGCACCTCGGGCAAGTCAGTCCAGTCCGACCACCACGGAAACAACCGCCGTTCCCCCGGGTGTCGATAAGACCGTTGTTATCGAGGAACCCACTGTCCGTCAACCATCTCCCATTCCGCCTGTTGTGGAAAACGAAGTGGCGAAAACATCCATTTCCGAGATGGGTGACAATAACTTCGAAGACATCGCTGACGATGCGGCAGCTACCGCCTTCGATGACGCGTTTTCCAATTTGCTGATGTACACACCAGGCACCGAAGAGGACATCAGTGAGACCTTGGAAGAGCTGGTCGGGACACTGAACGACTGCGTCACGAAGAAAGCCACGGTCGACGAGATGGTGTCCAGTGTTTTTGATACGGCAGCTGCGGGGAAATACGCGCACTATACAGCGGCCGGGTTTCTCGTACAGCTGTGCCTGCACTTCACCAAAGAAATCGAGAATTTCACCTTCAAAGACTCGTTACTTGTAAGTGCTATGTTTCCTTTTTCACTCTTCCAGAGATTCTGTATTCCATGCAGTTTTGAAGAATATTTCAAGGCTGATGTTGAACAGTTGGTTAGGTGTAATTTACCGCAATGTTTGTGGATGTAGTTGAATTTTTTCAATTGCAGAATCACTTACGAAGTTCCCTGGAAACTTCCGAGAACAATCTGAGGACCTTGACACGTGATGGGGACATTGATCCGTCCGTTATGGTCCGAACACGTAATGCCATCATCTTTGCTACCGAGCTGAGCCAGAAACTTTTGCATCTCCCGCAGTTCGAGAAGCGATACCCCGCGCTGATGTACGACATCACCAGTATTGTCAATATGTGCTTCGATACCCGCTCGGCTGTCCGGGTGGAGTACACCGATAACTGCGCCTGTGCCGTGCAAGTACTCAGAATCATCGGGCCGACGTTTGACGAGAAGGTTCGCAATGATCCTTCAGTTGTGACGGTAAGTAAATAGTGTTAATTGGAATCGGTAAAATAAGCAGTATCAATACGTACTACGTTACTGCGTTTCCGTTTTTATTGAGGCATTGTATACTCCCGATTTCTACTTTCTTTTGGTTTTGTTTTTTGGGGTATTTTATTGGCATGCAAATTTATCAGTTTTACCTAAGCACGGTTACCTATTCCGAGCATTAGCGGTATGTTGCTTGTAAAACTGCAATATTTGATTGTGAGTACTGACAATCAGTATTAGTGTATGTATACGATCTTATAATAGTCCTTTACCGGGACGTGTTGTAATTGGTGGGTACCTCTGAAGCTGTTGTGATATTTTGATATGCTACCTGTGATATTTTGATTTTGCTACTGATGGTGCTTTACTTTCGGGTTCTGGCATTTGTTGTCACTTGTCAGTTTGCTTGTTTTTGTTATGTGAATGGTGCTCGTGTTTTCCCTTAGCGCTTCGGTGAAGCGGTTTTGGCTGCAAGCCGAAACAATGCCGGTGATGGGTCGCCGAAAGCGAGCGATAGCGATTATGCGGTAAGGGCTGTTATCGGCTGACTGTTTTGCATTAACCAAGACTAAGAAATATTATAAGCAGAATAGTAGTATTCTGTAATAGTAATCCGTAATAGTATTTGCTTCGTATCGTAAAAATACGGTTACCGTGTGAGCTTTTGTTTTGCTGCATTATCCTGCTATTTCGTTTTTTATCCAAGGTGGATTTGAAAAGTTGTTACCTCACCTGCCTTTCGATTTTTGTTTGTTGTTGGATGTTTATGTTTGTTTGGGTTTATGGAAGTGATTGTTGTGTGCTGTGAACGGTTTCAGATAATTTAAATATTGTGCTGTTTTCCAGAAATTTCGAGGATTGATTCCGGCCGTATACGATAACATTCGTCGTATGCTGATTACGGGCAATGAGTTGACACCCCACATTCGGCAAGACATCATCAAAATCCTGGAATTCCGTGCCAGTCGCTGGGGCGACGTGCCGCCTCCGGACCAGCCGATGCAGAGTCCTGCCGAACAATTGCCCGGGGCTGTGGATGAAGTGGACGTAAACCAGGAGCTCACCAAGGAGGAACTTGAATTCTGCGATCAAGCCTTTGAAGATCTGGAATTGGATGAAATTTTGCATGATGAAGGTCTGCAGTATGGATATGCAGGGGAAGATGGTGGTCAATACCAGGATGAAAACCAGAATTACGGTCAGGAGTATGTCAGCGAGGAGACAGAAGAACCGCCACGGTTTGTATACAACCCGAACGATTTGCCGCCCGAAGTTATGTCCGAGTTTCGCCGTCGATTGAACAAGCCTGACGGATCAGGTGACCGCTCAACGGGAACGAATTGAATACCGGACGTCTCTTCATGAATCTGTTTACTGGTTATGGCATTTCTTGCTTTGTTGTTCTTGCGTATGTCTTATCTGGAATGGGCACGATGGCATGTGATGGATATTGGATATACATTCAGGTGGTTTGAAGGAATGTAGTACGGGTAGTTAATTGGTGGTTTTCTGTTAATTTGTTGCGTAACGCCAGTTTTCCAGTTGACTTGTAATTTTTCGTTGTTAAATATTAGTATGAACTATGAACCGATCAGAATTACCCGGAATAGTATTTGCACGGTTATTATTTTTCCACATTTCAAATTTCACCAGTTGCTTCTTTAATGACTTGAATTAAAAATACGGAATCGGCTGGAAATAAAACACAGAAATTGAGCTCTGACTAAAGTAAAACAAAGAAAATTTACGGCAACAAAAACTGTTAAAAAAAACCCACGCGCTTAAAATTCCACAACGTCACACCAATGTTTCGTTATACAGTCGGTTAATACCAGAAAATGCAAGAGCTATATCAAACAGCTACTCGTATTGAGTTTAATTAAGTTTAAATATGACCAGAGCCTAACGGTAGAAATGAAGGACAAATGTACAGTACTAAAGTTTATCAATAATAATCATTTCCCGAAGGCAGAACGGATGTCATGGCTTCCCAACTGGGTCGGCAAAAGCACCGGATGTACGAGGTGGTCGGACTATCGCCGCCGGTCCTACAATATAATGACAAAACTGTACCCGGCGTTCTCACGGTGTCAGGTACCATCTGCAAACAGCCACGTACAACAGCAGAACAACTGAACTAACAAACGTCAATTCCAGATGGCAAAAACCACAGATTAAGGTACATTATCCAAAAAAGGTTGACAGTTGTCACATGGGGTACTCGTACTGTACATAAAACTGACTGACAATTCAGATGGAAGAAATGCACCCACTCACCGGCAATGATCATGTGAAAACACATTCTGACGTTCGCGCATACAATCCCGCGGTCGCGCCAGAGGATCATCGACGTCTTGGTAGATTTTCTGAGGGGTGGTAGGTACACCGGTTGGCTGGTTCTGACCAGCGCCCACGACCTAAAACCAAACTGCGGCATGAACTTACGACTGGTGCATAAATGGAAAAATTGAGCGATTGAAAGAATTACGACAGACAGTACGGCGTACGCAAACGATTTACAAGAAAGTCACACAATGTTTTTATATGAAAATTTGGCCGTTATAATTATTTTTTAAGGAAAGCAGAAATACGTAACATAACAGTAGCTGCATTAACTAACTGCATTTATAAAAACGTTATTATTTTACAGTCAGTTAATCGTGTGAAGTGTAGCATCTGAATACTGTATATATTGGCGTTTCCAAAAATTTGTAATTTTAAATCTATCTTCGCAAGCCAGATTTCCACAAAAAAGCAATTATCATTTATTTACCAGATTTAAACCTATAAAACATAATAATCTACGTGTACTGCATAGTTGTGTCGATTTTAAGGTGATCCTTCATTTTATTATCAGAAGAAAGCTGATAGCGTTTTTACCGCCTATTCGTAAATAAGGCGCGATGTGCCCAAAGGCGTGGGCGCCATGATTTCCCAGTTCAACTAATATAATCGTACAGGGTTTTTGGCAGTGGCATCGAACATGAATCATTGAACTGGATTAATCAAAGTCACCTTCAAACCACTTCAGTAAATATTGCTAACCTAAAGAGTGTACAATAAGTAAATAATTAAATTTCATGAAAACTTTACCAAAATTGCAATAGAAGAAAACTTTGGTCATAACGGAAGGACACCATAACGGCTAAAACTACTGGTATGTTGTACACAGTACTAAACGGTAAACTGAAAAAGCAGCAAAACTGAAATCGAGACCGTGAAAGTTCGTTCCAATGAATGCGGCGGCATCAAAGAGGCAAGTTCATTTTACAAGAATAACCATGAATGCCAAGCAATTATTGATGAAAATCATTAAAGCATCGTATTATCCTTACCATGTGAGAGTACAAAGTGGCTGGAAGAATGGCATTGTGGCTTGATCGAAAGTCGGATTGGTGCCACTCCTGTTGCGTGCAAAGGCGCTTTGAGCTGCACCCCTGAATACACAAGATTCCTCATCAATCCCATTATCCCCGTATAAAATTAGATAAACCTGAAACCTACCGCGGTAAATTCACTGCAGTCAACATCCATAAGCGGCTCACTGGCATCAAAACTATCAGGGTTCTTTCGTTTGAAGCCACCAGCAAACGGCAGCTGGTCCCACATCTTGCGCGGAGAAACCGGCTGGATCGGCTTATCGAAATTCCCTGGCATGGCTAAATTATAGCAGATATAAGCCAATAACCACTCAAATAAATTACAACGTGAAAACGGGGAAGGAAGGATAAATATTGCAACAAAACAACAAGAAAACATGAGAAATCCGCGCCTATTTCGGATTTTGAGGCTTCTGCTTTCTAAGCTGGGATTCCAGCCACACGAAGTTCCAATGCGACTGTAGCGAAATGCCAAAATCTATCGACGGCTTAGTCAGCGCTCATAACTTCCGGTTCCAATGGAATGTGCAGTAGCTAATGGAATTGGAAAATTCGATGGCACAATGCTTTCTTTTGCTGAAATGTTACAGCTTTTCATAAGTTGACGAATAAAATCCTGTTATTCGCTTCTTATTAGTTTTAATGACAATCTCTGTTGGCAAACTATGTGACTGCTCTGAAAGTGCTCTCATAGTCTCATTATTATTTTTTTATTTATTGCTTATTGTCATTTGTCAGTCACGTCACCAAGTGGAAAGTTGAAACGGATGACGCTGCCTGCTAAAAAACCTACTACAGGTACAGAGTAGTGTTGTGGTTTTGTGTCCAACTGGTTACTGTCCATTTGACATGGAATCTGGTACGCTCCTTATGGTTAGTCATTACGCTGTACAGGGGCGTCATAGAGGGGGTGTCAACCGGCCCCCTTTTGCCGAACCCTGTAGACGCTTTTTTGATTAGTAGCAGTTATTAAGACCGTAAGATGAATATTTATTTTAAAGTTTTTAATTGATATTAAAAGGAAATCACGAATTTCGTTGTGTAGGCGCCCATCGTTAACAGCTACCCGTAGGGCCGTAGCAAATTCAGATGTTCGTTTGACTCCCTACGTAGACTCTGGAGTACAGAGTAGTCCCTATTCATCGGCTTTGCTTATTCGGTTCATATTTGGGTTGCCCAGTGCCCGTCATTCCCACTCCCTTCTTTATTATTTTAAGCGGTGATGGTAGCAATGATTTAATTCGTTAGATGCGTTTTTGTGTAAATATTTCAGTGGCGTTATTACAGTACGTGTTGACAACCCTGTGTACGTTGTACGTGGCCTGAGACGGCGAGTGAACAACAAACAGGACAAGCTGCCGGGAATAATTGGCCATACGATGGTTCCCGCCTGACGTCAAATTCAGCCTATTTCCCCCGCACGGGAACAGGGAATAATCGCAATTATTAGGGGGAAGGAAGACACTCAGATTTCACTGACATGTAAGTACACCTCTCCGATCACATCCCACGCCAGTGCGAGAGGATTTCCAGTTTTGTCGGCTGTGAACATGTGTGATCTGCCTTGTTAGCGCGCACTACACCATCGCGAGTACAGGTACATACTTACTGGTTAGTACATACATACTGTACATTCAGCAGCCGCCATAGCCCCAGTCATCATATTACGTGATCCCGGTATTGCGTGATGTCCACATTATGATCGATGCTCCTGTCGGCGCGGCACGATATTTCGGCTTTTTCTGTGCACCTCTCGGTATTTGCGAAAATTTCCATTTTGACACGCGTTTTATCCGGAGCCAGGCGGCTTTTTTATGAGTTCCGCTGCAAATCAGCACTATTTGTTGCTGGCCTGAGCGTTAATCGGAAATTTCTACCATAAACGACGTTTTATTGCAGAAATCTGAAGAGATGTGGTTTCCGTTTCCAGAGCCGTTGAGTATGAGTATTATTTGAGTATTATTGGTAAGTGTCACCCGGTCTGTCACAAGCTTCGTTCGTTTAGTCGAGTATTTATTTTCTGTTAAATCTTTTTCGTGAAGAGGTTGTGTGTTAGTCAATTGTGTCAGCGAGTACGTGTGTAACATACTCGTTTGACGTAGTTTTGTGGAATGTGTCCGCAAAATGCCGGTTGGGACTGCTGATGAGTGATGACTGCAGGGAAATGCTGGTCTGGACATTGTCAATGACTACACTTCCGTATCGTGTTAAAAGTGGCTATTGATCAATCCATGACCTGCAGACTGCAGTTAGGGATTGTTAAAAGGGTCAGGGAAGTTTGTTGTATCGATTAGTAGTTAACATTACTTTGCGGGACATTAATCGTGTCAGTTATTCCGGCTCCATGAATACGCCGGCTCCGCTGGATAAATTGCTTGCTTTACCCATCTAAAAACGCTCTCCCTGTTTAGCATGCTCGCGGACAGCTGATAAATTCGCGGACAGCTAATGATACTTATGGATGTCTTACTTACTTACTAGCTCGGACATGTACTCGTATAATATTATTATCTAAAATATTTCCTCTGACGGATTTGTGGCAATCGTGAACTTTGCTTTAATCCGTATTAGATCGTTTTTCACCATTTTTTCAAAAGCTCCTCTATCGTTCTAAACGTTAAAGACAGTGACTGCTTTGTTCCTTAATATATTATTTTTAAATTATTGATTATTTTGCCGAAGAGTTCTTTCCGCTCTTTTTAGAGAATTCTGGGATGCAAGACATTTCCAGCATTAGGCAAATGAATAGATTTATTTCCTGTGTGTTCTTAAAATATTTTCATCATCTCCATTGTCAAGATTGCCTACAGCAGTAGAAGCGCATTCGGCCTTTCTTGAGCAGCACTCTAAATGGTAACTGGTCTTGAATAGGAGAAATGCCAGACGTTTTTCTCTTGATTCCATACTATTTATTTTGCCCATTTGCGTTTCCGCTCGATTTCCCAGTGTTATCCGCTATTTAAATGTCCATGCAATCGGAACGAAAAGATTCTCAAAAGTTAACCTAATCTGCACGATCACGCTACACGGGTCAGGATGTGGCAGAGGCCCAAATTTTTCCCTTTGACATAAAAAATTGGCCTTGGCGGTGTTCGCTTTGGGCAGCGAGCGGACCATTTCCGGTAGGCCAGTCCTTTTGATGTGCATTGATCTGATAAAGGTTGTATTATGTTTTGTTTATGAAATGTGATGATACGGTATCTCTTATGTGGATATCGTTTTTCGCTCTGTGACTTGAGTAGGTGATGCTAATGCGATCGGAAGTGACTGTTTTAGTGGTCAAGAAGGTATCCGGTAAAACTTGTTTGTGGGCTTCGGAATTCGCTAACTATTATTTTTGTGCGCCTTATGTACTATTAAAATCGCTGAAAAAGAAGTTTTTCATTTAGCGATAATTGCTCTTGATCTTTGGAACTGTCGATGACATGGTCACAAATTTTCGGTGTTGCAATTAACTATAAGTAAGTATAAATACTCGTATACAAAAATATGAGTACAAATGCGGTGTTGCACACAGCTGTTCTGCCTGTTTATGAGTACCTGTTTCAAGAATACAAGTAGATTTTCTTGCAATCTAATTTGTAATAAACTTTCCAGGACTGTTTAATTTTTATAAAACTTTCGCTGTTCTATCTTTTTATTGCTTTTAATATTTTATAGTCTGTTTGCTGTGCAAACATCGATAGACTGGGTGTGGGTTATACAGGGTTTTATTTTGTTATTGTACGCGTTGAATCAACAATTGAGCGACAGATTAACGATGCAACACCATCCGGAAACTATACCTGACGTTAATGTTGCAAATGTGGAAACTGATGAAGGCTGCGCATCCATGCGGGATATTCGTTTCAACAGGGCTGCCATACATTTTGTTATAAATAGGTGATAAGCGAATTATCTGATTCAGGTCAGAGTTTCCGTTTTGCATTTTTTTGTCATCTCGTGGTGTTTCTGAATAGAAAAATTCCTGGGCTGCGCATTACCTCTTTTTTATTTTAACGCTTTTTAAATTTTCTTTGTAAATTGAATCAGTTTTTTTATAATTTTGTTTTCATACTATATTATTAGTTATTACATATACGTTTTCGCGAACACTTATAACATGTTCGAATACTTCGTAGTGATAATCGGTTAGCGTTTACTGTTGACATGGAATATGATTCATACGAGTGGGCGCTTTTTTGCGAGACAAGTTGAGGTGCAGAGTGATCTAGGTTGCGTCGTTGACTAACGTACAACTACAGACGGCGTAGAAAGTACAAGCTGTCCCGTAGTTTCAACGAATAGTTATTTTAACTCAATTTGAAAAAGCATGAACAGTCCCAGTCCAGCCGGCATGGAAAAACTGTACGGGCGGTATTGTACATGTGTTGCGCTCTTGTACAAGTGTTGCGCTCAAGTGCTGACTTGTGTTCACTGAAATTTCTCAAGCGGTGTCTTGCTCACATATTTTACAAGCTAAACCGGTTTTTGCCTTTTTGAATTGTTTGCTAAAGGGTTGATTCATTTCAACAACGCTTACTTTATTTTCTGACTATTATTTTAAAAAAACGTTTTGCAGCGTGCGCCGGAAATGACGGCACAACATAGACAACATTCGTACTAGGCAAATATACCTGGTTTGAAAGTTCGGGTGTGATTTTTTTTGTGGCGCGGGGTCGTTGAAACACGATCCACATTTCTCCGGCATAAGCAAATAGCCGGTATAGCGCTTATTACGCAAAATATATCCAACTGGCGATCGTGTAGCCGAACATTTGTCTCTTGTGTCATGTTGAAAGGTTTGAAATGTTGAGTCAGGTTATGTTTGTTTGAATTCTCGCATGTGCCGGAATAATATTCTCTAGTGCAAATTGTTTGTTTTTGCCGACTAATACAAGTATTATCCCCCGATTATACACGTTTTGGAATCATTGGAATATTGTTCTGTTTGTTTACCGTGTGTATTATTTCCTTGTAGTTTTGGATTTGATTTAGGAGTTTATTCGTTGTGAGTGCGGCGGTTTATTGTTATCGGATTTGTGTTACTGGTATCTACTGCCAAATTTTATCCGAAAATGGGATGTTTCGGATGTCTGAAATATATTCTCGTTATTTTCTCTATTTTATACATATTTATTGGTTTGGGATTACTGGCTGTGGCGTTATGGATGCGATTCGATTATCTCAAAGAAGAGGAGCAGTCATTCAATCCGGGCACGGATTACTTTGATATTGCGCTGTGAGTATGATTATTACTTTTATCGATTATCTGATGTAATTATTTTTGCATTAACGACTGTTATCCGTAGTCCAAACAGCGGAGATCATAGCCTACCGAGTAGATTAAAAGACACGGAAATATGAGCGCTCTTCCGCACAATTACGTATCATGTGCCGTATTTTGTTATCCTTTAATATTTCTTAAATTACTTATGAGTTTTCGAACGGGTTGTATGCTATGGATTAGCAAATTATTTTTTAATTACCTAGGGGTTGCTTCCTATAATTGCTTTTCAGGAGAGTGGTGTTCTCTTCCTGCAGAATTATCCTCCTGTTCGGGAAATAATTGAACACAGGAATGTTTTAAAGAATATTGCTTATTATGATGATAAACTTTGTTGTTCATCGTTTCGCTTGCGTTTTTACTCCACTTGCTTATTTTTTTGTTGATGTCCATTGGTAATTTAGCAGTGTCTTAATTATGCATTGCAGGCTGTATTTTTGCAGATACATTGCCATGTCCATTGGATGCTTCCTCGTTTTGCTGGGTATTATGGGCTGCGTGGGAGCATTACGGATTAGTTTATGTCTGCTGGGAAATTTTGCCGTGATGATTGTAGCTGCAATCGGCGGCTTAATTGCCGTTGCGGTCCTATCCTACACATATCAAGATGAAGTTATGAAAATAACGGACCGGATGATTCGCGATCTGGTTATGATGTATGGGACCACTCGTGCGGGGTATGTGTTGATAATCAACTGTAGGGTCTCGTTAATTTACCCGCCATCTCCAGACTGACCCAATACCAGTTAGGGACACTATTGGGGCTTGTGCCGCAACGATATCGGTGGCGGTAGGTCGACTAGGCGCATTGATCGAGCGTCGTGATTAACGAGAAGTCACATTATTTCCCGTTTTAATCGGGATCGATTCCTTCTCGATTGTCTGTTGTCGATATATAAGCTGCGCCGATCTGTAGCCAGTTTGGTGGCTAAATTGCAGTCGGATCTTTACATCAGTTTTGGCAGATATTAGAAATACCAAATATGTACTTTGATCCTAAAAGTTTCGGGCGAAAGCGTTCTGTTCAAAAATAAATTGAAAGGTCGTTTTATTATGTATAAACAAATTATTATAAATCGGACTTTCGGGTTTTACCAAAGTTTTCGCTTAATTTTCGGGCTGTTGCAAACGAAAAGTTTACCTAAAGGGTAAAGATTATTAAAGGTAAAATAAACTGCAGAGCTAATAAATTACTGAGCTTGGTTGGCTTGGCTTTCGCTGTGAGATAAAAGTGAGTTCCGCTTTTGCTATGCCTAATTGAAACTTTATTGCCTTGTAATTTTTTCTTAAAATTCAATTCGAAGTTCCTACTAAATGTAGCCGGAGGCCATTTATTACCGAGCCGGCGTTTTTTGGCGGTAATAGCTGACTGAACAAAACCCATGGGGTTCGCTGTGGATGAGCATGATCAAATGTGACAAAACGCCTTCGATCGACTCCATTCATCCCAGCTGTGAAAATTGAGCCGGCGGCTAGACATCGCAGATGGTATTTTGATCATGCCCATTAATGGGTTGTACATTTTCCGAGCGGATCGAATTAATTAGGGAATAGGGAAGAGGATGCCTCTTGGAGCCTCGCGTGATTTGATAAAAATTACTCCGCATGTGTTTTGGGCATCCATAAGTGCCGGCGCGCGGCTTCTATTTGGCGGGCAAATTACGGGGTTCGAATAAACTCCCTGGGCTGCTATTTGTTCGGGAATAATACACTCCTTGAAATTCGATCGCGACACTGAGGGTAATGCGTGTGCTCGAGTTTTTGCAGTGGCCGAACCGAAAAGTAATTGCAACTAATGGGACTACGCACATTGTATCTTGCTTGTGCTTGCTTTCAGCTGTGATCAAGGGTAATTTCAAATTTATTCGCTACTGCTGGATTTTTTCTCAAAAAAAAAATATTTAAAAGTGCGAGCTTTTCGATACAAAAACGTCGCTTAAAATTTTAATAATAATTTGTTTGAACACTTTATTAATCTGCGTATGAAGTCTGCCGTGGAAAATATAGAAAAGTATTGTCGATCAAAATGCTTTATTATAGTAGGAAATAATGCCATGGTTTTTCCCACGAACGTAGCAGCAGACTGGGGCAATAATGTGATTAGTCCTATTTTGTCGCATTTCTAAATTAGTACATTTGCGTCATTCCTTCCCCATCAGAGCTATGCCGTAACAGCAACTACTTCATCAACCAACCATTGCCGCACGTGTCATGTCAACTTATGCATGTAGTCTAAATATAATTTTTGGAACATGCTTTCTGTGAGATTAGATTGCCTAACGATTTCTGATCGAATTTTGCGGCATCAATTGGATAGCCGAGGTTGCCGACCGTCTCAGCCGCGTTTTGCATAATAATAACAATCGTAGCACATGTAACCGTGATATGGATCTTATTGCAGTTAAGAATTTTTCTGGCTAACCGTATAGCTTACTTAACCTGACTGTGTAATCTGTGTCATTTTTAAATTATTAGTCGCTTATTATCATTTGAATTTTTTAGACACTGCACAGCATTGTGACTGCATGGTGATACATTGCATTTAATTCTACCAATAAAATTTGATTTAAGTACAGATAGGTTCACGTGTATAAGATCGCTTATTCGGAAGTGAACAGTTGTAAAACATACCACAAAATTGAAAATACAGAATAGGTTGCGCTTTACTTAATGCGGATGAAGTGCAGATGCTTTTTAATAACCGGAAATCCAAAATAGTACGAGTACAAATGCTTCTACGGCCTTTGTTGCTTCAATTTTTTCTGTATGAAGACGCGAGTTGTTCTTTACAGTTAATCGACATTAAGAGGATACAACACACTAATTGTGGTAATTATGGTTGTCTTTTGACTTGTAGCGGTCGATCGGTCACGATGGATTTGATCCAGCAGACGATGAAGTGTTGCGGAGTGAATTCCTACATGGACTGGACGCAATTGCCAGCAGCTATAAAAGTAAAACGCTCTTCCCGTCGTAAATCCCTTGCATTAATTATTTATAAAGTGTTTTCAACGAGTGGAGTTTTATTTATTTTGCAGGCCATCCCCGTTTCCTGCTGTCGAGATATGGCAATATGCAATCCCAACTTCTTCGTACCAACCGGTACGAATTTTGGAGGGGCGACACCAAATAATTACGTTGTAAGTAGCTAACTTCTGGCTTGCTCTTTTCTGGAAATACTGTACTTGGAACATTGAATTTTGGATTGCGTTTCTTTTTGGTTTCATTTTTGCAGTTTTCAAGTATTTTTATGTACGTGCTAGATCGACTGAATAAATAAAGATTAAACGCTGACAGTCGAGATAATATGCAAAAGTGCTGCCTTACGGGTAGTGTTTTAAACTTTTTTATTGGATTGGCAGGCATACTAATGTCCCTTAATATAATGCGGATGACGATTAGTGCTCGGTATTCGATAGTGTTTGTTTATCCATGCATATCGGCTGTTTGACCTCCGCCGGGTGTAATCCCAGTAGACGGTTTATTTTTATTCTGAATGTGTTTTTCTATCGTTTTTGTAGCCAATGGAGAACCTTCAAATACTACGAGACCAGCTGTTTTCGCAAGGATGTGCCGACAAAATACGGAGTGGCTACGCTGAGGCGATGAAGGTTATCGTGGGGCTTTCAGGTCAGTTGTTGACCGTTTAACAGTCTGCTCAATGGTTTCCGTCGTCATCCTCTGATAAATGCTGCCAGCTGAAAGTGAAAATACGATCTAAGAAAATTAATGATGAGCGCGACGGCAGGGGGCTGTAATGATCAATGCTAATGAATTTGCTTTTATGTTCGTTTTAATTCTTTTCGATAAATACTTTTTGTTTAAGAGCAAATGTCTTGTTAACAGCAGAAAATTACCTGATTGGAAATGTAATGGCTTTTTTCCAACAATCCAACACTGTCACAAAACATCGAGACTTTTTAAGTTATTAATTTCAACGCATTTTGCGCTTTAACTGTATGGACGCGGTATAAAGGTTTTCGGCTTTTTCCTAATAATATTTTCGGACGATAATTTAAACATTCAGTTTGCGCTTATCCGGAAGTCTTCTCAGTTTTTGATTGTAAACATTAGCAGACGGCTAATTGTGACTGTTATTTGGCGAATTGACAGTTGCACTGTTAAATTATAGTATTAAAAATTTGGATATTGATTTAGTTGCTGATATTGATTTTGTTGCACTGTTTCTTCTGTGGTGTAAACTGAATGGTAATACTCGTATGTTGTAATTGCAGGTGGCATTGCCGGTTTCATGCTACTGGGTTTCATATTTTGTGTGGCATTTTGTTGTGTGATGTGAAGCCAATCGTGGCGGATGATCATGATGGCGTTGATTGATGTCTGCATTTGCCCGGTGCAGAATTCTCTCTGTTTCCCACGAAAGAAATCTGACACAACACAACTTTCAGCTTCGTTGGCGGTCAATGGACTGGAACGACAAATCCGAACGGTGGCAAAAGATGATTTTTCTTCTCAAACCGAACGGGACCTTCTTTTTCTTGATCCCTTGTAATTTTTTTCAGTTGTGAATCTCGGCTTCTTGTCGAGCTGTCTCCTGTTTTTTTTTCAGCAAAGTGTTCTCGGTGTTGTGAAGTTGGTCCTTTGTATTTTTTTATGTGCCCAAAGTTTTAACGGAAAATTTTTATTTTCGGGAAATCTCTAATTCACCTTGAGCTGATATATTTTCTTTTTTCTTCGTTATTGAGACAGGAATTTGTTTTATGTGCCAAATAATTTGCTAAGGCGAATATTTGGCCTTTTTGAGTGTAAACTATGCAGTACTGTACTTACTTCTGGAAATGCGCTTTTTAATCTTAACTGGCTGGTTGTAATGCGATTTCCGTCCTAATTGGCACAATTGACACCGATATTTGCCTTAGCTTGTCGAGATAAATTTTCTTATCACAATGGCAAGTGAAAGAATATGTGGCGTGCAAATAAACTGAAATAACACTCTCAGGGCTGTTATAATGGCGATCCACTCAAGAGATTGTCTCGTTGAATGAAAACGTGTGAAAGACGGCGTGTTTGATAGGTTTTTATGATCAGAAATCCACACCGCTGGACTAATCGCACCGGTCAGTGGCCTAAATTGTCTACGCTTGTTAAAAGTGGCTAACTATAGTAGTGCACGCTTGGATAAGAAAATGACAACTCAAAATTTATTGTTATTTTCTTAACAGTAATCGGAATAATCGCTCGAGTAATACCACTCGAAACGGTGAAGACTTGAAGTAGTCCCCATTCCCCAACTTCCACCACATATTATATAAGTATACTTCGAACTCAGTTCGAAGTATATCTGGCATTCTGCGTCCATGTACATCTCTGTGATTTATAGGATCGGAATCAATACCGGAAAGCCAAATAGATGAAACTCCATAAACCAAAAGGAAACAAATTCCACATTATAATATTTTATGTACATTATAATAATCAAATTTTTCAAAATTAATTACGTATTCTGTTTTCGGTTCTCGCATTTATATACTCGTACAGACAACTGATGCAGAGAACAGGCTGCCGCCAAAAAGCAAAAAATTCCAGATACATAACAAAAAAAGGGACTTCTGTGTCAAATTTTTATCAACTTGCAAACAGTTATAAAATGTCATAACGAATGGAGCTCAGTGTAGTTCAAGATGATAAAACTTTGGAAAATCAGAAATTAAAAAACGGACAATGAAATGGGAACGAAAACTCACCGGAAATGATACAGAGCGCAAAAGATCGTTACCCTGTAACGTTTTGAAACGGTGAGCGCGAATATGCGCGCTTGCATTGAGTTGGTTTCCCACTTTTCTGCTCGTTGACAACTTGAGGCTTGCCACTTGGAGTGATTTCAAGGTGGTGATTTTTTAAGTACTTTTTTGACACTTTTTCTGACCTTTCTGCTAACCCTCTTTTCATTCAATTTCTTCCATAAAATATATTGGTGTTGTTTTTATTTTATCAGTCTCTTTGGCGAATCCTGAATATCTTCGATGCACTGAACTTGCGTTGAGTCAATAATCAGTAGCCCACTGTTGAAGGGTTTTAAATTTTAAAAGTGTTTTTCGCATTTTCTGTTGTTTACTGCTCCCTTCGTGTTTCTATGAAGATCGAGGATTTTTGGAGCTGTACGTGATCATGAACACTACGTTCTCTGACCGTGTTCTGCAGGACATCACCATCCTGGGCGATGTGGAACGGACGCGTAAGCCGTGGTCCGTCGTACTGGCTGATCATCTGGAGGGCTTTTTAACTGGCGTCCAGACTCTTAACACCATCAGCTCCGTTTTTGAAAAGGATGGTCAGAACATTGGCCTAACCGATGCGGCTGTCGTCCTGAGTAATATCGGTCATGTCTGGTGTCGTCAGGTGGAAGATACAGCGCATATCGCCCAACGCACCATTGATCTACTCGACAACCTTGATTACCACAAAGAAAGTAAGTACAGTACACATCAGTCAACAGTGTCTTTAGTTAACGTGCTTATTGGTTTTTCGTAATTATATTTTAGCATCGTGTAGATGAGAGAAGTCTGGTTTGTTAATTGTTTGTAATTTGCTTCAAAATGCCGACGGTTTTAATTGTTCCGTTGCATAAGGGATAAAACAAAGAATAAAATTGAATTAGGCTACTCTACAGTGTACACCAGTGAACACCACTAATATTTCAACCAGTTAGTAATCCTCATTTACGGAGGTACCTTATTAGGTGGTTTTTAATTACTTGTAGCTTTATTTTAATCTTTTTGCTGTTACATTTAGCGCTAAATTTTACAGGCGGAATGAAAGTGACTATAAGATGAAATTGTTAATGTTAGAGTTTGAATTTCGAGTTAACCGACTTAAACAGCAGAAAATCGGAGGATTCGTAGTGTAGTGTACGCCAGCGTTTCTTCGTCTTGTTGATTCCCACATGTGGCATTCAGATTTGTGCCATACTGTAGAATCAAAAATTCAATATAATTAGTGAAAAATTTTTTAGCTTCGGTACTGCTTTCAGTTTATGTTCACAAACATGGGCGATGGCTTGATATTTTCATATTTTTTATTGCATATTTTTTGTTCGACGATTGCTGTCAATGTGTGTGACTGTCTGGCGTAGTGTTACCGTTGTTGTAGAAGAAAAAGACCCGAAGGCTTCCAAACCACGCCGCATCAACGTGCACCCTCTGACTCTGCCGATCAGCGATCTGAATTCCGACACGGAAAATGTGTTACCTTTTCATCCCGACCCCAAGATCCCTCCCCATCGTTTTCTGGTTAAAGAAATTCCTAAAATATCTCAAGAAAAGTATCTAGCTCCCAGTGATCCGTGTACGCTGCCCTTAATGGACAGCGAAAAAATCCGCTCGTACTACGATGATCGTGGAAATAAAGGCCGGGATTGGGCGGAATTCAAAGTCAACACGTTACCACTAAATCGCGAGGGATACTATCCATTGGAAAATGCTCCCGGGTGGAGTCAGATACCATTGGCCAAGCGGCGGTACACGTTCAGTGTCATGCCGGAAGTCGTACAGGATCTTGCAAAGGAAGATCTCGAAGAGGTAGTTAATGGTTATTTAAGCAAGCCAGTTTTGTATTAATGTTATTTTCACTTGGGGAATTTATTTTGGTTCACCTTTCTCACATTTCGGTTTTCCTTGGTTTTGAGGTTGCCGAATATAATTTTTGAAGGTTCAGACGCTTAGCTTTTGTGCCATCTTTTCGCACGGTCAATTCTGAATTTCGGTTTTACTTTAAGGGAATGTTTTGAATTTTACTATGCTTTATTTTGAATTGTAGACACTTCTCCAGCAACCAGAAACGCATGACATGGATGCTGATGACGCACCAGTTGATCATACACTTCCGGAGCATGATGCAGGCGTACCTGTAGTTCCTGCTCTGGGCCCCATACTTTTTAAGCAGTTAAAATCGTCCAAGTCTAGCAGTGCCGAGTTTCGACCGATCACAGACCTGCGTGCCTTAAGCAGAACCAAACAGCTGGACGGAATTCCTACGGCACCTGTTGCGTCAAATCCTCAGACACCATATAAATGTCGCAACAAGCGCAAAGCCATTCCGAAACCACTGGAAGCGAGTCAAGTTGAAGTGGAATTCTTTAAATATTTCTGGGATATTTCGACACAGCAGATGAATTTGGAGTTTATTATGCAGCGTGACAATATGCGGCTGCGCAGAGTGGAGGTGACCAAGAGGGAGCCCAGAAAAAAGGCAGTCAAAACAGTACGCTTTGAAAGCGTGACCCCGATGGAGCCAGTTGCTGAAGAAGTCGAGCAGAAAGTAGCCGGTAACGACGGAGAGATTCTGGTGAATGATGAAGCGGGCAACGAAACCCTTACCGGAAAGAATAATTCAGATAATGCGGTAGGTTAAGTGGCCGTTCGATGCCGTATTGTAGCGATTAAATTTACCATATCGTCTGAAAAGAACGAGCCGTATATGGTGCATGGAAAAAAATATGTGTGGAAATAAAAAAGTATTCGAAAACAAGTATGTAGTTTGTTTTGGATTTTGGTTGTGCAGTAGGTCGGATGTTATAATGTGCGTTTGTGAACTCATTTGTCATGCAGCCTATCTTACATTTTGATTTTTTTTTGTGGATAAGGTGGATGAAGTTGCGGAATATGTGGAGACAGCTGAACCGTGCCTGAATGTTACCGAGTTCAATCTTGATGACCTTTACCTGGTCCCCGGCGCGTCAAGAGGTGACGCCTTCAACAAGTTAAATTTTACGCTAATGGCGCGTCCTGCTCATACCACTCAGTTCCTGGAAAATCTCGACGCCAGCCTTTCGCACGAATCATCGCTTTTGGAGCAATGTGAGTTTTTGAACAATGATAATCAGAATTGGGAGGCCCGCTTAGAGGAATTCCTCGAAGAACATGAACCAGCCACGGCTAACTTCAACGTGGAAAGTGTCGGACAGCGGCTTATGGAGGATTATCAGAGAAAAGGCAAGCATTCGACACGAACAACGTTGTCGGATGTGATTAGAGGCCGCGGATCGGTGGGCGAAGTGGGACAGAGATTCTTGTCTTTTTTGGATTTGGTCAATAAGAAGATTGTGGAAGTGGAAACGAAAGAGAAAACGAAGAAAGCGGAAACAGAAATCTCGAAGCTTAGTCAGACCTTGGAACAACTTAGTATTAAAGTGGTGCATAAAGCGGGATGAACTTCTGCCGAGTTGGGGGTGAGTAAATGAAAATCGGTATTGCATTGTGAACGACTACAAGCGTGTAATTTACTCTGTAAATTCACGCTTGGGATGGATTTAGATTCTAAAAAAATGTCTTTTAAAATGTGAGTATTCTGTTCTTCATTGATGCATAAAAGCATTTATGCTTTGTTGAGTTTGTTTTGTTCTATTCGGTACTGTTGAACATATCCTAATTCCCCTAACAACTCGCTAATTGACAGTACGATTATTGTTTATCTTTTTTTGCAGAATCGTGTCGCTGGATGACGAAGGCGGTGAATTTTTCTTCTTGCTTGCATACGCGTCGTTTTTGGGATGCTCAATTGAAATTTTGAATGGGCTGGATTGGGAAGTTGTACAAAAGTTTTTGTTTTCTTTATTTATGCAGTCTGAAAAAGTACTATTTGATATTTCGTTAAGCACCTTTTAAACTTCTGATTTACTGGTATGACCTTGTAGATCCCGTTCGCTTTGACGTGCAGACTGGTGTTTAAATTTGCATACTTGTAGTTTTTTGGCTGCTGTTGTTTGCCTGTTGTGCTTTACCTTTTTCAAAGATGTGCGCGGAATCAGCGTCCTTTTTCAAAGCCGTTACATCATGCTGCACAGGCATATGCCACAGCAATAAAGTTTTGGGATTCGAAGTTGTGATGGCGACCGGCGGAACTGTTTTTAATGTCGTAAATAGTCGTTTGTTAGCCAATCGACAGAAGGCTCAAGACATTAGGGATATGAAAGACGAGATCGCGCTCCTCAATACCCGCATACAGAAGATCGAACACCGCCAGAGGGAAGACGAGGTAGAGATACGTGCGTACCCAATGAACCGACAGTTTTTCATTTTACAAACTTCATGAAAAGCTTTACATATGGACACAGTTTAGTAACTCTTTTTCATAGTATTTTGATTTCACCTATCACTACAAAACATAGTTTCCCGTGTTTCCAGGATTATTTAGGCCGTGCTGTGCCTGTAGTGCCGCACTCGTATTCTAATAATTCTAGAGTAGTGATTGCAGTGAGCGGCTTCCCGTTGAAATGCAAAAAGGCAACCGGCCGGCACGGCCACTGCCTTGCCAGCTAAGCGAACCAATCAAAATTGCGAAACAATTCAACTAACCATTGCGAAGCGGGACAGAAATGAATCGGGCCAGAAGTCCACCCATTTTTTCCTTTCTGAGTCCTGCCGTCAAAGCGTTTCCCAGCATTCGTGATTTTCAGCTTTCCTGTTTCCACATATTTTGGATTTCTAGTTCTAGGTCTGTTCGTTATTTCGTTCCCTGTTTGAATCGTTTTTTAACGTTTTCAAGTTTTTACCCTGTGTTTTACTGTTTACACTGTTGACAATGAACCGACATTCTCCTCGCGGCATCAGAGGACGGCCGTTCAATGGGCGCCTTTCCACGCACCAGGCCCAGCCGAAATCCGACGTGAGTACCTCGCAAGCGGAATACTGATGCGCATCGTGCTAAAATCCCTGTTCGTCATAAGGCAGTTTGCTCTCAAACTACTGTAAATCAATTACTTGAGTCATTATTTTCTTGGTCATTTTCTGTGAACTTTATCCACCTGTTGCCTCTATCGTAATCGGTCGTTTCATCATCCTCCTGCTCCTAGTTAATCCCCAGCACTGTTTTTACGATAGATGGAAGCTCGTCGGATGACGCAGAGCGGTCAGGCGAAACCTCCGTCGCCGTTACTTCAGCCGAACAGCGTCTTCATTGGAAGGCTGCCATCCAGTGTAAGTGAAATACCGTCCGCTCGAACTAGCACAGTAAGTACTTCTTGTCTGTTTCGCGGCCGTCGCTTACGCCTTATGGCACATGATACCTTTTTTATGTCGGTTTTGTTACGTTTGTTGAGATGGTATTATGGTGAGAATAATTGAGTCAGGTATTCATTGGGTATCAGCGATATCATATCGCCGAACATTTGGGCGCTCAGTACTTCATGCTTGGTCAAAATGATGTCATTCTCACACAAGCAGTGCAGAAGGTCAGCTCATGCTCTGAGTCTGCGTTCTTTTGGCGGTTCTCTGGGCGTTCATTTAAAAACATTTTATTGACATTTGGCATTTCAGTTTTTTTAAGCAAGAAACTCCAGCAATTGTCATGCTTAACAGCTTGAGTATGTAACTGTGTATTTTTGACAGACCACGAAGGAACACGTGGAGTCAGCAGTGCGGGAGATCGCCAGTCCCGCCATGGTTGATGTTTATGTCAACCAGCAATGCGGGTACAACGGGGTACGCCGCCGGCACGCCTTCCTGAAGTACGGGTCACCAGCGGAAGCCCAGGATGCGATGAATAAAGTGAGCACTGCAAATACTAATTTAACTGGTCACTAAAATAAAATAATTTTATAAAAATATTGTACCATCAGCGTGCTGATTAGCTGATGAAATACTTATTGGTTGCATATCAGAGAAACGTAGGTACGTAGTGAGTCCGCGCAGTTCGCCATGATACGTGGTTATCCGGGTAAAATGATTGCAGTTTAAGCTTGATGGTGGGAGCACAAAACAAGCTGCTCGATGAAACTTTCATGTCGTTCCGTTAATGCGATTTCTGCTAATTTTTTCCTCAGTGATTTCGAATTTTAATTTTTTGTACAATTTGGCACAGGCATAGTCAAAAAACTTTTAAAATATTAGAAAAGTGGTTGGAAGGCCGAAAATTAAGAGATAAATTATGATAATCGCATGCCGACAGTAGGGAAGCAGGCACGAAATGGGTTTTAAATTGACAATCTTTCATTAATGTTTCGGTGTTACCGTTAGAAATAGTTCTGTAATTAATCTAGCCATTACAGTGTAAGTTTGTCCAACTTCAGAATCTTGAATGGTACTCACGAAATTAGTGGGCGGAAATTAAGTTAGTGCACTAACGTAAAATCTCCGTAAAACTTGCTTGCTTCGTCCACTGACTGCACTCCCTCTATTTTCTAAAATTTCAGTCTTCCTCCACGCATAACCGCTTATCAAGGCGAACTTCGCAGACTCACTTTTGCAGCCGATATCGATGCTTATTGCTTAGTTTCTTAATTCTACCTGAAAAATTTACCGTTTAATTGACACCTTGTGCAGCTGTGCACTGATCACTGTACACCGAACTCCGGTTCCACTCCCCAGTGTGATCTGCCGACTATGATGTCTCATATCGGGCAGTACGGTATACGGGACATCGAAGAAAAACCCCATCATAGTGTGTACTATGACTATCTGTGTGAATGGATGAAATACTGCAGTAATCCCGCCCATGAAACCAAGGAACAGTGCGACTGCGAGTTAGATGAAGAAGACAACGAAGTGCAAGACGAAGAATCTGACGCCAGCGAAGAAATGTGAAATCATACGTAATACCACTGCAAAGAGTATTGGGACAAATTGTTGTTCACCATTTACGTCGCCGAATGCTAGTTTTGAACCCAGTTTTGTTTCAGTTTTATTGTTTTACTGCTTAGCGTATCTTATAACACAGTGAGTACGTAGTATTTGTGACTTGCGCCATATTTTCTGTTTTCGTCTGTAACTCTGAAAGTTTTGAGTTTCCTCAGTCGGGACCAACATTTTTAGATTCAGGAAGAAAAGTTACATATAAAACACTTAAAAGTAGGTCAGTAGGTCGCGCCCGGTATAATAATAGTATATCAAATTAACGCTGCTCTGCTTGCTAAAAACAGAAGTACAAATTAAGTACGATATATTATACGAATAGACGGAATAGTGGTGGCTAGGTGGCTTGTACGATAATATCATGGTTATTATGTTGGCTGATAAACCAGTAAATTCATTTTCTGTATTTTGCTTTCTAGCTGTTACGGAGTAAGCTGGTAATCAACGGAGCCGGAAACCTGCACATTGGTCCGGCCTACCGGAAGGGCGTCTCAACTGGTAAGGTTTTGTCGGTGGCAATATCTCTTAAATACCAAGTTGTATTACTGTTATGTGTACTAACTTTCATGTGAAGTAATCCCACTCTGCGTTTGGCTAACTTTGTCCAATTTTGCTAATGTATGTTTTATCGCCGATATTGAGATTCATGACATAGTTTTCTTCTAGCGGGACAAGGATTTTCCCCGGGATCGTGGTCCAGTGGACACCGCAGCAGCCCTGCTGCACCGCAGTCGCCGACGTCGACCACGCAGGGACTGGCTGGAGAATCGGGTCCGTCCAGTTCGGCGGGTTCGGATGCTGTAAGTTAATTGCCCGATACCAGGACGGCTAATTCGTAGTTATTTTTTATAAGCTCGCCATCTTAGACAAGTTCTTTTGCCCAACTCAACATTCTTGGGATACGAAATCAGTTATGACGATGACTGACATTGACTGTTGACTTTCAGGCAGCATAAGTAAAGCTATGCTTTTAACAGGGTTATTACGCATCGCCGGCTAGTTCATCCAGCGGGATTCCGACCAACTACAGCCACGGTAGCTATTCTCCGCACGCGCCTCCGCTGGTGATGACCACGATGCCCTTCCCGGTGATGGGCGCCAACGGAATGGTTAATGTTCAGCAGTTGGCGCTGAACAATTTCGGTTGCTGGGTTCCGGTCCCGGGTCTGACGGTCAGCTACGTATATGATGTACGTATTGGCGGTTTTACCTTCAAATCGTCCACGTTGAACGGTCTTGCGCGGTTGCCTACTGAGTAGAAATGCGGATTAATAATTATTTCATAACACGCACTAAACGCACGCACTATACGGTACTTAACTGCCAACGATAGCATTAACTGGCATATTGTGTTTTAATCGTATAATTTTGCAGGATTATCGCCGCAATCTGGAGCAGTACGCGCAGCCTGTGTACGCCACATCCCCACCGGTGTATCCGTACTACGGTAACCAGTGGAACCCGGCTCAACAAGTAAGTTATACAGTAGTACAGTAATTGAAGTTTCCAACTTTCCGTTGTATAATTCATGGTACCGGGTACATACATGCCAATGCATAATATTATTAAACACTTGTGGTTTCAAATTTTAAAGATTAATCAGTTGGTGTTAACGACATTTCTTTAAAATAATTCTTGCACGAAAATGTCAGTCAGCTTATAAATCAACACCAGACATTTAGTCTGTCCTGTAGAGTATACCAAAGTGTAAAAGACAGAATTCGGAGGACGCTGATGATAATTTGTTTAATTTACAGGGTGGCGGAGCTGTTCCTGGTGGCATGAGCTACGGTGGCTATTATCAACCTGCGCCTTTCCCGTGCGCTCCACCAGCTGGTTGTGGCTACAGCATGCCGGTTTACGGTGTTCCCGTTGCTGCTTGTTAATGGGTTTTGTCTTCCCCGGTCATGCTGCCGCGGTGTATACTTTTTGTATTATTTTATTGTTTCCATCCTGTGCCATATGACCCTTGCCAAAATTTTGTATTAAAATGATCAATCTACGGTCGTACGTTATCACTTATCAGCTGAGTGGTAACACTAGTAATTATCACAGCAAAACACAGAAAATAGACCAAGACAGAACGCTAAAAAGAAAGCACTAGCATTTTGTGCTTCAAAAACGGCAAACTTCGGAAGTGCGTATTTCGTTTGCCTAAATTCGTAGCTTGATTTGAGTTCTGACCATTGTAAGACGCGCGAAGTGTCGTGCTCTCCAGGTAGTGAATCGTTGCACTAACGTTACTTTGCAGTTGCAAGTGCTCGTACCGGAAATTTACTTAAGTACTAGTAATGTCAGACCGTTCTTATATACGCCATTAAAATCACAGAGCGAAGACTTTCAAGATCGCGGATACCATCGGAATCCCCATTTTTCTTTAACCCGTTGACGGGCATTGGCGTCAGGGCGCAACATGGTTTTCTGAATTTTTTCCCCAGTGATTGCGAACAGTTAATGAATATTAATTAGCATAATTAGCAATTAGAGACTTTAAAGTAGCAGTAAAAACATAATTCAAACTTGCATCTCAAGCCAATCACAAATGACCGTTGCCCGAAAATGGCTAATCTCGGACTTTCCAAGCTCTCGTACGTCTTGCTAATTAACTAATTAGTGGATGAATAATTAAACCGCAGATAAATCAACAAGGTACAATTAACAACGTTCTATCGAAAATTGACTAACACGGGTTCTGTAAGTTGAACAGTGGAAGACCACAGTCCGTCAAAACTTGTGTTGCGTGCCAACACCATTGCCCATGAAGTGTCTCAGATACACAGGCGGGTGCAATTTCGACTGCTTCTCTATATCACGTAGGCAGATCAAGTTAAGTACTGTCGGTTCGTACGCAAAACATGCGTCACGCGATTTTGTTGATCGGAAGCCTGTGAAAACGCTTTCGCGTATCAACACCACGGGCGGTCGGCGAAAACCAAAATCGCCTCTAAATTTGGCTGCTTCAGGAAAACAGAACGCTTAGGGAAACCGAACACGGTAGTCCTGATTGTAAATCTACCGTCACTGCAATAACAATAGTTGTAAAATGGCGGTACAACACCGTGCGCTTTACCGCGTTTCTACATATTGATGGATCGTTTGGACATGCGAGAGCGGCGCAGCTTTGCAGAAAAAATGAGTTTTGATCTATCTCGGGCGGTTGAAAACTACAGTAACTGTACACTGTACGTGCACGTGACGTTGGTGATTTTGACCTTTGCGGCAGCCTAACTAGTTTCTTCCGGTCGCTAATGCGTTCGAAAAGTGCTAGTGACCACTAACTCTCAGTTTACGCCAATGACCACTGCAGCTGGACTATCCGCGCCGCATTTTAGACACTGGCACTTGCGGCCACACCAAAGAAAAATGCAAGCGCGGCAGTATAAAGGCGGCTATGCGTGCCAGAAATGCAGAACAATGCTTCGTGCAGTCTTATAATTATGAGAGTATAATGAAAGTTTTGGGAGAGGAAAATTGTTAGCATTTTTATTTCCTATATTCTATCTGTAATAGTGGTCAAAATACATGGTAACGGAATCTGGAAGTTTTTAATTTTTTGCTGACCAGTGGTCACCTTGTTGACCACTACTATACTCTTGTTTTAAAGTGATTTTTTTGTTCTATTTGGTACAGTTATTGCTTTTAGGTAATTTCCGTTCGTCTAAGTATTACAAAATTAAACGTTTTTATGCTGTAGACTGTCCGTGGGCATTGGCGTTGGCAAACACCCTAGTCACCACGGCTGACCTATGGTCAGCACAAGCTTACAAAAAATTCCCTTTCTTAATTGATTTTTTTCATCGGGAAATCCCGATTTTCAAAAGGAAACCCGCACTCCGTCGGGTACCGCCCGCTGGAGGGTTAAGTGATCTTTTGTCATCACCAAGTAAAACGACAGTCTTCGTCATATAGAAATGAAGCCGTAAAAACTTACACATACGCACAAAAAACCACGCGTTCGTTGTCGTCGCTTCGGCACGCTACCCTACAGCTGTGTTGCGCAATCTTACAAAATACATTAGAGTTTACGCCTCAGTGTAGACAACGTATGTAGCGTTGCGCCTTGCCTTTCTCTACCTGTTCTCGTTTCTAATACAAATTTATCAATGTTTTATTTTTCCTTTTCAGATATCTTGCGAAATATCTCGTAAGTTCCAGATAGTCCATTTGTATCTCATTGCCACTATCGGACTGTATCACACACTGCGATATGGTTTCATTTTCAGACAAACTAGCTGATCGACGGTGATGTTGAGTGTGCTCACCTAGTTGTGAGTCCCATGGGGAACGCTGCGAACGTGACACCATGTCGGAGCAGACAATCACGGCACGGCTAACAGGCCAGTTTAGCCTGTTAGGATCTCGTAAAGTGTACAATGTATACTTAACCGATACCTCCATCAAATATGCCCCGGCGGAGGGGAATGCCAAATGGAAGGAGGTGTTGTTGGATGACGTGGTGGGAGTACACTGTATGCGCGGGAAGAGCGCGGATGATCCGCAGGTGTATCTCTCCTTCTTCGTGTACAAACGCGGACGGACTTTGATGGGCGGCGTGGATCCTGTACGGAAACGCCAGGGTCTGACGTTCGTTGTGGGCGAGGCGGCGGTCTTCGAGGAGAATTTGCTCGTGGCAGACAAATGGCGAAATGCCATATACAGGCTGATGCGGAGTGCAGGTAAGGAATGAGCCTATTACTAATAAATAGTACTTAATACATTATTAATCAGTTGAATAATCACTTGGCCACTTATTATATTTTCCCCTTAATACTGTTTTAAAATTAAAAAACAAACGTTAAAAATATTTCTAAGATGTGCAGAACTGCAGATTTGTGTGTGATAACTTCTTCTATTGATGCGCTGATTTCAGGATGATGTCGTAGTGAACTGGCTACCTAAGGCGTAAACCAATGTTTGTTCGTTGTGTAATGTACAGTTGGTGAAATTATTCCGTAACTAGTGTTTTCTTTGCCAAGATTTAATAAACATGCGCATAAATTTTTGTGTTTTTTGCAGTTTCTGGATTGCGAGATCCCCATTCGGGAGTATGGCTAGTTGTGATTAATCCTGCCGGTGGACCGGGCAAAGCGGAGAAGCTTTTCCGTGAACGCGTCGTTCCGATTTTTGCCGAAGCTGCCATACCATTCGAAGTTATCGTGAGTGGTGAGCATACAGTTTTTCTTTGCCAAAGGCGTATGATTGTAATGTGGAATGTTAGTATTAAATATTACGTCTCGCACAAATAATTGTGTTTTCAGAACGAGCTGGCCATGTCATGGAGATCATGCAGACACTGGATTTGAGTAAATATTCGGCGCTCATTGTAGTAGCAGGCGATGGTAAGTTCTGTCAGCTTCGTTTTTCCTTGGTTAATTAAATTCATATGGCATACTCTGTAAAATTGTGCCAACAGTGACGGCTACACTTTTGAAAACCGGTTTTGCGCAGTAGTTTGTTTGTTTAACAATAAAGTTTGGACTTACGTTAAGTATGTCGTTCTGTTTGGAATTGTTAGATTCATTTTCTTGGGTGAAAGTACATATACCGTATCGGTACCAAAAAAAAGTCAATGATGCAATTCAGTGATTCACCAAAAATCAAGGCGTGCGTTCTGTTGGGTTTGCCAACAGTAATCCTGCACACATCATTACTGAGTATATTGATATTAGTATATTGAGTAGAGTGTAGAAATTTATTTCAGAAAGTTATCTGCGAGATATTATTGGCAAGTGGATATAAGATATTTGATAGGAAAGAAGTTGCGTACATTCTCGATAATGGTGAAATTTTCTAAAACGGCTACGCTAAGCTGCGGTATCAGCGAACAAATGAAGCCCAGTATTGGTGCTTGAAAGAGTTGGTTTTTTGAACTGTTTTCCCATAGGTTTGGTTCACGAAGCGCTCAATGGTTTGATGATGCGCCCAGACTGGGCGGAAGCCGTACGGATACCGATTGGTCACATTCCAGGCGGATCGGGCAATGCCTTGGCCGCCAGTATACATGAGGCTTCAGGGTAAAAAGCGGTGATCTGAACAAATTTGAATAAATACCGTAGTACTTCGAATATGACTTTCTGTGAATGGCGGCACCCACGAGGCCGCAACACTTTGAATATCTTCGCTTCGCAGTGAATATTATCGGGGTGTTCCGTTTCGTGTAGATAAAAAATTTTTTTATTCGGCAATGGCCACTTCACAGAATAAAAAGCCAGCGCTGGTACATACTAATTAAAATTTAAAATGATAGAAATTTAAATGTTAAAAAATCAACCAGGATCATTGTTGTACGAAAATTTATCCCGCGCATTCAGTATTCCCAAAACCGCTGCTGCATTTCTTCTAACAACTGCCAGACATTGTTAAACGCTGTTTGTATGTCGTATAGTTGTAGTTGTTGTATAGGAGTGGTTCGAGTATAAAGTGCTCACCAATGTATGAACCAAATCGGAAAGTGCACTATAGTATCTCCATTAACGCACATGATTTAATTTTTTAGAACAAGACCTTGAACGCGGGACTTTAAGATCAGCTTGGTTTGCGCTTTTCTGGAAATCTTTCCCGTTTTATTCGATTTACTAAGGAAAACAGTTAGATGAAACTGTAGAAACAGTGTGCAGTAGTTTGTTTGATAGAAACCTTTCTCTTGTTGACAGGGAACCATTCCGAACAGAATTCGTTAAACATTCCGCATTGCTGTTAGCCAAAAGTGTTCCCACTCCATTGGATATCGTGTACTTGGAAACTCCGTGGTACAGCCGCTATGGATTTCTGTCGGTTTGTTGGGGCCTCATCGCCGATATTGACATCGAATCGGAGAAGTATCGCAATCTGGGGGAAACCCGGTTTACTGTCCAGGCGGTGCAGCGAATTACTGGTATGAAATCAGTCCATTGTTTTGTTCATACCATTAAAGGCTATAATACTAATTACTTGGAAAATTGAAGCAATACTAATTACTTGGAAAATTGAAGCGATATTTTTCCTTTCATTGGTGTTAACTTTTAATATAACATGTAGACAAGTTGTATTTTACATATTGGCGGTGTACATAGTATGGCATGAGTAAAGTTAATAAGTGCGAAATTTAGGTTTTGTAATAAATTACATCGAGAAGCAACAGCTATCCAGTGTATTTAGTAACAGCTGCTATTGTTGTTTTACTTTTCTGTTGTGAGCTGTATCACCGTACGTAGCATCTGTATTAAATGATGAACTTACAGTCTGGAGAACATGACCTATGTGGGAAACAAAATACCGTCGAAGCGTGTGCCAGGTTTGACAGCATTAAATGCTTTTTGATCTCATTTTTTTAGATCTACGAACATACTCCGGTGTCCTGTCCTATCTACCGGCCGATTCCCCAGCCAGCGGTGATGCTCCCGCCCCCCATTCCTACCTCTCCGATGCTCACCTCCCCAAACCGTCCACCGACCTGCTGGTCCCCCTGTCCGAACCCGTTTCGTCCACGTGGACCACCATTGACGGCGATTTCATCACCGTCTGCCTGGTGGTCATCAGTCGTTTAGCTGCTTCCAGCGCCGGTATTCCCTGGGCGAAGCTAAACGACGGTCTGGGTTATCTGTTCTGGATTAAAGCCGGTGCGCCCAAGATGGCGGTGACATCCTTTCTCCTAAATATGGACAGCGGCAGCCATTTGGCGAACAGTCATGTGCAGAAAGTGGCGGTGCGAGCCTTTCGGTTGGAGCCGCGGGAGAAGGATGGCATTCTGACGATTGACGGGGAGAAAGTACAGTATGGAAGTATTCAGGGACAGATGCTGCCCTCGCTGGCCACGGTGCTAACGAGGAGGAGCGTATAATACGCGTGATTTTTGAATTTAAAGAAAGGAAAATTGCGTTTTGTTTTGTAAATGAAGTTTAATAATTTTTTTTGCCGAAATTCTGTGTTACATTCCCGAAAGTTATTTAAATTGCTTTATAGTAAACTGATGACTGTGCAGCTGCACCGGTGTAGCTACCGTTTGATTCTTTTTATTTTGTTTGACAGTTGGTTAGGAAATGAAATGTTGCAGAGTTTTATTAGATTATTAGATGTGGAATTAAACAGCTGGACAACTGGGGCGTCGCGAAACGGCATTATAATGAAAACCATTTCGCAGGTCAGATATTTTTTGTTTAACTAAAAGCGTGCTTTCAAAAAGCGAACTCAGGTAGAAAAGGAACGCTTTTTAACTCTTAAAATATTTATAAGACACCTCAAAGAAAAACAACTTGGTACTTAGTACCGAGCAGGAACCAAAAAACATGATGGTTTTTCCGGTAGAACCATACGTGAAATGCATTCATAGTCTTCTCGGCGTAATGGCCAACTCGAATCTTCCCGGCACGTTGACCTGCCCAAAAATGACATCATTGGGGGAAATGTGGCAGTCTGGAGCCGCCCTCACGTCAAAATGTTTGAGGATATTAGAGAAAAACAAAAACAATTCCATTCTGGCCAAAGATTCCCCTAGGCACATTCGTTTTCCTGCAAAAAAAGAAACATGAGTGATACTAATGATTTCGCGCACAACAAATAAAATTTAAAAGACACAGTTTGTGTAATTGATTTTTGTTAATTGAGTGACACAATTACCTGAGGCAAAAGGCATAAACGCATCTGGGCGAAATATTCGTCCTTTCTCATCAATGAAACGCTCGGGTCGGAAAGTTTCCGGTTGGGGGAAATACCGCGCATCATGATGGACACCGTACATGTTGACGGCGATATGGGAGCCTTTGGGGATGAGATAGCCATCGTGGATAATGTCGTCGGTGACCCCACGACCTGTTGCCGGGACAGCCGGGGAATTTCGTTGCACTTCCATAATTGTCGCTTCCGTGTATGGGAGATTAACTATGTGAAAATGTATAGATGTTAGATTATGTATTGTAGTAGCAGCACGTAACTAATTATTAAACTTTAATTAGTACTTTATTCGTAAGGGGCTTATAACCTTATACCGTACAATACCTATCAGCTTTAATTTAATTTTCTATAATTCCCAAATGTCTTCATTTATTATTTCTAGTACATCATATTGTATACACATTTAGAGTTTTCAAACGCGCGGACCTTTGTGCTCCATTGTGACTAGCTGGCTGTTTCCCAAAAGTTGGTCAATTTCTTCTTGAACTTTACGCTGAACTTCCGGGTGCTCGATCATATATAGCAGACACCAGCACAGTGTCCCGGCTGTGGTATCCGTGCCGGCTCCAAATAGAGTTCGTACCGAAATAACCAGTTGCTCGTCTGCAATTTAAACTGGAATGTAAGAGAAATTTTCCGCATAATAATACAAAAAAGCAAGATATATGGGTAGTAATTATTTATTGTAAGGACCGTATACATACGAGTATGTACATTTACCGTCGAATGTGCTGTTTGGATTGTTCTTCTCCAACTCCTGCGTCTGCAGAAACGCCGTTACATAATCCCTGACACCATCCGATGTCTCCTTAATCCCATGTTTTTTTATCAGTACTCCAATAAACTCATGCAATTCATTGATATTTCTCATCAGCGCTAAATAGTCTCTCCGAAATTTAGAAAACGGTATTAATCTCAGTATGGGAAAGATTTGCAATGGTCGATTGAAGCCGGCGAGGATATTGTTCTCGGCAAACAATTCCATCAACCGGAGAAAATGTTTGTCGTTATGCTCGAAACGTTGACCAAAGGTCACACTGCAGATGACGTTGGCCAGGCTCTGGCCAAAGAGAATTTTCGGATTGAAGGGTTTGCCGTTGGTATCCGAGAATATCTTCAGCACTTCGGTTACTTGATCTAATATAGTGTCCTGGAGAAAGGTCTTTCCCATGCCCAGATCGCGCAGCGTACTCAATGCGAAACGACGCTGTGTCCGCCAGACATGGCCATTGGATAAACCCAATCCTGCAATTTTTTACTAAGTTCATAAACATCCCTCTAATAACTACTGCATTTGTGGATATCACTACTTATTGGTACTCGCACTGCCGTTCCAATAAGAAATTGCTGTAATAATTTATAATGTACTTTGTATGTATGTATTTATTGTAACGGTAACTTATGCCTTATGTTTTTTCTAAACGATAACGGGTTTTTTTGCATGGTAAATATCAATAATAGCACGCAATTGCATTTACGTATGTTTTGGTGGTATTCTAGAGATTTGCTATATTAAATTAAATTAATGACATATGAAAGTGGAACATTAGCAAGATAAATCTAATGGTAAGCTGTAAAGACTAAGGTATATATATTGCACGTGACTTTTATACTGCTCACGAAGATTTGTCGACGCGTTCTTGACCGGCTAGATATGACTGAACGATAACTGAAGAGCAACAGCATTATTAACCTTTGTTGTTATCGGTCGCCCGAAATAAAAACAGATCTGGTCGATCGGAAGTTCTTTCGTCTGCTAGCAAAGCCTTTATTCCGGGCACATCATTTACGACAACGGTTAAAAAGGGTCCAAAATAACACCCTAAAAGTACAATACAACATACATTGTTAGCATTTCAGACGATAAAATACTCGTATATCATGCTGCCACCCAACAAAGATAGTATGCGATTTAAACGAAATTACGTGGGTGTACTGCATTTCGCACTGACAATACGTAATTACGATTATTAATTATATACATAACCATTTCTTTTAACTCACTATAGATATCTCCATATTGTTGCCACATTTTTTGTAAATTCAGATGGAATGCCGCTTCCATCATGACAATACGTAATTACGATTATTAATTATATACATAACCATTTCTTTTAACTCACTATAGATATCTCCATATTGTTGCCACATTTTTTGTAAATTCAGATGGAATGCCGCTTCCATCATGACAATACGTAATTACGATTATTAATTATATACATAACCATTTCTTTTAACTCACTATAGATATCTCCATATTGTTGCCACATTTTTTGTAAACTCAGATGGAATGCCGCTTCCATCATGTATAAGTCTCCAATAATTGGTAAACCTAAATATTTGTACCAAGGGCAAAATAATATAATTTTTAGGTAAAGTGCAAAACAAAATGGTACGTATTGTATCGGCATAAATTCCATACTGAATGGTCCAGGCGGCAGTTTGGATTTTCCCTTTACAGACACCTGTCGTCTGTGAACCATCATCCCGGTCAAGACACATGCCAATAGTCCTGAAATCCCGGCCACAGCTAGGCTGAGGGTCGAAAAGGATAAAAATTCCAGCATCGTTGCGTAATGATCAGTAATAATGGTCGACTTGCGGCGAATGCTCGTTTACAAAATAAATCTGTTTTACAACAGTAACAAAACCATATGAAACCGTCAGTACTGCATGTAGTACAGAATAACAACCAAGGTCAAGGCTGAAATGTCGAGCCACGAAAACGTCTGGCCTGTGCAGATCTTGTTTTTGAAACGGTGTAAACAATTGCGTACACGCAATGAGCTGGCTACCGGTACCGGTGAATTTTTGATATGCGACGGTTAGAACTCAGATTCCAAACAATTCTCGGAAAGTCTTAAGAAATGGCATTTGAATTCCGCTATAAGGCATATCGAGATGCACACGTGCACGTAGACGTAGAGATGAACTGTGGTGGTATTTATCTGCCCAACGTTGGTGAGTTGTCTAAAGATTACGGCCGATGTCTGTCCTTGAGGAGGTGTGACTTAAACTCGAGGCAATGAACTTTCTTGTCAGCTGTTCACGTAAACCGCGGAATCTGCGCTTTACGTGCAGATACTGAACAAAGTGCACATAGAACTATCTATATGTTACTGCGTGACCAGCACAGGCGTGAAACGGTGGTTTCGTTATTGGATTTAACAAGGTATAACCGTATAAGACTGATTGAAAACCAATCAGATTACCGCGGTAAATGTTAATTTAAAAATTCAAGGAAAATAGACGATCCAGGCTGCAGTTTTATGCTGACTTTGGTTCACGACGAATTCCGATATGCGCATTAGCGTTGTAACATGACCTGATGCCATATATACTCGTAGTTATTATGTTCACTTAAAAAAAGTACGAGTATTGGAAGTTACTCGTTGATCGAATATTTTTACTTTAACCTCTTCTTCAGTGCTGTTTACGTTGTTTAATTTTTATTATTTTTATTATGTCTGCTCAGCTGTGTATTGTAACATTGTTGTGTTTGCTGGACTTTTAATGTATTTACTCGCACAGTTTGATAGATAGATGAACGCTGTAACACTCGCTATACCGATATATACATGCCATGTTACTAATTTAGCCACATGCGAAATATTTGTAATTTAATATGCTATAAACGATTACGGTGACAAAATTAGTGAGATCATGTATCTGTAAAGTACAACAACACGTACAAATGTCATACGCATACGAACAGTAACTTGGACTACCGGTACCGGAAGCGTTTACGCGAAAAGCTTATCAACTCTTTGCATGTTACGTTGGTTTTTCCTGGATTAATTCTAACTTCTAAACAATAAGAACAACTACGCCAACGTTTTGCGGTTTTGGACAATAAGGTGTATCAAAGGTCCACTGTCTTCCACCTGCAGCGATGTGCTGCAGTTAGGACTGAAAGCAGCAGTACACTTTCCCAGTTGCGTTTAAGATCAAATTTGCTTGTCCATGCGTTTTTGGTGTGTGCTTGACCTGCAAGGTTAGGGCAAACAACATAAATAATTACGCAGATCAAATTTACTTCCATATATTTCTGAACGTCCCTTGAGCCGCTTTACTTTCCGTCTACGTCTGCACAAAAGTGCATCCAGCGAATTATCCCGAGTACAGTAATTCTGTGTATCGTATTGCTTGACAGTCCGTACTCCGTAGTTTTTTTTTCGTACTTGAACGTGCCGCACTCATTAACGTAAGTAACGCTCATATATATAACAGCCCATGGCGGTTGATGATACAGAGCGAGTGGCGTACAGGCACATCCTGTACTGTACACCCACACGTCGGGTCAACTGCTATTAAATTTGAAAGGTAATCGATATTAACCTTTAAAGCTTACATCAGATGCTAAAAATGGTAGCTAAACTCACTGAGTGCTGATCGTACATCCAGACGACCTGTCATTTATTATTTATGGTCCAACTAACAATCTGTCTTGTTTTCATAGACCTTTTGTTTCTTACTATTTCTACCCGTAGTTTTCCTAGAATGTTTTCTATGGGAAATTGCAGCGCCTGTCGTCGGTGTAAAACACCGACACCGAAAAACAGAAAATTTCTTTTTACTGTAATATCCCAGACAAAACTGTGAAAGCGGAAGTTGCGGGACTGAATATTGTACATCGTAAACTTGTAAAACCCAGGTGCAGTATATACTTTTGTACAGAAAACAGCATACAAAAATCAAGCCAAGCTTTTCGAGACTAGCTGGAAAAAACTGCACCGTTATCTTAAGCTGCCCCGTGACCTTGTCGTGACCTTTCATTACTTGACTTTCTTCGTTAGGTTGTGCAGTTGTTTTAACTCAACGGTATTACATTCCGATGCCACTGCTTCTTTCCAACATCGTCACAAGAAGATTAACTTGGTCATGTAATCACCAATCATGTAAACGTCCGCACCGGTGTGCGTATATATGTGTACTTTATACGCATTCTCCGACGCGGGATTACTCTCACCGGTAGTGCTTATTTGCCGATAGTTAACCGACAAAGTACACAATGTCGCTTTAAACGTTTCTCTCATAAATCCTGGGAGCGCTAACAAAAGAATCATGGTCGAGGTAATCGATGATAAAACACACTACCACGGAAGCTATTTAATATTGATTTTCTTTCGTTTCTTTCCCTGTACCCAGCTAGATATAATGTACTGTGCAGGCGCAACGCGCATATCTTATTCAAAATCCTTCCAGACGCGTCTCTCTCCCTCCCTGGATAATCAAGAGTGACCGCATCTTCCACGATTCGCACACAGGGAGAAAAATCGCTTTAAGATTTTCCACGACTCATCGAGGCAGTCTTAATGGTACAATACCTGGGATTTGAAAAGGGGAAAAACGGCCTCGAACAGAGTCGGCGTTATTTACATACAGTTGCTCATTGCGCGCGCGCGTTGTCCACATATTGTTATCGAATTATCGATCACACCGGTCGGTCGCCGGGTTTAATAACGCCGGTGACGCCCGAACACCGGGGTTTTATCAAAAGCCGGCGTAATGAAGCCTAATAAATCGATATAATAACCAGAAGGTGATCCCCCGGCCCCGGCGTAACGCTTCTCAATTGGCAACTTTTAACACGTCTCTCTCCACAAAATGCCTATGCCCCGCTTTTTTATACCACCGGAAATGTCCCTCTAAGCGGCCATAACACGCAAATTTTTTCTCCTGCGCATCGTGCCATTATTCCGCCATGCCGCTTTGTATATAATTAAGGCCGTAATGTTTTTCGTCAGGAATCGTTTAAATTCTGCTGTGTCTTCTTATTATCATACTCTTTAGTTTCTTCCTGCATATGATGCCGGTGTGAAATGCTAATGCGGCGCATCGGGTGGCGGTTGATTGTTTTGATTACTGCTATACTGATGCATGGTCAAGCGGCGCGTGCGGCCTATCAGTTCAATGTGTGCCTCATCGTCGAACGCGGTACAAATGGGAAGTTGTTCTACGATTTTGACCGATCCCGTGCCGCGGTGGATCTAGCGGTGGCCTACGCCAATGATGTGATATTACCGCAGAATTTCTCACTCCAGACCATCTTTAAGGATATCGGCTCGACATGCACGCCGAAGAATCACGCCATGACCTATGTTATTCAACTAAGGGACGCCGGCATTGACTGTGATGTTTTTATTGGTCCAGGTGACGTTGTGAATTATGGAACGTGTTATGCATATTATAATTTTTATTTTATTTTTTCGTATTTTTGCATTACAGTACGACAGATTATTAAACTTTAGTTGGTTATTTCAGTTTTTTTGCATATAGCTCAGTTCATTTATTTCAGATTTTAGTACAGCACTTATAAGGTGCCCGAATCCATATAATTATATGCATTTTATACCTTATATGTAGAATACTGCGCAATGCGCATATTACATATCTGTACAGTACTTGGCGAAACAATTTTGGTTGTGTAACAAACTGCTTGGTACAACACCGAACCGAACATGTAACTACACAATTTTAGCGTATAAATATTGCTGTCTAATGTGTTTTGCTGTTTTCGGTAATTAGCTAAATGTACAATGTTGTCCTTACATGCTGTGGTATATCGAGCAGCAATTTCCCGTGGGCATAGCGCCATGACGCATTTGGAGCTTACTTTGCAAATATGTAATATCTATATGTGTAATAATAATGGTATTTGCGGATCACTGAAGTTTACTTAAAAAAGTTCTCTGCAGCTAACAGTACAATGCTAGAAAATTCCCAAGATGGATATACAGCTCGCATATAGCGCATCCCAGGTTCAGACAATCGTTTAAGCTCCACTAAAAGATAATTATTCAGAAAGTCCCTAGTATAAGTAAAAATTTATTCTGAACAAATCCATGTCAAATCAGACAACTACCTCAGTTACAACCGCTGTGCTTCGAATTCGATCTCGAGATAATTTCCCAGAAGTAGCTAATATTTTGCTATCTCAATACTTTGTAATTTGCAAACATAATGATAGTCGCAATACTGGCATGCGAGGCTTTGGTGCAAACCAGCTGATTGGAAAAGCGGAGAACTACTGTGAGGTATTTCCCAAAACTCAGTCAGTGTCCTTAAGTGTAAATTGTGTCCGGTTATTGATTACATTAAATTTTTAATAGTGTTCTCGTTACTAGCACCTTCATTATGGGAAATTTGGAGATATAACGCGAGAATTTCGTCGAATGCTCTTATAGTTAGCACATGAGCTTTCAGCACGTACGCTCCAGTTTAGGACCTTTCATCGACAACCTTCCCAGTTGCAATTAAATAACAATGCTCAACTCATTTATCGTCGTAAACTGCCGACGCAGTCGGCTTTTAACCCCGAAAATGCAGTAACAATTATGGACGCTCAGTTAGCGTACCGAACATGAAGTAAATTAATTATGCATTTTGTTAACTATACACTGCTTCCCGGAAACGGAAACGATTTAGAGTTATATCAAATAGCGGCGATTTCCCTAAATTATACCTCCGTTCGTTGTGACGCAACAATCACACCGACGAGCCTCCCGAAATCTTCAGCAACTGCATAATTACAAAAAACTTTTTCTTGAAGGCATTACTATTACTGGTCTTTTTGCTCGGGCACATACACATTATTTTCTAATTGCCGACATCCCACTAGATGATCCGACAAAATTTCAATTTTTTCCGCAGTCTATAGACGTATGTGTAAATTTAAAAAGCGGTGAAAGATGTGTGGGATCTTCAAAGTTATGCATTGAGAGCCTAATAAACAATTTTGAATGATTTTCTCTCGCATATGCAGCACACGCAAATCGTAATCATGCAGTTTTCTGCGATCATGTTTGACTGCGAATTTGTCCCGATTATTTCGGTGCTCGGCATGTGAAAAATTTACAGACTTACGTATGTAGTACACGTAACAAAGAACCATATCTTTTATCCTGTTGACATTAATAAGTTATAATTTTCATTCACAACAACCAACGTGCAGCTGCTTATAACCGTGCATTTTCTTTCACGATGTACATATGCTCGTAGGTTGTGGATCGGCTGCCGAATCAATATATGATTACGTGGCTTACTACAAAATCCTCATGATCGGCTGTCCATGTAAGTATGCTGCCAATCTTACAATTAATTGTACGATTATATTTAGTACTCCTTTCATCGCTGTCGGATACCGGCATTCGTCACGTTTCGCGAAATCTCAACTAATTATATAGGGGGCAAAACTAAACGTGTTCCACCGTTTCCGGCTACTGCTGCCGTCACCCGGATGGAGTTTTACGTTGTGGCTGAACATGGTGCTTATGTACCGCGCCAGATTTAACCATATGTATTGCCGTAACGTCACACTCCAGGCGGGTGACGGCAGCAATACAGGGGAACCGTGGAACACGCTTAGTTTTGCCCCCTATATTAGTTACGCATTACGTATCCGTACTGGATGTAGAGCACGGCGGTAGGAACGCCAGACATTTAAACTGTACAGAGTACATGTCATGTTTCGCACAGTAGTAATTAGTTTTACTCGTATATGTGGTACAAATATTATAATAATATTATTACAGGTTTTTTTATTGTAAATTGGGTACCGTATTCGCATTTATCAGTGTACGAGAGATATGTACAGAGATATGTACAAGCCTCTTGAGATTCGGCAAAGCTGTTTCGAAGATCGCAGCATTGGTGCATTTTTTTTAAAATTTTAATATTTTGCGTACCGTCAACAGTCACTGTCGAGAAGTTTTCTGGATGTAATACCGAAACCTAAAAACACTGGTAAAAAACTTAAACGAACCGGCCACCAATTTTCTTTGTCCTACTGTTTGGTAGCCTTAATTTGACCAATGCCTAGTTGCAAATTTCACCTCACAATTAGAGCCCCAGGGATATCCAGCAAACTCTAACGGTAGCCGTCACCAGATGGCGGATTCACTGCTTTTGCTGTTTTGGGCATGTGAGTCCGACTTGCGTTCTTCAAGACGAAATTCGTTTGTTATGTTTAAATATGCAATCAAGTATGCACAGTTGCACATCCGTAGGGTCATCGGTTTATGCCTCAACATGAGCCTAATCACCATCCGTTCAGTTTCAGTTGTTTTCATATTTCAGCAGTCTTGATTTGGTTGAGAGGTTTGCATTTGGTATACTATTCTAAGTTTCTAACACCAATCGAATTATCAACGTTGCCCAAAACAGACAACCGCTTTCAAGTTTGTCCTTTCATAATGAACCTCGAGTTCGCGAGGCTGCAGAACATGGCAGATTTCGTGATTCTCCAAGTGTGGTCATTCTTTTGCAGCGGCTGGCGTCGGTATCGCCGCCTCCCTGGACCAGTACCCCTACCTGGCCCGCATCTCCATCACCCACCAGAACACCGCGTCGGTCCTGATCTCCTTCCTCCGTCGGCAGAAGTACACCAGTGCCACGATTCTGGAGGATCAGGATAACAGCTTCTACCAGCAGCTGTCGGCCATCATGGACGGCCAACTGGAGAAGGCGCCGGATCTGTCGCAGAACACCAAGCAGACCGCCATCTACTCCACCACCATCACGGATGACCAGATCAACAATCTGCTCACCAGCAATATCGCCCGCTCCCGAGGTAAACGTCTAGCCGACATTTTGCTGTGTGATGGCGCGGTTATCGCTGTGTAATGATACATCGCGGTGTGAAAATCGATGCACATCGGAATTCTTGTTTATTCTGCAGTTTTCCTGCTGCTGGCGCCGTCCGTCACCGTCCGCAGAATAATGGTAAAACTAATAAACATTTTTTATGTTGCCGTTTTATCGGTAATTAAAGTAGATATCACAATTGTTTTACCAGTGCAGTAGTGTGAAAATTCAACGTAAGCCGCAAAGTGACATTTTTAAAAAAATTTTATTTTTGGTTTGACACTGTATCCGAATAATTGACGCACCGCTTCCTTGGATGACATATTCAGAAACCATTGGAACGAAAGCCGATAGTGCACAATGCTGCAGATTTGTTGACATAAACCGATGTTAAAGTGTCTCGGTAACATTAAATATGACATGTTTACACAGAGAAAATCATGAATGGTGCATAATTATTTATTACAACACAATCGTGTCATTTTTGAAAATACCCGGGATATTGGTCCTGGGTTCCGCCATGATTTGTATACTACTTGATCTTTATGGTCTGCTGCAGATTGCCGCCAGTGGACTGGGAATGACATCCGGTGATTACGTAAGTTATGCATTAAACGATTAACCGGGATTGTTGTGTTAAAAACGTTATCAGGTTTTGAAAAACATTCGAATTGTGTTCCTGTAATTCGGCTAACAGTGGATTTCTAATTTCTGCAGGTCTATCTGTGCGTGAACCTGTTCGACAGTACAACTTGGGGAAATTTTTCGTACGCAGCCGGCGATGGACTGGATGATGTAATTCACCATTCCGGTTAAACAACTGAATTATTTTAATTATTTTGTGTTATTTTTTATTGCAGGTCGCAAAAGCTGCTTTCCAGTCCATGCTGATGGTCTCGTTAGACCTGCCAACCACCGTGCAGTACGATATTTTTGCTCAACAAGTGGTGAAGTTGTCAGCGCAGAACTATGGTTACGTCTACAATTCCTCGCAAGATGTAGGTTCTTACCATAATCATGGAATTTTTTGCCTTTACGAGAATCGATTCACATGACTGTGTCTCTCGTCAAGGTGGACATTATCACCAGCCACTTCTATGATGCCGTGATTATGTATGCCAACATGATGAAATATATAATCAGGAATAATATGGATTATACCGACGGCAGTCTAGCGGCACAGCTGACGAACAACTTCAATTTCACCAGTCCCGTCAGTCAGCTTGTCAGTCTGAATTCAGCCGGTGATCGCAGCAGCAATTACGTCATCAGGAATTTTGATGTTGTCAAGCAGGATTTCGAAGTCAGTCGTCAATGCCGCATTAATAATGCCATTGCTAATTAAATCCTACGCTGTGATATTATTCCAGCTTTTCCTCTCCGTTCTCGCTAACGGTGACCTTTCGCTGCTGGGACAACTCAGCTGGCCGGATGGCCGCCCTAGTCTGCCGCCAAATACACCGTATTGTGGATTTCTGGGAGAAGAACAGAAATGCGTTTACCGTAAGTATTCGATATTTGGAATTTGTATTTGTGATTATGGTAACACTGATACTGTAATAGCAATTAACTTTTCGATCGAGAAGGTAAGATTCCCAAGTACTACTTCTTCTATTATAACCAAAACACGAGTTATTAAGACGGGAGATGGCTATTTAGCATAAGGTTTAAGGATAGCATAAGAGCAAAATTTTGCTTACAAGTAAACATAATTAATTATATACACGAGTATATGAGGAATGATTGATACATATTTTCTACATCATAATTTGTTTTTACTTGATTGTCTTATATAGATATGCCAAAAAGCGCTCTCGCCGCTGCCGTTGCCATTCCCGTCGTGCTGGTACTTGTCGGCAGCATCGCGGGAACCATCCTCGTCCGACGGTAACACTTAAGCAATTGAGAACACGTTAATTTGACTAATTTTCGCTATCTCATTGCTTACCTACAGCTTGTTATTAACCTGGAGTGCGTTGTTTACTTACGTTTTCAGTTAAAGGAGTGTCTCATCTTATATCCAATTTTCTTTTTGAAGTATGGGTTTGCTCAAACGGGAGATTAACGAATCAGTGTTCGCTGCAGGTACCTCAACTCCACTCAAGATCCCTTCTGGTGGAGAATCTTCGAGCACGAGATAACGATTGTCGGTGTGGGCCTGAAATCGGGAGCTAGCAGCCAGTTTGCATCGAACATGCAAAGCAAACCATCGTTAGGCGTAAGTTTCCCAGAAGTACAGGAAGACGTGATGCAGCCAAAACCGTACCCATTGTTTTCAAATGCTGAATATAAAGTCATAAAAATAAACCTATAGCAATTAGCTAATTGCTGATTAGCATACCCATTAGTTTTTGATTTCGTTAACTTAAAACTGTACCTTCTCAAGATTGTTGCGTAATCGGAAGGATAAAATCAAACTATGCACACACCTTCGCATCTTGGGCACGTAACAGTAATTGTGAATTGATGTGATTGTATGCGCAGGCCAATCAAGACGCCGAAACGAAGAGTGTTGATGAGAAAAAGGAAGACGCAATGTCCGTTGCCTCTAATGCTGTGGTCAAACGGGCAACGTACAATGGATCAACGGTGGGATTACGGGAACTACCGGAGCCGAAACAACGTGTTAGCGGAGCACTGGGGAAGAGCCTTTTACCGGTACGCTGCCGTTAAACTTGTCCTTGCGCAGTTTGATGCTTAAATGGTAATTACATCTAAATGTTTTACAGATTAAGCGCATACAACACAACAACGTTCTCAAGTTTTATGGGATCGTTATCAGTGATGACAATACATGCGAAAGCGTCGTCGGAGACTTGTGTTCCAAAGGATCTCTGACGAAACTGCTGTATCGCGACCGGATGCAGTTAGACTGGAATTTCAATTGTGCCTTATTTAAAGATCTTACTGCAGTGAGTGACGATGATTAACGGAAACCTTGTTAGAGACTTTGGCGCTTTCATCACCTTAATTAGTTCGTTGTAAATCACACTGCTTTTCGAACACAAGCTGCTTCTTTATTGGAAGGACCATAGTACGCGTTGAGAAAACTTTTCGCGTTAATGTTGGAAAAAAAGTGTGGGGATATTCAGTTGTGCCCTTTTTATGTAACTGGTACGATAGCATACAGAGTTGGCCAAGTAAAAATTATGTGGCATGTGACCCATTGTAAACCTTGTATGAACTTGGATAACCGATAAATTTTTTTCTGTATTTCATAACGGGCGTTTCCGTTCGTGCTACAAGGTCACATTTATCGGCCGTGCTATAACCAGATCGATATTTTTAACCGCTTATTCAAATACATTAAATCAATTTAAATCTACGGTAGGTCAGAAAACGCTTTGTGTCTCACCATAAAAATGCACCTTGTTTGCTTGAAAAAATCCATCCTTGGTGAATCACGGAGAAGATTAGGACATCTTATTATTTTCATTTCGCACTTGGTTTCGTGCAACTGCAGCACGGTGCTGAGCAGTTGAGTCCGACTAGGTAGATTCTTTATCTTGTATCTGTTCTGTAGCGTTTTTAGTTATTGTGAATTTCTTTGTAAATCTACTCGCAAATACAGTAAAGATCAAGAAAGGGTAGCTAACACCCATAGTTCTTGCTCCGATAGTTATCCCTTTCTTTGTACAGGGTTTTGCACCTCTAGTACACTGCAATTTTATCTGTGATACGTATATATGTTTAAATTAAAGCGCTCTTATTTTTGGTAGTTTTACTTATTTTTGGGTTTCTGTGTATGTGTAAGTTTGGACATATTTTTGTACTTATTGCTTTCTTGCCCATATTGCAGGGAATGAACTATCTTCATCTGTCAAATCTGCAGACACATGGAAATTTATCGTCACATGTGTGCCTTATAGACAGTAACTTTGTTTTAAAAATTGCCGACTACGGCCTGGGGCATTTCCGGACGGACGAAGAACTTATGCCGATATTTGACAGCGATGAAAATCGCGATTTTACCAAGTTATTTTGGAGATCGCCTGAATTGCTCAGAATACGAATGCCTCCACAAGGGACACAAGTAATAAATCCTTTTTATGTTCCTTTTTGCTTGTTAATGACAAATCCGCTCTTTTATTTCCTTGCAGAAAGGTATGAAGATTCCTGCAATCCACTTTTTCTGCAAATCTGAAATTGATGACAGCGATAGTTTCGTGCATTCTTGTATCCTTCATTTGTAAAAATCTTGAAGAACTGTCGTTGCAGGAGACATATACGCTTATGCCATTATCCTGCAACAAATTGTGCTCAGAACCTTGCCATTCAGAAGTCCCGATGCCAGTAAAAACAATCTTACACCTAAAGAAATTTTACTTGAGGTTAGCGAAAACCAAACGTGCAGCCTTGTATGTCGGATTGTCGGCATTTTACATACAGGAAATCCAGTCAAACAGGAAAATTCAATGTTACAATATCTGTAATAGGAAACTGGTTATACTATGTGGCTTTTTGTGATTGGATATTGTTGAAAATATTTCTACAAAGTTTTCCTACTGGATTGTCAAAAAACCATTAATGCATTTGACCGCCCAGTACATAACCGCGCGATTTCTCGTAATTCAGTGCGACGAACACAAAACGCAGTATCGACGCTCTGGATATCATTAACAAACTTGTATCCGGAAATCTCCAGTTCTCAAGTTTAACAGCCCCTCAAGTAGGCCGCCATTGACGCTGTAGTACATAGTAAACGACTTTGGAGGAGTGATCCGCCTGTTTGATCGGGCCTGTCCTTTCTCTACGGACACAAAAGCCAAAAGGCAGAATATGTCCGGGTGTTAATTTGTTGTGTGTTGTAGGTAAAGAAAGGCACAATGCCGCCTTTACGGCCTCGAGTGCCCATCTCCTCCTGTCCGCCGGCCTTTGTCGACCTAATCGAACAGTGCTGGGATGAGAACCCTCTCAGTCGGCCGCCCTTTATCCGGATCCGCGAAACACTCTTGAAGATCCTTGGCCGCTCCGGCGACAATATCGTCGATAATCTTATCCGCTCCATGGAAAAGCATGCTGCGCAGCTGGAGTACGAGGCCGACACGAAGATGCGCGAGTTCATGGAAGAGAAGCGCCGGTCGGACGATATTCTGAGCCAGTTGTTGCCCAAGTAAGTGCTTTCTACTTGTAGCATCACATTCCTATTCTATACGAAGTTCTTACAAAATCAAAGCACGCAACTTACATTACACGCAATACGCACAAAGCTCCTTTCTTGTACATAGATTGTATTTGGTGGGATTAATGTAAACATGTAATCGCAGTTTTATAATTGCGCGGTTGCCTTTCTGATTCGGTTTTTACAATGACTACATTACAATTGTTTTCTAGGTTTGCGTATGTTAATCGTGTTCCACTTGCAGAAACGTGGCTGCTGCTCTGGCTAAAGGTCAAATCCTTCAGCCGGAAACGTTCACCAGTACAACGGTGCACTTTAGTGACGTTGATGGTTTTGGTGATCTGGTGGCTGAAGCCGTCCTACCCAAGGACACCATCGCCATTTTAAATACTTTATACTTGACCTGTGATAGTTGCGTGGAGAAGTACGATGTGTACAAAGTGGAAACCGTTAAGGATGCCTATCTGGTAAGCCTTCAATTTCTCAGACCCTCCGTTAACCTATAGCTTGTTATTAGATATACAATACTGTTAGTATTACCACTAATACCATTATTAGCGGGCTACTCTGCAGTGTTCTCCTACTCGTAGATTGTTAGTGGTCTTCCGAGCCGCAATGGTTTGAAGCATGCCGGAGAAATTGCCACACTGGGACTAGTGATGCGACGGGAAGTGTCAGCCATTAAATTTGCGGGACTGACTTTTGAACCTAAAGCCAAACTGCGCTTGCGAGTTGGTATTCATTCAGGTGAGCGATTTATTTCCAGCCCAAAAGATATACGAACTGGTAACGCAGCGAAGTGAACAGATCAAGGTTAATATGAGAGGAATACTGCTTTAAAAGCCTCACGAACTTGACATGAGCTAAAATTGGTTGCGTAATACGTAGTACATTTTTACGGTAGATGTGTACTGCACGAATTGCGATCTAAATTAGCTTCAGGTTATTGCTTGTACAAAATTGATCGAATATACTCACAGACAACCACTAGCCCTGCACCACTTCCATTTAGCCTTCGATATATTTAACAACTCCATACAACGCGGTCACTTTTGCCGCATTTGACGGGATTAAGCTCTCTCAACTACCGTTGTAGTCCAGTATAAAGCGTCAAGTTTTTTCATTTTCCCTGACACATAATATGGGTCCCAAGCGTCGGTTAAAACATAGCGAACGATATGACTGTCAGGCTAGTCTGTTTGACTTTCAAGGGTGGAAATGACGTAGAGCTGTAGAGTATTGGGAAGATAGGTCACTGTACATATGGTTGCACTTTGACAACTTAAGCATCAGTATCTACACTAAAAGATAATCCAGACGCCTTCAGATTTACTCCATAAAGGCGTACCGCCTCGAAACCGAAAAGCTTTGTTCTAACGGAATAAAGACTTTTTTCAAAAATCTAGATTTCTCGGAAACGAAGCGTAGCTAGGGTTAATTAACTAAGCATGTATTTCCGGTCTCTTATCTGGAACTTTTTTCCCAGATATTGGTGCTTTATGGGTAATACTTGCAAAATGTACAGGGAACAGTTGTTTGTCTGCCCACTGCATTGGTACATACCGATCGAGTCCTGCTCAGGTCTGAACGATTGCTTCCAGTCCTTAATTTCCGCTCGCTTTCTCCGCTTTTTATTGTAATGACAATTTCCGTGAGGTTGGGGTGCCAGGATGGGATTGTTTGATTAACTGCTTGGGAAAGTAGCGGGATTGTGCATTTCTTGTCTCCTTTCAGAAGAATTATAATATCTATATAATTACAGGCTTTACATCGTACAATAGATTTTCAAACTTCTACCGATAGATTAATATTGGTCAGCACTACCATAACAAAAAAGTGATAACCAGAAAAATGCACATTAATTTTGTGCATTGGCAGACCGAAGCGGTGCATTTTTTTAAGAACGTACGAATGCACATACAAGTATGCTGCATCTCCATGCTTATCGGTAAAGCACTGAATAAACTTATACAGTACTTTATTTATTAAGTAACAATGAATTTGTTAAATGACTTTGCAACAAACGCACGTAACCCACTTCCAGCTTTTTTTGGAAATGGCTGTAGTTACTGGGCGTAACAGACGGACATTCATTTTTGCGTTTTCGCTGAATAAGATCTTCGCTGTGCTCCGGCCGAAAATGTGGATTTTATGTGGTGCAACATAATTAAGGAAAACAGTGGTTCTTTTGTTGTTCGTTAATTATTGCAAAACAATTGATCGTCCTTAAACATTAACAACTGATTGTGGCGGCACTGAAACACGATTGGTCGATCGGAGGCTCAGTAGAAGTGTTCATATCGCAACTGATTGACCGACTGATCAATTTGAATATCTTGTTCCATTAGGACCATGTGTTGCTGCGGTCATTGGAACAAAAATGCCCCGTTATTGTCTGTAAGAAAAACCGCTGATGTGCATTTTGCTGTAGATTTTCCTAATATCGAATTGTTTTTTCAGTTTTGGTGATACTGTCAATACGTCCAGCCGAATGGAATCCCATGGAGAACGTATGTGCCGATTCATGTATTGGTGTACAGTATATTTCTGTGTTTTGTTTGGGGAAATTGCTTACCAAACGGTTGTTATCGCAGCCGGAAAAATTCAGTGCAGTTTATCAACAAAAGAAATACTGGATAAACTTGGTGGATACATCTGCTTTTCCAGAGGGGAAATTGAAGTTAAGGTAAATGCGATAATTACCCATCATGCAGTGCAGTTGTCGATTGACCGACGATTAGGTTTTTCCTTCTGGAACGTGTTATCTTATTTTGCATTTTTAATTTTTGGAAGCACTGCTTTGCTGATTTGTTGAGTTATCAGCACCAATGTGGTGCATGCAGTGAGATCTTATTACGTTTTGCCTATATGAAAATCTGATCGCTTTGGCATGGGCAAAACAGTACCCTGGACGTTTCGAACTGTTTTAATGATGCTACCATAATTGTTTTACGAGTATCAATGTTCACTTAAATCAAACTTCTGAAATTTGTTTAGTTTCGTTGATTTGATTTTTGTATTTGATTTTATTGTGTTTATTTTAAGTTTTTATCTTCAGTACGTTACTCTCCGTCGTTTTGGTTAATTTTTGAGTTTCAGTAAGACTTTACATTGCGCACCGACGGTACCGTTTTAATTTAAAATATAAAAATGAAATCTTTTCGCTTTTGCAGGGTAAAGGATTGATGGAGACGTTTTGGATTGTGGGCAAAGATAGCGATTAAAATTTTTTTCGTTCCTTTCTGCACAGTTGGAATAAGAATATCTGTGTAAAATTTTTCGTTCTCTATAAATACGGATAACGGATAATTGGTTCGTTTTACGGATAACGGTAAATGATTTCATCTGGGGTGACTGATACGATTTGATATGTGGATGCTAAATTCGGCTACGGTCAGTGTCGTTGTGGCCTTAATATTCAACCTCTCCGCGCTCTCCACAACTTAAAATCGACTCATGCTTAATGTATTTTTCATAGTGGCCTTAATTTACAATAAAAGATGATAAATTAAAAAAACGTTATGAATACCTTGATGGGAATGTCGATGCTTGAAATGTGGCACAACTTCATCGAACATTGACATTTCTGGCGGAAGGGTTTTCGAAATGTTGCTGGTTCCATTAAAAACAAGCGCGTAAATAATTAAATTTTAAATTACCGTGCCCTTCCGCATTGTAAAGCGATGAAATATGGATTCGATAATTGACCATGAATATTACGAAAGCTGCGGAATGAGTTCACTTTTGGCAAAAAGTCGCTGCGTTAGGTATCGGTGTGTACAACGATATGCAAATGCAATAATGCACTGTTTATATAGAGTGCCGGTATTTGATTATTTAATCAATACCCATGTGCGCACATGATTCCAGTCCCCAACGGGCAATTGTTTCTTTAGGAAAAACTTTGATGGTTTAATTACTTTTTTCGTAAATTTTTTTAAAGATAACCTGTAATTTGTATTTTTCAGAGAAATTGAATTCGCATTTGTATTTTTCACGTGCAAACTCAGGAATACGTATGAGTATCTGTATAAACAATCGATCACGTAAGACTTTGAATTAATTATGTGTCCGCTTTTAGAACAGGAAAGTCAAAAATGACCTAGCAAAAAAAAACTGTTGAAAAATGCAAAACAGCTTTCCCTACTTAGCACATGGTGTCCCTTTCATCTGTGGAAAGGATAATTATCCGGCAGCCCTTTTGGGCATTTGTATACTGCACGCAGCCAATACTGGTCATGCATAATGTAATGGCACTAAGCTGGTGTTGGTTTACAAAACAAACACTACATGCGCGTATAATACAAGAATAACGTTATATCCACCGACGGCTGCTGCAGCTTGTCAATGGTATTTTCATTGTCGAGTAGTCTTAACACTGACAAAGTTTTTTCTCACCCGTTCAATCCGTGGGATCGATACACTGCAGCCCGCCGACAGGTGGGGGGACGTTGTGATGCCAATAAAACGCGGCCGTTTCGTGCCCATTATCATGACAGCGTTTTGGAGTTTTAGCTGGTTACTTATCGCACAACGCGTGTGCTGTATACTTATTGCCATATACTATCCCATTAAATTAAGTGTGCACTCCAATTAAGCAGGGATGGGCCGGTGGGCCGCTAATTACAATGTCGAACACCTATATATACACCATGTCCAGAATGTTAAAGCGTCCTAGACACAATACCAAGCGTGTATTATGCCGTGCCGGTATCATGTTGCGCTGGATGGTTTTGGTATGGTCCACACTGCCACTGGTCAGCATGGAGACGCTGCTGGCGTGTTTTATGTCGGAAGGCGGTAGTGATGATCTGTTTTATAATTATCAGCGGTCCGCCGCGGCCGTGGAGTTGGCGCTGGAGTATACGAATCAGGTTCTGCTGCCGGGAAATATCACTATACAGCGGCTGCACGTGGATCTGGGTCCCACATGCCCCGATAAAGTGCATGTGGTCAGTTATGCCATGCAGCTGATGGAGAGCGGTATCAAGTGCGATGTCTATGTTGGACCGGGTAAATAAATCTAGAAACTTTTGCTGCACGAAATTACTGCTGACTGATTTATAAAAAATTATGAATTTATAAAAAAAATGAATTTAAAATGAATGAATGAATTTATAAAAAACCCGTGATTGTCAGACTTGAATTTCTTGGTGTATCATCTTCATGGAAATTTATCTAGCTGTTTTTTCTAATAATCAAATATTTTTAATATTTTAAAAATCAATCTGACTATATAAATTGCACCCGGATCCGAATGATATTGTACTTTGTATTAATACCGGCATTTAATTATTGGTCGTATGCATACACTACAATTTACAAATCTCCGCATTTCAAAAAATATTTCCTTGAATGGTTCTTTGTGGCATCACAAGTTCACAATTGTAAGGGAGTTGCATTGAACAGAAATTAATTATACCGATGGAGCTTAACGAAGCCGTGCAGTGCAACCGTGCTTTGTCAATAAAATGATTTTATCAGTGGACATATCTGTGCATATCGTGATACGAAAGCCATAACGTTTTAAAATTAATAATGTTGAGTATGCGGCTATCGCGTGGTAGAACGTAGGTCATACAAGAGCAGTGCAGTGGCTAATAGCGGAAATTCACAATAACGTACGTATGTGCATGCTGCGCATATCCCGTTAAAATGCGTCAAGAAATGTAACAAAAAAGGGTTAATTTTTTCCCTTAAAATTTTAACAGTTTTTTCTTCAGTTTATGTAGTGGAATTACGCAGCAGAAAGCTATATTGCGTCATATTATCTGCATCTTGACAAGGTAGTAAATCTGACGAGACATTTTTTCACAGGATGCAGTGCCGCAGCGGAAGCATTATACGATATTGCCACCTACTATAAAACTTTAATCATCGGCATGCCAGGTAGGATAAGTAGAGCCTATTTAGTGTGCGGTGGGGGCACTTTTCCGGCGATTAAGTAACACAAACGCAAAAACTGGCTTATTCTAACCGTTCCCTATTCAACTTCGTATCAGCCGTTTACGGAACTTTTAAAGCGGCAAAAATCAGGTTTAGGATTACTTAATCTTCTTAAATCAAAATTACATATATGACATAATATTAGCTAATTTTTGCACTTATTTTTTAAATTGCACTGACTGAAATTTTCAGCAGATGTAGCTCGAAAATTTAATTGCTCGGAAATATGTATGTTGACAATTTCGGCGCGATTTCTTTATCCTAACCCGATTGCTTAGCCGGTGGAGTGGGGACGCTGGCACCGAAAAAAGACTACTCGTATCTGACACGTATATCCCTGACACATGTCAACACCGCACAAGTCCTTCTCCGGTTTCTCCGCTGGCGCAACTACACCGACATCACCATTATTCAGGATACGGCGACCAATTTTTACCAGCAAATGGGCATGGTCTTCCAGATTATTTACGATTCCGACGCCATGGACTTAGCCGTTACCACTAAATGGCGGATGATTAATTCCAGTAATGTGGACGAGGTTGGCACGAAACAGTTTCTGGAGGAGAATCAGAACCGCTCCAGAGGTGTGGTGTTTATTTGAACGGCTACAGTAGCGTTAGTTAAGAAGTCCATATAATCCAATTTGTTGCAGTGTTTCTCTTATTGATGCCATCGGCGGCACTCCGAAAACACATGGTATACAAACGGAACTATTGATTAACTCTGTACTGCACCTTTTTTACGAATTTCACCTTTTTCTATGCATTGCAGATATGGGCGGATAAGCTGGGAATGACTAATGGGGAATATGTAAGAATAACATCGAGCGGTATTTTTGCTTAAAAGCCGACTGGAAATGGCAAATAAATTACAAAAAAATAATCGAATTAATCTATAGTTTAAAAAAGGTAAAATTAATATTTCTTTCTTTTACAGTCGTCAGTAGTTTCATTTCGAAGTCAACTGGGAATGGCAAATAAATTCCAAAAAAAAATTAATCGAATGAAATCTATAATCAAAAAAGGTTAAAATGGATATTTTCATTTCCAGCCGTAGTAATTGTTTTATGAAATTTAAGGCGGGTGTTGTTGTTTCTGCGAATCGAATATATTTATGTAGGTATACGTCGGAGTTAACATATTCCCGAGCCGGATTTGGGGAAACTTCTCATCCGAAGTCGGCGGCAAAAACGACGAGGTAATAAAATATTGTGCGCGGTTTGTTGTTCCACCTGTGCCTTGTCCAACCGTCACTGCACAAATGTGATGTTTGAAGGTGGCGAAGAATGCTTATCGATCGCTGTTAATGGTTGGCTTATCTCTCACTTCCGGCGGCTCTTACGAAATGTTTTCTTCCGCTGTCAAAAAATTATCCACCACAGTGTACAATTATACATACAAACCGGAGGATGAGGTAGGTTTTTGTTGTTGTATATTGATTTTTAACAGGGTTTTTTGTCGTATATCCAAATAGATTCATTCCATCTGTCGTCATGAATTACCGTTTTTAATGGAAGGTTTCTGTTCCCTATTCGACTTTTATTATTTACCGGCACTCCACATTATGATCATAATGACGATTTATTTGTTATATGGTTGTCTTTGTTATGGCGACAGATGGCGACAGCAAACGAAACAATTTTTTTAAATACTAGCTAGCACTTTGAATTTACGTAGAAACCGTTTTTCTTTTTTACGAGTACATAATTACTGTATTATTCTGTTCAATCACTATTTTTTAAATGTTTGCCTTACCAGGGCACATTTTCCGGGTCCAAATTCAGAAAAATCTGATCTTTGGCAGGAACATAGTATACCATCGTAGTGTATAAAAAAAAGTAATTTCAGCTGCTGACACTCAAAGGGCGTGGCCAAACAAAATTAATTAGTAAGTAATAGTCCATACTATTGCACTGCACTAGTGTAGTACTCAAACAGCTGTTTGTATCAGTGTAATAATAAGTAATAAATCAGGAACTCATCTTCTGCCGAATGACAGTGTACGACTACAGCACGCTTAAAAAATAATGAACTTTAATATTTAACAAGTTTCGGGAGCACACTGCACACAGTGAGGAAATTAGCAAAATCCAGAATCCAAATACAGTGACAGTATGAGGTACGTACTGTTGCACTACCGCAAAGAATCGCAGCCACAGAATGGTTTTTCTACTGTGTCGTCTTAACGTTCGCACATGAAATTTTCCATTAACCATAATGTGGCAAAATGTAACGTTTCTGCAAGAGGTGAAACTTTCCTGATATGCTTATTTTATAAAAATGCTACGTTTCTGCAAGAGGTGAAACTTTCCTGATATGCTTATTTTATAAAAAGCCTGTGCGGGTATTGCGCTAGTGCATTGTAGGAGCATGCAGTATTACTCACTTATTAATTTTGTTTGGCCCCGCCCTTTGGGTGTCAGCAGCTGAAATTATTTTTTTTAATATACTACGATGGTATACTATGTTTCTGCCAAAGATCAGATTTTTCTGAATTTGGACCCGGAAAATGTGCCCTGGTTAGTTTAAAAAAGTTTTGAAGACTTGAGTACTTCACTTTTACATTATTCAAATACGCACTCTAAAGTGTGGTAATTTATTTATGTAAAATGTTAACATTGTTTTATTCGGATCCAGGTGAACATCGTAACCAGCCATTTCTACGACTCAGTTATCTATTATGGATCACTCATTCGTGATGCGGTTAATGCCGGGAATGATTACCGTGTCACCGAAAACCTTATTGCACTGTATCAGGATGGAAATTATTCCTTCCAGAGCCCGGTGAACGATCTGGTCCATATTAACCAAATCGGCGACCGGCAAAGTGCCTACAAAATCCAAACTTACGATTACCTACGTGGTGACTTTGATGTAAATTATATTAATTTTGTATTGCAACTTTCCAATAAAATCTATTTAGTTTTTTTAAATATCGGCTTCGATTTATGCAAATTACAAATATACGGTAAGTGTAAATTTCTTCTGGAATCTTTTTCCCAAAACTATTCTTTCAAATTTTAATTCTTAGAATTCGTAGTCTAGATTCATAAATCTTATTATTGTTTATTTTTTTTTATTTATGTGTTTGTAACACGATTTTGCATTAATTATAAGAAAAATTTTTACGGTTGAAATATATTTTTGCAAAATAGGATTTTGTGACGGTCACACCCAACTTTGACTTCGTTATCCGCGGTGAGATTTTCTGGCCCTCGGGCAACGCATCCCTCCCGGACAACACCCCAACATGCGGCTTCAAGGGCAATAATCCAGCCTGCATCAAGCGTAAGTGTCCAACACTATAATATGACGAATAATTACCATACTTTCACTCCGTTTTATGACAAGTACCACTTTGCATGACCTTTTTGCAGCCGTACCCCCCGCTACTATCGCCGTTAGTGTGGTGATTCCTCTGGCTGTCATTCTCGCGGGAGTGATTGTGGGAATTGTCCGCTTTCGCAAGTGGGTACTTGTGATACCGTCGCAATAACATACATACACGTATTGATTGATTGTTTTAAATATTGCCGGCGATAATTATCGGCTTCACCGGTCATAGTGCGAAAAACAGTACAGATGGATTATTGATTAGAAAAATATGCGCTGCTTAATGGACGCGGAATTGTTGTTGCTCGATGACCTTCCGGGCTGTAGCGGCTGTGTTCTCTATAGATATGTGGAACGGAATTCCGATCCATTCTGGTGGCGGATATTTGTTACGGAGCTGTCGATTCAGGGAAATACGACCAAGTCTATGGCCGGAAGTCAGGTGGCCTCCACAATCAAAAGCCACGTATCCATGGTAAGTCGCCATTGCGTCATGTGTGAACGTGGATTAAAACTTGTGAATGCATGAATATTGCATGCTCAAGTCAGCACCGCATTCCAGAATAAAAAATGAATCCTCCTTCCTCAAAATTTATTTTCACATTAAAATACGGTGCTGGCGCAGTGAACGAAATCTGATGTTAACAAATTATGATGGCATTTGCGTCTCTTCTGCTGCTGCCGGCCGACAGTGCGTTTGTAGACGTCTGTTATAATTAGAAACCGTTAACGTCTGGAGCTGTTGTAGTGCGTTGGCACCTTGGCGAATCACTCGATCCCCTCAAAATTCGTTACTGTACTGAAAACTTTAGACTTGTCTGAACAAAATAAACTAGTACTACTCGTAGATTCTCTCAAATGTAAGTTTGATTTACCAATATTTTTAGAAAAATTGTCGGCATTAAGTACGAAGTTTGATATGTATCGGATGAAAGTAGACACTTAGCCACCGAACTGTGGTACGCTGATACTCGATAGTATGTACTACTACCGAAATTAAGAATTTATTTCGTAAGTAACACAATTAATACATACAATAGATATATAGAATACTGATACATAATAAATATAATATATTTATTTCTCGATATATGCTTATGTATATTTCTAATATACGTATTTTCTGATGTACTGAATAATTTTTATATTGCCGTAGGTGGACAAGCAATCGGTGAAACAGGATGACGACGCGACGACATATGTCAAAGCCGTATCAACACCTGGAGCACCCATTCGTGCTATTTACAACGGAAATGTCGTCCAGCTGAAACAGCTGCCGGAACCGCGGCTAAGAGTTACTCCCGTTCTAGGCAAAAGCCTCCATTTGGTAATTCACGTTTGGTGAAAATACAGCAGCATTCTTTTTTCTGTCTCCTTTAAAGGACAATTATATATCATTAAAAGCTTTATTATCCAAAGCACTGACTGATAAAATTTTGCTGATATCACATCATAATTTAAAAAAAAAATAAATCTGAAGTCGAACAAATATAAGTTAGAATTAACATGCCAAAAAATTAAGTCATGTACGTAATTGAAATAGCTGGTGCACAATCTCGAGCAGCAGTATTACTGTAAATTATTAATCGTTTTAATGACTGCACTGACCGATTAAATAGATTAAACGGATCCAGCATCAAAATGTGCAGAAATTTTCCGGAATTGCGGTTAATGATGACAACCACTGCGAATTCATAGTGGGGGAAATGTGTTCCAAAGGGTCGCTGACGTTCCTCTTACAAGAGAATCATATGAATCTCGACTGGGAATTTAAAGCTGCCTTGTTTAAAGATCTAACAGCGGTAAGTCGCGTTGTTCGAAAAAACAAGCAATGAGAGGAAATGTATAGTAACTAACAGGGACAAGTACCGTATTTATTTAAAAAACCTATCAGTACTACTGTATTACTCCAGTAAAATAACTTGAGATCGAGGGCTAATGTACATTGTACACATCATTGTGACATCAACGATCGTTTAATTCATCGTATTCTTAGTACGGTATTCAAAATTAATGTAATGCCACTAGGGCGGTTATAACGCTAAACTGAATACGCAACAGAATATTGGAAAACTTATTTATTTATAAGATATATTTCATAATAATTCTTAATTCCACTATAAAATGAATGTTTACATACTGTTGCTTACTAGCCTATTTGTTTTTTAATAATCTTCTGACATTTTCTTCCAACAGGGCATGAATTACCTGCATTCCAGCAGCCTGGTATCCGTGGGCAATTTAACCTCGCATACCTGTCTGGTGGATAGTAATTTTGTCCTGAAGATATCCGAATACGGCATGTACTACTTCCGCCAGGAAGAGGATCTGGCGCCGGTGACCGAGCACGATCGGGAGGGCCGCGATTACGAAACGCTCCTCTGGCGTGCACCAGAACTCATGCGCCGCCACATGCCACCGGAAGGGACACCGGTAAGCGGAAACAGCTCCCCAATATTGACAGACCGGGGTCAGATTTCACAATCTGAAGGTCAATGTTACTATGTAATAGACAAATACAAAAAAATAATGCTGTATTTTTTGTTTTTGCAGAAAGGTACAAACATCTCGTAAAAGGAATCGGCATGCATAGCAAAAGAGGATAGCAAAATTTTACATCAAAATTCATACTTTTCAGACGAGAAATATATGTCGTTCATTAACGGGTTATGTAATTGTTGTAGGTGATGTATATAGTTATTCCATAATTGTCCAACAAATATTGCTCAGAGCACCGCCGTTCCGGAATGGATTTCATGATCCCGGTTTGACCACGTTGCTGGACAGAGAAATTATTATGGAGGTTAGTAACTTAGTAGTACACATAAGAGGCATTTACTCAGTCGATTTTATATCAATTAATAATCACTACATGGCCGGATTTCGCAAGTCCTTAGTGGGTATTCAGGCTGCCCGCGAAAATGTTTGCGAATGCGCGCTGTTCACAACTTTTTTTGAATACTGTTTGGCATTCTGTGGCCAGGTGGCCACATCCCTTAATTGCATGCAGGATATACGTAATAAGAGAATCGTAGTTCGGTGACGTTGGCACTAATCAACTTGCATCAACTTGCTTTGTCCATGAAAGCGGAGGCCGCCGCATATCAACAAGCAAATAGAAGAGAATAAATTTTTCTAAAAAAATTAGCTTTAGTATCGTAACTTACTCGCACATTACCAATCGTATAGATTAAACGCGGTACCGTGCCTCCCTTGCGACCACGCATCCCGCTGACAGCCTGTCCGGCGCATTTCCGTGACCTTTTAGAGCAGTGCTGGGATGAAAATCCACTGTTGCGCCCGGCGTTCCAGCGCATCCGAGAAGTCCTGACCAAACTGCTTGGACGAGCGGGCGATAATATTGTTGATTACCTGATCCGCACCATGGAGAAATACGCGTCCAAACTGGAGGCGGAGGCCGAGGAAAAAATGCGTCAGTTTATGGAAGAGAAACGCCGATCGGAAGATATCCTCAGCCAAATATTGCCCAAGTGAGAAGAAGTTTGAATGTATCGTTAGTGAGGAAAATTTGTCAAGTTGTCTGTTGTGCGGAAACGGCAAACCATTCAAGGCTGCTCCTCATATTTATATGTATTTATATATAAATATTATCACCACTACGCATAGTACAAATGGCGATTATTGTGAGCTTCGTAGTGGAATGGATTGCAGAGCCGGATTAACCCACGGGAGTTTATAACAGAGCGTTACAAAATTTCGTTTACTAAATTTCGTTTACAAAATTTCGTTTCGTTTTGCGTTACAAAATTGGTTTCGTTTTTTTTTGTTAAACGCAGAAATTAAGGAAATTTATTTTTGGTCAGATTTTTGTAGTCGTTATTTTCCGCTATAGATCCGTAGCGGAAATAATTATTATTTATCTGTATATACAAATTGTGTACTGTCTGCGTTAAATGTAAAAAACTTCAACGGATTGTAAGTAAAGCAGGTCGAAGCATCTGCTGTTGGTTGTCATTAAATCATTAGATTGAGTACTTAATTAGGTGTTTTTTTACTGTATGTGATGCAGATCAATTGCTGAACGGTTAACCAAAGGTCAAACAGTGATCCCGGAAACGTACGGCAGCACAACGGTGTATTTCAGTGATGTGGACGGTTATTCAGAGCTGACCACTGAAGCCACCACACCTCTGGATGTTGTCCAGATTCTCAACACCTTGTATACTGTCAGCGACACGATTATCGAGAAATTTGATGTGTACAAAGTGGAAACGGTACAGTATGCATGCAGTGCATTTTGCCGAAAAATATGATCTTGCTGTCATTATGCAGGTGCAATGTTTTTTCAGGTTAAAGACTCCTATTTGGTGAGTGTAGAATCTAAGCATTAGTAATGCTTGATATCGCAGCATATTATGCCTTCAAATGTTAAGGATGTTTGAAAAATGGAAGCATGGAATACTGTGTTGCTTTACGAAATTACAGCGTATAGATAATTTATCATTGTACAGACATCTGTGAATACTGTAGGGATCGTGATACTAAATGTTAAACAGAAAACGCTGCGTAGTTGAACGCTTCCTCAAGATACCAGTAATTTTAAAATTCTCGGATATGTTTTTAATTTGTAATGTTTGTATGTTTGTAATGTTCAGTAATTGTGTAATTTGCAGGTTATAAGTGGGCTTCCAGTACGCAACGGCATAAACCATGCTTCTGAAGTGTCTTCCTTGGCTCTGACCCTACGCCGTGAAATAAATTCCCTAAAAATATCGGGTTTAAGTTTTCAGACTAAGCGAAAACTCCTTTTGCGTGTTGGCCTACATTCAGGTACGGCATACACATGCTCGATGCCTGCTCGACGTTTATTCAATTTAAATTAACAAATATTAGTAGGATTATGCTTAGTGCTTTTAATATAAAGAGATCGATAGTAGAATTTTCGTGTAATACCTGCGCTATGTTCCGTTTTGGTGTTGCTGATTAGCATGGCGAGCTTGATTTGATAAACTGCATCGAACAGCCAATCTGTTGAAATTCAACGGATTACGAACAGCTGCAAAAAAAAAATTGCAAAATTGCTGCGGTTTTGCAAATAAAATAGCACCAAATTTAAGCAGCAATATAAAACAGCCAATAATACAGTTAAACCGCCGATGCTTTATCATATTGTGCTTACAGGTCCCTGTGTAGCGGCAGTGATCGGATTAAAAATGCCAAGATATTGCTTGTATGTATGCATTCTATAATGTACGCATAATGCGCAACACCGGCCAAAAAATTTATTAATCTGGGACTTTTATTTTTGAAGATTCGGAGATACAGTGAACACCGCCAGCCGAATGGAGTCCCACGGGGAACGTATGTACCATACTAACAGACCATACTATATATACTAACAGACCATACTACCATACCATTTTCTAGTTGAAGGACAACGTAGTCCTTCAACTACTTAGAAAATGGTATGGTAGTATGGTTTGAAAATGCTACTCGTATAAGTTACGTATACGTAACTTATACGAGTAGCATTTTCAAACCAGTCTGTGTGTGTTACTTATGTTAAGCTTTTATAAACGTTTATTAGAATTTTAACTAACCATCTGTTTTTAAAATGCAGCTGGAAAAATTCAGATGAGCATATCGACAAAAGAGTTACTGGACCAAATTGGCGGCTACATTGTGGTAAGCCGGGGCGTCATTACCGTCAAAGGCAAAGGTCCTATGGAGACATTCTGGCTGGCTGGACGCGATCGGGAATAATATTTGCGATACGCATTCGGTTGTCTTTTTTAAATTGGCCTCAAATTAAAGGCTAGTTAAATTTGTTCTTGTTAAATATTGCATTGTTTCTCAGCTCCGTTCCTCTTGATATACATATTTTTGTCAGATTGGTAGTTAATAGTTATACTGCATTCTGCCGGCACTGAACGCTGTGATGCGAAGTTGTATAAATTTTTGCTATGTTTGAATGGTCATATTTATGAGAAAACAGACAGTTCACACAGATAGAGAAATATTGTATCGGAATTTAAGAAACCGTTTCGAAATGCAGTAGAAGTATGCTTTTTGTTAGTCAAACATTTCTCATCGCACATTTCAATTTAAACTTTAACACGATAAAACTTTAAAAGATTTTGGAGATAAAGAGTACTTTGTACTAAAATAACTACCAAGCACTGTCAGTCGCAGACTGAATGAGGCACGGTTTGGAATATCAAATAATTAAAACCATAAAACTTTAAACCATGAAACATGAAAACGCTCTGCAAGAGCAAAATTAGCACCATCACCCCTTGGGAAAGGGATGACAATCAGCAGTAGTAGGTCAGGACGTTCTCCTGGTTGCCGCGAATCAGCAGTGTTGGCGGCAGACCGGAGGTCATCATATCCAGAATGGCCAAGTACAGGGTAGCCGCGCGGTTCTGTTTGGGCAGCGGCATGGTCAACACGTTCAGCACAGATTCCGATGAGTGTTCCCGCAACAACTCATGCAACCTGAAAATGCAATTCATCCAGTTAAATCTCTGACAGAGAAACCCAGGCAGTTGTAGCCACCGAAAAAATGAAGTTGGAAAGTACCGCGTCGAGTGCGAAAAGTTATTACGCAAACGAAAGTATGCTCCTGTCTCGAACATGGAAAGAAATGGTTTTTGAATTTTCCTACGGTACCTGATGCTGCGTATGGTCCTCTTGCCATACTCGAGCATGTCCGATTCCATAATGGTGGCTGGGCCAGGAGCGCGCGCTCGGGCACTCATGTTCTCGTATTTGTACTTGAAAATCAATTTGTTAAAATCATCCAAGCTGAAACCACACAGCACCGTCAGCTTGACCACTCAAAATATTGCATTTAATAAGTACATGCTGCGGATTTAAGATTAGTGCACATAAAAGCAGATTATAGGAAAGAATGCTGTTCGATAAAAAAATAAATCTACAATGAGGACTTGTAGAATAAACTGAGCCCAACATCGAAAAGCGCTATAGGAAACAGCGAGATCAGTTTAGCCTAAAAAATCAGCAGTCACCTTTCTTGTGAAGGTTGTGTGTCGATATCAATAGCCACCACATCCACTACGGCAATCCGGAATTTTTCCAGCAACTGCAGCATGTTGTATCGAGCACTGTCGGCGTTGTCATCCGGTCCAATCAGGCAGAACACTTTCAATTTGCATCCTGACCACGGGCTTTTTTGTGTCATCAAATACGGAACCAGCAACGTCAAGCCTAAAAAAATGCGCAAATGCAGTATTATTCTTCCCTCACGATACTTTTATAACGGCAATTATACAGATTCACTAAAAACGTTGATAATCACTCAACCGCCGTCATACTACGATAGTCACTATGCTCTGAAATATCGCACACAAAATACGGGAACGAGTTGTTTGAAACACACCTCCATCGTCATACAGCCACCAGACATGGATTTCCCCTACAATTTTCTTCTTCTTTCCGGGCTCCAGTTTTTCGGCCAGTTCCACTCTGGCTTTGAGAATTGGATCATCAGTTGGTTTCACTTCCAGAGGAATAGCCTGAATTTTATCCGGTTCGGTATCATCACTTCCATCCGCTATTTTAAAGAAAGGACTGCCATTACAAATATGTACATAATGGTAATTCGATAGGAATAATACAAATAGAAAAGAAAGAAAAAAAGAAGAAAGGAATAGTTAGAAATAATTATTTCTAACAAAATCATTCATTAATCGAATTAAATTTTTGACACCGAAAATAAACCGGTGCTTAGAATAAAATAAACATACAAGTACCACAAACAAAGAACCAAACACAACAAATTTTACAACAACATTTTACAATAAAACAAACAATAAAGTTTTTATTTGACACAACGCAAAAGGTTTGAATGCCGCTTATGCCACATAATGATAAGTAGAGGAAAATATTAAACTCCCGTACTGGAAGACGCCGAAATGTTGTTGTCATTGACCAGCTGCTCAAAATTGACTACATCGCTTATGTCGAATCCATCACGGGCGTAGCTGAAAATTCGACAGTTATTAAAAAATAATCCGGTGCACGTGGTAGGGCAAAAAGTTCTTATATTAGCCTACAAAAGAATGACTCCGCGCCGTGAATCAAAAGCATAATGGATGACGTTGATGTATTCTTCCATGGAGTCTTCATTCCAGTTCGTCCAATTGCGGTGGTATCCCATCATCACAATATTCGGTCGCAATTTGCCCAATCCCGATGTCTGGATCAGTGCGCGAGTGCCCTCCTCAGTATCTGCCGCCGCATAGATTTCGTAGAAGGCGCGAATTTTCCGCCGGAAAAACCACTTGTAAGTTTCTTGTTCCAGTGTGGAACGATCGGCGATCGGTTCATGCTACATAAAAAGCAAAAGCATAATTTCTTCTTAGCTTACAAAACCAATGCACTACGATTTACGCTTAGACCTATCCGCTGTTCAGCCTGCAAGGAAAGGAGGCAACTACAGACGCATCAACCGTAACTCCGTGCGAGTTAGTCACTAACTCGCAACTGTAGAAGTACTCGTACTCGTACTTCTATGCCAAAGTAAAGCAGTAGAAACAGTTAATTTGCGTTTGTTACATCTGCGTTACATTTGAGTCACATTTGAGTAATTTATTACATTCGAATTTGAGTTCATTAACGCTACCGAAATGTATGATAATTACGTTTTAGCCATCAGTACTGTACTCTTCATTCCCTGAACCAGCTTCTCGGAGTGTTCTAGACGTAATGTAATATCGCTATCAATCCTTACCACCATGACGTGACCGCAAACCAGCAGTCCGGTGCCGCGTGTAATGGCGTTGGCCATGTAGACCAGCGCCGGTCGGACGCATGGCAGACCGGTGAGGACTAGGATCTGTGGACGATAGGTTTTGACGTGCTCCGGTGTTTTTTGCAGCTTATACGTGTCCGTCAGGGCGGCACGGTAGATGTTAGCTTGACCGGAGGTTCCCCAGTTCACTTGTGGTTTTTTGTAAAACACGAAGAGATACACCAGACCTAAACAACAATCGACACAAACACATGCAGCTAAAGTCCAAACGAACAGCTACGAGTAGGCTTCCAACTTCGCTTGTACAGTCTGGCTACGCCAAGTTCGGACAAGTAAAAAAATTCTCCACTGAAGCCACTTTAAAATTTTTTTAATTCTTGGATGATATTAATTTTATTGGTTTGTTAATTATTGTATTACACTTTAAGGCAGATTTACCAACAGCTCCAAGAGCGATAATTGCTGATTTCCAGTCCAGTGCGAACATAAATCCGAAACAGACGATAGCTGTGGCTAAACTTAGCCACATATTGTAATACCTGAATATTGGTCGCCATCCTAAAGTACCAAATTTAAATTTAACACAAATTGTATCGAATACAAAAAGGAAGTGAGACCGAATCCGATCGACTGTTCGTACCTGGCGCTTGAGAAAAGGAAGCATCAAAGGTGGCGTAGTTCACCAGTGCAAACGTGGCCAAATAGCAGTTTGACACCACGTTAGATATAAACTGAAAATCGGCTGCGAAAATTCACCAATTAAACTAATTACGAAGAAAAAGCCATTAAAACAATAAAAAAAGTGACGACTTACAGGGCATCAGGAAGATCACACCAATCAACATTGTCAGCACATATCCGCGGTACGGTTCGTCATGTTTGCCGTAACCTTTCCCAAAGTAATGAATACCCGGTATGATATTATCGCGGCACAATGCCTATAAACGCGGGAGATTTGTCAAAATTACCTGCAGAATTTTTGTATAGGATACCAAACAAAATGCAACACTCCTATTTATTTATTATTGGTTATTATCGTGGTGAATAACACCAGATTCATGTCGAACCTGGAAGACCTTTGGAGCAAAATGGATGCAGCCAACCGATGTGCTGATGGTAGACGCAAAGGCAGCCGCATATATAATCGGTTCCCAGTGCCCGATAACGCCCATAATCTGCATAATCGTATTATTTTATTGACAGTATAGTTGCGATTTGCATCTTTTCTCTTTGTGAGGCACAGGATGGGATCTCTCGTTACCAACCTCCATATTGTTGATCATCCCATCTTTACAGCTCATATCGAAACGGCAGTGCGTTAAATTTCCCAGTTCTAAATCGGCTACACTCCCGCTGGCATGCCGCAGTGTGACCGACGCGGACACCCAACCCAGAATCAAGTAGACAATCGCAGCGACCAATGTGGCTACAATCGTGCCTGTAATACGTTCGTTCTCAGCATAAATGTTTGACGCAAAGAAAAATATATATATTTAACAAACAGTTCCATTAAATTTAAAATAATACGCAACCAAAAATCCCTATAAATACTTCTATACAAACAAGCAAACCATATCGATTTCCTTGTTGTATAGCTAAAATATTCTGACCTTTGGGAATGGCGCCGGCTGGATCCTTCAAGTCACCGGTGATGGATGTACCAGCCAGAATACCACAGAGGGACGGAAAAAACACGGCGAATACTGTCATGAAATCCTGAGCACCGAACTGATCCGGCTGAAACGCCGGCTGGAAGTTTTCCCAGAATAACCCGCTCGAATAACCAACAAAACCCCGAGCTTCATCTTCTTTATTAGGCGGGACAATTGATCCCACTATCCTGTAAATGATACACACAACTGCGTCGCCTGAAATTCAACTGCTCGTATATTTACTATTTGAAATTCAAAATGAGCCTATCAATGCTACGGCACAATTTAGGCATCGGCAGCCGTACTCGTACGAAAAAAACGCATAAATTAAAATTATTAGCTACATAACAATATATTAACAACTATTGTATTGCTTGTTAAAAGCACTAATTTCCAAGATATCGTGCAATTTTTTCGTAGCCTTGTCAATTTTTTTCCTTTGGACTGCGCTATGCCAATAGCAATCGACAAATAACCATGTTTTTGGATCGGTGATTAACACTTCCGCATTGACAACCTGCAGACTTTTTGGAATCTCTATACCTGGCGGCTATTATTAAGATTTCGAAATCATACTGGTTCCTATAAGTAACTAACGCATACTTACACATCACCGACGCCAATCAAGAGCAGCAGCAGACAAAGCCATTTGAGCTGCAAAAGGCCAAAATTTCCCCGGTAGGTATATTAATTAATTCCAACAGGTCCCACGAAAACGGCTAGCAGCCGGATGTGTGTACGTACCCTGGAGGCAATAACCATGCCCAGCAGCGCAAATCCAGTTAACACGACAATGGCCATCACGCTGATGATCCGGGTATCGTCCAAGTGATTAATCATGTGGAGATTGGATTTCTATCAGGATGCAGAAATTACCCAAATGATTACTGCGCTGACGGGCGCCAGTTTACACGGTTATTAACGCAATTTATTTATTTTAATTTGAATTTTAATTTTCGGCTTACACTTAAAAGAGCCGTCACCAGGTCAGCAAAACCCTGCACGTTAAGCGAAACGTTGATGGTGTTGGCCAAAGTGATGATGACTCCTGCAAGGAAATAAATAAATGAAATACTATTTTGCACGAAAAGCAAACCAAACATATCTAGAAAAATAACAGCTAAAACCCCGAGAATCGAGGCAATAAGTACACTTTTCCCAATTTAAGACTTTCAGATCAGCACCATCATACTACTGTCACAACAGTAGTTGGCAGAAAGTACAGTGTGCATAAATTCTGTAACGATGCTTTCCAAAACATAACTGTTTTACGGTACTATTGATTACTGAAGAAGAGTTTATCTTAATTTGTCATTTTACATTTAATTCACCTCACCTATAGCAGCGCCAAATTGCGGCCCCAGACTCCGTGCCATCATATAGTATGTTCCACCAACTAAAAAGAACAATGTTCTTATTTCCACCGTCTTATAAAGCAAACGTCAAAGGCTTGAAGACTTTTTCAGTTTTCATATCTTGTAGAAGCTTCACTGATTACATCGGAAAAAAACAATCTTTACAGCCTCTCTAGTACGAAATTTTCTTACAATGGGCAAATTTACAGCTTTGGTACGAGTATGACATTCATTGGTAAGTATTTTTTCATCCACACCTACCACACCTTATTTCATATTGTTGGGACATACATCCAACACAACTTTTAATTCCAAGAAAAGCAATTCCATTATAACATAAATGAAATGCAGCACAGCTTAAAAAAGGTTTACCGCCGATATCCCCGTTTGTTGTAATGGCAGACATCGATAAGGTGGTCAGCAGAGCAAGAATCAGCGTAATCAACACAATTACCGTATACAAGCCTGTGAAACAAGAAACAAATTGCATATCACTATTCGGTTATGCATCGAGTGTTTTCCTGAAGACAGGAGACCTTCTAAAATATGCAACTAACCCATTCCTGCTTGGGCATTCATCCACGCTAACCGCAAAAACAGCTGTACGGCCCACATGTCTTGCAGTGTCCATAGCTAAAGGGAGTAATTCCACGTAAATACATAAGTACTGAGGAGCACAACCACTTTTAGCAAAAATCGTTTAATATAAAACTAAGCCTTGTATAGTTATGTGGTTTACTATGAAATCAATCAAATTCAGCCAAAACTACACTTTATTTGCAATGTTTTCGACATTTAATAGTTGGCTGGTTAAATTAATTTTAATTTAAACAGCAAAATAGTCCACCACCAGAAGCCGTAGAGTCAAGGGAAGCTGGAAACTGAAAACTCTCTGGATTACTTGAATCTGGACTGGTTTACTTCAAACAAAAAAAAACAAGCAAGCTGAATTTTTTTACGTGTATTTCTTGGGAAAGTAAAGGTAACAATCTAGAAAGTGTCGAAGTTTCCCGTTTAAAAACCAACACCAATTTGCGAAAGTTAACATCCGTCCGACATTCAACGTTCATATGGTTTTACATCTACTGTCTTACTAAAGAAACATTTCATCAATAAAATGTTTAATCATCTATCCTTACCACAACTCCCTGGATCCAGCCCAACTTGCCATCCACATTAACGAAATTTTCATTTCCGGTCTGCCGAACCAGTTCATTCTCCGCGTTTTCCTACACGCATACACGCAGCATGTCATCCATCACCTGCGCGGAAGTAATTGTCAACAACAACCCCCCACCTTTTCCCGTCGTAGATCATCCAGGGTGGCCCGCTGGCCACCACCGGCTTCATCGTAATTCAAGGCCGATGGCAATGTCTCCAGCGGATCAAATCCCATGCTGAAGCGCCGTTGCATATGCGGTGGGAGGGATGCCAGGGAACCGGCACGCGCGGTCATTTGATCGAATACTGACGTCGACGGAATACGGGCTTTACTGCGACGATGGGAACGCCGCACCTGGACAGGATCGTCCATGTCAGGAGCGGGCAGTGCCGGCAAGGAACGATCTTCGTCCAATTCCTCATCCTGTTCACGATATAAGATTATAGCGTGCAAAGAAATCGAATAAACCGCTACAAGTTTAACTTTTGTAAAACTTGAATTGTTGTTACTGCAAATTGTTTATCATATCTTTTAAGCTTATCATACATTTATACGGACGGTGGCGCATTTATGGCTTATTAAAAAAGACTGCTGTCACAACAAATTATACGAAATAGTGTACTTATGCAAAAAAGTGTTGCGGTAGACTAGCGTAGCTGCACAGGTTAAACCGTTAAACCAGCGTAGATTCTGGTGTTTATCGTTTATCATCAATACGGGGAACACTGTACCTTTGTACTAAAATTGTCGATGTATTGTGCACCTATTGCAGCTAGAGTAGTTTAAAAGTGAACATTTATTACAATTATTACTAACAATTATCGTATGGCAGGAAACACTCTAGATCTTGCCTTGCATCAGTATCTACCTATATTAATGATTATGCTTCCTTAATTGATTACTCCAATAAAATCACGCGAGCTGCTGGGTGAAAATGAACAATACAGACCTACAAAAAATGCGATCGAGTCGGTACCGTAAATCATTCCTTTACCTCATCAAAAAGTTCGAAGCAGGGGAAGCTGATGCCCCTCTGCATGGCCGTAGCACGATCCGCCAGCTCATGCTGAACATCCTCCATGCTAATGTGCGACTCTACGGCGAACGAGGCCGTCTTCTTTTTACCATCCAGCCGCGGCGTAGGCGCATCGCGAAAATTAACATGGCTGGAATTGCGGCGGACCCCGTGGCTGGTAATGCTGTCCGTGGAGGTGATACGGCGCAGCGTGTTCATGACCATCTCCACCGGCTTATGCAGAGTGTCCATCATCGTCTCGCTGCCCACATGGAAACGGTGCCGAGCAGCCGGGTCGGCATTTCCATCCAGGTGATGCCGCGATGAACTGATTTTGGACGCTTGCCGGCGAATAGGCGGGAGACGGTCGTGTTCCTCATCCTCTTCCTGCTCAAGAATAAACCCAGTAATAATTACGAGGCTTATGTAACAGGTTTGCAATTTCAGTTAATGGTAAGTACATGGGTATATACACGTATTTTGGTACACAACAATTTGTTATAGTGATAACTGCTTAACAAAAACAAGCCGCAAATCAGAAAAAGAACGAAGCCTTAGCACACGTGCGGGAATTATGCAAAACAGCACAGTAAATGCTTTGCAAGTGTACACGTTGTGGCAATCAATAATTTTTGTTAAGCGAATTTTCTGCATACGAGTACGTTGATTGGAACGAGCTTCGTTTCATCTTCGCATTAGCGGAATGCATTATTTTAGCTGCATAAGGTCCATTTCAGTACGCGTACATTCAGAGGTGTCGCATTTCACTTAAAAGCATCCACATCTGACACTATTGTAAAAACTGGCACCCAAAAGGATACTACCGGCATTCGATATTTTCTGCATGCGTTCAAGTGTGCGCTTCCGATATGCGATGCACTATATATTTTGAAAGCTTACAATCTCGCACAAACTCTGTGGTGTTTCTTCTTGATAAACAAATGCAGACAAAAACAAAGCTACAAGAATGGAACATAGCAATGCTGTTTTCTAACGCTATGTTTATACGAAAGTCCCACACATAATCTATGCGCGCAGTATGCATTATTTGAAATTATGACTTCAAAATGATCTATTGATTTATTAAATTGGAAAATTAGTAAGCAAACAGACAACAAATTAAACCATTCGGCTCCTGAAAAAATGTAATCGATAATGCAGATTGAGTTATATATTTATTTAGAAAATAATCATAATCAAAGCGTAGACATGAGAACTTTACATATACCTGCGTCGAATCATCAGGAACTAGCGTCTCAACAATCTGAATCTGCATCATTCATCCACAGGAAGTAATACCGTAAAAATGCCAATCTCCCAGAATACACACATAAATGTTAATGACATCAAGCAAGCGAAACGATGCAGAAGAGTGTACAGGACTGCAGAGACAACGAATGTCACCCGTTCATTTTCGCGAGATATGGTGTCTTATAAGGAAATGTCGCAATGCGGCAGGCCGCAACAGCCGGACTGAGAAATAAAAAGGATCATCCCGATCGTGACAAATGCCTTCCGGCAGATGCAACGGGACTTCGTTTACTATGATTACGTGTCCAAGTTAGGCTAATCCTGTATCGATCAGAATAATCCACCAACTGTATATACAGTCTAACCCGATTAGAGGCATAATTTCACCGGAAGAGAGAGGAAAAAATATTGAATTATTCTTTTTATGTATTGGGTGCAGTACACCTGCCAAGACTGTCATGATCAGACACAATAGCCTAATCACAGCGTAGCATATGCAGACTTAATAATATATTCTCAATGCAAACGAATGGCACGACATACAATCGGGCGGAAGTGGTCAGCGGAAATGATTTAACATTCTGCAAGAATGTATAGGCCGGCTCATGTGAGCGCCCGGGCTGTGTTGTTGATCAAACTGCCGGAAATGATTGGAAAAAGCTAATCTTGCCTTATGAATCCTTATTGTCAGTACCGATGTACCGGAAGCAAAGTCTAATGAACAATATTTTCATAGTTAAACAATGCGATTTAATTAGTGTTGAACAAAATTAACGTTTTAAATTTTTATTGGTCATCCTTGGGGGCGAACAACCACTCGCGCACCCCAATATTAGGAGGCCAGTTTTCAGGAGTAAACATTTTATCCGACTCATGAGCATAAGAACGTTAGAAACGTTAGAAACTGTAATTATTACATATTGTACAATGTATTGCGAAGTTTTTGACCACATCAACGTTAAGACTTTCAATACAGGTGTGATGTGGTAAAATGTCAGGTAAATGAGAGTTTCGATCAAAATCAAATTTCTCTGTATCTACAGACACACTGTCGATATGTAAAGCGCATTGAAGATTACGATATGCGTCTACAGGAGCCTGCTTGAAAGAACGTTTTAAAATATAACGGCAGCAGCAAAATCTAGATTTTTAATATTCTCGGACACTAACACACATTTATCCTGTAACTGTAAGGTATCTACAACAAGCTTGATTCTGTGTACTTATGCCGCCTTTTGCTAAATCGGTATCATTACAGTCACTGTAATACATTACTGCTTTTGCATTTTGAATGCTGTCCGGTCGACTGCAGTAATGTAAAACGTACTGTTCTTTCTTACACAAAATTTAAATTTGGACCGTAAAACAATCTAGCAAAAAATAGGCCATTTGTAATGATATTATAAAAAAGACTAAATAATACTTCTATCATTAATCCTGGCGACACACCCTACAATCCCTTATTAATATCTGCAGGCATTAATCAAAGCAAACGGGACATTATGATAAATGACATCAAATTAGTAATTACCACTGCTGACTCTTACTTCAGCCATGAAATTGGGATTAACCGCACCAGTGCGCGGCGTCCGCTCCGACACGGCGTCGTCCTGATCGGAGACAATCACGCGCTTCTCCTCATCCGCCTCATCGGCGTCGCTGTGCAATGCAAAGCCCACACGGGACCGTGACCGGTTAACGTTGCCGGCCTCCTTCTTCGGGCTCAACGAATCCACCGAACCGCGATACTCCTGTTGTTGGCCAGAATGGTGCTCGTGTTCGCGGTGTGTGTTCTGCGGCGCATTATGCCCAACAACATTCACCGTAACCTGTCCGTCGTCGTTCTTACGCAGAGGATGGTCCATCGCGCGTATCCAGATTATTTATCAACTGGTTGAAAAATCGCTGACGCTGAGCAAAACGATGGTTTGGACAAACGGCGGTTAAATCAGCGGAAAACTGAAGAAAAATGTTTTCTTAAGGAGACAAGCACGTGATCGTGCTCTCACTTTTTTCACAAATCCGATAGAAAAATTTCCCTTTAGGCATAAGGCTCGCATACAGTAACCTGTCTGTATTTTGACAGGTGTAACAATAACACTTTGGTCTACGCAGAACATGTGCAAAGTGCGCTGCACCGGCGCAAAAAGTTGAAAAACACGAAAACCTGAGAAATAGTGCGAAAACCACCGCGAACCGTAATTTTTATGGGTGAGCCTGTCTACTTACTGTAGACGAAAACTGTGTTACCTACCGAAGGATAGATTTTAACATGAGGAGAGAGAAGTGGCACGGTTGTAGCCGCACAAAACCGTGGATTCAGCGCATTGTCTCCGGTGAACGTGAGGCCTCGTATTGTCTACGGAATGATCCACCCATTCAGTGTCCAGCTGATTAGGCAGCCGCCTAATGAATAACGCGGCTGACCGTGTACATATGGTAAGCTGTTAGCGCCATACACGAAATGCGGAGACAACACGATTTAAGTTATATTAATTACAAATATAAGAACATTTTATGTTTATATGGACTTAAATTTATAGAAATTTATGCATATAAATTGGAAATACCAGCTCAGTACTAGTTGCCAGTTTCGAACTGATTAGATAATTATTTCATTGAATAAAAAAAGCTGTAACAAAAAAATGAAATTGCTATTAAACTTACCACTGTGGAATCAGTGTTCAATAATAACGCACAATACGTGATGTGCGAATGCAGCGCTTGTATTGCAATAATTACAGATTTTTATTATTACGTAACTGAAGCTGGCTAGCGACTCCAACCGGATGCCCGTAAGTTCAGATGTAAAAATTAATATTGTATCGACATATAAATCTACTACTTTGTGAGTGGTGAACAACCGGCAGAAATATTTTCCTTAAATTCAGATTCACATTTGCCGCAAACCATGAAATATCGCACATTTCTCGCAAAGACATACCAAACTGACCGCTTAATCGTGTAAATGTGGTGAAACAAGGCCATTTGTCAAGCATGACTTCTTAAAAGCAAAACATTTCTACTTATTACTGTCATGAAACCATTTAATGTCTACGAAAACATTTTTATGACAACGCAAACGTTCTCATACAGATATAATGATACTAGTGCGTGCTACTCTTCAAAAAATCAAATTGTAATATTTAAAAATTACCGTAGGCGCAAACGCGCTTAATTTTACACTCAACTGGAGCTTCCTTGATTACAAACCGAAAATGTTTTGGAAACTGTGTGCATGAAATTGATCTATATATTACATTTAATGACCAATAAGATTTATGCAGTACAGCTGGGCAAGTCAGTCAAAAAGTTGCAGCCAGCAACCAGTATGCAGTGCCGGCGGCAGACCGGAAGTCATCGATTATCACATGCATATATATTCCAAATTGCTGTAATATGGACGCAAGTACTTGTACAATACATCAGGACCAGAAGACTGCCTGGTTAACGACATTGTTATCACATCCGAGACAGCTGCTGCCGAAGTTACCGGGGATGCCCCCAACATTTGAATAAGGATGAAGAAACTTTACGACCTTTGCGCAATATATGGAAAAACTATTATACATAATTATGTCGTCCAAGCGGCTCTGTTATACCAGCATGATCGCTTAAAGGTTTTCTTGGTTTTGGTGCTCTGCTTTCAGTGTAGAAGAAGTTTACTATCAGGATCAAAATTTAACCCTGAGATGTACATACTTTTTTTCAAATATACCCTCGTCAAAAAGTATTTTCTAAAGTACATCAAAATGATCGAACACCTCCGCAATCTATCACAAAATATATCCCCGGCATAGTTTTGGCAGCCGAGTAGAAATCACGTTTTACATCAACATCAAAATTTGTATCTAAGTTAGCCGTCTATGTTGGCGATAGCAAAAGCAAAATTTTATTTTCTTAACCAATATGAAATTATCACCGTTCGATGCAAATAACAATGTTAAGGTAATTAATCTAAAGCGAAAGCTTTGTCGGTCGACCGACATTGGTCGCCTCGCCACATAACCTAAAAAGCAATTTCGATCCATGTGTGGCCGTTATAGAGTATCAAAGTTTTTCTGCAAACCTTGTTACGTAATCAGTTATGAAACACATAGTTTCTGTGCAAGAACAAGAAGATCGGTCGACCGACAAGAATTATTACCTCCAAAGCTAAAGTCGCAGAAGTCGCAAAAACGAAAAAGCAAAAGTCTTTTGAAGCAAACTGCGCCAAATTAACTAGTTGGAAGCAAAGCTTTAACGACAAAGTTTAAAGAAGTACGCGAAACTGCACACGCGGTGACTGCAATACTTTTGCTGCAGACTACGCTAACTACAGGCCACTTTTATGCTGCTTCTGATTGGCTGTAAGGCAATTTCAATGTTCAACCCCAGATCACGTTCAGCGCCGTTGCGCTCAAATTGATTTCGACAGCCAGTTTTAGTAACGGCGATTTTCGACTTTCTCGCAGTCTTACCACGGTGTTTCCAGGCGATTTGTGATTTTGTTTTGATCTCTACGATTTTTTGGTTTTATGGCTGTCGACAGCCAAATTAGATTTTAAAACGTTAATGGTCAATGCAAGCACTGGAAGTATTGCTGTTTTGTGCGTGGAGCTTGTCAGGCACGGCAAGTTATGAAAGCAGGTGCAGCACTTAACCCAGTCTGCACTGATGTGAGGACCCACACCAATGTTGGAGAAGTCCTAAGGTAAGAGCTAAGCGAATAGCCTTCCATACCAAGCATCATAAAATAAAATGTTTTGAAGTATTGTGTATTTTTTATTTGCAGATCCTTATAAAGCACTGCGTCGCTGGACGATTGTGCATGACGACATGCAGTAAAGCAACAGGTAATCGACGGGTAGAATGAAGCGCTATTTTGCCTAGAAGATCACAAAACGAGTTTTAATTTATGGAAATAAGTAGTTTTGTTTTGTAACCATAACTTTTGTTTTTTCTTGTCGACTGAAAACGTCAGTAAAAAATTAGGCAACGTAAGAAACCGATCAAGTCATATTTTTAATGCAGACGATTTTTCTTTAGGTTTTATTAATGTGCAACGATGACAGATTTAACGTACTAAAATTTTGTTTTGTTAATTCTTTTGTCGTCTGATTGCATGTCGACATGCAAGTGCTTTGACGATGAGTTATTGCGTAATTAGGGATGCGTTGATGATAAGCTTATTACGTTTTTGAAATTCGTTTTGCCACGTTTCGCAAGCATTTTTCTTATTTAATTTTTAAATAATATATTTAAAAAAATAAAAGATAGTAAATCAGCGTGGTGTTTCTGCACTGTACTGATCATTGAAGTTTTATTCGTAAAAACAATTCAAAATTTTTCTTGTCGAAGTGGCGATTCTCAAATTTGTTTTGGCCAAATGATTTCGTAACAGAAACACTACTGCTTAATTTAAGATATTTTTCTTACTAACTGCATGTCAACATGCACAGCAATTTTGTGGGTGGTGTATCAAAAGTATATGCATATGGTAGCGTTTTGTTGATAACGAATGGTCTTACGTGAATAAAGGAAAATAATGTGCGACGAAACATATCATATGTACGCAAATCAGCCGTGCTGATCTTTAATGTTTTACAGGGCAGATGAATTATTGCTCTATGCAGCTCCATGGCCGGAACGCAAATTTAGCGGGAAATGCGTGGATGTCGACATCCATCATTGTACTTGTTATCCTGGTTTTAATTAGCTGTTGATGCATTTAGTAGCCGCTTTTGCTGTCCATGCTGGCATTTTGGAATTTTTAGCACTCTGTCAGTTCACCGTTTACGCTCCTGACGCATTATCCAGTTTGATTTTTTGGTCTGGATTTTTTGGTCTGGTTGGTGTTTTCATGAGAAAGTATGTCTCGGATGTTGGTTTTTTTATGTAGTACCAGTTATGTGGTATATGTCGAAATAAATACAAAATGATGTTCTATATCCATATCTAAATGTTTCATATTCGTAAGTATTATAAAACAAGGAGATCATCTGTAATATCTAAGTCTAATTCAAAAGTTACCATTAAAGTATATGGTTTTTCTGACGAGGGATACAAAAAATAGTGCTCGCATAACGAAGTGCAGGTAAGTGATAACGTACAGATAGAGTGATGCAGGATGTAAATTTTTCATCATTTGTCTTTGATTTCGCACCGTTTTATAGAATATGGTACGGTGGTCGCACACTGGAAAGACGACGAAATTTATCAGTACAGTAGCTGATATTAATCTCTTTACATCTATTTATGAAAGTGATGAGATTTTTTTAAAATTTACTTTGAAGTGCTAAGATATTTTCGGCAATATAGCGGTAATTAATGTACTGGCAAATCGCTTTAATATGTAAGGTACAGTCAAGTGCACCGAGAACAAACACCAACCGATAAAATCAAAATGTCTAAAAATCAGCTGATTACTGCGTATGGATTCCGCCATATAAAACTTGAAATAATTTGCAGATTACCGCTAGAAATCCCGGCATTAGGCTTTTGAAGTAATTAAAGCAACTATAGTGAAAGTGGCATCGTCATTGTGTACTGTGGTAATTAAAGGGCTGCATATTCTGGTAAAGCACCAAAGAAACTTAAGAAAGCATAAAATTTCCCATCTTTAGTATTCCCATTCTGCAGCACTGTGCTCGTCAGCGGAAGCTTTAAAGAGCCCGTTTTGTTCCGGAACCGCGTAACGTCCATTGGGCGCTTTCAGGGTAATCCGACCGGACTCCCGGAACTGGATGAAAAACGGTCGCGGTTCCTTTGCATCCGAGTTGATCACTTGGTCATCACCGACATTCAAGTAAAGCCCGTTTGGTCCTGCAGCATTATACAGCGTTTAATGCATTCAGGCTAATCAGTACTAGTTACATATATAGAACTAATAGAAGTATACATTTTTTTATCAGAATGTGTTTCTTCGCGCTCGCTACACGAGTATCTTTTGCTAAAACTGCGCTAGCAAATCAGACTTTCTTTTCCGTAAAAGAAAATAAGCCGGTCGATGCAGCAAAAATCAAGTATCTGTAGGTCTTCGCAATATTTGTATCAATACTGCGGTTTGAAATTGTAAGTAGAAGTACTGCTCGGAACCGGTAAAGCGATCACAGTGCTATACCTAACAAAATCGCAAATTAACTATTACTGCTTTTTTTCCGTACATACCAGATATACAGCGAACACGCACTGAGAAAAAAATGTTCAGAGTTATGATTTTTGAAAGGTCAATAAAATGTTTCCGGGGGCAAAGTTTAAGGGAACAGTCGCATAAAGCTGTATACGATACCTTCTAAATGTCATGGCGCTACTGACCATGAGTTTTACGATATCGCAAATGATGGTACATTCTGTCGATCACATACCTTGTAGATAGATTGCTCCACTGGGAGCGTTTTCTAGTCGGATAGGTTCTATGGATGACTTATTACATTCCAGTTTGGTTGATGTTGCTGTTTTTAGTCCGACGAATCCGTAGACGGATCGTAGACCGATAATGGGCCGGTTTGAAATTAAGAGTTGGAATTGCTCGGCTGTGTCAACAGAATCTGACTGAGCAAACAGGTGTCCGGTCGGACGTGCTAGCACAAATTTGCCATTCTTCACTGACTTCAGGGACACCTTCCCGTCTCCCATCCATACCAGTTCAAATCCGCTTTCATCGCTCCTAAAAAATAAATGGAATCACTTGAAAACGCATAATCAGAATGAATAATTAACATTACTGGTGCGTGATAAGGATCACATATTATAATAATAAATCCCGCTGGAAATTTCAATAGTATTTCTAGACCTTAAATGTGTCCCGTTTTCAGTGATTAATTTTCCAAAAAAAGAAAGGAAAGCTCTGAAGAAGAATACGGTATACTTCTATACAGCAAGCACCAGCATAATAAGCCATTGTGAAAATTATTGCATAAATGACAATTGTGCAGCATGTATAACGCCATGAATCGATTTCGCACTACTTGAAGTACTTGTATGCTAAAACAGTCAGAAAAAAATTTTAGAGTAGAATTAGTTGTGTTGTAGACGTACGTAGTGAACGAGTTATGTACTATAACACACCTTGGGAAATGATATAAACTAGCAAGATTGTAGTGAACGGGCTTATTCTGTATCTTATACATTTTGTTCGTTTGTAGTCGAAAGTGATTGCAAAATACTGTAGTACGACTAGTATCATGAGCGTACTCCTTCCTTTATTATTATACTCACCATTAACGTAATGTTTCTTTTTCGCTGTGTTTATTTTTTTTATGAAAGCACAGGCAACAAAATAACCAAACTGCAGTATATGAATTCGTTAAACGGTTCTGTGCCAAATCTGTGACTGACGGGTCAGCAGCAGTGTGATCTGTTTATTTATGGAAAGCACATGTGTGTGTGGATGTTTGCTAAACGGGCCTGGGTATAATCAGCTCCCAACCACCGGAACATTCAACAAACAATCCCAAATCGCACCTTCTTTCGATCGGTTACTGGTTTATCTAATAGTTCCGGTGGTGGCCCACATGGCCAATACAGTGTCAATCGATATAAGGAATTTTTGGAAGAAATTATGTCAGAGTGAACTCACCCGGCATCCCCGTTGGCTTGTATACCATGGCTGCTCCCCTGTATACACCAGTATTTATTCAAACAGGTTCGCAGACGCCAACATTTGCTTGATTTGTCGCATTCCAGTTGAAAGATCTCGTTCTCTGATACACTATCCTGGTTAGCCGAGAGGTCAACGCCTGTGGTAAACACAGCAGCACATTTTACATTCAATATCGCATAATAAATATGTATGTACGTACAGATATACGGTAGCAGTTACACCAGCACCACAAGTGTTGCAGTAGCATTTTTCCGACTACAACGGAAATGGATATTCTCGATGACTCATGGGTTACCCATGGGGAGAACGATGCACAAGTGGGCCGCGTATATCGAGCTAGATTTGTGAACGAACCTTGAAGGACACTGGACAGTATAACAGCGCTCTTTCTGATGATACAAGTGGCCTTCATTCAAGCGTTTTACGCGCGCGCGCCTGCGCCCATATTTCTGCGCAGCGATACAGGCAATTTAATTTGCCCGAAACCACCCGAAACTGATTATCCAATTATGTATTACTTTATTATTTTTTTTTCAATTAAAATCTTACAGTAATCGCGTTATTATTTCGTTTGTAAATCTGTTTTTGGATTAATGTTTCACTTTCACTGCACATTGATGGAAACCTAAAACTGAATTAAATAAAGCGTCAATGTTTCTGTAGAGCTCCTATTTTTGCGAAACACGTAACTATGCTGAGCATTAAAGTTTTCTTTAAAAGCACGGGGATTTTGGCAGCGGGCTATTAAAAGAAAAAGTTTTGAAATAAATATTCAATGCAGTGCAATATAAAGACACTACTCTAGTTCCTACTCTATCTATTGTGTCATGAAATCGTTGAATGACAGCCAAAACACCAACAAAAGCTTAATTGCTCACTGCCAACAACATCCATCATTGAAAGCACAAACATATGGTAAACAATATATGCTAATCCAATTGTGTCTGTCTGTCTGGAGACTGTCGACGATAACCGACCGGGAAAGATTATTTGTTTAAAACGCACTTAACCTAATTAATCTGACGAGTGTCTGCCACCTTGATGTATTATTCACATGCTGACTCGAAGGATACCGCTATGATCGTCACACTGTTCCGGCAGCAGCTGTACACTCACTGGAAAAGCAACCCGAACAACTAAATGGGAAACGATCTGTCATCCCGTTAACCGCTCATCATCAATCCCTACGGAAATGAGTCAGCTCACAATCCTGACCCGAGATATAAACGAATTCCTTAAAGGTGACCCGCTGGCCGCAGCTGTGACTGACTCATCATATTCTCGTAACATACAATATCTGACAAGTACTTCAGAAAAGGGAGAAAATATTCTTTTAAATTTATTATTAGTAAAAGATTTTCAAAACAAAATTCTGCCCGCAGGTTTATTGCCGGCTTCGTTGAAAAATTGCTTTTTCGCCAGTAAAACCGATGGATATACGAAATTTTCGGCAAATAACAATAAATCTGACTCTACATATGATCAATTTTAATATTTAAAAAAAGTTCGGCTTCAGTACGTATTAAATAAAATTCTATAACATGCGGTAAGCTAGACACGTGCGATCAGTCAATTTGTGCACTTTGTCTTACTTTCTTCGCCGCGCAGACGTTATTAATTAAATCTGCACGTTATCCGCCAATTAGCCCGGGCAACGATGCAGTAGACCACAGCAATAAAAGCGTGAAACGCACATTCTGTATCTGGCTGCTTTACTCCAACCACCACCCCGCACTAGTGTGTACCCGGTTAACATATTTACTCGCTAACGAAAAACACATCTCACCTTGACGCATGGAGACCACTCGACCGTTACGGGCCAGCAGCGAGCACTGGGGCTGTGCGTGTTCCAGGATAAACAGCTCCGCCTTACTGATATTGGGATTCTTACAGCGCAGAGTCGCCTCATTACCGAACGGTGACAAAAACTTCCCGCTGTTATCCCGCAGTGCCGCTTGTCCCCCATAAAACACCACGGTAAACAGCGTCGCCGGACTGATATCCGGGACCAATTTGCCGTGATTATTCAGATACAGTCCACTGTAGGTTTTAATAACATAGCGCTGCTGGATGAATTCCAGTGTTAGCAACGATTCCTGTCCCCAAGGCACATCCTGATCACACTGGATCTCATCGCCGCGGGCGCGGGCATACCGTTTCCGTCCGATATTCCGCAGTGTGCAGACGGGATGGATGCTCATGTGAATTGTCCAGAATTCGTTGGGGACCGTCAGCCGACTAGTGCCGGAGAGTTTTTCTCCGTCGCCGCTGAGAAAATACTGGCTTTTCTCATTGCGCAACGCCCACCGCCCCGAGTGGTCATCGGCCTCCAGAATGGTAAAGTATTCCCCATCGCCCGGATGTTCCGCTTCACACGTCACATTCCCGTACTGATCAATCGACAGATATTTGCCCAGATGGCTTTTCAGGGCGATGACGTTGATGTCGCGCCCGGGAATCAGCGTCCAGAACTGTTTCTTCCGCAGCGACGTGCCGGTGACATTGACCTTGTTGCCGAATGTCTCGGCCGTCAGATAATGATTCTTGGAGTTAATCAATCCCACATTCCAGGTAAAGGTCAACTTGTCGTCGGGCTGCTGCATGGGATGGCCGTTGCCGTTGACGTGCATCGTGACGCCTTTGTTGATCGAATGTCCATTTGTGGCGCTGACTGGTTTCAGGAGATGGCGAAAACCGTTGGTGGCGATGGCCGTCATGTTTGGTTAGTGGTGATATAATGGAGAACAATGCCGGTAGCGAAAGGCTGTTTGCTTATTTACAAGTTACAGACCAGAATCCCGACATTGCCGTTTGCATAAGGATGAATGACAGACAGCCACTGTAATCACTGTTGCCGGCTGGTCAATTCAGTTTTTGACTGACACTGCTGTAACCGTGTACATACACGGGATTTTATAAAGTTCAATGCGGACGGGCTCGACCCACTGCGCACGGCAGACAGCCAATCGGGGGCGGGCAGTATGGCTGCAGTGTGTAACAGGCCAACAACTGGCCAAGGCGATACGGATCATACGATATCATCTGTTGCGGATCGATTAACAGCACGTTTTTCTCATCGATTAAACTAACTATTTGCGTAAAAAAATAAGCGAGTAGTTGTAGTGTTGTACACGCAAAACATCCATTAGAATTATTGACCATTTCATGAATTAAGTTTTTGCATTTCTGATCAATGGCGAAATTATGATAAAGTGTGCCGTAAGCAAAATCCTTGAAAAACTGAGCGCGAAATATAAGATTTATAAATTAACCGTAGTCCATAAAATATAATATTCAGTGATTCACGTTTTAATTGCGCTTTTTAACTAATGTACTCCGTTAGATAATTGACGAGTGATCAATCATTCTAACGAAAGTAAGCTGCTGTGTAGGATGTGTGTACAATACGAGTGAGTTCATGTGCCAAATGCGATAGAAATATTTTTTATAGTTTACTTTTTTGAGTGTTTGCAGTTACGTTGTATAATTCGCAATAAAAGTACAATTCAGCAGTGTTTCAGGAGCAGATCAGTCCTTTTTGCGGTATAACTATCTAGCATACTGAAGTGTCAATATGTTAATGCTCTGATTAATGCAATAGATATCGACGAAACCAGCGTGCATATCCAAGGTCATACCGTGCAATATAATGCATATATTAAATTTTGGTACTTGAGCGTGAAGCAGACCCGTCCCACCCTGAAAACATGTTGACAACATACACCGATTGCCACTGTTTTAGGTGTAAACGATGCGACCTTTCAAGTGGTTAACGGCTTGTCCTTTTTGTGTGATTAATTATCAGTTAGGCAGCTACAATGGCCGTTTAATATACTACATATAGATGTGTTGCAATAAACGATGTTTTACGATTTGCAAATTATACACTGCCCAGTGCCGATACCCAGCAGTGAATACGAACGCAGCGAGACTATGTACTATATTACTGTCAGATTTTTCATCAATCACGTTATCACAGATTTGCTGTGTTTTGTTTGGAACTATGGGTTACAAAGAACGTTATCTCAGTTTTGCATGCACTGTGAATAACCCGTGCAGATGTATGTGTAATTTCGTGCTAGTCGCAGACTATCGCATATCAATAATCAATAGATTCATATATCCTTACGTCCTTATTTTTTGGAAATTATCTCCTAAACGAACATTGATTTTTTCAAGAAGTTATTAATTTCATAAAATACAGGATCACACAAACGTTCCTACCATTATCTTTAAAAAAATCACAAGTTTTGGAGAAAGTCTAAATAAAACTTTTGAAAGTTGTAGTACCTAAGGGTTTTTAGTACTTAAAAGTTGTTAGTTTTGGAAATTATCTCCTAAATCACCATTGACCTTTTCAAAAAGTTATTATTTTTATAAAATTGAGCATCACACAAACGTTCCTACCTTTATCTTTAAAAAAATTATCAGTTTTAAAGCAGTTCTTAAAAAAGTTTGAAATGTTGCAGTACAGTACTTAAAATGTTGTTAGTACTTAAAGGTACTGTACTACTAATTAAATTACTTATTTTGGCAATGCGTGAGTACTTTACAGTACTCAGTACGTAAGTTGTAGCAATTAAATGTAGTACTACTATCACTTAATCGCCAGCGTATTAATACAATAATATTAAAAGCTGTATTACAGTACTGTATACTGTACAGTATTACAGTTGTAGTACTGTACTATACCGTTGTAGTACTGTTGTAGTCTGTTTCGCAGCTTAGCAACCTAAACTACAGATCTGTGTATGTTATTTAAATTGTCAATTCCATCAAAATTATAACTTTTTTAAATTTTTGAAACCTCTAAGATGTTTTTAAAACATGTTCGAATACCTCAAAATAACTATTAATTTTTCCAAAGTCGGCTCTAAAGCTTTTACATTTCCAGAATTTCTAAACATTTCTAAATATTTGACTCATTCTTGCGCGGCCGTTACCTCTAATTTTTTGAGCCTCCAGAGTTTCGAATTTTAAAAATGTCTAGAAATGTCTGAGTACCTCAATATCTCGCGGTCTTAAGGGGTTTGGCCCGGTACTTAGCACCAAATTTGAATGTATCCACGGCCAGTGACTAAACGAGACCCCCATCGACCTCGGGACTTTTTTTAGAGCAAATCTGACCTCGGGATAATTTTCAGCGCATTTTTCTGATATTGAAACCATTTTTCAAAATTTTTTTTTGAAAGAAAAAATTTCTGACTGCCGGGCCCCCATACGCCCCCCAATAACCTTGGGCGCCTGCAATGACGCCACTAACAAAACTCTTATTTTTGCATTTTGAACACTTTTTCTAGGTGAATCGATGTCGCTGATTCTAAATATGCTGTCAGAAAAATTGTATGAGTTATCTGAAGAAAGAATTTTTCTTTTTAAAAGTTTCAGGAAAATTTTGCAAAATTTTGTTTGTATAAAAATTTTTCTTTCCTTTGGCTCAAACAATTTTTCTAACAACATATTCAGAATCAGCGACATCGATTCTCCCAGAAAAGTGTTCAAAATGCAAAATAAGAGTTTTGTTATGGCGTCATTGCAGCCGCCCAAGGTTATTGGGGGCGTATAGGCCCGTCAGAAATTTTTTCTTCAAAAAAAATTTGAAAAATGGTTTCAGTATCAGAAAATGCGCTGAAAATTATCCCGAGGTCAGATTTGCTCTAAAAAAGTCCCGAGGTCGATGGGGTCTCGTTTAGCCACTGTCCACGGCAACTTCCGCTGTCGCGCGCTCCCAAACCCTAATTCTCATAACGGTCCTCATACTCATAACCCTATTCCTAATTCAGAATTCATACTCAAAACGGCTTTCACAATCATAATCATACTTTGATCCTACCGGTTATCATATTTTTGTTCATAATCATAACTCAAACCTTTACCGCTACTCATACCAGTGCGGTACTGCGCTTATTGTTATTAGCAAAAGCATTATATTGTTTATTAATCGTAAAAACCGTATTATTGACACTAAGTAGTAATTGCTGTTGCGCAAATTGTGCACCGTTCTTGAATTTTTAAAAATTTTTTTTTAATATCTGCTTTTGTCCTGGCTAGCAACGATTAAACTGCGTTATTACTCTTCCTGTGTTCTATTGCTGTACAGTGTACACGATGCTTTTGTCGAAATTTAGTTTTGTGGAAATGAAAAGTTAACAGCCCGTTCACTTTTTGTTTGGTGGAAGCTACGTAGTAAGCCCATTAACATTTCAGGTTTTTTCATCATTAGCACTACTTCAAGTAGTTTAAAAAATGGACGAAAGTGGACAATGGTAGATTTTTTTGCTCAGGTTTATATGCAGATTAAACTACTTAGCTTTCGTTACCCAGTTCAAGTTTGCTAAAGTCATTTTGTAATGAAGCCATTTTCGAATAAATATTTTTTCGCTACTAATTATGATGAAATAATTTTTACGAGTGGACGAAAGCGGGCGGTTGAGTAGACTTACATGAACACATAGTTGTAATTGAATATTACATTTTTGACACACCAGCATGAGTAATGGTTAAGATATGAGCTATAATTATGAATAAATTAATATGATGACCGGTAGGACCAAAGTATGATTATGATTATGAGGGCCCGTTATGAGTATGAGGATTCGAAATAGAGTATGGGGATATGAGGAGGGCCGTTATGAGTATGGATTCGGAATTAGGAGTAGGGTTATGAGTATGAGTATGAGAGCCGTTATGAATATTAGGTACATACCGCGCGTGCGAATTTGGTTCCCGTGTATGTACCCGAATTTGGTGCTATGTGCCGGGGCAAATCCCTTGATTGTCTAATTTATATGTAATTTCTAAATATTAGGCCTCGTCCCCAATCTGTAGCGAATCTAGCTACGGTACAGGACACCACCGTCCCATAATAGGAGTTACGCGATACGGTATGTCGGTTCTCGCTTCGCATATCTGGTTATCAGTGCAAAGATTCGGGACGGGGTGCTGCGTATCCGAATGCGTCCCGTTTCCACAACTCTCAGATACGGTATCCTGCGAACCGCATCTCAGAACCCGTACCAAACCCGCGTCTCACATCAACCAAAAATTTTACGAGCGCTTTTTACGCATACCCTGAAATACAAAGAAAAACGATACGGTACGCAAAGCCACCTCCAGAGGTGGCTTTCCCTGGTATTTTTTTGTTGATGAGCGAGCATTTTTTAGTATTGCCATTGTGTGATGATTTCTTTTCGTGAGTTATTTACGTTTTATGAAATTCCTAATCATTTTAAAACCCAACTGAATGCACAAAAAACTGAAACAGGAAATGTGACCAGCTCAAAACAATAAAAATTCTACCAGATAACAACAATTAAGTACTACAACATCATGCGGCTACAGAGAAGCGGAATGGTTTCGAAAAACAATGGTTTCAAAAAACAATTATTCAGACCGAGTGTGTTTTGGAATACGAAATTGGTTTGTATTCTTTACCATATAAAATACTGAATAGGAGCGCTCGGACAATGAAGATCTAAATTTTCAAATTTTGATCCATATGTACTACTTATGTAGCTGCTCTAACGCTATTACTATACTGCAGCATGCTGGCTAAAATAAATAATTGCGCGGGTGGTGCGACTGATCTGACTCATCACCAGCTAAAAAGTAAGGACAATGATGCCAAAAACTTTCAATCCAGGGAACAACATCTAGCAATTCAGACTAGGAACTAACTAGAATGAGGGCATAAAAACAGCACAAGAATACGCAAATACGCAAATACAGCGATACGGAACCAAAGCTGAAGGTTCGATACAGAAAATGGAGAGCGAGCCCAGTTTCGATATGCGTAGCCTGTGCTGCATCTTGGTGATGCGCACCAAATAGTGTCCCATTTTTGAACTGTAGCGAAACTAGATACGGTGCTGTATCGCAACGAGATACGCTTTAGAAAGGGGACGAAGCCTTTAAATATCTAAAAGCCGCGCCGACGCGGACGAAGCGCTTTAAATATCTACAAGTCACTTGGGGCAGTAACCGAACCGGTTTAAGTGACTCGTGCTTGGAACCGTTAGAAAGGAAGTGACTTCGATGTCAAGTCGAACCACATACGGAACCGAACCGGTCGAACCGTTGACATCTCTACTCACATGGCGGCTCGGTGATACTGGTGGTAGCTTGGGCATTCACTAACCTCGAAATCTAATAAACATGTATTAATTTTATTTTAATAAATACTGAAGAGCTTGACTGATGGCTGAAAAAATCTTATAATTAGTATCTAAAGATGCAGCCTGCAAAGACACCTTGGGCGACCGTTAACTGTTCCCCGCAAGTTTCCATTAATTCTGCGCTAAAAAATGGTATCTTATGGGCATCGTGTGCAGATATATGACCCCATTCAATCCATTTTATCACCGTAAAAATATTTTCTGTGGTACCAAAAAAATCAAGTCTTCAGTTCGTTAGATCGGTAATATAAAGTTACATTAAAAACGCGATAAAGAACCATGAAAAAAGAAAAACTTACGGGGGCTTTCACAGTTTTCAGAAAATGGTCGAATTTAACCGGAAAGCTTGAAAAAATTCCGCATTTCCAAATGTTTAAAATATTTTCGTAGCTGGCCTCGCTGGGTTTCATATTTGAAATATTTCTCAAAATCTTTTTTAATGCTTTACGAAGTATATTTTGTATTTCTTTAATTCTTCCATACCTCAAACACAACTGGTCGCGCGCTAGCGCGACCGATACTTGTTATATGAATACTAATCATCTGTGCCAGAACTTCGGCCCCTCTCCTTTGAGGCAAAGGATCTCGGCTTCTACTTCACCAATTTTGCTACTTTAAAGTGCATAAGAATTCTCGCAGCGCAGCGGTGGATCTAAGATGGTTAACCTTTTGCCAAAATCGTTTGGCTGGTTCCAGTGGTCAGCCATAAGCTTGTTCCCATGGACGCGATAAGAAATGCATACTGTTCTAACACAAAACTTGACCCAGAACAGTAGAAATATCTGTGCTCCTACTCAACAATACTTAAAGCACAATGCAAAGTAAAAAATTCATGATAAAACGGCAGTAGCAGCCGACAGCGCAAACTGCAACTTATGTAGAGTATATGTTTCGATTAATTTCGTTTCGAGTATATGTTTCGATTAACTTATGTAAAATCACTACAGCGTGTCAAAATAATTATTGCTAAATACACGTACAGGTTTCGCAATATTTTGACAGTTTGTAAGCAACTAGAATTCAACACATCCTTGGAATTACTTAATTCTTTTAGTCATCAGCCAATATTCATCCGTGCTCGGCTTGTAATATTATTATTATGCTTCCCTCCCGCCGGCACACATTCGACAATTACTGTACCACTATTACCGTGCTGCATGAAATTTTGTTAGATCGTAATAGTATGGGACGCGATACACATTACGGCACATTTGTTCTTACAATAGAATGTAAGATAAACAGTAGACGCACATTTCGTCATATATATACTGGGAATTACGAGGGCCATTCAATATATTCGTAGCACTGTGGTTGCAAATAATTCTCAGAATTATGATCTAATTTTTTTAAAAACTGTATCATTCATAACTAAATCATAGGGCAATGGCCGAGGTGATACCGCCTACGGCTGGCGGTTGGCATCCATCTGTATAAGGCTACCCGGAGTGAAAAAAAGTTGTCTTGAAAGTGCGCATGTCAAGTTATTATTGCAAAATTTCTTAGAGAAAAACTGTAGAGTTTCTTTTCATGTTGAGTTATTTGTTCTCTTCCTTAATTCATCGCCACTACGTTGTACTATTACGGACTGGTTACTACGATGCAGCTTCGAGCACTCCGCTTTCTCAACTGAGGGACCACTTTCAGGAGTCTCGATCCTTGTCTAAAAAGTACTTGAAATAAAAGCCATGATCGAGAAGCATCTTGAATGAGCTAGAAAGAAGCAGCAAATGGGCAAAATATTCCAGTAGAGGTAGCGTTGAGTAGGGACTGCAGCACCTCGCTCCGGAGATTTGAAAACTGACTTTCACTCGAAATTATCCATATGGTTTTAACGCGCACAATCAGTCTTCCACAAGTTCATTGCTTTAGTTCTCGCCCTCAAGCTGACGTATCCTTAGAAACTCAATTCATTAGCATACCTTAACCTTTTATGAGTTTAAAAAATTTTAGAGTTTTAAGAAATCTTTCCGTAGCAAAAACTGAAAAAATCATAAAGAGCTCCAGGAAGATTGACATGAGTCGATCTCTTCTCTACCGTGTAACTTCTTTGTGGATCCATTTCAAGATTTAGTACATAAATGTTTGCAGTGTATATAGACTGTAGAAATATACTTTATGGCAATAGTGAAATAAAAAAAATTCAGTGGAAGATGGCGCGGCAGCGCTACGAATATATTGAATGGCCCTCGTATATGCAGCTTTATTTAAAACCATAATTAATGCCTTCTGTTTAAACGTAAATTTGATTGCTTCAGGCTTTATAACGTAGACTGACAACATTTTCACACTTTTTATGTGCAATGGCGCTTCACCTTTGTTTGTGATTGAATTTGCTCTGTATATGTAATTTAATCGTTTGTACATAAATTATTATTCTGATGCCACTGTTCATACATTTACTCAAGCGGTCGGCATAAAGCATTGCAGATAATTCGATTTTGGGATTAGCATTTTACCTTTATTTCCCATGTTGGTTTTCGCAGTTACAGTATTGTAGGTCCATTGTGCCCTATTCATAAAAATTTTGGTTGTAAAATTCTTGATATGGTTCATAATAATGAACGAGGTTACTGATAGGAGCTGTGACAAATCGACTGTCCGCAACCGCAATTAACGATAATCGCAATATGTTTAGAAACTGCACAAAGCTGCCATGCGGTATTGCTCATGTTATCAGCAACGGCATAATTAAAGTGAAAGCACGGATGCCCGCGCTTTCCACACACTGTACTGTCTGTACATACCATAAATTACCATTATTCAACGTGCTTTCATTACAACGACGACAAAAATCAGTTTCTACGTGCAGCGTTCAAAACGCTCATATTTTTGAATGTTGGATCCGAATACACACAATTTGGATCGCATTTATGCATTAATCTTTGAAAAATTCGAAATGCAGTGAAAATACAAAACTCAAAAACATCTTTGCTTGCAAAGACACATATACGTAAGTCGTAACTAAAGAGTATAAGAGACATTGCATAATAGAATAGCTATTCGACAGACATATCACAGAAAATTTAAGATATTTACTAGATATCGCCTTGTTCTAGAGTTTATTGGTCTTTGCAGAAATAATAATTGGTCGTTTGCTTTCTCGTTACTTCCTGGGTATCACACCAACTGTAGACTTGTTAAATCTTTATAATCGTCACGCTGAGCGCAATAACTGATTTTCATTTGCATGAACAGAACCGCATTTTGATCGCAAACTTTTATCGGAATAAATAGCAAAACTTTTACGCCAGCTAAGACTATCTTTAAATTTTAAACGATAATTCCGTCATACAAACATGGCGTGCCGGTACGGTATAACAGAATTCGAGGTAATGCAGCGGTTTCGCGATATGCGACGGGCTAGGTCAGCGGATTTGCTGATTAGAATTTGATTAGGGCACGACTATCCTACCGAATAACTGCAAAATACGTAAGCACATCCAACAAAGATGAAAGATTCTCTAAAGCTAACAATTATAAGCAGACGTGTATGGCTCATATTAATTTTCATTTTTATTCAGTACTGACATTCTCTTTACTGGAAAAAAGTGACGCTTACTGCCATATCGGGCGTGACCTTTATACTGTGACCAGTGCAGGATGATGTATGAAAGGTCAATTGCTTAACATACGTGTTCCCGCGAGAGCATCACATCAAAATTTTGTGAATACCTTTTCGGTGAATCATACAAGTACAAGGCTGCAAACAAGTTTACAATCACGTTTAATATTGCAAATATGGATAAACTCAGGGTTATACAGCCACTGACGATACTTTTTCTGGTGTTACTGGAAATTTTACCGAGACCCGGGTTCTGCATATCGCCGGTTTCCTTGCAAAATGGAAATGAGCAAGATTTGCGTGCAGATTGGATGGTCAACAGCGACGACCTCGTCTTCTCTGCAGTAGACGATCCGTTTGATTCCGGTGACATTAATGTGCAAAAAAACCGTATTACACTCGACTCAGTGCCTCCAGACGCAGTCGAAACTAATTCTCCAATCCCGGAGGAGATTATTAACACTTCCGATACTACATTTATTACCACGCAAACCACTCCTACTGATATACCTTCTTCCCCTTCCACACTCCAGCCAGTTACCGAAAGCAGCACAAACGCTCCAAATCCCACAACCGGGAGTGTCTCCAGCGACACCAGCACCACCAGCCAAGAGCTCACCACTTCGTTCAGTGACGATACTACCGCAGCCAAAACTACTTCAAACGCAAATAGTAGTTTACCGACAGCACTCACGGTAAGCAGTACCACTTCAACTGTGATCCAGACCACAGAGATTGTGAAAACTTCTAAACCTACCACACCCGCTTTCGTTTCTTCTACAATCACCAGCGGCTCCACGTCTACAGCAGCGCCTGCCGAGGAACCGACAACACCTTCTTCTGGACTACGCCCTGTCATTACCCTTGCGCTTTTTGTGGTTTCAGTGTTAATTCCATATGTGCTAATGTGAATTCCGTATTAAAATTAAAATGGTTATTAAACAGAATTGTTACGGGTATGTGAAAATATTATAGGGTCTAAAGTCTCGAGATGTTACAAGTTAATTCTGACAATGCTCCAACTAACTGAATTTTTGAATTTGGATAGAAATGACAGTAAACCTTGCATAAACACTTACTGTGCATGTTGTCTTTTCTCAATTTAATACGTACGTGAAAGGAATACCAATCCGATTTTCGGCTTTGCCAGAAACAAGTCCAATAACTGCCTAGATATTTGTGGTGTCGGGCAGAAAGCTTTAACTGTATGTCCAAATACTACCACAAAGCAATATGTACATGTATTACCCTAGAAGATGCATCTCACGACACCAGCTGGCTGCGTAACCTACTATGGGATGACCTTTGCTGCGTTTCCTTTTATGCTTTGTATCTGTATATCAACGACAGCACAAGTTTGGCTGCCGGTATTATCTCTGCACTGTCGAGCAATGTATACATCTTGAAATTCTTTGAGTTCGTAAACTTGAACTGTTTATGCGCCGTTATTTGAAAATCATATGCTGCAAGCGATAACAAATATTAGTTTTGTGGCAACTCTATATCCAGCTACTGTAAGTCCAAAAGAATGTCCATATGCTAATTGTCATTATAATACGTAATTTCATTATTGTAATTGGTTGCGTATAAGCGGGATAATTCTAGAAAACACGATACGATAAAGCGCCGCCGACAATAAACGTACAAACTTGCTCATGGTGTTATAGTCATACATAGAAGTTCCAAATTCAGTATTCTACAAAATTCTTCACTCATATTTTTCAATTTTGAAATCCTCATCACAAAATCAAATCGATGTTAGTAATACGAGGTGATGTAACTGCAACCGAAATGCAGCAAATATTTGCATAATGTCGTACAAAAGGTTCGTTGACCGTCTGTAATCATGAATGTTCACCAGTGAGGTAAACGCAGTTATACGTAGTACTTAACTGACGAAACTGATTGCGGAACTTCCTGCCTAAATATCAGGAAAGGCATTCTCTTTACAAATGGTCCTTACTCGTAAACCGAATGACTTTTGTGCGTTTCTAGAGCTTGTAAGCTCTAGAAACGCACAAAAGTAGTTATGTAGTTATTAAAACTTTTCTATAAAGTACGTTTTACATAGCTACATTTGCTAAGAACCTTATGATTGAATGCCCTACTAAAAACATGCGGAAGGTTGTAAAACGGATTTTTGAATAGCACCTTATCACTGATAACGATGATGAATCGCAATCACCATAATGAGGTCGTCAGACCGTTGACAAACAAAGCATACAGGTCGCGCCCTAAACAACTGATATCGATGAGCATTTTCTGCTAACACAAAAGTCACTATACGGTATCCCTGTTACAGCCATTTGTCGGTATAAAGCCGCTCATTTATAATTTGTTTGGTCCCATCTGCTTTATACGGGTGTCGAAGACGAAATTTTTACGGTTAAACACGTTTGTGAAGTGTTTAATGAACTGCTTTTCTCAACGGATATCTATTTTGCGTTAAGACAAGCAGTAGTTGACAATGTACTTCTCTTATGCATTCATCGCCCTTTTGATGCTGCAGTGTAAAACGGATATTAACGCAGCTGTTATCCCCCGACGTTCCCACTACGGACACAACAATGCTGTCCAACAGTCCTCACAACAAGGAAGTAGTAGGATACGAGAAGGTATAATTGATACAAAATTTTAATGTACGCAAATATTCCAAACGATTGAACTCGTTCAGATTTTGCGGGATCCAATCGCGTCTGTACATAACCTGCACACGCGACGGTTATTATTAACAAACAAGTTATGAAAGCAACAGCACGTTCGACATCGTGCGTTTTTACAGGCATACGCACTACGTTCGATGATGAAACGACTGCTGCATCCGCAACCGAAGCGACTGTGCCACCGCCAACGCAACCTACTGATCCACCGGCTACGCAACCGACCGAAGCGCCAGTGACACAACCAACTGATACACCGGCTACGCAACCGACCGAAGCACCAGTAACGCAGCCAACTGCTGCACCGGTTACACAGCCAACTGATGCACCGGTCACACAACCCACCGAAGCACCGGTAACACAGCCAACTGATGCACCGGCTACGCAACCAACCGAAGCACCGGTAACACAGCCAACTGATGCACCAGGTACAGAGCCAACTGATGCACCGGCTACGCAACTAACCGAAGCACCGGTAACACAGCCAACTGATGCACCAGGTACAGAGCCAACTGATGCACCGGCTACGCAACTAACCGAAGTACCGGTAACACAGCCAACTGATGCACCGGCTACACAACCAACTGATCCACCGGCTACGCAACCGACCGAAGCACCAGTAACACAGCCAACTGATGCACCGGCTACGCAACCAACCGAAGCACCGGTAACTCAGCCGACTGATGGACCGGTAACACATCCAACCGAAGCACCGGTAACACAGCCAACTGATGCACCAGTTACAGAGCCAACTGATGCACCAGTTACAGAGCCAACTGATGCACCAGTTACAGAGCCAACTGATGCACCAGTTACAGAGCCAACTGATGCACCAGTTACAGAGCCAACTGATGCACCAGTTACAGAGCCAACTGATGCACCAGTTACACAGCCGACTGATGCACCGGGCACACAACCAACCGAAGCACCGGTAACACAGCCAACTGATGCGCCGGCTACACAACCAACTGATGCACCGGCTACGCAACCAACCGAAGCACCGGTAACACAGCCAACTGATGCACCAGTTACACAGCCAACTGATGCACCGGTTACACAGCCGACTGATGCACCGGTCACACAACCAACCAAAGCACCGGTAACACAGCCAACTGATGCGCCGGCTACACAACCAACTGATGCACCGGCTACGCAACCAACCGAAGCACCGGTAACACAGCCAACTGATGCACCAGTTACACAGCCAACTGATGCACCGGTTACGCAGCCGACTGATGCACCGGTCACACAACCAACCGAAGCACCGGTAACACAGCCAACTGATGCACCAGTTACACAGCCAACTGCTGCACCGGCTACACAACCAACCGAAGCACCGGTAACTCAGCCAACTGATGGACCGGTCACACAACCGACCGACGCACCGGTAACTCAGCCGACTGATGGACCGGTAACACAACCAACTGATGCACCGGCTACACAACCAACCGAAGCACCGGTAACTCAGCCAACTGATGGACCGGTCACACAACCGACCGACGCACCGGTAACTCAGCCGACTGATGGACCGGTAACACAACCAACTGATGCACCGGCTACACAACCAACCGAAGCACCGGTAACTCAGCCAACTGATGGACCGGTCACACAACCGACCGACGCACCGGTAACTCAGCCGACTGATGGACCGGTAACACAACCAACTGATGCACCGGCTACACAACCAACCGAAGCACCGGTAACTCAGCCAACTGATGGACCGGTCACACAACCGACCGACGCACCGGTAACTCAGCCGACTGATGGACCGGTAACACAACCAACTGATGCACCGGCTACACAACCGACCGAAGCACCGGTAACTCCGCGTACTGATGGACCGGTAACACAGCCAACTGATGCACCAGTTACACAGCCAACTGCTACACCGGCTACACAACCGACCGAAGCACCCGTAACACAGCCAACTGATATACCAGTTACACAGCCAACTGATGCACCGGTCACACAACCAACTGATGCACCGGCTACACAACCGACCGAAGCACCGGTAACTCCGCCAACTGATGGACCGGCTACACAACCGACCGAAGCACCGGTAACTCAGCCAACTGATGGACCGGTCACACAACCAACTGATGCACCGGCTACACAACCGACCGAAGCACCAGTAACTCAGCCAACTGATGGACCGGTCACACAACCGACCGAAGCACCGGTAACTCCGCCAACTGATGGACCGGTAACACAGCCAACTGATGCACCGGTCACACAACCAACTGATGCACCGGCTACGCAACCGACCGAAGCACCGGCCACACAATCAACGGAGGCATCCTTCACTTACCCAACTGCGGTAACACTACAAACTACTAACGGTACTACCTCAACTTCTGTCCAGACTACTGCTATAACTAGAACTAGCTCAGTAACCTTTAAGCCGACATCTGAGCGGCCTACCTCAAGGCATACTTCGACAATCCCCAGCAGTACCAGTAGTACATCCGCTAGGACCACTACCAAGCTTACTACGACATCTAAGGTCACGGCAATGATAACGGAATCTGCAACCAGGTACATCTGCTTTTGTGTCATGTTTTATGCGAACCCGCCACCCAAACTGTGTTTAACACTGTACAAGTACAATGTACAATATTGTAGCCTAACATGCAATCAAAACGACCCTGAATTAATCTAATTTTAACTTTTCTGTGGCTGGCATAATTCGTTCATACGGAAAGCCGATTTGAGCCGTGCTGAATGCTTATCCGTTTCTGATAATTATCTTTTTAGCACATCGGATGTTCCTTCTTGCGCTTCTGGATTGTGGATGGCAAATATGCGTTTCCAACCTATGTTGTTCCTTTTCGGGTTTTTGATTGCGCATGCTAGATTCCATATATAACAAAAACTAGCACTACCAAATAATTTTGTTTTCTCATTTCGTGGTTTACTTTTGGCGGCAACGCTGAAGTGACCGCACGCTGATTGTTACGTATTTAACTAATATATTAGAACTGTTGCAAATTATCTCTATTCTTGGTACTGTACGTACGTACTGTACAATACATAGTTCACGATACATGTATAAATATTTGCTGTTTAACAGCAGAGAATGCCGTTCAAGCGGCAAAATGATAATAATGTGAACGGCTTTGCAAGTGCATCTCAAAAGGATGCAGAAAATTGTAGGCAATAATCAACAGCCACATATACGACGAGCCGGATGAGGTACTTTTAGACAGAGTAATTAATTATTATCCAGTAATTTCCCCAGAAGAAATAGTACACCAGGAAACACCATTTGGTTCTTTAGGGATACATGTAGTCGTCACATTCGTGCTGTCGCTGACAATCAAGCAACCTCTATTGTTCGTCAACTTCGTACGCATGGTCAGTGATTCTTTTGCTGATTTATTTTGTACTGTATCCGCATACAAGAATTGTGGAAGCAAATTCGGCAAAAATTTCTTATTAAGCATCAATCAATGGAGGCGACCTAATCACACAGAAAATTTGATCTAAATTTGCTCCTATGGCGCCGTCCCAAGGGTAGACGCCGCATGGCCACGTTGGATCTCGATGCTGATCTGCTGACGAAGAAATTCCGTAGCCCGTTTTTCCTACCTTCTATAGTCGCGTCAGAGTGTGGAAGGCCTTGTTGCCTATTTGTCCAGTCGCTCCAGTGATGGGCAAAATTATGTACATATTTCGCAAGATCAATCAAACCATAGGACACTGTTTGCCACATTTCGCTGTTTGCTACATTAATGTGTAATAGCTCTAATAGTGCCCATTCAGCAGTGCGGGAGTACTCTCCGCAACAAGTACAGCGCGGAAGTACGAGTAATTAGTAGTCGTAACCATTACTGTAGCTCGGTTTTCCTTTTTCAGAGCGATACCGTTGGGCTGCTACACGCACCCCGTTTTCTGCTGACCTCCGTGTAACACCATGTTTCGTCCGTGTAACACAATAGTCGAGCTGGTTAACTGCAACCAACACGAACAAAGAAGACTCGGGATTGCCTTATCTGTTATCACGAACCCAGTCAAAAGACCGGCCACGTGGTATTGCTTGTTCCTCGGACGCGGATATGGCGAAGCAACTTGCTTTTGTCAATTATATTGATACTCTTGCCGTCGGCAGCGATATTCACCGACTTCGCCACGTCAAAATCTTCGTTACAGAATTCGCCATCGTTCGGTTTTTCTTCCTGATATTGACTTTTAAATCCATAATTCGGCCAAAATTTGACACGGATTCTTTCCGTGAATTCAACTTCGTGCATACATAAAATCCAGCATTGCTCCCGCTCCTTCTCCTTTATTAATGCAAGCGCATTATTCAATCCGCTACCGCCCACGCACTTGTTTTTCCATATTTGCCGTAGAGACCGTAATTTTTGTATATCCTCGGCCATCTGTTTTTCTCCATACATCGCTCTCTTCTGTTGAAAGCGCATCAGAAAATGCCGGTAAAACATATTATCAGCATGATTCCAAGCCAAGATATCGCCCGTAACTTTCTGTTTTAGCATTACCGGATGTTGTTTATTTTGGCGGTTTAAATGGAACTCTATAACATCATCCCATTCCCAGCACAGCAACTGGCGAAGTAACACCAGTGATTCATCCATGTAATCACTAATCATAATCAACGCAAACTGTTTGCCGATATAATCAATGGTTTCTTGTACTGCCGTTATATTATCAAAATTCTCTTTCTCCAACCCAAAGTCCGACATCATGGGATTCCGGGCAAATTGTAGAGACCGATCATCACTTTTGTTGAAATAGTACCGTCGCGGATCCGCTACGAATTCTTCCAGAGAAACACTGAATCGTCGATTGAGAGAAAAATATGCCCACGTTGATTGGTACATCGCCGCCGGTTCGCGCAAGATGCCAATGTAAACGGTATCTTTCGGCATCATTGCCGGTATTACATCTTTGTTGAATCGCGCATGATGGGCAAAGATGTCATATTGCGTACTAAATTGTCGCGGAACGGGCAGCGCCATTTCGGGACGAAACCGTTCGAAGTTTTCAAATGTCCCGAGATTGTTGGAAAACCAAGGAATTACAAAAGTCAAGTTATGTTGATTTCCATAACGCATTAGTATATTCTGGATACTGGTGCTGCCGCATTTGTGCGTTTTGACGAACATAATGTGACTAACTGGCTGACACCCAGAACCGGAAGAAATTTCGTTTGCACCAGTGTTAATGCTGTTGTTCCGGACATTCCTAAACAGTTCCATACAATACTAATTTTTAAATTCTTATGTTTGTCTGTTTGTTACTGCTCGTGCACAGGTACCTATAGCTACCTAGTAACTTGTTTCTGCGTGTATCGCAGCACGAAGTCCTAAATAAGCCACGTGCTTCATTTTGTTATGATTGACTATTGACCTGCCGTAATTAGACTATTGACGCATTTTACCAGACGCATCATAATAACGATCACTTTGATACCTTGCATTGATTAAATTAACTGCAGTAATTACAGTATATAATAATTGTCTTATGGTCAATATATTTTAAAAGTTCTCATTATGCTGACGTTTGTCGGTGCAAAATAAGACAGCTCTACTGTATTTCCATCACCAAGCGGTCAAATGTATGTACTGTTTTGCAAGCAAGGATTATTAAGCAACAGCCTAAAAATGAAATACCTGCATGCAGCAGCGCAAGATTTATGACAGAAAAGATTACTATGAAAATTAGGAAACAAAATGCTTAAACGGTACAGTGATTGAATAGTAAATTTTACCTTCCTGTTCCCGGTGGCTGGGATGCTTCTTGAAAGCTAAATGAACGATGCTTGGCAAGGGATAGCGTGAATAGTATCAAAATCAACGATAATCCCAAGACGATCGCCTTGCGAGTTTTTTTTGCTGCGGAGGTGGCGATAGTAATGATAATGATCATAATGACAAATGTTAAGACCGCTTGATCACCAGAGATCAGACTGGCTGCAAGCAGCGCGTTTCACCAATACAATAAAACGTAATAAATTATTATTCTTATAATTAGCTAACCGTGTTGAAACTATATGTAATTAAATAAAAAATTGCAGTGGTTACGTGGGCGTACTCGATCATAGTTTCCAGCGTCCACATGCAGCTTAAATTCGCAGTAATATCGAAGTATAGATGCAAACATCGAAATAATTATGGAATATCTTTAAAGAGATTATGCTACAGCCTTTCTCCGTTCCAAGACGCTTCAGATATCTGAGTATGTTTGTCAACGCTACAAGTCTAGAATCCGTAAAAACGACCGAAATATCTTTTAAATTAGTATGCAAATATCAATTTTTTACTTGTGTTATGAAGCAGCTGATTCGAATTTCACGGTAGAGTGCCGCTTGATCAAATTAACTTAAAACCAGTGTGTGCAAAGTCAGTTTCGTCTATGCAGTGTGTTCATAATTACCGTATTATGCGGAGGCAATGCAAGAAGCAAACGCATTCAGTGCCAATTCACCTCGCGAACGACCCATATGTTCGCGTTCCTGACAAGGCACAAAACATTTTGGGTCGAAAATGCATGAGATGCTGCATCGAAATACAGCTTATAATAACATGTATCAGTTTGATTAAACTGTCAACCGCCACCTTCTGCAAAAGTATTTGTACATTCAGCCGGCACGTTGAAGTAGAACTGTAGAACGATCAACGATATGTTTCGATGAGAATAGAAATGGTCTGCCAGCGTTAACATTTATTGTAATATCATGCATTATAGTTGATACATGCAACGCACTTTGACTTCGATTTTATGATGCATAAAACGCTTCTATGCAAAGTCAAAATATCATTGCAGCAGTGATACAGGCAAAAAAAGACAAGCATACGTCGAAGGGTTGATATAACCGGCTTTCACCTAAATATTCAACTGATAAGAAATATTAAATATACACTTATTTTACTACGTCATAACTTGATAAGAATGCGATGTTGACCCGTCAGTATTTTATAAATTATAATGAGCCGCATAAAGTATGTTAGCATAGCTAAGGATATACTGTACGTGTATTCGACCGCTCACAGTATGCACTGTTTGCTCATGATCACACTATAGTTGTATGTACTGTAACTTGCTATCACTAGCTGCAACAGACATATATATAACCATAATAATTGTAAGAATCCTATAATATTTCCTAGTGGTACTATTTTTTTTGCATAATTATCATACAATTCCATGGTCTGACAGCGTTTGTCAGTACCGGTACCGTACATCAGTAGGTTTCGAAAACTTGGCGTGCCGGCTTGAAGCGAAAACCGAGACGAAGGGCAAGACATGATGGTCTTGCATTCTTGATGGGATGCACGGTTTTTTTAATAAGCATTATTACGATTTCCATTGATGCAGCTTAGGCATTTTGACATCAAAGTGACCGGAAACGCAAATTACGATTGCCCTTACTAAGGTATGCACGCATAAGCGAACCGTTCCTCCATGTGGCTTATGAGTAGGTACGCCTGCAGTCCGATACATCTTCAATATTGCATATTTTGTGCACCTGATCAATAAGTACAATATCCGCAGATTTAGCAGGACAATCCTTGAGCCTCGAAGCACTGCAGAATTTTTTGCGAAGTCACTGCGAAACCGTTGGCTACGTACCTTATTAGTGTGCTGTGCGCCTTACGATTTCTGCAGCATCATGTCGTGTTAAAGTTTGAAATGTGAAAAAATGGGTCGAAAACTTGTATTATTCTCTCTATGCAGCCGCGCCATACTTCTGACTGTAGCATAGATTCATATAATTATACCGTACAGCACTATTTTTAACCCTAGAAGACATTTATTTTTATATTGGTTATTTTTAACTATGTTACGGTAAATTACTGTGGTAATATTTTTAACTGATTGCGGTACAAAGGAAAAAGGATTTTTTATTACCCGGGAAAGCAATATATTGTATTGCTTTTATGCATTTTCGGTTTTGTTATCGATTGTCAATGTTTTTGCAAGGAGGCAGTGTAAAGTGGCCCTTCTAATAGAACGTGGTCAGCTGGCCAGTTGGATGGGGATATGCTTTTATTGTTACTTTGTCTGCCGGCAATGTTTATTGCAGTTGTCTCATCATGCAATACTCGCATTGCTGTTACTTTCAGTTTATGCTTGATTTTGCTCGTCTCTACCTTACTCCTTATGAAGGGGGATGATGTTAATTATGAAAGTATTTTTCATCCATTGGAACTAACTATAAACAGGTTTGTCTTGTTTCGAATCAAATACTTGCAAGCATTCATTGGCGACCTTTTAATTTGCTACGTATGTAATAGCAAAACAACTGTCGGTAACAATTGTTTGCACAGCACTAACTCCGTTCATATTACATACGGTATACTTAAAGTAAATTCATAAAGGTCACAGTATGGTATAATGTTTAAGCCAAACAACTGCACTCGCTTTCACTTATAATAAATATCCAACTTACCTGTGGTGCTTGAATTCAGTAGGAACAACGTGGATGACCGATCTGATTTCGACGCTGCAGACCTCCCAACAATATCTCAAAAATGCCAACCAGTAAAACATATTATGTTCGTGAAAACCCACAAATGCGCTAGTAGTAGCGTGCAGAATGTCCTTTTGCGCTACGGCAACGCTAACAATCTTACCTTTGTAATTCCACCCTTTTCCAACAATCTCGGGGATTTCACGAAATTCGAACTATTTGTTCCCAACTTGGCTTTGCCGCCTCCGCCACGTTACAGTCCGCACTACGACATATTTGCCCACCACGCGCGTTACAATCGAAAGGTCATCCCCGGTATGATGCCTAAAGATACGGTATATATCAGCATTCTGCGCGACCCGGTCGAACAGTATCGTTCAATTTGGAATTATGATTCTTTAACCAAACGTTTCAAAGTTTCGTTGGAAAATTTTGTGGCAAACCCACGACATTATTATTTTCGCAATCCGTCATCAAAACCGTGGTTCTACCGAACCGATGATGACTCCACATCGCTAATGCATGCCAGAAACCCTATGATGTCAGATTTGGGTTTGGAGAAAGAGGATTTCGATAATTTAACATCTATACAAGAGGCAATTAGTTATATCGCTAGTCAATTCTCCTTAATCATGCTTAGCGACCAGATGGATGAGTCTTTGGTTTTGCTACGGGCGTTATTATGCTGGGAATGGGATGATGTTATAGAATTTCATTTAAACCGGCAAAGCGCAAATCCCCCGGAACCGTTATCCGACAAGGTCACAGAGAATATTTTGGCGTGGAATTACGCCGATAACATGCTGTACCAACACTTTACAGTTGAATTTGACCGGAGAAAATCTTTATATGGTAAAGACAACCTCCAGAAAGATGTTAAGCAGCTACGATACAGGAGAAACAAATGGAAAGAAAAGTGCCTGAAATCGACACTTAAGGAAGAAAAGTGTAGATACTTGTGCATGGACGAGTTACAGTTTACCGATTTTTTAAGGAAGAAATTAGGGTCAGGCGGTAAAAATTTTCCAAGTGGTAATCTGGAAAATGATTTCGATGAACTTAATCAAACAAAAAGCTACTGTGATGAAGGTTTTGATTCCAGAAAGTGGTTTCCGAAATCATCTAATGCAGTCTGAATCAACGGAATACATTAAATTTTGTTTGTTCGCTATTAGTTTCAGAAGTGTACAGTAAATACTGTACAAGAATGTACAGTAGCCAGTAACGCTTATTGATTTCATGTTAGCTCAAACTTTTCGTGCGCACTCCAACTTTTTCTTTTGGTCTCTTATGACATGCGCTTTGCTCGTGTACGAGATTTTATTCTCATGCGTTTCTAGCTAACAATACAAAATATGACAACATACAAAAGAACGAAATATCAGAATAACGCTCAAAAAAGATTAGATTGGAACGTGTCCCTCGAAACAATTTGGTAACCACTCTGTTCTCAACCTTTCGCAGTATTTTTCATTTCGTGGACTACGTATGAATTACTTTTGCTGCGCTACCTTTCAATCCGTGCATAGCCATACCCGGCAGAAACCTTTCACTTTGCTTTTTCCGATTTCGAATTGAATTTCACAGTTTGACTTGTTACCTGATTCCCGTGCACAGCCCGTATGACAAAGCCAGCACTGCTGGATTCGGATAATGCCATATAGATATGCACTACTTTCTACTTGCAGTAATAAACAAGCATAAACAATGTACAATCAAGGTACAATCAAGCTACAATTAAGCTACAATCATTAAATTAAATTTGCAGTATCTCCATAACCGAACTCCCACACTTCATCACAGAAATTTTTATCAAACATCTGAGCATTTTTGCCCTTTCTACCGCGATAGTGCGGTTGTGATCCGTAATTTGGCCACAATTTTGCTCGAATGCGATCTGTAAACTCCAGTTCATCCATGCAGAAATACTGGCATTCCTCGTTTATTGTAGTACTTGAGCCCGGTTGATTAGTTTTATCAATCAGATGTCCAGCAAAGCACTTCCGTTCCCACGCTTTCCTTAATGACCGCAACTTTTGCAGATCGTCTTTCATTCTTTCTTTTCCGTATATGCTTTTCTTCTCTTCGAATTTGGCTAGAAAATGCTGGTACAACAGATTGTCGGCACTGTTCCAGGCCAAAATGTCGCTGGTGACCTTTTCTGTTAATTCCACCGGAAGGTGTTTACTTTGTCGGTTTAGATGAAACACCACGACATCATCCCATTCCCAGCATAACAATTCACGGAGTAACACTAGTGATTCGTCCATCTGATGGCTGATCATGATCAAAGAAAAGTGTTTATCAATATAGTTAATTGTTTCCTTGATTACTGTTAAATTGTCAAAGTCCTCTTTTTCCAGTCCAAAATCCGACATAATTGGATTTCTGCCGAACTGCAGAGAGCGATGATTACTCTCATTGAAATAATACAACCTTGGATTTTTCACAAACTCCTCCAAAGGAGCACTGAAGCGCAAATGGAGAGAAAAAAATGTCCAGATGGATTGGTACATCGCCGCCGGTTCGCGTAAAATGCTAATGTAAACCGAATCTTTTGGCATTATTCTGGGAATGATATCTTTATTATATCGAGCATGATGTGTAAAAATTCCATACTCATTTCCGCATTCCGACGGCAGGGGCAGCGCCAAACTAGGATGAAATTTTTCAAATTTGTCAAATTCACCGAGATTGTTGGAAAATGGTGGAATGACGAAAGTCAGGTTGTTTCGGTGGCCATAACGCAACAATACATTTTGAATGCTGGTGCTGGCGCATTTGTGCGTTTTTACAAACATAATGTGATGGACTGGCTGGCATTTTCCCGATGATGTCTTGTAATTGCCCAAACTGGATGCAGAATCGCTGTCAGTTCGAAAAAAAATATACAAATACAAATAACAGTATGTATCTGTAGATATTTTATACATGCAGTCGTAGAATTAAGTATTAAGTTAATAGTCCATACAAGATTGTAATTACCTGCAATGCCATATCAAGTGCAACACATATTGATTGTGGAACAGATGTTCTGACTCGTATAGTCACTTTGTAACAGTTTTGTCTTGCAAAACAATTTTTTGGTAGCCTAAAAAGACCTAAGTATTTTGTAATACTGTAATTTATCCTTAAAATACGCACGTCTCGTACGAAAAATGCTTCTCCGCTTGAAGTTGTCGATGGTGACCGTCGTGCACGGGAATATAGTTTCCGGTGTGATATTTGGTAAGCGACAAGGTCAAAAGAATTAAAACTAACGACAATCCCAGAATCGCCAGACTTCGAATATTATTTGGGGAGCTAATTGTTAGCAGCATAATAACTTCATAGAAGACACTTTAGAACATTATTAGTAGACACTTTAAAACATTATTGGTGTAAAATTAGGATACCGCGGTAGTCTTGCAGGCATTCATTGGGCGGCATATGGTCATGCATCACACGAATACAGCTGCTGAGCCCGTGTGACATAGGAAACCGAAAGGGAATGGCAGGAATTTGTTCAGGATTGACTACCAGCCATGCAGTCACCAATGGAACGACAACGAATGACGGCAGCATTAAGCACCTGCGTGTAGGATGTAATATTGTACGTTGTGCTCTTCTGTTAAAGATGCAGAAGCGCTCTACGTGCTGATTACGAGCGACCCGGTTCTTCTGCGACCAGAACTGAGTGTCGCATCTTGCCGGAAGCTAGTGGTGCATGTTCACCATTCATATTAAGCAATATATATAGCGTCAGCGTAAGCAAGTACGCACTTGTAAAATATTAATACTATGCATTTTAATTTATATAAACAGACACTTATACGGAATCTGAATGTATACTTGAATGTATTTACAATTCTTCCAGATTGTATTCAGGTAATAGCCATACTGCAATCTCATGACTGATTCTATGTTGACAAGCGTAACGTGAAAACGAGCAATTGTGCTTATGGTTGTACTCGTATTAGTTCTTTTATAGCAGATGATCACCATAGAATGGTTAGCTTCCAAGTTCGATATGAACACAGTTATTGGTTGCAAATATTTTTCATTATAATCGGGACTTATTCAAACAAACATAACTGGATACAGTCTACAGATGTATTCCATATATGATTTGTATACTTACTATGACAGAAACGCAACTAAAATGAAAATAAAAACTAAAACTACTGGGCAGATGTGCAAAATGTATTTATCATACATTGTGCACATTTGCTACGTTTTTGCTGACTATAACATGATTTCATCACAGAGGTTTATGTCATCCATTTCAAGGCGATGACCTTTCCCACGATATCGACTGCGAAACCCGTAATTTGGCCACAGTCTAGATCGGACTATGTTGGTGAATTCCAGTTCGTTCACACACAACAAGTGGCAGTAATCCTTATCCTTCCGCGACAGAGTAGGAAACAGTTTTGGCGAGCATCGGCGTTTCCATTTTTGCATGAGATCCCTTAGCTTTATCACATCTTTTCCCATTTTATCACTTCCATATTCGGACACCTGCTTTTCAAATTTCGCAAGAAAGTAATGATACAATAAGTTATCAGCCTTATTCCATGCACGAATATTTTGGCGATCAATCTCTGTTAATTTTGTGTAATAACTTTTCGGTTGCGAATTGAGATGGAACGCCACAACATCTTGAAAATCCCAACATAATAAACTGCGTAGTAAAATCAACGATTCCTCCATCCGACCACTTATCATAATCAAAGAGAATTTGTTACTAATCTTTTTAATAGCTTTTTCTATGGTTGATTGATTAGTAAAATCGGTTTCTTCCAGTCCCAAATCAGACATTAATGGATTCCATCCGAATTTCTTTGTGTGCTGACCTGCTGCATTAAAGTAATATTGCACAGGATTTCTTGCGAATTCCGGTAAGGAAACATTATATCGTAAATCCAATTGAAAATAGTACCAAATCGATTCATACATTTCCACCGGTTCTCGAATAATGGTAATATAAACAGTATCCCTGGGCATAATTTCAGCAATATTATTTTCCATAAAACGCGCATGATGCGCAAAAATTTGGTATTCGTTTCCGAATGTTGATGGTAGCGGAAGCGCTAAATCCGCGTGAAACGGCTCGAACTGGTCAAAGTTTCCCAAATTGTTACCGGATGGCGGCAGAACAAAGGTCAAATTGTTTCTGTGTCCATAACGCAGGATAATATTCTGCAGCGTGGTACTGGCACATTTGTGCGTCTTTAAAAACATCAAATGCTGGACTGCTTCGCACTGCGGCGAATGTGATCTAAAACATATGATGAGAAAACGCGTTAACGAAAATGATGACAAAACTGGTGTCACATTGGTGCAAACTTGGTACTGGTGTGAAACTGCTGTTTAAAACATAGATAACTTAAAATATTTTTAAATAAATAGAATACGTCAGTTATAGCACTAATACCAACATAGCTGCGTGTTTAGATTTTAAAAAAGCTCGTAGCCGACACCCATCTTAAGATTAGATTAGATAAGATAACGTTAGATAACTTAAGATTAGATAACGTTTATTCCCGTTTGATAATATTTGTACTACTGGTGTGACACTATATTTGTGCTTGCAGTGTCAGTTGTCAACACGGAAGCTGCTTATGGTCAGAGCAGGCTATGGGGCTGTGTACAATAATTTACTATTAACGGTTACGCTACATGCAGATCGTATATTCAGAGATCCTGCGAAGCTTTTTAAACTTTAAATATACTTCAAGCCATTTTGTCAAACGAGAATTGTTTAAATTTTGTTTACTACTTGCGCAGTTTACAAATTGTACTATGTGTTTATAATTTAGTTCTACTCTCACCTCTCCGAGATACTTTTCACTTCTTCATAATGGTGCACAGTTGAAGACCACGAGGGATATTTGGGAATACTCGTCAAAGAGAACACAATAAAAATTATTGCTACAAGAACGACCCCGTGTTTTCGGCCTTTTCGCCACTGGCACAAATAAAATGAAGAACATAAATATAGCATTGTACTCCCGCTTTCCCACTGTATCGTGAAGTAATCATACGTATTAAGATTGGAAAAATCTTTAAATAAATCAAGCAATAGTAATCAATACCAAAGGTGGACCGGAAGATACCGGTTGCGCGTAAAACACTGAATATAGATACTGATAACATATTTAATTAACACTGTTGTCCCCGGGTTATAGACTTATGACAATACGGCTTAGCAGGTGGATTCAACTTAATTGCCGGTTTTAATCGTACCAGAAAAATAATCCGCATTTTACCTCGAGCTTTATTACGTTACCTCACATAAATCAAACTATGTAAAATGCGCCGTAGATAAGTCATATGTCCGAGTGCCGGGTAAATTACAATATTTACCGTAAGTACCCGTAGACACGGCAACAGAATTATGTGTTTATGTTGTGTATGGGAAAGAAAGTGAGGTGAGTTAGCAGATACCATTCGTGCATTAGCGATGCCCCTAGGCCCTAGGTGCAAGCTTTCAGCGAGACCGAGTGCAATCCAAAATAATGAAGAACCAGCAATCAACAGATTTTTCAGCAGATTTTCATTAAATTCCCTACACAAACCGATTCCGAGTAGGCTTTAAGAGGAAATATTTTTAGTATGGGCCGCAATGAACCAGAATCGTAGAACACTGCCACTGTAGCTAACAGAAAAATTTCCATCGTACAGGTCAACATGTATGTACTACCTCAAATGTTACCATAAACCAGACAAAAAAGCTTTAAAACTGAATTCTGATTTCCTGTTTCCAACTTTCCTTCGGATAAGTAAAGCATATGAATAAATTGTAATGCAAGTCAGGTAATACTGTGATGTCTGAAAAATTGTAAACTCCTTACAAGTTATAAACTAATTGCAAACCGTAAACTACAAAGTACTTACAGCTTACGATTAGTAAATACTAAATACTCGTACAATTCTTAAAGAACGCCATTTCGAGCAGCCAACCGGTAGCAACACCAAACTGATCAACGTCTTTAATGCCTTTTTTTTCCATATAGTCAGCACAGCACGTTCACCTCAGCTTTCTCGCCGGGTTCACTTTCTTTTCCAACGTGCTTTTCATGTGTCAGCCTTTTTTCTTTCTTTTCCATTGCTGCACACCCAATGTCATAACAGCCTTGATTAGTGGCTCGCAAAGTTAACAAATTAATCGGGTAAATAGTGAAATATCAGATACACATCAATAAAATAAACATGGTAAAAATAAGTATAATTAGAAGAACAAATCAAACATGATACAAAAGCATAAACAACAGTTACGCAGCACACACAAAAAGATCTAATCCACAAAAAAACAACACTCAAGCGGTAATACTAAAGTTTCCAACCCCAACCAAGAGCCGCACAACAAAATCATATAAGAATAAAATCATCTACATTATCGGCTTCATTGAGCGTCCAGGAGATGTAACCACACAGCTCCCATAACCGAATTCATGGGTTTTAGCATAAATGAACTCTTTATTACAAAAAATGCTGTCGAAAATTCAGTCAATTTTAACTCGGTCACTGTCACGTTCTGGGCGAGAAATTCTGGCCAAACATTGCAATTTTCATGTACGGCGCTCACGGTCTTGTTTTGTTTTCCACATCATCAGCTCCATACAGGCTGCCGCGTCTTCCCGACTGTCATGTCCCCCCACATCCTCTTGGATGATTTTATTTAACAACTCACGCATTAAATTTCGTAATGCTAAAACACGGCAATTAAACACACTCACACGTAATCAATTTTCACATTTTTCTCAACAAATTCTCATATACTTCACTCATAATTTCTAATTTTATATAAAATCAAAAACCTTATAATTTCATTTCTCAAACCGAAAACCAATTTCATTAGCCCAATAGTAATCGTACCTATTTACCTTATAAATTACGGTTCTTTACAATTTGTGATCGGAGCTTATTCACTTGTAATAAAATTATATATTCGTACAAAGTAAATGATAAAATAAACAAATTTTTCATATACGATACCTCGCTTGAATGGTGGGCCGCGTTTATGCGGGAACACAATGGACGTATCCACAATGTTGCGATGAATCAGCTTCATGGCCAGCAGATCCGACTCCAGCGAATGCCCAATCAGGATAGTGTCTTCCGTGATCAACCCGCCTAGCAGATCTTTATGCACCTCTTCAATGCTCTTCATCCCCTTGCCCAACTCCCGGTTGAACATCTCCGGTTTCAGTCCACTGAAGCGTGTATTACAGTCGATAATGCGCTGTTTCGGCTTCACCAGCGTCTCGTACACTGTCTTCAGATGCCGATCCACCATTGTCACCCGCGCCAACTCAATCCCACCGACGGTGTAGATCATTTCGCAGTCGATGGCGAACACTTTGCATTTATCTTCGGGCCGCGTGGCAGGTACCCCCGTACTGGATACGAATCCCGATAACGAGGGGATGGTGTCGGCCACGTGACACTTAGCCACACAGCAGCCGTACGAGGATGATTCATCCGAGCAGCAGGTCCGTTTGGCCGCGATGCCTTCACCGGACACGCGCCGGGAGAAGGCCTTCCCCCAGTGATACACGCACTCTTCATCGCGGGCGTAATTGCCTTCGAAATCCACCGTAAAGTCTTTCTTACAACGACAACATATCCGGCGTGTCTGAGTAATACGGTCCGGGGTAATTTTACCCGACATGGCAATGTACAGCTGCAGTCCGTCGCGGCGATTTTCACCATCTAGTAAAACAATCTGGGTTATAATTATTTCGATACTCCTCTGCGCTTATGGAAGGAGTGCCATTCTAACTTTGCACGCAATGTATTACAACATTTTTGTATTATAAATAAACTGTTTTATACAGTTCCTAATTTTGGCAGTCCAAATATTTTTTGGAAGGGATAAAAGCAACGACTAAACTGATTTACCTTGTTTCTTAGCCTGTATCAATGGATAGCCATTGATCACAAGATGGTCTTCCGTGAGAACGGACTTTTTCATAGCGGCATAAAACTCCATATCGCTCCACATTCGCGGGTCGTTGTTAATAATTCTCTGTTGAGTATTCTTGGGCATGACGGAAAAATTCTGCTTCTGCTGCTGTGGCGTAGTGGGACTGGCTTTCGGGAACGTCATAGGCTTGTCCTTTTGGCCGGTCGTAGCGCCCACAGCGGCTGGTACAACGGGTGCGACGGCTTGCTTTAACTTTACCAACTCTTGCGTGGCCTTATTCCTACCCAAATGTAATAAATCAAGATGATTAATGTTAACATTAGCAATATTCGACGTTTCTGCGAACGAGTTTGTTTACTGTGTCTCATAAACGAGTTAGTTTAGCATGTCCATGATGAATAATCACCAAAGCAAATTACATGATCTTTTGTATAAAAACAATAAAGCATCACAAAGCATAAATCAAATTAATAATACTGTAGCACTTTACCTGTACGTTCCCATGTGAAACGAATTCACGGCAATATCTTTCTCGGTCTGCACAGCTCTGTCTACAGCTTCCTTTTGGGAAGGATAAATCTGCGACATATGTTGGATAAACTTCTCCAGCACCTGTTGCCGGAAGGGTAGCGATAGTTTACTCCCCGACACAGCCATCACGCGCGGTATTTGCGCAGCCGGTGTGCCACCAGCCACTGGCTGGTGCGCTACGCGCTTTTCACCCTTATCCACCGCAGCGGCAATCACAGGGGCAGTAATACTTTGAGATCCGGACGCGGATGCTGCCGCGGCGGCGGCCAACTGTCTCTTCTGTTCCTCAATGGCCTTCATGCGCATCTCCAGCTGCTGCTGGGGGGTGGCAATTTTCTTCCGCGGTGGCTGACTGGGACGGGGAGAAACGGGTTCGGCCGGTCGGGATGGCGGTGGAGCTTCGGGTACGGTTAAAGTTTGTAGGAGCTTTTGGGGATTTTTGGGAAAACCACGCGGAATTACCGGTTTGGCTGGCCTAAAAACCGTCCCAGAATTATCGACAGTAAACCCAGGCCTCTGCACCTAATTTCCCCGTCTCGAGGAATGCCCGCAAAAATAATTGTCACAATGCAGTCTCTATGCGGAATCATAACAGTTCGAACAAACTTTGAACATCATAGTTACTTCAGTAAGAAAGAATACAGCACTGCCATATTCAGCAGACGTACATTTCAATGGGCAGTTCAACCATAATCTCATCGTCCTCTTCGTCATCCGCGCCAAATAGACTCTTCATAACTTCTGCCTCACTGGTACCGGCGGTCTTCCCACTAGGTTGCACGGGGATCTCCATCACGTCATCATCATCCACGGCCTTCCCAAACCGCGCCTTCTTCTTCACCAACCGCGGCGGTTCCGCCGGGGATTTCTCGACGCGTTTCCGTGGTGCCGGCACCCACGAGGACGCCGGGGCAATCTTCCCGGGAACTGCCGCAGCCGGCGGACGTCCCACCGGCTTCTTTCCTAGCGCCACAACGGAATCCGTTTCGGCTATCCGGTGCCGGATGGCGGCGGCCGCTGTGAGGTTGGCAGGCGGAGCGGCGGCTGCTACCGCTGGGGGCACCGTCTCCGAGGGAGCGGGCGAAGTGGCGGTTTCGACTGCTTCCGGCTCGGTGATGGTACTGCGGAAGGGCATGCGCCAGTTGTTGATAGGATCGTACTCGAGGTCGTTGGGTTGGGTGTTCTGGGTGGAATCCACCCAGTCGAAGCTGTAGGGGTTGCGCTCGCTGGTGGACTGATCGGGTGCATCACTGTAGGTCGGGCGAGGGATATGATCGCTGTTGGCTGTAGTCAGACAAAACACAGATGCCAATCGCACGATAAGTATCAATAAGTCATACGGTATAAACATACGTCTGCCTTCGTGCGAAGGCAAAAAAGGTTATTCCAGGTCAGTAAATTGCAATTTAAACTATTTTTATCGGGAATTCTATCTCTCTGGGCCTAGACTTCCTCAATAATAATAAGTTGTCATAACAAAGCTGCAAAAGCAGGAAAACGATCAGGCAAAAGATAAACAGTAGTCCGTGTGTATAACGTTAGTTTTAAAAAAAAAACTATTTACATAATGGATCTGGCCAAACAGTTAAACGCAGAGAAATACGCAAGCTCGGAAAACAGTAATTAATAGTGTTAGGGCAAACAACAGTTGAAAGAAATATTAAAACCCTCCACTGTAAGAGTCAGCGCGTGAATTCCACTATTAAATCCCAATTTTTTCGAACTATTAACTAAAAAAATGAATCTGAGAAAAACGCCTCCGAATTCTCATCAAAATTAACTTAAATGTTATAAATTTGTTCCACCCACGTCTGCTAGAAAATTATTAAAAATTTTGTAATATTGCCCAAATGGAATACTTTTCGAAAAGCCCAACACCATTACTTACGTCTCACGATTAACCCGTCAATTTCGCTTTTTTGGAGCGTGACTTTACTGCTGTCGAGTGGCAAAGAAACCGCTGCAGCACCATTGTGCAAAGGTGCCACGACACTGACAGCATCGTCCGCGCCGCGCACCGACTCTTCCGTGGGCCAAACCGGTGGAATACTGGTCGAGGAAGATGGTGACGGTGTCTCCACCGGTGGACTCAGTCGGGAGCCGGCTGAAAATGATGACCTTTTAGTGGAATATGGATTGGAGGACGCAGTAATCCCGTTCTGTTGCTGAGAGAGCAATTCCGCAGAGTGGCTGTATCTGCAACGATTTTGAACCATGACCGTGGAGTTCTATGTGCGGGTGAGTGAGCGTCAGTGACGCAGCAATGCCACTTGCTTGCAATGCGGTCGTCCACAGGTAGCGAGACCCGAAGAACCAGCTTGGTTCTTGTTGTTGGGAGATTTCAGCTGCGGACACAGATAGCCGCGGAACGAACCGGTCCCGCCGAACATTGTGGCGGAATTTCTCCGTGATCGTTGTTGGTTATGGATAAAAAGGAATTAAAATGTATAAAAATACCCTAAAGAGGAGAAAATCATTGAGATGAAGAAGCTGATATGATTTGTTATGGGGAACTAGAGGGTAAATGTGAACCTAACATAAGGTACCACAGAAACTGCACTGGGACAACCTTGAGCTGGCTCACCATAAAGGCTCTACACTGACTACGAAGAAGTTTTTCCTCCAAGATCAAACTGGCAAAAAATTAGGAACCATCTAAAATAAGGAGGGATTAACTAGTCAATGATCTTTTTTTAGGAATTTTCTGCTGGTTAGCCATTAGTCGTTAACTCTAATAACATACAAACTTGGTCGATGAAATAAGTGCTGGGTTTGAAAACAAGACGATTTCCAGCAAAGCAGCTGTGCAGGGTTGTAGAAAATGTCACTGAACTGGCTGAACTGCACCGCCGTCAGTGGAAACCACGTGGTTGAATCGCTTGAACTGCTTGCAGAACAGGAATCATGTGTCCAGAGTTGTATTCCAAGAAGATTTTTGGGTGCTTTTTGCCCTGTCAGATACCCGTAAAACTACTCGCACGCTACGCGCTCGGAAAAATTTCTCAAAAACATCAAATTTTAATAAGCAAAAAATGAGAAGTAAACATTTGCGATGTCACAGTAAGAACTGTCACTTTTGTTCTGCTGTGAAATTGGACCCAGATTATTAAGGCACAACACCAAAGATTCCTGTATCACCGCCGATAACCGTTATCGCCATATTACAAACTTAGCGGCCAGTATTTTTATTTTGCCCAACCAAGTCCGTTGCGCAGGTTTCCATCCTTTTTCAGTTTTTCTCTTGGAATAAATAAAAATAGTAAATCTTTGTATCGTTGTCAGTTTACTGTTTATTTATGTATTTGGCAATTTTAATACCATAAGAGACATTTTCGTACGAGTGCTGCAGTGTCGATGCGATGCAATCGCACACTTGTTCTTGTCATTTCACTTTGCGTAAATTCCTGATGGTTATCTGATTATCGTTCCAAGCAGGAGCCAGGAAACATGGTAACGTCTAACTTACGTGCAATGCCACCGTAAATGCTCACGGTGGCATTGACTTGAAAAGTTCAACTTGCTGCTAGAATTTCATAATGCAGTTTTCGTGTATGTTTGCATAATAATAATGGTATTGTCCAATTTACGGAGAATTTGTGTGTTAATGCAAATCGCTTTAATAGGGCAAAACTCGCTTCTCAATCAACAGTGCAGCGTCGTCCGTGTCGAGTCAGGTCTCCAAAGCACCCACTCCGCAACGTCTCGACTTCACGGAAGCGGAGGCGGAGCCCGAGGTGGACCTTCCCAGTGTGGACGGGGGATCCGATTCTACCCTGCGGCGCTCTCCGCGGCTCCATCGGCCGCAGAGTACGTTGAGCAATCAGGAGAATCACCAGCCCATGCAGAAACGCCAACGGACTTCGTCTCCCGAAGTCGCCACCCCGAAACGGGCGCGCCTCTCTCCCCGCAACGCCCCGGCTCCGAAGTCGTCTGTTCCACAGCCAACAGACTCGCCGTTAGGGGGCGCACGCACGGACGCACCGTCTCGAGATAATTTTTGGAATTATCCCAATTTGAGTGTGGCCAGTTGGAAACTAGTCCACTACCGGTTTGCGGATGTCATACAGCGCTTCGATCAGCATGTCAAAAATTCCAACGCACTGCAAAAGGAACTGGAGCGAGTGTCTCCGCGAACTACGCGCAGTGCGGAAAAGGCGCGGCAGGATGTCGAGAGCGAATTAAAGAAGGAGCAAAACCGAGTTAATAAACTACACGCCGTGCTAAATCATGCCAGTCGTAAGTCGGTTCTTCTATAAAATAAAATTGCTTTGTCCTGTTGGAGGGTTGCATGTGATATTTCGGATTTTTTTTATACTTTTTGTACTGTTTTCTTTATAATTACAAATTATTTCTCGGTTATATTCATTTCTACCTATACACCAGTTATATTTTATTCTGTCTTCACAATGAGTCTGATAGTTTTTCCGTAACTGTCGATACTACTACGCTTATTTTCTTAGTTAATGCAGGACAACTGAATGTCAGATAAACTGATCTCTATTACTAAATAAAATAAAAATAAGTTTATGACTTTATTCATGTATTGGATTAGATAATTCTGAGTCTTATCTTTTCAGATCTTCGGGACGAGTTCAAGTTATACAACGTTGCACCGCTTTATAAACTTCTGGACGCACGGCACTCCACCTGGACACTGGCTGACTGCATGAATAAATTAAAGGATAAGATTAAAAAGAGCCTGCTACGGGTTGGTCTCAGTTGTCTTTCCTATCGGGCAACTTGCTGCGTTTGCTACAATGTCTGTATGTTGTTTCAGAGTGCGCTAGGTGATAAATATACGGATTTCCATCTGATATTTCAGCAATATCGCGGTTTTGATCCATGCAAAACGGAGTTTGACGAATCAGCGTACGAGCTGAGAATTTATGGCCAACGGAAGAACAGTCAAGAATGGAATTGGAAAAGCCTTATGATTTTTGGTTCCCTTGGACTCCGTAAAGCGGAATCCTTAATGCATATTGCGGGCGAAGATTTCGCCTTTTACCCGTTCATAATTGGAATCGGTGACTCCGCTATCATGAAAGAAGTGTACCGGCATTTGTTTCATTACCACGATGGAGCTGTCAGAGCGCAGCATTTCAGTATTAAGGACATGTGGCCGATAATAGCCTGCTGTATATTTTATACAGGTAAATACCACACGATATGGCGTTTCTTACATGATTAATTTTGTTCATCTGCATCTATAATTTTGCCGTTATTACGCATATTGTTTCTGATTGTAAATTATGCACTGAACGCGTCCTTTCTTTGTGACTCAGTTGTCAATCGCTTCTTTCCAATTTCAGCGAAGTTTAAACTGGATGCGCGAACGATCAATTTGAACATTACGATTGAAGATACCTCAATACGACGGTCCTTTGCGGACAGTGTGGTGATGATTAATGTTGCCAGTTTAGTGAGGAAGTACATCACGAAGTATGAAACATGCGACGACGCCTTTGTTCCTTCGTAATTTCTTCTGTATTGTTTTTACCATTTGTAGATTGACCGAGCCGTTGGTCGATGCCGCGGAGTTAATGAGGGAAGTTATGCCAAAGGATCAGGTTGAAGAAGTCCGCTGTTTTGTACAGAAGGAAATCGAATCCCGCCACAATTGCCGGTGGAACGAAGAGACAATGGTGATAAAGCGGGTTCAGATGAAAGAAATCTCTATCAAAAGTGATGGAACTTTAAAGGTAGATTTTGCAATACGCCGCATAAATGTTTATTTGATCCAAGCACTGAATTAATATTGCTGACGGTCTTTTCGCAGAGGGTTGTGGTAGCAGTGCATACGCTATACGAGCAGGAATCTGTTTGACCGTGTGATATAGAAGTTTATTCATCATAATCATAACCGGTGCCATGTTGGTATCTAAATTGTTCTGAAAAAATGCAAAGCAAATGGTGACGATGTGCTGTCGTATTTAACGTTAAAGATATAGTTTTACTATTCAGTACCGTGAATACCAGTACACCGGTTGTGGGTTTTATAGAAAATAATAGATGTTGCGTTATTTGTAGTTCCAAAGCCACCTCCAAGCAATATCCTTCCTCTACTTCTATAGCAAATACCGTACTCGGGCTTACCTACATCCCATCCATGGGGTGACCGAGGATGACCTTTATGAAGATCCACCCCAAAGTGATGATGCCACTATCAATTTGCCCCCGACAGACGATAGCGGTTTTAGCACTGCCAGCGCACGCGACACGAGAAAATCGCAGATAAATGGTACTCTGGTATATTAGCTGCTGTTTTTCTGAACTTTTATTTATTGTTGTTAAGGAATTCCTTGCTTGGGTTAGACTTCGCTGGTTAGATGTTCCCGTCGTATTTTCGATGGATCGAGTGATCTTTGTATTTAATATCTTGTTATGTTTTAGTACGTGTTTTTTGTTGGACACGTTTAGAAAGAGGCAAAAGTGATTGTGTCTATCCATACTTGTACTGACGTTTTAATGTGCGTTACCGTTACGAAGAAATATGTTAGTAGAAACTCTATGGGTGGGCGCCGGGCGATTAAACCAGAAAATTAAAATCTTTGGAAATTTAAATTCCTGTTTGGTAAGTTTCTCTTAGCGGAACCATTATTGTATATTATCATTATGACAGCATTATATTTTTATTGTACACCATTTGAGGATTTTTTTATCTGGTTTCAATCTGCTACTGTACAGTGTACATATAAAATTCACTAGAATTATAGCATTTGTGATCTGGGATAGCCTGCCCATGCAGGCCTACTGGCCCCTCATATCGCCCGTATAGCAGGCTGGGCGGTACAAAACAACCTATCAATTTTCATTTCCTGCGTATGTTTTCTCAGTTTGTGCCTTTCTGGAGCTACGGCACATTGTAGCGTAGCTGCACTGCTTTCTCTTTTTTATCCCGTTGTGCACCGACGACCATTCCCTCGGCAGGGTTACTCCGCATGTTGATCGATCCAATAAATCAATAATAACACTGTTTCGTTGGCAAGACGCTCCTTTGCTGCAGTGGAAACTCGGATGTTAGTAACTTCGCAAGTGTCGTTTTAAGTTGTGCTGGTTGCAGCCAGAGTTCCCAGTTGACTCCGTCGCGGGGATAATTATGCTGTGTGTGATCCTTATAAAACAGTTTTTGACGGAATTATAATTTTTTGACTTTGTTTATCGTTGCTTGTTGGATTATTTCCTCGGAATTTTATTCAAAATGTCGTTGAAGCAGACTGTGGGCAACAGTAAGTGCGAAGTTAAAACTTGACAGCGTTTTAGTGTTTATTGCGGGACTTTTATGTTTGCTAGCATAATAAGCTTATTGTTGGAGATTTTCAGGTGATTATGAGTTGCGTGTTGTATTGTAGAAATTCTGAAAGAGGTACTGCAATCAGTGAAAGAAAAAGGCAAATGGAAGGTTCTTGTGGTGGACCAGCTGAGTATGCGCATGATCAGTTCGTGTGTGAAGATGCACGACATTATGAACGAAGGAATCACAAGTAAGCGCCTGCTATGGTTTCCCTGTTATCGATGTGCATACGCCAGTACATCGTTACGGGAGGGGTGTTACGATTGCGCACTTTTTCATCCCTTTGTTTATTTTTTCAGTCGTGGAAGATCTAATGAAGCGTCGCGAGCCTTTAGTGAACATGGAGGCCATTTATTTGATCACACCAGTGGAGAAATCTCTGGAACATCTTATTAATGACTTCCAGAATCCCCTGAATCACCAGTACAAGGGAGCCCACATATTCTTCACCGAAGCGTGTTCGGATGACATGTTTTCTCATCTCTCCAAATCGATATCCTCCAAGTTTATTAAAACGCTGAAAGAAATTAATCTGGCATTCTTGCCTTACGAATCCCAGGTAAATTTATGTTTTTATAAGTGTTTCGTAAGTTCTGCATTTACCTGCCACCCAGTACTAGTATAATTATTTCTGTTTAGTGTTTATTATTTGTTAATATTCTTATTTCAGTTTTTTTGCTCGGCATATGTTTAAATTATTCGAATTTGTTGTAAGAATTTAAATTTGTTTAAGAATTTTAAAATTGTTATTGCGCACTGATTCCGTAGGAGATCGTTATAAACCTTTTTCTTAAATTTTGAACAGAAAGATAATTATGCATTTAACGTTACGAAAACACTATCATTTCGCCTTACCACGGCATTTTGACTGAGATGCTCTTAAATTTTATTGAGTTAATTTTTTAGAATTTTTATTTTGAATAAATTCGTTCATAATATTTTGCGCAGATATTTTCCTTGGATTGCCCTGAAACATTCCAGTTCTTCTACAACCCACAGAAAGCAGGTGGTCGGAATAATTTCCTGGAGCGAGTGGCTGAGCAAATTGCCACTTTGTGTGCCACTTTGGGAGAGTATCCGGCAATTCGTTATCGTAGCGATTTTGAAAAGAATTTTGAATTAGCACAACTGGTCCATCAGAAGTTGGAAGCTTATAAAGCCGATGATCCATCAATGGGCGAGGTATGAAGGGAATCTATTATTATGAATCATGTCATCGTCGTATTTGAGATACGTACTTTTTATTGTTTAATAATTGTTTAAAAGTTGTCGTTCGTAATAGTAGTTATGATTCGGTGTTTACTGGTATTGTTTTTGACCTACGTATGACTGATTATAGGAAGGTAACAGCAAATTCATAGTGTTGAAAGTGACTTGAAGCCTTCCTTGTTTTTTTATGGTTACGGTTTTTACGGTTGACTTAGGGCCCAGAAAAAGCACGATCTCAATTGATTATTGTGGACCGTGGATTTGATTGCGTCACGCCGCTGCTACATGAGTTGACGCTGCAAGCGATGGTGTATGATTTGCTACCAATTGAAAACGATGTTTACAAATACGAGACAGCCGGGAGTCACGACATGCGCGAAAAGGAGATTCTTCTGGATGAAGGCGATGATATCTGGGTTAATTATCGCCATAATCATATTGCCCATGTTACCAAGTAAGTTATAGGATAGTGATGTTCCTCATTTGAGTATGTTTAGTATTTAGTTCAATCAGCAGAGTTCGAATCCACAGTGGTTTTGTTTTAATTTGTAACCACAAGCGAAAAGTATATCGCAGCTGTAGTCGTAACTGGAGACACATTTGAGGTATACGATTTGGGTAAAACTAAGAATGAAATGAGTGCAAAAAAAGTACTGTGACTCGTCCATATCAACATTCTCGTTATATTCGTCTAGGAACATCACTGCTGGACTGAAGAAGTTCATGGAACAACACACCCAGAAAAACACAGAGAAAATGAATATCAAAGATCTTTCCTTCATGATTAAGCAAATGCCGCAGTACCAGAAGGAACTAAATAAGTATTCTACACACATTCATCTAACAGAAGATGCCATGAAGCAGTATGAAAACCATAAAATCGAAAGGCTATGTCGCGCGGAACAGGTGTGTTATATTATTACGCGTGAAATATGGTTTTTTTTCGACTGAACGTAGAACGTTTCTTACACTTTAACTTTTTTATTCTGTTTGGTTTTCCTTTCTCTTTTGCACGAAGTGTAATATTGCAGATCAACATATTTGCATTTTAGGACTTGGCCATGGGCGAGACATCCGAGGGTGAAAAAGTTAAGGATCCCATGCGCGCCATCGTACCCATTCTCCTGGATCAAAACTATACTAACTATGACAAATTGCGCATCATTCTTTTGTTTATCCTATCGAAAAACGGCATTCCTGAAGACAACCTCAACAAGCTGATTCATCATGCCCAAATGTCAAACGAAGAAAGGAACATTGTGCTGAATATGCAGAACCTCGGTGTCAATATTCTTTCGGATGTAAGTCCAGGTGATTCACACATATTTGCCAATGAAATAATCATAACGCTCGATGTTACTGCAGAGTGGGCAAAAGCGTCGACAGTGGACGCCGGCACGGAAGCAGCGCATTACGGCGGAAACTTTTGATCTGTCGCGTTGGTCACCCATTATTAAAGATCTCATGGAAGACGCTGTGGAAGGAAAGCCGGACGGCAAGTGCCTGGATTTGAAGCACTTCCCTTTCTTGCCGGGACATCAAAATATGCAGGGTGGACATGTGCCGACCAGGTGAGGGAAGCATGAACATTTTAATCGAAGCTCCGCAAATTTGCACGAACATTCCGGTAACCGAAGTATGCGTTCCTGGGAAATTGGGTTTGGTTTTTTTCCAATTGAATATGTTGAACAACGGTTATTTTTATTTATGCGGCCATTAAGCGATTATCGATAGCTGGTGGGGTTTTTTAAAACTTGACTTGTAACTGTGATTGCACTCGCAGAGGTAATGTTTTTAGCTGAACGGGCGCTTGGATAGCAGATGACACTCGGTCCATCATTGCCGGCATTGTTTAGATCGCCTTCGTATCTGTTTGTAAAGCGCCAGTCAAGTTTACGCAGTGTTGTTTGCGATTGGTTATTTTGCCGCATTGTCATGGGCTTGTTATGATTTTCAGTGCCCGTTATGGAAACTGGCATAAGGACAAGGCGGCACCGGCTATCCGTACAGGACCGCGGCTGATGTTTTTTATTGTCGGTGGCGTGACGTATTCGGAAATGCGTACTGCCTATGAAGTGACACAGTCGTCGAAGAATTGGGAAATTCTTGTTGGTAAATATTTGCTTTGTTTTCTGTGATTGAAATAGTTCATGGACCAGTATGTTCTACTTCCAAAATAATGCTGGTTGTAATATTAACTGGTGATTCGGACACTTGAGTCGCTGACCGGAAGTATTTATCACTGAGCGCGGAATCGCCGCGGAAAGGCAAACTAATTGTGTTACGTATCTGAAAGCCTCCATATCGCTGTCAGTTAAACCTGTTCCCGGTTTTGTAGGTTCAACGCATATCATCACTCCAGAAAGCTTCCTTCAGGATTTGAAAAATTTAGCTGACCAGTAGAAGGACGGAAGCTATGATACGGAATTTCATGACAATAATTTCGGAGCAACAACCCCCACATTCCTTTGTACAAAGGATCTTCGGTTAAACCGTAATTATTCTTTTGTTTCCTATACCTGTGCTGCGGGATACCGCTTGCTGAATTCCCTGGATGTTTTGATCTTTTTCTCGCTAAGTAATGTGTGGTCTAGTCAGTTTTATTATAGAGCAAATGTTGAAAATTTATCCGACAATAGTTTGTTTCCACTTTCTCTGCGCGCATTTATCCGTACGTAATGGCTATTGATTCTGCTTTAAGCTTCTGTGTTTTGCATGCTTCGGTTTTGTTTCGCTGGCATAGTTCAGGTCAGTCGTATAAGTGCAGTAATTGTGAATCTGTGATTTTTCCTCATATTGCGCATATGAAGAATTGTTAATGATTTCATTGTGGCACCAATGAAGGATAAATCTTTGGGATCCACTGAAAAAAGTCGGCGGTAATCGTAAGAGTAAAAGGCAGTCTACGCTGCGCAGTAAGAACGCGTAAAGAAGATAGAGTTGTAGAAAATTGAGAACTTGATTTATCCGATATTTTAATATGTTCACTAGCGTTCGCGATGTTTCATTCACCATTCCAAACCCGCATTAAGATATCTATCAACAGAAAAAGCTGGAAAACTGTCGCCATTTATTTCTTAGTCTTTGACTTTTCGGTCTTGGCTTCTGCAGGCTTCACTCGCTGACTGGAAAGGATCGCGCTCGCTCGACGAAGGGCCAGCTGTTTAAACACAAAAAAAGTTAGGTACGCGAATGTAATAATGAAACCAGCAATCCTAAATACAGTAATATAAACCGCACCATATCTTTCAAAATCTGTTTTATGCCGAAAAAAAATGAAAAATTTACAAAAACGAGTTTACTAAACGGGCTACATTTCGAAAAACCAGCTGTCTGTTTCACATTACTTCAATGAACAGAAGTGCCAACCAAAAAATGAAATACGATTTTTCCAAGAGTTTCCGATAACCTGACGTACCGATCGAATCTTTCGTGGGGCTCCAGCACCGCGAAGACTGTTTCGGATGGTGCGATACGATGGTCGCGCGCCACGTTTCAAGTTAGACCTTCTGTTATTCTGCTTCACTTTGCGGGAACCTAGAGTACAGAACAAGAAATAAAAAACATGTAATAAATCATAATCACTGAAACGTGAGCTGCCTACGACTAATACGAAAATTTGTGGTTATATTATAATGATCTGAAATACGAGCAAACCCTGTATGAGCTATGCGCGTACTATGATATGCTACAGAGAATCACTCTGCAATATTCCAAACGATTGGGAAACGTACCAATAGGACGGGAGGTAGTGAAAACTAATCCCTTTGTCCCTGCTGCAGCTGGCTGAATAGCGAAGACATTCCTGTTAGCTATTCCGTTCAAACGAGGGGAATTAATTCCTTTCAAATTGCCCGGTTCCTGAACAAAGCAGAATCACACATCACATTTCACGATCACTGCGTCGCGAAGAGCCACGAAGAACTTACCTTGCTGAAAGTCTTACAGACCCCACGCTGCCTTTTAAGGAAGGCATGGTTGTTGCGAATGATTTGCCAAACCAGATCAGCCGACATTTTTCCGGTGGTAAGGAGTAAATTATTATCGTTTTAAAATTAAGGGAACAGGACAAACGGCGAAAGACAACAGGAACCACGAAGCTAAATAACACCGGATTCTGGATGGCAAACGAATAGGATTTTGATTGCCGCATGGTGAGCCGTCAGTCTGAAGTGGCTTCGTGGCAGGCCGTTTGGGCAGCGGAAGCAGCTGATTGAAAAATCTCAGTTTCTGACTTTCTTGAACACGAACGAGTAATCTTTTTTGTGAAACTTTGTTATTTTCGAGATTCTTTTGTGTCATTTTGGTTTTTTTGAAGTTTTGCCCTTCCGGTCTCTTTTGCGTTGTTTCTTTAACACGTTTTGGCTCAATGTCAGATAAGAAACTATGATGGTGGATCTAGGAAGAATCCACGGACAGAGACAGAAACGGAATCTATCCTGCAGAGTGAGCAGTGTTGTATACTACGAGTTATGCGGAAACGCAAGACACCCGACAATCAACTGCACACTTTATCCCATTCACATGACACTACAGAAGCTCCCGCAGCAGAATTGCTGCGGGGCTAAAAGAACAGCAGGTTACTCAGACGACGATGGCTAGCAACTGAAGAATCTACCAGATCGAAGAGCTGGTAGATGGAGCAAAACAACTTAGCACCCGCACCAGTGCGGGTGTGCGGGGAGGCCACTCCTCCTCTCATGCCTGCGGGTGGAACACGTGAGGTCCTCCGAGCGTATCGCGCGGCGTCGCGAACTCCCCTCCACGTCTTCCCGGGTTGAAGTCCTGGGTGGCCGCTGGGGCTGTAAACCTCCGCTCACCAGTCCACATAGCCGATGCGCATCCTTCACACTGCAGACACGGCCCCGTGCCTGCGGTACTGGAAAAACTGACACATACACTTTCGTTTCACTGTTTTCGCACCTTCGCTTCGGATTCGTTTCATTTCTGTATCCGCTGACGTCACCGGTGCCTGCGGTACTGGAAAGACGTCACATACGGCTTGCTTCACATCGGTTTACGGTACACTTCGGTTCGGCTCGGTTCACGGTTCGCTTCACTTCGGCTCGGTTCGCTTCGGTTTTGGATCCAGTCCGCTCTGACCTCTTTAACCTTGTCTGGGTCAACGCACTGGCTGCGACGAAATCTACGGTCGAACCCGGAACTAGGGACATCATTCCATTTTCTTCAGTCGGGAAAGGTCACACTCTGAGTAAAATCGGGCAGGGGTTTGGGGCATTTGAACACTGGTGACCCTGCAAACACCAAAATACGCTTCCTCGGTGGGGAAATTCCGCTGCATCCGTCCAGGAAAGGTCGTCTTCCCAGCAAAATCGGGCAGGGGGTTGGGGCAAAATGACACTGGTGACCCTGCGGAGCAGCTCACTGCATCGTCTTTGGTGGCAGGGTTCACGTGGGCTTCAGTGGATGGCAGTCCTTGAGCTGCTGTGGACTGGAGTTGGCGTAGTCGTCGCTGGCTGGCTGCTGACATTCTTGTTGTGCGATATCCACGGTACACCAGTCCGTTACTGGTGGAAATCGCTGTGACGGTATCCTTATAACCGTTCCATCTTCTTTTCGCGATGACGGCATCCGTATAGCCGTTCCCTTGTTCCATCTTCTTTTCGCGATCCATCTTCTTTTCGCGATGACGGCATCCGTATAGCCGTTCCCTTTTGCTGCTGCTACTGCGGTATCCTTATAACCGCTTAAACGATTAAAAATGGTCCCAATGGATAAACGACACGCTCTGCTACCATATGATGGTGGATCTAGGAAGAATCCACGGACAGAGACAGAAACGGAATCTATCCTGCAGAGTGAGCAGTGTTGTATACTACGAGTTATGCGGAAACGCAAGACACCCGACAATCAACTGCACACTTTATCCCATTCACATGACACTACAGAAGCTCCTGCTGCGGGGCTAAAAGAACAGCAGGTTACTCAGACGACGATGGCTAGCAACTGAAGAATCTACCAGATCGAAGAGCTGGTAGATGGAGCAAAACAACTTAGCACCCGCACCAGTGCGGGTGTGCGGGGAGGCCACTCCTCCTCTCAAAACTATGCCAGATTCTTGTGCTGTGGAAGGATGTGGTAAAACGCGGTGTGCGGATTCACTTGCTGATGAAAATTTGACATTCTTCAAAATCAACAACAAACATCGAGAAGCGACAAGGGAACATTGGATCCAATTTTGCCATAAGCCACCGAACTGGCTTCCCAATACCGCCGCAAGCATATGCAGCCGCCACTTTCGACCCGAATTTGTTATTCCCGGATCGAAACGCTGTGGACTGCTTTTAAAGAATGGAGCCGTTCCAACGGAAAATAGTTATGATCCGAATACCAACAATGTCAAGCGCAGTAGAAGGACGCCTCGAAAGGGGGCTGAGGCGTGCGATGTCGAAGCCAAGAGTGGACAGCAATCCACTCCACCGATGCTTTCTAGTTACGGTTGCGAAGAAGCCAGCTTAGCGTGTCATCACGGTAGCGATGTGACCATCCGTGATGTGCAGATTGCACTGCCATTCATGGCGCTTCCCGTTGGATGGAGTACGGCGTGTCACGTTGGCGATCAGGGCAGGATCCGATTTTATTTAGTTGATCTGGAAACGGAGGAACCTATAAAAACGTTGGCGGTGTTGGGAGACGATAGCATGAAGATCCGCGTTGTTGTCCGCGGAAGACAGTACACCGGAAACCGATTCCCGAGTTTTGTGAAGAGCGTCGAACATCTGGCTGTCACGCTGAAGAGTTTGGACCAGGCGCCTATGTGCTCCGTTATGCCAGTGTACCCGAGTGCGAACTGCTGGTGCCCGCGGAATTCTCTGCACGAGCGACGTTCTGCAGGGTCTGTCGGCTGCGGCGACATGCGGAAAGTCAGCTTAGGAATCGCGAAAAGAGGCGTAGAGGTAACTGAATAAAAAATATTTTATTCGAATAGTCATTGCGGTTTTGCCTGGGATTTCGCAATGCAGAGCTTCGTATTTAATTGTTGGGTTCGATTTTTTTTCAGAGAAATTACTTGAAAAAGCCGCTGCTCGTGTACTCCGGCAACCCGCACGCAAGAAAAAGAAGGTAACAATCTTAGCGGAAAGCGAAGATGTCGCAGATAATGTGACTTGTGAAGAAAATATCACAGATAATCTGACTTGTGACGAATACATGTAATCAGTTTGCTCACTTTCGATTTTTCTCTGCTCATTCTGCGAATATCGCACATGTGGCATCTTTGCCATAATAAATGTTAGCCAATTAGTGGTCAGTTACTTACTACACTCTGTATGTCCTGGTGCTACTCCACCTATTTTCATGGATTATGATCTCTAAATCAAAACAAAGTATGTAAATAAAACCATGGGAATATGATAGCGATGCTAGTTTTTAGGTAACGTTATGAGTGAGAAATAGTGGTAAGAATGTGCACGGGTTTACTATAATCGACTCAGATTTAATAATTATATTATACAGTACTTTATTAAAAACACTAAAGTGACATTTCCTACGGAAATAGCTCCGTCAGGCCTGGATGGGAAAGGGAAATAATCGGGATAAACGGGAACTGGATACAAACCACATGGAATACTTCTATAATAATTATTAGGCTATTAGCCCAACCACATTCTAGCGACAGCTATGCTGACTATGCAGTATGCCCGTATTAACTGGCATACCGTAAACCACACCCCTAACTTGTGCCAATCACAGGGGTGTAACATTTTGGTTACAGATTTCCCCATAGACCGTGCAAGAAACAAGCCGTATACACTCTTATACAGAAAGTCTCACTTTCTGTTTTTATTATAGTGTATAGGTCCTGCAACAGTGTGCAGGCCTGACGGAAAACGTTAACCGTAGGAGTAAAGTTCTTTCTGGAAAAATAAGTACGAGTACGTTTTGCTATGAAATTGGACGCTTCCGGTCAGTTCCGCTGTAGCGTTAAACATCATTCGTTTTCGTACACGATGCAGTCGCCAGTGCCACTCGTCAGCGAACGCTTGAAAAATCACTGCCTTTTAAATTTTTTTTCTGCGTTTTGGTTGCACGAGCAATTCAGTACGAGGCAAGCGGCAACTCTTTCCCATCGCTTTAGTAAATTACCTCACTTTCCCTGCTGCATTTTACCCGTATGCAGGCGCTCACGTGATACTTGATTTCAACCGTTTCACGTCTAAACCGGTTTGCAGCTATCGTTGATTGCGCAACTGATAACGAGTACAGAGAAGAGCACGGCAGGTGAGATTTTATCGCCGGCTCAGTAAGCTAACCGGTTTAGACGTGAAACGGCTGAAATCAAGTATCACGTGAGCGCCTGCATACGGGTAAAATGCAGCAGGGAAAGTGAGGTAATTTACTAAAGCGATGGGAAAGAGTTGCCGCTTGCCTCGTACAGTGTTTCCAATACAAACACTGTCAAACAGTTGTCCGTTGCCACGATCCATTTGTTGAGCATCTTTCCATTCTGAATTCGCCACGTTAGCGTGCCACCATGCCCTAGAGGCCACCAGTCAGCGTACACTTTCTTTCGCGCTACACTATGACGTGTACGCGATAGTTCATGCACACTTTCTTTTTACCAAAGCGCCAAAGTATTGTCGCACCATCTTCCGCTTTGTATTCTTTTCTGTCTATCCCCATCCTGCCATCGACCAGATATGCCACTCATAGTCTAAAGAGCCGTACCTGATGTGGATGCAAGCCAGATCTTCGGTTTTCGGGAGTTTATGATTTATCTATGGCTGGCGACGGTATGATAACTTCACGGCGCACTCTATAGTTGTTCAATGTCTGTCTGACCCGCGTCTTTCATGCCCCATACAGTCAAACCGATCCCACATGCGGGATTGTACAAATTCGGCAGTCTAGTCACATTAACCCTGCAGAATGTGGTCATTATCCTGCTCATCAAGTACGCCAAAGCCCTGCCTGGCGCCACCTTCATCTCCAGCACGGTGGTGGTGCTCATGGAGATCTTCAAGCTTCTGGCCTCCCTGGTGATGCTGCTCATCCAGCACAAGTCCCTGCGGGTATGGGGACGCGAACTGTATGATGAGATCTACTGCAAGAAGATGGAGACGCTCAAAGTAGCCGTGCCTGCCTTCATCTACACCTTCCAGAACAATCTGACGTTTGTGGCTGTGTCGAATCTTGATGCTGCCACGTTTCAGGTATGCGAGGAAAATATTTGAGAAAAATGGTTTATTCTGTATCTTTTCTGGTACTTGAATTTTGTTCGAACGTTTGCATCGCAAAATATTTTGACGGAATGACTTTCGATGAAAACGCTTACTAATCTGTGAAATGTTAATCGTTTCGCACTGTTCTCACTCTAAAATTTAAAATACAGCACAGTACTGTATTCTTCAGAAAAGGTAAAGCCGTATTAATATTATTTATGTTACAGTACAGTACAGTAAAGATGCAGATTGTGCCGATGACAGCTAATTTTAGTGCCTTATAGTTTCAATTTCGCGCGGTTTGTTTTTAAGAATTTCGTTCTTGGAATTTTACTTGAAGTTTGTTTAATTTATATGCATAATGTGTATTAACGGTTTACTGCATCGCAACATCTCGGTATTTGTGCTTAGTTTTATGGACCGCGCCGGTGTATTAATGTAAAATGTTTTATTTTCAGCATTTTAGAAAATAGACTCTTTTGACTGACTAATGAATTAGGATGTTTGCGAGGATTTGCATCGCATAATATTTTGGAAAAATACTGAAAAAGGATAAGATTTAATACAAAGCTCACATAATACTACCGCTGAAGAAAAGCGTTGACTGAAATAGTTCTTTGCTGGTTACTTCCCAGTTATTGAGATTGCTTCTGTTTTTCTATATGTACCTTGTTGTTCATGCCAGGCGCGTTTAATTGAGTAGGCGTTTTTATAGGTGGTATCGCAGATCAAAATTCTCACAACAGCCATATTTTCCGTGGTTATGTTGAGGCGGCAACTGGGAGGATTGCAATGGGCAGCACTTTTTATCTTGTTCATAGGTGAGTTATTTTCCTTATCGTTTAATTTTGTACGGAAATCCAATTTTGGTGTTTGCACGGCACTATAACATTTCTCAAAGATTTGAAGATGGTTAGATATATCACTAGGAAATGTTGTTTTAACGTTTAAATTTTAGTTATCACATAAGTAAAAATGTGAAATACCCGCGTTTGCTAGTATGTATACGAGTCTGTAAAGGAATGTGGATATAAATACATAGTCCCTGACTCTGCCTGCAGAGCTGTTTGTGCGTTTTATTCAGCATTACTAGAGTTTGTTTTTATCAATTTAGAAATAGTTCTAAACTTTTAAAAAAAGATAAAGAACAAAGAAAGCAGTCGTGAAAGTAGCGGCTGTTGATGTCCAGAATGCTTTGCAATTTGCACTTGTTTGCGGTTAGACTCCCGTAGAAGGACTGCACTAATGCTCTACATTTTATGCTATAGGATGGTGATTCTTTTGAATTCTATTCGTAGTAGGCAAAAAAGCTTATTAATATTGTTGTACAGTATTAAAGTCTAAAAATAGCGATATTGTAGTGTGCTCACACATGCTGTAATAATTTGTGAACTTGTGTATGCCGATAAATCCGGTAATAGCTTCCGTTTATGATAACATTTTGGCATTTTTTCAGGTATCGCCGTTGTGCAGCTGGACCAACAATCTCCGCAATCGACCAAACTTTCGTACCACATTCAGAGCCCACTCCTGGGACTCGCCGCCATCATTGTCTCGTCCCTTATGTCCGGTTTTGCCGGCGTCTACTTTGAGAAGATCCTAAAGACATCCGAAGTATCGCTATGGCTGCGCAATGTCCAGTTGAGTATGTTCGCCATCCCGATGGGATTGTTGACCTGCCTTTTGTCCGACGGGGACGCTGTGATGTCCAAGGGCTTCTTCCATGCGTATAACGTCCTGACATGGACCATCGTCCTGCTGCAGGGATTCGGAGGACTGACGGTGGCCGTCGTGGTGAAATACGCGGATAATATATTGAAAGGCTTTGCCACGTCTTTTGCCATTGTCTTTTCCGCGATCGCATCCGTGTATATTTTTGCCTTCGAGATACACGGTCTGTTTGCGGTGGGTTCGGCGATGGTGATTGTGTCCATTTTTATGTATGGATACGTGCCGAAAAAGAAGGATGCAAAGCGGGCGGATCTGAATGGGGTGGAGAAAAGCGTCAAGCATGAAAGTCAGGTGCCTTTGTTGGAAATGGGAAAAGAGGAAAAATGAACTAGTAATAGTTCTTTATGGATTATGTTTAAAATTGCCCAAGTTGTCAGAGAATAGGTTATTTGAAAGAAAATATTTTAATACAGCAAGTGCCTGTTTCGTTGTATTTATTGTTGTGTGTTTCGATATTTTACTTGTTTTTTATACAAGTTGTTGATTGATCTTTGGCTTCCTTTTTCTTGTCACAAAACCTTGTTTATTCTCAATCGGAAATTTTCAGAAAGAAATACGGAGAAAAATCTCAGTCCGCTTACAGATGAGCGCAGTCAATGCTTTCTAGAACGCCAATATAATCTCATCAATATTTTTTCGTATTTTAATATTTTTAAAAAGTTTTAGGACATCAGACGATTCATAGCATTTTGGAACGGATTGTGCAACGTGCATATCAAAGGCATGAGTATCCAGAATGCTCATCAAAATTGTTAGCATAGAAATTGTGCTGTACTCAAAATTTTTATGTACGTTATTTTGTGAAAATCAATCCTGTTGCAATTTTGAAATCACGGTTTTGCTGTAAAAAATGTTGCTTAGCAGTCGTGTCCGATACTACAGTCCATTCCCACAATTAACCTTTGCTCTGGCAACGTAACGTAGTAAGACTAATCCCTGAGTATGAAATGTTTTCAACTTTTACATTAGCTTATTAAATTTAGGTACTATAAAGCAGTAGTCCAAGATCTAAACCATAAAATTTATGAATTTCTTTTACACATCTCTGTAGTATTTCTTGCACAATTGTGTTATTCCCAGAATGGCTGCTCCCGGTGCTCCCTCTCCAGCTATTTCGACGGTAAGTGAACTGAGAAGCGATAAATACAGCTAAATAGGGCTGCACCAAATAAACAGCTGGTTCAAAAGCGCCAGAGTTTCACTTACACAAAATAATTGCGAAACCTAAAAATAAAAATAGCAAAATTATATACGTAACCAGTATTAATCACAATTGTAAGTCCGTTAATAGTTTGTCAATTGTAATATCTTGATTCGTTGTTACTATAGCTCTATTTTTCCAGACCGGCGATAAGAAACCAGCAATCGCTCCTGTTGATTTTTCAGCAGTGAAGAAGGCCAATCTACCCGTCGTTGTGATCATCGGTAACTAAAACTTGCAAGCAAATTGCATATATAAGCAACTGAATAAACAAAACTGACGCTGCTGGTTACTTAACACATGGAAATTAACGTCTCAGTATAATGTTAAAGGACAACGGTCATATTGCACGAAAATATAGAAACGAAGTCATTTTAAGCAAGTTCATTAAATAAACTTGTTAATCTACTAACTTTTTTAACAGGTGGCCCAGGCTGTGGTAAAGGCACACAGTGTGTAAAAATCAAAGAAAAATATCATTTCGCCCATTTATCAACTGGTGACCTTTTACGCGATGAGGCCAAAACGGGCACTGCTCGTGGGAAACAACTAAGTGAAAAGATGGCCAAAGGAGAACTTGTTCCTGTGGTAAATTCTACACTGTATATTCTACGTTTACAGAATCACTATCACCCTATTTGAACTGAAAGGTTTATTGTGCTATACATTTCATCACGATCGCTAACAGTTAACTAAGGCTAAACTAAAAAAAAGAATAGATAAGTAAGATGCCGGTTCAAGCCTTTACCATAAGTATCATACTTGTAATTGCAAAAACTGTAAATGCGACTGGTAACTAGAAAAATGCGATACCAACATAAATTTTAAAATATTTTAGCACTAATATCGCTTTTCTGGAGAAAGTTTTTTACTGAAAAAAGCAAGCGGTCGCAAAAGCTTGAGGATATACTGTAGTTTATTTTAATAGTTTATATGTGCGCATGGTACACAAATACACTACCTACGATGGTGAGTATCCCATAACAACCCCCCTTGATCTATCTAATTTGACGATATTCTTTGATCCACAGGAAGTGGTAATGGAACTATTGAAAGAATTTATGGCTAAAGCCATCACGGATAAAAATATTCAAGGATTTTTACTCGATGGGTTCCCAAGAGAAGCGCCACAAGCGGAAGCCTTAACAAAAGAGGTAAGAAATTTTTAACCGCATAGTTTTGGACTTGGTCAACACGTTTTATTCGACTAACAATTTTACACAGTATTTTATGATGTTGTGTTGTACATGAAAATTATTTCCCAATGTAAACGAAGCATTAATGTAGCGTGCAGTCCATCTGTAAAATTTTATTAAATTGTAAAAATTTGTATTACTCTGCACGAGCGTGGGGTGACTTCCAAGGGTAAAAACTAAAAGATGGAGAGTTTCAAACTCTTAAGCTGTTTTCTCTGCAGCATAAAATCATGCGCATAGTTTAATAAGTCATTAGAAATCTGGTGCTCTTTCCAGGCTGCCACTATACTAATAACCTGCATATCGTTTACTATCGTAGAGCGTGCGCAGTAATAGGGTACGTACTTGAGTACAGAGTTTTGCGCATCTGTTGCACATAGTAATTTTTCTTTCACTGTTTAAAAAAATGAAGTGGCGAATAATTTACTTGTCATGGCGTAGTAGAGCAAAATAATTATCTACAGATATAATGTTGAATAGTCGCGCACTAACAGCATCTCACAAATTAAAGAAGAAATTTTTACTATTCATACATTTACTACACAAATAAAACAAATAACTACGTAATTCCGACAACTAAATTCGGAAATTTAAGGACTTTGTCTGGTTGTATGTTAGCTGGGATTGCCAAAAGCCGCTATTTACTTCGAATGCCCGGATGATGTTATGGCTAAACGCCTTGCTGATCGCGGCAAAACAAGTGGACGGAGGTATACAATACGCCCTGTTGGATATTACTCGTACCAATAAATAATATTTTCTAACGTAACCTACTTTAATCTCCAATTTATAATTTCTAACCGCAGCGACGATAATCCGGATACCATCAAAAAGCGTTTGGATGTTTTCAAAAAGCAAACACTTCCGGTGGTAGAATTTTACAAGGGCAAAAATCTTCTTCGTGTGGTAAGTTAACAGACTTAAAGAAGATACAGAAGATTCTGTAGTAGAAGATATGTGTGCATAATTTTTCTGCGCGGTGTAGATCGTGTAAAAGTTTCAAGTCGACCTTTATTAAAAAATTATTACACCAAACTCACATGCACAAGCACTCACTTTTACTGATTTCGCGCTGAATAAGTAAACACAAGAAAGCACTTTATATCAGAAACTTAGAACTGTTTTCTCTTCACAGGTAAATGGCAACCGGGAAGTGGAAGCGATTTTTGCGGATGTAGTTAAAATCATGGATCCACTTAAAACAGCAAAATAAGCAACTAGTCAGCTTGTGATTTTTATCTCTTTCTAATTCTTAGATTCTTAATCAATTTTTTCCGATTTTATGAACCTATCTGACAAAAACGTGGGCATTTTTCCATCCTTCTCTTCTTTTACAAACAAATCACCCGTTTACAACGCACAATTCTGTTTTCTACTTTTGCTTTTCTAAACTGTTAAGAATGCACTACAGTACTTATCTTCAAGCATTAATTCTCAATGCTTTTTTTTATTGCCAAATTCTAAACCCAACTAACTTTTCATACAGAGTAAAACCGCAAAACTGACTAATCATCCATCTTGTCATGCTCGTACCAGAATCGATGCACGGGTAAAAGTATAAAACAACAATCGGCACAGGATACAATCAAGCAACACATTAGTACTTCCACAGCACGTTCCGCTAATACTCAAGGCACACCAAACTGCACTACATCTTCAATTTTTCTTTCACTGCGCTTTCACCTCATTCCACTTTGCAGCTTGGATGTGTAAACCCGAATAACGTGGTTGTATGTGTCCGTGTAACGATCCATGCACATCGCCAAACAATTCTGCACAAAAACCAGTTTCATCAGAACAATTCCATCTCACTAGATCTATGGAGTGTCTACGAGTACTGTAAATTTAACTAAAATTAACTTGCAAGTAAATCGGATAGTCAAAATAAAATTACAGAGAAATAAAAGATAGTAAGAATACCGTTTGCACTATGCGCGGACACTAGCAACTCCATAATTTTTGGTACTTATCTTTCGACTGAAGCTGCGCACAAATTACTTCACTGCAGACCTTTAGCTATGTTTGTAACGCCGAAAACTTGGAAAACTGTTCGTACCTGTTCAGATGACGAAAGTGATGAACCGGGCTTCCCGATGCACATTTTATAACATTTATGCGTGGCTTTCTGCAATATTCACCACAGAGCATTTAAACAGCTACCAAAGAATTGTCACCTTGCTAAGGGAGAACTTACGCTGAGCAACTCTTGAAAATTCGCGACAGCCAGTTGCTGTTGGACTTGTTGCATCAGTTCATCCTTCTGGGCTCCGGTGAGCTTCTCGGCCATCTTATCATCGAAATGTATATCGACGTTCGGCGTTTTGGCGGCGGACTAGTATCGCAATATCCAGAAATATATCACCCGGCGTGATCGCTTAGCGAAGGGGAGATACGCGAAGGACGGAAATTCACTTTGGCGAACCTTCTTCACAAGGTGTTCCAGAACGAGCTTCCAAAGCTCGGCTTGGTCTTGGTTGTAACTTACTAGGCGTCGTGCGAAACCTTCGCCAACAAAAACTAGTTGTCAGCTTAATACAGATATTACTACTTACAACAAAACTTTGAATTTTTGCCGTTACCAACAGAATCTGTAGCGAGGAAAACAGAAGAAAATCTGTGCAACAAAATTAATGGTTTGCTGATAATTTTGATTTATCACAAATGACAAATCTTTGAAGTTGCAGACTGTGGGTTTGTTTTCTTTTACTGCGGCAGACTATAATGTCAACCGCCTGTAGTCGCCAGCTAGATTAATGATGGGTACAGTCTCTGGCCGGAGTCTGGCGTTCGCCCCACCGGCAAAGAAGAAAACGATACCACATTTTGTCATCATGCAGTACTTAAATTAATTTTGTAAGTCTTCTTAAAATTAAATTTGGTTAAGAGATCCTTCTGATTGGAGAAACCTCTAATTTTGAAACGCGTCTATGTCTTCTGGCGAATGTTCAAAGAAATATTTGCGCGTCTTTGCGTGAATACTCGTGCTGCATGCGCACATAATTTCTATACTACAAAATAATTTTCACATAATTTCTATTTCTATACTATTTCTATACTTTTATAGTATTTCAGTGGCGTTTTAAACGACCAACGACAGTCACAAATTCTCAAAATGCCAAATTGCAATTATTTAAATTTTGGAGAATCAAGGTCGAAAGCAGTTAAAACGGCGCTGTTATGTTGTTTAATCGTAACTAGACCTTGATATTGTTATCGAGCTATTGAAATAAAAGAAGTGTAAAAGTTAAAACGGCGCTTAATGGATAATTCGTTTGCTCCAGTGACGTCGTTATCCCGACCGGAAATGTTTATGTAAGGTATCACGTGCTTCTCAATTATTTCCATTTGGGATATTTGACCATTTTTCTGGCGGTATGTGGTAATAAAGCCCTACCAGGCGGAGGCGGAAACTGTATCCCCAAAATAAAAGAGCCTGAATAACGTTAACATTGCAACGGATGAATTTCTTCTTTGGATACGCACCATATTGATCAGAGGACATGTGGCGGTGAACGGAAGCGTCTTTAGAATTCCCAGTGGGATGGGTTGGCTGGATACCTGGTTAATGTGGCATGATATGACATATTTTGCACGGATGCGCCATAATATTCAATTTTCAGATGATTCCGGCATAACCTTTTGCAGAATGAATATTTTGTTGGTTATTAAAACTGGGACTCCGTATTGCCTTTTGCATCGCAACTATAGAAGTAGCCATCCATCATTCCGTGCACTAATTTTCACATGATTATCGATCACTATACGCTTTTGATTACGGCAAGGCGCGGCTATGCTTATTTTTAGTCTACGAACTGTTAATTGTTATGAATAATATTGTTTACAAACGACTTATAATCAGCTCAGCATTTCATAGTAGAATCATGCTCGTACTGGTGACCGCTCTGGTGTCCACCGCCACCACCGGCATTTAGAGCTTTGTAGGATGGGCAGAACTTCTGCAATCTACACCATCATATGAATAGAAGTAATGATGGATTGTACAATGGTTACCTTTATGCGGTAGATTCGGTGTGTTTTGTGTACAGATACTGTGCAACTGATGGATATCAATTTCCGCTTTTACATTGCAAAGAATTTGTCTTACTTAAAGACATCCGGCCTTACTATCACTTGTTTCTAAGTAAATGCTCATCCCGTTTTTAACTGCTGCAGTATTATATTTTGTGCAACCAGATCCGCGTCGGCATTTCCAAATACATCTCGTACGTATCTAATTTTGACGTGAATTACCCAGATGTAAATCATGGAAATATCTTGTGCAGCTTGCTTGTTACGAGTTCTCAATTCTCTCGATGAGTGTCCGAACTGTGTTTTGTTTGTTGAACTATGCTATCAAAACCGGTGTCCTCCTAATTTTACGATGTACATTTTACCAATCAACAAGAGGTACGATCCTTAACGATTTCGCGTGCCAACGCAAAGCGGGTAAAATTTACGAAGCATGAACGACAGCTTTTATTTCACTACCCTTGAAAACTCCACCTCGTCTAACTACTTCCATCCACTCGATACCGTACCCTACGGTGTAATGAGCATTCCCTTGGAACTTGTCGGTATCATTGGCTCTATCGTCTTTCTACATGAACTGCATCAGAACACCAAAAATCGCACCTCCGCCTCGGCCATGTTTGTCAATCTCTGCCTGGCCACATTATTACAAACCGCCGTGACCTCTCCTCTGCAAACCTACACTTTTTTGACAGGCGTCCCCAACGGATTGTCGCGGCCGGAGCGGGCCGGACTATGTAAAGGAGTGGCCTTTATCTATTTGGTTTCCGTCAAAGCGGTCATATTGTGTCAAGCATCCATTGCGCTCAATCGGTTATTCTTTGTCATCTTTGTCACCAGATTCCCTATTCTCCAATCCAGACCGGTCATCATTAGCCTTCTGGCGTTTCCATGGTTGATCAGTGTCCTCTCGCACTGTCTGCCGTTGTTCAACGTGGGCGGGGCGTACGGTTACAGTGTCCTGACCAATAAGTGCAGCTACATCCGCAACGAGGGTGCGGTCATGCATTTTCAGCGCAGCTTTGTCACCGTGCTGGCTTTGTTCATTATTGTTGTGTCGTACACGGCGGTGTCGGTGAAGATTTTCCACGTACAGCACCGTCTGCTGAAAATCCGTCCGCTGCACCGTGAAGAAATAGCCACAACTAATATGGCTTCCATTAATAGCACCGGAAATGGATCATTAGCAACGGTTGGTAATCCGAAGGCACTGCGTCAGATGCGGAGGGAAATTCGAGCCGCGAAGATTGCACTGCTGAGCTCTAGTGTTTTTGTGGCTTGCTATTTGCCGACCACACTGCTTAGCTTTGTGTCCGGAAATAATCGGCGGGAGCTCCTGTCGCCACTGGGAATGTCATTATTAATGGTGCAGTCGATCGGTAAGTAATTATCCTGTTATTGGTAATCGTAAATGGAGCCTGATCGCAAGAATGGCCTACCCTATAGTAGAGAGTTTTCAGTTTTTGAATCAAGCATAATGTCAAGCATCCCCGACACACTTCGCACGTGCACTAAACTGCAACAAGTATTTAATTAAAAAGTCGATAAAAAAATACTGTATCTATATACCTACGACTGCTGACAAACTTAAGCTCCTAAATAGCTAGCTGCATTTGCGTGAGACGTTCTACCTCTTATTCTTTAAAGGTTAGCCTTACAAGCGCTTGTTATTCGGTACTTAACTATAATAACTGTTATAAAATGATAATATTTATGTTACACAAGACATGTGGCAGTACAAGTACTACCATTTCCACACTGAAGCCGTTGAACTAGCGCAAACTACTATTGTAAAAATGAATGCATGAAGAGAATCCACTCTGTACGCACAATAAGCGTGAGCGCTGTAGCCTGTGCTCTGTAGGTGCATTTTTTTACTAAAATTACTTTATATAATATAGAGTACGGTACTGCATTGCAAAATAGGTAGATCTCACGCCGCTCACGTCAGTCAGCGCTTTATTAAAGTTATGTTTTTGCTAGGCATATCTATTAGTCCCTGGTTGGCCTGTTTGCTCCACGGAGAGTTTGACAATAAACTGAGCCGGGATTTCTTGAAATGGTTGGAAACCAACGCATACATCAACCATTCGCGAAACCGCCGGGACCATTCCCATAACGTGGACGGCTTTGAGATTTCCAGTGTGAATCGCTCAGCAAGCCACAGCGCGAATAAACGTCTTATTCAACTTTTGTAACTACCCATGCCAGTAGCTACGGGATGTATTGTATAATTACAGTAATTTTGTATTAATACTTACGGTTTATAAGTGTACGTTAACTCGTTATTGGCGTACGTGTATATAATATACTAATACGTCTAACACGTGCAGCTCAGAGTTGACAAACTGTATGGATTCCGATTGGATTGTATTTAATTAATTTTACAGTCACAATTCTGTATAAAGTAGTAAAACGCCATCACGAATACTGATACTAACACAACCTCAGCCGACAGCGGAAATTAGCAGTCTAATCGCACGTCGGTTTACGAATAGAACTTGCAAGGAATCTACTCGCGGCAGACGATTGATGTTGCAAATTTTTCAACCTTTTAAAGTGGATAAGTAACTAACTGGTATAAGTTGGGGTCGGTTTCGCAGTTGTTGTACTAGTGCATTGCATCTGGTAAGCAATAGTCACATCTGCAATAAAAAAGCAGACATAATCACGCGGGTTTAATAAACGATAAGTAAATAAAGTACTTGTATCTGTATGTATTCGACACAATTTGTATTGGTACTTGTAATAAAATAGGTACAAGAAGTGCCGCACTCAAAGTGGCGCAGTAAATTACCGTAAAATAAGAAGCATGGTGATAAAATTTAACACAAGCGAAGAGCGAGTGATAGTAGTGCCCCGGTACAAAATAATATCTATATGTATTGTATACTGTGGTACGGTACATAGTGCAGTTTACTGCAACATGTGCCCAGATCCAAATTTTCAGTTAAGTTTTTTATGATAAACTCACTTGCACATCCTGCCCAGCAAGGACTGAAATATGTGACGCCATCAACACCGCAAACAAATAATGGGTCACGCCCTGGGCAGCAACATCCAATTGGAATTCCTGCGAAGAACGGTAGACGCTCGCACTCAAATGGACAGGCGACGGATACATCTGCGCAATTAATGGCCATTACAAATTTTGCCCCTTCCTAGGTTCGCCGTCCAGTACTTTTATTTAATTTAATCAGAATGAAGTGCCATGAGACGGGCAACGGCACAAAAAGGACACAACTTTTAAAAACTACAGAGTTGCTCTGTATAGTTACCAACTGAATTTCCCTACTTCGTGCGATCGATCGATACAGTTATTTATACGATACTCGTATATACTTCTATCCCAGTATTAGAAAATCACTAACCATAAGAACAATGATCGAAAGTAATAATTATCAATAAAGTACCATACTTGCACAACGTGCTAGACAGGCGTTGGCATAAGTGTGATCTGTCAGCTCCGCAAATCGCACTGCTGTTGTCAGAGGCACAGTCACAATTATTAGTTGTGGTGGTGGTATTGGGAAGCGGTTGTGCGGTGCTTGTGTAACTTTGTTGAGCATCTAAGGTCACCACACCTGCAATGGTCAATGGATCAATAATCTTTGTTTGGTAGTGGATAAAGCATTATTTTATTTACGTTGACGAATACAACTGTCCTTAAGTATCAATAACATGTCATAATTCTAGCATAATTATAATGCGTACATAAGGCAGCCAAAACGGCGCTAGAAAGGAAAAACATTTTGTATGGAGGAATTGTTGTGACTTGTGAGGTCTGCCACAGAGCGCGGTATACCTGCGGTTTAAGTTCAACTCAAGCAAGCCGCACCATAAATACTACTAAAATCATTTTCGATGGTTTTGCTGCCGGAATTATGTTCGTTCGAGCGATCGTGTCGGATTGTCCGATGGTTGTATATATATCTGTCACCGTTTGTAATTGTTATGTACATCATTACTTTGCACATTAATATTCATGACAGCTGCGGCAGTGTTACGGAATGGCTGTATTGTGACGCAGGAACAAGAACGTGTGAACAAATCTTTCCACAAGGATGCAACTGCATCAACGACCAAACCTTTAACCAAACCATGTTCAGCTCGAGTGATCAGTACAATTGTACGTTGCGTTAGCCCAAAGGCCAATATTAGGGTAGGAAGTTTGTAAATGTTGTCTTACTGACATATATATGAGTAGGAGTAGAAAGAGAAACGTAAAACTACAGAGTACTATATATATAATCGTTTGCACAATTTCAACTGACCTTTTGCTGGTCTGGATGGTCAGTGTTACAGATACTACTAGTACATACTGATACTTCAAGTATTTGTACGGAATTATACCTAGACTATGTAAACTAACAAAAACGATTTCAAAACGGCTGCAAAGCGCTTTCCATGATCATGTTTTTTACTTATTTAATTTAACCAAACCTGAAAATACAATGTTCGCTTAATAATACTTATATAAACACAACAAAGGGCAATGAGAGTAAGATAATCTCTGCCTCTCATTGTTCGCATGTAAATACCTAACCATGTATACCTAACCATAAATGAGTTAAGAGAAAGATATCCATTGTGAAGCTGCATATTGCGTGGGTCGTGACTATGTCAAGTCAAAACCGATATTAGCAATTCAAGTACTAGCATTTCCGGGTTTAGTCAACAAGTTAACGACAAATTTCTCAATTTTCCCCATTGCTGGCTCTTTATTATTAGTGACTCCATGATTATCAGCTGGATATAAGACCAGTTCTTTTGGATCACTGGCCAGCCGGTACAACTGTTCACTACAGCGGGCTGGCAGGCAGGAATCGCCGGTCCCATGGATGAACAAACTCGCAACGCCTATGAAAAACATTACATTTTAGCTCTCTATTCCTCCACATGTGAAGGTAAAGAAATTTTAAAAGGTGTGTGGTAAAAGTTCAGTACGAGTACATATTGTTACAACAAAAAAGAAAGTATGTGAATGGCCCGTATACCTTGACCTCCAAGTTTCCCGATGCTGTCCGTTCCCGCCGTCTGCGACGCAACCGTGGCAATACCATTAACCATCGAATGTCGGGCCGCTGCTGATATAACAACAGCGCCGCCAAATGACCAACCAACAATAACAGCCCTCTCGCAGTTATAATCCCGTCTAAGAATATCTAGTGTTTCGATAGTATCTTCGATACAAGGCATCAGATCTCCGGGAAAGCGGTAATCACATTGTACGGTAATAATATTGGGATAAGCGGTCAGGCGTTTCGCTAGATCTGGATACATTGCTGCGGGGCCATGCAACCCCCCGCCGGCGCCAGCCACCATAACTACAGCACCCACCGGATATGTCGGCGCAGTGCTGTTGGGAATTTTCAAATTTTCCGGTAAGGTGATCCGCCGAGCGGGTCCCGCGGAAATTTCAGCTCGCCGAGACATCCTGTTATTATGGCAATGTATACATCTGCGCAATAAATTCGTGATGTAGAATTTGGATGTCGGATACGGAGCAAGTCGGATATGGATGACTCCAGAGTCCAGACTGGTGCGCCAACTGCTTCACGAAGCCACCTCGGTCGACGGGCTTATATACTAGTACGACTTTTCAGGCGACGGCAGTTCGCAAGCGGCTGTCAGCCAATCACGGTACAGGGTTCTGAGAAAACGCAACCAAAACGCATCGGATGGTAAATGTATGATGCCATAATTAAACTTAAGCGGTATGCTCCCGCTTGTTAAGCATCGACCGCAGTGCAGTAGCGTGGCGAGCTACTTGAGTTGCACAGTGCTGAGTCGCTGACAGAGTTTAAAACAGAAGAGTCTTGAGAAGACTGAAAAGTTTTATCAGAACTTGTAGTTAGTTTTGTAATCAGTATTTAGTATTTATTTTTAAATGATCTAAATTACTGTATTGTGTAAAATATTCTGCTTTTAACTGACGGGTCGATTTTGGACAGTATTTGTCTTTGTTATCTGAGCTCATCTGGACAGCGCAGAAATCGCTTCAGAATCTGCCGATATTCGTAGTGCAGTGACTAGGCGATTAGCCAATGAAATCATCTTGAAATTTTTTTTATCTCCTGCGTTCGTTTGTTGGAGAGCAACGCAGAGGACTAACCATTGCTTCCCAGCCTTTCGTGCGAGCTAGCAATGGATTGCACTGAGCTGACTCAGCGCGAGCGCAGGAAACTTGAGCAGAAGAATGCCATCTTACAGCGACAGTCTCTTCGGAAAATGCAGAAAATGGTATTACGATTGATGCGAGTGTTACGTGCTAACCATAAGTCTTGAGAATATGTTTAGCACTTTAGCTGTTCTGGTGATAATTTTTCAGTTAGAAGCATAAGCGAATTCTATTAACTTTTAAGTATTTTTGTGGCTGCATTCTGCATCTCACTACAAGACTACCTGTGATTTCCATGCAGTTGTAACTGAGTTGTTCCGTTTAAGCGCAGACCCAATTCGCACCAAGTCGGGGTATATTTGTATGATAATTCTCAAGGCTTGTGTTTTTGTAGGCGCGAAGGATCGTCAAGAAACCACTTAATCAGCGGACGCGAGAAGACACGAGATTTGCTGAGGATTATCCCGATCTTATTGTAGAAGCTGAGGAGCGACGTCAAGCCAAACTCCTGGAATACAGCAGACAGCTGGAGATTTTTGATGATGCGTCACAAATAGCCGGGAAAGCAAAGGTTAGTCTTTCGAAATTGAAGTCGCAGGTCGTCCAGATCGGAAAGGCAGCGCAGCCAGCGCTATTAGAGATGTGCAACAATTTCGCACTCACCTCGTCAGCATTTTGCTGCAATAATAATTTTATTGTTTTGCCTTTTGTTGGCGTGAACGGTGAGTGATGGTGAACTGGTCGTCTGATATTCACATCAGAGCTTATTACAGAATATTTTAGACAAAGAATACTTATAACGTAAAAATCGTAAATTGCATTAGTTTTTCTTATAATCTGGTGTGTTTCGATGTAAATTTGAACCAACATGAACATACACTGCCGCTTCACTACAGTCTTCCTGATTTCTGCAATATGTGCGTGTGCGCCGTGTGTCACGGTACGTAATTAGAAATGTCGAAATGTGTAATCCGAAATGTTGGGTTTCGAATTAAGAGATATCGAAATTGGTTCAATTTTATAAATTTTAAGGTTTCTTTTTGCGTAGCGTCAGCCAGCGGTGGACTTTGTATGTTGTGAACTGGCTTTCGCCAGATGCAAAAATCATAATCAATCTGTTACACAGAGATCTGTTACACAGAGATCTGTTACAGTTGCCTGATGCCCAAAAGTAGTTCGAAGTCACATTTTACTTTAATACAGTGAAACCTGTCTATTACATACACCGGTAAATACATACACCTGGAAATTACATACGCGGAAAGTTTAACCGGCGTGTCCCATAGACTGTAATATAGCTCTGTGTAATACATACACCTGGATAATACATACGGTTTTGCTTTAACCGAAGGTGTATTTAGTAACCAGGTTTCACTGTAACGGCTTTGTTAGGACTAAAATATAATTTTTTTTACACCCATTTGATAGGAATAGGTTTTATAGATTCTGGCGGATGCAATAAGCAAATCTCGTCATGCCATTGTGTACACCGGCGCTGGCATTAGCACGGCGGCTGACATTCCCGACTATCGTGGGCCAAACGGTTTATGGACACGCCAGCAAAATGGTCAGCCGTGTGAAGATCCAGATAATCCTTTTGATATAACGAACGCGGAGCCTACGTACACCCACATGGCTTTGGTCAAGCTGGCGGAAGTGGGGTAAGTAAAGGAAACTTTATTGTTTTATTATTTCATAATATATTTTTAGGAAATTTATTTGCTCCAGGAACATTAACAGTGTTTTATTTGTTCACAATGTTTCCTCAATATATATCTTGTTTATTATCAGTTTTTTTTGCATTAATTTGTAATCCTGGATAATTTCGCTTAAATCAGTTATGACGTTTTTGATAAATAACCAGAAGCATTGTGGGCGGTAGGTTTTTTTCGGTTGGCAACGTGTTTTCGGTTTTTTCGGAGATGTGCAACACTTGTGATTTTCTTGTTCCAGATTGATTAAATTCATCGTTTCCCAAAACTGTGATGGTCTGCACGTGCGCAGTGGTTTTCCACGTGGCATGCTCTCGGAAATCCACGGGAATATGTACTTGGAAGTCTGCCATGAATGTGATCCCGATCGGGAATACTTCCGCACCTTTGATTTGACGCACAAGACGCGTTGGCGGCGTCACCGCACCGGCCGGTCTTGCCACTATTGTCAGAGTCCTTTGCATGATACAATTGTATTGTTTGGAGAGAAATCCCGAACGGAGACACCCATGCGGTGGGCTGATGCCACCCATCACGCGGCTGTGGCTGATGTTGTCGTCTGCCTTGGGACAAGCTTGAAGGTACGAACTTCGATAGTGATCTGATCGGTTTATGGTAGCGTTTCAATTTTAATGCCACTTAACTTTTATATTACGAAAAGATTACGAAAAAATAAGATTTCATACAATTCGTCATTTTGTCTTATTTCTGCATGGTCGAATATGTATCAGTATCAGTTTTCATTCTTTCGGTGTATTGAAATTTTGTACCACTTACCAGAATTGGTGAATGGTCGAACCGCAGGCTTTGGTGTCAATTGCAGATACGTTTACGAACGAATATAGTCTATATACTAAAGATAAAATTTGAAGGAAGAAGTATCGTTGAGTAAAGGTTGCAAATGTGCTAAAACAAATCGCTAAAGACAACCTTTGGACAGCTGGCGGTGCAGAAACGAGTCACGAAGATGTATTTAATGAAAAAAAACATTTTTTTATGTTCGTAATATTTTGTCATGTCATTACTCATTAGGTTCTGAAAGATTATCCGTCCCTCTGGAACACTACCAGTAAATTGTACATTGTCAATCTCCAGTGGACTCCGAAAGATGACGAAAGCGAGCTCAAGATTAACGGGCGCTGTGATAGTGTTATGTCGGAAGTGATGCAGCATTTATCTTTGTCCGTCAATGCATATGACAAATCGGACGACCCTTTGTACAAAATGGCCGTTCCCTTGCGGGACCAAGAAAGCGCCGACAGCGGGGCTTCATGTGGACATGGATGGCTCAATCGAGGTTTATCGGCTTTGAAAAACAAAGAGGACGCACGAAAAAAGAAGTCTAAGAGGAAACTGTGACCATCCGGGATTTCAGGTTAATATTATCCCTGAAGGCTTTGTGTTCGATAGCACAGAGGCGATCTGTCGCGTTTGCGACGATGTTTTCTTTGGTAGATGTTGTGGTGTAATAGTACTACGTAGTACTGATGTAGTGATTGCGTCTGTCTGACGACGTCTGATTGCTACGGGATTTCTAACGGGAATAAAAGCGCTGATACTTAAACTACCTTTGGATAGTTGACCAAGTCAGTAACGTTTTTGGACAAATGCGGCTGTTACTAGATTTCTCAATCAGTTAAACTTATTCCTAGCTCATTTGCAGTTTTCCATACACTATACTTTGCATACAGTATAACGTTGCACCTTTGATCTTTACTTAAAAGTTGCAAATTTACTTAAAATAATGATCATGCATGGTAACCATAAAAAGTATTCTCGAAATAAAATTTAGATATGGTTTTATTGAGGGTGCGCCTAACAGATACAAGTGCTTGAAACTTTCAGTATCACATATTTATATCTTTTGTTACTGGAAACCTGTGAATCGAAGAAAAACAGGTGCGATAGATCCCGGAAAGCTAGAACCCAACAAAAGTTATAAGCAGAGCAGTAATCACACAGATGCCGACTTAAACTACATCCCTCTAGTACGTACTCTAGCCAAAAGCTTGTGCGGTGATTATCGATAACACAGCGAAATGCTGATTTATTAAAGAATCACATCTTCCTGAAATCACGACATTTCTTGCAAAGAAAATAATTCGAAAACCTCCATCCAGTTTCCATTGCGAACGTTCATCGTGGTGTGGCGATTATATGGTGATGTTGAGGCTCCAAGGTGTGGCCCATGATGGGAATTCTCGATATCCTCTCCGGATGTTCAACCCGCAAATCAAAATTACGCAGAACGCCGGTAAAGAGGGAAACAATTTCCGTTCGCGCCAGTCCTTCTCCCGGACAGCGCCGTTTTCCTGCAAAACACACCAGTGAAACGATTAATTAGCAATTTTTTATACTATATAGAATATTTTTTATACTTTTCTCTTACCAACGGAAAACGGTATCAAATAGTCAGGGCACTTCAAGGTTTTTCCATCTGACGTAAGAAATCTTTCTGGTATGAATTCGTTTGGATTTTCCCATAAAGTGTCATCGTGATGTATGTAATGCAGATTTGGCATAATCCATGTACCTGATGAATAACAAAATTATTAAGCTCGTACACAGTGACTAAACACCACAAAACCGCACCTTAAAGGTACCTAAATCCTGTTTTCAAGGACGGCACCTTGTTTGCTTTAAATATAGTGACCTCTGCCATTTAATGCGTTTCGCCCAAATAGTACGGGACAAATGACGGACAACGCATAATACAGGTACAATACATCACAATTCGGGTGACCTTGAGGAATGTCGTATCCTGCCAGGGTGGTGTCCTTCTCGGCCATGTGCATCACACCAAACGGTACAATGCTCCCGATACGACTGAGTTCGGTTAGTACCGCCTCGGTGTACGGCATGTTCAATTGATCGGAAGGAACAATAGTACTTCCGGGCGCCATGATCCCGTCCAGCTCTACTTGTACCTTCTTCTGAATATCCGGATACAGGCACATGTATAGAAGGCCCTAAGGATTCAAACGAGTGCATTTTCGTTGTCACCGGACATATTTATATTTGCCGGGTGATAAAACATTTTCCCAAGCATTATTACCCATCGCAGCGTCGTCGCTGTAGTTTCATGCCCAGCCAACATTAAGTCATCGCCCAAATATCCTAATTGTTTCTCTAAAAAAGCAACAAATTTTGGTTTTAAATTAATACGTCAGGACGTCTGCTGGTCTGCTACACTACGTATATACTTACATTCTAGTATTCCACCTCTGTACTCTGCAGTATGTATGTCGCTATTCACAATTTCACCGTTTTCATTATGGAAATGTTTTAAAAATAAATGCCGCGCCACATAAAACTAAGCAACAGCCGTTCTTGTATGGTTTTGTAGTACAATGGCAAACACTGAAGCCGGCCTGGAAAAGTGGTTATGATTACAAAAGTCACGCTTTGTTGACATACCGTCCGTGATAAATTCTCTACTTGTATGAACCGCTGGTATTTTTAATGAATTACTGTACCTCAGAAAATGGACGTCAAAAAATCAGAACACGATCATAATACTATATACTTGAAGTACCCATTTTATCGGGCCATTTACAGTCAATACATTACAATACATTAACAAACTCCAATCACAACAAATTACAGAACCTTACAGTAAAATAGTTCACCGGAAGCACTATTATATTAATACACACTGTTAAATATTTTTCGGAACATGCTACAAAAACAATACCTTCCATAGTTAACTATCGGCAATTTGAGTAAATACATTAACATTACAGCAATGCATTAACAAGTACAATGTATTAAAAAAAATCAAATTTTATCTGAAGCGAAATAAGCATGCTACCACGTAACTCACCGGAAAACGTCGCATGTTCCTTATTCTTCATCGATGTCATATACGTGTCCATCAGATCGCGTTCCTCTCCTTCACGCCATTCCTTCCGATGTTTCTGGACTTTCTTAACGAAATAATCCCGAATATACTCAAAACACCCGGTGAGAATCTTGTATTCCTTAGTAAACGGCGGAATCCACCACAACCACTCGTAGCTCTCAATCATGACACTTTCAAAGGAGATCTTAAACATCCGATCAGCTTTCTCCACCAGTTCGGCAAATTCCTTATTGGGATCATCGATCAAGTAACGGTCACTGCTGACGATGCTGGTGATGACGTTGCCCACCACCGTTTTCGCCGGCAGGGTGGTGTCCATGGGTTGACCTTGTCCGTCACGGACTATGGTCAGCAAGTAATCAGCTTCCTGCTTGATTTTATCCTCAATACTCCGCCGTCCAACACCCAAATCACGGAAAGTTCGCAGAAGGAAACGCCGGTGTTCTTTCCATAGCAAACCGTCGGCAAAAATAATTCCTGAAACGATAATCTATTTTCGTTACCGAAAACGGCATCCAAGCATTTAAAAGAAATCTCCTGGCACATTTTCATACATATGCGCATTGGAATGGAAAAAAACCACTGACGGAAAGTTTATGCTATGTATGTACAATTGTACATTCTCTATGCTAAGTATGAACTTATGATAAGCAATAGAAGTATGGTGAAAGCTGTAAAACACTGAGTTGCAATTGCAAAATAAAGGGTACAATCTTAAACCAATCAAAACCAGGATAAAAAGATCGTTTTAAAGATGCTAACATCAGTATATACGTACTTTGCCCATTTATTTTTTAAACGCACTTGCCCAGAGGTGTTCAAAGCCGCTGTTCTACGATTACAAGCATATAACAAAGTTACTTAACCGCCGGCAAACGAGATTCAGTGGAATTAATCTCACATCGCTTGCACAAACAAGTACTTCTACGTAGACGATAGTTTATGCTACACTCAAACGTACCGCATCCGCCCCCAGATTCCTTCTTTCTCTTCCGCACACCAATATGCTGCGGCCGATAATTGCACACATCACCGGAGAACGCTTCCCGAACCAGTTCGGCATCGTTCAGCATAATGACGTTGTTGGCGCCCATTTTGATGAAGTACATCTTGCCGTACTGTTTAGCCCACTGGCGGAAGGTTTCCAGGGGATTCCGGGCATCCACTAACGGCAGCGCCCCGAAGATCGGAAAGGCAAAGGGGCCGGGAGGAAGGCGTGGTCTCCGTAGAAAAAAGCGGCGGATAAACAGCCCGAGAACGAGGAGAAAAAGCCCGGTCTTGGCTGCATCGGAAACCGTCCAACCGGGTATGGGGTGTGCTTCTTCCATGATAAAAAATGCTGCAGTGCTAATACGTACAATAAAAATTATTTAAGGTGCGCAAGAATCCCGTGATGACCGCATAATTTATGCAAAATCAAAACACAGTTCTTATGGCGCGATGTCAGAGCGCCCAATCATAAGCATATCAGCCTGTGGAATGTAGAGCATATTTCCATATCGATCGGTAGATTTCTTTACTTTTAGGACTGAACACAATTCATGTTATCAGTTCAGTTGCCTTTAGGTGTTTAATCACATGGACGTGTACAGCCTTCCATACACTGTTAATCAGAATGATGTGTTGTATGTTCCCAGTACGCAGTCGAAACTTTTTTAGACGCCTGCAACTGAATAATTATTACGAGCACATACCGGTCCCGCGGTATACAGGTAAGTACAGAGTACTGTACTGTACATAAATAAACCGTAACTGAAAACAGTATCCCCATGATATGATGTCGGCTAAAGAAGAAAATCCGTAATTATTCAACAAAGCACACAAAAGCGCAAAAACAAAAAGACCTATTGTACATAGGTAATATGCTCCAGGCTAAAAGTTGCAAGAAACATTATTTCAGTTTGACGAAAGGATAGCAATTTAGTTTCTCTAGACTAAAAGTTGCAAAAACATTTATTATTCCAATTTAACTCACAAGTCAATGACAGTAACTTAATTTCTTAAGAGTGACAAGGCCAACTACAAAATCCGGATTAAGATCGTCATTGCCATTAATCTACCGTAGCTTTCCTGAAAAATCAAATTATGTTATTTCAAGTGTCAAAAGCATACAAAAAGGAGAGATCGGCTTCAATACAAATTATACCAGCTAAAGCGGAATTACTGTAGTGTAAACGCTCCGTAGTTTTTATCCAACATAATAAATTTACTGACTTATTTACAATCTCCGACAGCGTTCGTACCGAGCATTGAGAACATACAGGAGTAAGCGAGTACAAAAGATCACAAAATAAAATCTGCGAAGCATGTTCGACATTTCGCGAAACCGGTAGTACAACAATGATATTCCATATTCCGTAAAAGTTACGAATTTGCCGAATTTTCACACACCAAAGTCACTGGACCTAAACAATGCAGGCAAGTACAACGTCAAATACGCATAACGCACACAGCTAACCAAATGGATCTTTCCGGTAATGGATCGATCGATGGCCTTTGTGCATCACAGTCTTCGATAAATCTGAGATTTCCTTCCAATAACCTTTACCGGCTCAGGACAAATTCATACCACACTAAAAATCAGCACAAACTCTTCTAATCAGCAAAACGATCTGTTTTGGAGTTAGACCTAGCATAAGCGGCTTTCGTGCAGGATTTCCACCACAGTGCCGCTAGCCAGCCAACATGACCGAGCGTGTATCCGACAAAAGCCGCGTAACAACATGGAATCGGCCACTTCTGCAACAACAGACGCATGTCGAGTAATACAGTGAAAAAAATTAATTAACTAGCACTGCAGCACAAGACTACGTCATTCCCATCTCCCATCTTGGTGTCCAATCTTGGTAGAGAGTGCATCTCCTCAAAGACCGAAACCCCTACACTACGCTTAACACCGTTCATTTGAACGGACCGTCCGATCCCATCAACTCTGTAGCGACTTTTATGCTTTTACTCAGATTTATTTACTACTTATTGTATACCAACTGGAAAATAATATACTGCAATAATAATAACAGCATCAATGAAAAGATTTCAAGGAAACTGATATTTGGAAGTGAAATAAGCTTTCCTTGGATGGCTAATTGTTCTTTGAATTACGCACCTGCCAAGGACGATCCCAATCCAGCGGAATGACAACCGAGCCGCACCACGCTCCCACCACCGCCATCAATCCCGGGACGAAACACAATTTCTCCACGCTCATATCGCTTTCCATGGCCTGAAGGAATTTGAGCAGCTCCTCCACGGGCTGACCGTGTATCAGGCAAAAAGGAACGAAACCCAGCACTGACAACAGCATCGCCAAGTGCAGCGTTTCCAACCACGAACTGCAACAACAAGCACAGCCATGCGCTAACCATTTTCCGCTTGCAAGTTTGCAACATGCGCTAGTGGAGATAGGAAATTACATGGCTTACTCGAATATTGGTGCACCGAATAACACAATTCCCACAAACAACGCCGGGACCGAGGCCACCGCGAAGAGTCCCGCGTTGGGTGCGTTCCAGTTCGATAGACGCATGGAGGAGCTGCGCGCTTTGCGGGCAATCAGTTCCTCGGCAAACAGATACCGCAGCAGCGCCACATCGATTAGCAAGATGAGCGCTGTCAGGTAGCGCGTTGTATCCAGGGGACTCTCCACCAGGTTGATGTAGTTTCCCAACAAATTCGGGAAGAGCGGGAGAGCGGCGATAATCAGCTTCAGTAGACAGAATTGTGCCACCCACAGTTCCTGAATACGTCGCTTCATTGTGCAACGTGCAGGTTGTGTAAGGGATTATAACAAGGAGATAACAAATTCCTAGTGGATTTTTCCCGAAATCTAGCAGCAAGCGCGTAGAACAGCGGTTGAAGCTGCAAAAATTAAGTCATCGGAAATTTAAATTATCAGGCACCTATCTCCCGCCATGCCATCGAACAACAAGTTATTGCGCAATTCACAATCTACTATTAGGTAGGATCAGTTACATATTTACTAATTTACATGACATGATAAGAATACGTTCCACTTCCGGAGGATAAAAGTCATAAAACTCATTAAACAGCACATAAAAGTCAAAACCATTCGAAAAACCCGAAATCCTAAATATTCCGCTGCACGCGTATGTAAAGACTCAAAAGCGTACTTGCTTTTCTGAGTCCACGTGATTGACCTAGTTGGAAATCTGCTGAACGGATCACGTGTGCTGCTGTATTTCCGACTCACGGCGCAGTTTGTTTGTTGATGTTTTCATATGCGATATCCGACGAAACAAGACTGATTTGAGTTTTAACTTTATGTTTTCTGAATTTTTCCTGCCAGTATAAGCTGGGATAAGATTTCTGTTGTGGAGACTTCAAATTAGCATTGATAATGCATCCTGGTGCATCGCTTTTCAGTTGCGGACTGATATTGGCTGCAGTGTGTTCCTCTTGCAACGGCTTTCACGCAGCAGCGGACGAAGAGATCCAGAAAGTTCCCAAAAGCAGCCCGCTCACGCGATACGAACCAACATGGGATTCCATTGATTCCCGTCCGATACCGGGTAAAATTGGCATTCAGATTTTTTCTGTGCACTCTGTGGTAGCTGTTGTTGTTGTTTTCCATAGATTGGTACAATAATGCGAAATTTGGCATATTTATTCATTGGGGAGTGTTTAGCGTACCGGCGTTTGGAAGCGAGTGGTAAATGCCAGAAAACCCTCCAGTCTGGCACTGTTTATCCTAACGCAGTATTTACCTCTTGCAGGTTTTGGTGGTACTGGCAAGGAGAGAAGCGACAAAACTTCATAGATTTCGTTAAAAATAATTATGGACCGGGATTTACTTATGCTGATTTTGCGCCACAATTTCATGCTGCGTTTTATGATCCGAAAGCGTGGGCTAAACTGTTTGAAGCATCGGGAGCGCAGTAAGTCGGAGAATGATGGCTTCTTGCTGCTTTGGCTCGCAGTACTCGTTACATTGTGAAATTGCCCGTAAATTGAACTACGAGTGTACCGTTAAACTGTGCTGAACGCGAATATCTTCATTTGGAAAGTTTTTTTGCTTGTGCTTCAAAATTTTGCTGCACATACTTTCCAGTATACGCAGTGAGAAGCTATTATCGATTGCACAGTAAGATACAGTCGATGCGGAATGTAATATTCATGTTGTTCAAAATGTGAAAAATATTGCAACCACTTTCTTATAGAGTGAAACGTAATTGTTGCACTCGCCAGCGTAAAAAGCTTACAACTCTCCATTAGCCATTGTGAGACGTCTGTTGGGAGTTACCATTCACTTTCGCTAGGTATGTCGTTCTTACTTCCAAACACCACGAAGGATTCACAATGTGGCCGTCAAGTGTATCCTGGAACTGGAACGCCATGGACGTTGGACCGCGTCGGGATCTGGTGGGCGAGTTGGCGGATGCTGTGCGGAAGAATACGAAACTACATTTCGGCCTCTATCACTCCATGTTCGAATGGTTTAACCCGGTCTACAAACAGGACGTGGCTAACAATTTTACTACCAAGCAGTTTGTTACAGTAGGAAATTATTTATAGCTGAATAGTGAATACCTGTCATTACTGGAGTTGCAAATTGGTTAATGGTGTCTCGGGTTGCAGAGTAAAACACTGCCGGAGCTGTATGAAATTGTCAACCGCTACAAACCGGAAGTGATCTGGTCCGACGGCTGTCCGGGATCCTCGGACTGGTGGGGCAGTAAGGAATTCATCGCCTGGCTTTACAATGAATCGTAAGATTTTTGAATAATCAGTTATTGATGGTCCTCGTGGGTTTAAAATTTTTAGCAGTTACGCTGCATATTTATAATAACTGCACACCAGTTATTTAAATTTTCTGTTTAAGTCTCTGTATTCTACCTAGTACTTACTGTTGAAATTTTCATTTGGCTCGGGAGTCCTGTTAGAACGAACACGGATTGGTCTTTCTTTTATATTTCCTCTCTGGCAGTATTTCGTTTGGTGCAAATGTTTTACACATTGCAGACCAGTAAAGGACACGGTCGTTACAAATGACCGTTGGGGAGATGATGCCATGTGTAAACACGGAGGATTTCTGACGTGCGATGATCGTTATACTCCCAGTAAGTTGGCACAGCCGAGTAAAAAATTGCTGAGCATTTCGGTGTGACGTTCTTCAATCATACAATAGTGGTAAAATCGTAGTGTGGAGGCGGACATTTTATTCATTGGACTCATTTTGATGCGAATGATACTGTTATCTACTACTATAGTACGTAGTGGATTATCCGTAGTGCAGAGCATCATGAATCGATGACTGTTAATGTTTTGTCTTTTTAGCCCACCTTTTAACTCGGAAATGGGAAAACTGCATGACCATTGACGGATCGAGTTGGGGTTATCGCCGCAATATGGCTATTACGGATATTCTGAAAATCGAAACACTGATTGCTACTTTAGTCAGTTCTGTTAGGTAACAAAATAGTATTTTTCTGTGTCGATTAATGGGGCTGTCGCGTTACCTTTCTTCATTGTATCTCTTCCTTTTGGTAGTTATGGTGGCAATTTACTGATGAATATCGGGCCAACTTCCGACGGGATTATTGTTCCTGTATTCCAGGAGCGTCTGCTCCAGATGGGCAGTTGGCTGAGCGTCAATGGCGAAGCGATTTACAGTAGCATGGCTTGGACATCGCAGAATGACACAATTACACCCAACGTCTGGTATGTTTTCGGGAACGGTTTGTGTTATTTGTGCGTACTGAAAACTAAAAGTGTCCGTTCGGTGCTTCGCTGAAACAGTGGGAATACGTATACTGGCGAAAATTTGTTTGTCACTGGAACTGCCAGATCGGCGAGTAATTTTTGAATACTGAGGGTCTGCGACTCGTTCTGATGTAAAGAAGAATTTTTCAGATTAAGTTAAACGCCGGAAATTAAAAGTTCATTCGCTTTTGGAATTATGTGTTGCAGGACACCTGATATTCACTATGTTGTGTAGGTATACTTGCAAGAAAGAGAACGGCTCCACCACCGTCTACGCGATCGTGCTGACCGATTTGGCCAAGGACTTCATCGTCCTGGGCGCAGCCCAAGCTACCGAAGAATCAAAAATCACCATTCTGGGCTATAACGACGACGTGGACTGGGAAGTACTGAGCACAGGTGACCTTATGGTCAGTATTCCTCGGAAGCAGGATTTGCCGACGGTGGCGGTGTGGGGTTTCACGTTGCGGATGAAGCACCTGAAGAACGCGGATGTCAGTAACTATCAACGACCCCTGGAGGGGGAACGACCGCCGTTGCCGACTAAGGGAAATGTGGAACGACCCTGGCGAAAAGTGGTGGCGGCGATGGTGTGAGCAAGAAGCTGTGATCGTGGTGAGAGAGATTCTTGTTATTGTTTGGTTTCCTCTTTTTTTATTGACTGCTCTGTTACGCGGATGTGGATACTTTGTTATGATTCAGTCATTCCATTTTATCCTTTTACATCTACAAAAGCCATTTTTGACTTCTTTTCACTCTTTAATATGTTTAACAAGGAAGAATTATGGTTTTATCAGTTGTTGACAGTGTACTCGTAAATTTATAGTTGTGACGTTTTTCCGGTGTGTTTTACGTATTGTTTTGATCGCATATTATAACCTAAATAAAAAAGTTTTGCAGCGTTAAAAATTTGATAACCCAGTTGTACTGTACTAGCAGATTGCCTGGATTCAGCCCAAAACCCCAACTTCGTACGCTTTCGTGTTGATGCTTCATTTTTTGTGAACTTTTGAAGTTAGTTAACTTACGTAACATTACGTGAAAACTCGTATAGCAAATAATTTGTCAATAAACTTTTTTATTTAGTAGGATAATTATGTAAAGAATTACAAACATAAATGGTAAAATTCAAATAAAAAAAGTCTTATAAACATTTTTATGAGTTGCACGGTTTATGTCACAATCGCTTCACCATCAGCTTATGTTCCTATCAAATTCAATTCAAATTACAGCCATCACTCTACGATTTTTGCTACGTTCTTCAGGTTGGATTACAAGATGGGTTCGGCAACAAGCTGCTTCTAAGCTCTGACGCAGCCCCCCTTATGCCACTACTGGTGTTTAATATTCGATTTGTCGGTGATTTTTTGCTGTAAGTACACATCTCTTAATATTGACAAGTCGGACCGGCGTCAGCACATGCTGAGGAGGTTTGCACCTGTTGAAAAGGCGGGGTTTTCTGTCATGTCAGCAGCACTTCGTACCCGGCATCTTATTGCAAACCATCCAAGTGTACTGTGCTTGTCACCGCAACGTTTACATGCTGCAGTGTGTCGTGCGGTGTACATAGGGTATGCAGCCGCAAATCGCCGAGTGTTGCTGACAATCAACGCTGTTTTAATTTTTTCCGCACTGTCCACTTGGCGCGGACGAGTGGCATTTGCATCTCGCATCCGATTCCGCAGTCGAGACCGCTTTCGCTTTGAATTTGATTATGTAGTGCCGTATTGAAACTGACAGTTTACTGCTTTGTTTAAATGAAAAATTGCAGGTGAATATACTGCAGTCGCTGCTTGAGAATCTTCCGGTTGGATTAGCAGTTTTGAACACTGCGTGACTTATTTTTTTATCACTAACTCTGGCATCAACTTATCGGATTATGGTAGCGCTAATCAACATGCTTAAGCGTGGTAAGTTTACCACAAACGTATGGTGATTATTCCTTAGATATATGATTTACAGCTATGTGCTAGTTACACAGCCAGCGCTGTTAACCGAAAATTTACATTAATCTCCTTTTTCGAAATTTTAATTGGTGCTTTTAAAATTTTAATGCTCTGACATGTTGGGAAAAATTTGAAATTATTGGAAATGTCAAAATTGTTCGCTGTAAACACTTCCACTCTTTTCAGCAGTTAATGATATTTATAAATTATTTGGTGCATATATTAAAAAGATGTAGTTTTTGTTTAATTAAACAACATTAACTTCTAATGGTTTTTAGCAAAATTAATGTCTACTGTAATATCGTTTTAGTTCTAGCAATATTCTATTGTAGAGGTACTACTTACTGGCAGTAGTGTATGCTTATCCGTCATGCGATAGTTTCATCCGTGCAGTTTTATTACTACGTTGTTTAACCTGAATTGGCTAGTTTGAGAAAACTGTATAAACACGCATTAATAACGCAAACATTAACAGCTTGATTGTGACAGAAAGCAAGACTGCACTGCATTTTGAACTGGTTTTTCCGATGCACGATGATGATTTCCGACAATTTTTCCGTCTGAAATAATTCATTTTTAATGCGGTCAGCTGCCATCAGCGGCACTTGGCTTTTTTTCTGTTTCCGTAAATTTTCCTCCAAAAAGCGGAGCAAAGCAAAAACCATCCGAGTAGCGATTGCGCCGCTGACCAATTAAATCCCCATCAGAGAAGTGAGCATAACGGCTGTTTTTAGTCAGCCGGAAGCGGCAAAAATTAAGTGTACACACTCTCCATGTCGGCGCGAAAATGATACTTTTTTCGGCTGCAATGGACTTTTCAGCAGAGAGCAGTGATGGATTACCCTAATCCGGGTCTGATGTGGAATTAATATCATATTTTTCTTCGTGTCTTTTTCTTAACAGTTTTACCATTGTTTCGTTGGACGACGTCATGGACGTGGTGTCGTGCATTGCTTTTGGTGTTAAGATTTATCAACAACCAGCCGTCAACGAAATGCTGGTCCGTTGCCAGCCCGGATGAAATATGCCGGTACTGCCGGCGTTCCTGTTCGTTGGTCCCGGCATCAGGCTTGACACAATATGCGGGGCTTGCGTAATTCAGATTTTCTTCAAGTGTTTTAGAAGAAATATCCATCTGAAAGTCGGCAGCTTTTATGCAATGTGATTAACACGATACCGACAAAAGATGGTTTTTTTAATTATTTTACCGGCATAATGCGCATAAAATCGTTTACGAATTTCATAACCTTTTGTCAGAGCAACGTTCTTGGAAAAATGCAGCGTTACTTATTCTTGGTTTTGTATGTTTCTTTCTAGCATATAAAAAAATAATGTGATAGAAGCACATTACTTTTATATAAGAGTAAATTATATAAATTTTTTTGCCAGTGCATTGAACGCACATTGTTAATAGGCAGCAATAATTATGTTAAAAATCATATTATACACGTACGAGTACATGATGTGCCATTCTACTACGAGTACAAGTTGCTTATTCTCACAATCAGCAAAAGTCGGAATGAGCTGATTGCCATGTATTAATTTATAAGCTACTATTCAAAGTCATTTATCGCAGCGTAATATTTGAGCCGAAAATCCGATTCACATACTCGTAATATTAATACTAATGACCATAGTTGTTAATTATCAATAACTGACACCGTGTTAAAGTCAACATACAAAGTGCTACGAAACGGCGATCTTCCGTCTCGGTTTCGCGGCATGAAAGGGATCGTTTGCTATGTAATCATCGAACTAGTTCAATATACTTTCGCTGGTGAGCGATTAGTGCCGCAGCGAGCATCTGTCCAGTTAGTGTACTTGTATGGATATTAAGTGCAGATTATTTATGTTTACGTCGCTCGGTGTTGCCTGCTGATTACCTAATCTTTCGCACCAGATAACACGCGCAGACAATACCGCCGATTGTCCGATACAAAGGTGCACTGTACATATAAGCGTACATGATGTGGAATTGATGATCGTGTATCTTGTTTAATTATGAATTATATTGTGGCCGGAAACACAAAGCCGGCTTCGGCGTGTGAATCACTTTCCCCCGCGTTTTGTGTACCATATCTTGGTAAATGTTATATGTAAAGTGGGTTGTCGATTTCGTTATGAAGTCACCTTCAAGCAATGTTTGATACGGTTCATACATAATTAAGCGTTTTATTTGACGGATGGGAACGTGAAACGGCAGCGAAGGCGCGCGCCGAACCAAAAGTTTGTCTCACTAGCATAAACAATGCGCGACAATTACAACGCACCCATATAACTAATGCGAAATCGATTATTCATGTAAAGTTTTAATAACTGATTACAAATTAAGCTTAAAGTCGGAAAACAAGGTTGTCGAATCTTGTACGATTTTTTTATTAAAGTTTATCTTGAAACAAGGGAGTTTCTTCTGAAGAATGATAATGATATGTAATAAATAGTTTTGTCTTTTTGCAGAAACTTAAGAAGTTAGCTGCAAAGTAAGTAATTATACTGATCATAGTAAAAATAACAACTACTCGTAGTACTCGTAGTAAGTGCTATCATTAAAAAGTGCATAGCCTATATATAAGTACAGGATTCGCATGTGCCAAGAGTAGTTAATTTTGTGAAACAGGTAAAAGAACTTACAGATTTTTACTATGCATTACGAAGTTTCGTTTGTTTATGAGTGGGGATTGAAAATTACGGCATGATATAAAATTATTACAACCTCCGCCGCTTATTACAAGCTATTGGAAACAAAGCCCACGCAAATTACGACTCTGTCGATAAAATCTATGCGGTGGAAATGATTACACATTACATGAAGTTTTTTTTTGGTATTTTGTAATAAAATTTTACCGCCAAATGCAGTGATCCGCAGCGTGAGCAAATGTTGACAAGGGTAAATCAACGATGTTAAACATTACAGCGTCAGTATATGTGGAGCGCACGATATTTCGCATGGTACACCGTTCCCGGGGTTAATTTCCATTGGTCGGAAGTAGATCGGAAAAAAAGCGACAAAAGTTAGGCGCTTTTTTGGCATACGACGCGCGTGTGTAGTTTTATCGTTTAATTAGCCACTATACCGGCGTCCAAGCGTTTAACAGGTCTGTTTAACACGCGAAAAAATATAATACACAAGCCAAGTTAAATAACCCACTTTCACTTAAAGTATCTGTAATGTGACGCACTCGTTGCACCGTACGTGCACACAAGCCTGACGGAAAGGTTACGTGGTGTGAAAGCTGCCAGCCGCGTTTATTGTCAGTACAATATTATTAGTGCAATATTTTTATGTTATTAGCTAAAGGATTTTCTGGTTGACTGATTGAAACAAAATTCTTCATCAGCACATAAACGTAACAGAAGTGCTTTGTTTATGAACGTACTTCCAGTTTTAGGAGAATTTACACTGCGTGCGGAAGTGTAATCTGCATCACTGCGCAGACTGCAGCCAAAACTGCAAACTTCGTAAGTTGAAACTGCAACCAAATCTTGTACAAAAATTTTAGAAGCGTTTATGGATACGAAGTATTGCAATTCAAATAAATTGTTTCAGTAATGTCCATGTTAGATTCTGCTGTATATATGTGCAAACCGCAAGTATGTATGCAACAGTTATTGCAACTGCAAGTAACAATGTGACATGGTAAGATCTAATTAGCATCATATTTTTTTATGACACGTACTCGTAGACTCGTAGTAAGTTCGTATAATTATGAATTTAGTTATTTTTTATACTCGCATTGTAACTGGACGCTGATATCAAGTACAGCCAAACACGCGATTCATCCTTTTTCGGCGGTAATTCTGTTAACGATCTAGTATTTTGGTGGGAATTTGAGAAGCTTGCAAAAGATATGGTAATGATCACCTTTGACGGCCGGCATCAGATTAATTAGATTACAATGCATATTTTGGCTGCGGTCTACCGCGCTTTTTATCTCAACCCCGGCCCATATTGGAGCGGGCGTGAACCCTTGTCGCGCCGGAGCGTCTGCATTTTCGCTCTTTTAATAGGGAGCACCGCCCGATTGCCACTGAGACGACTTCTAAATGAGATCATCGCTAATTCATCGGTGAAACGTTTTTCATTTGGTACAACATTATTTTAATCACTGCAGTTTTTATAAAATAATTTCGTTGCTAGTTTTAGGCTTAAATGCTTAAATATCATCTAGCTTTGGTTTGTTTTTAGCATATTTTTCTAAACTTAACCCGGCTGGTTCGCAGCGCTTCCTCAATTTCAAACATTGCAACAAACGTTTGTTAAAATTATTTTCATATAACTTTTTTATATTTGGAAATTTCGAATTTTTTTCTGCAGATAAGGTCGACAAGCTAACTGGTCAAGAAGGAGGCGGGAGCGCTGCATGTTGCCCGGTCAGGTCAGCAGTTTTCTTTGCCGCTAGTTTTATTATGGCACAAGCACTGTACGATCAGCACTCAGACTGTTTTTTGCGCGCACGACTGCGCGGATTTTCTTTCCGTTGTCCTTCAACTGGAAACGTCAAATGGGCCAATCAGTCGTCAGCGGCGGCTAAAAATCAATTTTCGCTCAATAGATTTAACGGCAATATTGCTGCTAATTGTCACAGCCTTTTTAAGTACTTTCTATCAGAACGTTGACGTTATTTTTCACGGTCGATCGTAGAGGCCACTCGCGGCCGGAGGTCATAATATGCATTTACCGTTAACCGGTTATAACTTTTTTTGTTTCCCTAATTACACTGGGAACGAATTTTTCTGTGCGAAATGGGTTTAAAGGCTTGATTAATTTTGAGTAAAACTTCATTTTTACCTCGTTTTACTAAGAATGCATCAAAGTGGCGACACCCGAAATAATTAATTTGATAACTACAGTTTTGAGAGTTTACATGAACACAGATAACAGTTACAGCAAGCGGCACTTACAGAGTACAGCAACCTTGCATATGAATGCACCGATTTTACAGTTGTCTACAGTCTACTCGAGTAGCCGCTACATAAGGCTGCTAATTGTTGTACTTGTATTTAAACACAATCGTTAAAATTAATAGTAGTGCCGGCTCAGTCTAATTGTATGTAATATTTCCAATTTCGCATTGTATCAGTTTGTAATGAGCAAGGCTAGCTGTCTTTTTTATTAAATCCTTAAAATGTAATTAATTTTTTTAAATAATTCTGTAAATTAGTAAATACTAACCGGTAAGTAATCCACGTTAACCAATGTCTTTGCAAAAACTTTTGGGAAAATACATATATATATGGTACATTTTTTGCATACTTCTATAGTTAAAGGTTAAAATTATTTTCGGTGCCGATGCAGGAGCAGCTAAGCGCATCATACATCTGTCATTAAAACAAGTATGCGGCATCTGCCATAAATATATAAATGGCCAGATGAATATTGGGTACTTAACTTTTTGCACGGCATTATCTCCGAGCCTCTAATGTTCATGACGACGAAGTTACGATTATACGAAAGACCACGCAGTCAAATGAAGAGGATACTGCTACTTGAAGTGTCTGCTCAATGTCGAGGTCGATACAATCACGAATATTTTTGCAATACATATTTCTCCGAGATGGCATATTTTCCCGACATGCTGATCAATCAAATTTTCGTATTTCCCTGACAATATTCACCATTACTGTCGCCTTGTTTCGGGGTGGTGGCGTGGTGATGTCCTAGTAAATAAACAACATTTCACGCTGAGAAATTACAGACTATATCTAAACTGGTGTCGCAGCTGATGTTCGCTTGACCGTATCCAAACGTAAATTCGTTATTAGCCGCTGTTACCCCAATTAAAGAGCAAATTGAATAGAGATAATTTTTGAACTGTTTTTTACAATTTTACTTTCAATTTTTTTTTGTACATCTGATGTAGGAGAGTTTTACATTAAATTGCCGGTGCGCGGCGCGGAATTGTCGAAATATTTTGTAAAAATCGCTGCAAATTGTTTGACATTTTCCGCTCGTACCAATTATCTAATTTTCCTGCCAATCGCCATTTCAGTGTGCAAGCTGCGCAGAATTCTGTCAACAAATGCGGAAGTCTGATATAATTATAAGTTAATGCACTCGGTCGGAATCTGAAGGATCTCTTGATAATTGTGTGTAGATTCCTTAACTACAAATTCTGTAACTGTCACAAAGCACTGACAGTTTTTGATAAATGGAGAGTGGCCCCCATCGCGTTTTTAAAACTCCATTGCAAAACTGAGCGAGCAGGGGCTGCATTATTGAAGAAAATTGCTACGCGCCGCTCGGTAAATCTCCTTCGACTATTTTTCCTGTCCATCATAACTCGCGGCAGCACATGAATTCTTGCCGCAGCCGCAGCTATATGAAATATGATCAGTCAATGCACCAGCGCGTACCGGTAGTCTGCGTTATGTCCACACATTATACGTATGACCACTGGTCAGCGTGTTGCTTTGTAAACCGGCTCCTGAATAACAATTTTCCACATCAAGTAGTCTGCACTTGTTGCTCACTCTCTCTTCCACCTGTCCATTAGCAACTTTTCCCAGGGCTTCCTTCTCCCCGTCCATGCAACCGCCGATCACTCATCAATTATACAGATTCGGATCGTGACAGCTCAACGGTAGCCAATCGTACTGCACAGCAATTTTCAAGCAAATTTCTTGATTGGTCAAAATCGTACGGCGTTGGCTGCCATTGGTTGGCTACTCCCCTGTGCCCTTAGGGCGTCGCGCGACCGAACTAACACGGTTGTACCGTGGCCGTGTGCGGACAGTTGCTGGTGTCTTTTGTTTCCATTCTGTTAGGGGAAATAATAATTTTCATGGGGATAATTTGTAGCTTTGACATGGAAATATTGGCGCGGATATTTGAACAATGTCCAGTATAACGATTACAAGAATAACATTTTCTCCGTGAATCAGCAAGAATGGTGTGTACTTTAATTGTGAGTCAGTGATACGGCACTCGACCTGTTACGTTTTCACCTGGTTAATTCAAATTTGAAAACTCCTCCAGTTCATTTTGCACCGGATGTGCGGCGCGTATAATGCATAATGCTTCCGCTGATGCACTTCCAACTGCTGTATAAGCGGATTATTTCCGGATTATTTAATATTGCACTGTTAAGTGCCTTATCAAAACGCATCCAGCTGTAAAGGTTGGTCGTGCGCCGATATGACTGGGAAATTTGCATGGTAATACGAACCACTGAATGCCATTAATGGTTAATTACAAAAATTATGTACCTATCTAGAACCTAGGTATTAATGTAATTTTACTAAAAAATTCAATTAACTTTTTAAGGTGATCTTGAATTCTGACTAGTGTTTTAGTGATCACGAATATTAAGCGCATCCTCGTACGTACTTATATCTTTGGATATCTAATCGCAGTTTCGAATTTTCTGCCGACTGCCTCACCCAGATCACAATTTAATGCTCACTGTACCAGATTTATTTGTGATTTGTTGTGCTAATTGTAAATACCATGCCGTCATTATGCGGAATTTCTGATTGTCTTCCCAGTCGGCACGCTTGTGAAATTTGAAAACGCCCAGAATGTTTTACGTCAGAATACGTTGCGGCTCACTGATAGTACGTTTGAGTGGTGTTAGTGAATAACGTTTTAAGCTCGTACTGAATACTTGTACGTAAGTTGTATTGGTGTTGAAAGCTGTAAATTTTCATCGTACGTGTTTGTGTTTAATGTTTATTAACTTTAACAGCTGCGAGAGGCGAGCGTACAACACACCTTTATCGCTAATGGTGAAAAAATTGATGACATTTCTGTTTTACAGGCCACTCTTCTGACTGAGTTATATTGATGTAAAAATGGGATTATAGCTGACAATGGCGTGTTCATGAAACCTTATCTACAGTCTACAAACCGGAAAACCAACAGACAACCCAATCATTTTTCCAATTGTTCGTCTACGACCGATACGATCGACCGAATTATTGTACGGCGCGTGGGCACAATACGCTGTACGGAGCGTGTAATATTGGATTGTCGGTAGACAACGAAATGCGCAGCCACACCATATTCACCAGCCGGAACAGCTGTAGCCGTGGTTAGCGCTGCTGCGGCTTGGTGTTGCACTGTGCGTGTGAGCTGGATTTATTCTATCAGCCGTTTTCGCGTCGTACCTTGACCTGTGTGGTATTGTTCCATTTTGGAAAAATTGAAACAAATCTCAATTTCTATCGAACTGCCCCATTGTTGATCTTGAATCATGACGGATAACGTTACGATGGCTGTGCACTTGGTTAATAGTGCCAGCCTTCCTCATTTCTTATCAGCTGCTGCTGCTGCTGATCATCACACGCACAGAGGCGGACATCATCATCATCGTAATGCCAGGCCCTTATCTTCCTACTCCGCATCTACGTTTCATCGTCGTCCCAATAGTTTTGAATCGTTGAATTCGTCATCATCCGAATACGAGTACGACTGGAGTAATATGGATCAGATTGTACAGGAGCAGATGCAGGAGAACGGTAAGGACGCTAAAGTGTGCAAAATACTTGTTACGGTTACTTTGTCGGTCAATTGTTTCGGTAAATTAATCATCTTGAGTACGTATACGAAAATTTATGGTAGCCACTAGCCAGCAAGTGCAGCTTGCGTAATGCCTGACCAACAACTTCGTAGTATTTCATTTTATGGCGCTGATTGACCACTGCCCTGTAAAATTTCTCGCGTGTTATATCAACTTGTATACCGGGACTTTGTCAGTGTGGTAAAATCGATCAGACCGATGTGGTCCAGTGTTTTGGTGTGAATACGTTACTTTTAGACTCGAATCATTAGAATTGCAAATTTGCTTGTTCGCAATAGGACTTCCTGATTCAGCGGAAAAAATTCTTTCCCTGGAATCGAGTTTTCTGTGCACAAACAATGTGATTCATTTGCAGGGCCACTTGATGACTAACAACAATTGATGTTCTATTTCTAATTGTTCCTCTCTTCCGGTTGCGTTTTTTATCACTACGCGGCGAAAGTATGTGGCAGTGAACGTAAAATCCAGTAATTCTGACGAAGTTATTTTAAAAGTTCTGTCATGGAATTTTGTTTTCGGTAAAATAACTGCGTTACAGAATAGGATATGACAGCTGTGCGTGTGGCCAAATTGCGAAATATTCGTTTCGTATCCTGCAGGGCTGTCGATTACGGGATACGATTAATGTGGCGCCGTTGGTGATTTTTAAATTCCTATTAATGGTTACTAGCACGAATACTTACCAGTTTCTGTTCAGGAATTCAAGCAGCGATGTGAAATTAATGCACTTATCAGCAAATCTTTAACCAGAAAAAAGAATGCATGAATGATGTATTGAATAACCAGCAGGTATCGATCGATTGAAAATAGCGGAATGATTCAGTTACCACTGGTCAATTCCAGTGAGCTTTTATCCCAAGATGGTTTCAAGTAGCCGCTACAGCAGGAATAGCGAGCAAATAAAATAATGATAAAAAGAAAGAAAATAAATTGCAATTTCATTTTAAGACATGTTTTTTCAAAATTTCGAACTGGCTTTTTCCACAAACAGTTATCGGTGTTTTAATATCATTGCTAATTTCAGTGCGGTTTCGTTTCGTTAGTAAATTATGGAGCGAGCTTCATAGTTATGCAAAAGTCTGACCACGACAGACGCGCGCTCTACAATTGGAATTGCTAATTCTTGTTTTTCTTACGACGTAATTATGAAGAAACCGTTTTCGCCCATTAAATTTTGTCCGTTGAATAATATTTCTGATCTTTGCGTGGGAGTGTTACTTTTATTTTATCTTATGTTGTGAACATATTCCCTGACATGATTATGTCTTCTATGCGAAGCTGTTTGATTATCTTTTCAACAAAACGAACAAGATGTTGTCCGGTCCGGTGAAATTATGGCTAACTGCCGATAACGGCACGGAATGTGTATGTTATGATTTCGCCCATGATTACAGTCATGTCTGTAATCTTTTCTGTCAAGCAGCGGAAGCAACAAGTCTAAGCGGGGATGTGAAAAATACATAAAAATAAGGCGTTTCCTCCGCTTGGGAAGGAAACATGTTTCTTTTTCTTTGACACTTATCTCATTTTCCCAATTTCACAGACATAATCAAGCGGTCAAAATTGCCAGCCAGTCCTGCGCTGGAAAAAGATGTCGATGACGAGGAAATTGATGAAGCCGTTTCCGTCACAACCCAACAAGAAGTCGAATGGTTCAAGTCGCTTGGGCTTGATGCCGTGCTGGCCAAAGTATTCGATGGTGGGTGGATGATGGTTGCTTTTGCATTTTTTCCATCTCTCAGACATTTTTACTGATTAATAGCTGTCGCATTGCTTACCCCGGAATATTCATCGTACTTTGTATGTCATAATGTTGTTGAATTTTGTTAGGTACGAACGAAAAACCTGACGATCTTGAACTGGCCACCCACTATACCAAATCACAAGCCGATACGATACGACGGCGTTTGGCCAGTTTACAAGGCACATTATCGCGCGCATCTAGCCGGCAAATTGCTGAAGGTAATTACTATGTAATTTTCTGGTTATGGAAAAAAGCCCTAAATATAATAATATCAGTGTGCCGCAGTTTTTTGGCTTTGTATTAAAATTCGTAATTGTATATATGTGCATACCGGCTTGCGCTCAGTTAATTATTCCGATTATTAACAAAAATTTGAATCCTTTTACGGCTCGATTATTATAAATTTAATCCCGTTTTCCATTATGTTCGGATTTATTGTTTTGTTCGACTTGATTGAATAAATCGATGCTAGTGATCGAGCTAAGGTTAGAATTGATCGTGGTTAGTGTTATTTTTGCGATCCGTTTGGCATACTGACAATTTTGATGACATTTCTTCTGTTGTTAAACAATAATATTGGACTTTAGGCAGTTGCTTCTGGGTGCCTAAAATATAATGTTTGCGCTTTCCTCTGAAAACTGTTTGCCGAACGGATGCAAAACTGGTTTTGGAGGGTATATATTTGCCAGATTTTTGAATAATTAATATTTTTGTTTGCTTGAATAATAATCTTAGTATGATACCGTCTTTTGCTGGCGTTATGTAAGTGAAAGCTATCGGTAATTCGGCCTTTGTATAATTCCAATTGTCAAATAGTTTCGGTAATTATGGGATTGCCAGATGATCGCATTTTCTTCTCTAAAGAAACGTTCGGATTATCATTGACATTTTTTATACCAGTTCTGTTTTGAACGAATTCCGCTTTCCGCAGATCTTTCCGGGTTTGATTTCATTGTTGCAGTTTTTACAACCTGTTCTTATTGAATTCTAATCTTTGCAAACAACCGATGAATAGGCGTGCAGTTTAAATGATGTATGGTGTATCAATCCAGCAAATACAAGTTTCTGCTTTTTTTGGTGATGAACTTTAAAATGAAGAATTAACCAAAGTTATAAAGCCGCTTAAATCTTTAACCGAAAATTTCAGTATATGTTTTTACTTGCTTGTTTTACTAAATGGATATATGTTGAAACGAGGTCAGCCAAGAATGTTTAGTTGGTTAGCTGTTGTAGCGATATCGTGGTTGAACCCTGGCATTTCAGCGGCACTTGAAAACATGGTTGTAAGACGATACACCCGTTTCCAAAAATGGAAGCATTGAATATTTTCTGCTGACACTTGTCATATTTTCCCTTCCGATCACAATAATATAGAGTACTATATATTTTGCTTCTATCCGTCTGTGTAGTGTTGTCGCGTACGTCGAGCGACCTGGACATCGTAGCTGACGCCAGTCACGAGGTGCCCATCCGGAAAACCATTGTTAAGCCGAGCCGTGATGTACGGGATGTGTTTAAACCTAAGAATGAGGTAAGAAAGGCTCGGCAACGTGTTGTTCATTCACACGAACTGGGCCCCAACCGGTTATATGCATTTATTGTCAGACATTTGTAATTACATGCTGGCACCAGCCAGCTGTCAGTCCCATTGTTTACGCTGTTTTTCGGCGCTAAAGGGGGCCGAATGCGGGCATTTCCGACTGCCGGCGAGGTTAGTTGTATCACGGTTGTATGCAATCACTATGCATGCTTCTTTCGAAGTCGAAAGTGCTTTTTACGAGGTTGGTTAACGGTGCGTTTTTTTTTCCTCACTCAATAGAACGGGTTGATGTTGTCTTGTTAAAAAGGTGCCACGTATGACCGAGTGTCATGCTACCGGAAAAACGCTGTCAGCTGATAGGCGGATTTAAAGAAAACTGCATTACAATTATTCACGTGAACCGTTTAAAAATTTTTTAATACGGCACTTTTGTGTATCATCATGGCGTGAAAGTGACTTTCAGTTCATCGGGTGGATAGGCATAAATCAACGTGATATGAATTTGATAATTCTAATCGGGAAGTTTGGTTAATTTCACAAATAAATTCGAACGGGAAATCTAATAGTAAGTGTTTATTACATTTTGTTTCTCACTTAATAGAGCGCTCTCCATTTACGGTTAAAATTGCTGATGCACAACAATCACAAAAACAAAAAAATTACATGACACATAAATTTTACTGTATAATATTCTTGAATTTGGTGTCGTGTTGTGTTGTGCTACTAAGACTGTTAGCACGAATTTCGCTGTTAGAGCTGTTGGTCAAAGAGGCAGATTTGTTACACAGCTGTACTAAGAAGCACTCAGTCAGATGAAAGTTACAGTGGTTTTTGAATCGGCACAAAAAGGCTGAAACGGCACAACAATGATAATACTGGCTGGATTCCCCATTAATTCAATACTAATCGTTGTCGTACTTGTTTCCCACTGTTACCGGTACTGACTCACTGTTATTCCAAAACACTTCCCGTACCCCCGATCATTTGTTACCATAGTTTACGTTGGGCCCAGTCTCTGTTGACCCAACCACCGTCGTCACTGTTGCCGTTACGACCATGAACTTTACAAATCTCACCCATCGTTTTTTCATCAACAGCGGCGCTCATCGAGCAGTAGCGATGACACCGATACCGCCTCCCCGAAGCTCCACCGCTCAACAGATTCCGTGGATAGTGCGTCAGTAGAGCAGAAGCTATCGGATATCTACCCGGAAAACTACCGTCCGGGCTATTGCCTGACGCAGCCGCTGGAAGCGGTGACGAAACAACGCAGTCCGCCGCGCCGCTGGCGCACACCGCTGGGAGGACAGGCCGCCGCCGATATTGTGGGCATTGATCAGGAAACGGGAGTGAAGACGCTGAAGATCAATTATCTACCGAACAGCGGTTACGATACGAAAGTTCCGTTGGAGCAGCCGCCACCGGTTGTTTGGCCCAAAGGCACTTCCGGAGGGATGGTCAATGGAGAGAAAACCGTCGGACAGGATTTACAATTGGTAAGTGTTTTCTGAAGTTAGCCTTCGCTTGTAAATTCAACCTTTCCACAATTTCCCGTACCTTAAAGATTTGGTATTGGCGATCAGGCCTGAATGCAATGCCATTTTCGATCGTATTACGGACTGCGAAATCTCATTCTGTTTGATTTTTTATTCTTTTGCGTGTTATCGCTCGACTGCAGGAAATCTCAGTTCACTTATAACTTATAAGTAGACATAGCTAGAGTTAATTTGATCGCTACATATACGGTATGGTACACGTATCATTTGCATTTGGACCTGAATTTCAATGAGCTCACGATGCTGATAAATTGTTATAGGAATTTGCTTTCAAACTTCATCCCGCGGAAAGACCCGACACCGAATGGCCGGTGAGTTTTGTATGAAAGAAATATAGAAATTGAAATTAACATGAGTGCAGTCCGTATTTTATGTAAACCGCTACATAAAACAACCGTTTCTAATTTGTAGAATGTGATAATGCGAAATTGCCCAAGCGGGATAGCGAGCATTGATGATCTCTTGTGGGAAGCAGACATGCAGAGTGTTAAACAATTAGCGCTGATTGAGACCACTCAAATTTTTGATCGATACCATTTAATGCTCAGCAAACGTCGGCAGAAACCAAAGAAAAAAATAAAAAGTATGCCCTTTCTGCCTATGTTATAATCTGGATGAACCGGAAGCTGGAGTTGAAAGAGAAATGTTTGCTAAAGTATCCAGCTTTGTGCTGATTCTGGATTTTCTGTACAGATAGTCCGGAAACTGCCGTATTTGGTAGTTCCTTAGATCGCCTGGTGGCATTGGACAACAACCGTCATGGCCGTGCGCTGGGCTGCAGTCGACCTTCCACGCTCGACGTACCCGTCGTCTTTCAGCAGGTAATTTCACTCGGTTAACAATAAGCTTCACACGTTGGCGTTTGTTTTCTGTGCATTGTATGTAAATATTTTATGACCGTTGACGCCCGATGGTCATCGATCACTGTATGAAACATCATGCTTCGTCTTTGGGCTTAGCAGTGCCGAAATCGTTTTTCGGTTCGATTGAAACGGCGTAAAGAATTTTATTGCAGCAGTTCCTTTCGAGTAAATGAGTTGTTGATAGTGGTTAACAGTAAACCGTATTTTAGCGGTTAACAGTATTTTTTTAGCGACAGTTAATGTTGCATTTATTTAGGCAGCAAGGCAACCTATAAACTATTGTTGTAGAGTTTCTTCAAATAAGTACACACGGAAGATTATAACGCTGTTATAAATTATAAACTTCAAACGTTTGTAACAATGCTGTTAATATCTTGTGTGTTATGATCGATATTTCATATGCTTATCGACCATGCAAAAATTAATATGCAGGTGATTACGGATTTTAGCATGGATATGGATAAAATGGCAAACTTAAATTTGTCGAAAATTCATCCATGTTAATGTTACAGATGCTAAATTATTTGGAGGAAAGTGGTGGTATTGGAGAGGAGGGCATTCTTCGTCTATGTGGCGAAACCAACCGGATGCGGGTAGGTGGATAGTGCTGTCATGATCAGAACAAAGCACACTGTCTGGTTCGGAATATTGCTGAATAAATTAACTGTGTCAATAGCTGTGTATTGTGATGGTGTAATTACTGAGTTCGTTGCTCCAGGTCAGAGTGACACGTTTGTTTTTTTGCTGTTAATGATAGCGGCTACGCGGTGAATTGGACAGTTACTACAGCCGGCAGGTGGTGGCGCAGGATGAGTCCAGCGCCAGTCTGGACGAAGCCCAGTGGTTCCGCCGTATCTTCCAGACCGTTTCCGTCCACGATATTGCCTCGGTTATGAAGCAGTTTTTACGGGATTTACCACAACCGCTGCTGACCAATGAACTGGTGGATGCATTCGCACAAATTTCAGGTAAGAAGGTTTGAGTTTGTAACTAATCTCGCGCGTGATACCGATTTTTTTATGGTGTGGCGCTTTTCGTGTGCTCGATTCGTACGTAGATCATGTAAGGTCATGTAAAGGCGATATGCGATTGTTGCTGAGATTCCCGTTGTGATTGATCGAGATGTTATATTTGATAAGAATTCTTTTGCGGGTCAACTGAGGTAAATATCTTTTTGTAGACTGTCGTAAAATGTAATTTTAATCAACCAAAAAGTAACCGGTTCAATCGCTGATGTGAATATTTCCACTGGAGAATTGCCTTCTTTGATCAGCTTTTTTAAGGACTTTATCAGGCTCCGCCATAGTGTAGTTCTTCTCGCATTTCGTAATTTTGTTGTACGATGGTTTGCAACGTTCATACTGGATATCATTTACAACCGCGTCATCTTTGACTGAACGCGCCGGCGTATCATTATCGTATTGTTACAGCTAATTACAGCATTTATCACCGGTTATGCCGTAACGGCTTCTTGTAATAAAACACCGCAATAACCTACATGTTGCGTTTTACAGAGATCCCCGACCGGATAACCCAAATACAGGCACTTAATTTGCTAGTCTTGCAACTGCCGCCCGCTGAACGAGCTACCTTGAAGGTAACCGGTTAGTGTCTTTGTTTGCTGTATTGTATACCTATTAAGGTTTTCCAGGTGTTTTATTTCATTTATTAGTGAACAAAACGCGGAAGTAAATGACAGAATGACTTGGGAAGAATCTCGTATTTTAGCATCACTTAATTGATAAAATATGGATTAAAAAATAATAATAACAGATTGTTCTCCTTTCTTAGTTTTTCGTGATACTACTTTTCGTTAATTAATTTGCCTAATTTTTCCATTCTCTACAATAAAAGAAAAGTGCAAGTGAAGACGTAGTGAACCGGCAACCTTAATTCAGGTGTGTTCGTGGTTGCCAATTATAATATTATAATTTATACATACGACATTGTACAGTACAAGTAATTTTGCAGAACTTGCCTTCACTTTTGCTTCGATAACTCAGGTTTTTATGATGCCAAATTGTAAACTGGAAAGTGTATTTTTATATTTACTGATTTTTTTGTAAATTTTTTTGATTTTGACTATTCTGAAAACATTTTCGCAGTCAAGTGTCCCAAAAAGGCAGAAAAATGACTAGTTTTGTACCACTTATCAAACGCCTTTTCTGGATTCAGGCTTTGCTACGATTTCTCCGTAAAACCATGGAAGCGGAGAAATCCAACAAGATGTCCAGCGCCAATATCGCCCTGATCATTGCTCCCAATATCTTCCATCCGAAAGTGAAAACCGGTTCCCCCATTTCTAGTCAGAACTTCCCCTTACTGAATTCCAACGAACAGAAGCGCGCGGACGACGCCACCAAGCAGTTTGATCTCGTGGCCCGCCTGAGCGTGATCACGCGAATTATGATTGTGTATTCGCCATATCTGTTTGTCCTTCCGCCATCCTTCCTGCAGCAGATTCGCACCAAACACGCTACCGACCTGTCCAAAGTGGAGAAGAAGACCAAAGAGAAACGCATTAACCGCCTGGATCCGCGGAAGATCCGCTCCAAGCCCGCCAAAACGCTACCGGTTCTCCCGGAAGCCGATAAAACCGACTCCACCTTCTTCCAACAACAATTTCCCACGGAGCCGTCATCGGCGGTGATTCGTGTGCGGTTGGGGCGGAGGAATTCCGGTGACGGGGAGCATCCCAATCAGAAGGTGTCGACGGCGGTGCAGGTCACGCCGGGATTAACGGCCGGTGATGTGGTGGCCAAGTTTCTGCCGACATCTAGTCTGGCATCGTCTCCGGAGATCTCCACCTCGACGGAGCCTTTAAATCTCTCGACGTCGTCGGGTGTGAGTGGATCGGATAAGAGTTCATCGAGTTCCAACGAGAATTTACTGGAGATCGATAGTGGCCGCAGTATCGGGGGATCTATTGCGGAGAAACGCGAGCATGAGCCGCCGGTTTCTTTGCACACGCATTTCCTGGTGGAGCAAGGAGGGAATATCGGTAAATCGGCTATAACGCACATCATGAATTATTCTCTTCTACTTATCACAAAATTGTTTTCTTTCCAAATTATTTTTTCTGAATTACGTACATACATCTACATACAGTAATACAGATACTATTAGCATTTACGATAAGTATGCTTAGTGTATGGTACTGCACAGTATCGCTAATGAAATGCATAAAACTGACCAGTGAATAGAAACTGCTTTACCGTTAGTTTAAGCTTATACTCGTATATGTAGTCGTATTATACAGTGCGGTGCTGGGAGTATTAGCGCTGATCGTGGACCAGAGTATATCGAAATAGTGCAAATTTTAAAATTATTTGTGTTATTTAACGTTCCTGCAGTTCGTAATTTCTGTATCTGTCTTTTCACTATTCTTTTTTTTTAATTTTTAGACTGATGTTTTCTTGCTTTTAGGTCTGCGACGTTTAGACCACAATGTTTCCATGTTGGCAGCTTATCGTGCCAATCCAACCGCGGTGTGGATTGTCAAATATTTCGCTCATGTTTGATGAGAATTTTTTTTAGTTTTTGTTTAAATTAATTTTGAACACGTTGTGAAGAAATCCAGGGTGTGGTAATTTTGACCTGCCGGTGGTGAAAAACTGAATGCGGCAGATGCGTTGACTGTACAGAAAAAGATGATTTTCCTTGTTTTATGCTCAAATGTTAGGTGTTTTTTTGAAGTGCTGACTTTTTGTATTCTTGTGATCTGTTGATTTTATGCACGGTATTGGAGACAAATGTTATTTCATAAATAACTTACTGAACGCCGGGTTGTAATGCGATTACTGAGAACTTGAGAACGATACGTACTGACTCTGAGCAGGCGACCTCACAAGCATACGAGCACTGGCAAAAAGCTGCAGTACAGAGTATGCTGTTCTGCAGTATGTTGTATCTGAATGTCGGTTTCCACAAACATGGTTAACTAAAAGGTGTTTTGAAATCAGTTCGAATTTTGGTTTTGCTGACGATAATTCACGGTATTATGGTGATTTGTTATGGCGACCATACACGAATACATGAATCACATACCCCGATACCCGTAAGCAAGGTGTACAAGAACATCCTCCATCACAGTACCGGTACAACAAGGCAGTGTTGGCTGCAAGCAGAGATTAACTGGCTACTGCAGGGCTACGCAGTGAATTAAAAAAGTAAGTACAAGTACTATGTACATACGTATTTCGAACTTTTAATATTTGCTTAGCGGAAGTACAAAATTTGTCCTGTATTTTGCTAATGCAAGTCGGTATACCAGAAGTCTTATTTTTGTAAACGAGTACTCGTAGTCGGAAGTACGATATGTTTATTGTTTAATGTTTTGCATAAAGCGCTGCCTCAAGAAAATGGGAGATGCTTAATTGCTTTTGTCCTTTGAGCATTCTTACAAGGCGTGTGTCCCTTGCTTAGATAGAGCACATTTGTATATAACAAGTTGATTATTAAGACTTAGCCGGTTTGCAAGTCTCGCCACAGAGTTTTTCCCTTTGAGTTTTTTAAAGTAACTGCAAGACAAGGATGCGATCGCTTCTTGCTTTAATAATAGTTTTAACAGCTAACTTCATTAACTTAAATTATTTACTTACTGTACTTAACTACTGTAAATGATACGAGTAGCTGTGTAGCAACTAGCAAGTGAATGAAAATAAACGGAAACTGTCTCCCGTACCGTTCTCTAGCCGCACTACTCTCAAGCGGCAGTCAGGTGCTCATGATTACGCAGCATAGCTCGACCAATAACACCACAGCATGTGCTTTTCGTTAACTGCGAAGACCGCATTTCAACGGCATTTGCTCTGGGTTCGCCAAACAGAAACTGCAGTTATTTCGTCCGTTATTTGCCATATGCCCCTGCCATTCTCTTCCCGAGTCTCGGTAAGCTTCTGCGCCCGCTGTTTCTTCTGTTCTCGCGAAAATATCCAATTTTAAATAGCATTTTGTAATTTTGATTGTTTGAAACTTTAGAATGCTTTCGGAGTCCCAAATTGATAATTATACAATTATTTTAAAGATGGGGTTGAAGCGACGTCGGTGCGGCTTTTAGCTGCAGTATTACCGAATACCGATTACTGCGTGATTTTTTTCTGGAAAGTTTTTTTTATTTGGACAATGGTCAGACGTACAGTACAGTGCGTACTCGTATAACTGATACTATGGTTTTTCTATCGTTATTTTATGTGTCATCCGCGCAACTTCGGTCTGAATTTTCGCTGTTTTGAAACGGGTAATTTTGCAGGTTTAATATCCCTAATTTGATGAAAAACGATGTCTGTCACCCCAGACAAACCCATGGTGCTGCAGAGCAGCGACGTGGTCATCGTCCAGCTGCCGTTTGAATTCGAGAATCTCTTTCAGCAGCCCGTGCTCCCCTCCACCTCCACGAAGAAGCCCGAGACGGCGGCGGAAGCTGCGCAGGCCCTAGGCCTGGTCCCGCGCTACCGTCGCCGTCAGAAAGCCCGCAAATCTCTCATGCAGCACATCGACGAGATCGACTCGCCGCTGTTGCGCATCTCCGAGTGCGGCCGGGAGATCTACTGTATTCCCTGCGAGATGAACCTCACCGAGTTCGGCAAGGTGAAGAAATCCTCGGTGAAACTGCATCTCAAATGCAAGCGCCACCTGTTTAATCTCAAGCAGCAGGAGAAGAAACTGCGGCACAGTTTACCGCCGGAGATCAAGCGCGATGATGTGCTGGGACTGTACAAGTGTACACTGTGCGGGAAGGCCATTTCCAGTGATCCGCACGATGTGCGACGGCATTGTGCGGGGAAACGGCATCAGCGGCTGCTGGTCTCCGAGGGGGACGATGTAGAGGAGACGGAAGATGAAATCGTACCCAATACGGTGAGTGTGCTTCGTTGCAGTTTAGCATAAAAATTAAATTGCCATGAATTTGGCATTATGCTATCTATGTACATTGCAGTTTACCATAAAAAAGATTTTGCCATTAAATGTTTGAAACTTTGAATCCATCCTGCATGATTAGCTGTACTGGTACGGTAACTGGTTTACTGAAGATTGAAGCATATTTGCCTGTACCGTGTACGAATGATAATTAATTTAATAAGTACTTATCGTAATGCAGCTAGATTGTTGGTTGTGTTAATTTATGTTACTCCCTTCGGGCTTCAGTTACAGTAATGTAAGAGCTCTAATAAGTCAATATTTTCTGTGATTGTTAATAAATAACCAGTATATTTTGCACACACACTTTTTAACGTAATCATTAATTTCGACGTTTAATTGATACAGTTATTAATGTTGGTTTGAATTTTCTCAGCTGAGCTGCAGACCGATGAGCAATTTCGATGTCATTAAAAATTATAAAAATATATCGAAAGATTTTGGTATGCCTTGTATAAGCATAATGTAAAGGAAAATTTCCGTTCATGTTTTGAAAATATTGAATATCTCCAGTTCGTCGCTGTCGTTGCACTACGCCCTTGGCCGGATCTGTAGATCTTTTATGGGCTTCAATTTGTTAATATCTTGTTTTGGCAGCAGCTCCTGTACTCTGTACTTATTGTGCGAGGCGACTATAATTCTCTTCATAAGCTTGTTGTTGCTTGCAGATTTTATCCCCCAAAAATCTGAATGTTGGACGATGTTTCTTACTTGCTGTCATTTGTTTTTAGATCGAAGAAGTAATGCAGATCGAAGAGGGAGAACCGGAGATGATTCCCACCAAACAGATGTGCGCGCGCGCCTACAACAACGAATTTGTTTACGACGTGTTGGATTTTGTCATGAAGAGCAACTGCCAGTTAGGTGTGATTAAGAATCTCAAGAAACTGCTGAACAAATGGACTACGATGAAGTTACCCACGTTGGACACCATTCGCCGCAATCACTTGCCTCGTTATTTAAGTCTAAATCCTGATATTGCACAGAAACGAGAAGAAGGTATCGTTTATACATGAATTGCTCTATCCCTTCACATATCGCGTGGGGAATATCCATATTTTAAGTGGTTGATGTAGTTTATGGGCTGTGATTACCCCTTTAGGAAATTCGAATGTTCAACGCTGCAAAAGAATTCCATGTACTGATAAACACTTAATATTCGAATCTTTTATTTTTTGTACAATCATTAATGCAAAAAGTGTCTAATTTGTTCTTAAAGTATGTCGGGGTTTTTTACAGCCGCCCTGAGACGCGCAGCTAAACAGCGACAAAAGGAATCCGCGGAATTAGCTGCATTGGAAGCCGAGATGATCGACGATGGAACTGATAAATTTATCCAGGGTGAGAGCTTCCATCTGGGCGTTCCCGTGGGTTCCGTTACTACCTTGGATATTGAACAAGCCATTAAGGCGCTGGGTGCCGGTCAGGAAGGATTTTCCATCTCCGATCTGGTGCAGTCCGTGGCAGAGGATCCCATTATGAGCGACTGATGGAGTGTGGGTTTTTCGGTGATATGCATGCATGTGGATCTTGAGTCTCTGGATTTAGACATCTGTGTAGTGATATTGTCTTGCTTACCTGAACTTTCTCATAAAATGATAATGACAGTACAGTCGTTGTGCTTATTCACATTAAACCCGTTTTCGGATAATTTTTATATTTGTTTGAATGCCCGTATGCCTTTTTGACTTTTCCTTTTAGTGAAATGAACCCCTATTTGTTATAAGAAATGTTTGTCGATGGAACGAAATAAATTGCCAGTTAAATACGATGGATTTATTACCGACAAGAAATTATGACGACTTCAAGTAGCAATGTGAGAAATTAGGTAGTTTAGCCGTCAAATTTACTGTATGTAATTTGGGTCGAAAACGATTTTATATCATCGTTTTTTTCGCTTTTATTGATAATGACTAGTGACCACCGTCAGATGACCGATATGTCCGTCGTTACACTTTGCTAACCAAATCGTGTTATTCATTCGCATCCTCAGTTAAATCACTACCACATGAAAGTGTTGGAGGCTTATGCTGACCCATTACGACGACAGCTTCAGTTGCCAATTACTGGTAGTGATATTCGGCCTTACGCTATATTGATCTCCACAGAGGCTTTTCTGAGACGTTTGTAGCAATGGCGAAACAACGGATACGGAATTTTATCACTTTAATATGTTTCCCATTATTTTCCTTCACCACCGCCGCGCCTGTGGCCGATGGCACCGCCCTCGAGAATCCGGCCATGTTTGCCCGAAGTTACAGCGCCAACACCGGAAGTGGCCAGGTGCGTGATCCGTACTCTGACAATTTTGACGCCATGTACAACTCCATGGATCTGGCTAATCAGCCGGCGCGCCAGAAAGTGGCCATCAGCCTGCCAAACCCGCCCGGGCCGCCGCGGGCACCCCGCCCGCGACCCTCACCCAACTTCTCCCAGTACGAGAACGATCCGAACCGCGGTCCGCAGATGCCGCTGCCACCACGGCCGCCTAATTCATTCGGCTCCATGGATATCACGGTGAATTTTCCCAAGTATACACCGAATGTGGATGATTCGTTCTACGACTCGGACGCCGGTGCGCAGCCGATGACCTATATGGGCGGAGGCACCGTGGGAAAGGGGAACAGTTATGAGACCGGCGATACGGATAATTACGGAGGAGCGGGCGGTATCGACAAGTATGCGCGCGATCTGGAAAACAGCATGTTTAAATAAGAATTAGTTGATTGTTTAGTTTATTTGTTATTTGTACTGAATGCAAGTTACCTACTCTGTGGTCAGGATTTTTTTGTGTTGCGACTTGCGAGGCTAGTCTAATAAAGCGAAAAAGGTTCTTACAAGCAGTGCCGATCACCTCCAAGAAATTCTCACATATCACTAATAAAACCGTTTGTTACTGTACGCTTCCGCGTGAAAACGAATTATTAATGACTGATTATATTTCGTAATTTTGAAAAATATTAAGTTGTATGCTGGAAATAAGAGGACTGGAATAAACACCTATTTACCATGTACAATATGTATGTTACAGTACGACATTTCGGCGTTGATGGCTGATTGCATAGGCAAATACTTGCACTAATTATTTTTATTCTACAGCTCCGCCTTAACTTCACATACAATCTGATACAGAGTACGCTTGTATCGGCCTCCGGCGTTAAAAATACATTTCAGAACAGCATTAGTCCATTGATGTGATTTTATTATGAAGTTCCCCATACCATCTGCAGTAAGTGGATTTATCAAAGTAACAAGTAAGAGCGACCGGCGGAAGTACGAAATAAGTACTACTATGCGGCGACGTAATAAATGTCCGTTCCCCGTGGTGGGCTGGAAAGTTTGTTGGACGGTTCCGCTTTTGCCAGCAGCGTGCAGCCTTGCATGCCCATTCCGGCCGAATAATGAGCCACTTTACAGGTGGGATGGATATCGCACAAAGCTTTGCAGTCCTTGTCCGTTGTTCCATAGCTACTCTCGAGCACGGTTTTGACCTTTCTTGTTCCGCAGCGGTCCAGCACCTATGAAGATATCACTGCGCTGGGAAAATTTCTTGTAGGCGAATCCAATTAACTCGTTTTCGTTAGAGTCAGCTCGTCCGAAAGTGCAGTCAAAGTTTGCAGGAACGAGACCGCATTTTTTGTCCTTGATATTGTAAGAGGCGAAGCGGCAATTGGCATCTTTCTTGCATTTGCTGGCACAATCGTCCACCGATCTGCTGGCGGTGTATGCGATCTTGTTATCGCAGGTGACCGAGCGGGATTTGATTTCCAGCATGTTACCTTTCTATAAAAAATTATTAAAAATATGTATTTTATACGTGATGGAAACGACAATGTAACGATAAATCTAACTGCTAAATTCCTAACGTTTATTTCTGGTTTCTGTTAATTGTGGCTCTATTTCGACTGACTGCACTTCGTGGTTTCGAATTATGTTACTTAATCCGACAGTGTGTTTTGTGTCCGAATACGAACGTTGCATTTTACAGGTTACACGTGCACCTTTAACTTACGAATTATTATGAAAAAAATTGATATTACTGTGTATATATGTTTACTTACGCTATCGCCTGCTCCGTATGTGACGGTTGCTGTAATACACAATGTGCCGTAAGTACTCTGTACACTGGTCAAACTAACAATAAATCAAAACAGTAAAATGATTTGTTTGACCTTGTATTAACCACCAAAAAATTATAAAAATAGAATGGAGGACCTTACCAAAACCGGCAAGAAAAACCAAAGATAAAAAGGTTGCCATGTTCTCGTGGAGATTCAGTGGATTGTTGGATAACGTTTCTGGTACTAGTTAGTCAAACCGGAATATAGCGTATTGTACGGCTTACAGTTGTGCTTACTACACTACAAATTTGTGTGTCTGAGAAACTTTTTTGTTGCGTCCATTTATACTGAAGTATACTTTTATCTAACTGTGTAATTATTCATAACACGTGTGCTGGAACCTGTTGTTATCCTTAATAAATTTCCTAGACTGTAAACATCGAAAACATTTCACATAAACACTTACTTGGGGCGTTTTTACATCTTGAAAATCCTGTATTTTGTTGTTTGTCCCGTTGTAGGAAAACTTGATTGCTTACCGTGAACAAATGACCTAGAGTCTGGCGGCATATCAGAAAAAGTGATTCTGCTAAGAAATACTGCTAAATCATTTGCTCTGTTATGAAGTTTTGTCCTTCGTAGACCAATATATAATTTCTGATACCAACGCCAGGATGCATTGTTCATCAAATGTAAGATTTCTACCGATAATTAATTGGGAATCTGCAGAACTAGTTTCGATTTCATGACACTGTACAGAGTGCAACACATTTTTAGTCCTACCATAGAATCTTAGTCGACTGGTAGTGTGCAGATACAGCGTAATCCTTACTCCACGTGAGTATGCCAGACGTGTCCGGTCCGTCAGGTCAAATGTACATAACAGATCTAGATCGTTAATGCAGAATTCAGAAAGTGCTGAAACCAAATTTTATAAGAAGACGGCCGTTTTCTCAGAAGCATAATACTAGTATTGCAATATCCGTATACAAGTAGCTCGTTTGGTAATATATGGTATTTGTTCCTGTGACCGGAAGTCCCAGCTATCTACTATAGCTTTAGACATACGGCTGCAAGGTTGTTGTCTTCCCGAGCAGGCGTCTGTTCAACCGGAAGCGTTGTGGGAAACTGTAACATGCATGCAGCAAGGAGACAAGTAAAAAAAAACTGTTCATAAAAACTTCATATTACAATGCCCTGCATGCCACGTAAGCGCGGAGGCAAAAGGATATTGTAGATTGCGCTATGGATCTGTCTGTTTATTGTTTGTGTGATTTATCATGGTTAATGGTTACGAATTGCTCCAGTAAGTTAATTTTCTACTAACAAATAACAGCAACCGGTGTGACAAGGCCATGGGCTGTACGATGAGCCTTGACGTGGCGGGACGACACTGCCGAAACTTTACTGGCTGACCTGACCTTTACTGGCTGCAGAAACTGACCTTTATTGGCTGCTCTCTGTTGTAGCATATAACGCGCCACGCCAGCATTACATTGTTGTTAGCACTGATAGCACAACAACAAACAAACAAACTCCTCGAAGGCTAGGTTGCACAATTAATGATATTGGCAGCGCTGATGATGGAAACCACTTAACACTTCGAACTACGAAAGGATGACACAATATAGAACAGAAAATCTTCACTAGAAGCGGGAGTGCTCGCGACCTGTAAAAGTTGATGGGCATTACGCGGCGATGAACGCCGTGTTCGTTCCCGACGAGCCGGATATTTTGTTGGACGGCTGCGCCGCCGCTTTCAGCGTACAGCCATGCATGCCCATTCCCGCCGTGTAATATGCCACTTTACAGGTGGGATGGATATCGCACAGGGCCTTACAGTCGTCGTCATCGGTCCCATAACTGCTTTCTAACACCGATTGACCTTTCTTGTTCTGCAGCGATCCGGCACCGATGTAGATATTGTCGCGTTTGGTAAATTTTTTGTACGCAAATCCGATCAGTTCTTCCGTCTCGCTCCGTCTAAATGTGCAGTCGAAATTCGGTGGGACGATGCCGCATTTTCTTTCCTTGGTATTGTAAATCGCGAATCGGCAGTTAGCATCTTTTTTGCATTTGCCAGCGCAATCATCCACCGATCGGCTGGCGGTGTACGCGATCTTTTTATCGCAGTCGACCGAGCGGGATTTGATTTCCACCATCTTACCTTTCTAGAAGCACATTTTATGCATAATTAAAACAAGTAAAAATAACTTATTAATGTAAAGTACACCAACTAGAACATAATTTCCAATCGTTTGCATTTGCATCGTTTAGGACATTTTGCGGTACTTTTGTTAGAACGGAACTTCAAACTAACTGATAAGCAGATATACGAAGTATGTACTGAACTCTGTTTCACTAGTTTTTTATTTTAATTTATCGTTATTACTCATCGTTTTCCACTAGTGATATAAGAAATTAAAGTTAATACAAAATTATGCACACGTACGCTGTCTCCTGCTCCATATGCCAGGACCACTGTAAAACGCAAAGTACAATAAATGTAAGTATTGTGTATTGTACTTAATTTATGTTAGTACTTAATTGTGTATTGTACTTAATTCACACTGTTGGACATATTGCGAGCCGTGTACTCCTAAATTAATGCTGAAAGTTATTTCAAAAAAATAATTTTTTCACACCTTTTTACCTACTGTTATAAAATTAGGCAAATAGAATGGTGTGACTTACCGAATCCAGCAAGAAAAACCAACGATAAGAAGGATGCCATGTCTTCGTGCTGTCTAAGCAAACTGCGACACGATACGCAATGTACCGGTCAGTACATGTACAGAGTATCAAATTAAAACTTATCAGGACTTCTGATTCAGAAGCGGTATCAGCCGAACCGATTTATATACTTCGTCTTATAGTTACTTTTCTAATTAATGGCGTTTACTGCAATCAATCTGCGATTAACGTTAATTAACATTTTTGGCTAGCACCATGAAAAAAACTTTTCACTTTAACACTGCCCTGTGGCGGCGCGAATCTAAAAAACCTGTATCTTGTTGCTTTCCCTTTCCGGCTTAGGTAAGTAATTAATGGGGACGCCCAAAATAGAATGTAATAAGCAAAAGTAACTAACGGCCTGTCGTAAAATTAAGTCTGGTTCAAAATAGCACAGTTAAATAACGCTCTCCTGTATTTTGAGCCGTTCCAGATGCCTAAGCTATGCAGGAGTAGCTCCCGATTTGAAAACAAGCTTTAACAAATTAATACAACGTGTTCTTACAACATTTGGATACATCATACATCGGTTTGCCGACTTTTGTATGAAATTGACCGCTATAGTATTTGCAGGACCACAGAGGCGCTTAAATAAATTTGACACCACTTCAAAAACATTAATGTAAACTCAAGCGAGAAGAGTATACAAAATGGTAATGACCAGTGCGCATAGATAGCGCATTTGGGAAATGTGAAATTGTTATTAACTGGCCGGAAATACGAATACGTTCGATGAAGCTCGATTATTAACTCACAGTCAAATAATTATTTCAAAATTTGATCGGAACTTCCTTTTAGATTACACAGTTAATCAATGTGCAGTACTTTACCATGAACTCCTTATTCAGTCTTCCTAATCGTTAAAAATTAAATGCAGTGTTGCAACTGTATAAGTAGTAGTTTAGACACGTGTGCTGTAGCCGTTTCGTGCAAATACTTTTTTGGAATGCTTCATATTCAGTTTTTCCCAAACTGTGTTTATCTACAGTGACATTATACGGTATACCCAACTTCCCAGGTAGAAGTATAAACTGTACTTACAGTTACCGGTATGGTTAGTATGGGTTATACAAATTTGTATTTACGTGGTGAACTGCAAATGCCCAAGGGTAGAGAAATTCTTCCATTTGATAAAGAGGCCTTCTATCCATTTTCCATGGTGGAGAGTTATTCGCCTGACATGCACTTTACCTGAAACCTGTTTTTCTCATCCACCAAACACTACTGTTGATTAAAGTTTTCAGCTTGGATTGCGTTATTGCACTATGTACGGTATGCACTATACAGGCGCAATCCACACCTACGGCGACGTGACGTGTTTCGACCAAGCACAATAATAATTTTTACCGCGACCAGACAGTTGTGTTGTTCGATCGGTGCACACTAGAGCAGCGCCGTCGTCGGCAGAATAATAATTGTGTTCATTTGTTGGGCGGCATAACTGCACCGTTGGGAATTCTTGCGCGTCGAACGAGTTGCACGTTTACTTCCTTCCATAATAATTATTACTTGATATCCATCAGCTACCATGCCGGTTCGTCGTATCGAGGATCCCAACCGGAAGGGCGGACGCGCCAGGAGCTACATTGACAACAAACTCCGCACCAAGAATGGCGAATTGGTCCCGCTCAGCGCCGACGCATTCCAGCAGATCTACCTGCATTATGACCGAGACGGTATCTGTACTTTATACTCCTACAATTTAATTTAGCGACACAAATTCAAAAAGTTCATTGTCGTGGGCTACTGGTGGCAGCTTGTATATCAGCAGAGATAAAACATAAACTTGTTATTTTTATCAATTTGTATGGATTGATTATATGTATATATGTGTTATTGTGTCAGCTTTTTTTTAGGTCAAATGAAATATTTATTTCTACTAAACGAACAAAGCAAAACAATTCAGTGGTACTGTGCACTTTATGGATTATTAAGTTATAATCGATACTAAGGCCAGCGTTCTATTGGTTATCTGGTAGTGCGGTGCAATTCGTAATCAGCTGCAAGTAGCAAAATTTGTTTATGCAGATAATTTTTTCGAAATTCAAACGCATCGAAAACTGTATAATATAATATCTGTTTTCAGGGAATGGTTATTTGGAGCGCGATGAAATTGACAAATTTCTTAAGGACTACCTGAATTCTTCCTTAATTGGCCTCGGGGTAAGATGAAAAATGTGTCATTTTTTAGTTACTGGAGGTGTACAGCTAGAGAATACAGTACAGAGTACTCTGAGCGATTGGGTTCAGCTCAAAAAGCTTCAAAAACAACAATTATGGTATACTATAATATGGTGGCTAAAGTACAAATGTACCTAAGTAGAACATTTTCGTAGTTAAGCGGCAGTCTGTGCTCGTCATTGTTCATTGTTGGGATCAGAAAATGTCGTAGCAGAGAAATTTCCACGCTAGAACGTTACTTTTTTTGAAAATGCAAATGAAACACATGAAAACAATTCTCCACGCTGGAGTTGTATGTGGGGATTTGGGGTACCTTTTCTTGCTGACAGTTGTATTAATCTCTGTATAGGCACTAACAATTAATACAGTTTATACAATCTGTATTGCTACCGGTAAAATTACATGTTTCATTAATTTCACGAATGTGTCGCTAAAAGTATTTTTCCAGTAAACCGGTTAACTGTTGTGCAGAGCCTTGACGGCTTTTTTATGCCAAAACCTCTATACCAAAACAGTTTCCTGAATTTGTTTATGCAGCTATTTGTCTTATCATTAAATTTCGGTAAGTATTATGGGCACACGTGTTTTAAGTAAACGTGCACTGTGTTAAAAAAATTTATTTTGTTACACTTTATGAACCAAATCACTGCAGATTCCATAAGTGTACAAGTATGTATACATAAGTGCTGTATACGGTGTGATTTAGGAGCAAACCCGTGTTACGGATGAGGAAGCTCAAGAACTCCGAGGAATGTTTATGGAAGAATTCGACGAAAACAAGGATGGCCGCATTTCCCTTCGGGAGGTAAAACTTTCATCAGTAAATCAAGCTTTGCTTTATAGTTTTTTGCAGTTCAGTGAATACTTACAAGAAAAAAATTTATTAGTGATGCTGCAAATATCAAGAATCCTTTCCGCCGATTAACCAAAATTTTTTTGTGTAAACGTTAATTTACATATTCCGTTAAATGCAAACTGCAATCAAGTCAACTTAAAATAAATTGGTTCTGGTTGCAGCTGACATCGATTCTGCCGGTAGAGGAGAGCTTTTTCGTTATGTTCCGCCACGATAATAAATGGGAAAAGGGTACCGATTACATGAAGGTAACACCAAATTTGATTTCAAACTATATAGATATAAACAGTGCAGATCCTAATGCATATGGTTTAACTACTTGTACAGATTTGGAAAAAATACGACCGCGACATGAGTGGATACATCGAGATTGATGAATTGAAGGTACACCTAGTTGTACAAGGACTACACGTAGAAGCATAAAAGATTTGGAGTTTTACCTTTTGCTGAAGGTCTAACTGTCTGTTACGTTCTCTTCGAAATACCTGGTTGCGTTCCTGTAGACCTTGAAAAACTATGATATAAAAAACGTGTCTCATACAAAACATAAGATAATAATATTGTAGTACTCAATAATTTACACACAAGAAAAACTGTGGTAATAATGTGCATCCCGAATTTAACAAAAAAGGGTTTTATTTTACAGACATTCTTACGAGATGTTGTGCAAAGAGCAAATCCAAACCAGCCCGTTAAAGAAGACCGTCTTGACGAATACACCCGCATGATTGTATGTCGTGCTTGAACTACACAGTCTACACTGTACAGTAATGCATTCTGTAGAATCTTATTGCCGTACTGTATATGCAAAACCCGCAAACGATTATCATGGGATAGCAATCAGAAACTGGGAAAAATATTGTCCTTTGGCAATTTAAGCCGTGTTTTTCAATTAGCTGCAGCAAGTTTTTAGGTAAAAATTTGGATCATAAACCAAATTAGTTGTATAATGTATTGACCTTTAGGACAATTAACCCTCCGGAGCAAAAGAAATTAACTGCACACTGAAAGTGTTGTTTAACAAATGCGATAAATGCGATTCTTTGCAGATGGAAGCCTACGATACCAACAAAGATGGGAAACTCGGAATGTCGGAATTAGCAAAGTAAATAAACTGACGCACCCGTTAATTAATAATCCATAAATCGACGCATATGAGATGTCGATAATACTTTGTATATGGACAGTAATGGCCTGACTGTATTCTTATTACAGGTTACTGCCGCCGGAGGAAAACTTCGTGCAACGAGTTCTTGACAAGGTGTGGCCCACGTAAAACCACTTCCCTGTCAATAAAATTATTGCAGGGTTTTATTTAATTACATGCATTGTGTTTGCTAGGCCATATCGTTGCACAAAGTCAGCTCTTCCGATGTGGAACAAATTCTCAACAAATATGATAAAGTGAGTACCTCTGTACCTTGCATTATTATTTCACTGCACTCACCGTACATGACTGTGTTAAAGTTAATCCCATATGAAATTTACGATTAATGTCAATGCACCACGAACGTATAATTACTTTTTCTATTTATCATCGCACACAACATTTTCCAATGCCGGTATTAAGAGGCTCTGTAATTAGAACATTCAATTTCAGGACAACAGCGGCACACTGGAAGGCAATGAATTGTCCAACTTGGTGCGGGAAATTTTATCGGTGACCCAGTCGTACTACAACGCCAGCGATGTGTATGAGATGGAGCAAGCTCTTCTGAAAGGGTGTGATGTCAACAACGACGGACGCATTGACCGTCGCGAACTGGCGCTGATTATCCAGGCCATCGCCAACTCCCAGACTTCCGGTGCAAAAATTAAAAATCAAATACGAATAAAAGAAACACCTTAAACGGCAAAAATTACTCAATTACCTAATCTATATGAATATTTATTTGACACCGCTTTTCGCAGATGACCATTCGCATGAGCAGAAAACCGATTTAGCCCGCCGTGTATACCAGGGCCGCAAGAGCCAATACATACTGTCGTACGTGCCACTGGACGCCGATTACAGCCATAAACACGGACATACCCACCAAGTCCGCCACTGACTTATGTCCCACAACGGGGGCAGCGTCGCCCATTGAATAATAATTCTTTAATGACAAAATTTCATTGTTAGTTCCATCGTACAGCATGGCATGAGCGAAAGTGAATTGATACCACGACGGATAACCGCAAATGTAGCGGAATACTGTCCACGATATTTTCTGTAGCATTTGGATTTGTTCTTGTTAATTTCATAATAATGACATTATCGTTTCGATTTTTTTCTCAGCTAGGGCGGTTTTGGAAGTTTACGCTGTTTTGCCGATTCTTATTGTGAAGCATTTAGGAAGCATTTAGTAATAAAAGTACTGCCAAAAAAAGATTTCTGCACTTCCGTAGAAGCCGGTCTATGCATCGACGTAAAGTTAACTCGCCCTTATTACCCACACTGGCACAGTACTAACTTGTTGCTTGTATTATTGTACTTTTTATTATTGTTATCCCGTAATGCGTGTAAATAACATAGCAACACTGATTAACACTTGAAAGTATTTTATTCGAACTGGCTTTTGATGTCAGACGCAACAAACCGATATCCATTTCTGCCGTTTCGCAGAATTACTGTACGTGCAAAAGACCTTCACTGCGCGCTCTGATCCGTAGTAGTTTATTAAACCAGATGTGAAAATTTTATTAATTTGCTTTTTTATTGTACTATTTAACGGAGAACCGGCACTTTTCCTTTATGATTTTCGGCAAGATGTACAAATTAGGATGATGTACGGTACTGTCGGTACAATTTAAACCATATGAGTGCTCGTACAGCTATGAATTCTGAAAACAAAAAAATGTCGCTAGAAGTCAAATGCACGGATGCACGACAGTAGCCGCGCTCTCATGGACTAGGGCGTCAAGAGTAAACTCTAGGCTTATGAACTCACTGCTTTTGGACGTTTTGAAAATATTTGGTACATGTCAAATTCTTTGTTCGAGTTATTCTTACCTCACAAAATGTGATGAGAACTGTTGTAGATTTGCTGGATCGTAATTTCTTTAGTTTCCCATTTTTTGAGAAAATCACCTAGCCATTGTTTGGTTGCCTGAAAGCCTTGAACTCCCTATCAACGGTAGAGGTAAGAAATAAGCACAAACGTTTTGCAGTTATGAGTTATACAATACTTTCATGGGCCAGCAATGTGCGTTTGTTTACCTGCCTAATTACACAGACATAAGACATTAACATGGGTTTTAAAACCTTGTTTTAAGATTTTTTTTTTCCAGAGATTTTAAAATATGCACGTTTACTTTCAGTAGTTTTTGGCAGAAACTGAAGTACAACGGCTGTTGGAATTTTTCAGGTCCATAATTCTGGGCACAATCGCGAACTGTGTCCTGATTCATCTACAAGTGATTTTTTATGCAACTGACAATGTTCTCCGTCCTGCTTTCCCGACTTGTCATGTGAGTAATAATTTTGTGGCCTGGTTACTTAAAATTCTTGATGATTTATGGGGAAACAACTGGGCTGACTGGCGAACATGTTAAAATAGTTCAGCATGTGAAGTTTGATGATTTTCAGTTTACGTTACTTTTCTAAACGTGCATTCCACAGATAGGCAAAGTTAGTGAAAATCTTTCGTCGTGTCATCTGCCATCATATTACCAGGGGTTGTTTTTGATGTGGTTTTCCGTTGTTTTTAAGGGATGCGAATTTTTTTGTTGAAAGACGACAGGTGTCATCAGCTCTGCTGTGCTCTTTGGTGATTGGCTCTGTTTATGTTATTTCGGCATGAAATCCCGAACGGCTGAAATAAAGTCAGAATGATACTCGTATTTATGTATATAGATATGTTAGGCAGTAGTTTGAACACCGCCGCGTGATGCTGTCAGGATATTAGAGTGAGATCTGACGTTTTAGAGTATTCCAGTATTCGTACATCTGTAGTTTTGCACGTTAATATTTCTTTTTTTAGCACGTAAATTTGCCCTTCGTGTTAGAGGTACTTATTTCCTTTGAAAATGAATAGTTATCCAATTTTGTGAATATTTTGCTGTGCTGGTAGAAATTTTTTGACGAATGATATTATCATTATATTATAATTACATTTAATATGGTTTAATACATTGCGACGCAGCGCAAAGGAAGCTTGTGTTCTTTAGGTGTTACAGTATCTTATCCGTATTAGTGAGATCACAGATATAACATGATAATAATAAATAATTGTTGATTGTCGCTCTAGTCATTACTTACTTATCTGTATTCCTTGCAATTGTTTATTGTTGAAAAACACGTTTGTGTCAAGATTAACATGACGTTATTCATGGTGGCCCTGATTAAGTAATTTTTTTTAAACCGTGCATAATAAAATCGTAATTGAGTGGCTTTTTTATACGACTACATACATAACATAACGGTCATAACCTGCTTCAGTATTTGAACTTGAGCCCTTGGTCAGGCAGCACTTAAGTATTTTTCTTCGTGATGTATTTCAGAATCTTAAATAACGGCACGATAATGTTCAGTTTGAATTTTAATGTTTGCAATACAAAATTCTTGATATTATATCGAATACTGTTTTGAAATGAAAAACGTGCCATTTAATTCATAACGGTTTAGTCACTTTGATGACCTTAATTAAAGAAAGTGAAAATGAAAAGATGACATTTGAATTTATGCTGACCAGTGAGGAATGATGAAGTAAAGCGCGTTTAATGAACTACCAGTAAATGATTAGGTTCCATGAATTATGATCAGCGTTCAAATTAGTCACGGGATGCTGTTCGTGACGAAGAGGATCGATTTTTTACTCATCCGGTCGTCCGTGAGAAAATCGCAGGTTCTTGACTAGAGCACGCTTGAAGTTGACTCCAGATTTCTAATTGTGAGTGTTGTGTCCTTGTGTTTCTTCGTGGTTGCTTTTGTTTCGTCAGTCTCTAACTTTCTCGATCAAGTATTTTGATTTGCATTTTATCGAACCAGTTCTAGCTTATTTATCCAGACAGGTTACTCAACCCACAGCACCATAGTACTCCGCTTTTTGTGCATTGATTAGCGTATTCATCTAATTGGTTTTTCATTCTAGTTAGACTACAGTCTACGGTGTCTGTTTAAATATATGTACCTGGCAACTAAAGGGATGTTTGAGAAAAATCTGTCAACGTCATCGAATATTTTAATGGCATATTTATGCGCGGTATCCTTTGCGAGCTAATCGTATTCGTGTCGTAACACTTTATTTATTCATGTTCGGAGTTATGGAAATATGCATTCATCTCTTTTGCACGTAAATATGACGCTTATTTTTGTAATTCCCGTTTCCGCATTGACATTCCTGTGTCAGTTACAAAGTGTTTGATTTTTTGTGAAACGGATTACCAGTTCGCACACAAGCACGTTTTTGTACGACTTGGCGTGTGCTGCGCGGAGTTTTTTTGCCTCCTACATCATGAGATTGAGACGCGTCTGAATCGGATGACTTCCTCGGTGAAATTTGGTTCGCAGATGTGATTAACATTTTTGTTTTAAGAGCTGGAGGCAGTTTTGACACTTAGGGAACGATATTCAGGGTGGTTTCGTGTTTCGTTCTTATACAGAAACTCATTCCCACAGCTGATAATGGCTGCGAACGCCGCCATTCGCCGGAGGAATTAAACATGCATTTTTGCACAATTTATTTTTAGTTCCGACCGCACAGTCCCCTTCTGACTTGGCAACCGCGTGAATGTAACATCCATTTTTAATACGGTCTGCAGATGTTTTATCGGTCTATTAAAAAAAAACCCGTCCTCAGTTCCAAATGTGTGCATGTAGACGGCATTGATCTGTTTTAACGTTGCTCTCGTCAGTATATAAACCCGTCGGATGCGTTGTATCGTTTGTCCTGGTGAAGAGGACCATACTCTTCGGCGGCGACGATGGGTTTCATGATGCTGTTGTATTTTGTGGTTAGATTGTGCCTGGGGATTCTGTACCCGGCCTACGCATCGTATAAGGCCATCCGGAACAAATCGCCGAAAGACTATGTCAAATGGATGATGTACTGGGTGGTGTTCTCGCTGTTTCTGGCCTTCGAAACCTTCACGGATATTTTCCTGGCGTTCTGGTGAGTGGGATTTGCGCATTTATGCGGAACGGTAGTTATTCGAACGTTTTATTGCTTTGGGAGTAGCGAGTGAATAACTGCTTCCGGTCCACCGTTGCATGTTTTGGGGACTGCTTTTGCTCGGGCTTTATTTGATTTGGGCAATAATGATTTTATTTAGTCGCAGACGCGATTATTTTCAGGTAACTTATTTTAATTGCTACTCACGCATTTTATCATAATGCTTGTGTAATTTTACACCCTATTCAGATGTGTTGTTCAGCTTACTCCCGCTTTGATAATGTTTTTCAAAACATTTTGTAGTTTGTACTGCTTAAAATTGTTTGTTCTAAATCTGTAATATGATTGCTGACTAACCGTGTCAACATGTAGCGGCCGTCTTAATGCATTTACCGACGGGATTATTATTTTCAGTATTCGATGAAATTTACATACCACATAAGGAAAATCGCTGTGAGCTTTGATCGATAACGTTTATTACGCTGACGGTAAATTTCAACAACGGTCGCGCAGCACGTGATGGACCGTGTTAATAGTTTGCTTACCTCGTGCGATCTGCATGGCAGTTCAGCCAAAAAAGTCGTAATTACGGCGGTAACTATTGCAGCTTTGTTTTCGATTGGTACTTGTCATGGTCATCATCAGGCTTTAGCCGAACTTCGTGTCAGCCTAAATACACATAACACATTCCCTAAAAGACATAGTATTAAATTTCTTAATAATTTTCTTAATTCTTAATAAATAGTATTTCTTAATAAACGGATATTTTCTTCGGGAGCGACAGATTTTGATTTACTTGTAGGAGTTGACTCACAAGTCAGTTGAGTATCGTTCTGTTCTCTGCGTTCAGTTTTGTTACAGATTGCTGATCGCGTAATGAAATTACCAGTGTTGGGTCAGTTTCAAGATTAATATTGGGAGGATCTTAGGATTCCCAAACACGTTATGTTAATTCTTGTGGTCTCTTGTATTTCCCATAGATTATAAGTTTACGTTACATACAATCATAACTGAAGTATTTCCTGTTTTGAATACTACTATATAATGTACTCATTGGTCACTGAAATATTTTTGACACTGCTTTTATTCCTTGAACTGCGGTTTTTCAAGTTGAATTGCAGTATTGGGACTAGTACCGCTAATCCCCATACGGGATCAGTTGTTGTTGGCTAACAATAAGTTGCTAACCTTTCTGCAGAATCCGACTTTGGACCTGTTTAATACATATTGTTTCTGTCAGAGTTTTTGGTATTCACTGAAAATGCGGAAATTTTTACCTATATTATATCTCGAGCCGGAAGCCGACATTCTAGAAACAAAAGTGGTTGTTTTTATGCAGGTTTCCATTCTACTATGAAATTAAGATTCTCATTGTGCTCTGGCTGATGCTACCGGCCACTCGCGGATCCAGCATTCTCTACCGGAAGTTTGTCCACCCGATGTTGACCCAGCATGAGGAGGAACTGGACACGTACATTGAACGCGCCAAAACGGACGGCTATGCTGTGTTCCGTGAATTGTCCGGCGTCGCTCTGCAGTATCTGGCCACTTTTGTCGTTCGCGCCACTGCCATGCTGCAGACCGTCGCACACCGCAGTACCTCGAATCTCCGCCAGCCGCAGTCTGTCGCCTCCGTGAAGACCGATGTGAGTGTGACGGAAACCATCACCACCGAGGAAGTGACGACGGGGGTGCGCACACGCCGTGGTCAGCGCAATGTAAACGTGGTCAACGTCGATTGAGAGACACGGAGCAAAGGAAGACTGCAGATATTGTGCCTTGACAGTTTTGATCTGGGGACGGTTGTAACGGAGTTGGTTTCATCTGTTTTAACCTCTTCTTTTTGATATCGTTTCCGTTTGTGATGGTATTCCAGGAATGTCTGTTGGGTGGTATGTACAGAAGGCGGATTTTGGTGTCGGGGTTGACTTGTTCTGGCAGGTTATCGTTGTTACAGTGCCGAGCGACGGCGTTATGATTAATCAGCGGTTCGTTTTTTGTTCCTATTCCAGTGATTATTGTAATTACCAAAGGGATTTGTTCGCGTAATCACTGTATTTACCAGTTTTATGCCAATAAACTTCGTGCGTTCTGACTTACCATTTGTCGTTTTTTTTGTCCGAGATTTGTATAATAATCGTGTATTGGATAATTTTCAAGGAAACTTAAGGGTTAATCGCGTACAACACAAGAAAGTGCAGTTTTGCACTCACTGCACTTATTTCCCGTAAAGAGATCGAAAAAGTAGAAGAATTTTTAAAAATCCGGAAGTTTTTACAATTGAAATGTCACAGAATCACAAAAAAATGCCCATGAAATGACACAAGTGCATACAAAATAAACAAACTAGAAAGGAATTATTTCAACGGAGTCAGTTTTTCCCCGAAGGATTATTATTGTTGATCTTCAGGTTGGCCGTTCGATTGTGCAGTTCATAAGCCGACTGCAGGGTGTCGTTAATTATTCGCATATCCCTTTCCACACTCCTGGACCAATTCTCCACGTCGCCCAGCTCCTTGAGAGCACCGTTGAACTGGTCAGCGATCTGAAGCCACTGGTGCGTTTGCTGGGTAAACCGGTTAACTTTCAGCTGGAGGGATTTGGCTTCGGCATCAATTCGCCGCTGATTTACATAAGCTTGTGCAACGCTACGAAACAATTTTTCTGTAACAAATATGTTTTATAATTTATCCATAAATACAAAGTACAAAAATAATGCATTGGCAACCATTGCATTTTCCTCACTTACGATGCGTTCAAACTCTGGACAAGTGTTCTGGTTAGTTTATCAGCGGATTCCATAGCTTCTTTCCGTTTCCGTTCTACCGATCGACAAAAAAAACGCGCCAAAATCTTCTGAGATCATACTCGTTTAATTCGCTGATCGCAGTATTTTTTCATCAATAATACTTATTCGGTTATTCAAATTAAATGTGACTTTAATTCTTAAACCAAGATTGTGAATCGGGAAGAAAGAAGTCATAAAAAACAATTTCCGAAGATATTTCTGAAATTGTAATAATATCAAAGTCTTAAACATAAGCACTACTAACTCTCTGCAATTTAAGTGGTTTGAACTTTGAGTAACAAAACTAAAACAAACCACAAATCAAATGCAGGAGAACAGCTATCACTATCAGAATTCACTTACCACAAACTTCTTTGCGATGTTTCTGCCTGGCCTGGTGATCCTTCAGAATACTGCTCAGCATTTTTGCGTTCTAGGTCGTCTGACTAACGTCTTTCGTAAGACAAAACTCGTACAAAAAGAACAGAATTTCCAAATCTACAACTTTTCCGGAGAAATTGGTCTGATAATAATAAAGCAGTGGCAGTGGATACCTTTTACAAGTTCACACTTGTCACTTCGCGTTGTTCAGCAGAGTCTACCAAAGAACAGTTAACATATAAGCGGAAACTGGCAAAGAGTTTTTTAAAGCTTCGGGAATTGCAAAGAACCTGAAAGACATAACTAATTAGAATCCAAGAACAAATTTGGTAGAAATTACTCTAGGAGATGGAAGCCAGCGAAGCCAAACATAAAGTTAACATGTGTTTAGATTTGGGATCTACATGGAATCATGGTGTCACCGTCACGGCCGTGCTCACGTTCATAAGATGTGTGCCGCCGTTCGTTATCAATTTGTGGCGAAAATTGCGCATTCTCTGTATCCGGTGATCTACTACTGTCTGATTTGAAAATAAAAATATTCCAGCCAAGCAGAAAATTATTTTTATTTTTAACGTTCTGACGTTCCAGTTCGAAATGTTTTATAAAAGCAGGAGGTTTGCTCGTCCCGGTCCTACTGCTGCCTTTTGAATCGTTTTGATGTTATCCTTGTTAATATTATTATGAATTTTTCTTTTTGCAGCATTGCGTGTTCGTGCGAAAATTTGGTAGCCATTGTTCCAGGCTTTCATTTTTGATTGGGAATCCCAGATCCTGGAGCAGTGAATCGTCGATACATTCTCGAAGATTTAGATTTAGTGGAGTTTTGTCTACAGTAAATTCTGGTCTCGTGTAATCTGGCTGTGCAGACCTGGTAGTTGTTGAAGCGACTCTCGCGGTCAGCGTGGATATTCGAAAATGACGCTGATGACATTTTTCGGTTGTGCCATCACGGCATTTGGACCAGCACTGTCCTTCTTCGTCATCATCATCGCTCGGGATCCTATTAGGGTGATCATTGTCATCGCCTCGTAAGTTGGAACAACGACACAGTTCTGCCTCCTACTTGGTTTGCTAGATTCTGCAGCCGTAATAAATGATAATGTATGGCAGGAACTAGCCGTAATAATCGTGCTAGTTCCTGCCAGCCAGTGATCTATTTATTTTGTGACTGCACTGCGGCATTTTACTGTGGACTAATTTCTAACGTTGGTTGATTCTGAGTGTTTCAGGGGATTTTACTGGCTTCTGTCCCTTCTCCTGTCCTCGGGATTGTGGATGGCAGTGGTTCCTCTGCGGAACCAGCTGGCATTTGGCCTAGTTTTTTCTGTCCTGCTGCAAGAACTGTTTCGTTTTGCCTTTTACAAGACCATGAGGTAAGTAGCTCAATGTAACTTTAGCACTAGCAGCTTTAGCTGATGCGTGATGATGCGAAAAATTTTATTTGGTTGGAAATAAAGATAGAAGTATCGAATTTAGGGAAATATAACCGTCGTAGTAATTGCAGTAGTTGAGAGCTACGCCTAATTGCATAAAGCATTTGTATAAACGAACAGTTTAATATTATGTGATGCTTGAAAATGGAAAAGTAATTTTGACGTTTTTTTGAAATCAGAATTATTATTATCCACCTACGATTGCTGAAAGGCGATGTACTACCAGGCTTTGGGGATGTCTGTTTGGTTAATTTTTGCAATTTTGTACTCTTTCTGCTTTGAATTTGTTGAGATTGTCGTTGCCCATCATCCATTTGTGTTGCATAGTTTGTTTAGAGTGCCAGTCAAGTTATAAACGTATTTGATGTTTTTCTCTGCAGGAAAGCTGAAAAAGGCCTTCAAATGGTCAGTGACGATGAAATGTACAAAGACCACAATGTGGCCCAGGCGCGACTCGTCCTTGCACTGGGTAAATTAGACCTGCGCTAGGTGCTATACCTTTTTTGATTTTTTATAACGTAGCTTTAATAATTCGTTTTTCCATTGCTTGAGCGGCATAATTACAGTGTTTCGCTTTCTGCACAACACTAGATAGTATCGTATTTACGAGTTCTTGTTCGTCCCATTTGGGAAAGAGCTGAATAAACGGCACCTTTGGTTTGTTGCAGTTTCCGGTTTCGGATATGGCTTAATAAGCGGTGCGTTTGCTTTGATCAACGTGCTAGCTGATATTTGGGGTCCTGGAACGTTGGGATTGTTGGGACGTGGCGATCACTATTTCTTTTTCACATCCGGTATACAAAAATTTTTGTTCCATACGTCGGTCGATCATTGTTACGAAACGTGTTTATTATGTTTGCAGCTTATCTGACGATGTGCATAATTTTTCTCCACACCTGCTGGAGCGTGATTTTCTTCTACGCCTGTGATAAGCGAAAATATCATCTGATCCTGATGGTTGTTGTATCGCATATGTTGATCTCCTGCTTGGTGAGGTTTTAGTTTGTGGCTATATTTCAGACTCACGCTGCTATTGTACTGTGGGGAAATACGTAGTCCTTAAGGCTTTGCTTTAGCGCTTTTATCTTCTGAATCCTCATTTTACGAGTATTATTTCTGTTTTTTTACTACGTTAGGTAATGCAGTGTTTGTAGAAATTACAGTTATCCTATCTGTTTAGTCATACTGATTGTGAGCGCAGTATGTGAATACTGAATGGTTAGGAATTTCTAAAAATAGTTGTGCAAACTGTACTGTATTGTGTAAAAATCCTTTTCAAACTACCATAATAAATTTTGTTTATCCTGAGACAGTTTACGAGTACTTGGCAAGTCTCATGAATCTTAGAAGAATCTGAGTGAAATTAGAAGAATCTTAGTGTACCGGTCTATAATATTGCTTTCCCTTCCAGGAGCGAAGACAATCTAGCCTAACAGGCAGCGAGCGCTGATCAATTTCCGTGTTTTTTTTCGGATTATGTAGTAATTACTTGATTCGAGTTTATTCTATGATCGCACGTGCACAGAATTAATCATTTATCAGTTGTAAGCATTATTCCTTCTTTGCAGACATTGATCAATGCGCAAAAATTGTATGCCGCCAGCCTGGTGCCCGTAACATTGATAATGCTAGCAGTTGCCGTGACGGCTTTTTTCCTCGCTGGAGGATCCCTGCGGAACTGGCGAAGTTTATTCAAGAGATCAGCCAGTCGTTCCCTGACTGCGGGCACCGTGAACGGCGATGGAAATGCCCGTACCACGGTGATCACTTGAATACTTTCTATGTAGTAAAACTGTCAGTTAATTGTTCCGTTGTATGTTGATCTCGATTGTTACATTTTTGAAAACGTTTTATCGTTTTTTGATTTTACTTTCGGTATAATGTTTAGCATCATTTTTATATATCCCGGCGACAAGTGCAGGCACACAGCTCTTCGTCCAGTCGTTTTATTGGTTTTTCGGTTTCCTTATACTACTTTCAGCCCAGCTATTTTTGCAGTTATTTTTTTATAAAAAAATAAAACAAATTGGGTGTATATTGGGCCCACTATCGGCATTCGAACAGGAACTGAGATGGTAAGGAGGCAAAATAACTGGAGCTTATTAATACGGTATGACACTTGCACAATGCTGGAATACGAATAGTGTAAAAAGAAAAACAAGTCGAACAATTAACAATCCAGAAATCATCTGTATAACAAAGCTGGGTACAGTCTGTCACACTTGAGGCAACTGGTTGGAAACAGGATGAGGCATCACCGGATCTTCCCCCATATCTTGCAACAGACCATTCACATGGTTCAAAACGATAGGGTCATAACTGAAAAAGCAACACACGGTCTTCGAGGGAATCAAACAGTTCTGCTAGGACCGAGGACGTAATCCGCTTCGATTCCCCGCTTTGTTCAAGCAAAGCTACAAATCTGTTGAAAATTGCTTCCTGTGATTCATTTGTACTGTTTCAGTTTATCTACATGCAAGTTTAACAAATCAATTGTACTCGTACTGTAATTGTTATAAATCAAATCCAGCAGGTTGAAAGTCGAAATATTATGTATATTTCAGGTAAAAGTTAAAACCCAAAACATTTCACAACTCAAAATTTAATAATAATTTGAAATATGTTATCGAACTGCGACGGCAGCAAAAACAGTAACGAATCCCACTAAATGTGAAGGCTAACGTGTAACTGGTAAGCGGTAACTGATTAACTTTTTAGGGAATCAAGTTTGGATTAACTTTTAAGGGAAGTCACAAGTCAGTTTGCAACTCTGCATCGTACCTGCATCCGTAGAACTTCACGTTTGATAGAATCTTCGACCAACATTCCAACTGATCCGGGGTATACTGATTCTGACTGCCGTAATGCAGAAGGAACTTCTTTCGAAATATCCACTGGATCTTGGTTTCGTGCTTCGACCGGAAAGTATCCACGTTATTTTGTGTGATGCTGTCAGGAACCTCCTGATCTTGAACAAGGGCAGGATCGTAATCCATCATGCAGTTTCTGCTGCGCTTCTGTTCTCGGCATACATACTAACGCGCCATTGCCGCTGTCTCTCTCGGCCGCTTTAAATTATTGCAGCTTAATTTTTGTCGACCAGCAGTGCTTTCAAAGTCAAACAAGTTCGCAATATGACAAAGCCTCGCAAAAATCGCGAAAATTTAACGACATCAGTTCAGTGTAAACGGCTTCCAAACTTTGACCGAGGCCGGAAGTTCCATCAGAGGTTCAGAGCTTGTGCTTCTTTACCACGCCCCGAAACGTAAGGCAAAAGCTCTGAATGGTTACACATGGATAACCGCACTCTACGGCAGTCAATGAATGTGTAAAATGCGTAAATCACATAGACCGGTAGACATCCGAAAGGCGAAAACGCAAACCGTCAAACGCCAAAAAAATCAGTCTCGAATATTGCACTCGTAGTTGTAGAGAATCCTCTAGTGCTATTCTGTGCGAATACTTGATTCATAATTTTTTTGTTACCTCATAGACATTGGCGGCAAAGCCAATATTAGCAGTTGGTTCATATCCCGCAAGCAGCGATTTCCTTTGGTTATTTGTTTTTAACAAGATGCATGGAGAGCTTCCCAACGGAGGTACTAGTAATGGACTGCCTGCCAAGCGCTTGGAACACTCACGGGCACATCACGAGCCGGGCAATGATGTAATTATTGTTGGGATTGCAGGGTAACTTCGCGATTTTTCGCTATTCTATTGGTTTTCCTGGACACTCAATGTTATTTGACGCTTGATTCCGAATGAATTTCGTATAACAGAGCAACGAATGCCGGAAAAACCACTGTAGCGCGGCGGCTTTTGGAAGAATTTCCGAGATCTGCGGTCGTCCATCAGGACGATTTTTTTCGGGTACTCCGTACTTACTGTCTGTATGCGTAATCGTACTTCGTAGCTCCTGGTGGCATACGGGAAAATATGTCTTAATTGTGATGATTATTTTCCAGAGTGTTGATGATCCAGCCCATGAGCATGTTGTGGAAATTAATCATCACAACTGGGATAGTAAGTGTGCTAACACCTAATGCGAAATGAACTCTAATACTTCTATGTTTAATGGTTGCATAGTTCTTTAAAACCCGAAATATTTTTCTGTTATTAACGTGAGATTAAAATTCTGTACGAGTATATCTGTTTTTATGTTTTATGACGTTATTTTTTCGTAACTGAGCTGGGAACTGATTGAAAACAGATTATTGATAACGGCGACCAACTTTTGTTTGTGTGAAGAAATATTCGCTCAAACAGCGTGCGTTATCAGATAACACAGTCGGTAGCTTCACTCTGGCTGGTCAGTGTGATCCAACTGGATTTTGCTCTATCGTACATCGCGTTATAATAGTTTGTAAATTATTGTAAACATTGCCTATTAAATGGTGCGCAGTTTGCTCTGGCATCAGTAATGATAATAAAAATAAAAATAGCGTATTTTTTGCGGACAGTTTTATTTTTCTGATTTCGTTGCAGCCATATCAGCCGTTGATTTCGAACGAATGCTGCAGTCTGTTAAGGAAAATTACACCGTTTTACTGGAGAAAAATACTAGACCAGTCGGTGCGGATTCACGGCCGAGACTGCTAATCCTGGAAGGAATTTTGATTTTCAATGTGCCGCAGTTAGCATGCCTGCTGGACCGGAAATACCTCATTACTTTGACCAAAGAAGAATGCCGACGACGCCGGTTAACTCGCAACTACGATCCGGCTGATGTTCCCGGATATTTCGATCTTGTTGTGTGGCCGATGTACGAAAAGTTTCTAGCGCAGTTGCAGGGAACAACTGATATCGGTGAGAAAGAACTCTTCGCGAAGGTGGCAGTTTTTTCTGTCACATATGAATATTTCAAGAGTTTATTAAACGTTTTCTTTTTCCGGCGATAGCGAATCTTTACAATATAACTTCGATTTTAAACTCCATGACACATTGTTGGTCTTTTCAGAGTATTTTGACGGAAATGACGCTTCGGAGCGCACTGTGCAAGTTATCGTATCGGATTTACTTAACCTCTACCGGGAGCGGCTTCGAAATACGCCACCTTCTGAAGAATCACCCGTGTTAAAGAATTATTCAGTCGGCAAAATTCCCCGAAACCCGTCTGGTGATGCATCCGTTCCTGTTGTATAAATGTTGATAGAATTGCTGTGGTGTGTTTCCATGTTGGTTTTGGACCATTTTAGAGAATACTCTATCTCGTTATTAACTTATTTTATCCTTTATATATATGGAAATGTTTCAACAGTTTGCGAGGATGCATGTTTTACATCCGAGTTGCTTTTAATTCGATTTCCATGGGATTCTGGCTGTACCAGTCTGCTTGTGCGTTACAGCTTCCGGTTGTGGTGGGTGGCATGAAATAAAGTACAAGAATCTCATCACGATTTTCTTATCTTAACTTAATAAATCTGCTACCGTTTTATCAAAGCTGTTTACGAAAATTACAGGCCATCTTTCACAATTTTGATGGATGCAGTTTGCAAAGATAGGATACGAATAAATTTAAGATTAGAAAGCAGCTCCCAATCTGGCATTTCCGCTTATGCCCTTGTATAGGCATCCAATCAATGCCCAGCGAAATCTTAACTGCCACGCCTCCGCAAAGGTTTCAAAAATACCACAACAAACTGGAGTAGAACTTGATTTCCCATTTTAAACATTAATTTGAATTTTATGGTGTTTAACTGTTTATCATTTTAGGCAGCATTATTGTTAATTTTAAAAGATTATATTTCTTTACCGTGCCTAAAATTGTTTCCACCCTTTGATCACTTCAGTCATTGTTGATGCTATGGAAAATCTCCGCCAACAAGTTGTCGACTTGGCGAAAGGTATAGGCTTCGCTAAGTAAAGTTACCAGCTACGAATGCAGTTCGCACCGCAATTTGTTTTGCAGCGGTGGAGTTCGTCGAAGGAGTGCTCGGCACGTCTGCGGTAACGTTCTCCTCGAAAATCTCCGCATTTTCCGAGCTATACGATCGCATTGATTCATTGATCAAGCAGCAGTCAGGTAAATGCACCGGCCCATGCATCAACATAACTGATCAACGGACTTGGTATGACGTGCAAGTGTTCTGTTGAAGGACGCAAAATTCTTTCATGGAACCGCGCTGATCACTTTCCCGAACTGCTCCAGTGGATTGAAAAATTCCCGGGCGCCGATGTATCGCAGGTGGAAATCAAGGAAGCGCCTGGGCGCGGTTATGGAGTTTACCTTAAAGAATCCATTTCCCCGGAGGTATAAAATCTGCATGCACGGTTCAAATGGCAAGCAGCACGGTTTGCAGGATTTTCAGCACTAAATTGATCTTGCTTCTTAATTTTTCGGTTGATTTGGTTAGAGTGAAAGACCCGTGATAAGAGTTCCTCAGTCTGCGTGCATTACCGGTTCCTATTCCAGTTCCTTTGCAATCGGTACAGTCATCTTTTTGGACATTTATCGTTTACCTAATTACCTTTAAGCAGTTAAGTAATCGTCTCGTAATATTTTGTGCTTAGGCCGATGTTTATCCATTCTTCCTCTTCCGGAAAATCTCAAGCTGGTCGGAATTCTAATGTCAGAAGTCTGTCAGCTGAATGAATCGCAGTGGAGCTGCTATCTGAGTTAGTAATGCGGTGCTCTAAAAGAAATAATGGACAGTTAGGTCTATGGCAGGTTTTTCTAATCAGCTTTCCTAAGATTTGAGCTAGTGCATGTAGGGTCACATATGCTAGCTCGTCATGTTAACTTTTGCATATTACAGAAATGATGGCTGTAATAATTGTAATTCATAAGGATGCGTTGATTTTAGGATCTCTTCCAACCGATTTCAGCACGATTATGCACCTGGATCCCGTGTCTCTTCGTTGTCTAGAAGGATCAATTTATTTTGGCAAGTGTTAAATGTTCAGTTCTCCTGATTTTAAGTGGACACTAAATCTAATAGCCTTCACTGAATTCAGCGCTGTATTTCAGCTTTCAGCACAATCTTGCCATTATAATTTTAATTCGGCAGTGCAAATTAAATTTCCGTATTCCTATTATGTACGAGTACTCTGTAGTATGTAGTACTATGTACTATTAAAGATTTATTTTTTTTTGCTTTTTGTTATAATGTTTGCCTCATCCATTCGCGCGCTGGTTGAACTCATTAGTGGGATTTTTACAGATGATGTTGTGCGGAGATATTGCAACGTTTGTAAACATTACATGAATTCCGTGATTGCCGTCGACATTCGGGTTACCAGCAAGGTAAGAAGCATAGTACTCTGTAGTTAGGTAGTTCGCATTTTTAAGTAAGGCACACGTTATCCTGAACCGAAAAGACATATCGCAGCGCAAATGTTTGTTGCTTTTGCAGGGGGAGAAGAAGAAATTCGCTTCTTTGTTCACATTTGAGCTGTTCCGGTGAGGATGCAGAACGGTGCATTCCCGCAGTGCAGTTCATTGTAATTTTATTTATATTGCGTTTTACAGTTGGGCTTTAGATGTCGTTATGACCCGATCCAATGCTGTGCCGGTTCCTGGTTTAAATGAACCTATCATAGCTTTGATACCATTGCTGGATATCATCAATCACGGAAAGGGCAAGGTATGCTTTGTTTTGCAGCGGTAAAAGACGCGTTAAGCGAGAAAGCGTTCTGCGGCAGAGGTAAATAGAACCGTGTAATAGTGCGGTTAAAAACTGAGTGGGCATTCAGCTACTAAAAATGGTCTGTATTTAACAGGTTGCTGATTAATTCCCAATTAGCTTATTGTTGAAACGTGTTACAAGGCATGATATGTCCAAATGTTTTTAGGATAAATTTAGCTGTGTTTCGGATGAGAGTAAAACATTCTTCGCAGAGTTGCGGTCGACACAAGAACTTAATGCCGGAGAAGAGGTTCGCTCGATTATACCGTAGTATATGCATTCGCTGATAAATCAGTAGTGTTTCTTCCAGCTTCTGATGAGCTATCAGCCATTGTCTGTCAAAAACCGTTTAATTAATAACGCTTTTGTCACTGCGGACGAAGGAATTTTCCAGCTTTTTATTGGTTAGTATTATATCACATCTTGCCTAACCTACTGTCATGGTGGTCAGTTAATTTGTTGTTATTAAATCAGATTTACAATCTCAGACGGAAGAATCGGTGAAATCGATTTTGGGCGACTGCGACGCATATTTTCACAGGTATGCAATTTGAGCTATTCGGAAAACAGCTGTTTCCCTATTCCGTTTCGAATTATTTTACAGGCGCGAAAATGGCACGTGGGAAGTGCTGGGTGAATTTCTCCCATCCGGACAGGTCACCGATTTAACTTTGACCGTTTTACGTACAGCTGTGGCGCTAAGGGAACGGGATCTCTGTGTCGGTAAGCAATAAAAATTAGCAAAAAATTTCGCAGAAGTTATCTCCATTAATTTAACCCGAAACAAGAATTAAGGACCTCAGAACAGTCGGAAGTCTGTATTTCATTGGAGATCTGTTTTTATGCTACCTTGATGTGCAGCTGCATATTCCGTAGGAAAAGCCGTTCCCGAAATCTTCATCCCAACCGAACTAACTGTTGACAAGCAAGTGTACACGATAATTGTCCGCACGGCTACGGAATTGCTTAACCGGTTTCCTAAAGCATCAGCTGAAGTAAGCAAGCGCCTTTTCTGAATTCTAACGTTTTGAAAATAACACGAACTTTCCTTTCACTTTCCTTACACATTTTCAAAATGTATTCATGCTGTTTGTAGGATGGGCATAGTTCCGCTCTGAAGGACTGCACAAATGTGGGTGTTGCTCAGTTGTGTCGTGATGAGGTTGCTGTGGAAAAGGCTCGTTTGCAGTGCATCATTAGTCATAACTCAGACCAGCTGAAGTCAGTGTTGAAGCTATTAGTGATAAGCGCAAAAGACCAACGCGTGGCTGTGGATTCTGCATCTTGAAAACATAATCTATTTGCGAGGTTTTTGTATGATTTTTAACAGTTCAGCCTATGCAGTATAACCGTGTACATTAGTTTTAACTCTTTTTGCATGTCGCAACTAGTCGAATCTGTGTCCAGTTTTGAGAACGCTATCGTTTTTTTAAACAGATTGTTCAGATTTGTAGTCTCTTGATCCAGGAATGAAGTGACCACTGACTATTGTAGTATTGACTGATCGCTTACTCGACAAATAAACGCTTGATAAATAACCTCATTTTATTGAAGTTATATAAAGTTTCGATCCGACTAAGAGTGTCCATAAAGCGCAATTAATACGCTAAGCTGCTGATTTGCGAACCATTTCAAAACAGCAAATCGAAACATAGTAAACTTGAAAAAACTTGCAACAGGCATATATTTTCCAAAACAAGGCATATACTCGTATTTTCCAAAACAATACTAATTTTATGATATTGGAAATGTAGTTGTGCTTATTTTTAATCCGAATTAATATGGGAAAACGTAAATTTTTAGAGTTCTGTAGGGCATATGAATGCGGTATTGCAAATGTGGAATACTATTGCATTCTCATAACTCCTGAACGAAAGCCGGTTAACACAAAATACAGTAAGTACGAGTATATTTCTAACACCGATATACAGTCTGCATATATTACGAAGAGTCAGACATCTTTCTCTGTTGGCTGGTATACGGCCAGTGCAGCGCACCATGGTGCATAAGCTATGATTCATAGAGATAAGAACGGGTATGTTAAAAAACGGAGCTCTGCAGCGCGGTATCTCGAATACGTGCGGTATAGTTGTTTTGACCATTCAGAGCATAGATAAGCTCCGGATCGTGATGACACACGTTACCAGTCGTTTCTACTGCGCATAATGCACAAAAAACCTACATAGGCGTTGGAAGATACCCGAATGTCTGAATCTGAGCATTGTTGTGGAACGATAGCGCACCAAAGCAAGTCTGCCTTGGCGTTCCTTTAATTTTGCACTGTATACGTGTGGTGCTAACTGCTCGATTATGTCACAGAATCTACTCGTAGCTGTATAGCAAAGCTGAAAGCGGTAGGGATTTTACGGCCCTACGTCATCGCGTGTTGAATTGATTTTCCCAGTGTATGCCGCTAGCTAGCAATACCGGTCGGAAATGTCATCGCTATCAGCTGCCGCTGCTTTCTTATAACAACGTACGGTACAACCGTATACTTCACGCTGTCAGTCACAAAATGATTCCGCATGCGCTACAGTGCGGAAACAGCTGAGAGTGAACGCAGCTTTCCTCGGCAAAAATTAATATTTTCTTACATGTCTTATCCGTATCGCGCGGCCATGAAAACTGGAATCAGTGTATCGCTATCAGCACCAGACGAGGTTTCCGGTAGTCTAGCCTTTTCTTCGCTTTATCCTTTTACGTACCAACGGTTTCCTTAAAAACCACTGTTGACTGAAGTTCCATTGGCCAATGGCGCTGATACACATCTTGCTGTTTATTGTGGTGATTTTGTTCCTGTTGTACAAAGTCCAACCACAGTATGTGGCGCGCTGGCTGGACAAAGTGCGCGGCCGTCTTCCCCCCGGGCCGTTTGGCCTGCCCATTATCGGGGTAACCGGGATCAGTGGGCAGGCCCCCTGGGAGACGTTCACGGACTGGGCCGGTAAGTACGGAAGTCCGTTAATCAGCTTCTTCAACGGATCCAGCTTCACCGTCGTCATCTCCGAATCTGATCTCGTCAAAACCGCCATGAAGAATCCGGCGTTCGACGGCCGGCCAGCCAATCACGCCTCTAAAGAATATTTCGGACGAGGTACGTGGTCATCTCCGGTCAGCAAATTATTGAGCAAAAATAATAATACTAGCTTACAGTACACAATACTTATAGACAATCAAAGATTTAGCGTGCAATACAAATACGTATACAGATACATATATGCAGGTTTGTATAATTCAAGATTAGATTTTTCGGTTGTGGGTAGAAGGAACACTTACATAACTGATATTTACAAAATTTAGTGTATTAAAGAAATAATTTTCTGTTATTAATTACGAAGCCAGTTTTCATGCTTAAATCTTCGGATGATGTATTATGTTTCGTCTCATGCCGTATTTATTTAGAGTAATTTAACTGCATATAAAAATAATGCAAACATTCCCAGACAAGCGCCGTTGATATATTCAGTTCTCGTTAGACGGCAGCACACAGTGCAGATTACAGAAACTGTTGTGTTGTTGTCCAGGCACGCGCTGAGTGTGTACATAAGTGTTAACGTGGGAAGTATTTACACTTGAGCCCACTACGGCGCAGAGGCAGCTAATTTCCGGTCTGATTGACTTTACCTTGTCTCTCGTGAATGACGGGATTCTGTTTGCTTTTTGTCACAGGCATTGGATTCACGGAAGGCGACACGTGGAAAACACATCGGAAGCTGGTTGTTTCCTCCATGAGATTTCTCTGTAAGTTCATAAATGGTTTCAGTGATAATGTGTCAAGAAAGGCCAGGCCGAATATATTGCTAATATATATATGCTAATATCTGTAAGCGTAGTGCTAATATATATTGTTAACGCACTTTCCTCTATTTCCGTAGTTTCCTTAGACAGCTTTATGTGTTTTGCCGCAATACCGGCCTCTTCTGCCGCTCTAAGTTAATTCGTCCGTATCAATATTATTTGTTGCGTAAACCGAAAACAGGCAGCTCGTATCTCAAAGATAGCAATTTGCTAATTTCGTTTAACATCGCCATAATTCGCCACGTACCGGTACAATTGGAGGATGATTAATGGAGACATGTTCTCGACCACATAATCATAATCAGATTTTATAATCAATTACTTTTTTGCCGCGTTGACCATATATTTGCCGCAACCATATTTCCATTTTGGCATATTTGATTTTTTTCTTAAGATTGAATTATCTCTTTTGGGGCGCTATTCATCATCCACATGGCAATAAATTGGACCTAGCTCATTAAGATTATTATAACGGTACATTTTGGGAAAAGTTTGCCGGCTAATCATTACCGCTAATGCAAGGTCGTTTAACGCTATTTTGTCACGAGATGAGCACATTTACTCTTGCTAATGTACATTTGCAGCGGGCAGCGGTAATCCCCAGATGGAGTTTGATAATCACATGAAAAAGGGTGCCTGGAATTTAGTATGCTCCTTTCGGGATGCATCCTCAAGGGAATTTGATCCGGCTCCATTCTTAACACAGGCGGGTATGTGCATGTGTTGTTTGCATGTGCGGCAGTTCACGCTTGCGTGGCTAATTGACTGTCCGCACTGCATTCGTTCTACCGTCGACCGGAAGTCATCGGCCTTTCGAAAATTACAATGCCAAGGTTGCCTCAGGAACTTGACAAAAACTATCCCAATTGTTTTTTGAGAAAAATAAGTGTTTTCCTGATCCTAATGATATCGTAAATGGCGTAAATGCTTAAGTTTTTCTGAAAAATCACTGAGAGCGTGCAAAATTTAATGGAATCTCACCATGAAAATATGGACATAGATATAGAAATACGTTATAGATATACACAGTGTTCACTTAGTCGGTACACATACAAATATGCGTGTTGTTTATTAAGGATAATTATATTTCGATAATAAAACGTTGCATTAAGTGGTACTGTTTTTTATACAGTTGCAGATATTTTGTCATTCCTGGTGTTCAAGAATGCCCTGACTTCGGATGATCCGCGCTTTAATGCCATGATTAACTGCTGTGAACGGGTGTTCTCCATTAATCCCAACACGGATGTCATGAATCTCTTCCCATTCCTCCAAAGCCTACCGTCTTTCCAGAAGAAGCGTGCATTTTTTGCGCAGACCCATGAAGAGCTTTTCAGTATTACGAAAAGCGTGATTTCCACAAGAAAAGCCGAACTGGACAAGGATAAACAGATTCTGTCTGATGAGGCGGTAGATTTCACCGAGGCTCTACTCAAACAACAAACAGCGGCATCCACTGAAAATGCAAAATTTCTAACAGGTATTGATGGAATAAAACTCTTACGCAAAATACTTTACTTGTAATTCAGCCGTACTTTGCATTTGAAAAAATAAATCTGATTGGGTGTGCTCTCATAATTAGGCGTCCATTACTATCACTTCACGGAAATCCAAGCACAGATTTCTAAAAATGTTGAACTGTCTTCAGACTTGGCAATGCTACGATGCAGTAACATACGAGAATATCGTTGATTTATATATATAATATGTATGTTGTGCCTTTAGATGTGGACGTTATGATGATGACCACAGAACTGTACATGGGTAAGTGGACCTTACACCGCCATATCTACACTATTGCTACTTTACAAATCTGCGTACTGCACTAATCACTAGACCGCCAACTTTTCTTGTAAATTGCAATGTTGCTTAATTTTACTGTGTCTTACAGCTGGCTCTCAAGATACGAAGAATGTATTACACTGGATTCTTTTCGTGCTCATTCTGTTTCCTGAAGAACAACAACGACTGCACGAGTACATTGTTGAGGTAATTGGGAAAAGTCGAGCGCCGAGTGTTTTTGACAAAGAGGATTTGCCGTATGTGGAAGCATTTATTCTGGAGACGCAACGCTTCTCCAGTTCCATGCCTTTTCCTCTGCCACATCGCACAGTGGTAGATACCACGTTAGGGGGATATCTGATTCCAGCCGGTAAGGATTATGGTCTGCTTGCATTGTACTGCACACAGAGATTTTGCCGTTGCAGTTTTTTCATTCTAAAAGACTAGATCCGAGCTAATCCGACTAAATCTGACCTAATATGTATTAAGGGTACTTAGGTAGATGGTCTTTTCTCAGTTCTCTGGCCGTCGTTTTACGAGTTTTTGCGACCTGCGTAAGTATGTGCATACTAGCACATTATTGGTAGGCTTTGGATGACCTTTAGCAATACGGACAACACCGTATTCGATATCGATGGCATAACATTCATTTAATTTATTTCTTTGCATTTGTTACCTATAGAAATTTGGAAATTGGCATTAAAACTTACGGTGTTTTTACAGATTGTCCTTACAGTAGCTTTATGCAACTTGAATTACCGGTTGTAGTGCATCTTTCGCGAAAGGTCCAGGCATCTTTGAAGGAATTTAACCTACAAGTATATGTGTTTGTGCAAAGGGTTAACAGTTAACGCATTCATCCTTACGGGATGCTGTAAAGTCTTCTAGATACAAGCAGATTGATTGTATTTTCAGTAAATGCATTTCATATTTAAATTGCCCGGATTTACGTACTCAATGTTACGAAAAACCGTAGCTCTCTGATTACTGCGCCTGCAGGATGGCGTGAACTGCTCTGGTGTCGCAGACTAATTAGTGATTACCATTCTCATAACAGTATGATTTGCAGATACAACAGTGATAATAAATGCCTTCGCTGTTAATAATGACCGTGCCTTATGGAATGATCCAGAGATCTTCCGACCAAATCGATTTATGGGAAAAGATGGCAAATTAAACCAGCTAATCAGTAAAACAACTGGATTTGGGGAAGGTAAGTCAGCTGACGTGTCAGGAGAAGTGTACTGTGTGTAAGCCGGTAACTCATGCAATCAACTTGGGTTGTAGTCCAAGCAGTAGCAGTCCATTTTGAACTAGGTCATTTCGCAGTATGTCATTTAGTTTTTGTACAGGGCGACGCCGATGTCCAGGAGAACAAATCGCAAGAATAGTATTAATAGTTTTTCTTACGACATTGGTTCAAAATATAAAACTCGTGCATCCGGAAGGATACACGTTGCCGCCAGTGACGCGAACAAACGGAACATGTAAGTATAATACAAATATATGAAAATTTCTGTAGAAGTATCCAATTTGTCTTCGATGTTTCGCTTTTACAGCATCACAACCACCTTTCTTTGAGATTTCCGTTAACATGCGGGATGTTCAGCATTAGCAGCTTGTTCCAGCTTTACTGAAATGCCGTTATAATGCCATCGATGTGATGTGACAAGAAGCTATAATTGTACGATTACTTTGTTTATTTGTCCCTCCACATCAAACAGAAGTTGGAAATCAAATAGAAGTGTGATTTATTATTCGTTGCATATTTTCCTTTACAAATAAACAAGGCAGTCAGTACCATGATTTAGGCAATGCTTTCGATTTCGTTGTCGAATGTCTTGCGTAATGGAAAAAAGTCTGTATACAACGCCATATTAATGTGAAGACTCTATAAACAAAATAATACAACAACTCCCAAAGCAAAGCAACAGAAGTTAGTAAATGAACAACAGTTACAACACACACTACAAAACTGTTCCTGACTGGTGAGTAAGTCCTTAAACTTCAGCAGAAATTTATCAAAAACGCGCGACAACAATATCATTATAAAAGAAGATCGCTCGTTAGCAAATGCATCGGTTCCGTTAAGTACATAAGTGCTTATAAACATTTTTAATTTTATGTAACGAAATTCACAAACAGATCCTGAACAAAGGGTAGGTAAAACTCATTGTCAGTAAGATCGCACCCCGATTCATTTTTTTCCACTGCCCAGCTTCGCATGGTATAAGGCACTTGACAGCTGCACGCTAGAGGGTGGTGCTTTATTCCTGTTGCAGCAATACTCTCGTGCCAAACCTAAACCATGTGATATTTACAGCAGGAGCTATCAAATAAATAGCCTAACGCAAACGACCCATAATAAGAATTAAAACGTACAACCCTAACTCAATAATTATAAGTATTCGTGAAGTTAAACATGGGCTCTTTCTTCTAGTAAGTAAATTATGGATATGTGTTCTTCAGAAATTATACATATCTTTATAACCATTTTTATTATGTAACCAACTCTCCATTAAATTGCAAAAACTTACCCACTGCTATCTTCAAACGAGTTTGTTCCATTGTAGAAGCGGTGGCATTAGGCGCATTTAATTCCGCATAAGAAAATAGACCATACAGCGCCGCTGTGAAACACTGCCGCCAGGAACCGCATTGTTCCACTTTCTCCTGAAAGCATCCATAATTTAAGTTCAGAAAAAATATGACACTCGACGAGCTAATAAAAAATATGTTTAAAGACTTCAAACTTTTCAATTCCACCACGTCAAACATGTACAATCACCGCAATGGCGCAATATAATTTCATAACGGAACAGCTCCTTGCATGACCTTTATATAACATCCACATTTGTAAAAGAAGCACATCAGTTCAGATCACCTGCAGTGCAGCCACATTGACGGGGCCATTGCCGGTGGGGACAGTATCCCATGAGCAGACCGCTGGTATACAGGTCAGTGGAGAAAAAACAGTCCGCGCGTGACCAGATCGTTTGAAACAACGACGCGTTCTCGGAGGAGGAAAATCCTGTTAACGGTGAAAATCCGACTGTGCACACGTACGAGTTTCGTAGATGATTTACACGGTATCACGAATTACGTATCAGCGCAAATCCATTTTCTAACGCAACATCCATGCAAACGAATAAAATTACTGAGCGCGCAATATACTGTAATTTGATAGATCACTAATTAGAAACACTACCATTACAGAGCCGTTCGTCAACTAACCGGATCGGAATATACGCGGCCAATCCTAGCTCGACGCTGCGGACGCAGTGGACCGGCAGAAGGGGGCTTTGGAAAAGGAGGAGTTCGAATTGCTGTTCCAGGTAGTCCCCTTCGCCCTGAACCATCCCCGATTTCCGGCGAAAAGCGCCCCTCTTCGGCAGGAGTGGGCGCTGATAATCGCGGAAACAAATGGGATCCCGTAGCTGTACCGCCCGTAGCCGCAGACTTAAAAAAAACAGACGCATGAATAAACAACAGCACGACACTTTCGAAAAAAAAAACCCATTTGAAATTTGGCACACTGTCCATCCAATAAGAAGTGCAGCACAACTGCTCCATAGAAGAGGACACACACCCAACAAAAGTGCAAACTGATAGAAGATTTTGTTTAAAGGTTTTACCCGAAATCGTGCTGCATCTGCTTGGGCAGACGTGTGGAAAATGCGCAATGCCGCTTCGGTTTCGGCTGTCGACCGTGCTGTATCCGGTGGCTGCTCCTGGGCGACGAAGGCAAATCAATCGAAAAACACAACGCAGCATTTTTTCTCGGGTTCGGTTACAAAGACAAATTTTTTCTCGATTTGTTTCCTCAAAACAAACCTTTTTTCTCGGTTTTCGTCATAAAAATTTTTGTACTTACCTTTTCCTGTATAACCACAGTCGGAGGATCGGTACGCGGAGCTTCCTAAAAACCCACGAAGGCAGCATAGCAAGCGGTTAAATGTGATAGGCCACATAAATTAATGTCATCATTATTCACGTCGATTCGTGTATGAGTATGACCTGTTCGTTGTCTACCTTCTCGGCAGCCGCTTTCTTCGCCTGGAGAATGGCCGCCCATTTCGATCCCATTTTCTCATACGACGCCTCCATCGCGGCACTGAAATGGACACTCTTCCGCAGCTCATCCACCGATTCATCTTGGGGAGACAAAGCAATACTCTCAAATCTTGTTTATCAAGAATGAGTCAGTATTCCTGATTGTCTCACCTTCCGTCACGTACAGGACGATACAGGGCAGCGCTTTACTGCGCAGTTTTCCCAAGCACAGCGTGTGCTCTTCGATTGTCGCCGCACCGTTGATGGGCTGAAGATCCCCGAGGGAAATGGCCGACACGCGCGACCATGGACAGTCCTCGTTGACTTTCACTTCGTGAAAGAAGGCAATTGCGCTGCCTTTGGTGGCCGCCATATTTGCAAAGTACTGACAACAGAACGGGTCACTACAGGAATCTGCGACGTAGTTGCCCCTGCCCCCTCACGAGTCCAGAAGTGAAATGTGTAGTTAACTGTCAATTAACTGCACAGGATACCGAGAGAATTAAAATAAACTACGAAACGCTGCAAAAAAACAAATTATATACTGAAGTACTGGAAAACTTAAATCTGGATCTAGAACCACAGCTTGCTGTTCTAATTTCGAAAAACGATTACACGAATGCGAGACCAAGCAACAACAAAGTGCAAAATACCGCGGTACATAATGGCAGTTCGAATTAAAAAAGTACCGGGTGCATCCAGGCCAGATCCCGTGCCGGTGCGGCTGATGAGCGAATCGGAGCGCGGAAGTCATGGCAAGCTGAACTGTTCACGACTCTAGAAATCACGCAGAAATTTTTTAGTGTGTTTTTTTTACTTATCCGTAATCGTAAGAGTTACGTTAACCTTATGTACTATAAGTTAAGTTTTATTTTATTAAGCATTAGCACTACTTCAAGTACTCGTAGTCGTAACTCGTATTGTAATAGGTCCACAACACGCTGCAGGCTTTTCGGAAAAAGGTTACCTGCGAATAGGTATTACCACAGCGGATAAATGCTTAGTTGTGACCAAACTATTAATATCGAAAACGGCCCCAAAACCCAGCTACGCCAGGCGGGTAGTATGATGACGTAATCTTACGCCCTGCGCAAACGTATCTTAAGCATGAAGGCGGAGCGTGCAACTTACAGGGTCCGAGTGCGTGTGAACTACAAGGAGCGTGCAAGTTACGCTTGGATTACTCTATTAGCTATCCGAGTAGCTCAGTACAGCCAATCCGCATTGATACTTTGCTACAGCCAATTCGCATTGCCAAAGACTGCCATTGGTGGACACACGCTTTACGAATTGTTCCACCCCACGCAGATAACCTGCCGTACGCTGAGCACTTGGTTTCTCCTTAATCTGTAGCTTTCAGAAGGAAATAAAAAGGAGCAAATGAAATATCAGTTTCAAAACAAATAACAATCAAATATCAACAAAATGAACTTTCACGAGAAGATCGCCAAATTTAAAATTACGCATTTGGCATGTCAGATCGTTCAGCTCCAGTCGCAGTTCGCACTGCATGGCAGAGATAACTTCTGCAATTAGCTATGGTCAAATTAACGAGAAAATTAAACTGCACCGCAAGTTTAGATACTTTTTACAGTCTAGAGCACGAGAAATAATACTAAAATTAATATTACTTTTAAAATTAATAGAATCATTTCAACAATTATTCTTCTAATAATCAGTTATAATCTAATTCCTGTTGTTTGTATACGGAATTCCAGTTTGTTGGATTCTGAGATCGGCAGCCCAAGAGAGGTACAGAGAACCCCTGCACACAGCAAAGTTATGGTTTCGATTTTTTTCGGTTTGCATGCGTTTTGCGCTCGGCAAGGGGTACAGGGACACTCAAGCACAGCAGTTTCGGGCCTTGGGCCGTGTTTTAAAGCGCCTAACAATACAACTTTGGTCACAACTAAGCATTTATCCGCTGTGGTATTACTATTTTGTACCAGCTTCAGGAATACATAACAGTAATACCTACGTGGATATTTCCATAAAAGGGGCCAATGCTCCAAAATGATAATTGCGGAAAGGTCGACATCGGTTCAATACCGAGTCTTGCTAGTCTGAGCAACTGTTTTCTGCTCTCACTGTCAATGACTTATGCATAGCCTGTGTAGTTGTGTTGAGATCGCCGTAATGTGACCTTTATCATGCTCCACGATTAATTATGGTTAGTGGAATCAGGAATGGGTGTATCAAGAATACATTGCTCTTGAAAGTTAGCGCAGATTTGTGATAGGACTGCAAGAAAGTATAACTGGGCGGACAGCGGCACTCAATAAATTCGGGTAGCGAAAACATCCCTGACCTGTGAGCGGTCCCATTTTCAGATACTTTGTAAATGCATATCGGACAAGATTTTGTTTAAAAAAATAAAAACAATTTGATAGCGCCTTCAAATGCGGGCCAAGGCAATCTCTGTCACCTTTCGTTTCCTGATATTTATTGTGCAATAATTACGTAACCAACAGCTGCGGATACCCGCATAACGACAACTGAAAAGTGTCACACCATCAAACATTAACAGAATAGCTCCCGACCATGGCGCATAAAGCATGCACAGGTTACAGCTAATCGCCCCTACACAATCGCTCATTCTTCCGAGCCCGACTCCTTATCCCATTCACCATCCAGCTCCTCTTCCTCCCCCTCCGCATCACTCGTGTCCACATTTTCTATGTCACTGGACTCCCCCTCCTCAACATCATCCAACAAATCCTCCTCATCCATCTCCTCGCGATCACATTCCATCGGCTCCTGATCTGGATCCGGTTCGGGCTCGGCTTCCTGGTCATCCTCCAGGTCTTCCGCCATGACCACATCCGCATCAGCAATCGGAGATGGTAGCGCTTCAGGAGGTATGGCCTTCTCCGATAGAGACAGTGTTCGGCTAGTCAAACGCGGCGGTTTCGGAGGAGGCTTCCAGTCGGCCATCAACGCTTTGGAATCGACCAACAATTTCGGCTTTTGGAATTCAGCATGCAGTAGACATTCCTGCACAATCTTGGTATTAACACACAACACATGATGCCCCTTCCAGTATTTGCATAAATTCAAACTCTGCAGCGTATCAATAATGTCATTTTCGTGGAACATTGTCACCTGCGACAATTCCTTAATACTGAGATTACTAGTGGCATCTTTGAGTACTTCTAAGAGCATCCACGACCAATAGCTCCGGTAACTCAACTTTCCGAGATCGGATAAAGGCTTCTCCGGCGAGCCGACGGCATTCTCCCGACGGGATAACTCATAGCTGAATCCAATGAGAAATTTCCCATAGCCTTTGCGCTGGTATGGCGGCAGTGTCATAATACAGGCCAAATTATTTCCCTCCAGGGAGTCCTTTTCTTTGGAAAAATAGCCCACCACATGGCATCCATCCTCGTCGTTTTCCGTCAAGATGTAGAACATGAACGATTCCACATCGAAGTACAGTGTTTTATGATCGAGAAACAGTTTCGCCAGCAAACACAGACACTGGCAATACACTTTGGCTTCTTTACCGTCCACTTCGTACACGGAAACATTGTCTTTTTTGTAGATCTGCCGTCCCGGAGGATGTTTCAGAGGACACACATGGTTTTGATAACTATGGTAATGTTTCATATATTTGATGCAAAATTCACAAATGTAAAGAATTTCCCGGCGACCGTACTCCTCCGGATACGGAGAGAAATACCAGGTATCAATATCGTAGCGACCAAAGATTATCCTGTCAATGTACTTCACTTTGGTGCGCTCTTCATGTAGACGCTCCAGGGTGGCCTGAGAAAACAAAAAGCAATTTAGCACAAAGTCAAGGGAATCAATTCCCGAGATGACGGATTGTACTTGGGGATCAAAGATACTCGTATGGGATAAACGATCAAGCAATCTCAGTAATGACGAAAAAATTCTCAAACGTCTATGCATGTCAGATTTCTATAATATCAAAACTTATGTTAAACTTATATCAAAGATAAAAATCTTCTCGAAATACACTTTCATTCAGCACTGAAAAGCCAACAATCTACAGCTACAAGTTTACAACGAACGATAATCACAACGAATTTCCCATCGGCATCACAACGTACAATTTCCCAATGGACACATAATCAATCATAATTATATTCACACAAAAAATATTTTTACTTAATTCATTCGATGATTCGAGAAGCAAAACATTAAACAAAACTTTTTCATTAAAGCTGTCACACTAAAAACTTGAAAAATTCGAAATAAAACCAAACGCCACCATGTAACTCTACACTTTCATATTTCGCTCTTCACTTCCGTTTTCCTGAGAAAATGTCAATATAAACCCAGTGTTATACAGATAGACATCTCTGGAACGTGTTTAAACTTTTATCGAAAAACAACATTACAAAATCTGCAGTTTTGTACGGCAGAAATATTACTAACCTGTGACGGCAAAAGGTCTGCTAAACTAGGCTGAATGTGGTTCATCTCATCGAATTTCCTCCTGGCGCTTCTCGTGACTTTTTGCGTACTTGAATCAGCCACCACACTGACCGGCGCTAAAGCTTTGTTTCCTTCATTTTTCAATATCGCTGGCGTCTGCGGAGCAGCAGCAGCTGCAGCAACAGGGGTTACCGGATCCTCGCGAAAGCGATCCAGACTAATCCATTCGTCTAAACGTCGATTTTGTCCCTCATAATGGACGAAATATTCCGTAACTTTGGTCCGGGAATTTTGCCGTACAGCCAGCACCTCACCAGTGGCGGTCGTCCCATCCTTCTGGAAAATACTGTAGACTTTATCGATCTGAGGCTGGAAGGATCGGTTACGCAGCTGAGGCCCATTGTATGACAGAGATCGTGTGAAGTGCTCGTCCACCGAGTAGGAGTTCTTGGATTCATGATGGGAGGCTGTGCCGTTAACGTACTCGTGGATCCCGTTTTGATAATTATGGTGGCCGTTCTCCACTGGAGCACCATAATATCTGGAGTCACTGTCTCCGTTGAGACTCTCCATGGAATACGCGAGAAAAAAGAAGGATTCGCTGAAATTAAACTTTCCGTGGATGCTGTACAAGCTAATCGAATGGAAGCGATGTTGATTTGAAAAACATCGTCAAAAAGGCCGTCTCCATCCAACTAGGGAATCAAAACGTTACTGTACTGAACTGTGGCTGAGGACAAATTCTGAAACTCCAGAAAACGAAAGAAAACGATAAAAGTAGAAGCTCAAAGTCAGAAATGAAAAGTAAAAACTGAAAACAGATTTCTCAAAGATTGTTTTCAGCAATCAGTAGAAATGAGCTGCCTGATGGTGAGCAATAAGTAATAATAAGTACGTGAGTCTGTGCTCTGATCCAATCCTGCTGGAGGGTTGGGATCTGAGTTATTCACCTAATTCGGTTCATTTTGTGCACTTAGCGTCTCGTGCTCTCTACAGCAATTACACCTCCACTCTCGTATGAAATCCATTGGAAATTGTGGCTGTGGAGTCTAAGTTTGTGATCAAACAAGCTAAAATCAAAGTTTTTTACTTAGGATCTCCAAATAAAAGTCATTGCCGAATGCCGACTACCTAATCAAATTTTTAAATTGTAATTGTAAATTCGCATTTTCAGATTAGTTCTTATCCAAATGTGAGGAACTCAACAGTGATCCACAAATCTGCATTCACTATTGCACTTAGTGCACTACATATTTTACCTTGACTGTGCTAGAATTTTTCACTGAAAAAAAATCCATACAAGGCTACCAAACGGACGATGCATCAGCTCAAGCCTCACAGTATTTATAAAGTTAGTCCACGCAATCAAATTTTATAACTGTGGGTTTTTTCCAAACCAATTAAACGGACATTGCAGATCACGCCTGCACAAATAAGAACGCCAGAAACTACAAAATGGGCTTGAAAACGAAAATATAACTTACAACCTCCAGTAAATTAAAACTTTTAACGATACTAACGTGTGCACTCGGGTTAAAACTTCGATTTTGACTAACATGATCACTAAGGTTTATATTCAGTTATTAACTAATGGGACATTGCGAGATAAACTTGTGAAAACTAAAATACTATATTTGCGTCGTAGCGGGAAAATGTCAAGAGCCGGACTGCCAATTTGCCTTTTATTATCTTGAGTCTTTGATTTCACATTTATCTGTTTTTCATAATCGGACTGAATTCAGCGTGAAAGAGAAGGCATTTCAAACGTTCGACGAATTTTTGTCTTGGAAAGCTGATTTTGAAGATGTCACCGCTAGTCAGTTCAATCACGCCAATGGAGAGAAAAAAACAGGAACCGAAAGTTCTTTCAGAATGTATTCTTGTTTTCGGAATTTTAAATGTGCCGGAGACGGGATTTTGAAAAAAGAACGAAAGCTCAAATGTACCGCTTTTATTAAGGTACGTTTTAGTCTTTTAGAGCATTGTTAGTAAATCATACATCAGGTAACAGAATAAATTTTCGAAACTAGTAACAAAGGTCATGTAGAGCATAGTGCAGAGTAGACCATATTTAGCAAGTGCTAACATTAGTGCACAGCTGCCGGTATTTATCAAGTGGTAACATTAGTGCACAGGTGCTTGTAAAGCGAAGTGTAAAACACTATGCTGTTATTGATTACAACTTAGTTTATGCCGACTGTAGATGGAGGTGTAATTTTGTGCACTTAGATGGACGCTAAGTGCACAAAATGAACCTCCAGCAGGATTGGATCAGAGCACAGACTCACGTCTTTATAAATACTGTGAGGCTTGAGCTGATGCATCGTCCGTTTGGTAGCCTTGTATGGATTTTTTTTCAGTGAAAAATTCTAGCACAGTCAAGGTAAAATATGTAGTGCACTAAGTGCAATAGTGAATGCAGATTTGTGGATCACTGTTGAGTTCCTCACATTTGGATAAGAACTAATCTGAAAATGCGAATTTACAATTACAATTTAAAAATTTGATTAGGTAGTCGGCATTCGGCAATGACTTTTATTTGGAGATCCTAAGTAAAAAACTTTGATTTTAGCTTGTTTGATCACAAACTTAGACTCCACAGCCACAATTTCCAATGGATTTCATACGAGAGTGGAGGTGTAATTGCTGTAGAGAGCACGAGACGCTAAGTGCACAAAATGAACCGAATTAGGTGAATAACTCAGATCCCAACCCTCCAGCAGGATTGGATCAGAGCACAGACTCACGTACTTATTATTACTTATTGCTCACCATCAGGCAGCTCATTTCTACTGATTGCTGAAAACAATCTTTGAGAAATCTGTTTTCAGTTTTTACTTTTACGTGAGTCTGTGCTCTGATCCGATCCTGCTGGGGGGTTGGGATGTGTGATATTCGTATAATTCAGTTCATTTTATGGACTTACGTATTGCTCGGTGGCAGCGTTTTGCGCATCCATCCACTCTCTAACTCTCCCGAAATCCACTGGAAGTTGGAATTCGGAACTGTAATAGCGCTTCTGAGCGTACGAAGCACACTGCAATAAAATCATAAAAAAACGAAAAATGCACATGCGGTACTTGATAACTGCATGGGTAAATAACGATGCCATGAGATTCAGTAATCAAATTTCCTACATTTTCTTACTGCAATCTCTGAAAGAGTTATCCTAGTCTTAAATAGTGAGACATGCTCGACTCTTTAGAAATTCAAAATCATTTTGCAATGTTATCCATTGGGCCAGCGGTATTTTTTGGTTAAATATTGTCGGCTTATCTTAAATATGTCGTCTACAGATCTGCGCTGTGCTCACTGTGTTGGCGATAAATCCTTTTCGACGAAGTCAAACTTAAACCGTCACGTAAAAAAGTACCATCCAGAATTTGCGGTTCCAACAATTGGTGGGTTAAAAATAAGACTGCGAGATAAACTTGTGAAAACTATGGATAACATTGCATACCGCTGGCCCAATGGATAACATTGCAAAATGATTTTGAATTTCTAAAGAGTCGAGCATGTCTCACTATTTAAGACTAGGATAACTCTTTCAGAGATTGCAGTAAGAAAATGTAGGAAATTTGATTACTGAATCTCATGGCATCGTTATTTACCCATGCAGTTATCAAGTACCGCATGTGCATTTTTCGTTTTTTTATGATTTTATTGCAGTGTGCTTCGTACGCTCAGAAGCGCTATTACAGTTCCGAATTCCAACTTCCAGTGGATTTCGGGAGAGTTAGAGAGTGGATGGATGCGCAAAACGCTGCCACCGAGCAATACGTAAGTCCATAAAATGAACTGAATTATACGAATATCACACATCCCAACCCCCCAGCAGGATCGGATCAGAGCACAGACTCACGTGTGAATCACATATGCATGACTCATCCGTATGTGTTCAGTATAAAGGGCGGTAACATATTCGACGTTGAAATGTAGAATAGTGGCCACTGGGCGAACAAAATCCGCTGCTTGTGCTATCATTCTGCGCGGTTATTTCCACAATTTAAAGTTTTTTTCTCGATTGTATTCTCATTTCCATTGTTAGTTCCCCCAAGATTTATTTCAAGGTCTACATTTTACTACCCCTATACGAGAAAATGCCGGTCAACCAGCACTACGAGTACTGAATTCGCCTGTCAAACGCTCTTGTCGATTTGGTTCTACCGTAGTCCGTAGATAACACAATTACAGCTTCTTATCGCACAGTCATTTTATTAATTTTCAGTCACAATTCGAACATTCGCAATAAATACAAAACATATCACAAATAAAAACCGACAAAACAGTCGCACACGTACAGTCTTTAAACTCGTTGAATATGAGCACAGGTCAATGGTACATGATCACAGGAATGCGAGAAATGACAATGACACATGATCCAGGGCGATGTGGAATGGACTGACAAAAGATCCAGGGCGATGAGGAATGGACACCGTAAAAATGCTGCAACCGGGGTCAACAAACTGGAGGAAAATCAGGCGATCACTTCTTCCATCCGCCTCCCCAACCCCATCCGGATCCACCCCATCCGCCCCAGCCATCACTGCCAAAGAAGCCCGAAAAACGTGTTAACGAAATACGTATATTTCCATATTTCGAGTTGAGCGTAAATACTCACCCGCCCCATCCTCCCCAACCAGGTCCGCCCCAACTGCAATACCAACCAGGAAGTTAGAAATGCAGAATTTTAATTTTTAAGAATAAAATCAAAGGTCAATATTACGATTAAGAGCTGATTTTGCTGATAATCTGAATTAATATTCTCATTTGAAAACATTAGTGGCTTAATTTTCAAGGAAAAAAATGCATAAAATCAGCGTGACCTGACAAAGCGTTCATACAGATAAATAAATGTTCAAATACGTTTTGTACCATTGAGATCTGAACCGACGAGAGTTTCCCTAACTTTAATTATTTCAAAGGTCAACCGAAAACTTATACCTAACGTTTTCGCTTACCCTCCCCATCCGCCCCATCCACCTCCCCATCCGCCGCCCCATCCACCCCATCCTCCGCCCCATCCACCGTTACCCCATCCACCGCCAAATCCACATTCCGCAAATGACAAGAATCCGAGCAGTAGTATGAGGAAGAACCAGAGGGTGGTTGTTGTCTGCAGCAAAATACGGTAAATTAGCACCCGCACCAGGGATATCAAGACAAGTAGATGACACTCGCGAAGCCGAAGGTCAGACGTACTCTCATGGTGATGATGCCCTTTATGGCGGGGAAAACTAAAAACTTCTAGCTGAAGCAATAAAGGGCAAAACTAAATTAAAGTGGCGTGAAACACGATAAAGTCGCGACAACTAGCCAGCAAAACGCAGACTGAGGACTGCAGATTTTCTGATCACTGGTTTATAAATCCAGACGGCCCATAGCCGCATAATCCGGTAGAAGAAATCTGTGATGTGGATGCGATGATTGCGAACGGTGTATGTACGTACGTACACTTGCACAGTGACCATCGTTAACTGGCTTTTAAAATATTGTAGCTAGCTTGTAAGTACTACCGGAGGATTTTTCCAGGTGCAACATTAACAATAGAGCAGTTCAGATCGTACGGTTGTCTCAGCTTGGTACTAAAAAACCGCAACTTTCATTGGGCTCCAGGTGGAGCAGGGGACGTGCGTGTGGCATTGAGCAGGTATTAAAGATAAAAAGGTACAAGTATGTACGTAACTCCTCCTCCGCAGTTCAACTGCACTTCAAGGTCAGTGGTCAGACGATTTAATGCCGTACTCAAACAGTTTAAAGTTTTTTATGCTGTAAATTTTAATTTCGACGAGCAATACTTTAAATATTATAAGTACCTAAATCCACACAGTAAAAATTCAAAAATCCGGAAAAACAAAATGTACAAATTGATTCGGATTACAGAAAAAGTTAGGTCAGCAAGAGCGCCGCAGATCTGCCAATCGTAATCAGTCCTTGCATCAAATACACCTCCAGACGCCGGGAAAAAGAATCACAAAATGAGATCATTGACTTCCAAATCTTCGTTAGGTAAGCTGCCAATTCGGAGTGCTGACCCCACACCATTCAGTGCATTCACACAGCGCCATCAGATAAGTTGTTCATCTTTGGATACAGGGAGTGATCTTCCTGGAAAGATCCCAGTGAATCCTGAGTGGCGGCATTTTTTAGGGGCATTCCGGACTGCGAGTATTTCTTTCTGGCTTCCGACTCGCAAAATGCTTCTTTGGCAAGGAAGTTTTGTCTGAGAATTTTGGCATGCAGCCAGGAAGGCAGATCAGGTACCATGTAGGCGATTATCCTGGTAATGATGAGGATAAAATGCTGCAACAAGGAAAACAAGAGCCATACAATAAGCGTAAAACAGAGAAAACTATCAAAATCTCACTTGAGAATTATTAGAATTTACCTCTTTACATCATATATAATATAACATTTCGTTGATTGTTTTACAGGTGTATTGATGGCTCAAAGTCGGTTTCTTTTAAAACAAACTACATTTATTGTATACAAGTATATGTAACACTAGGCACCGAACTGCTGGCATCCATAGTTACGCAGGAATAACCGAATAAGCAACAAGTTGTCATGTCTGGGTGCAGAAATAACTCTCAAAATCAAAAATATTTGTATTAGTAATTCGTGGGCGTTTGAGGAATTTTTGCGAATATTTTACGCAGTTTCACCCACCTCCAGTACTAAAACCAGCACCAGTCTGGCGGCAAAAATATGCCAGAATGTCATGTTATAAAAATATCTATAATCCCCCTCCTGTGGTCCATTGCGAAAATCCCGATAGTTACAAAATGATGTTGAATTGGCAGGAGAAATGTCCGGCTGCGGTCCCACATCCGGCGGAAAATCCGCCACGGAAAACACAGACAAACTCCATGGCACATAACCGCGCATTGTCCCATCCGGTGAATAGGCCAGCTTGTAGGCAACTTTTGGCACGAATTCGGAAGTGAAGGCAATTACAAAGGCCTGTCAATATAGTTACTTAAATCAATTCCTTAAGTTATCGTGTGCCACAAGGACACTGAAAATATTTATGCACGTTTATAAGTATTGAGACATAGTAACTTACATTGGTAACAACGGAGAACTGAGCAAGATGCTGCAAGATTTTCAGCCACGCGCCTGCAAGGAAAAATACATTAAAAAACTCTAGTACCAACATTTTGCATTCACCGTCAAGTAAATTACGACGTGTAATAAACAACATAGAATACAACGAGCAGAATGAATTTATTTGTACGCTTAAAGCTGCACATAATTTCTGCATAACGAAAAATTGTAACGCACCGATATTTTTGGCGATTTGTGGAACTGGACGGCGATACAGAACCAGAATTTTGTAGGCATCAAAACGTATTTCAAAGAGGTTCATAAGTAGAACGCAGAGCGGTGCCAGTGGAAACGCCACACCAAATGTTGTCATGAATCCAAACTGCAGAACTGTAAAAAATATGTCCAAGTGACGAAAGGGGCAATTCATCTGGACTTGTTATTTCAATGGGCTTGTTATCTCAATATTGTCTTACTCATCCTAGTGTACTCTTTGAACATAATCAGAGCCGGGAAAGGTCGCAACTGAAAATCTTTTTCCCAGCGATAAAACCGTCGAACATGAGAGAAAAACTTGATGATGTCCTGATTAGACCACCAATTGTGGATGACGGGAAAGGCTGCTTCGCGTAGAATGGAGTATACTTGTTTACCCAACAGGATCACGGCTAACTGGATGCATAATTCAATCAGACATCCTGCTTGATCACACTACAAAAACGATAAATATGATAAGTACACAGGTACACTTACACAATAGTTATTTGTTACATCATAAATTAATGCATTTTAACGGTGTGCATTTCAAATCAGTGAATGTCCATAAGGTAGAAACTTATATTTTTATTTAATACTGCTAAAGTAACTGTAAGCAGATGTTTATAAATCTGAAAAAATACAGCAGTTAGAGACTGACAGTTATTAGGAATAAACTATTGGATATAGATATAATGGACAATCTGATACGTGCTCGAACTTTCAGCAACAATTAAACTTACTTGATCGACGGGAATGTTGAACCATCCTTTAGAACCCGGCGTTCCAGCAGGAACGCTAAGATATATACAATATTAGAATCAAAATGTTGTACACGTCCGATGCTACCTGTAAATTAAAGAATCAGTGCTTACCGGCCTTTGAAAAACGCCACATAAACCAGAGAACTGTAACAATTGACAAATTCAAATATGTAATATTTCCACGTGAGACTCTCTTCGTATTCGGTTTGCGTTCTTGGACACTCTAAAACACAAGGAAATCGTCATGCAAATCATTTCCAAAACAGGTCAAAATAATAATACCATTAATCTAAGGCGGGTTGTTCTTACCATTTTCGGTCAACCACTTGGCCAAACGATAATAAATCTAAAATAAACTATTTCTTATCCAAATTGTAATGACAGTGCTTAGTTATTTTCCTCACCTTTTCCAGAATAAGAATAACAATAAGGTTGAGAAGTGCCGACGTGATGGAGGTTATATACGTGGCGTACTGGCTTGCAAAGGTCTGCCGTGTGCTGCTGGTGGCGTAAAGGGCGACGACCACCAGCATTCGGTACACTACTGTACCAAAAACCGCGGCCAACACAACAAACATCTGCAACACAACTGCACATCAATTCCACATCATTCATTGCACATTATACTGTCAAAAATTAGGCATAATTGTTTTGCAATCAGGAATTTGACGCATCATGTACCATAAAGGAGATGACCGATGTGGATACGAAACAATTGCCCAGTCGCTTCCAGCGTGGCACATACGGTTCTTCCGTATTCGTTACCGGGTTCAGCCGTACTTGTTTGACCCGCATTCCCAGTTCCGGTCGAACCGGCTCCTAATGATTAAGTGGGCCTTTTTAATTCCAGGAAAATATGAAGAGTTATCCACGCGAAAGCAGTAATTAGTCAGTTAAATTTTATAACACACGCAATGTGCACGCTTTTGCGACTGTATTAAGCTGTAACTGCAGTCGTTTTTAAAACAGCTGACGGGCTTACGTATTGTTCAAAGGCATCCAATGTATCAAAATTCCACGCCAAAACAGACTGACGTCGTTGCCATAATTCCAGAAACACCATCGCCCATAGCGCCATAAACGCCGAAAAAAACATGGTGGCCGAATTGTCGAATAAATATGTAGCCTGAAAAGTGCGCCTGATTATGTAAAATCAGATAAATATAACAAATATATATCCACATTATGTACGATTAGTGTTATGTATCAAAACGCAAAACGATGTGTTTGCAGTTAATTGTTTTCTGACAAGCAGTCGACCATCTTCAACGCTACCGTACTTTAGCCAGCGCGCACGATTCCTTGAGTTTCCAGAAAGGACACCATCTGAATTCAAACATTTTGAATTTCTGATACAAATTAAAAAATCTGTTAACTTGTTTCCGAATAGCTTACTTGTCACACAGTGGACACATTGTCGTATTGCCAATGAAAGGGTCATAACAAATAGAGTTCCTGAAAAAAAAATTCATGGAAATACTTCACTGACCACGCATGACACGACACATTCTTACGAGACGGGATCATTTGACAGAGATGCCACTCCGTAGATGAAACATGCCAATCCCACAATAGACGGAGGTATGAGCATGGCGGTGTAGAATTCCATCCAAGCAAAAAAGAATGCCAGCCTCTGTAGCAAAACATGCATTCAGTGCGCGGGCATCCATGAAAAATTCTTTGTGCAGATCTACCTCGCCGAAATACACTTTTACATAATCAATAGGCTGGATTTTAAACCAATTAGTGAAGCGTCCCCACTGATCATACAGAATCTACGACAAAGTATAGAAATTTGACTTAATACGTATGATTTTGTAACAACCGCACGGTGTATTTGTACCGCTCGCATATTCGTGGGTTTTTGTTTTGGCGTCCGTTCCCATGGTCCATCATGTAGTGGGAAAGCGGCGATAAATGTGTTGTTGGCCAAGAGACGCTGAATTCCTGCAAAGAAGTTCTACCTGACACATGGGAGTTAAATACTTTTATAAATAAATAGCATTGAGGTGACTAGAATTAAAAAGCAGAAATAAATATAAAAAATGAGGTAAATTTCCATATTGTTAGGTGTTAAATACTTTTATAAATAAATCGCATTGAGGTGACTAGAATTAAAAAGCAGAAATAAATATAAAAAATGAGGTAAATTTCCATATTGTTAGGAAGCTTTATATTTTTTTCTTACCAAATTTTGTGGGGTTGCCTTCATCGTAGCGTATTCTTGACAAACATTCCCAGACAATCCGGCTTCGTTGACCGGCTGAGAAAAAGCTGTCTTCGTCGCTGATGTTGAATCTGTAATTTTAATAAAAAAAATGGCTCACACAGTTTCCCAAAGAATATAACATAATGGTGTTTCTTACTGGTCCATCCTGGCTTTGGAGAAGAACGATGTAAACTGTTCCTGCATGGGCGGAAGAAGCTCGCGGTCAACTCGAAACGGATTAGGAAAATAATGTAGCAGCTCATCGTCTTGCAGGTTCTCGTTTCCTTTCTGGAAAAAAATTACGTTCTGTAAATTTACATAATTATAGTAAAGGAAGCCAGTTTGTTACACGTACAATAAGAGGCATTTTTAATTTTAAAAAATCTGCATATTTCGTCATCATGTCCCATGTTCCGTGGATTTTAATAAAACACAGCGTTGGAGGCACATCCAGCTTCGGCTCGGCGGCTGGTCCAGCTCGCAGTCGGTCAATGTGCAGTTTGCTGTTTATGGTGTCCAGTCCGGGTATAAGATGGCCGGGTAACTAACGCATTAACAGGTTATTAGGGAAACATTAACCACAAGTACAGCAGCTTCCTTGCAAATTCACATATGAATAAATTACGCTCGGGAATACGTATCGTTATTCGTTTAGCCGTTTTAGCGATTAAACTAAAAAAAACAAATACAAACATCTGTATTCCACAATTATACGAGCGCAACTTATACGTAGTCTGAATAAAAACGGTAAATTTTCGACGATTACTAAGAAAAATAATTACGACAGACAAACATGCATGTCAAAATCGAAACAAAAAAGCCGGTGGAATTTCGGAGTATTGCGTTTAGAAATTTTTTTACAGGTTTAGTATCAATTTCCAATTCCAGTCCTTCTTTCTTCATGTGCTCCTCAAAATTGGTCCGACGCAAAGCGCGACGGCTGTCGATCGATCGCGATCCAGTTTGGTATACCAGCACAAAATCTACTCGCCGTTTTCCATCCGTGAAAAACAAGGTGTCAGCATCTTTTGGCGTTTCATCAACCTAAGGTAATGAATATTTACAGCGATCTCATTAATTTTATCAAGTGATGAATTCTGGAACCATGGATTCGCCAGATAAAGTTAAATTTGTGTAATCCACGGAGGAACATAACAGAAGAAAAACAGCAATTTCCCCAAAATATTTGGAATTACAGTATTTGTGTCATTACACTTTTACCTTTAAGGCCACATTCCCGGGGGTAACTGTCGCAGAATTTTTTGGAGACATTTCAATACCGTTTTCCATCAGTACAGATTATACAACAATGAAAATCAACGCAGCTATTCACCGCTGAAGACTTCTGCTAAGATCCATCGTGAACGTAAAATCCACTTTCATAATATTACTGATGTGCTTATTTGTGAACTTTGTCGCTGTCGATGTCTGACGCGGAATTGTAGAAACGAAAACCGTTCAGTTTTGCATCGTAACAAAAGACCGATAAACCGGTTACAACAAACCAAAATATGTGAGTAACATGATGACTGCGTAGAGTGCGCAACGACTCACCAAGACATGTTCTACCGGTGCATTCATAACGGCCTATAGTATTTTGTGGGATGGGATTGTATATCGCGGTGTGAAACTTGAATCACTTCGCCGCTATGTGGGTGGGACTAAATGCTCGTAAAGTTCCATAACCTACACGGATACATAAAGCAAACTTATCTGTCCAAAGGCCCCTTGCAAAAACTAAACCGAAACACCTCCGTAGACTTGTTAGTTTGTTAACTCAAATGAACCGCGACGGTAGACAGGCAGGAGCGATTCAATGGTGAGTCTGCGAAATTGCGAATCTGGAGCACGAGTTGAAAAGTGCGGCAGTCAGGTACGGTATGATTGCAATTATGCCGTGTAATGCGGATCCTGTGGCGTATACAGATCGATCGAGGACGATTTACCTGGTAGCTGTTTTATGCGGTTTGAAATACGGTACGCATGCATAGCACTGCGTGGTATATGTACGGATCGGAATATTTAAAAATAAATACGGTCTTCAATATTAACGTGCCGGTACAAGTTTAATAACTGCCTGCATGTGCAAGTACTGTTCCCTGTTAAAAAATAATTGTTTTCGTAATGTAAAACATACAATGATGTATCCTTCTGCATTATGGGTTAACTCAAAAATTAATGTGGGTCAGCTTTTAGAGACAATGCTTGTGAAATTACTACACAGAAAATTTGCAATTAGAAATGTGTTTTTTCTAGGCGAGAATATTTCCGCTTTCGGCATTAATTGTGGCAAACGTATTTTTCAGATGTCTGCATTTAGCTGGTAGCCGAAAGAAAACATAGAATTACTGCATGTATTGCATGCCTTTTGTTTGGTTGCTTTATTAAAGGTGACAGCTAGCTCCTTAGTATTCCATAACTGCACTTATGTGGCTACTGTGCCTAAAATTATTTTTGTTCCAAAACATATAAAGCAGCATAAGAAACCTATGTGCACATCAGAAAAAATCAAATAATTTAAAAATCATGTAACAGTAGTAAAATAAGCAAAATCCAGTTGATGCTGCGCTAAGGTGGCAGGACAGAAACTTGGAAATTCCACCGCTCACATCTGTACAGTTCTTGTCTATCGGTAGCTTCCGCATGTAGTGTGACGAGACTAGTTTAAAGACAGGCGGTACTTCGTCACAGTAAAGGGCATGATGATATGCGTGACGTAGCCGTTACATGTGATGAACACGATCGTCCGGTTGGGTCCCTTATCGCCTCGGAATGCATCCGAATCGGACACCCACCACAGAATTCCATGGAAGCGCAGTTCACACACAGTCTTCGATGTACGGCACTCAATACTGGCGTTTCCATAGCGCCCCAGATCAGATTCAAGCCCGATGCCGGTTCAGCCGACGTCTCGACCGCTAAAAGCCCGTGCACGGGATGATAGTAGGTTCCAGCATAATTTTTAACATCGACTTTCACCACAGGAGTCTTATTGGTATGTGAAACACCTACAGGTGATAAGCTGTGGTTGATGCACTTTTCAGGAATACTTGGAGGAAGTCCCATTAAATGATCGAAGATATTATAATGCACCCGCCAAAGGAGATTGCGGGTAGTGGTTGTATAAGGACCAGCCGAGCTCGTAAATATACTGATGTTCTGATCGGGAAAAACCGAGAGCAACGATAGATAATTGTAAAATCCTCCACTGTGATCCAATGAGCGATAACCTATTAAAACACGACAGGCACTTAGCACTTACACTGACGCCGTGGACAACTTCCTTAATTTTTTCAACCTCTGCACGTGTAAAATATTATTTTACTTAACTTGGGAGTACGAGCTAAAAGCAGTAGCGTATTAAGTAATCAACAGCGACCTCTGTGTTTAGATGCAATCCATCCTAACCCGTAGCCGGCATGTTCTCTGCGTTCTCTGATGTACTCGTTCATGGTGAATGATCGACTCCCGCTGACACGAAACGCCTTTAAACCTTTGTGACTAGGGAAGCATACTCTGGGTTCCCAGGTTTCTGTGATGGAGGACGGCGATACAATCGGCATTCGTTTATACAGTGAATAATTTGCGAAGGGCTTCGGAGGCAAGTAGGCACTAGAGTAACCTCTTTCGATAAGGAAATCCATCCAAATTTTCATTGCTTTTGGAGACATGCACAAAGAGCTAAACAATAAAAACAACAACAAAAGGATAAGCGTGAAAAATGTACTGCACTTATTGTTCTATAGTAGTAGTGAATCAAACCGCCGAAAAAGAAGATCACGAAAAGGCGGCAGTTATAATACTACTAAGTAAGTACTGATATATTATCGTGTGTGTCTATACGTACAAGTTTACATGCACTGCTGTAATACACATGCCGGTAGTAAATTCATTTTGATTACAGATGCATACCACACACGGTTAACTTTGTTAAATTGGTGGGGTTTGCAAAACAAAAATTCACCAAGCCTATTACAGAATACAGATACTTGGCATTTCAACATAGGAAGTTTTTTATGATGTATAGAAGTACACTTTTGCCGGCAGTCATAAAACCCACCCCGCTGGTCCGGCTGGCTCGATTAGTGTAAGCACGTTGTCATCCAATCTGTGGTACTCTCCATTTTTCGTGAGATAGGGAGTCGCCAATTTTTCCCCAGATGAAAAATTATTCCCGGCAAATTTCACCAAGGAATTAATGCGCAACGGATCAAACAAAAACTTTTGTACCAATTCCTCCCACGAAACCGGTCTGTTCAACAAAACTTCTCCTAGTATCTCCGCAACGTGTCCTACATGTAAAAAATACAGTAGTTGATTCCTATCACTCTAAATTTCGCAAAACAAAGGTTACATGACTGTGAATAGACAGATGCTGCTTTATGTTACCTGCTACAGTGAAAACATGATTGTTATAGATGTATTTCGCTCTGTTATCTGCCAGGCGAGGAAGTTTTGCAGCAATAACCGTCAAATTCTGCCTGCTGACATTCTTATGATATCCAACCCAAAACTGTCCGAAGACTTCTAAAAAAAACAACGCGCAGAGGCCTTGCTTGTTTATCTGTTTATAGTGAAAATCGTACAACACATCGATAGGTCTGCGTATGAGAAAATACAGACTGATTGGTATACAGTTGTTTTAAGATAATATTATTAAAGATCAAATTCTAAAACACACAGCGAAATATCAAAAATTCGTTACAAATAATGGTAAATCGCGCTAACCATAAGTGGTGATATACTTACGTTAATGAACAATATAATCGATTAATACAGCTTCAAAACTTTATCACTACAATCGATGCCCTCACCACACGGCAATTCCACATAGGCACATACGGTATCTATTTAATTTTAATTAATAAAACACCCGCAAACGAATCGCCTAATCAACAAAATACCTGCTATCCCAGTACGGTGTGACATGATATCCTCTAACGTTGTATTGACAAATTGTGAGCCAGAGAAATTTAGCGCCGGGTCAATTTCCGTGATGGGAGACTGTAGCGAATACCTTATCACAAAATGTAAATCTTTAGAATACCGGCCGTAAACACAGCAACGTCGTTTGTAATAATTTTTAAGCTTTTAATCAGCCACTCGACGAAAAGAATGACAGTACAGATGCTTTGCATCTTTTAGTGTTACTAAAATTAAATAGTTTAATAAATAGCGAAGCTATCCTTTACATTTATTACGAGATGCATGAGGAAAACAAGCTAAACAAATCCGTGTTTGCAAGCTGCAGAAGTGCAGACAATCTTCCTAAATCTACATACTTACCATTAGTAGCTATATTTTTACAGTACCGAACGCTGTGTAAAACTTTTAAACATGGACGCTTAATAATAAGTCTTAATTATTTTTTATCAGCATCAGGTTTTGTTTGCTAATCCTGCTTTTTCAAGTTGTCGCATGCCGAAAATGATATGCAAGTATGGTTACTTACTGGCGGTAACCTTTCTTTTGCATAAGTTCAAGCAAATGCAGGATCAGCGTTGTAGTAAAATGTTTGGTTAGCGATCCAATACAGAACATTGTATCTTCATCAGCCAGAGTCTTCTCTTCTATATTCTTGAAACCAAAGGCTTTTGTGTATGATAAATTTTGGGCAATCCCTCGTCCATTGTTGTTCCTGGATACAACCACCACTCCCAGTCCCGCCTTATGCTGACAGTTCGAAATTTCCGCCTCCACAATAGCATCGACATCCTTTTTGGAATGTATTACACACTTTGTACAATGCCAGACCATTACCAATGTAAGCAAACTGTATAAAATTCGTATAAATAAAAACATGTTTTATACGAGTAGAGGTGTGCGTGCCGCACAGGAATGAATATGGATACATAAAACATTAACAACACCTAATAATACATTACACTGAAATTTTAACAAGTGGACGCTAAAATGCGGCAATTAAGCAATGTCATTACTGCCGCGCAGCGGTGTATGTATGGTATCATGTGTGATAACGTGCAAGCAAATTTTGGAAGACAGCACCAAGACAGCCGCCACCCAAAAAGTTATTTCAAGAAACAAGTGGGAAATATTTATAATCGTCTTGTAGAAAGATTTACGGAAGTTTACTTTGACCGGACAGTACCAGCAAAGAGACGGCAGGACTACGTTGGGTTTGTTCGGCTGGGGTGTTTATTATGGCTTTCATATGGTTTTACTTAAGATCGTCTTGCATAATATACAGCAGGCAAAATAAATCGCTATGATTGCAACCTTTGACAACATGTCGATAGATGTGCAGTAGCAGCCAGGCCGATGAGAGAACATGTGTTATTCCCATCAACACGTAACAAGTCGCCCGATGGTTGCCACTTTATTAATAAAATTGTGCAGTTTGATCGTGAGAGAACGCATTGTTCTACAGCGAGGAACAGAAAATTGTATGGTATGCTGTTTTATTATCAAATAGTAGTGTTATTATCCGGCAAACGACACCATTGGTATCCAGTACTGCACTTCTACCGTACCTCACATTCTTTGCGCTTTGATCTGATTATACACAAAATTTTTAAATGATAACTTCTATAAAGTATGAAAAAAAAACATGATTTTTTAAGCAGGCAAAAGTTGATTCGCATAATTTTGCAGTATCATAAATACTAACAAATGTTTAGGTCATTACGGTGCTCCACAAAATTGCAGGCAAAATACAACAAACAAGAGTGTGCCAGTTGCGGGTCACGCAATGCTGCGTTAATTATCAGAATATTAAATCGGGGTTTACTGCGTGAATATTATAGAATCATAATCTCATTATGCTTTCTCTTTGTCTCCAGACACATAATTATTTGATGCAGTGGTGGTCGTAGTTTCTTGATGTGTTCCCGCTTCCTGTAAATCAGTATGCAACTTACACTGGTTCACTATCTTTTGGCTGTTTGACACAACTCATGCTAACAAGTTAGCGCAGTAAATAGCTAAGTATTTGTACACGTATGCATCTTACGAAAATATCTACCGAGTAGATGCAATAGAAAATTTGTTGTTTATAAATATTTTTGTTGTTGGCAGCGCTGTAGTTCAGAGTATGTGTAGAGCGACACAAGCAAGATTACTGTCGCTGTCAGGTTTGTCAAACTTGTACCCTGAATATACTTGGGCTGTATGTCACTGTGAGTCTGTGATCCTGCGGTACGTATTACATTTTGCTAGCATTTCTTACGGTATTATAATTTTTTCCGCTATCCTTGTAGCTGTCAACATTGGTCTCGGTGCGCGTGGCGTTCTGTGAAGTGGGATTTGGCACATTCTCAGTGCGAGCATGTTGATCCGCACTGCGACTTCCGGCAACCTTGCTGGCGTCATCAACTACCCGGGCATGTTCAGCTGAACGTGCGTGAGCATCTACAGCATGTTTCTCCTAATGATGAACAAAAAAATCCTGTTTACACATAAAAAAGTTTATTCGAAGCCATAAGCACAATAATGTACTGCTACATCATAAAAGTTTATTTATTATTGAAGTTCCTATTAAACATATGGTACGATCGCGAGAAGGCGTTGTTACAACACAGGCATATGGTTTTGCGATGGTAAATCGCTGATCGCCAAAGAACTGACGGCGGGTTCTCTTACATTGTAAGTCGGTTGACCTTCGCGGTAATTGGCGCGTACATCCGAGTAGGCCTCCCGCCCACCGGGTGATGTTGCCCGACCCTCGCTTCGATGCTCCAGATTAGTGGCCGGCAGCGTTCGTGTTTCTACCTCGGTATGACCTTTAGCCGCTTCCGCTGTTCGATCATAACCCTGTAGTGAACAACTCGTTTTTACTAATTCTCTTTGTTTCAGGTTGTGGTTGAGGCGTACGGTCTTATCCCGTGCGTCCGCTTCGATGCGGTGCTGATTGCTATCGGTACGGACATTCGCAATGTTTGGCCGTTCCACATGGCGTTCGTCCCGTTCGGTGTGCGTTCGGCCCTGAAATATGAAACTGTCCAATGCATACAAGTGCTATAAACTATTATTTATTTAGAAATAGATTTTCTGACTAACATAATCGGTCCTGGCATGCGTATGTTGAGCATCGGCGTTTTTATTGTATGCCGGTTCCCGCGCCCGGTCTTTGTTGGACAAATCGGCTGGTTGACCCGAAATATTGTCACGATGATAGGATGCGGGAGCGTTACGATCCGCCAGACGATCGGCAGATGGAACACGCTGAGCGTTCTAACAATCATAATGCCCTTGAAATTTTTATGATAATTTTGAATAATATATTGTAACTAGTAACTCTGACTTTACTATGTAGGCCACTGCTAGAATTACGCGACTATTAAGAATACACCGGTGAGTATACCGTGTGATGCTCCGCGGTCACCGTCTCGTTGCGAACTGGACTAGTGGCGTAATCTTTGGTTCGCGTTTGCTCGGCCCGAGCGGCATCAGTCACATTAGCAGCTCGGTTGGACGTCAGATTCGTAGTGGTATTCAGTCCGGCTGGTGTCACCGGGCTTCGCACTTCCCGGTCATTGTGACGATCAATGTCTGTACGCAGTGTGGTTCCCTAAAAGAAACACTTATACAATATTCATTTTTATAATACAATTTGGCGCTATTGTTGACAAGTACTGCTTTGAGAAAATCTTATAGCCATCACAACAACAAAATGCAAGCGCGGGCACACTACTTCACATGTACAGTTAAAATTTAAACATTAAAAAAACAACCAAAATCTCTGTCTCCCCGGGGGTTAAAAGGCAAAGTGTTTGAGAAAATTAATTATCTGTGAAATTATCGTTACATTACTGCAGTTAAGTGCACTGACCTTTACATCCCGGTTGGTATCATACTCACGCTGTTCTCGCCCCATATTTGCCGCCGTCTTGGCGGTATCCGCATTATTACGATGACCATCCTCGGGACGAAAACCGCTCCCGTCAGCACCGGTATAATGCGTTTCATTGGCCACCCGCCGCAGGATACTGCTGTTGGTCTCCGGTGGTTGTCCGTAGTCATGCCGGGCTGCAGTGGCCGCCGCCGCGGCGTGTGCCGTATCCGGGGTATTGGTTGTGCGCGCCGCATCCGTGGTGTTGCTGATAATCAAGTCGTTATCATATTTCGGTGTGGCAGTGTCCTGCGGATTGGTACGCGGTGACTGGTTGTGCAGCCGGTAGTCATCCGTCAAATTTGCGGGTTTGGTTGCCGCAGCCGACTGGTCCCGGTTGCGGGTCGTATCGCTGGATGTATTGGAGCGATGAGCGGCGTCCTGTCGCTTACGTTCCTCTTCGGCATCATACTTCGGTACCTATAACAAATTAAATTAAAATATGCACAGCACCACTGGAAAACAGCATTACTTGTAAATAAGCGGGATTGGTGAAGAAGAGGCGAGCAATGCCCGTTGTACACTGTTATAGGTACTCGCCAGTTAGAGGTGCATGTGCACACGTACACTTTGCAGAAATGTTCTTGGTCACTCAAAATGTTGAAAAAAGTTTGGTTTTTAAAGGAGTAACTAATTTTTCTACAGCGTAATCCAGGTAACACTCAGCAGGTCAATTAGACTAATCATACAGCATTTATACCCGTACATTGACACTGTGGTCACGATCGTAGGTTTCTGCATTCTTATAGCCGGCCACGTATCCATCGTTGCGCACTTGTTCCAGATCAGGTAAATTGTGCCGGCCATCCACCGCTTTCCCGTCCGCACTAAAGCGCTGCGTGCCGGTGTAACCGGCCGGATCCGTCAACCGATCCACCACATCCGATTTCACCGGCTCCTGCAATTTTCCGAGTTCCGACATTTATAATTGTAAATTTGTAGCAATTACACAGAAGTACTTCTACTCATATTCGCCACAGATGCGGAAACAAATTGCGTATCGGTATTGTTAGAGAGAACGAATACTCAGGAGTTGAGAATATTTGGTTTAACCACAACTCCAGAACTTTCAAAAACATTGTTCAAATCTTTCAATACCGTACCGTGACACTGTTTTTGCTGGGCGTGCGACGCTGGTGCAACTTGGCAACCATGTCTTTGAAGGCTGCGTCGGGATTCGATGGGTTAGCGCTGTGTGCCAGGTCGGAAATGAAGTCCTTAAACTTATCGAATGGCATCGTTCTTTGTTCGTTACTAAAAGAGCGATAAAAATTAACTCACCGCATATTAAAATTACTGTTGCGCATTACAAGAAATTAACTAAATATATATTATTTTAAAACGCTTTGTTAATCAAACGCTATCGCGAACACTTGACCACGAAGTCTTCTCACTTACTGACTGTTATGAAATTTGCGACAGGTATTACGTGGTTTAGTAATGACCAAACGTATAAATTGTGAGTCCTTTCGCAACCCGGGAAAGCAATATATATAAATTTTTGTGGTTATCAGTTAGAAATTGATTTTATGGTGTGCGCAATAGTGAGCAATAGATTAAAGGTGGTATCAAAAATATAATGTGAATTTATATATATCGAATATAATAATATGGGTACCTGAGTATGCGTTTAAACGCAATCCCCGTATCGGTAGCCGACAGTCGATCACCCAAAACCCCGGCTTCCGACAGCCATTTATCCAGATTCTTCAATGTAATATTGTCACCATGGAAGGCGTCATCCCCGAAGCGGCCGTATTTTTCGTATTCGGACCTGATTTCGTTGACAACATTGCTATCGATACTTCCCCAGTTAATAGCCATCTTTTTCACAAAAAGATTGATATCACGAATCGTCAAAAAAATTCACAGGTTAGGTAAGAATGGACGCAAAACCAGAATACCAATCACCACACTCAAATAATGCACGATGTCCCACTGACGACTATGAACGCGAGCCTTGCATTTGCGTTGCTTAGGCACATCGGTCAGATAAACAACAAAATCAATAATGATATAATTACGTACCGCATTATTTAGCATGAATACAACAGGTAGGGAGTAACCTTTAATGCCAAATCATGGAAATTTCCATTACAAACCCACTGCTGTTATTGCAGCACAAGAAAAAGATGATAACAACAACGACATCTACAGAGTACTGTACAACGCACTTAAAAAGGGCAGTTGCGTACAAACAAATCACGCTCCGTGTTCTAAAGGTGTACAAGCTCACAAATATCTGCAGCAAACTGCTCCCTTTCCCAATGCATAAAATTTTTAAAAAAAATGCTATCAATAATCACAATCATTTCGCCCACAAAACAATTGCTCGGGTATGAAAAAAATGAGATCGGAACATGAGTTGATAACACAGCGTAATTGTTGGCGATTTTAAAGTGCGCACTTCTGTAAATTCTCCTCCCAACGGCATTCTAAAGCGCCAATTTTTTTACACAATTTAGCTTTGATTTTTCCTGTAAGATTTCAGCCGGATTAACACTGCTGTCAGTTGCCTGTTCTGCCACCTGCAGGGACTTGGCCGCTTGTCGTTTGGCCAGTTGGGTTTGGAAAAAGGTCGCCTTCTTGATCTCCGTCTGCACTTTATTTAACCTACAAATCACAACCTTTGCAAATTAAACACATTACTGCACCAACAATATAAAATCGAACGGTTTACAATCCAAGCTGTACGAGCTGCTGCTGTCGTACGCTGTTTTGCAGATTCAGAAATAAACTGTAGCAAATTGCAATAAATTTGGGCATTTAAACGCTTTAATTATAATAGTCCGAACTGCTGTTTTGCTTCTGATAACACCGATTTAAAACCGAACACTAACTTACACCGCAGTTTTTTCAGCAGTGTTCGATTTAGTTGGGATCTGTGGTGGCGGTGTCGGGAGCAGAGGTTGTTTTTCTGAAACAACAAAGTTCAATAACAACACCCATTTTAATTAATACTGTGTCCGTAAGATCAATAAGATAAAGTATAATAATTATATAGATACGTAAGTAAAAATAAGTACTGTACTCGTATCTCTTTATATGGAACTGTTACTTACTGGATGGCACGCTGTCAACCGCTTTTTCCTTTGTACCTTCGGTAGACGATGATGCCGGTATTTTTTTCTTGTTGGCAACTGACCGTGTATTTACAGACTTCTTGGCGCGACTCGATCTTGTATTAATAACTGCTGGAATTTCTTCCGCCACTTCAGCTTCATCTGCTGATGTAATGGGTGAGGCTGACAACACTCTCTTCCGATTGACCGTTTTGGTCATGGCCACAACGTCCGGTGTGCTGGTTCGCAGCGGCTGCGCCCTAACGCAAAGTACAAGCACCATGTATACTGTGCTGCATGTAGAAATAAAGCTAATTGTATTGTATCATATGTATGACCTTAATAATTACTTTAAAAATGACCGATCAGTCTACTGCACTGCTAAAGAGCAGTTACGAAATAATTCGCTTTTAAGAAACTTATTTTGATATCTCACCCTTCAGTTTCGTTTGCAGCGCCAGGTGCTTCATCTCGATCTTCCTCCAGCAAATCGATTTGTTTAGCGGCAGTGACAGCGCCACCGGCCACGGACGCCGTTTTCTTTGCACCTGCCGGTATTCTGCAAAGAAAAACACTCTACAGATACCAAGAAAAGGTCACAGCGCTAGCACTATCTGACTAGCGAGTGCCTGAGGTTTTGTCTGCTCTTGAATAAACTAAGCTTTACCACAATATAAAAACGACTGAAAAACACGTCATTCAGAAAGCAATCTCTTCATTGTTTGTTTGTTACCAAAACAATATTTTGCAAAGGATCTGCAGAAATGAGTAAAGAATGTGAATAAAACAAATCATACATACATACTTTTTCTTGCGACCTCCCTTGGTTTTCGTTTTGTTTTGAGCACTCTCAGGCTGTGTAGCTTTCGCCGTCTTATGATCTTCGCCATGCTCGAGGAAATGTTCGCGATGGATTATCCGGTTGCAAAGGTCACACGTGATCATGGCTCGGGCTCGGCGAGTCTGCTCGTCTTCTTCACTCTCCGAGGCAAGTTTTTCCGCGCTTTTACGAAGTCTCTTACCACGACCATTCTGCGAACCGTTTCTTTTCCTAGTACTGAGCTTACTCTGGCTGCTGCGCTCTTCACTCTCGAATGAATTAATGATCTCCTTCCGACCATTAAACTGGACGTGGCTGTTCTTTTTTTCACCATTTTCAACTTGTATGGGAACTTTCTCGGATTCTTCAGCATAATCATTCGATTGTATATCGTTGCTTGAGGCACCGTTTGTTTTTCCGTCGGCATTGGCATTACCAATTTGGGTTTCTGATTCGTCATTCTGGACGATACTGGGTGCAATCTCGGGACTTGGGCAAAACCGCTTTCGTGGCAGTCGTCGGTGATCTCTTCTGCAGCTCTGTTTTCTTTGACTTCCTTACCAAATTGGCAAACTTTTAGATGACGATAAAGGTCTGTACTTTTCCGGAACTGCTTGGTGCATCCGGCATTTTCGCAGCGAACCTTGTAATCTTTTTTCGTTACCGCAAACCAGCGCTAAAATGCAGAAACATATCTTACAGATAGAAGTATTGAAAAGACATACAATACATATACAATACACGATATTGTTGGACTTGTAAACAATACTGCATATGGGTAAACGTGTATTGCACTGAATATACCGGTAGATACAAGATATTAGTATTGATGGAATTTCGATATACGAGTACAATAATATTTGTCATACAATATACATCAATATTTGTTATAAATCCTTTTCCCCTACAATTATTATTATTTATGTGTTAAATTTTGTCGCAGTCCTTTTTTAAAACTATTTTTATAAATCCTTAAGTTGTCCCGCAAAGCCGAAAAATTTACCGCCTTGCGCTCCTGTAGAGTAAATGTTTCCTGTTCCGATAGCAGCAATCCATTATGGCATTGGTCAAAGTGATCCATTGTGGTCGAAGATTTATTACACCGCAGGCAGCACAACGGCTCCGCAGGCGGATCGGGAGATTTCGCCGGCACTACGACACACTGCGGGGCTGACGTAACCGGTGCTGCAGCTTTATCAATGATATCCAGAACTGCCCGTGGCTCCGAATTGGCTCTTCGCTCGAACGCCCGAAACAGCTTTTTATTCGACCCAATGGAAATACTGTCGTCGGAGCGTGACGAGGACGAGGAAGAGTGCGAAGATGACCGGCTATCGTCACTGCTGTCCGATGTTGATGACATCGATGTATCCGAAACACACGCAGACCGACCATTCTCCTGAAAAAATTTTTTGATTACGGGAAATACTGTAACCAAGCCATTTTTGCAATAATTTTTCACACCAAAGACTGAAAAAACTCGGTAGGCAGAACTTCTGCAAATATAGATATTTTATTCATAACTGCGCATAATTCTGTCTCATACCATTGGCGGGGCCGGCACATCAACACTTTCGCTTTCCGGGTTTTAGGCTTAGCGGAAGGTGGTTCCGGGAGACGGTACCGTCGATTGCGCTTAATAATTTGTTGCAGCATAGCCAGTTTATTCAGAGCTGTTTCCATTCGGCGACGCAGATCGTCCGGTGGTATGGCTATTCTGTCCAGTTGAAACAAAAGGTCACGAACAAAACACAATAAAAAAAATAGCTCATCAAAAATAAACAAACAAAGCATCTTAAAGCAAAATAAATTGTATGCATACTAGTGTAACTGTGGCAGAAATGCAAAGAAAAGCCAAACTCATGCAACAACAATGACGTAACCATAATAGCCATACTTTCTGTGCATCAGTTCTATGCAATCAACATGGCGTATATATATCACTGCTGTGTTTGTTAATTAATTTTGGTAATTGGACCGTCACCCGCATTAACAATACTCTGCTTACTTCTGCAATAATATCGTACGTTATTTCAACTAACACATGTACAATACATATGTACGTGTAGACTCAGTGTAATTACCAAACCAGTACTAAAACAAAGTACGAAACTGAAATAAAGTTAATTGTACGGTATCTTTATATCTATATATATATATGCTGTTAATCTGGATCATAAAAATTATGAAGATATAAAAATTCGCGACAACTTTATAAAAATGTCGATGCGTTACAGTACATAAATGAGTAATCAGACGTAATTCACGTAATGCTCGTATCTTACATGTAAGTTTGCATAATGAAGTTATGAATCTCGTCGAAGCTGACGCCAACATCATTGGATTCCTGTGACTGGATGAGCTCATTCACTGCGCACAACACCGCATTCTGAACATCGTCCGGCCTGGTGATGGTGAAGCGGCGCTGTTTTTTGTAGTCGGCGCAATCAAAAAGGATGTCCGAATAGAATTTGTTGGTGGTTGCCGTATGATCAGGCAGTCGATAAAGATGTCCAGCCGCCACGCAAATCTCCAGATTCTTTTCAAAGATGCCAGAATCATAATTAAAATCGGCATTGGCTTGCAGTTCTTGAATAACGCGGAAAATACTGGGGCTCTTCTCCTGTTTTTTAATAGTCGAAATGGCATCTTGAATGTACTCCAAATACCACTGGTCAACTTGTACATGAGGCTGGGCACTGTCGTCGTTACCCATATTAACCGCTAAAAACTAGCGCGGCAGAGCAATTTGTAAGAAATTACGAATTCGAAGGAAAGACAGTAATACCAATTATAAGATCATCATCAACGTAGAGAACAGATACGAAGTATCGAAAGATTCCACAGTGTAAGAGCTTTCACGTAGGCTGTATATTACAGCAGCATTAAATTAAAATCAACTATTTCGCTTAAAAACATAGATTTACGATTTCTCTCGACATGTATAAAAGTTTTCGACATGTGATTGATGTGAAACGGTGCCGTACGCACACGTACTACAGGCAACATAAGAAAACGACACTGATGGTCAGAAAGGTACAGTATCTGTTTCTCTGAATCGACATCCTGTTTTACGAATTCTATCTCTGTTTAGTACGGCATTAAATCTCGTTGCACACATTCACCAATCTTCCTTTATCGGCTGATTGTACGTTGTTTGTTAAACGCGGAGTCAGAAATTTTCTAAACAATAAAAGTAACACTGCAGCTGTAGAGATCGCGGACGTCTAATGAAAAATGTCCGGCTTTGTCATTACTCATACTACGGGAATGTGCATCTTTACAGTCTACAGTTCTTTACAGCTGACAACCGCTATATATAATTCATCTCAGAATGCCATGCTTTAATTTATTAAAGAAAGCCACTGAACTTGAAGCAAATAGTATAATACTGTAAAAGGGGCCAACGGCATCTCACGGCAGCTTCCATTAATCTAAAACATTTAAAACTCTGGGACTGCCGAGCAGACAAGGTAATATAGCAATAATAATATATGTAACCCTTGAAAGATTGCGTATCACAAAGATTCAAAACTTTATAATATATTGTACAAACTTGGGGTAAGAATAACTGACTCTCACCAAAAAAAGATCACTGAAAAGATGGATTCTCATTCATCCCACTCCTCCTTGATTTTGTCACTTTTCCCCGGCTTGGCATGTTGAACCGAGCAATGACGCACAATCTTTTTCACCAGCGCCGTACTGACCACTTTCTCTCTGTCACCCCCTTCCAAGACAAACTCCTCTCCTTTCGTAATAAATTCCATGCAGGCCTTTTCCAAGGTCTCCAGTTCATACTCCTCTGCAAGCACCAGCAAACGTGCAGCACTTTTCGAATTGACCGCGTTCACCAAATGCCCCTCGCAGATATCCTTCAAATCATCAATCTCATAGTTGGCTGCCGCCACCAACAACGGCTCAGCGACCGGCTCCACCCGCTCGACACCAGAGTAATAAATGAACTCCAGCAAAATGTCCAAAACCTCCCCGTTCAAATCAGCCATCTCGCGGGTGGCGGATGCATCGGCTTCCTCCTCGTCGAAGATCAGCGCGAACATGGGTGAATGGGCGCTCAGAATGCCGCGGTGGACGGGAATCGCCTGACCATCGTTGGACAACAGGGTGAAATCGGCGAATTCCCGGGAGTGATACAGGTCACGGTAGCGTAGCAGCGCGGCTTCGTGCAGCGGATGCGGAACCATACTGCCGGGCAGATCTTTGGAAATAGTGCGAGACGGTCGTTCGATCAGGAAACGGATCTGGCAGCGAAGGATGAGGGTGCCGTTGACCAGAAGACAATGACGAGCGGCCCCGAAGAGACGAGTGTGCGGTATACCGCTGCCTTCGAAACCCCAGGTGGCACTGTTGGCAGCGAACGTGCGTCCCAGCCGCTCTTCTCCCACGGTGTAGGCACATTCCCCGGCTTTGTTCAGAACCCTTCAAAGGCAAGCAAACTAAAGCTTTAAACAGACTCGCAATAATGAAGGGTAACTGCTTCATTACCATCCTTTCATGGAACCGGACCAGGTACGTATACGCTAAAAGGTCAAGGCAGCTAGTTAATTTTGATAAATTTCCTTATTATACAAAACTGTATAGTCGGAAATCCAGTTTAATCGTAGTGCATATGAATACTGTTGTCTCCTTCATATGCACTACGGTTTAATACTTGCACTTATGAGTTGCCAAAAGCGAACTTCAAAACAGTCTTTCCATTAAAACGAACCTACCTTGTTATGATTAGCCTTTCCATAATGCATATACGTATATAACTAATTCACTTTTCGAGCAATGGTCAGAAAATATCTCTAAAAAAATTTAAAGATCCAACGTAACAGCCAACCAAATTAAACACTATTAATATACTGCCTCAAAGTACTTACTACTGCTTAATTTAAAAGGCGAGAAGTTCAGAACGGCTCCGGCTTCATATCATCTGACTTATAGCACATACTAAAAATCTGTTTACAAAAAAATGAATTTGCAAGGAAACGTAGTTACGGTATAAGTATTAAAATAAACGCAGAATGTTAAAATGCACAAACTAAAATGTAAATAAGAGTCGAATGTGAAAAAGAATCTTTTTCAATCAAAAGAATCTGATGACATTACAGTAATTGTGTCTTGCAACCAGCAGGCACAATATTACAACATTGTATCGTACTACTCGAGAAAACAATAATAATAATAAGAAAATTATAAAAGCACATTTTTATCCAGATAACTTGATAAACGCAATCCTTACATTATCGTTATTTCAGCTGGAAATTCGTCGTCACCGCTGTAGTCGTCATTAGGATTAGGGGAATTCAAAAGGGATACGTAAACGGCAGCACGATGTGATTGTAAACCGTCTTGCACCGGTGTCGTCGATTTCCTCGCGCTAGTGCTGCTCTTTCGGCCAGTCGTCTTCCCTTCGCAATTCTCACTGACAATGTGGCACGGCTTGACCATCAGAATCCAGCGAGCATCATGTCCATGCAGTCCCAATTCTGCCATGGAAATACCACGGGATGATAAGAAAGTCGTTTTACTACGCAGAAAGGGAAAGTTGTCGATGCTCCAGTCTAGACAAACATTCACCACGCTGCTGTCGGATTTGTCGTGGCACTTCGCAGAAAAACCTGGTGTTCTCCTCGACGCTCCATTTAGGATTAATTACTCTTCGGCTGGATCAATCTAACCATAAGATATATTTAAAACGCAGGGCATGACCGCAGGGCATACACACTTGAATAATTAAATTTTGTAAAGGGCGATTTAATTCATTGCAAAAGTTCCAAGATTTCCGCAATAAAGCGGCTAATTATAACCAGGCATAGGAATAAGGATGCCAGTCTAATCACCGTGAGTGAAAAGACCGAAAGCCGAAGGAAGTGAGTTGAGGATATGAGTCACTGACCAATGGACTGCCAGTCTGCTCGTCTTTGGCCCAGCGCCAGAATTCCCCAGTGACTCATCGATGACGACACCTTGCCTGTCTGCCGCCATTAGTGCAAGTGCAGAATTCTGACAACGTTTGAGTTTAATTTTTGCAGTTTTTAAGGCAGTTTATCACCGCTCGGCACTTAACACCGTTCAGAAGAACCGATAGTTCCCTTCAAGAACTGGATGATACATTTTCGCTTTGAATTATTTATCACCTCAACTTGCCCAGTATGTTATAAAGATGATCCAAAGGACAAACCGGAATTAACTATTAATTATGTACGTGATATTCACTGTTCTTCGGCTTCTAGCCACTATTCCGTTGTGATTCTGATCGTCATATTGACCGCTCGCGGTTGGCTTAGTTTACTTGTTTCAAAGTATAGTAAGTACTTTACCGCGCAGTACTGAATCTGATTACGTTATAGTACAATTTTGTTTTTTACTTGATGTGGTAGATGGTGATTGATTGTTCATTGAGTTATCCTTGGTCATAGCAGCTCGGAATGAAGTTGCATCCTGATTTTGGGTATCCGTTCATGAGCTCATCCCAGATTTTCTGTTATCTATAAACTTTACTGGGACTACACTGGATTGAATTTCGCGCAGTTGGTAAGTAAAACTTTATAAAAGAGAAATAATTACACATAAATAACGTACTTCATACGAAATTCTACATGAGATAGGTAGCATTGTGTTGACGTGTCTGTTAAAAATGGCTTTCTGGCTTGAATAATAATATCTTTTAGATTCAGTTTTCGTCGTAATACAAAAGAAACGCGTCGCTAAATATCACAAGTCATATCCTGCTCATAATCGCGCACAAAGCAAGAATACAGTTTATTCTGATTGTGCAAAATATCCAACAGAAACAAGAACGTACAAAATGAGATTGCGTACTCTGTACAGATCCCACAAAAAATCATTGGACCAATAATACGGAAACAAAGGAGTATGCTGACATTATTAATACTAGTCACAAGAATTTACTACACAAATACTTCACGTTTGATTTTTTTGTTTTGCAACGCGCAGCAATAAAATAAGGCTAACAATAAGCACGGAATATACTTACTAAATACGTATACATGTCGAAATACCAGTAAAACATTCAGCGGGCTCTTCAAAGAACCATTCGTAGTTACTGGAGCATTTTCCTTCTCGAGTATTCAATCGTCCCGCTCCGTCTGCACTGCTTCAACAAGTTACGGCGGTTAAGCCATAACAACAAGACCTTTGCCTCCCATATGCTCGCGTTCGCTGTGCACCGCAATCAGCGCAAGAATCTGAAAGGTAGCAACAAGCTCAAAATTAACAACGCCCTTGCTTTACGGTAAATGCTAGTAAGACACTCCGGCATAGCAACTTACGTTAAAGAAGATCAGTATGCCGAATACAATGATGTTCGCCAGAAACGAAGCTCGAATATCCGCTGGAACCTAATAAAAAAGGCAAACATGTACTTTATTGTTTATTCATTATTGGTTAATAACGGTGTGCTCACAAGTCAGTGCCGTGACGACAGATAGCATCACAGCTTAAAGTGCAAGAAATCGTTTTTACTGAAAGCGTGGACCGATAAGGCGCTGGCTTAATAAGAATGCTAGTTTGTCATCGCGAGAAATTAACAAACGACAGAAGCATGGATTCTGCAGATGTGACAGGTTTACCTGACTTGAGCTGGCCTCGGTCAATGTGTAGTAGTAGATGTTCCAGCACACGAAGGCGATCTGGTACAGGATATACACCAGGAAGATGATGATCCACACGCTCAGCCAGCCCGGGTTATTCTGTAAAGATCACAACCACCGTGAATGCAATACTAAATCAACATTCACGGTCTTACATCATGGTTGACACAACCAAGAGGTGATCAGTCAACGCACACTAGTATGTCACAAATGTCAATCATGTGAAAACTGAACCGGAAGTTGATACGAGCTAGGGTTCAAGTGTACTGCGCAAAAGGAAAAATCCCTATTTCTATGGGAATGCCGGCATCTGAGTAGCTTAGCTCTATGATACGAACATACAGTACTCACTCGCGAAGTCCTGACAGCACTGATAGGCAAGTCAGACCGCAAGACGAGGAAAACAGCACAACAGACACGCCTTAGCGTTGCCAGGAAACAACATCACAAGAAACCCGAAAACGTATTTGCCAAAATTGTAAACAGAACTAGTAGCTACTGCCTACCGTATCCTACTGTCATCCTATATTCAATTTAAAAGCTACTTACTCCACTTCGGAAACATTTTGGATTGAAAAATAACATAAAGCTTTACTACTCTAGTGTTACAAAATTAAATTGCGCCGCGCTAATATATTATTATTTATATTACCGAACACTGGTAATACTTACGGGTTACCGTTTACCAGTTAGACTATTCAGTGTAATTGTTAGTACTTACTTAATAACATGAAAGCTACAGCATTTCAAAAACGCAGGGATTTGCAAATTGCAGATACAAATTCAGCAATCATTTTTATACGAGCAGTCTGCAAAGTTGAGTGCAAACTAGCAGAGAAAAATTACTGATCGTAATTACCTCGTTTGCCAATGTCTATATACGGTATACGTAATTTTGCCGACATCCGTATACGGTTTAATTTCACTAAAACTACATGCACCTTCAACAATCCAATTATCAGAGCGATTGCCGCGATAAACAGGAAAACCGCTCCAATAAAGCTGATGATGCGTGACCAGGCGATGTACGTGGGAACGACCCAATAGTCATGGACATTGAACACCAACAGAAGGATGGCCAGGGCCTGAAAATGCAGAATATATTTCATATTTCTCCTTCAATAATTATTAATTTTAACACAATAAAGTCAGTTCGAGTAGTTAAATTGCATAACGATTTGCCAAACCGTATCATTTGGTTAAGTCGCGCAGTCGGTATACTTACGAAGGTGTAGAATGCTGCAAAAAAGCAGCCTGTCTTCAGAGAGCACAGCAGACAGGATTTTATCAGACCCATTTTTGCGGATTGGTTTGAGAATGAGATTATTCTTCAGGGTATCACGAATGCAGTTCTAGTGGTTCATAAAATAACGATCTCACTTTGAATTTTGCGTAGCACAACTGTTACAGTAATAATGAAAATCCCAAAAGTGAAAATTTCAAGGAAACAGGAAACAGCATTAAATTGCTACTAAATTGTAAAAGTTCGACGCGGAATAATTTGCACACTGGCCCTTGCCCCATGGCTAGCTCTGTATGGACGGGATTGTTATCGGAAACCGGATCGCTCGCCTTTGATTGGATCCGGTCATACAACTCCACCTCCCGTTCATGTGGGGATTTACCATTGTTGTACGCTTTTATGTGTCCACACGGCTCAGGGTGAGATGCAAAGTGCAGGCCGGAATGCAAATTCCTGCATGATTAAGGGGCTCCGAGCACAGTAACCATACAGTAGCTAGACTCGAAAGGCACTTTAAATGCGTTCTGTACGATACAGAGCCGGAAGTTCTGTAATTTTTCGATCACACCCCCCTACCTCTGATTGGACGGCCGAGTTAAAGTGTTCTGTATCTAAAAGGAACTCTCCTAGCTCCGTTACGATACAGAACTCGCATTTCTTGCTACGTCAAAGTTATTTTAGATGTGGGTGCACAGTCCGCTGTACGTCCAAGTCCTATTTTTAATTTTCAAGTTTTGAGGGTGTAATTAAAGGGAGTTTAATTGTTTCTATCGAATCAACATTCCAGTTCTGCTGTGTTCACTGATTTTAGCTGCCTCCGACTGTGCATGTTTGAATTTGTATCGTGGCAACAAGCAGCTTCGCCATAGCCGTCAGCGCGAGGAATACCTCAGCGTACTTTACATGCAATGGCCTTTCGCTTCTTCACCAGTCGTTTGATTTCTTAACTTAACAAAACTTCAGATCGCCAGAAAAACAGAAAGGAAACTGCCACAAAATTGTTGTGAAAATGAATAAATCGTTGACCAATTCAACTGCGGTAACTGGGCGCTTTAGAAACCGTGGTCTCGTTGCTCTGTAACGCTCTATAAGATTCAGCGCTGTACCATTGGTAGATTCACTTTTACAGAACTCCCGGCTCTGTATCTTACAGAACACATTTAAAGTCCGTTTCGAGTAGTACTAGTAGCGTTGCGAACTTCACTTGTGATTATTACAAAGGACATTCCAAAAATGATTTTCCCTACTTTGTATCTCCCTTCAAAAACGCATTCAGCTTTTATTAGCCATATTGTTAGAAAAGTCCTTCACTAAGGAACCGAAACAAAACATAACTCACCTAAACTCCACTAAAACAGAAAAAAACTGCGGAGAAAACCATGAAGGGTCTTACGCACTTTTTCCCGTGATTTCCGCGGACTAATTTTGCAATTTTTCTCAATCGCCTCGCCAACTTTTTGAGAAACACAAAATGTGGTAACGTTAGAAATTCTTTCTTCTAACAAAAGAAATTTTAAAATAAAATGATGTGGTCCATCCGCTTTTGAGGGAAAATTGAAAGTGTCTGGGAGTAGGTACCAAAAACAGAAAGCTTCTTAGCTTCCTTACGGTAAAAAAGTGACAAAATTCATTAAAAAATTTATTTGTGCCGGTGAGAAGTAAACTTCTTCTTCTTTGGTATCTTAGGTGCGCACGAGTGGCCATAAAATGCGTTTTCTTTTAATACATGGAACGATGTATTCACAGAAGCGAGAAGGCTAAAAACCGAGAACTTTGGTGTCCTACAAAAAATAAATGTTTACCTCAAACTCGGAGCTTTTCAAAGCGTTCTGCTAACTTCGTAATAACACTAACACTATTTGCAGTTGATACTTAAAAGTAATCGTCGAAATAATTTCAAAGACGAAACTGAAAATAAAAGAATGATTTCCAAAAGGACCTGAAAAACTGCAAACGTACCTCAAGGATTTCGGTTTTTCGTTTTCCCTATTCTTCACCGAAACCTTTAATTGTCGTTTCCTCGGATAGGTTACATAATGGTTTATCCAAGAAAAAACATATCATTTCTGCTGACGGAGAGGTAAAACAGGGAAAATTATTTTTGGAATGTCCTTTGTATCTACAGAAGTTTTTTTCACACTGGCTTTGCAGACCCTTCCAGACGAACTTACGCTCTGTTTTTAGACGAACTTATGCTCCCGATTTTTAAGTACTTACTTGTTAACAATAAAATGCCAGACAGTTTGAGTACAGTATTAATTGTACCACTACATTTGTAGAGTTGCACTTGAAGAATGCGGAGGCATTCACTTGCCGGCTCTGTTATAAAGCGATTAATTTCGATGTTGTTATTACAATAAACCAAAACACTCATACTTCGCCCATTTTCTTTCGGAAAAGGGCGGCATGCCAGCTTGCCAGATTTCGTTTTTACGCCAGTTTTAATTAGTACTCTTAGAAAGAAAGAAAAGAGTTTAAAAGACCTGGGGACTTTTCACTTTTTGGTACAAGTGTTAAAAAGTGATTCAACTGTTATGATGTTATCGTTATTGTTTTTACATGTATGATGTTTTTATTTAGATGTTATCGTTATTGTTTTTACATTGCCCATAAGTACTGTACGTTTATATTTGGATTCTTAAAGTTGTACGAGTACTATTACGAGTTAGTAGGTGTTACTTTATACAGTACTTAAATCAGTTAAATGAATATGGTATTCTAGGGGCATTACACCGAAACAGTTGTCACAAAATCTGATAAGGAGTTTATTGTTAACGTCCATAACTTATGTAAGTACATATCTATATTTATAATAATCATAATATTTATATTTATAACATGCTTTCTGAAACCAGACAAAGAATGAACTAAGTTAAACATTTACTGTAAAAGTTAAAAACTAACAATAAGCATGCGGCATAACTACACACAAACAGAAGAAGCTACGATTACTAACAAAAATAACAATCGACAACAACTAACGCTTTACGACCAATGACACATAAAGAACTACCGAAAAATGGACCACAGAAGTAAATACTAATTCTACCGACCACATTCCAACAGTATATGCTACTGCAACACAACTATACCATGCCAAGTCACCTAATTACCGTATTTACAGAACATTCCAGGTACTACACTTCGTTAGAACAGTTCGCCACTCCGCGCTTCCGGTAGGGGAACATTACGCAGTACTTCATCCAGTAACTGCAGGGCACGGTTTAGGTGGATCTCGATCCAGCAGGGTGTCTCCTTGATAGTCTTCCGATTGTAATCTGGGCCCCAGCCTTTGACGAAGCTCAGACGAATCATGCACAGACGACGGAGATCATCGGCACCAATCCCGCCGCCCACTGTGCGATTCCCGGCGGCATCGCTGGGCGACACAGCGGCAGTTTGAGCCTGCACCACAGCCTGGGCTAATCCCACCTTAAATCAAAACAACGATAATCATCTTTTTACCGAAAAATGTTTCGAAAATATGAGCACTCGATCAGCGTTTTCAGACAAATAATAAAATTTTTTTATTTGAAAACAATTCAGTTTCTTTATAGTGTGTGTGCCGGCGCCGTTGGGTGCTGTTACTGCGGAAAGACTGGCAGCCGTTTGCTTATGCCTCTGCGCTGCCGGTAAAACTCGGCACCAGTTCTGTCGGCACCACTGAACCGGAAGCGAGGACACCGGAGTTCAGTTTCCGCGCGTGCAGCAACAACATAGGGAGGGGTAATCTTGAAGAAGCCACTCAGTATCAAAACATAAGGCCGCATTTTAGTGATCTATTAAGTGCCAATAAGCTTCGCGCTTTTTTTTCTGCCGGTAGTGGCAGGAACAGAACTGAAAAGAGCCGCTGTTGCAAATTTATAACCAATAAATTGAAAGGTGGTGGCAGTAGCCAAAAGGGCGTGTGAAAAGGCGTGACAACAGTTAAAGGGGGTGTCTGTTTCATTGAAAAAAGGGGGTGACAACAGTCAAAAGGTCGTGTAGGGGGTGACAATAGCTATTTCCTTCATTATATACGTACTCAGTTGCAAAAAATTATACTGTAATTCTCTACTAGTAGCCGTAACAAGTTAAGCCAGAACTAGTTACACAGGAATAGCAGAATTACAGAAAACAATGTGATGGGTAAAACAATACGAGCTACCTGTTGAAGCATTTGATGATAACACTGGCGCAGATCAAACACTTTCAGTAAGGGCGCATGAGGATGTATTTTATGTACAGCATCGCCAGGAGCACGGCCAGCTTCTCGATCCAAATAGTAACTCTGTACAAAGACGCTGTAGTCCCCTAAACAGCTCAACCACACACTTCCGTCAGGTTTGGTGGCAATCTCAATTCCCCGGCCAATATGCAGGCGAGCCTTTTCCACCACTGGAGTCCGATGGACGTTTGTCAGCGGACCCAGACAGAAACGATTCTGATGGCCAGGATCAACATATCCATCAACGTATGCGGTTGTGTATGCCGATCGCACTTTGAATGTTTCTCCCACCTGAACGACGCAAATGTGAACTGTCCATATTCAGCAAAACGTTATTACGTAGTGTCACACTATTATGATCTTTTACGCATAGCAATTAGGTATGCTAATCAGATTCAAAACTGTTGCCTTGTACTTTGCAGATTTCGAACTAAACAATAAACACGTTATTTATGCCTTTTATCACTTTTTTGGGAAATTGAGAACAGTAAAAAAAAGGTGCGCAAGCTCATTTCAGCAGATTTTGAATTCGAGTAAGTAATTTACTCGGATAATGAATTTTACGTGTTGTTTATTCTTAGGTTCAAAATGAAACTCTGGAACTGTCTCAGTCCAGCCGTTGAATTCGAATTATGCTGAACGCTCGCACCGGGATATCAATGGACATCAACACAATAGAGCATATGCCCGAGCCAAAATTTTCAACAAAGGTCAGTCCTTGCCGCTGTAACTGTTCACAATTTCAAATCATTCTACAGTTAACCGTTAATGCACTATACACTAGTACAATACAACACCGCCAAACGTACCAAAATGCATACGTTTTAGCAAACCAGCACAGCAGTGAGAGCACCTTGCGACACCAACCTGTTGATCCATTTCAAAATAGGCAATCGTGCACCAGAACTCAGGCATTGACTGCGTCATGATGGCGTTCTGGAAGCGAGCATCTTCCCACATCTGCTGTTGTTGAGCACGCAAATGCGGAATCATGGGATCGGCCAATTCCAGGGCCACAGCACTGTTTTGGCTTGACACTGTCCAGTAGCCCGGTGAGAGCGGCGGCCCAACAAGGCCGGTGCCGCTCGGTGGGAACAGTTGTTCAGAGGATGTCGGCGACATGGCGTGGCTGGACTGGCCGTGTGGAGAGTGATCGTAGCGGGGCATTGAGGGGTGTGGAGCTAAATTGGCCGTTGGTTTGCGACTTTCGGACGTACTAGACTGCACCGACAGGATGGAGTTCTCCCTGCACATAAAGGATCACATGTACCGTGGTGCACTCGAGCCGCTCCAATAAAAGAGCCGCCAGTTAAAACGCTTTGGCTCTGTTGATCTGTGTTTGTCTCCTTTTGCGTTCTTTCAACTTATGTATTAAGATTGTTATCCATAGTTTTGGGGACAGATTGTCCGGCAACGCCCGTTTCTGGGCTGCAGTATATATAATAGCATAGGTTACGTTCTTACATTTTCAGCATTTTGTAAGACTGGTACAGGAAGAAAAATTCTTACGAGCTTACGCGAATTATCCAAATGCGTGCTAACGCAAGTTTGCTTTTTGAATTCATCACACAGCCAACAGAAAGGTAACCACTGCCAGCAGATTATCAGAGACACTGGAATTCGTCAGAAAACACCACCAACATTCAGTACTGACCTCGGACGCGTGGGAGACGCCAGGTCGAACAGACCCGATGATCCGGAAGCATGTGCCGACGTCGGTGGTTCATGGCTTTCATAGCCATCATCGTCACCCTGTCCCTGTTGCTGCATTCCCAAACCACCCAAGGATAAATCAATGCCGGGAGACACTACGCGTTCGTAGTGATACGGATTGACGCAGACGTTATCAAGTTTCAGGTCGAAGGCAAACTGGCAACCTTGCACATGCTTCAGTTCGTTCTTGTGCACATCAGGCCACCGCCATATCCTAACAAAATGGAAAAACTGACAAAGTCATAAAAGTTAAAACGAAAACCCCTTAAAAAAATTCACTAAAATACGAAGCATAAGTTGAGTTATAAGCTTCTACATAAGTTGAATTATACACAATGCATACGTTAGCCGCACTAACAAGTGACAACAACTCTTCCTTTCATCAAAAGGTTACGGCAACAAGCGGCAGAAAGTCCAGCCCGTTGTGAAAGAAAGCGAAATATCTGCGGTATAAGGAACGCATTTCTTCTGGAATTTTCGTTACTGCAACAGTGGCATTCGAGGTGCCTGGAAAGCGGAAACATGCACTACACGCCCGATGCGTCTAAGGCTGTCACCATGCCAAAATTTTTGGAATGTACTTTTCTCGTGAGCCTCAGTCGATATTCGTTTCGATCACAATAGTTATTTCGATTATTTTATACCACTAGTTTAACTGTGTAAGTAATAAAATAATTAACACGTATTCGAATGCTGCATCTGTAATAAGAGCCGCATTATTAAGTGTAAACTAATTGTGTTTTTATTGTCTTTTTTTGGGATGATTTTAATTACGGCAACTGTCAATCATTCTTTAAGGATTAGTCGGATTACTGATGAACAAGAATCAATGGTTGTTAAGGTATCGCTCTAGCTGCTAGCACATTTTTATTGTACGCTGCAAACGCAGTTTTGATCAGTCTTCGAAATAAATCTGAATTTTCTTTATAAAGTTTTTTGAAACACGAAACGTTGTTATAAATTACACACCGCTGATTTGTGATAATTTTGTTCATGCAGATGTCGATGATGTCAAGAGCGGAAAACGAGCTGTGGCGGTACACATATGGTCGTGTCACCCGTATGGGCCGTATGGACTCATCAGGATGAAAAAATTATTTGTTCTTCAAACATGTACAATGGACGACAAAAAGAAGTTGAAATCGACCGTTCGGTGCGCGGTCGCGCCCCATGAACTTCTTTTTGTCGTTCACTGTAAGTGCAATATTTGAATATTGTACTTCGAAGTAACTGAATAAGGTATTATTACCACGTTATCTATTCTTGAGTTACTGTACTAAACTTACTTAAACGGTAATGGTTTAATTATCCGTATATTTCACACTTTATCTGTATTCTGTAAATCACAGATCATTTTCATAAATTACCGGCACTATTAGACTATTCGAGTTGAAACAGAACGGTTCTCATCCTCATTTAAATTCTACAGATGTACATATTGGATTTGGCGCGCGTTCTGAAAACAAAATTTTGACTGATTTTCAAACCAGAACAAGTACAATATCGCGGACCAGAGCGCACGCTACAATTTATTAGCTTACTGACAAATGATTTATTAATAAATAGCTGTGCCAGGCAATTAAACCGTATTCCCAGTAGCTACTGATACTAATGCTATTTTATTGTAAAACACCTGTGCTCAAACATTTTGCAACGTAAAAATACAAGCATCATAGCACATAATTTCCACGGGAAACATCAAAATTGTCGTGAAACCATTAATGAGCATTTAAGAAACCTTGATGACCAATTGCACTTACCCAGCCTGCATCAACAAGAGAGAAAAACATCTCCAACAAGACCAAAGCTGGTGATGCTGCAGTATTATAATATAACGTCAACCCTTTGCAGACAAACCCATTTTCTGAGTTTTTTTGAGATAGCATATACAATCAGTCGATAAACTGCCTATAAGTTTCAATGTGCTGATTTGGCTAAACTCAGAAACCGGCACACTACACTTTCAAATCTCACTTCATTCTAGAAACAATCACAGAATCTATTGCCGCTACCAGAATGATACCACGAAAAGTCAACTAGACTAATGTGATAGGACGATGAGATAGATTCGTCATGGAGTACATGGTTATTTGGATAAATTCAAATTAATCATCGAACAAAAACAATTTCTACCGTACCCAATCAGCGCATTTGGTTGCACTACTGAAAAATCTGCAGAAGCATGCGATGATGTGACTAAAACTTGAGTAATCCATGAATTCTAAATAAACACTGAATCAAAAAATGTAAACCGAAAAAACTGAAGGGATGAATTTTTTTACCGAATATAAACGGCTTTCTGCAGTTGAAAAATTTCCCCCAAAAGGGTCGAGCCTCGTATTTTTCATAAGATTAATAACACGCGCGTAAATTTTCTTAAAGAAAGCTACCAAACAATACTGAAGGTCAAAAACGGTACTTCTACAAAAATATTTATATATTATATAGTCATTTGTGTACAGACTGTATAACCGATAACGTATCATTCTGACTTGCTCATACAATCCCCCTTTTTAGTTTACACAGGCATTTAAAGCGCAAGTAGTACGGCCAACACTGGTGTCAATGGTCATTACAGGGCTCCCGTAAAATAATTTCATATTTTATGATTGCTTCTCTCAAATTTGTGTTCAGTACCTTGAATAGATCACATGCGGGAAAACCTTCCGACCAGCCACCTGAAATTTGAAAAAGCAGTGGTTTAGTAAAGTTATCAAGTTGATGGTACCAAAAGAAGTCTCGAAAAATGTAAATCAACAGCTAAGTCCGGCGATTTTAATAACTTTGTGTGAAACGCATAACACTTGGTATAAATCTGATTATCGTAACTGTACTAAAACAGAGTATCCCAGCATACTGTACTCCAGATTAAATTAAAGGATGTACTGAATACTAAATTTAATCATGCAGAAACATTTCAGTTATCGCAGCGAATTCTGCCAAATGATCTCAAACAATTAAGGCTTTATCAAAAATTGAAACGATCTGAAAAACCTGCCAGATTATTGTTTCTCATTAGGCATTACTCATTTTACCTGAAGTCGTCCATCCAGCGTACGAGGAATGGTAGCGCATTTGGTAACATGATTCCCACTGCTGGTGATGGCCATAATCAGTCCGTCCAGCTCGTCTGGCTTATCTTTGAGCTTCTTAACCAGACTCTCAATGGCGCGCTTCGTGAAGCTTTCCGACTCACCACCTTGACGATGGCACATCAGATTATGCACGATACTGATGCAGGCGTCCGCCGAGGACGCTGGCGAAGTGGCGTTCGCTGATCCGGACGTCGATCCCGTCATCTTTGCTCACGTTTGCGGAATCTGAAAGGGCATCAGAAACACGGAGATGTCTGCAAAACAACAACAAAAGTACAAAACTGCTGAATTTTTCACCCGTAACGGGCTGGTAAAGCCATCAGATCGATGCTATGGGGAACGGGGATGGCTGTACTCTACCGAAACTCGATTCCTTTTATGCTACGATACACGCGCAAGCAGATCCCGAATCCCCACGATCATTCAGAGCTTCCAGATTCCGGGATCAATGAAGCGAAAAATCCATGCAAATTAAAACTACCTATACGAGTACAGTTCACGTGCAGTCGTGTATTGCGAAACTATAATAGTCACCAGGAAAAATTTAATACTTTATCTCATAAACAGACCCTTAGATACTTGATAAAATCTGTAAAAGATTATTAATAACGTTAAAAATCTTCAAAAAAATAAAAAGGAATAATCGCAAAGTCGCAAACTAATCAAAGATTACAATCCAAATAAAACAACTCCAAAATGGATCGAATGGATCAGTTCTCACGCGATGCATTCACTGCATTGACTTCCGCTATCGACGTGAGTCTGTGCTCTGATCCAATCCTGCTGGAGGGTTGGGATCTGAGTTATTCACCTAATTCGGTTCATTTTGTGCACTTAGCGTCTCGTGCTCTCTACAGCAATTACACCTCCACTCTCGTATGAAATCCATTGGAAATTGTGGCTGTGGAGTCTAAGTTTGTGATCAAACAAGCTAAAATCAAAGTTTTTTACTTAGGATCTCCAAATAAAAGTCATTGCCGAATGCCGACTACCTAATCAAATTTTTAAATTGTAATTGTAAATTCGCATTTTCAGATTAGTTCTTATCCAAATGTGAGGAACTCAACAGTGATCCACAAATCTGCATTCACTATTGCACTTAGTGCACTACATATTTTACCTTGACTGTGCTAGAATTTTCACTGAAAAAAAAATCCATACAAGGCTACCAAACGGACGATGCATCAGCTCAAGCCTCACAGTATTTATAAAGTTAGTCCACGCAATCAAATTTTATAACTGTGGGTTTTTTCCAAACCAATTAAACGGACATTGCAGATCACGCCTGCACAAATAAGAACGCCAGAAACTACAAAATGGGCTTGAAAACGAAAATATAACTTACAACCTCCAGTAAATTAAAACTTTTAACGATACTAACGTGTGCACTCGGGTTAAAACTTCGATTTTGACTAACATGATCACTAAGGTTTATATTCAGTTATTAACTAATGGTAAGAACAGCATTCTGTTAAAAGCTCTTGTTAAAAATACGGGCAGCAGACGGTCAAATTTAAACAACCGTTTTGCTTGGCTTTAGCAGATCCACGTACGAACTGACTCCAAATTTTTTCTGCAAATCTTATGCAAAACTATCACTCAAATAAACGTTCGCAACGTAAATGTTTTCAATTCATTTATATTTTCGTTATTTTTTTTAAAAACACTGAACTTAAAGGTTTGGGTGAAAATCTATTTAGTGATATCTGCGCAGGGGTAACCGCTTGATATACGTACATTTTGGCATAAGGATAAATCCGCATAAGGATAAATCGGCAAAGGTCACTTTGGTATATAGTGATTTTAGCATAGTGAAATTTGGCTTAAAATCTAAGTTTTAAAAAACTTGAGAAGTTGGAAAACGTAAGCGATTAAAAAATACATTAAACTAAAGCAAAGCAAAAAGGCTGTCTTTGTGCCGAATTTTTCTCATGCTAAAGCGTCCGCTTAATAAGTTTTTTTGATAAAGCATTTTGCAAAAAATAATTATGTGTAGCGCAATATTAACGATTCGCGAAGACAAAAAATTATTTATTAAATGATATTTGGTTGTAAAGATAAAATGTTAGTGTAAGCTTTAACGAGAGTCTTAACGCGAGTACAAATGTTAGTTTTGATCTGCGTATGAGCCCAAGTGGTCATGCTAGTTCAAAGCACAGTCTTAACCCGAGTGCTCATAATAGCATAGTACTGTTCACGGAAGTTTTAAGCCTGCAGAATAATTGCTTATAATGCGTTCCAAAACAATTTTGACATAAGTTTCATCACATTTTGAAAGCGTTGGTACTCGGCAGTGGAAGTAAAAAGTAGCGTATCGCAAACCTTTTTCTCATTTCCAAAAACAGCTAAAAACAAAAAATACATATTCATATGCATTTAATTAACTAAGAAGTGTGGTATGCTAAGATAACTTTTTAATCTCAGCTTTTTGCTTTTCAGTAATCCTTATCAACCGAAATTTATCCTTTAGATCTACGCAAATCCAGTGTTTCAAGACAGCAGGTTTTAGCAAACGTACAAGGTTAAGAAAATTGTTGTGATAAATGTCAGCAAAAAATCAGATGCAAACAAAACCAAAAACTCTTCAGGTTATAAATTCTTAAATTTAATAATGTCGTACTTTTTCTTGCCATTACGCCGTTTTTAATTTTTAGTATTTCTTAGGTCTGGCAAAAAACGACTAAGTAATACAAATAAAAATTTGCAATACCATTATTCAATACGTTCGCAACGAAAGTGGTTTGAATGTTGTTCTGTGGCCCAAACAACAGCAAAAATGGTAGCATGACAACCCTATGACCTTCTTTTTGCTGACCGACAATGTGATGACCCACTTGTTGCTGACAACCACAACTTGCTGACCGACAGTTCGCTTTTTACAAACTGGCTGACCGACATCTTGCTGAAACTAATTTGCTGAACGACAGCTTACTTGTCGGTCACCGAAATGTCGGTAATCGACAACTCGCTGACCGACAACTTGTAGAAGACGAAAACTTGCTCACCGACATTTTGCTTACCAGCTCAACGCACTTTATCCATATTTACGCGAAAACTAGAATCTTTGCTGGTTTCAGAAAAAGGAAGCAATACTATGACAGTTATAACTGAAATATAACTTTTTGCCATTTATTACGCCGTATAAAGTTCACGAGTATGTTATTGTCTCAGTCGATATTAAGTATTTATTAATAACTGTCAAAAATGTTTTAATAATTACACCGGTTCCGGTTTCTTAGGTTTCTTAACTTATTTCTTAATTATTCTTAAGTTTCTTAGATTATTCTTAGGTTTCTTAGGTTATTCTTAGGCTTCTTAGGTTTCTTAGGTTATTCTCAGGTTTCTTAGTTTTCTTAGGTTATTCTTAGGTTCCTTAGGCTGCTTAGGTTTCTTTGTTTTATTAGGTTTCTTAGGTTTGTTATGTTACTCAGGTTTCTTAGGTTTCTTAGATTTCTAAGGTTTCGTAGGTTTTTCAGGTTTCTTAGGTTTCATAGTTTTCTTCTGTTTCACAGGTTTTCTATGAAATTCACTCGTACTTGCTCGAGCAGGAAAATGGAAAAATGGACGACTGGAATTGTCAGATTGCTGCCTGAGCCGGCAGCTGCTAATAGCAGGAGAAGTGGTTGTGGTGTCCGAACATTATCACCCAAATTGAGTTCTACAAGGATTTGATGGGTAACAGACTAGATTTGTGGTCATTGAGTTGTCGCTATTTCCATAAAACGTCGGTCAGTAAAATGTCGGTCAGCAGTTTAGTAAGTAAGCAAGTTGTCGGGTAAACATTCTGTCACTCAACAAAATATCTTCAGCAAATCGTCGGTGTCAGCGAACTGTCGGTCAGCAAAAGGTCGTTCAGCGATCTGTTGTTTCAGCAAACTGTCGGGTCAACATTTCGTCGGTCAACAAAAAGTCGTCAGCAAGTTGTCGGTCAGCAAGATGACCGTCAGCGAGTTGTTGGTGTGCCTTTAAGTTTTTATTTTTGCACTGAGTTATAATTTGTCCATGGCTTTGTCTATTCCGCTCAATTTTCGCGGGCTCTGCTCGTTGTAACTTCTAAGTAAGTCACCATGCAAACGTATAGCAGGCTGCTAGCGACCGCGGAGTGGCTGGCATAATCACTCAATTGAACAAGACACAGCTACGGCTTTCCAGTGATGTTCCCGTTGTTTTTATTTACCAAATTACGTTTGATTGCTATCTTCAAGATTAACATCTCCACGGTTAGATTAATTTCTCCAAGGACCAATTTCTGTCACGGGAAAATTTTATTTGGCGTGATCTTTACATCGCTCTGTTTAAATTTTAAGCTGCGTAATATCGGCGTAACTGCAAAAATGTCAGCAGTGTCCTTTGCAACTGGGCAAGTCGTCTGGGCAAAGCTAAAAGGTATGGCTACATAAGTCTCCTAAAGGAGGTTCGCCATGCTTTCCAATTGACAATCCAATGACTACGAAAGATAACGCAGGTTACAACCGCTGGCCGGCGTGCGTGGAGACGCCACCGGAGAACGCTAGAAATCGTGGTGTCTACGTGCAGTTCTTTGAAACTGATAAACCAGGACAATTTGGTTGGGCTCCTAAATCCGGTAAATTGAAAAGCAGTAAAATGATGAAGCGCCGTAGTGTTCACTGTTCACTGATGCAAAAAACAATCTGTGAACTGCTTGATAGGGGTAAAGCCTTTTACGTTGAACAATCAGTCCCAGAAGGAACTGTCCAACGAGCAACTGCAGAAGTGCGTAAAGTTCGCAGCATTAAAGATCAACGGGAATGCTGCCGCTCCTACAGCTGCGGCTCCGATTTCACAACGGGGTACCTTTTTTGTTTAACGATTTTTGCCTGATTCTTCCGCAGTACTTTATATACTTCTATAACACTGCATGTCATGATAGTTATTCATTTATCTGCATCAGTGAAATATGATAACTCTAAGTTTTATGTAGTGGTTGAAACTGTGCAAGCAGAAGAGGATCCGGCCTCTTCAAACGAACAAGAAGCTCGTTTGGGCAACTCCGTACAGACTGGAGATGCAACCGTTATCGCATCGGGAGTCTCCCAAATTCGAGGTAAAATAAATATTTGAAAAAGGCAAAAAAAGGGAGTAATAGGTAATAGGAATAGGAGTAATAGTGTTTGCAAAGTTAGTTTGTTAGGTAGTATTTGCAAAGTATCCCTACATTAGGAGAGAATGCAAGATAAAACACATTTTCATCAAAAATTTTAAGTATTTTGTCAGTCGATAATCTTCTGAGATTTCTCTGAAAAATTTTAATATAAGAATACGCCACAGGACTGATACGAGGGCAACAACGGCCAAAACTTTGATTGATTGTACTCTGGAGTCTGGCTTACAGTACACACTCCCGTCTGCACTAAGGTTTGCACTAAGGTCACCACGTGCGTATACACTACGTTACTCACTTTTTATAACACGTACTACAGCAAGTAAATTTTTTCGGTGAGCGCTACTGTCACTACAGTCCATCATAATTTGACTAATGCCACTACAAAAAAATTATTTGAGCCTTATTGTGAAACCACACAATCCTAATGACATTTCAAGTAATCAGTTGACCATTTGCTTAGTGCTAATGCTACTATATCACATGCCTTACCTTATCCAGATTTCCAGATTCAGATATATTGCCCCGAATGGGATACACCACAGCCACCAAAAACCAGAGAAGACCGACCAAAACCAATATTACATACTGAAAGCCCGTAGTCGAAAACCCGGCCAGATAGTATTCATTTCTTTCAAAACAGCTCCTGCTTCGAAAGCCAAAGAAAAAACTGTTTCGAAATGTTGGCAGCAAATGTAGCGAAATTGCAGTTGTGATTATTATTAGTTATCTTTAACCAAGCGATGTTGCCAAAATCAACGTAAAAAAATTAAAAAAATATAAGTAGTCCAGGACTCTAAGTGGCTTTCATTACATTGAAATAATTAAGCCGACCATCGCAAAGCAACATTGCGCCATTGCGCTTCTAACAAGAGCATTGCGCAAAAAAAGAGCATTGCGCTTCTTCTACAGAAGTACCGGCCAAGCAGACGACGCTAGGATAAAATCATTTTGTATTGGACGATCACCATAAAACATGCTAGGTGAGCAGGTGACCAAGCTTTGTGCTAACCAATGCACAGAGCCCGTTAAGGAACCAGTTTTAAATTAAATCACTTTTGCCGTCGATTATCGCCGTTGCGTGCATGACACACAACCGTCAAACACTACCATTTTCGGGATATATCCACGTAACGTCGAAGTGTTTGTTGTGGGACTGTAGCTCTCCAAATTCTAGATCTTTATTACCACAAAAAATAAAAAAGGTTACACCAACCTAGCATTCCTGTACAGATTCAGCAAAAGCCGTCAGCATAATCTGAAAGCCCATATTCCAGTACCCGGCCAGACGGTTTCAGTTTTTCTAAAAACTTTATCAAACTGATCCTTTAAAACAAACAAATCCTTTCGGCAAACCTGAACCACCGAAATATCTGCCTACTTTATTAAAGTACATCAGTACTTAGCTGAAATATAGAATTTAAGTAGCTATGTTGGTAATTAAAAAATTCAATTAAAAATTAAAGACCTTTCAAACTTTACATAATACACTACCGAATACATCAGTAACATTTCTTAAAAACTACCTTTTTTGAAATTTATCATGCTGGTCGACGGAGAACAATCTTGCGATAGCCATAAAAGCATTGTGCATATCGATAACGGTCAGTTAACGGTAACGTTCGCAATACAGTAAAACTTCAAAAAAAAATTAAGTTAACTGCGACTAAAACATTAAGTTAGCGTGACTTACTTAACCTGGGCCAGCTCTCTTGCCACGTAATCCAAGCAACACAAAAAAATAACGAAGAAGTTCTTATTAGAACATTTCCGTCGGTTAGGACCAGAATTTTAAAGGACAGAATTTACGAAAGAAATTCGTTAAGAATGCTTTGTTACTTGCAAGCCTAATGCTGCTGGTTTGAAATTACCGGATTTCTTTGTTACAGCCTCGTTGGCCGCGGAAGTGAACACTCTGGATTCGTCGCACAGTCCACTCCGCGACGATGAACTTCCGCCATTGTCAGAACAGGTAAAAACTAGAGGCTTAGCAAAATAAAAATCATCAACTTTAAAATATCTTCTTGTCTTGATTTTAAAACCGATTTGGAAGGCAACAGCTGAGGCCAAGTCTTGAGCCAAATAATTGTTCATACCAGTAGCAAAAGAAACACAAAAATACCAACATAGCTCATAAAGATTAGTGGTACATGTACCATCGTTTACTGTATATTTTCGGTACTACGAGTATAAGGTGGCGTTCGGAGACGGCCGGTATGTTTATGTACATGGTGGCGCCGCAAGAACGGTGGCCCGGGACAAAGCATGGTGTGACCGTGGTGTGCGGGGCTTGATGGTGGTGAAAGATATTGGGAGGAGACTTCGGTAGTAAAACATGGTGTGCGTAAGTTTCGGAACTTCAACACATTTGTTTATTTCTGCAAAGTGTAATTTGCTGTACAGTGTACACTCAAATTTTGTGACAGTTCAATTATGTACGATTAAACAGCGCTTGTCACAACTTAGTGGTAACATGTCCACTATATACCGGCCGCTCGGAGCGTACAAAACCAAGTAAACTTTACACCATTTGTATGTGCTTTACTTTCATATTCGATACATTGATTTTAGGATGCAATGTCCGATGCGTCGGGCAGCACGACAGGACGAAGCAAGGAGACCATTCCCTTCGAAGAAGTGGATGGCTGGTAAACAAATTTGGGGCAGCTGCAAAAACCACTACAATAGTACTGTATTGTGTGCCTACTACGGCAACAGCCTTATCCCTAGTCCTTATAAGTTGTTTCCATACGTATAATAAAATTGCTGTTTTCCAGGATTAGCGATAACTTTTTGCCGAGCGCAACAGCACAACTAAAGAGCGATCTGATTTGGCAGTTCTTCGAACGGTATAACGGCTATAAAGTTTTAGCAAACAACCGATCAGTTTCTGAATACATTTTCTAAAAGTGACAACCGTGGCCACATGTGGTAGGTTACATGACTCGCTTTGCGAGTATGGAGCGCAAAATATTAGAAATTGGTAGCCTTAAATAGCGCATTACATTAAGAAGTGCTTCTTGAATAACATGGGGGGTTAAATACGAAAAGGTGTGTCCTGAAACTGAATCGGTTGTAAAGAAAAATGGAAAGCATGGGACTGTAATTACCTACTTTTGTTTCGTTGCATTGTTAAGATATTTAATATTCCAGGTTCTGCGCGAGCAAAAATTATGCCCCAATGCCAAACTTCAAGAAAAGCCTTGGCCGGCGTTTGTCAAATCGGTTCAATGTTCCAGGGGGTTACAACTGCGGGAAGAAGAGTGTTAAAGGGCAAAAGCGGTCTGGTATTCAGTTGTCCGAAGATGGCAGTGCCGCATTCGAACGTTTGACTGGTCTCAATGTGGCTAAAATTATAGTTCGCTATTAATACGCCGTTTAGTTTATATGCATTGTAAGTCATGTCAAGTAACTGCGCAAAAATTGAGCTTCTTCAGGAATGTCTTTGCATGAATAAAACGGCCGACGAGGTGTAAATCAGAGCAACTGGAATGGGAGACAAGATAATGACAGTAAAAGTTCAAAAGTTGTTAAAAAATAGTGCGCGCAAAATCAATAAACAGAAGCTGAACAGAACTTCATGCATAACGCAAACTTAGTTACTGTGGACAAAGTGAATGGCGGCCGAAATGAATGACAGCCAAATTGATCGGTAGCCCCGCAAGGTGTTATCTAGTTTTGCGTTCATTGGCAAAACAGTAACAACGGCAACCGCCCTTGAAAACGTTGCAGCTTTGAATTGGTCAAGCCACTGCGAACGAAAGCGCCTTGTGAAACAGTTTTGAGCAGTTTCGTACTCGCAGACTTGCAAGAACTCGACTCTGATTCTGAATTAAAGATATGCAAGGCAGAGGTCACACTAAATAACATGTACTTACTGTATTATTGTGGATTGTGCAGTGGTGCACACCCGGTGACAAGTTACACCGCATCATACGTTGTCACTTTACTGAACAACGTGTACGAGGCCAGTTTAAGTACTCGTATCAAATCATCCGTAAGGAGCAGTGCAAATCCCTCTCTACTAAAACAGGAGTGTAAACTGTACCATCTCCAGAAACGGTGAACAATGATTGCAATGCAGTTCATAAACTGAAGATCCCGCATCCAAAGCCGCACAGCGCTATGTATAGATATGGTGCAGCATCATTTTGATGTCCACAGATACAAGTTTTGAATAAACTTTTTAGAACAAAATTTAAAGTCCATGGATAAAAGTTTTGAACAAGTGTTTAAATTAAACTGGCCGTGTAAAAATTGTACAATAACGTTATAACGTACGATGCGGTGCATTGCCCATAGGCTACAGCATAGTGGAGAAACGTTTCTTAAAAGCGTAGGCTGAACTGCCTAAGCATAGTTTCCTCTAAAGCGGATAAAAACGGGTTACGAGTCTTACGACCATTATGATTATTATGTATTTTAGCACGCCAATTGCAGCACTATTAGTTGGAATCATTCAGCCGTACACGTCCAGGTTTCCCCAATTCACCATGAACTAAAATGTTTCATTGGCTACAATACGGATGTACAATACAAATGTTTCATTGGCTACAATACAGAGCAAAACCCGAGTAGTAGCGTTAGTACAGCCTAAAATCTACATCATAGTCCAAACCAGAGTAGTCAGTTTCGTACAACGTAGAGTCTAAATTAAAGTACACACCAAAGTAAAAAAGTTAGTACAAGCACTACAAACGCTATTAAACGTCATCCCAAATTTCAACATTATACTTGCTTGGTCTTCTTCTTGTACTTCTTAAATCGACGCGGCTGACGTTTTAGTCTAGAATTTCTCGCCTTTGCTTCTCGAATTCCGGCTGTAGAAACCTGACTCAACAAAGATTTTGTCCGGTGTTTTTGAATTAAGGCAGCGCATTTTACCGCCAGCTGAATGTTCTCTGGGCTTCTATTGTCTGCAGCGTCAACTAAAAAGTCTCGGAGCGTCTGCAAACACTGTGTATATTTTGACCCAGGCTGTTGTGGCCCTTGAGGGACAGCCGAAGTAAACGGCAGCGTGGGCATCGGAACGTCAGACTCCTGGGCGAAATTTTCAAAACGGACCGAATCAACCTACAAAAAAATGTTAATTCACTGAAAGTACCAAATTGAGCAAACAAGTGTGTTTCGTACTGATTGTGGTGAATCTTCAGAAGAAAAAGAAATCTGAAGATGTGCGTTTTCGGATAGGCAAAGCAGATGAACATGATTACAAGCCCGAAATCCTCCCACCGCAGCGGGACAGTCGCAAGAAAAACGGTGTAGACAAACCGCAACATTGCATCCGGCGCAAAAGGTTTCGCAGTTTTTGGTTGCGCAATCAGCGATAATAATGACGTGTTCATTTCCAGAATTCAAGTTCTTACAAACAAAGCGGGATTCTGCCTCCTTTTCGAACGAATACTTGGAAATTACTTTTGCGGCCTCCCGGTGATTTCGTTTGATTTCCTGCTGCCGATACGATGGTTTGGCAGTCACAGTATCAGTAAAACGTTTAATTTCCAACTGCTCGATGTAGTCCAATAAGCCCCCAAACAACTCATCGATTCGCATGCCGGTTTTTGCATTCAGATGTACACGCTTAAGAACTCTAAAATATACAAACAGCACAAACTTCATCACTGGTTCATACTTATAGATTGCAGAACATACTGATACTAGATTTAGTTAATTACAATGAGATCAGTGCTAACAGTAAGCGCCCGGAACTCAGGGCTAGAGCTTGGCATTTGAAATTATTTCCGGCTGACGCTGCGATTACAGAATGTTGTACCGTACAGTCTTCCGTTCGTGCTATCAGAGAATAATCAAGGAGTAAGGTCTATATTACAACAACTCGTAACCTCGGCATCCGAAAAACTAGAGATGACTACAGAAAATTAGGATCCACATTCGATTCAGCTAGGTTAGAAACTGTGTCACATGTTTTTTTATTCAAAAAAGATGACCTCCTAAGTGGGCTCACAGATGCCGGTACCGGTACCGGTCGAACGATAAATCTTAAGGGAAGTGGGCCGGTACATAGTACCAAATTGGTGTACAGGCACGAAAACTTTCACTTTCGCGCACTCCCAAACACATTTTTGTTTCGGTTTGTGACATTCTATAGCCAGAAGATTTGTATACACTGGCGTGAAAACCGTTTGTGCGCGCAACATCCGGTTCGGGAGTTATGGCTATTAGAAAATTCCAAAAAGTTTAAATGCGTTCAGGTGTACCAAAAGTCTCATTATGGACCGATCTCCCTCAAATTTTGCACGTAAATGCACATAACCACGAAGATCGTCTTTACACCGATCCACTGTTCTGGCATGTCTTTCATATTTTAAAATGAATTTCAAAAATTTTAAAATTCATTTTAAAATTTGAAAAAATCATGGAAGTCTGGATCGGTGTAAAAACGATCTTCATGGGCGACATTGGAAAGAATTTCCTTTCAATTCATTCGAGTCGCTAGCGGGTGTACTCAGATATAAAAATCTGTTATATAAAATACTTAGTGTTATTACTTAATTAATAAGGAAACAGCAGCTAATGTTCTACTGTGCAGTACTCGTAGTGACCTGGCTATCACTACAACACGACTTTGCTGATAGATTGGTCAAACCTACGGCACGGATCAGTACATTGATTACCGGCCTTCATGCGGCGTTTTAAATATCCTGTTATCTGATATCGTGTGTTGCAGTTTGCAACTTGCGCTTTTAATTTTTTTGTGGCATTTTAAGTGGTAATGAATATGCAAAACGCCTGACCACGGGCCGCCACAAGGTTTTAGTTTTCTCATTTTTTACGTTGACTAAGTTCTTTTAACTGACATGTTTTACGCCGATGCCGTTTTCGGTGAACTAAGAGGCCGCCTTGAGGCTTGCTGAATAAACGGAAGTCAGAAGACGCATTACTCACATTACTTTATAACTTCTAACTAGTCAAGACCAACTTGCGAACGCGATTTTAATTCTTTTAAAACGTTTAAACTTTGGTAACAGTGCGAGTCTACCCATACCACCATCCAGCAATCAATAATAACTACTAGTATGAGTACAACGTTTAACACTTTCATTTGTACTCAGCTTACAGTATCCTTCAGCACTAACGTCTACACTAAGGTCACTACTTCCTGGAGCAAGTATATGAACTAACTGTGAATTTGCGGGTATACCCGGTACTCGGCCGGTAGTTCTATACTCGTATAATACAGGAGTATTAATAATATTATTATAAACTACGATTACTTACATAAATTTCAAAATCCCACTAAGTGTGTGATTTTGAAGTATGACTACCAAAACTGCCCATACACAGACGGGAGCGGCTCGACCATGCAGTGCTTGTTTAGCGCGCGTTTAGTACGTCTACATCTGAACTATACTGCAACCCTTAAAAAAATACTACTTGTACAGTATGATCTACACTCTACAGTGTAATAAAACGAAATTTACCAGCACTCTCAAAATGGACTAACCTATGAAAGCTTTCAATGAACGCACTGGTCGAAAAGGCAGCGCCGATGCGATACGGCAGTGACCATTCGCTTATTCGTTCCAGATACTGAGATAAATAGGAAAACACCTTCCTGTCAGTGCTGACCAATCTGATAAGTTTGGCGCTTTCGGCTTCCGCTTCAGATATTCCACGTGCATACATAATGTTGCCGAACAGTTTTTTTGCATCAGTAATCGAGCGGGCGTTTCGATCGAGCCACTGATTTACATTCTTTCGGACATGCCAAGTACAAAGTATTTTTTTGGCTTCGCCTCCAATCACTTGTTGGTAAGCGTTAAAAAACGCAGGAGCATCATCAGATAAAAACCACTGCGTATGGAAATCCAAAATTTGTCGTTTCAATATTTTGAAAAAAGCCGAAACTGTCAACTCGTCTTCGTGGTTCGAAATGCAGTGACCAACTGGGAATCCACGTTCCGAAGCATCGATGCCCATGAGCGTTATGAGTTTGAATCCACGCTGACCACAAACACCATGTGTTGCATCTATGCATAGACTCTTGCGGTTGAGTCTTTCAAGCTGTGCCCTTTGAAAAGGCGTCTGAACAACAGCTATAAAATACGACTCGGGTAATTCTGGGAACTGGCCACATTTTTGTGAGATGTTCTTCAGGTATAATAAATTTCTTTCCTGTAATGGAACCGTACTCTCGTACGCCGCTTCAGCTCCCATTGACTGGTATTGACAGGTCTGTAATGGCTCCCAGTCCAACTTTAATTCGTGACGAATGTTGTATACATCTTTCAAAGTGATGTACAAAGCACGCGAGTGAACACCCTCTACAAAGTTAGTATTACATTGCAATTGGGCGCAATCAATGTAAAACACTTTAATATTCTTACAAACCTTTCTGGAGTTTTTCCCATGCCCTTTTCCGCACATCTCGCACTATCAGGCGCGGGTCTGCGCCTAAAGCCAGTCTGCTTCCGATATCGAGTCGTAATTTTTCGGAAATTTTTTGGGTATGAAGGTCAGCGTTAACATCGTGACCATAATGGTGTTCACAGTAGGACGCTACCACTCTTTCACTTGCGATTTTCACCTGAAAAATAGATCTGTTGTTGTTATCATTATATTTATTAGTATAACATCTGTATTTCGTCGAAACGTGATAAGTATATTGCAACAGCGCAAAAACACAGATTTCGTATAGAAACAGGCCATAATTCTTTCCACCTCGAAACCATTCTCTTTGGCTGTGCAGACAATTTTACCATAATCTCCATACCAGGGAACAAAACGGTTCACGTTTACACGTTACATCCGCTGACGAAGCCGTTTTGATGAAGATTATGGTCAAGCAAGATTTTAATTTGTTTACCCAAATTCTCCGCGTTATTAAGTAGCGATGAGAAAGACATTCCCTGGCGAGGTCGGTTTATTTGCATGAATAGCGAAACTCGGTTTACTTGTATGAATAGTGTAACCCGTGAATTTTCCATAACTGCACGGGTCTGGTGCGCACAATATTCTGTACTTCTACAGTCGGCATAAACTAAGTTGTAATCAATAACAGCATAGTGTTTTACACTTCGCTTTACAAGCACCTGTGCACTAATGTTACCACTTGATAAATACCGGCAGCTGTGCACTAATGTTAGCACTTGCTAAATATGGTCTACTCTGCACTATGCTCTACATGACCTTTGTTACTAGTTTCGAAAATTTATTCTGTTACCTGATGTATGATTTACTAACAATGCTCTAAAAGACTAAAACGTACCTTAATAAAAGCGGTACATTTGAGCTTTCGTTCTTTTTTCAAAATCCCGTCTCCGGCACATTTAAAATTCCGAAAACAAGAATACATTCTGAAAGAACTTTCGGTTCCTGTTTTTTTCTCTCCATTGGCGTGATTGAACTGACTAGCGGTGACATCTTCAAAATCAGCTTTCCAAGACAAAAATTCGTCGAACGTTTGAAATGCCTTCTCTTTCACGCTGAATTCAGTCCGATTATGAAAAACAGATAAATGTGAAATCAAAGACTCAAGATAATAAAAGGCAAATTGGCAGTCCGGCTCTTGACATTTTCCCGCTACGACGCAAATATAGTATTTTAGTTTTCACAAGTTTATCTCGCAGTCTTATTTTTAACCCACCAATTGTTGGAACCGCAAATTCTGGATGGTACTTTTTTACGTGACGGTTTAAGTTTGACTTCGTCGAAAAGGATTTATCGCCAACACAGTGAGCACAGCGCAGATCTGTAGACGACATATTTAAGATAAGCCGACAATATTTAACCAAAAAATACCGCTGGCCCAATGGATAACATTGCAAAATGATTTTGAATTTCTAAAGAGTCGAGCATGTCTCACTATTTAAGACTAGGATAACTCTTTCAGAGATTGCAGTAAGAAAATGTAGGAAATTTGATTACTGAATCTCATGGCATCGTTATTTACCCATGCAGTTATCAAGTACCGCATGTGCATTTTTCGTTTTTTTATGATTTTATTGCAGTGTGCTTCGTACGCTCAGAAGCGCTATTACAGTTCCGAATTCCAACTTCCAGTGGATTTCGGGAGAGTTAGAGAGTGGATGGATGCGCAAAACGCTGCCACCGAGCAATACGTAAGTCCATAAAATGAACTGAATTATACGAATATCACACATCCCAACCCCCCAGCAGGATCGGATCAGAGCACAGACTCACGTATAATACGTTTTCTGGTTTCAAAATGTCGAGCTTACTCGAAAATGTCCCTGAAGCCTTACCATGGCTGCCAAACGTGCACTGCTTCCAGCAGTACGCTTTGTAAACGCTTTCGGTTCGCTCCCTGTAACTAACATAGACTTCATAGTACTCATGGACAGAGTTTTTGGCAGAGCGTTAATTTTTGCGCTTATGCGACAGAGCGCAATATGCCCGCTGCACCTTGGCGCATACATATCCTCATCTTTATGATGGACCCGCAGGCCATTTGGCATGGTGAGTGACTTGGGTATAAAGTATTTCCCTGATGTCATCAATTTCCGTTTTTATCCGTTTCTAATGTGGTTGTTAGGCCGTAGCAGCGCTAGCAGAATTATAAACTTTCAAAAAATTTTCCGGTCCATTAGGTGGTAATTCGTTTTATGTTTTCAAATGTTCTTTTTTATTTTAACTTTTATATGATCTTGAGCCCCGTCTCGCAGATTTCAGGCTCTGTGAAACTCGCGAGGAGTCGAAAGCCACATACAGCGGGCCATTTGTGAACGAGTGCTGTGTGAACTGTGTGTTTACCATATTTCGTTTGACCACGTCCAAGTTTAACGCGTTGTTTATTTTCTCTGGGAAAATTATAATTCCTTTGGATTTATTTGTGGGAAACTTCCGAATTTTGACATCTTTTGCATTTGCTAAACTGCATCAGGAATCACCGTTGGCCGTTTGCGCGCACTTTCATTGCATTCTGCGCGACATCATGAGCAGCGCTGCGCTTTCAGCACTTGCTGTGTGAGCCTTTGATTGACACGGAGCATGAAATTCGATCTTTGTAAAAGGATAATCTTTCGTCCTCTGTGAATCGTTCGCGCAATGGTGCCTGGCGCGAAAACGGAAAATTGCAGATTACCGCGGATAATTGGATGACTATTGTTATTAATAGACTGCAAAAACTCACAGGAGACATTGTTTCTTGTATTGCAGCACACAAAAGACCCCGCATATCTTTCTTTGTTGATCATTATCGATTTTTCGCATATACCGACCACCGTGCACGGCCTACATGCTGGAGTGGAAATGACACAACGGATGCATTGCTCCTGCTCCCACCTGCCCGATAATTCATGTGATTCATGTGGATAATTGCGAAGATAAAGACGCCAGTAATCCGACCATTCTGCCTGTTAGGCCGACCATCATGGCACGAACGCGACGAGCCCGTTGCGAGTTGAGTCAATTGTTGCCGACATTTGCCGCATGGTTTCTCATTATTACCATTACATCACTGTATCTGGCCTTTCCGTAAGTGTTCAAGTAGGGAGCTCGGATTTCAAGTGGCTACTTGAGCGAGAGCATTCCTCGGGAGTTTGGGGAATTGATAATCATGGGGATTCGCTTTCCCATCTCCGGAGTGCTTTTCGCTTCCGAGTGCTAGATAACTAGATATGCCTTTTTGTTACGCCATTAAACAGAAAACGATGAAAAAAATTTTCAAGCTATTGTCACCTTTTTTGCATAAAGTGCAGTTGAATTCGAAGTGACGGCGACGATTTATTCGTTATTTTTTTTTCCAGGGCTTATCAGTTGGCGGTACAACACAGTGTTCTGATACCCATTGTCAGCGCGCTACTGCTTCTTATCATCATGTCCAATTTAGCTGTGGCGACATTTATGGATCCAGGATTTCTGCCTAGAGGTAAATATATATGTTTTTAAATTGAAGTTTTTTAATTATACAATTTTCGCGTGGAATTTTGGATAAATTTTTCTTTTTAAAAAGTATAGTTACACCTCGTTTCTACGTATTTTTGTTGTGGCTTAAATCAAAATTGAATATAGACTGTATATATGTACAGTGTACTGTGTAGTTTTGGCATTGCGTGTGGTTTTGGCTTTTTGTAGGACATTTCAGTACGGTACTTACCGACATTGTCAAATGCGGTATATTTGGTTAATTTTGTGTTATATCAAGCATTTTTATTGATTCTCGCATGGAATATGAAACACGCTTCCCTTTTCAAATTCGGGCAATTGATTTTCTGTCATTTTGATTAGTCGTGAAGTTGATGTATGATCCGGCAGGCGATGGAGTAAAGGGTATTTTGCTGTATAATTAGGTGTCGTTAATGATGTTTGGCACGTTGTGGCACTTTCGAAGACTTCTCTTATTAAAAGTAATGAATGTAAACCGCATAATTACTCTGTTGTGACCGTTTCTGTCGGCAAAACTTTTCAGCAATCTCGCTTTTTGAATTTTGTTGAGCAAAATTTTAAAGAGCGTTTTTAGGGTCCAGCTGCGTCGAAATAACGAATTAATGTGGTATGTTTTCTAACGAACTGTGATCGGTAGTAAATTAGTACGAATTGAAATTTGGGCAGGCATCTCCAGAATTTTTTTTAAACCAGTATTGGTTTGCGATAAAGTCGCGTTTAATATGCGACAGTTGGTGTACTTTACCAGCATATTTAAGATTGCCAGTTAGGTCGTGCTATTTTGATCAAATAATCCATTGCTACTGAATGGCCCCAAGAAAATTGAAAATTTATGTTCTACTTTTTGTGAAAGTGATCCGCATGTGGTTATGCTCTTGCGCTGCATGCAGCGGCGCGTGTCTGCAACTGTCATTCTGTCAAGCGCGCACTATCATCACCATCCGATTATTGTCGTTATTTTCTAAAAGATTTAACCATAAGGCGCTTACACGGCTGTCAGTGAAAGACAGACGTTTCTCACGAGGTGATTTCCTCTCTATGCCGCTTGCTGTGCAGGGGATTTTGATAAAAGTGGAGCATCTGGTTGTTGATTTAAAAACTAGTTATTTGATAACGCATTATTATGCCGCCTCCTTTATCTGCCGCCGTCTGATGATACTCGTTTGCACTAACTGTTGATTCTGCCATTGTAGCGGCTCCTGATGAACCTATACCGGAAGAGGCACCAGCCACCTACCGGATGGTTACCATTAACGATGTGCAGTTGAAGCTGAAATACTGTTCGACTTGCAATTTCTACCGACCTCCTCGTGTATCGCACTGCAGTACATGCAACCGCTGTTTGGAAGTTTTTGACCACCACTGTATGTGCGCATGTTTGTTTTGCATTATACAGTAAATAATGCGTAAGGAGGACTCATACTACTAACTACTACTAATAATAATAATACCGATTTGCTCATAAAAAAATTTGATCCAGAGTTGTTAAAGCGACTGTTTTTGAAATTAATGCACAAGATTTTAAAATTATGCTGATTTTTTTGTTGTGGCGTTTTATTTACGGTTTTACTAAAATTGAAATTTTTATTGGCTTGGTTAAGGAAATTTTTAATGAGCCAGCCAAAGAACGGAATTAAAAGTTTTTATAACAATTTGTCATGAAACAGTAGAATTAGCAAGTAGGTCGTTACTTCCATTAATTATCCGTTCTCGGTTGGTAAGACTCAGTGCTGTTTGCCGCAGCCGCGGATGACATGCTAAGAACATGCTGCTCTCGTCCCGATAGCAAATCGTTTGGAAATATCGTTAATCCACAGGAAGATTCATTCCACATGAGTAGTTGCTGTAGCGCCTGGGCTTTGGGACCTGTTTTTACGCGCCAGGCCCCAAAGGCCGTTGGCTGATTACATTATGAATAACTGTGCAACATATATTATCTGAACAGGTCCATGGGTGGCCAATTGTGTTGGCCGGCGGAATTACCGCTTCTTCTTCATCTTCCTTAACACCCTGACCATCCACATGGTGATCTGTATAAGTTTCTGCCTAATGTACATTCTCACTCATTTGGATGCACTGACAACACCCAATGTGCTCGTATCGTAAGTGATTTACATTTTTCCCTCTGTATAGTCCGAGATATATGTATGGCTTTCATTAAGCGGCGCATTTCGATGGCCCATTGAGAAACGATCGATTGAGCCTTGAGAGTAGCTGTTTGCTTTTATGGATGTAGGATTGGCATTGCCGTTGTGGTTGGATTGCTGTTGCTTCCGGTGGGTGGCCTTACCTTCTTCCATATCAGTCTAGTCAGCCGCGGCATGACCACAAATGAACAGGTATGTGCTGTTTTCTAAACTGCCATACTGAACTGTTATGCATTTTCACAGTACAGTAATTAAAGTTTTGGGTTTTGGTGCAGACTGTGCTAACCATAAGTAATAGCGGTTAGTTGTGCAGCCCTGGTCCTAAGTTTTGTTTACAAATCTAGTACTTACATACAACATTCTCTCCCTGGCTTCAATTGATATGGTTTGAAATTGGTATTGTTTTAAATTTTTTCTGCAGTATTTTTTTCAGGTATTGTTTTTTGCTTAACAAATTCTGCATTTATTGCACTTCGCAGTTGGCATTTAATTCCATTTATTATAGCCGACATTAAACAGTTTCACGAGATCAGTAATGCTAATTTATTCAGCCAGGAATGTAGAAAACAACAGAGTGTTTGTTCGTGTACGATGATTTTATGGCCGCACTTAAATTGCTATAACGCAGATCTTGGACAGTCAGCTTCTTGTCTTGGGTAATGAAGTGGTAATCATAGGAAATAATTTTTCTGAATTTCCGTACGGCACCTGCCATTTCCAGAAAGGAAATGGTAATTGTTTGGCATAAAAATATTGACAACCTTTAAAGTTATGTGAACGAAGACGTTTCGGCTGATTGTCAAATTTCCAACCGGTTTTAGTGTTTCAGGAAAATCCGTAACTTTGTCGTAGGTAGAAGAAAGCATCTGATTTTTTTTTAATACTGCTGTTAGGTTAAAACTTATTTTATTTTGTTATTTACGAGTCCACAATCAGTGTTTTTAAGGTTTTAAGGTGCCACAACATCATTGTTAAGTAGCCTGACAAATGACTGACAATAAAATATGGACAATTTTATTACGGTGCTTATTGTTTTGTGGAACAGACCGTAAAGTAACCTATAGTTGTACGTGCTACTCGGTAGGCTGTATTTGGTAGTCTCATGCATTACAATAGTCCATGCTTTATTAAAGTTTTATGATTTTGCAGGTTACAGGAAAATTCCGACACGCGACAAATCCATTTGATGATGGTTGTTGGGCCAATTGTTGTCAAGCATTGTGTGGGCCGTTGTATCCCAAGTGCGACTCATTTTGATCCGTTCTCGTGGACGAATCATTCTTTCTCGGGTTCCAGAGATTTATTTTCTTTTTTGCATAGGTTGCCTGAATCGTTAAATGATTCCCAGTCTCTTCGAGCGTCACTGTTAAATCAGCAGCTAAAAGGCCAGAATCTTGGTTTATTTTCGCCACAATCTTCGCCTAAACATATGGCCAAATTTGTAAAAACACGAACGAAAGATAGCATTGATGAGGTGAATGCACATCCTTAGCATATCCATAAGTTCGGTACCATTACTCGGGATGCCTCCCTTATTCTTTTTTTACGGATTTGCGGTTAGTCAGAGTCTGACTTGAGATAGGATTAATAACGATGGTTTGTCTAAATTAATTATGTAAAAAGCGAGTTGTACAGATAGTGTTGCATGGTACATTATATTGATTTTTTAAAACACAGGTTATCAAAACTTTACTTCGTATTCTAGATTTGCCAGATGTAAATAATCAGTAAATTTTCGTAAATGTAATTGAGTGTCATTACAACAATCTTGAATGATTAAGCTAAGTAGCTACTAGTTAGGATAAATTTTGTGATTTTCTCCGATATAATTGTAAATACCGCAAATTGAAAGATGGTGACACTTACCAGTTAGGCTGTTAGAATTTTTTGCGTGGGTGGAATTGTTAAAGAGGTAATTATCAAGGCCATGTTTCTTTACAGCACAGCAGTTTATCATCCATTGACAGCGGTGAGCCGCCTCCGCGCGTCATCGTCCGCAATGGCCGTCCCAGTCGTCAGTTGGGCCCGGGTCTGCCTATGACGACTACAACAGCGGTAATGGCATCGCCCATCTACTCACACAAGAATCTCCGGACGGTCACTCACGATCTCCCCTTTCCCGTGGACCGGCATATATCCGCCCAGCAGAGCGTACCTCTCCTTTCCCAGATGCCTCTCCATTCCGCTCCGCCGCCCACTATAACGCGGTCCACCATTGCCAGCCCGAAATTCCGTGTTATCCGCCACTCCGGCTCACCGGAATACGATAATGTCGCCAGTGCACGCGGCGATACCGCAGCGGAAAAGGCTAATCGAGACGCGGATGTTGTGGTATCCTTTAAGCACGTCAATGTGAAACGGAATAACAATCCACTGCCGAGTGATATGGCAGCAGCCGATACGCAGCAACATCAACCGGAGGAAGTGCATATTACCATGGAGACGCCGGGATATGAGCTGGCGCCCCGGCGCAAAGTGGAAAATGCACCCTCACACGTGACACCGGCTTCCGGTGCGACTTCTTATGGAAATCAGCTGAAGAAGACTATTGAAATGCGTAGGAATTTTTAGTTATGTGAGTTTGTTTTTTGTTCTTTTTGGATTTTTTATGGGGTTTGAATTGGTCTGTGATGGGAGTGCCAAGCTGCTGGGGACTGTCAGGGATTTTAGCTAGTTGTTATTGCAGCTTTTTAAGGTTTGTATTTTTCCATGTGTCAGGTGGTTGACATTCCGGTCCAAATTGTTTTTTGTAGTCTAATGTAGATGCTGTTTCTTGTTCTTTGCTCGTTTCTATAGAACTGTTTAGATTAGATTGAATGTAGATGATGTGTCATGTTCTGGTCAAGACGACCCGGTTTGGAAATCTGAAGAAATGTGAGGAATTCAACTTGAAAAGTGAACGTGACAAGCAAAGCAAGGGTTGCGAGTAAAATTTTTTCAAGAAATACGAATACAAAAGCGATTATAGGTCGCAAACAGCGCAATTTTAATTTTTTTAACCGCCGAAAAGCGCATTTGGCTTTTTTTTAGCTTCTTTTAGAAATGTACAGTCGATACATTTCCAAATCCCACAAGGCACAAGTATAAACCAAAAAAAATAAAAACAAAAAATCTAATCTTCTAAAAAACCACAAGCGGGGATATGTACATTTTGTATTCAACGCTAAAAATAAAAAATTCCGCAAATACGCCATTAAGAGCGGGTTCCAGAAACAAATTTGGCATAATTCGTCGTCATAAATTCCTCCATGAGATCAGCGGTGCAGTCCGGTAGCTCGCCAACTTCCTTACCTAAATACATTACCAAATTATAAGCTTGGGACGCTACTCTAGGAGTATTATATCATGCACAAAACCTACCAATATTGCCCGCGAAAATCGTAAAAGGCGGTATTATTGTATCAGGAGCGACGAATGTATTGTCAGCTATGGAAATACAATCTCGCAGCACGCATCCTCGGCTCTGTAAAGCAGTTAAAGTAAGGAACTGAAAAAACTATTTGTAAATCGATGTTCTGCAAACAACGAAACATCTGCCGTTAATTTAAACATCGACGTTGTTCCAGCATTGCGCCTGGAACAGCAGTACTGAAATACGAGCCGTACATCAGCCGCAAAAAAAATGCAGCACAATTCTGCAACTGGCGATACCATGGATAGCAACCAAAACATCGGCAACAGGAAAAATCACAACTTTTAACTGGCACACGTACCACAACACAGTTGTGTCCAATATAAACATGACTCCCTATGGAAGCGGCTTGCACTACACTTTTCTCGCCGATATATACAAAATCCCCAATATTCAAACTTGAATACATAAAACTTATGGGAACAGCTGCAGCCGACTGTGGAGTGCTCTGTCTGAAAACAAAACAGAATTTTTTAGTCAAGCCTGAATTTTCAAAACTTTTATACGATCTCACATGCTATGCGCCTACACAAGGATGAAGGACGCAATAGCTCGCACTAAATTTATTTCTTTGAAACACACAATTACAAGGCTCCGTCCATGTTCAGTGTTTTCATACTTCTTCTTTTTCACGTTACTCCATATAATATCTCTCGACAGCAACAAAATAACGACAAACCAATGAGACTATTAACATGCTGCGACATAATTATTTTTTTGCTTGATAACTTACACTCGCGCCAATGGTTTGTATGACGGTTTCAGGATAGCGCCATGCGATAAAACAAAATATCGTCCAATTTTTACGGTGGATAAATCAGCGCGGATAACCGAGTCGTGCTCCAGAATTGACTGCACCAATTAAAAAACGATTAGCACACCAGTAACATGACTGTTTCCTGCAACACGCATTAAATTTTTCCATTTTGTGCTACTTTACAATGTTAGTAGAACGCTAGCGGCTATATACTGACAATGTGAGTAAGTAACAATTAATTATTTAACCATTTACCGTGAAACTTGCAATCTTCGAACGATAAACCCGTACCTTGCCACTTAAAAGAATCTGCTGGCTTCCACATAAGATGGTCTTTTTCGACACCTTGTTCCCGGTGTTCTGCAACGATAATGCTTTAGCCAAAACGATATTTGCTGATTTCTTATCCATTCATATTTACCGACAATAGTAATACTGGTTTGAATAAGAATTAACTGTTTCAGCGCTATGGCACAAAAAATACGTATTTCAAATCTCGAGAATCAAAATTTAAGTCACCGTTACGGTTTACCGTTTCCACATAATCTCGGGGATTATATAAGCGTTCCGGAGGCTCCAACATTCTCCTGCAACTGAGCAAAACGCTCAAAACTGAAGGGAAATATTAGGCAATGTCTATTCCACAAAAAGATCCACAAAAACAATCAGTTCGCCCAGTTCGGGAGATACATAAGCATGGGAGATACATAAGCATGGGGATAAGCATGGGGTATTTTTCGCAGTACTTGCAGTAAGTAGCTGAACAGCAAATTATACTGCGATCGCTGACTGGGAGATGAGGATCGTCACCATCATCAGATTCATGCAGTAATTTCTGATAAGAAGAACCAATAAAACATATTTTCCTTCATATCAATCATATGCGACCTAAAATCGTAGAAGTCAAAACTAATTTATTTCTTACAAATGTAAAAAACGATTAAATAAGTAAAAAGATCCAAAACATTCCGATGAATCCAAAAAGTAAAGCAGTCCTGAGTCGCTGAGGCATCCATAGAATTTTAATTGCTGACAAATACAGGGTTTTGTTTTGAGTTTACGCTCCGCCTACCCTAACAGCGGCTGCATCGACTGCATCCGGATTTAGTTTCTGTGAGAAGCTCAAGCCTTAAACCAGCACTGTTACACAGCGCAGATTTACGTAGTCCGGTATAGCGGCTCCGGTTTTTTGCTTTAGCTTTTGTTTCACAAAGTCTTATGACCATTCATCCGCTCTCAACAATTCTGATTCTGCAAACATTCGTTTTATCCTTTTTAATAGGTTGGCATCCTATAGAAATCTATAGATAATTCAGAGTACGTATTTTGGAAAGAGGCAACTGTTCTAACCAGGTTCATTTATTGCCCAGAAATTCGCTTTTGGCGGTATCTGCATAGACTGCATTGTACCAAGATACTATTTGGCTGCATTGGTTCGTTAGCTCAGCTGATTCTGTCGAGGACACAAGGTAATAAGCCGAAGATCGTAGATTTGGGAAAGTGACGAAAGTCGCAAGTTCGGGTGATTGAAAGTTCCTTGGAGTCTTCGTCCCCAGTGCCCCGCTCACTGTTTTGATCTTTCAGCTTTTGGCGTAACTAGTGGTTCTCGCTAGTTTCCGATATCTGTAGCGTGTATGTATTATTTCGTGTTTGTAAACATACTTACAGTGTATGGCGCCTGTTGTCCAGAAAGTGTGAGGTTGGCTGAGAAGGTTTTGACTGCTGCCTAGTTCTAATTACTTATACGGATACCTGCATCGTGCATGCTGGTTGCTGCAGCACCTCTTCATGTTTAACAGGACGGCCTCGTACGCCTGATCAGAACATTTTTGCTGTGTAGATCTGACATAACCTCACGCCTACATTGCCATGGACGGCTGGGGCGTTCCGGGCGATGGGGAAAATGCTGCTGGGTGGGATGAAGTGTATCCGCTTGGATCTTCATCTGATTCGGAAGGTGAGTTACCGTAAGCGCATGAGCTCCCTGCTGTTAAAAGTGGAAGTATTGTAACTGTTGTTAATTGTAGTAAACATTTTGCTTTCCGCAGCGGTCGAGTATTTTTGTTATGCCATAAAATCGTAATACTAGTGCCACGGTGATAACGTAGTTTACCTTTGCAGACGATGAAGTGGAGCACGACCCCGGAACACTCGGGTACCGAATGGCACAGGCCACAGGTGCCTTCGCGGGCGACCGGGCACAGTCTTCTGCGCACAGTCAGCCGGTGGCTCCGATCACAGCCCCGCCAATGCCACCGCCAGCGGCTCCACTGGTATTTTTGCACATGAAGTTTTTAGGGATAATGGAATTTCATCGAAATTTTAAAAAAATAATCTACGTTTTTTCATAATCCATATGATCCAAATATAACCATACCAATAAATATCGCAGTGTGAATATTATTTTGATAAACGTTGAGTTGCTGTTTTAGCTGCCGCAACAAACACAGCCGCCTATTCCGCAGGCGGCACCGGCATCCAGCTCCCATTCCGCTTCGCGATGGAGTAATTATGTGGAAGAGACATGGGGCACGTCTGCGCCACAGCCGCCTCCTTTACCACCACCCATGCCCACCACAACTTTCGCAGCTCCCGAGCGCTATCAGCGGACAGAAGGCCGTCATTATGCCTTGGCCATGGCGCTGTCCGGCGAAGCGCCCACCGCCGGCCAAATGTCGCAGTTGCTGGCCAATCCTTTACTGCCCGAGCGGAAGATCCTGGAGACGCCGAATAACTTGCTGATGGACACGAGGCGCTTCACTCAGATGGCCCGCCGGATTCCCAGTCCGGCGCGTGTTTTGCGCCAGCAGCTGAGGGAACGACGGGAGCGCGAACTTGAGGAGGAGCTGGCCACACGTTTACGACGATTACGTGGACCTACGGCGCGTATGGGCACAGGGGCAAAGATTAACCGTCCCCGCCCGAAAACACCGCCGCATCCGGATAGCGCAGAATGGGTTCAAGATGTACCTGCAGAAGGTGAGAACATTTCTGTCATTAAACTGATATCCACTTCTCGTAATTATGAGAATGAATCGTACATACTTGCAGTAATTTGCTGGGTATTTTTTTGATACTGGTGATTCGCCGTGATGTTATGTCGCGGTTTTTGGTTTTGTAGTGCTGGCAGTAAAAGGTCATGTATGTTGCAACTCTTTCGAGGCTTCTATACTTATTGCAGATATTCTGGCAGCTATTCCAGTATCTGCGGAGCCACCTTCATCTACGGAAGCAATGGACGTCTCTGTGGAACCTGAAAAGCAGTCTGATGTCTCCAAGCGCACTACATGGCGCACTCTTCATCGCGCCCAGCCATCAGCAGCAAAATCCGCGCCGAAAAAGACGTAATTGTTGACATGTCTTCTTCTTTAAACGCATGAAGTCAAACTAATAATTCGTTCGATCGTTGTGAACTTGCAGATCACGCCCGTACGACCCTGCAGAGCTGAATTTGGTGTCATTGAAAGATTTGAGATCCCAGGATGTGCATCAGCATGTTGAAGAAACCCAGATTGTTGAAGACATGGCAGAACTGCCTCCAGCTGTGGAGGACACGGTAATAAAGCAACTGCGTATAATACGTAGCCGTTGATATGGTATGCCTTTTATGCATGCATTACCATGTTTGGGAAATAGAGTAAATGTTAGAATGCGCGAAAGGAACTGCTCAGTTATATTGTATAGATTCCGACAAAAGCAAAATCATCATCCGAGGATGAGTGGGAAGAAGAAGAACCGAAAGACTTCGTGGACCAGTTTGCTCATATGAAACTGAGAGATCGGAAAGTGCGTGTACACGACAACCAAGGCAAACTGGGCAAGTCGGCGTGTGGTTGGAAAGCAGGACGCGATGATGAAAAAGTGTGTTCTAATGCATAGAACTTCTTCCCTCATTCTGTTTTACCATGTGTACGAGTTTTTTTTAGATAAAAGCCTGGGGAGACGTTTCTTCTTCCTGTGCATGCCAGTGTAAACCGGAATCGGTAAAAGATCCTAAGTTTAAGGAAATGTTGACCCAGGATGAGTTACGCAAAGTTAGGGCACATGAAATGCGATGTTTGGCGGTTCATCGAACAAGTCGCAACGCCCTGGTCAAATGCAACCGGAAGCTGAAGCTTCAAGGTGAGGAAGCGGAGTTCTACTGGTGGCCGCAGTCTGGAACGGTGGGAGTATTCTGCCCGAAGCATCTGGCCCTATTGCGGGAACACAAGATTTGCCCCTTTTGCCGGGAATTTTTCGAGGAAGATAACGTGAGTGCTCGTTTTTACACCTCTTTTCGCTTTTGTTAGAAAAATGCACAGTCATGCTGTTGTTACTGCCCTTATTTCACGTTAATACGGTACTCGTATTTGATCGTTTCCAGCTTCTTGTGCTGTCTTTTGTTTCAACTGAGAGACTATAAAGCGTGTGTCCTCGCGAGATGTTCCCTTTTACGGTAATGCATTTTTGGTTTATTAGAAAGATTTTATGGTTTGCCACGGAGAAAAAGGAACTGATACCCATTTGTATCATTTGGATTGTCGCGCGGTTGTTAAAGTGGCTCGGATGTGTCCACATTGTCTGGCTTCCAAGGAATACGGGACGGAGACAGGATACGAGCCTAACCATGGGCCGTAAGAATCGAAAAGAATTTTCTTACTGATGTTCTTTATTCAGTATTAATTGCTTCTTAGGTTATTCGTATTAAGTTATTAACGATGTCATACTGAAAAATAATATTTGGAGTTGATAACTAAATTGCTTTTGCTTTTATAGAGAACAATTAATTACCATCCAAGATCACCGAGAAGTTTTTGGGAATCTACAGAAAACGTTAGTAAAGATTCCAGCTATGCGCGATGCAAAAGCCGAAGACTACTACGTCTACTGCACCGACAGCGAACGGCATTTATTTGAATCCTCTTTGAAGTGCACCGTTGCGGCAGATGCAGAGAGGTGAATGTATGGATCGAATGTTGTTTTTGCTGAAGCAGTTGTAACAGTTGTTAACTTTTGCTGTTTTCTTGCTTCCTTTTTGTGACTTGTTTTTAATATTTACAATATCCGGATCGCATTCTTGTTATTTTTATTCAGGCTCATGCAGTCTAAAACCGATGAAGAATTTAAAGAAGCCATTCTGAGCTTGGAATGGTGGGCTCTTTTGGAAGCTCGCAAAGACCGGAAAAAGTGGGGCGAATGTTTTGGCGTTTTGGATGAGTCTTCCGGTCGGACGCTGGTCCATCGAGCAGTGGTTGAGAAAAGCGTAATCAAAATTCTTCTTCTCTCGCAAGTAAGCATTGAGCAGTAATAAGTTCATTAAAGTCACCGACAAATTTTTAGCACTGCCGTATGAGTTTGTTTGATTTCTTCGCGGGTTTAACTTTGTCTTAAGTAATTCAATGTATTAAATCGCTTCCTTATTAATTTTAGGAAGTTTTTTTTAATTCAAAACCATATCTGCTTGATTTTTTATTTACTTTATATTTTCTGTCTTATTTACTGCGATCTGTTTATTAGTGTAATATGCCATGTATTTATTGTTTATATTGTAGTGCGGCTCCGATATTCACCGAAAAGATGCATCTGGAGAAACTCCTTTGATGCTGGCCGTTAAAACAGGAGCCGTGACCTGTGTATACGCTTTGCTAATTGTTGGTGCAGATGTTAACACTGTGGTAAGCGTTATTTGTAGTCGAGTAGACGCATTCAGTCGTCATCTGCTTCTCCTTTCAATTTTTCTGTGAATCCTTTTGTGTAGGACAAAGATCTTTATACACCGCTGCACTGGGCAGCGATCAAGAAAAGCTATGCATTGATGAGCTTCTTCTTGGATTTCAAAGCCAATGCTTCTATGAAGGTTAGTTGACTTCTTTTTAATATTCTCCGTAATACAGAATCTTGTAGCATAACACATGCTTCCAGTTGAAATACGAATATCTTTGGCAGGGATAAGATGGCGCAGTATTGTTATCTTGCGTTTGTGTGGTTGTGTAGGATAATTATTCGATGGCTGCGCCGTTGTTCCACACGCTTCTCTGGATCCGCGAGGCTTGTTTCCTGAGTTTGATCAATCGGAAGTTGGATTTGGAACTGCAGGATGCCAATGGATGGACTATTTTGCACTGGGTGGCTTTCTTTCACCGCAACGATTTAGCGAAATACTTTTTCGAAACAGTTACACCTTGGATGCGTGACAACTGGGGAGAAACGCCATTGTAAACGTTCTGTGCGTTTTGTGTGGATTTTGTGTAATATTGTCTTTGATGTTGCAGGCACGTTGCCATCCGCGTGTGCAATACCCAGTTCGTCAGAATTTTTGTTTCACGAAGGCCCGCGATTGTGGTATCGAAAAAAAGTTTCGCCGGACTTACGCCATACAAATTGGCGCGTGTGTTGCTTGGTCAGGAAAGGGATAAAGAAAAGATAAAGAAATTTCGCATCATTATCCGTTTGATGGAAAGATTTATCGACGACGAAAGTCTGGAAACTGAATGTGTGCCGAAATTGTTCGGAGATAAACCGATTGGCGAAGCTTGTGGGTAAGACAAACCGGTTCATGCTGTTACTAGAATGCTTTATATTTTTCCTGATGCTGATATTAACTTTGGCTGTTTAATTGAAGGGATTTGACGAGCGGTAGAGCTTTAGCTCCCATTCCCGTGTACAATTTCTTAACGAAAAAGTTTGATGTACATGAGCTACTGTATGTTACGGCGACCATACCTCCGCTCCTGTATCAGACGCTTCCGAGAAAACCGGAGTTTTGGCAGGTATTTGAGCAATAATTACTTGTACCAGATGTCTTTGTACTGGATGACAAGTTGTGTGTGTAGGATGCTTGCAAGTTCAAAGAACCATACGATACCTGCGTCGATGCCAAATGCCGCTGCGCTATGTCGAATAGCGCTTGTGAAACCATATGCCGCTGCGTGGCGGCGAAGGAGAAAAAAATAGAGGGGCAGTATTGTGGGCTGCACTACTGCACTGCGTACAGCAAGCACGCATATAACGTGTTCATCGATCAGTGTTACGTGCCTAAAGGTCAGCTGGATAGCGGTACTACTGCGCTCAGTCGTAACAGGCCCCCGTTCTCCGATAGCCATCGCGAGAGCCTGAAAAAGCGTTTATTGGCTAAAATGCAGCGATGTAATGCGGTAGTAGGAAATGACCTTTTACACATACTGGCGCTGGTCGAGGCATCGGGAAATGGTGGAAATGCGTGCGGTGAGCGGCGATTCCGGCGCAGTCACTCAATGGAGACCTTCCGAAACCGGACGATTGTCCGTAAGCGTTCGGAATCGGTCGGCCGGTTGCCGGTTACCAGTCGCAGCAGTCGTAAACGGGGGGTGCATCAAGTGGACAGCGAAATGGCTGATACCCGCCGATATCCGATGCGTAAAACGCGTAATCTGAACCATGTTACCGGGGCTGTACACAAGGACGAAGATGACCAATACCGAAAATTTGTTCGGTAAGTGCTGGGAATAGGTAGTTGAAAGTCAGTGCTGTTTTTTTCCAACCAAATATTGTACGAAGTACAAAGTACTACCGCTTGCAGTTGTATGTTAGCTACATGTATACTGCACGCTTATTCCAGTACATGCACCGATGGACTGTTTTTTCGGCGGCAGATAGCACTTTAGATGGGCAATAGTGAGATTGAAATTACCATGCAGTAATAAAATGAAAATTAACGTAATTGCTCTTCTTGATAGAAATCCTTTCGACTTATTTGACGAGATTCAGCAATGCGAAGTCGATGGTGTTCTGGAGAGCGCAGTGATCCGCTTCGAGCGGCGACACGAGTTTATTCGGTGGGATCTGAGTTCCAGATATCCGGCAGCTCCCGCCCGTCATCCCCTGGATAAACCTGCTGTGAACAAGAAATCTCGGTATACAAAAAATCTGAAGAAGTTGAAGTCGTACGAAGAGTTTCATTCGGATGACGTGTTGGATGAAACGCCGGTGGCCGTCACTCTCCGGGATAAAGCGAAATCATCCCTGCTTAGTTCAGGCGATGAAGACATGACGCTGTCGGAGTGCTCCATTCGATGTGATTGCGGCATGGAATGTCCAATGCGCGCTCTCCAGTGGCCAACGTTAGCCGTACGATTGGCACTTATCTATGTGGATTCGGCTGTTGGCTGGGGTCTGCTGACTCTGACTGGAGTTCTCGCTGGACAGTGCCTTGGCGAGTAAGTGTTTGCTGGATATGAATGCGAAGAGTTTTCTTTAAAACTGTATTTATCGAAATCGGGTTTGTGGAATCTGGTGTGGATGTTATTTCTCATACGTTTGTATTTTCTTTGAAGATACACTGGAGAGTTGGCATTGGGGAATTTATACTGTAACGATACGTACATGTATCAGATGTTAGACGACCGTATGCCCAGTACAGAGGATAAGCCATCCGGCAGTCAGGACAATGGAGCTGCACAAAATGTAAGTGAAAGACTACTAACTGTACTGTTCAACCTAATTATCTGGGTTTTCCATATTTTAGAGATGGTCAATTGATGCGAAACGAGCGGGAAGTATAACAAGGTATGAGGATTCCTGCCTACTCTGTTTGCTGTCACTAGCGCCTTGCAATGCTTTTGAAATATGTAATTATGTAAATCTTCACTCGGTAGATATGCCAACCATAGCTGCAACCCTAATTCGAAAACCGCAACGGTATACGGTCATGGTGTGGATATTCCCAGGCTCTGTTTGATTGCTCTCCGTGACATACCTGCTGGCGACTACATTACGTAAGAACGGTACAAGTCCTGTAAAGATGTGATGTAGGTAGAAAGGAATTTGCTTTTACGGAAAAAATATTTTCTCATATTATTTTCAGATTGGATTATTCGGAGTCGTTTTGGACAGCGAAAATGGACAACGAAGATGAAAACGACAGAATATACTGCCGTTGTGGGGATGTTGCATGTCGGTTCTCGAAGGGTGGGGAAATTGATCGCAAACTTGCGAAGAAGAGAGCGAGTTAAGTGGAACAGCAAGCGCAAGAACGTAATCGGACCAAAGTGCAGGAAAAATGCACAGATTTTTCTTTTTTTGGTTTTGTAATCTAGCCGTACTCTTGATGTTTAGTTGAACTGATCTAGAGAAAATGGGAATTGTATAGTCTTTGGGAATTGTATAAGGAAAATGGGAGTTGTGTGTTCCTGAGTTTTAGCGCACAGTGTGTTGCGAATTTTCAACATTACTTTGGATTATTAGGGCAAAGATTACCGATCATGGCAATGCACTTCGATTGGCTATTGAAATTGCTAGAGTAGATTTCTGTCTATTTCTGTGCTTACAACTAAAAAGCAACAACAGACCACCATTCATATGCAGTAACTGTAACTTTTTTTCAAGATCTGAAAGCACAAAAATGTCAAAAACATCAGAAATCACGTCACTTCTGGAGAAAAAGATTTCAAAATTGGTACAGCAAAATGAAACAAGAGACAGTAAAAATTAAAATCACTCATCACAGGATCCGTCTGCCCAGCCCGTGCTCCACCGTTCATCCACTTTGGCACAGTCAAACAGCGGTTTACCGAGTTTCCGGTTAACACGATTATGTATCCGGCACATCCACTGACTAAATCGCGACCGCGACGCGGTATCCGGCACATCATCCTTCATATCCTCCCGCAGATCCTTAGCGCAGTACCAGCAGGGATAAAATTGTGAAAAGAGATGCAGAAACGACTTCATGTCCGCTTTCTGCTGTTCTGTGGGTGTAGCGGGGTAATGCGCGGCCATCGTGTGGAGAAAGGTCCAGGTGGCTCGGCCCAACTGATCCTTATCCACCGGGCAGTCAGGGCGCGCGGGACCAGCTACTTCGGGGAGGGAACCGGAGGAGGAACTCGGCGGAGCAGCTGACTGGGTCGTGCTGCGCGGTGGAATGTTCTGCTGTTTGTCGGGCCCGGACTTGCGTGAAAACTTCATCCATGTCTTGAAATCGGTACAGGCACGGCACGGTTGGCCGTTTTCGTCCAAGGGTAGCGTTTCTTCGCTGTGACTGCCCATGGCTGTGCCAGGATTGAAATAACGACAACGATTGCATCAACACTTCAATCAGCTGATAATCGTTCCTGTTTGGCTGATGCCTCAATGCATCAAGCTGAATTGTACCGGTCTCGGTTAAACTACCTGAGGACAAAGAATCTGAGAATGCGATGAGAAAATCCAGTTATTTAACATTTAACAAACCAAAAAACATAAACGCTGCGAATTTCGCTAGAGTAGTAATCCGGATCCCTATAAAATTTGAAGTTTTCTCAGCTTTTCTCAGTTTTCTGCATTTCTTTTGTACGAGTACGAGTAGCATCTGTACTTGTAGCACTTTCTAACAGTCCGACACAAGTGCTTTGGCTGCTGTCGTGTGGCGGTTGCTGACAAACCGCTTGTTGCAGTGCTCGCCCGCCCGCTGCGGCCGCTGTTCGTTGGAACAGCGGGTTTATTTTGAAACCAGCCTAGAAAACTGAAAATCAGTCGCTTTACTTTTTACATTTATTCAAATTTTATTTATTAGGTATATTTTTGTTTTAGAACACATTAAGGCTTATTTGCAACTTGTATACTGCTGTAATGTTTGGCTGCTATCAAGTTCAGTTTATTCGTGCAACCGATAAGCGATTATCATTGCAGTGTTTACGAAAGCGATCGTCGACCTCGTCGAAATTGCAACGTTTGATAACAAACTATTTATGTGGACATTCCTGATGAAAAGCCTTATCGTGTTGTGATTTCGATAAGATCATAAGAATCTACGAGACTTCTGCTGACTTATATACTGAAGACACCGTGATCTGCCATAACATCTGCATTCACAATTTGGCATTTTGATACCTGAAGTTTTACGTCCGTCTGACTGCAAAAATGCGCGTTGCTTGTGCGTGTTTACTGCTTGTGACTGTTGTGGATCTTGTCAGCTGCAAGAAGGCAAAATCCCCGCCTGTAACCCGCTACGACCCGACATGGGACTCCATTGATTCCAGGCCGTTGCCGGATTGGTACGATGAGAGCAAGCTGGGCATTTTCATCCACTGGGGAGTGTTCAGCGTCATCGGATACCAGAGCGAATGGTCAGCGGTAGATTCTTCTTGGTTTGTGTCATGAAACACTGTGCACTGTGCTGGCTGCCAAGTCCGTCGTTTGTTTATTTGGTGGTAAATAAAATATGAAAAACATGAGAATCAGTTACTGCCTGATTAATTTTAATGGTACACAAATTATCTTTTGAACGTTGCACTAGAATTTTAATCAGAGAAAGAAACAATATTAATCGCTTGATATTCAGTTCATTAAACAATACATTAAACATGCAGTTTTGCTGTTTTCGTATCCGATGTTATTTTATTTTTTATTGATTAAATAATTTAAATTTATCGTGTTCTGTTTGACAGAATTAGTGGAGCAGACGTCCGTGTATTGTTCAGTGTGCTTTTTGTGACTGCTTATAAGTCTCGTTACTTTTGCTAATGGTAAAATGTATTGTTTTAAGTTTTATGGTTTTAATGGTGGAAACAAAAAATTGTATTAATTTTGTGATAATTTGTAGGGTATGGTGGGACTGGAAAGGTGCAAAGGATCCAAATACGGTGGCGTTCTTTGATAAAAACTATCCACCGGATATCACATATGCGGATTTTGGTCAACAATTTCACGCCACGTTTTTTAATCCTTTACAATGGTCTGCCATCTTCGCTAACTCCGGAGCCAAGTGCGTGCCAGTTTTTTTTAAGAAAAAAACAAATGTACATAAACATACACCGACGATAGCGGTATAAAAACTGCCTTATGTTGTACGATAAGGTACTGTACAGTAGTTAACTTGACTAAAAATACCGCTGTCCGGTTTTTATTGGTCGGAGATTGAGTTTGGCATCAGTGCATTAATGTTATCTAATCGTTATCATGTTTTTGTATTTATGTTTGGGATTTTTGGTGTGCAGATACATCGTGTTGACCAGCAAACATCATGAAGGTTATACGAATTGGCCGTCGAACTACTCCTGGAATTGGAATTCCATGGATGTGGGTCCGCATCGGGATCTCGTGGGCGATCTGGCCAAGGCAATCCGCAACAGCACCGATCTCCATTTCGGCTTGTATCACTCGCTGTTTGAATGGTTCCATCCCCTTTATCTTGAAGACAAGGCTAACAACTGGACGACTAGGTCTTTTCCAACTGTAAGTCAAATAAATAAATAGCATCAGTTGAATGCGTTTAGTAAGCAGTTTCCACCAGTCTGCAGAAACTAAGAAAATCAGTTTGGCTGTGTCCGTGCTTAAGATATCTGTATGGGAGTGTTGAATATGGTTTACAGCTGAATTAATAGTACTCAACTACTCATTGGTCTTTATAGGTATAGGTAATTGCTTTCTTTGAACACACTGGATGATATTAGCAGTCCCAAGGTGTACGTTTTTTAAATGCTGCTGCATTTAAAGTTGCATTTTTATTGCTGGTACAAGAGCTTTTTACAGAAGAACAGGTGACTTTTTGTTGTTTTCTGCAGTCGTAGCAGTCAAACAGTTCGTAGTCACCAAAGATAAATTAATGTGACTTTAATTTGTGAGAGCTACCTTTACGAATTTTGTGACTTTTATTCAGATTCTTTTGCTCGATGCTTGTCACAATTGTTCTTCGGATGCAGCTGCACTGGAAGGCACAGCATCATTGTTAACTGGACTGTTAATACTCATTAATACTGTTAATCTCATTAATATATGGTTCATTAATCATTTCAATTACGTAAGTTCTTATATACGGTGGTAGTACGGGGATATTCCTGTAAACATGTTTCGAGACTTTCTGGAATCTTATTAATTTGGCACACAGCAATCACGAAGCAAACTACACGGTTCGTGACAATTAATGAGTGCGGGGGAGATCAGTTCTCTGGTATATTCATGAAACATAAAACGATGTTTCTGAAAACTGTTTTTGTTGTGGAATACCGACCCATGATCAGTACTGCAGACCAGAAGATCTTAAGCACGAGAGCAACGAGTTGAGATATCCTGAGTGTCATCTGTCTTCCTGCTAATGGTGTGTTTTCTGAATTTTCTTTTCTTGTCGAACAGGTTTGTTTTCTATGTTTGAGGGTTGTGACGCAACTTCCCACGCTAGACATGTCCAGTTGATCCCTTGTTTCCGTGTGTACTGCCAGACGACCTTTGAGATTTCTTCTAATAAACCTGTATCTGCAATAGACTACATGCACTTACGTTTTTCCATTACTCGAAATCGAATTTTGGAAAGAAGAAATACAAAAATAGCTGTCTTTTGAGACTAATATTAATTTTCATCGCTGTTTTCGGAGTACTTGCCCATTACTAATGCTATTGCTTCTGACGTAATGACCTTACAGAAGTGCTGAAGTACTTACATAATAGAAAGCTCGTTGCTGTGATCTACGTTTTAATTGCTAGTAAAAATGTACGTTTTTTCTGGTCGTTTGATAAATTTTGTTGCCCATTGACAAAAATTAAATAAGAATTTTGTTAATTATGAAAAGAGCGCCACGGTGTCATTCTGAAATTCTAGGTTATAATCGGAAAAGAACTGAATAGTTTCCTTAATATATTAATGTGTAAGAGTACGCATAATACTGTAAGTAGATTCGTATACCTAATACCGCTGCTTTCTGTCGTTGCTTACTTAAACCCTGCACCTAGGACTAGACATTTATTGTTGTGTTTTGGTATCCACAGAAAAAGTCGCTTCCGGAACTGTATGAGATTGTCAACACTTACCAGCCGGATGTCATCTGGAGTGACGGCGGTATGGCAGGACAACCTAGAAGGGCACTGTTATTTTGTCGCTGTGAAGGGTTGACACGTGCATTCACTAACATATTTTCCGGTCCACAGACTGGGAAGCGCCGGATACATACTGGAACAGCACGGGGTTTATTGCGTGGCTTTATAATGACTCGTAGGTGGCTATATAATGACTTTGCAGTACTTTATGTATAGAAGCAGGTTTCACTAATTTAACGTGCCGGACAATGTATGGGATCATTTCCTGTAAATCGCTTTACGTTTAGAATAAGCGGGCTTTTGGTAATGATCTAATACTTTCTGCATAATACAGTTATACCTAATTACCTATTACCTTTTATTCAACAAAATTTGAGTGCTTGACGCGTTTAAGGTATTTTGTTACTTGTGTTAACAGTGCATTTTTGTTTCAGCTAATATAATTATTTTACCAATATAATTTAGCTTATTTTGGCAGTATTTTGTTACTTGTGTTGTCTTTTGTTAATTTCTGCTCGTTGTTGCAAGGAAGAAACGTGACGGCCTTCCTTTAATCATGTTAACGTTTTGGGTGGTGATTTGGCTAATTTAGTAACTGATGTCTGTTTGATTGCTTGTAGACCCGTAAAGGACACTGTGGTTACAAATGATCGCTGGGGTTCCGGCATCACTTGCCACCATGGTGGCTTCCTGACCTGCAGCGATAAGTATAATCCAGGTAATTGTTTTGCTGATTTGGTATATCAGTCCAGAATACGCAATCACGATTACGCGGATCACTACCAGTGCAAGTTATCGTTAAATTAAATGCGTGCATGTTATGTTTGAAAGAACATCCATATTTTCGTGACCGTTACCATAAAAAATGCATACCACTCAAGGGAATTAAAGCGATGTATATATAGGTCATAAACGCGAAAAAATAAAAATCAGTACCGCAGGAAAAATTTGTTTATTCCTTAGCCGCTTAAACGGTGTCTGGTTAACAGGAACACTTCAGCCGCGGAAATGGGAAAACTGTATGACGTTGGATTTCCGCAGTTGGGGTTATAGGCGCGACTTAACGGCCTGGGATGTTATTCCCATTGAAACGCTGATCGCCACTCTGACGGCCACCGTTAGGTAATCGTAATAATTAGCATCTGCTTTCCGGGATATTTTTCTGGCTAAGTGAATAGATTTACCGAGTTTGTCTCGGTTATCCGGAGGGTGGATTTGATTATTTGCACCCTCGGGACCGATCCCCCGACGTCTGGTGTTGTGGTGATTTTTGGATTACGTATACATTGGATACTTCTGCTTCTCATTACTTTCGTTTTGTTTCCGCATAACATGTAGATGTTTGGAATTATCTAAAGTGTCCTTATAGTATTGGAATTTAGAAACGAGAAGTTTTAAGAAGGCAATTGGACTCCCAATGTTAGGTGTTGTTTTCACAGATAGCATAGTTGTGTTCCACTGATTGCAATGCTTAGCACTATGTTTTGCGTTACTCGTAAGTTATCTTACTTAACTCTGAGGAATCCCGGTACATAGTTCATTTCTGGAATTTCAAGAAATGATCTTTTCTGAGGTGTTGCAGCAGCTATGATGTTCACAACAGAGTTTTCAGGGCGCCTAACGTTTTGTTTGAGTTGGGCCGCTCATACCGTTGACTTGAAACCGTTATGACTTGATCCAATTGTTAATCATTTTGTTACGTTCGGGCCCATTGTTCTTCAATTTTAATGTTTCAAAATAAGCAAATTCCTTTTATGTGTACGACTGATAAATTCCTACCGTAAACTTTGATTCCTTTCAAAGTTTAAACCATGAAGTGACTTTTTGAACATGAAATAACATCAAGGGAATGAATCACACACTACATAAGTTCATTTTATGTGAGGACTGTAGCGGCCGTGTCCTTCTCATAAAATACTTATGTCAGTACGATTAGGGAATGCTGCGGAGCGTTTCGTGCCGGGACGCTTCGTACTTAATTGGTATTTAATACATTATTAGTACCATTATACTGAAAAGTGGATAAGCACGGGGTCATTTGTTCGGATCAGTGGATGTTTCCGGTTAATAATTGTCAGATAATTGCCAAAATCTGGCAATAAGAGATACACAATTTTGTGCCATATGACGCATAATGTGGAGTAGATAATTGCTTAATGGCGCGTGCTCTGCAGTTGTGGTGGGAATCTGCTTGTCAACGTGGGCCCAACGGGCGATGGCACAATCCCTCCGATTTTCCAAGAGCGCTTGCTGCAGCTGGGATCCTGGATGCAGGTTAACGGCGAAGCCATATACAACACGAAGCCGTGGAGTCACCAAAATGATACACTGAATCCTAATGTCTGGTATGTACTGTAAAGCCGATAGCATTTAGCGTTTTAAAAATGACCAGTTTTCGTGCTTTGGAATTTTTTGTTTGATTGTTAATTATCAGATGGAAGACTATCGAATCGGGCGGGCAGTTAATCGTTTTGGCCTCTTGATTTGCTCAGTTTCCCAGTTTTTTCTTAGGTACAGAGTAATCAAATGGTCAACACCGAGCCGGAGTGTATGAGTGATGAAATTGTGATTCTGAAATTAGGTTAGGTATACGGCATTTTTTTACCCGATGATGCAGAAGATTGGGCTAGGTTGATGCGGCACTGCGGCTTGAGCTGAGATGGTTGCATTATTGCCGACAAGTTTATAGTAACGTGCACCGACAAGTTCATAGTTACCTGCAGATTAAAAAGGAAAACTTTATTAGGCAAATAGCCATCAAATACAGTACCATACACTGCGAATGCGGAGTAATTTATTGCGGGCACGCTACTTCGCAGTTAAAAGTTTAAACACTGAAAAAGGAAGACAATTTGCTAGCCACTGCGGTTGTGCATGGAGCAAATTTCAAATGACACAGGCGAGGATAAAATTTCAAAGTAATTTGATGAATGTCTCTCCGTCTGTTTAAGTAATTTGCGGCAGCACGGTAAGGCTGAGCTGTTAATCATATCAGGTCTAAATTTTTATTGATAAAATTGCTGTAAAGACTGGAAACGTTGCAGGTATACCAGTAAAGCTACTGGCGATGGTGTGGATGTTTATGCCGCCGTCTTGAAGTGGGACGGGAATGTGACGCTAAGTCTGGGAGCTCCCAAACCCTCCCAGAACACGATCATCACCATGCTGGGCACCGATACACCCTTGAAGTGGACGGTGTCCAATCAGGTGGTGGTGATCCGTCTGCCGGCGCTGCAGAGTCTCCCGACGCCACAAGAATGGGGCTACGTTCTGAAACTCACTCAACTGACCAACAAGCGCCGCTCCAAGCGGATCATGCCACTGCCGGCGCGCTTCCTTAAATACAGCAAAATTCGATATGTGCACTGAATAATTCCATGACATAATGTGATAATTCGCTTTTTGATATTGCTGTTGATTTTTATTGTTTTCTCTGTTGTTTTTTTAATAGAAATTCTGGTCGTTTGCGCTTTATGTGATGACGATTAATTTCCAGAAAGTTTTGTATGATATGTGGTTATCGGAAAAGCATATATTATAACAACTCAATAGCCGCTCTAAAATTACCAGGCAATGAGAGCACAAACATAGTAACAATTTTCCTTGATAATCGATCGTTTTCAGGCGGTCGGTGTTTTTAGTGCTAAAACTCGCTCTCGTGCTCATCGCGTGACCGTCTACCGGTACTTAGGCGGTAGAGTAGTAGCAGTAACAACGCTTAATTGTCAAACAAATTTGTACTGCTGAGCAAACAGTGGATTATTTGACCTTTTCAGCCAGTCTCCGCTTTTCCTTGATTAATTGTACGATTACCATAAGGAGAGAAACCGTACCATACATCATGTTATATATAGTTCCACAATAACGAAAGGGTTTGTGGACGTATAGAAAGGTCATTAATCTATTTGAGTATATTCGCTTTGGAGAACAAGAATAGCTCCTGCCTGCAGCGACAGCCTTGGTGCCTGGGTATACCTCCTCGCGCCGGCAGAATTTTCGGTTTTACAATGGGTAACAGCATGTGCATGCGGAAACGCGAGATGCGATCGCTGCCGGTGGATTTGACAACTAATTAAACGTACTATTGTGTAATACGGAGAAGAGTTGGCGTTGTTTCCGGCCTTAATACCGCGCCGTCGCCGCACTATTCATCTCACTGAAACCGTGCAATTTTTTCCACTTCCGAGAATGTAAACCTAAAGGTGGGAGATAATTAGGCGTGTTCGATGGAGCGCTTCGAGGAACGGTATTGGGGCACTCACATGATTTTCAGCGGTTATCATTTTAATTATCGAAAAACAGCAACAATCCGCTTGTTGTGAAGGAAATAACTGCCATCGATTTATTACGTAATCTTCGATCCTCAGACGTGAGGTAATGATTTGCAAGCACACCTCGTGTAGAAAAAGCATGTCAATAGATTAATATCCACTACTTGCTTTCAATATCAAAATTTCAGAATTACAGCACAAACATCACTTTATGGTAAAGTAACAGCAAGCACAGTCAAATACGCACCCGAAACAGCACTAAATAAATAATAAGAATTTCAAAAATAACTGTCCCGTGAATAGAAAACCAATAACTTTATCCACCACTGTTGGCGAACACATGAAAGCCGAGAAATCACAACGACCATGAGTTTCAATTCTTTTCCAAACATAACACAGATTGTTTTGACTAGATCCAGAAACATATAAGCCGGTATATGCCAAGGATAAACAGCTGTCTGCCACTGATTAATCCACACGGTACACACTCCTCCAACACCGTCTTCCTATAATCAGCCGTAAGTGTCCTCTTTACTGGCGCGGCCGGAAATGGATTTGGAGCGACGTGTGGTTTTCGAATGGGATTTCCGTCGTGTACCGGCGACGGGACGTTCGGTGGTCAGGCTGTGTGATTGATAGTCCGAATACGAGCATTCGGAGCGTCCGTCGTTTAGTGCCGGCGTGATGTTGGACAGGTAGCCAACGAAAAGATCCGGTGGAAGGCCGGCGATTTGGGCCGGCGGAGTGGAACTGGAGCGTTTGAGCAGGCTGAGCGGGGAGCCTTGGAATGGCTTGAAGGAATCCTCCTCTTCGCTCTCATAATCATCCTGGCGCATCTTCCGACAACATCGCTTCACGGCCGAAATAGACCGGTGCCACAACTGCCGCACATCGCTCTGTAATTATTGTTCCAAATTATAACGCAGTCTAATAATTATATAATTATAAGCTTATTTTTCCCGTTGCATTATATATAGTTGTTTATCATTAACAAATAATTTAGTATCACAAAAATACACTCACTAGTTTAGCTTAAAATTAAAGGTAGCATGACATAAATTAAATGATATGATTGGCATAATTTGCTCTCATACTTAACGAGTTAACAATATAAGAGGCTGAGCGAAAATTTAATGTCAGTTATTGCTACAGCAATAACTGTCGTTAACGTGCGATCGGAAGTTTACCGTGTTGCTATGCAGAACTTCCGATGGACGTGGCATATTAAGCTTAATTATATAAGTTGATATGTATTTTATTTAATTTCGGAATAGTTTGAAAAGAATTTGCCGTCGAAAGCGAAAAAACCCGCCCTCCACACCCTTCTATTTCTATCACACTGTTTATCGTTTATTATCATATTGTCTATGGTTTATCATTTATCCGGTTTATCAATAAAGGGGTCTGGTCGCGGACGGTTACACAAGCGGTAGACTGACCAGCTTGGCCCTTCAGTTGCCAAGTTCGGACATCGGTCTGCACTTTACCACCTCTGCTGAGCAACCCCATTTACGGCAAACTGTTCTGGTCTGAAGATCGCGAAACGTTAATATATAATTAATATTCTTTCACAGAGTCACTATTTTATTTTTCACGTACAGTTTTTCAGGTTTAGATTCAACGAATTAGCTGTGCATGAAGTATTTTCGTGGCTATGTTTAACTAACTGTAGATGTCAAACAGAAAACAAAAGGGGCATGTATTAACTATTAAGTAACAATTTAGCAGGAGACAGACTTAAATCAATAATTCAATGTTCCTGTGATATCATCATGTTAGACAACTGCGGATTGTTTGCATACCATCATGTTTACAAGTGAGTAATCGATGCGCAACAATAACATTAACTTGTAGTAAGCGACTGCATTGTACGGTGAGCCTTTCTAATTGTAAACCTATTAATTGCTTTCGTTATTCTGCGCATTGCGTGCGAATACTACTATCACAAATTATGCGCAAGCACGTTATGTTGATTTTGTTCGCAGTAAAATTGTCTTGTTTATAAAGGTGCGGCAGGATATGATTGGCATAATTGTGACGAATTATCAAATCAAATCTGGGATAGACACTCGACGTTTTTCATGAGGACTATGGGCGTTTCCAACCTCCTCCGATTAGTATGTTGATATTTGTCGGAGCGGACACATATGGAATTTTAGGGACAAAGCACCGGAACATCCGCTCGAAGGATGCGTCCAAATTTTTCATCCGCGTTTCACACCAGTGCATACTCATCGTGTATGATCGCACCACTGTACGTTCGTTAATCACTTTTGACCAAGTCCTTCAGAGTTCATCAGCACCAAATAAATCAGATTCAGTCTTTAGCATAGTACCAATCAAACGACAGTTTAGCGTCACTGAAACCTATATTGACTTCAACTAAACTATCCTTTGACAAGCGAAAGAAAAAATTCTATAACGATCCCTAAGTTGTTTTCATGATTGGGTTGGATTAAAAGTGGATTGACCTCTTTGTAGCAATTTCAAACAGTTACACTATTTTCTGCATATATGTATAAAGCCCGGTACATGCGGTGCGTGTGCGGCGCATCGGGACAACTGTCGCACGTCTTTTTGTGCATAACGAGTACAATTCGCTTATCCCGTCTGCTTACCCGGAAATTCTGGTTCATAAAGGAGTAGATGAGGGGATTGACGTAAGAGCTGCTCATGGCCAGAAAGTGGATGGCCAGGAAGGTGTATGTAAACGACAACTCATGCCGATCGCGCCATGATTTGATTAGCTCCGGGAAGAAATCAATCATAACAAAGAAGAGATGAAGTGGAAACCAGCAGATGGCAAATACCAGCACAATAACCACCAGCATTTTTACCACCTACAAACAAAATACACAACAATTAATTTCGAGTTTTAAGGTAATTAAAATACAGTTATTTTTCGTATAGGCCGATTTATGTACTAGTATTTGTTTCTGTAGTTGCTGCGTCAAGCATCAAGCGATGCGCTACAGTGCACTAAGGAATCAGTTTATTCGTAAGCGGTGTAATCAAAGTTAATTAGATGTTGTTTGCCAGTTGATTGATCGCACGTCTGCAGGCTTCGGGAAGTGTTTGACGCAGGATATTTGAAAACAGAACCCATATTAAAATGTCAGCAACTCTAAGCAACAAGTTCTCTTGCTTATTTCCCAGGAAATGTTTGTCTGGACACAAACTTTTAGGTCAAGAAAAACCGTACAAAAAATATTCAGCACTCGATGAGGATTAAGAAAGTTTGCAACCAAACATTACCATCACTCCGTAATTCAAAATTATTTAGAGTTAGCTAAAAAAAATTTTCATAAATACCTATCCATACTACAATGTGCATGTTTTATTTGTAAGAATATGCTTTTGTCATTGCTTTGCAGTGCACCACGGCATTACACCGCTTTCTCGCAAGAAAATCATTTAACCACTAGAAACTCATTAGCCGTGGAAAGTAAGTGTTCACGCACAATTGGCTAGTTTGTGGATGTATTTTTTATGTCAGGCACACTGCTAAAAGAAGGAAAACATTTCCTCGATATCCTTTAGAAACAGCATGAAGCGGTAGCAATTTCTTAATGGCCTGTTAAACGATTCATAACGGCAGTTTCTTAACAATCGAGTTGGCGAATGGATGTTTTTCTCACAATTGAACGTCAACAATATCCCAAGGAAAACGCGGGTGAATTGTTTAAGCAGTCGGCACGCAATAGGGCTCTGATTGCTTCCTCACTGGCAGTCTGTACCGTGCTGAATTCCGGCTGAAACACTGGACAATGACGCATGCGATGCAGTCAACCAGCCGCATGGGTTCGCACAGACAACCGAGTCTTGGAAAAAAATTCCCGGTACACTTGACAACCGCCGTCCAAGAAACCAGGCGCACCGAAATGTAATTTACCCTTTTCAGTTCGCGAAGTGGACGGTACAGTACGCGGTTACTAATTGGTAATTCGAAGCGATGGCTCGTTTCCCCGATTCTACGGTACGCACTTTTTTAACGTTGCTTAGGCAGCTTTTAAACGTTGAATGGCGCTGCCGGGTACATAAACAATGCACTGATGAGATGTCGCAGCTACACATAGTTTCAGTATACTTATGGAGCCGTTTTTGACATACAAAAAGACGTCTCCAACTATGGCGTTTGAACGTGCTAAACGTGTCCAGAAGCGTACCAAAAACTCGGAGAAACAACGTTCGCCATTCATTTCTTTAATTACGATATCGTACCCGGATTCCATCAGTAAAAAAAACAAACAAAAATTAACAAACTTAATACCACTTTAAAAAAATACATCAAACACGAAGAAAAATGAAACAAAAAGCCATACTCTGGGGTACAATCTAAAATCACAAATTTATTGATCACAAATTTTTTTATCCAATTTTTTTGGGCGCGCTGGTAATAAAATTCGAAAAAACACGTTTTATCAACCAAACAAGAAACGTCTGACAATATTGTCGAAAATCTAATCCTTATATTGGTAATCTGGCACCTTCGAAGGCTTTCTTCCACGCATTCATCGTACGATACAGTCGATCACCGCTTGCCACCTTGTATCTGAGCCCATCCAAATGCACTGCAAAAAGAAAATCAGGCAGATATTAAAAAAGCTAACAGTTTTTGCTATATAGCAGATATACAGAAACTCACTCTTTATCGCTCCGATGCAATCCAGTTGCACAATTTGCATCATTCCTGTTGGTTGATGTTGCTGATTACTGCCGACCCCCGCAGTTTCTTCTGCTCTTCAGTCAACGATATCGTTATTTGCTAAAAAAACAATCCAACTTTTAATGTTCCTTCATTTCCTTCTTACCTATCGTTTCAAAACTGCTGTAGAATTTTCAGTAATTTCTGAAATACTTAATCAACTGGCTATATAGCCGAAGTGCATTTTAACAATTTACCAAGCTGTTTCTGATCTAGCGATCAAGTTATCCAGCTCTAGATAAGGAATAAGCGCAAATAATATGTGAGTTTTAATCAGCAATACTGCTTTTATTTTTTCAAAGGGTAATATGACTTTTTATAGTAAACAAGCTCTAAAACTAATTTCTAATTCTTATTCGTAAACTTACTTTTGAGTAACTCTGCATCATCTGTGGTAGCGACGATATCGTCAAGAATCGGATTCACGTGTTGCGGACTTCGCAGGGCACTAGAGAGTGCGGCTATTTGTCGCAAAATACGACTTTCTTATCGTTTTTCTTGGCATCTGCTTTACGTTTTCATCCGGATACGGCCTAATAAATAAGAATGCAAAATTAATATAATGCAATTAGCAAAAACAGCTAGCTCAATTAAAACATGCGATATCGCAGATTTCCCTGTAATACAAAGCCTACAACCAATAACAACTACAGGAAGCGCAACAGAAGAAATTTGTTTTACTCGTTTACCTTCTGCATGGCAGGCTTTGCTAGGAAAACTTCTTCGTCTTTTTCATCTTCGAGGCTGGCCAAATACAGACGATTATCGTCAAACTGCGCGTTGAAACGGGGTGCCCTGGCAAGAAGAGATGGTCGTAGCGCAGATAGCGGACTAACTAAAGTTCTCCGAACAGTTTAACGAGCTAATGCCTTCGTCGATTCGCACAGGAGGACATGAGCGACAGACTGGCTTATTCAGATTGTCGTGATGTTCCGAAGCAGTCGATCGCCATGTTTGCGATATCGCAGTTGAATTTTTCCAGAAAAGCGAAAACAAAAAAATATAATTTCTCAAAACGGGATGACAATAACAAAAAGGAGCTGAAGAACCACGAGTTGAAAGACAAAAATATGGATTCACTCTGCAGCGAAGCAAACAGCCAAACACGACTGAATTTTCAGCTGCAAAAACCATGGCGGGTGCACTGACTTTGAACCAAGCACTACCACGCTACCAACATAATACACTTGCTCTGGTTTGGCTCTGCGGCTTTGGACAGATGTTCGATTTTGCCGAAACATAGATTTCGATAGAATACAGTATTAATTAACACAAAGAATGTGTAACAAGACCATATCGTCAGTGATACTAATAATTTGAATATTTTATAATGAGGGAATGAAGGATAAAGAAAATGTGGATCAATAAAAAGTACAGACTACGCATTAAGATTATTTCCTGATTTTACCCAGTGAGTGGCAGTTAGTCAGCAGATTCAGCACGGGCCTGCACGGCACATGTGCAGCACCTGCTTACTACGGTCTGCGAGCGGCTCAAAAAACAAACAGTGCTAACGCCTGCATTTCGACACACATTGCACACCACTGGACATCTACTGTACGTATAGTTTTTTACCGTGTAGAATCGGGATTCGTAATACTGCTGTTATACGGTCAACCTTCAACGACCTCGAAGGGTTGGTAAATTAGCGCCATACAAATCGCTAGGTACAGTGAAACCTGTCTATTACATACACCGGTAAATACATACACCTGGAAATTACATACGCGGAAAGTTTAACCGGCGTGTCCCATAGACTGTAACATAGCTCTGTGTAATACATACACCTGGATAATACATACGGTTTTGCTTTAACCGAAGGTGTATTTAGTAACCAGGTTTCACTGTAGTAGGTAATCCGAGTGAAGCATGCCCAAGTCGTGAGCGCGTTCACGAGTGCCAACACTGTTCCGTAATAACGTCACTGTATTTGGAATCTCTTGATATCCACAACTTATTGAACTTACCCGCTGTTTGGATTTGGTGCGCCGCTCCTCGGTACGGCTCATCGAGCTGATGGAACAGAACGAGACCGACTCGCCCGGCGGCGTCCGTAACCATAGGATACTGCCGACTCGGATGTATGTGTAGATTAGCAGGGATAAGGGAATAACGTAGGTTAACAGCGCTACCGTAACCGTATACATCTTCCGGTATTCCTCACTGGGCCAGGCTTCCTGGCAGTCCTTGTACACTTGCCCGTTATGGATGAACTTCATGCATCTCACCACAGCCAGCTGAAATTATCATTCATATTGTTATTACAATTCGGCTATTATTATTTCTCTCCCAAAACATATTTTACTAAATAATTACGTCAGACGTTCGTTTCTCCCTTGTTATAAGCCGTATGATTAAGATAATTAGATTTCTGTAATACGTATTCTACCATACCAAATATCCGGTGTATACATATCACACACATTTACTATTACACCACCATTCTACCTAACTTTAGGCTGTAATATTGGGCTTTAATTATAATTCTAATAATATATTTTAACTTAAACCGATTAGTCTGTTTCCTTGATGACACAATGACCTCATATAACAACGGTGCAAAGTAAGAGATTAATTTTGCACTTCTCCAGTGTGCTTCCGCCGACAGGCATAGTATATACCCGGGATTTTCCGCCAAAGATAGCGAAGAGTTAATCTCGATATGCGTACTATCCCTGGAATTTCGGAAAACTCTTTGGTGCATGCCCGGACAAATGACGCAAATCGCTCTTTGACTCGCATCTAATCAGATTGACTTCTCGCTAATCATCGAATAACGTCCTATTGAGCAGTTGACTATCATGGGATTTCGCTGGATATCTCCCAACCGTCGGCGAGATATTATCCGCATTATAATCTGCTTACAATGCAACTGGGGATAAGTCATTAACCTTTAGAAAACTGCAAAACTGTGGAGATAAAAAATTTATACATGTACCTCATGTCTCGTGATGCCTGCTCCACTTTTCCGTAATGAGTTTTTACAATAATATTTTTTCTATATTTCGCAACTGATCCGTGGTGTACACCTTTTATCTCTAAGGCTAAAAATAAACCGCTAGCAACCAAATTTTAGTAAATTAAAAATCACCAGGTAGAGCGCATCGTATATTTTTTTCAAGGTTCGGATACGAGACAAGTTAAAATTAGCCAAAAGTCAACAACCAGTAAATTAGTTGTCATCTAGATTGCCACTGGAAGTATTCCCACGCACCCCGCGCCCGTAATTGGCCAGACTTAGAAACAGGGAGCAGTTATCAAGCAGCGGGTGGTGTTCCTAATGTAGAGCAATACAAAACACATTGCCCTTGCAGGGACCACCTAAGGGAAGACACTACTGCCAGTAAGATACTGTCCTGGTGTCGTATGCACAAGCACACCATTAGTGCGAAAACATTCGCCACACGCGCTTAGGGTGTGGTGGTTGCGTAAAAACCACATTTACCACCATGAAACGACTTTTAAGTCGTTTTACAATTGCGCAACATAGCAGTTGTAGATCTGGGACAACCCAAATCGAAAATCCCCGTTTTCCTAGAACACTAATTAATCCTCTTGCAACCTCTGATCTCTACTCTAGAACGCGCCTACACAGCACTACTAATTCCGGCGAATTAAAATTTTTATGGTTATACCGATAAAATACATGATTAATGAAATTATTAGCAATATTAGCCGCATACCATACAAAGGATCCAATGAGCCCTACTTTGTTAAATACGTAGTACAGTAGTACTGCAAAGTAAATAGTTCGGACAACTTAATAATATTATTTTTCGGTTGCGCTTTGGAAAGCTGATCATGAAATCCGAGATACTGTACGCAATTTGTTGTATAACTGACATGGCAGTGACAAACATCAATGAATATTTATTTTTTACAAGCTAGTCTGGCAAATTTACGTAGTATACAACTACTGTCGACAGTGTACCGTAATCTTGTACTATTGTGGTTAACAAAGGTTTGTATAAAATTTTATTAGTGGTATAATTGGTGAAGGCGATTGAATGACTGCGCTTGAATCTCGTTAAACTCCTTGATGATATGCTCAACCCGCTCGCCAACAATCGGAATTACAGCCATTTTGGCTGAAGCGGAACTGAAAATGGTGCGTGACCTTTCGCGTTTTAACCAGCCGCAATGGGGAATTAAGAGGTTCCGCACGAGAGAGCACTTGTCTCTATCAAGATTTCAGCTCTGTACACCCGCTTATAACAACACGACAACAACACCCTTTGGAGGGGATTGTTATTGCATGCGGAAAATTATTGCACCTTGGAGAGTAGGCAGTGTCGGCGGGGAATTACGTGGTGGAAAACACGCAGCACGCTATCTACCATGTAGATCCGTGTGCGAATCCCCTTGGATTAGCCGTTCACCGATCGCTGATCCTAATGTGCATGTTATTTGTCGACTGCAGATTGCGCTTTTGCGCGGGTAAATGTACACAGAGACAAAAGAGCTTGTAATCATTTCCTCTATGGACCAAACATAGCTCTCATAACACACTCCTGAATAGAATTGGGACTTTTGATAGGGATGTTTCTCTATTCATAACGGTTCAAACCAAGACAATTTCCGGAAAATCCCAAAATAGCCCTGCTTTTATTCGATGAGATGTTCTCTCCTATAAATGGCAATATAGATAGCCAGTTGACCTACTCTTGCAGTTTAACACCAATTAGTAACTGCAGTTATGTTGTAATCCTATTGCTATTATGGATCATTGTGCCGGTTGTCTGTAAAAAACCGCATGTACTTAACATGCAACAGATGCGAGTGAGAGTAGTCGATATTGGCAGCGACCATTAGGATTGGAAATCAGTATTGAACGACTGAAAAATAGCAAATGGCAAATCAATAGGCACTTACGCATGTCTACATCGCAAAAGATTTTGGAAATAAACTGTTTCTCACGATTCAATGAACATGCAGTGTCTATGAGAAATAACTTCGCAACCGTCCACTGCCGTGCGCTTGTTTACTACATGTTAATTTGAGTCTTTTTCGATTTAATTAAAGTGCAGAGACGCTAACAACAAAAATCTGAAATAAAACAGCGCGAATAACTATAAACATGTTACAATGGACTTCAAAATTTTGTTACACTCACAAAACGCGCGCAACCAGCTATTTACCTGTACTCAATCAGCCAAATTCCGGGCTGGCCATCGGCCTGTTGAGTTCAAACACTTGCACCTCACGCATTTCCCAACAAAAACCATCCACCATATCTCAAACGAAAGAGAAAAAATTTTTATGAATTTTGATACCAAACAAGTTAGCTTTTATGGGATCTGACAGAAAATCGACGCATCTAAAGTTTCTCGTAGACAAAGCATAGCATTTGAATCCACGGTTTGGTTTCAGTTTTCACACAGAAAACGTATGCTCTGTCTACGAGAAACTTTAGATGCGTCGGTTTTCTGTCAGATCCCATAAAAACTAACTTGTTTCGTATCAAAATTCATAAAATTTTTTTCTCTTTCGTTTGAGATATCGGTGGATGGTTTTCGTTGGAAAATGCGCAAACAGCAAGTGTTCAATTACTGCGCGTTTCCAGTTTATTGGTCATTTGGTCTTGGCCATTTATTTCTATTGGTCATTCGGTCCCGGACCGAATGTAACAAAATTTTGAAGTCCATTGTAAGGTGCACATTTCAAAGTACTCTTACACATTGTAGATTAGTATTAACTTTAATTTACAGTACAGGCAAATTCATTAGCGCATCACGAAGATCGTTGCAACTTGCCACTACTGATATTAAAACCCGATATGCAACCGCCACATTGTCAACATCCACGATGACGCCGCAGATCATGATAAACAAAATTTGTATGTGATAAATCGCAGCGGAATTGAATCTCACGGAATTACCGAAATTATTCTCAATTTGATAGTGACGCACAGTCCTAACCGTCGCTGTGCATTGTCATCCAGCGGCCAACCCTAACGAGAGCCGGTCTTCATTTCCGGTTAGCCGGTGCGGGCGCGCGCTCATCCCACAGTTGGTATGGCTGACGGTAATTAGCCCCAGCCGGAGAGCTGCCTCTGTGCGCCTATCGTACTCTACGTTGACAGGCCCGTCACACTCGGATAATATAGTATAAAAGAAATTTGTCATTTCTTGGTAAATATGCCAATCAATTCCATGATTAATAGGGTTTTTTTACAAGAGGCGCTTTCATTAAGAATGTGCCGTTCTGCGGTTTCATTATGCGAAGATAGCATCTTAAGTAGGCAGCATATTCTTTTAGTGGAGATGCAGTCCATCACTTGAACAAATATATCGTTAGAACTGTCTGTCTGCGTTGCGTTATGCAAATATTAAAGATGGCAATCAATATTGCGATCGGATGCGAAGCGCACTTTAGAATTCCTGATGATCGGGATGGCAGATGTGCGTGCAACTGGTCATTTAAGTTATTAGTTAATGCGCGCATTATGCGCTATTTGAAATCGGATTTGGATACCTAAATATAATATTACATGAAAAAGCCATAAGCGCGCTTTTTGCCACACCTGGATTAAAAATGATTATATTTTTAATCAAAAAAGTGCCCTCCGTACACGTTGAATTATCTTATTAAATGCTTACGCGTCAGAAACGTTCGAAAAGAAGATTTAAAGTAGAAGAAAATTTCCCTACAAAATATAATCACGTCATCTCCGACCTATCAACTTTAGCGTAAAAATAGGATGTACTCATAATGCTGAAGAACATTTATGCAGATGGTATCTGCTGGTAAAGTGTAATCGCATTAACTTGTAAGATAGGAAAATCTGTCCTGACGTAGACCACAGATCTGTGAACTTTTTTTGAATGCAATAATCATTCAGTGCAAATATTTTGCGAAGGTAATTAAACCTCATAGAATGTTTTTCAAAGATAAATTTCCTGACATCCTAAGATAAATTTGAAGGATATTCATCCACTTTTTTCTTCGGGGACTGATTTGTGTGTCAATATAACCGCCCTGTTTACACTGGCATATTGCGAAAATGCACTGCTTGACTCGTGCGTAGACACTCTCACAAAACGAAAATGCAGGTATCGATTTTCGCTTCTAGCCGTATACGTATGTTTCCATCAAAAACAAAACGTATGCACGTCGAGTCATATAAAAGGGAAGAATTTCAGGCCGGGAACATGTGCGTAATTACTGCTATTCATTCACAACGAAAGCCATACGGGCGGCGTCCTGTGAGAAAGTAGCGCATTATTTAACCGTCAGAGCTCGGAACATGCAACAGCATTGTATTATTTTGTGCTTACGTCAGCTTACAAGCGGATAACATGGGATTACTTTTTACAAGCCTTAAAACTTCATTTACAAGTTAGGGACGAGTCTTTGACGACACCTACTTACGTAATTACAATAAGCATTTGGTCGTTAAGCTATTACGATATAACTATAGATACGCAATTTTCTCAAACCAAACTTGTGTTGCATATTTGTTGTACAAATTAATCCATGCCAGCAGCACATTCTTTAATAAACAAAGCACACACATATTATTGTATAACACACTGAAGTATGTACTATGTATTGCACAACGCTAAAATTGTGGCAGTTTTTGTTACTTTGAAATAGTTAATTTTATTATACGTCAAATTTTATACTGTATTAATCCTAATTCGGTGCAACTGTTTACGAGCACGCGCTGCGAATTGTTTACTGAATTGGATTAAACAGTTAATGGTATACAAAAACTTCTTCGGTTGAACGAGTGTATAAACGTCTCTTACCTGTACAGAGGAGAGTAAAAGGGCAAATATCCAGATGGATACAACGACAAATTTGCCTTTCCGCTTGGTTAACCGCGCCTTAAGTGGCCGTGTGACGAACAGGTATCTATCCACCCCGATGGCCACCAGTGTATACACCGACGTCAGAACGGAGGATAATTGCAAGAACAAGACAATCGGACACAAGGGATCCGGGAACTGCCAGTGATGTTTGACCACTTGGGACATGGTGAAGGGCATGCAGAATACGGCCAGGACAATATCCGAGAACGCTAGATTCACCAGAAAAATGGACAGATCCGATTTCCATCGCCGACCAAACAAAAACACCAGAATCACACTGAGATTGCCGGTTAAGGCCACGGCGATGGCCGCACCGTACAGTATATTGAGGAAGGTCTGCTCGGCGGGGGACATTTCCAACGGCGGCTGATTCTCCGTGGTGAGATTCTGAAAATGTTTATACTGCTCCAAGAACTGTTCAAAATCAAAGAGCGGCTCATTGGCATTGACATTTGGCGCTTGATTCGCCAGCATACTGCGCAGAAAGGCCTGCAGATCCAGCTGATCCGGGTCGGCATCGGCATCACCAGCGGGCGGCTGCAACAACTGTAGCTCATTGTCCAGCGCCGTCTTGCCCGCGCCCGTGGAGTAAACATCGTGATCCAGTTCGAAATTCATGTTGGGGTCGGAGGATCCGTGTGCGAGAGAGAGAGAAGTGTACACCAACTAGTTGTTGTGGGGAATGTGTGTCAACATTTGAACGGGGCAAATTGGGGGATGGGAAGGGTGCGATCAAATGTCGCCGTTGAGACACACCAGCCGCTTGTTCATCCTCACTCGACAAACACGTATACACATGCTCACCATCACATATACACAACGCGGCGGCACTAACCCAGCTGCTGGCGGAGGAATGGCTCTTAGGAAATCAAAATGCGCTGAGGTTGTGTATTTATTTTAAGCGGTTAAGGTTACCACTTTGCCGAATGGTCATATATTCCCGTGGCTGCTATAGCAAGTATGTGATCCAGCAAATATCAAACTAACAACGCCGGCTAACTCAGGGATTTTATCGAGCTGGTTTACCGCTGAAGCGGTATCCAGCCTGCCGGGCCCACCCACCGCCGTATCGTATTGGTTGGCTGCGCAGTAGCGTCAAACGGTGCTCCGCTTCGTGAGTCTTGAGTTTTCTAGAACAACGAAAGCATAATTCATGGAAAACTAATGCTAATTTTTTAAAAATGACATTGAACGTATCGGTAACCGGCAAGTAAATATAACTAAGTAGGAAAAGGTCACTAAAAGCCGCAACAACTACGTGCCTCCTCTAGTACGTAATTGGTCGCATGAATTTTGCAGCAATCCCTGAAGGATTATTATTGACACACGGCTGACCCTTACCGGACAATTAAGTCTGGTTAATGTGTGCATACTAAATGTACCCCATTTTCAGCAATATTTCCCAGGAGTGAGCAGCGTAATGCTTTTTCTCCGTAAAAGCACCCTAATGAGAGAGAGGATCATATGACAAAATGCAAGCACAATACAGTTACGTTTTTGCATATTTAAACTGCTTGTGGAGGACATTCGTAACGTCTAACCGGAAGCACGGGAGTCCCATTGTGCAGCTGAAGCCGTTAATTGCGAATTAGGCCACTGTGACTCCACTTACGAAATTGGTGGCATTTCCTGTACTGATAAACATTAAAGGGAAAAACTGAGCTGCAATTTACGTAAATTACGTTTTTTCTTTGGAATCTTGCATGCGGAATGAGCTTCCATTATATAACAGTTCGAACAAGTATAAATCACCTAACATGATAAACGCCTGCGTCGTGCAATTTGGGAATTTCACCGTACCAGAATCATTCATTTAAACATCTAAACGGCATACACGATGCACAAAATGTACAGGAAGCTTTTTCAAACATGCAATGTAAATTAGCCAGCAAAGTTTCCTGTTACCACAATTTTACCGGAATAGCAACAAAAATCACTTGGAAAATTCTACAGTGTATTGTGCAACGACGGATCCAACACGGTCAATACTGCGCCGACCAAGTGCAGACTTCCGGTAACCAGCACCCCCACATGCTCATCATCACCATGCGCCTGTCCTTCAATCCAACTCAGCGCATCCGCTACCGTCGCAAAACACTGGCTACATCGCTCATCCGACAGCGATTTCCATACAGATTCATGCAAAGAACATCGGGCCATCTGGTGGTCGCGATTAACTGTGAAGTTGAGCAGATCTCCTGCTCCCGCACTTCCGCCCAGAATATTCGGACAGAAGAGCGCCGCGTCAAAGCCGCAGCTTACCAGCGGACGTAGCAGATCTTCCGGTTTACGATCCGCTGTGGAATTAAATATCAGGAATTTCCGTGCACTTGTCTGTGTTTCTTGAACTTTCTTAAACCACTGTGCACAATACTCCACACTGTCTTTCGTATGGGCTCCATCCAGATAATACTGAACATTATTTCGCCGTATAGTTTGAAATCTTCCCGGCCAGACACAACTTTCTAATGCATTCACCAATATACTTGATAACTTGTATCCTTCCAGAACGTCGGGAATTTTCGCAGGTTTTTCCAATTTCGAAATGCTCACACTTCCTACAGGTTTCTCTATTTCCGCTGATTCCGCACTTTGCTTTTCGATTTCACTGTTTTCTTTACAGAGACAGACGTTTTCCTCATCGGAATCCCAGTTTTCCAGTGTCTCATTGACACTGTCAGTCTTCCTCATCAACCAGAGCTTGACCAGCTGCAGCGCCAGCGATGCATTCAGGCTTTGTATGGCGCCTTCAATTCCGAGATGGATCGGGCCTGATGGACAGCCGTAAGCCGACAGATCCGGCGACACAGACAGCGCGGCACCAATTTCCGCTGCCCGTCCCTGCAGTACTGCCATGGCTTCGGGAGGCTGTGTAACCGTGACAGCCGGGCAATTTCGCTTAAAGATGCCCGCTTTATGCCAGGCGATTTCCGCTAATGTGTTCCCCAGAATGGGCATGTGGTCATAACCCAGGGAGGTCACCCCGCAGACGACGGGATTACGGATCACGTTTGTGCAGTCGTAAGCGCCGCCGATCCCGACTTCCATTACCGCCACTTCGATCTGCAACGAACGGAAATTCCTGTAGAGAATCTCGTCAAATGAGAAAGCCGATCTGTTTCATTACAGCAAATATCAATACAGTGAATTTACTAAAATAAACGCCGACCAATATTACGAAAGCGAAGTAATTCTATCGTTTCCACCTACGGGAAAACTAATAAGGACCTGTTTATAACCTGGCGCCTGTCTCTGCTGCCTTTTAAATGACGTGCATAAGAAGTGGTTCTCTTTCAATTGTTGGTGCTTATTAATTGCATTAGCGCTCGTATGCGTTAGTAAATTAATCTGCAACATCATCGGCGTTGCTCTTTCCTAACTGAAATTCTACTGGGAATGCACAAATGTTTCACGTGCCATAATATTGCCGTTTACGTATTAGCATTAATATCTAAAGAATGAGAGCGTCATCAACATTAAGCAGCTCTCCACAGAAACGTCGTCGACAGTTTCGTGTACATTACTCTGCAGATACGACGCACTTCCGCGTGCTTCTATGCGCAGCGTCAAGTCGGAAGCGAAGAACATTAGTGCCATATCACAGTATGACCTATCGCGTAAGCAATGTTGTTCCCATGATGAGCAGGGAACAAAGAAACCTCTTCACAAAATGCGAGGATGGACGCCGCCTTGGGCAAGGTTGAATAACTACAGTCTACAGATATGTTATGCACAATTGTGCCACCTGTTGAATCGTAATTTGCTCGCAAGTACTTGTTGTTACGAAAGTTCGATAAGAAAGTGCGCTCGCTATATAAATACAACAGACCGGCCTGTCGGCACCATCTCGTAAACATTAAAGTTGTTCCAAAAATTACTAAATGTATGTGAATCACCGGTGACAGTGATTACAAAACTAACAACGAACTGCACAGTAACTTTTCACGGAAATCGATGTTTACGGCCGTTTTTTCCCAGCCGACCAATACTGGAAAACCTCGTTTCTCCTGTTTTATGGTTTAACAATATAAAATGAAAATGTACAGCAGTATACATTAGCAGTTTTCATTAAGTGACTCTTATTATTATCATTGCAGTCATAAAAAAAAAGAGGTAAAAAACCGTAGAATAAAATAAAGGATACGTACAAAACAAAATGCAATAAGAAACAAAACAAAATGCATCATAACATAAATACTACTGTAGGCTCGGGGAAAAAAGAAACAGACATGGAACCGCTGCAATTTTAAGATTAAGAATGTGGTCTCAGTGTTGCCTGTTGGACAGACAAAATATACGAGCGCAATACAGTAAAAAATACTGCTTGGTGTGAAAAGATCGGTTCTGATAAAATAAAGCGATGCGATTCGAAGATAACTTTTGATAATCAAACCTTATGACCGCTCGTTCCGAAGATATCTATTAGGTACATAAAAAATTTGCAAGGAAAAACTGACAAAACTACAGTAAAACCTGTGTAATTTGAACACCTGCGGTTCCTTCAAAAGCGTTCAATGTAAGCATCTGTTCAATATTCGCAGTAGCATTCGTAGTCTAAAAAACGCTGCCGTTCCTTGCCGAGCGTTCAAAATTTGCGGGTGTTCAGTATTCGCAGTTGTTCAATCTCACAGAGTTTACTGTATAAGATATTGAACGAAAAAAATAAAAAAAAAACCCAACAGGGCAACTTGAAAAATAAAAGGTTAAGAAAACATTTTTAAATTGTGTGGTCGTATGCATTTCGAAAAGATTTCATACCTTTTCTTTCAAGAAGACGTAGAAACACATAACCGTCAAGAACTTGAAATACGGTGGCATCTCGTCCGGTTGGCAGGCGCGAATCAACCGTCCATAGACTTCCCAAAAGTACTGCGTAAACAGTTCCTCCGAGATGGGCCGGCCATTAATCCGGATCCGCTCGCGGACCGCCACTAAATGCGGCGAACTGTAGAAGCCTGTTTTATAGCCGAGATGCCGTAGGAGACTCTCGGTGAAGGCACACGTCGAGCCCTTCCCTTTCGTCCCGCTAATGTGTATCACATTCAACCTGTCCAGATCGGAAGGCTACAACCAGTGGGCTAACGATAATTTTCCAAGCGAAATCATACAAGATAAGTGCTGCATATCTGCGTAAACTTACTTCAACATCGAGATACCGCAGCAGGTTCTCCATCCATTTGATATTGTTGGCCGCGTTGCGACTGCGTTCGCGGCGGGCTTTTTCCAGCACCTGCGCATTGCTTTGTAAGGTGTTCAAGGCGGCGATCGCCTCCTACATAGAACACCATAATGGATGATGAAATGCTCATGACCAATGGTCAAGATGAAGAGATTTTCCGCACCTGGTATGTCTTAGCCGTGGGCATGTCGAAGGCCGCTGTTTGTAAATTCCGCACCCTGAATGATAAATTCGATAAAATACTGTATAGAGAATTTCTATCCGGATGCCCGGCGTGGTTAAGAAGACGGAATAAGCAGTTGTGCGCCATTTATATGACTGGAAATGCTCCAATGAATGTTGAATATCACATGGCGACTTTTGGCAATCAGTTAAAGAAAACGTAATCAATGGCAAAATCGCGGGTTGCAAAGTTGAATGAGTACGTACCTCGTACGCTAGCTCCACCAGTCACCATGTGCTGTTCAATAGTAGTCAGCAGAAGAAAAATGAGAAAACTGGTTCAGTTTAATTCCCGCAGGCATACTGCATAGTGCATTATTGTTTTTCGATTAAGTTTACTCATTGCCATTGGAATTCTTAAATAGCCAGCACTACAAAGAAACATTTACACAAGAATAGCGCTAATAATTTTCTGTAACGATATTTGGTAGGCTAATAAGGCATTAATCCTGCACTGTGCGATGTGCACTCACTGCAGTGAGGCCTCCATTCAGTAAGATGTACTTAATCGTACAAAAATAAGAATAAAACATTCTACGAGTATAATTTGGAATTACTTATCATTTTTCATAATAATTATAAGCACTTCTAAATAGTATGTATCAAAAAGTGGCTTAAAATAAGACTAATGTAGTTGTACATATCGTATGTATTTATGGATTCCTGTGTCCAGATTTTTTCATCTTTCGTTCACCGGCGTATTAGCTAAACCGTAGCAAACATTTCCGGTCTGGAACACATTCGATTTAGCTACAGAGCAGTAGGAATTCAGAAATAAAATTGTGACAACCATAACAAGATACAAATGTATGCAATAAGTTTTTGAAATACAGCAATGCACCACTGTTGGTTTGATAAAACTTACGTTAATAACTCACAGTAGTCAAATTACGGCATACAAAGTAGGGAAAGAACCGGCAGCCGATTGATTTCCGGTTGGCGCTAACAGGAGCACAGCCGAATTGTACCCATTAGCCTGCCATCGATTGCGCTTCCGCCAGCCTGCCAGTGCCAGGCAAGCCGGAGCTGCTATCGCGTAAGATACGAAATGTCACGATTAGTCGATTTTTTTTTTTTTTATTTATGAAAGCTTTTATACATTATCATCGAGTCACAGCGTGCAATTTTAGGATAGCAAATACAGAACAACTGAATCAGATGGAATTCGATAACACATTTCGTCTAACAGTTGCCACCTTCAAAATATTTAGCGCTAACAATCCACAATAACAGCTCCCGCAGCTTTAAAAACTGAAAACGATGGCTTACTATCTGCGGTACAAGAAGACGTACGCGACTTAATGTAAAGAAAATGAGACGCTGTTCGAGTGCACTATATGGAGAAGCTTACGATTAATACTATAAAATAGGAGAAACAGAACCAAGGAAAATTTCAGAATAGCTGGGTAAACGTGTGCCCCAGGAAATCCGCGACGAAGCCATTCTTTTCACTTGTTGGCGCTGGTGTACTTGGTGACAGCTTTGGTTCCTTCCGATTAGTCGATTACGTGATATGTTTAATTTACGCTGTGACGACAGGGTCTACGCTGTTTTTCGTGCACGTGAATTTCTTTCACAGCTTGAGCGCGATGCCAATTTAGATGTCATCGTTTTCTTTTACGAGTTTGCATTTTCTCTTTATCCAGTTGGGTTGTCCGTAATTCACCATGGATCCGTAGTTAGAAGTGAGGGATTTCTGTTCGTCATATTTTCTTCGTCTACGGAGACATGGATGGCGAGGAAGGTCTGGATCTGGCAGCGAAGATTCGCGATTTGGACAAGCGAATCCAGGCTGAGAATCAGATGAGTGAAAATGGCACATTCACGCACAGTGGACAGAATGTCCAGAAGCCTCCGTTGAATTTCAATCTGTTGAGCCCGTCGGTGACGCGCAAAAAAGTCAAGCCCCGTAAGGCGCCATTATCTTGTTTGTATGGTGCGAGCTTGCGAGTTGCGACATGGCAGTGATGGCGATAATGATGATTTGCAGTTCTGATGACATCACACACCACCGTGGGACCTGCGCTGGGCCGCGCCATTACGCCTGATATGGAGAATGAAGCAGCCGAGCCGTCCCTGTTAGGATTTCGGGATTCCTTCCGCTTAACCAGGCAGCGCAGGCTGGAATTAGCCAGTTCTGCGCTTCCGCCTGGCGTATTCCAAAACGCAGCAATAAGTTCGGCCAAAACCGATGATCACCAGTAAGTGTTCCCTGTACAATAGTTTGTGTGTAGCAGTTTAGCATACAGGTAATTCATCCGTGCTATTTGGTTTTATTTAATTTTATACCATTTTAAATTTTTGATAATGATTTATTAACATTTTGCAGTTTGGCGCCGATTAAAACTTCACAAAATGTGGAATTTTAAAATTTAGTTTTATATCATTTTAAACTAATAACGTTTGTTAACGTTTTGCAGTTCGTTACGGGTTAAAACTTTACAAAGTTTGATATTTTTATGGCAGGATGTTATGTTTTTAAAGCTCATATATTTATTATGTTATAGAATCGAGTACGAAGAAAAATTGGGTGAAATTATGAAGAAGACAAATATAATAACCATACGTGGAATGAAATACGAATCCAAAATCGACGATTTGGAAAATTTGGGTGAACTGGGACACGGGTACGGTTGGCCGTGATGTCATTTCCATAAATCCATTTTTGCTTGTGGACTTTGTTGCAATTTTTGCTGGATTGTTGCAACAGGACATGTGGTACGGTGGTGCGGATGCGTTTCAAGAAAACCGGAGACATCCTGGCTGTCAAAGTATGTTGACTTAATGGATTTCAAATTGGATTACGGACTATTGATTCGTGTGGTGGTGGTTATGTGTGCGTGTGTGCTGCGCGACGGCTGATTTGTTTTTCTGGCATTAGATCATGCGTAAGTCCGGGAATCGGGAAGAAAATAAGCGCATTATTCGCGATTTGGACGTGGTGCTCAAAAGCCATGATTGCCCGCATATAGTGCAGTGCGTGGGATGTTTTGTGACTGACGTAAGTGGCATTATGTGTAAATGGTAAATCTAAGGTAATTAAAATATCGGAAATACGGTGTTGGCACAGACATATTATTGATTATTTTTTTCCCTGTGGAAGGCATTATAATGGCTTGTTACTTTTTTTGTAAAATTAAATTTGTCATCGATTTCATTTGACTTTGCCCTGGGAAATCATAGTTCCGGTTTGACTAAATGCTGCATGATTGTTTTGATGATAATATTTGTTTAGTCCATGAGTGAGCAAGTTGTATGAGCACCAATTAATCAAAAGAAAACGGTTGGTCAATATGCTATGTAAACGCAAAAGTTTTATCCCCTTTGGCTTCATGGATATGATTTTTGTACATGATGAGGCTTTTTTTAAGAGAAAACGGTAGATTGTAGATCTGGCATTGAAATTTCGAAATGTGGTATGTCCTCAGTCTCTCAGTTTTCATTTTGGCAAATGTAGCGAGTTTTTTCCCATATCAAGTGTCACTTTGTTAGAATAAGAAGGGGAATGATACTGCGATGATTTTCATGCGAAATTGACAGTTGGTGGGAGCGGTTGTGCTCGTTCCCAGCACTTTATGAACTGCACCCTACATCATTAAGCATTTTTTAATCTTGGGAACGCCTTGGCCGTGGCTCATGGTCGATAGTTGACAGCTACAGCTGCACTGGCCTGTAATGATCAACTAATTCACTTAAATGATAGAATAAGCATCTTTGACGAATGATCCTCCTTCAATGGCCAATTTTTACACAGGCGGAAGTCTGGATTTGCATGGAAATGATGACAACGTGCTTGGAAAAGCTAATACAGCGCACCCATGCCCCCGTTCCTGAGAAGATTCTGGGAAAGATGACTGTTTCGGTAAGAAGGCTAAACATTTTTTATCGCGGTCGTTTTACTGTATTTTTTGTGAATTAATTTATCTCTGTGTGCTGATTATTAGGTTTTGAAGGCCTTAGATTATTTAAAGGAAATCCATGGTGTGATACATCGCGATGTGAAACCGTCCAATATTTTGCTTGATTCCAAAGGTATAGAATGCAGTAGATGACTTTAATTATTACATTTCATCCAGCGGTTAATGTTTTATTGCGGTCATCTCGAAGTGAATCTGCAATTAATATTTTTAATGCGGAAATATTTTGTGAGCTATTGGCTAAATGTTTTATTTTCGCTGCAGGTACCTTTAAATTATGTGATTTCGGTATCAGTGGTCGTTTAGTGGATTCCAAAGCCAAAACGCGTTGTGCGGGCTGTGTGGCCTATATGGCGGTAAGTGGATGGCAGAATTACGATGCATCGTTCCTGTGACGATTGATTTTCTGAGACCGCATTCTCACTTCTCATTATGATTTGCATACATAGCCCGAGCGGATCTGTCCCGCTGATCCTAACCGGCCTGATTATGATATCCGTGCTGATGTATGGAGCTTTGGTATCTCTTTAGTGGAGCTGGCCACTGGGGAGCTTCCGTACAAGAATTGTAAAACGGATTTTGAAGTGTTGACTAGGATCATTGAAGATGCTCCGCCGTCCTTGCCGGCTCATCGAGGATATTCGATGGATTTTTGTGCCTTTGTCAAGGACTGGTAAGTGCTTCTGCCTGTGATGCTAAGTACAGCAAATGTCGGGAAGGGCCAGTTAATTGGTGCTTTTTCTTGCTGTTGTTTAATACGTATGCATTGGAGACGCATCTGTTCGTTGCTGGAAGCTGTTAAGGAAATCACGTCGCCACTTTTTTCTTTTGCGAATAGTTCTTCTTTTGGCGGATTTCTGTCTGCGAAGAATAATTTATGGGCGCTAATAAAGTTAAATTTGTTAGCACTGGCAGAGTAATTGCGTCCCTTTTTTTCTTTAAAGTACAACGCGTTTTTTAGCCGAGTAGAAAAGGTTTTCAAAGGGGCTTGCGTTTGCGTTCTGACGTGCCTGATACTGCAAAGTGGAATTAGAACACTTTAACTTTAATGGCGCATTTATGATCGCAGTATAGCATATTATTGTCATACGTACGAGTAAGTGATGGCTTATTACTCGTAGTTAGTGGTTTACGGCTGCCGTTTCGGCTATTAATTGCATCGTTTCACTAAAAGGTTCATCACCATGATATGCTACTGTATTGCTACTGTATTGTATATATCGATCAAATCAAATCGATATCTATTTTGAATCGGCTAAACATGCCCGTGTGCAAGAAGTTGTACACATTATACAAGTTGAATTGTCTTGTGCGATGTGCAAACGTCACCGCTTTTGGCTTTTGCGATATGTGTAGATCGATACTTACGTGTTTTGTTTTGACAGCCTGACCAAAGACTACAAACGCCGACCGAAATATCGCAAACTCCTGGATCATCCCTTCGTTGTGCGGTATGAACTGTTGAACGTGGATGTGGCGTCGTGGTTAAAGAATCTCCAGCCGCGGCTGCTGGTCCCGTTGGCGTTCCAGAACGCATTGCTGTCCTCGCCGTCCCCCACGGCCGCTCTGCCGCCGCACGCTCCGCCGAAACACACCACCACGACGACGCCCACCTCGGCCCATGTCGTCGCCGCCACGACGCCGCAGTCCGCACCGCAAACGCCACAAAAGTCCTGGTTTGTCAAGCAGGCCACCAAGTCCATTTTCCGATCCGCTGCCAACGTTCCATCCACTGCCCCGTTACCGCGCAAGCAATACAATATGGTCAATAATGCATTCTTCTAGTTCCGGTGAACTAGAGGGCTTTTGATGTTTTGTCTCTCAGGTGTAATGGAAGGTTGTTTTTCTTGTTTGATTTTTTTAATCGTTCCACAGAGATTTGGAGGGAATAGTCGGGTACTGAAAGTCTGAAAGATATTACTATGTATGTAGAATGTGTAGACGGTATGGTTTGTGGAATCTGTAGAGTAATTTGTCGTAGGTGTATATAGTGTTTAATTTGTTTTATTGGTTAGTCAAGTTGATCAGCGATTGCAGATTGTGCTGATAATGGTTTACTCTGGTTTTTGACAGTGATCGCTGGATCTGGTCCTTAACTCGTGATATTGAATAAGGGGTATTAAAGACCGCTTGGAAATTGATTTGATTACAATTCAGCACTTTTTATTGTTAGGTATACAGTACAGATACCACAAAATCGAGGTATATGATACTCGTAAACCGAAAGCAGTATATATAAGAACAGAGCCAAATTCATGTTAAAAAAGTGAATGTTGATTTGTTGACTTCCAATTAGCACAAAATTACAGTATACCAGCCACCAGGTAACTGTATTAGTAACTGAGCTACCGGCATTACGTAGTTTGTGAACTACGTAGTAGCAGTAACATTGCGTACAGACTGCAGTAGTTTCATTTTTTACGGAATATGATAGTTCTCTATATAACCAAGACACAAATGAAATATCCCATTGTCTGTTAAATTCAGGGAACATCGAATGCGCAAGTTCGTTGCTAAAAGATGTCATAAAGGTCACTCTGTGCTTACGGAGTACTGCTTTGATTTTTATGCAATATGCACACATATTGCGTATACGGCCATACGTACAGTAATTCCTTAAAAATGTTCCATTTCACACAGCAAGCAACTTAGCACTGTACATACAGTGTACACCGTAGTGTATTTTCATTTCTATCGGTGTTTTTGATTCGGTAAATGGATGTCCTAGCTATCTACCCTGGTGATTAGATTACCGAACCTGCGCCCGCTGAGTCCAGTCTGCTTTTGCATCAAAACAAACAAAAGCGCAGATTTTGCACGCTCATTTTGCAGTCGCTGATAGCACTAGCAGCATTCGGCAGTGCAGTCAAAATCACAAGATTTCCAGTAAAAATCTGACTTCCCAAACTGCTGTTTACAAAATCTGCTTTGGTTGTTGCTTGACAAAGTTACATTTTATGATGGAAAACTCTAACAATAATTCGTCACCGGTTGGCACAAATCCATCCGGGCTGACATTTCACGATTTCGTTCCATCGATGCGCCGAGCAGGCACGATCACGCATTGGCCGTCATTTGAGCGTTTCTCGTCTACCATAAAAAAAGCCAACGATTTCCTGACCGCGCATTCCACCCTGGAGATTGTCAACTGCGAAACCGTCACCTTCCATCTGACGCACGACGGCGTCAGGGATTTTAATAAGACCGATTTTGTCCTGTACGGCGAAATCCACAACGGTTTCGTCACCGGACTGCGCGTCTGGACACAACCCTGTACCGATACCAGCCGGACCACGGTCCAACAAATCGGCTGCTTCTCCATACTTCCCAGTATCGATAAAGACCGCGGCGCCGCGACGACACTCGATCATCTCACATACGAAGCCAACAATTGGCTGAAACGCAATCCCGTCCCGGGACGACTAATCAACGTGCAGACGGTGGAGATGCGGGGCTTGCGACAGGGCAAGGTTGATGTCGATGCGTCCAGTTGGACACAGGCCGCCTCCAGTAACTCCTCACAACCGCACACGGTCCTGCAGTTTTTCCGTGTATTTTATCTCATCGGTGAACCGTGTGGTGAGGAGATTGTGTTTATGGATATTTTCCCGACCATGCTGAAAAGTAAAGGCTTAGCGGATAGTGAGGCAGAATTCGAGCCGTTCAGTACGGTTTTCGACAAGGCCACTGATTGCTTGGCGACACTGCCGGACAAGTATCGCTTTCTCAACATGCAGACGCTACAGTGTCGATCTATCGGTGGTGTGCCGTTTCGGAATATCTACTCCACATTCTACCAGAGTTCTCCTTTTCACAAACATTATCTGCGCTTTCTACGTATAACGTGTGCCAAATCGATGAAAATCCCATCGTCCGTTAATGTCTCGACGATGCGCTGTCACCTGTTTGAACCGGAGCTGCTGCAAGATCCCGGCAAGTGGATACATTTGGCGAAATTCGAAAGTTTAACGCTGCTACAGAAGCGCATTGACCAGTGGGTGCGGAATAGCGGGGTGCATGTTGTCACCGCCGAAAGCGTCAGCTTGAAGACAAACAGCGGCGCAGAGCGGACACAAGGTCACGATGCAATGTACACGTGGAACGAGACGCGGGCTGATTCTCGGGGCGTGGAACAGGCGACGTTCGAACAGTATATTACATGCCTGCGGGTGTATTATACGGATGGCGGGAAAACAGCCGAGAAGCCGGTGTGGCCGCGGACGATTAGTGACTACCGACGGGAAAACGCAGACGACACGCACTGTGTAATAGTTTAACTTCTCCATGTATTTATTGTTTTAGTTATTCAGTATTCTAATCCACCGCTGCACACATTTTTTCTCCTCATCAGTAAATGACTGAAGTTTTTGCTACGATTGTAAAGGTGTAATCACATACCTTATTCGAACCTGTCGAAAATTTTGTACTTTATAGTTCTCCAGAACATTTCTGTGGTGAATAAAAAGTAAAGTCTTGCCTGGTGTCTCGTGACTTTGTAGTTTGTACGACGATAAAGCAAAAATAATCGGTCATTCAATAACAAAAATACGTGTAGGCTACAATATTTCCAATCGTTCTTCCTACAATTGCTACCATACATTATCACCAACTCATGCGCGACCATAGCATTCGTAGATTACCATAATTATTGTATTGTGCCATATGCATAATATAATGTACAATGTGCAGATACGCTGTCGCGTTAATTACTGTACTTCTTAGTAATACTTCGTGCAGCAGAAGATCACAATTTTCAATTTTTTCATCTGCTTTAATTATCAGTATTGCATTGCAATTTGTCAGCTGCAAGAAATCTGTAGAGTACAATTCTGTACACTTATACGTCTAAAACTGAATAGCTGTCGTTAAAAATAAAACCACACTCGAAACAAACTCATCCTTCTCGGTACAAAATAAGATCCAATACATAAAAATTTCCTGCCGAGTGATAAAATGACTAGAACGAAAGCGGCTCCAAAGCAAAGGATAACCAACCAATTATAAATCAAAACAGCAACCATCCCCACCCCAAAACCTATACATACAGACATACATACAGAATCATCCCAACCAAAGCTAATTTCCATCCCACCCCCCATCCCAAAAAAAACAACCACATAACTTATTAATCATTCTTGACAACATTGGCACTGAGAAACTGCGGCGTGGATACGAGCGTGGACGCTAAACAGAACCGCGCCGGACAATCTGGTCCGCCGGGCAGCTCAACGGGTAACGTGGCCACGGCCACCAATCCACCGTGTAAATACTCCACCGCCACCGGTGCATATTTGGCCACTTTAACCGCGTTCACGTCGCCGGTACCCGCTGCACCCGACGACGACGGATCACTGGGGTCGATGTGGTTGCGGCGCTTTTTCCGCAACTTCGGAACCATCTTCTTTACACCTTTGGACGTCGATGCTTCCTCATGGATTAGAGAGTCATCAGCTAATCCGTACATCGGCCTATCTGGCCGACCTTTATTCATCTAGAAATTCAAGGAATTTTTTTAACATTCGGATCAACGTATGATTAGTGCACATAAAGAGCGAAAATTCGCAAAAAGTCTCATTTCCAGTTTCTACGTGGTTGCATGATCTGTTCCAGTTAGTACAGTGTCAATCTGCATCAGTTTACTTTAATTATTAATTTAACCGCATCTATAATTTAACGCACTTACATTTACAGCGATTCACACTAAAGAGAAAATGCAGACAAAAAAGCAAATTTTGCTTGCATCTGGTTATTTTCCATTAACACTACAACTGCTGAATGCCACCGAACCGATAATTCCCTTGCCGTCACTGTTCTACGACAGACACAATACACTAAACAAATGCGTCTGGCAGACAGCGTCTGCCAAGGTTGGTGCCAAGGATCAATAAACAACATTTCTCAGATGTGCAAAACTTAAAATAAACAAAATATCTTACGTACTTTGCTTCAGTTTCATCGGTACTAAACCCTAATCATGGTGAGTCAGCAGCGACTTACCCTGTCAAAAACGAGAAACACCTTTCCAAACGGCCGTTTAGCCATCGTCTGTAGTTCAATGGCCACACGTTGTCGGTTCTGTCGTATTCCATATACATCCTTAAATTTCCATAATAAAATACAGATCGCAAGGAACAGGAAGAAGCATGAGAAGAACACAGAAAAGAAGACAAACAGATCAATGTGCGGCTGATCCTGCCGGAACAATATTCGGCCACGAGTTACATCCGATGTTGGCGATCCGATCCCATGTACCACAACATAGAATTTGGAATTCTTCAGATCATGTCCGTAATACGGAATCGTTAAGATCAGCCGGTGGCGCACATCCCGAACGATCACCACTCTATTCTGTTCCGATGCGGTCACGTATGATACGACATCCAGGGCGCGATGAAAGTCGACAACCTCGTCGATACCCCGTTGATTGTCGACGTAACGTTTGTCCACATTAACATAATGGAAACCGTTTTTCTTATCCACACTAATGGCAAACATATCATCCTGTAAAAAAAAGGTATAATTAGCATCCTATATATTAATAAAATAAGCCTTAGCGAATTCCATTTCTGTCACCCTTTTTTGAGCGATCCACTGAACCAAACTTTGATGTCTATAAGTCATTCAATAGCCGCGAGTTTGCAGATTTGCAGAAACCAGTTAGTTTTTTGAAAGTATGTGAAGTTTTAGAGAAAATCTTAAAAGAACTTAACATACAAAGTCTACGGGAAAAGTGCAGAACCCACCACTGCAAACCCACCCAAGCCACCACTGTCACGAACAGCACAGGAAAAGACATCTACACTTGATGGAACTTTGGTGTCCGTTAGTTATCGGACTGCCTTTAGTTCATAAGATTTTTATTAAGAGTTAGTTTTTTAAAATATGTAGGCTCGGAAAGTGATGTTTCTTAAAGACTGAACATGCAGAATCTCCTGGAAAGTGGGAGCGACCCAAATTCCAAAGATAAAGTAGTTGCCTTTCGCAACGGGTTGATTAGATGTATTATTAAAATTTAAAACTGCTTCCAAAGGGCGGTTGGCTTTTGCTGCCGTGCCAATAAAGTGGAATATTTTTCCTTTTTTCAAATCTCAAATAAACATCATTTTGTGAGAGACTGAAAGTCGATTTTGAGAATTTTGGTGTTCGACTGGAAATGATGTGGACTACTCGAGCAAAACAGCGAGTCCCAGTCCCACCGGGCGTACGCACTAGGATTCGAGTCTAACCGCCGCCCGGGGGGAGAAAGCGGCCCAAGGCAAATCTTTTCACGGCGACCTAAATGAGGAGCGCGCGAGCCTCCAGCAGGGGAAGGTAGAGAAGGTAAAAATATTTTTCAGAAGGGATATTTTTCCGCTAAGGAACGTAGACAAAAACGGTTTTATAAAAACAAAAACCGCATTTTTAGCATTCAAAAATTTAAAATAAACAGAAAATTTAAAAAGCGAAGCTTATCCGCATTCTAATCTATGTTTCCGCCAGCTATAAAGCATTCCGTCAGATCAGCTCCCATCAAAGGTCAAAACAAAAAAATTAGGGGAATACCCTCTCCGGTGCGCCTGGGTGCGACAAGCTACATTAATGAACCATCTGTGAGGACGTAAGCGTGAAGCGACAATGCGTTTAATGGGTTGGGGATGTTGTTGGCGTTAAATGGGTTGGGTTTGGGATGGGTTGGGGTTGGGATTGGGGAGGCGACAATGCGTTGGGGATGTACTATACAAATGCATAGATTTTTGCCAAACTTGAAACAAATTTTATAAGCACGTAACAGAAAGCGGAATCATAGGCGGCGCCTATCTGCAGCGGGGGTCGCAAGCAAGACACTGTGCTTAAGTTGTCGACGTTAATCAATAAAAAATTCACCAAAGAACACAACGAAATTTTGAAGTCTTCATCAGGTTTAAATTGTCTGTGTGTAAACAGTTGGAGGAAACTGGAAAGTATTTTTATTCTAAGTGGTCTAAAGGTTGACATCGGTGGTCGTACGGTCGCATCACTGGATTGTTTTGTCGGGACGCACTAACTAAAATTTAACGAAGCTCCGAATGGTATCTGAACCAGTAGAAGTACTGAAATACGGCTACAAAAATTTCAGTAATTATGGAGCTTTTTTTTATTTGTAGTTCTTGATAACTGACCGGCATATGCTGCTGATTGATTTGCGAGAAGCTTAAAAACTTTGTTTTATAATTGCAAACAAAAAGGACATATTCCTGGAAATTTTCTAATTTTTCGGGTCTAATTTCGGGTTAAGTCAGCGGAACGCGACAATGTTTTCTCAAAACGGCCTTAAACATTTAATTATTAAACTGTGATACATTCTAACTGCTACCAATCTGTCAGTCAACTATGGTCAAAGGCCCAAAATAAAGAATAATTTACGACATTAGTTATGATAAGCATAACCAAACAGGTATTGAGCAAATACCGTTTGTCTCTGCCAATGAAACTAATCAAACTATATTATTATTAATATTCTTATACGCTCCGCTCAATAAAACTAAATTTGCAGTCATGGGTTTGTACTTTGTAGCTTTCCATAAATAACAATTTATCGCCGATTTATTCCGCGCAGTTTGCGCGGGGTCTACTAGTACATTATTAAATTGAGAAATACTAAGTAAATTTTTGTCAAACGGAAATACTAAATAAATTTTTGTCCATTTTGTCAGATACGATTACATATCCAATGGACTTTATGTAAGAGGAGCCGCATGAAACAATCTAGGATCTCATTCAAATGTGCTAGCTTACTTGATCAGACAGAAACAGATCCACTCCTCCAGCGGTCACATCGACGTAAATCCTGTCGATCCACACAATATTAACATTTATAAACAAACATTTGTATTTGCAAACATTTTTAAGAGACTTATACCATAACTCGTAATCGACTTATACCATAACTCGTTATACCATCGGCATTATATAATTTTAAGAAAAATTCCTTACAAATCATACGACCGAATCTCTTCTAACGCACCTTATATCCACATTCAAATATTTGGGCTGAACAGCGAAAAACACCGAACGTCCCTGCCGCAGCGGTTTGGACGGGTCCCAGTTGGAGCACCGCCCCCGGGGCATTTCCGGATCAAAACAGTAATCCTCCCCGACAGACATCTGCCGGTAACACTGGTGCCCGCCCGTCGGTCGCCCAATGAAATACTCCTTGCATATTGCGCACTGCATCGTCCAGCAGGGCACACCACTAGGCATGTCTTTTTTATCCGTTCCATCGCACAACGGCTCCGTTGCCGTGTTGTTGGCGCATTTACAGCCTGTCCCGGAGAAGGCATTACACGAGTCATCGTGGCCATTGCATTCACAGGGACGACACGGATCCTGTGGTTTGGAATTGGGAGGCGGACGGAAAAAGCCAGGAAGGCAGCTTTCGCAGCGGTGCCCGGTGGTGTTGCCATCGCATTTGTAGCATATGGCGATATTATTACCCTGCACGTTATTCTGTCGATCACGATCTAAGACACCCTTCAACGAGAGGAAATCAATTCCCTGCAAAATTAACCATGTATCATGATACTATCATCGCACCAAGCCTGCAGCGATTTCACTGTACAACAAGCTTGAAAAAAAACTCACCTGGAACGGATTATCCGGCAGCATGGAATTATCACTGGTATTAAAGATTTGTGATAATGTCAGACAAATACTGGAATGCTCGTTGCAGTACGAGCTGCACGACTGACATCGTCCACCCGGCTTCGCATTTCCTACGTAGCCATCCACGCACCGCTCACATCGACTCCCCATCGTGTTGTTCATACACTGAATACAGGTGGTCAGTTCTGTGTCGCTAGGACAGTCGCTGTTTCCATTACACTGACAGGCTACCGAGCAGTCAGCTCCAACGTATCCGAAGTCGCATTTACAAGTGTCCGGTGCAATACAACGCCCCGAATGACATCCCGCACTGCAGATCGGGTTACATTGGACACCGTGGTCTGCCTCGCCGGTGAATGTAGTGGCAAATCCAGGTTTGCACGTACAGTTAAAACCCTGAAGCCAGGTGGGTAACTTTTATCTCATAAAATCAACAAAAAAAAGTATAAAATTTTCAAAATTAAACAAAAAAATTTTTCCAATAGCCTAAACACCAACGGAACGGTCACGTAACCTACGGTAATCTTTTCCCCATATGGCTCAACTAAATCAGCTGAGTGACTGCGAACTATAATCTGCCCGTATAACACCAAACGTAAACATAATCATACCGATGGAGAATCATGACATTCTTCGCTTTGCTCATCGCACGTGTGATGTCCGTTAGTGCATTCATCCTCCACTGGACACGTCAAAAAATGCCAAGTATGCCGCTGCGAGTCTTCCAAGAGTCCCACCGGCGCCGCCACTTTGGTGTTCTTAGCGTCAATCTCCACTGTCATCGAGATGATCGGCTTGGAGACATTGTTACTGGCGGCACAGAACCCTTGCAGCGGTCCACTAATTCCGCCTGACATACACGTTCCGATTCCATTACTCCCTTCCACCGCACACCATCCGGCCTTGGGAACTTTCAAGCATTCCCGACACACCGTGATACTCCGCGGTTCCCTGGGACAACGATCACGCGACCCTCCATACAATAACGCTCCACAGTTACCCAGTGGACAGCGCAGACTGACCATCGCCGGATTCAGACATTCCTCGCGGTCTTCGCTCCAAGCACACTGCTGAAACCCACCGGCCGATCCCCCAGAATTCAGACACTCGGAGCATGTTTCAAAACGGCCGCATGCCATCGGACAGTCACCCGGCGGAGACGCCTCGATATCTTCCGGTGGGGGACTCAATTTCTGCGATAATTCCACCGGAAAACAGTTCCAAGGAAACACCGGAGTCTTCCGAAACTTCTTCAATGTTTCGGTGTTCCGCTGAAAGTGTCGCGTCCAAAAACAACCCACTCTGGCTTCCGTGCATCTCTGGCAGTCCGCATAGTGACAGCGTTCGTCAGGGCAAGATCCGGGGTCTCTGATGACCGCATTGCTGCGATTACATGACAACGATGCCTCACATGTCTCATATCGTTCAATACATAGCCCGTTACCGCAGTTTGTACACCACTGACACCGGCTATCATCCTCCCCAACGCCAAACCATGGCGCTACACACGTTCGACATTCTTTCTGCTCCCGGCAGATCTTCACAACCGGCAAATTCTCATCACAGGATGTTCCTGGAAACATGCTACCCCTCACGCCGCAGTTGATGCCCGATAAAGAATTATCGAAACAGAAAGATCCATTCTCTGTCCCGCACATTCCGCATCCGTATGTCGCCAAACATAGTCGTGTATTTGCGTTCCGAGTGCAGAAATCATCCACCGGCTCGATACGGCTGAACTTAATGAATGTCTGGGGAACAAAGTTAAATCCCGATGCCAAATACAAGAAACTCTGCGAGTCGTTAGCAAAATGAACAAACCCAGGACTAAGAAATGCTGTAATATTCGGATGGGTTTCATCCAACCACTGGTTACATTTGAATCGGTAAATCAAAACTCCCTCATCAAAGACCCCGTCCGGCGTCCTGCCGCCGGCAACAATGATATAATTTCCCGAACGGACATACGTTGCTGCATGAAACATGCGAGGCACGAGTGGTCCCATGTTCTCCTGGGTTAATGTAGGCATCAAAATCCAGCGCCGTCGCCCAAGGTCCAGTACACTGAACATGCTAGACATACCCGACCGGTCAATATCGAAACGATAACCACCGAACACAAATATTGCATTGCGAAGAGGAAAATATGTGGCCGAGTGTCCATATACACCGGGCGGACGGGAACCGTTTAAAGGAAGGGCTCGCCATTGCGTATCGGTCATTTTATACGAGTAAACGATGTCACTGAAGGATTCTGCGCCTCCTCCAATTATGTAGATGGTATCTCGAACAACAGTCATCGTGTGCCCGGCAAGCCGCGGTAAATAACGCAACTGAAAAAAACAATGCAAGTTATAAACTTATAGCTTAAAATTATATTAACTGGAAACGGCAATAACACCATGGTGAAATTGTATTTATCTTTCGTATTCGTATACAAGGCGATCCTTCAGCTAACCGGCAAACAACCGGAAACAGTAACAGCAACAAAAGACGTTAATGTACACTTACAGTCAATTCCTGCCATGTTTTGCTCGTCACATTGAAGATCCATAAATCGTTGCCAACTTGCACCCGATCGGCATTCTCCACATATCCCCCATGCACAACCATCAAATCTCCCACAACGCATGAAGCATGGAAATATCGCGGTAATGGTCGCGGTCGCGGAATTTCGTCCAGCAACGTCCACCCCGCTTCGGTCAGCAAAGCATCATGAGAAATGGCCCACATATCGTTCACAATCCCTCGCAACTGATCCATTCCACTGAACAAATATGCTGTATTCTTGATAACTTCAATGCTATGCCCCACTCGAGGAGGCAACCGTATAACGGAGATACCACGTTTCCGTCTCGCATAACCTTCTTCCAATGCATATGTCGCATTGAACTTCTCCGATCGACTGGACCTGCGGAACAGTATCGTCATGATTCCCGACTTGCTGACCAGGGTCATGGGACTTTTTAGAGGACCGCATATGTTGCCTAACAATGAACTGGGTCGATTTACAGCTTCCCATAGATCAAATAAGCGGGTATCGTCTTCTGCGAGTTCAGTGGAGATGTCGGCGGTGACTAGCCAGTCGGGAAGGCCATCCGTCACGGCGATGGAATTGTTCGGGCACATCACTTCCATGGACTGGCCAATAGTTAAAGATAATGGTAAGCGATCTCCAAAGTAATCCTCCTTGCCAGAGACCAGAATCCACAGGCAAAATCCATCGAGAAGATCGTTCTCATTACCTAACCCACCACTAGTCGCATTCAGAATCAAAGTTCGCGAACGGCAACGGCTGTAGCAAATTCCTCCGCTTCTGTAACCACACAAGTTACATTACATACAAAATACCATTTTTGATTTTAACTAGCAAGAAGAAGTTTTTATTTGTGAACCACGGGATAACAGTGTGCTGACTAAATTACATCGTTAAGTTATTTCTTGTCCAGGAGAATAACGCTGCCAAGAAGAAAATAAGTTATGGTCTATGGTCTGAATTATTCATCCGTTTAACTAAATAATTTAACTACGAGTAATTTAATAAAACACAAAGTAAAGCACAGTAAGTATGTGACAGATACACATCATATAGATGCTATGCATCATATACGTACATTGGGTCGCCAAAGAAATCCGGAGGACACTTTTCACAATTCCGCCCAAAATACGGATACTCGCAATGGCAACGTCCCGTAACGCTATCGCATGGCTGGCTAATATCGGCATGGCCATTGCATGAGCATGGTAGGCATCCTTTATCGGCTGTGGCATTTCCGAATGTCCCGCGCACACATCGTTCGCAAAACTGGCCTTCCGTGTTACCAAAACACTGATCACATTGGCTAACATTTCGCGTGCACGTGCTGTGGAAATTACAGCCACAGTCGATTTCACACTGCGCTCCCGTCCTGCCACAAACAAGAAAATAAAATTCACGGCAGCAAACATTGTTTAAGGTTGCGGCTAAACTGACCATCCGAGATCGCATATGCATTTGAACGGTTCCAAATTCGGCATGAGAACATCGGAGCATTTGCCGTTTAAGCATTCCCGGTCACATGTTTTAATGCACGTTGTCCGACCGTCGCCTTTGTAGCTAAGCAGAATACACAGACAGATGAAACAAACAGCTTTTTGGATGATAGAAAAATCCATGTTGGTAGAGATGATTGGTGCACTGCAATGACAAAGTGACTTACCCAGGAGCGCATTCACACCGGTAGTCGCCTTTAACGTTAACGCATGTTGCATTCTCATGGCAGTCAGCAATTCCCAGAGCACACTAACAGTAAGAACAAAAATAACATATCACATAAACCCGTGATTATATAGGAAAACGGACTATCATTTAAAGCGCTTACAATACGTCTACGTCTAAATCAAAAACTGATATAACCGATTCAACAACAGATGCAGTCTTACGATACAAATTCATTCACAACATACAATCCCATATTCTCTCCGAGCATACCTCATCGACATCTGGGCATGTACTGTACGACCACACATGCCCCGCTGATCCATTGCCATTCCGTGGACACACTAAATCATCCGTCAAGTTCAAACCCACGGAATTTCCGGTTAGACATTCTCCTTGCCGGGGATCCTTCCCTGTCTTCGAACACCATCCACAGCTTGGCCGCGACAGACAGCTATCGCAATCTTTAATTTCTTTACAATCCGTACATGGATCCGTCACCTCGGCATTCTCCCAGAATCGACACTGCCCGAAAGCTGCCATTACACTCAGCGCACTTTTAGGCAAACACTGTCCCAGTGAATGACACCACAGACATTTTTCCGTCGCGTGGACACAGGTCGAACAGGAGGTGTGTTTCGTGCAGTCGGTTTCGATTGACAAGGCACGATCCTGCGATACTAAGCTGCTGCGGTAACAACCGTGAGCCACCGTATCCCATTTGCAGTGGCGTTCGTGGTTGCAGGATGACGCATCGTTCAGCATATGACAGGATGGACACTGGTGGACATCAACAGTCAGATAAATCGATTCACCATTGGGATCGTTGCACAATGAATAGGCATTCGGATCGGTGGGTTTTGGATAGCATTCCTGTGTTGTGCCACACCAACCGCAACTCATATCGGAAAGGCATTTCCAGCAGTTACTGTAACGAGTACAGCCGGAGCCGCCGGTGGTGAACGGCTCCAAATTTTTTGTCTCAAACGGCTAAAACCAACATAAAAAGGTTGTTTACAATAGTCCAAAAAACTCAACCTGGTAACACTTTTGCGTAAAGTAACGAAAACTGGTATACTACACTGAGTAATCTCACCTGGCTAACAATGGAATTTCCATTCCAAGATAGGTACAAATGAACCTCGAAATCCGGTGAAATTCTCTGTTTAATTACGGTCATTTGGTAAACAAATTTTACATAATACGTCCCATCCACATCCGGAAACAACGGCGATCCATCATGCCGACTGATTTCTGATTTGATGGGGAAGATACCGCGGGACTCGACTACCAACTCTGCATTCTTGGGATCGCTGTCTTTACTGAGCCATAACTGCGCAACGCCATCAAACCCGGCCGAATTCCCCATCCGTTCCCACATACGCAACTGCGCATCCCATGTGGATTTGGGATTAGCGCCGAGCGGATGCAGGAAGCCGCGCATTTCCACAATTAACGTGCCCATATCCCGGTCGGGTGGGAAACGAACGATAGGGTGGTATGACAGCGCGGAAGTTTCAATTAAGTTCACTTCATCGGGGATCTGGAGGTCCGGATCTGGTTGATAGAGAAGAAATGTCAGGCCGGATTTCGAGGGCGGTAGCTGGCACTGGTCAGTGTAGTCCACTGTTTGGGGACGAGTGTTTAGTGACCACGAAGCGGCATCTTTTACACGTTTATCCAGGCAATTATCGCGATTTGTTGGGACGTTAGCTACGCACTTTGAGGTCTGTAAAAATTTTAAAACGTATAGTAACTTCCTAGATATGTTAAAGGGTAATACAACTTGACCGGTCTATAAAATACCGCTGCATCTCAGAATAAGTGCATACAAATGATACAAGTAAGTACTTTCTGCAGTGCAGAATACAGAAAGTCCCTGCAATATGTATATCAGTATCAGAAAGCCAAAACTCATTTTGGTTTTTATATCAACGGCATGATTCTAATAATGCAGAAATTTCTGAGCTTCTTGCTGTGGTTATTAACAGTATTAACAAAAATAAATAACGAAACAATTTCCACAAAAGAAATCTCAAGGTTCACTCATGTTAGGTAATTCGAAATTTTATGAATACTGTACAGCTTGAAGGCTGAGACCGATCATATTTATAATTTATTCAACTGGCACAGGACTAAGAAAACTCCGCAATGCTAGCAGTAGTTTACTTTTGTGCTGCTATGAATTACCAAGCCTCATATGTAATAAATACAACGCCTAGAAGACGTTTAGTGCTTACATTTCAGTGTGAATTCAAAATTCTTTTTAAAAAAATACCGCGCATGAATGCAAATTACCCATAAACAGACTCCCACAACAGAGCACGAGTAACGCCAATATAAATCAGCCAACTAAATGTACACCAATCAGCACATCCATTAGCTGGATCGCTTACACAGTTATAACAACTCAATAATGATAAATATCAATCATAAAAGTTTTGATACTTCAGGCGTAACCTACGTTTATGATCATCAGTTAAAGAGTCACACTACACAACGATAAAACCAGTTCCTCCTCAAATCGCATCGAACAGGTCAACGCGACTGCACCACCATAACCAAGGTCAATCGGCAACAATCAACGCACAAGGCCGGATACCCGATCGAAAGTTATACACACTTAACAGAATTTTGTTGAGCAATCGTTCCCGACAGCAATGTCATTTCCTACTTACAACCGGCACTTCAGCCGCCAATCTAAACATTCTTACCTGTAAACACCATGAGCACTGTTTGGGCTGTTTGAATGCCAAACAGGAAGTGCAGGTGGAGAGTGCCGGACACAGACCGGGACAAGAGGGATTGCTAACAGCGCCGCAGATACTCTGCGCACCCTGTTGACCCACACAGACTCCGTGATCGTCTTCCTCGGATGATTTCACGCACCATACACACGAAAGATCGCCTTCACATGTCGCTCGATCAGGATAGTCTTTAACACAATGGTAGCCCGTCGAGGTAACCAAATCAGGAAGGGACAATTTTTCCAATTTATTGAGCATTATATCCGATAAGCCGCCGTAAATAATGAGATTATTATTGCTGAGTATTGTGGAATGGCCGAACCGATTGAGATCAGGAAATGCTAAAAATGCAAACATACTCTTAATGATCCGGTAACACAGATTCTTAACGAGTACTTTTAAACTGCCCTCACAACTAATAAGATAAATTAAATAACATTTAACTCTCTGTGTATCCTCCTCAGGACGGTGAAATGCAGTAACACATTATTTACGCAAGAAAAATAATTTTTTACAACTTACAGAGATTCTTTTCGGCAATCATGGTCTGCGTGACAAAAACCTGACAGTCCAAATGGTACAGATACACGCCGCTCTCCGTACAATAGCGAGTATTCCCCATATCATATCCACCCGTGATAACCATATAAGATCCCACTACATCTGCCTTATGAAATACCAAATGCGAATACAATGCCAGGGAATCCGGAGGAAAACGCTGTCCGACCGACGTCCAGATCTGTTCCCGCAGATGATACATGAACATCAACCCGTCGTCCAGTACCATACTGCGTATTCCACCAAAAACCACCAAACTCTGCAGTGGAGCGTAGAATACCGTCGAATGTCCGGCCATTTTCAAGTACGGACCTGGACCACTTTTCGGATATTCCACAGACCATTGATTAGCAGCCGGGGAAAATACAAACAACGTGTTGGATAAAGATCCGTTTTTCATATATCCACCAAAAATATATATGGTCTCTTCCACCACTGTCGCGCTGTGGCCTGCCAAACCAGGTATAAGAGGAGGTAAAGATTTCCAAACACCGTTCAGAAAGCTAAAAGCCCAAAAATCCTCCACTACCACATGCCGGGAATTTAATCCGCCCAAAACGAGCATAGTATTATTGAGTATTATGGCTGAGTGGAGATAGCGACCAGTGGGTTTCTCCGTGGAGAGGTTCGAGTACTGGAACGGTGCCCATTTATTGTCGGCGATGGAGTATGTATCCAGAGTATCCAGCACGGAAACAAAATCATATCCGCCAAAAATCCACATAGACTGGTTGAAAAATACAGCAGAATGGCCAGCTCGTCTTGCTCCCTTTTCCAGAAGGGTACTCGATAATACCGGTTTTATGTCGATTAAACGACATGATTCACTACAAAATGCAGAAATTAGACAAATACATTCACTGCTTAAAATTTTGAGCACATTAAGGTATTAATAAAGCACAATAGTCTGGCTTTGTGATAAACATAAAAAGAGCAAAGTAAACAGAAGATGATTTTCAAATGGAAGTACAGAACGAGTACAGACAATTATTGAGAAAATACAGTAATACTGATACAAATTACATATTATTACCCGAAAATCATTAAACAATACATCAAAAACAGTAACGAAACAAAACTTATTGTTAACAAAAACAAAGCATGTGTGAAAGTGTCGATCAACACGCACTGACCTGGTATCATCCGAACAGACACACCCGGGATCGTTGCTATCGCACGGGGTATCCTTGGCCGGCACTTCCGGACAAGCCATTGGACATTTATTATCACAGTCACTGTGTATCACACCAGGCGAGCAATCCCCATTGCAGCCAGTGCAATTAATCACCCGGAAGGTTGCATTAATTAGCAACAGACGCTGACAACCAGCTGCCACTTGGACGAATATCTTCGGTGTGCTGGAGACAATGCTCAGCAGTTCCCGCTTCGTCCCCTCCACAAACGGAGACAGGGAGGCCAGGGGAGGATCTTCCAGTGAGTCTCCATCGAACACCAACACGCAGCTTTGGAAGGAGCAGTCTCCGATGATCTGCGTTACGGAAAAATGGATGTTCGTACCGAATGCCGAGCCATCGATAAACCACTGGCACGGCAAATGTCCCGCACTAGACAGTCACAAAAACGTGGATAAAAATATCTGCGTAAACAATATTGCGTAACTTAACCCAAACAAAACACAGACAGATGCTCTTCAACATTATACCACAAAGACATGACAATGCAAATACTCGTAATTTAACAAACTTTCCGAATCGCAGGGATGAAAACAAATGTTCATCCAAACATGTGGCAAAAAAACCCAAGAATGCAAAAAATAAGCTTTTTATTTTAGATGTTGATATCAACCAGTCTAAAATTTACCAGTTCAACAGAATAACGTTAAATAAATAAAATCAACGTTTCTATCGGTTCTTTTGAAAGGATTTTTGTCTTCTGCGAGTTCAATTTGTTAATGCAAAAATATTTGTTCACACAATTATGCAACTCTGTTTTAGTGTAAAATTATCCGAACATAATTATGCGCTGCGTTTTTACCTTTTCAGATTCTTTTTCTCCTGGAACGTCAAATTCCCCGTGGGAACGGCAATTAAGTGACGGCTGGGACTTTCCCTCGTACATTCAAATTCCGCCTTGAACACAACATCCGCATCACCGATTACCAATGAGATGATGGTAAAAATCAGCAGAGTTTCCAGACAACCCATTCCCGCACCCCCGGTGGAAGGAATTAATTTTCACGGGAAGCCAGACATTTTCCAGTGGCGCTGCTCAGACTGGCAGCTGTGCACGACGTCGCAAAAGACGGTCAACTGTAGAACAATCAACTACCGACGTTGTCAATGCATGGTGCTTTCAAGTGGCGGACGCGCACACTGATCAAAAGCACCATAATCTTGATACTTTCAAGAGATCCTCAAAATGCATATGTAAAGAAATGCCGAGTAGGAATGATAAGTGGCGCGTGGAGCTACTTGGCGCAGACGACTGGCCTGCTGCTGCCATCAACATCGGCGGGCCGATATGGGGACGATAAATATTATGCCAGTGCCATGCAAAATTTTTCCACGCTGAACTGTACAATAATAAAAAACTTGCGTTTTCAAAACAGATCTCTAATAGACTGATACCAAATCATAAGGCACTTTCCGAAGCTCCTACGTTCTGTTGGTTGCAAAATGTACCACAAAACTGGATCCACGCAACATACACAATCCCTCCTTCTCCACCAGCTTCAAGCCCATGAGAAAAAAAGATGCCGTAAAATTTTGATGCAACCTTAACGAAAGTATTTTGCGCTCACATGGCTAGAATTAGTGAGGCAGTGAAAAAAATGTCAAAACAGACAATAAAATCCCCACCGACTTTCACTGGTTGAAATGATCGATAACAGCCCCGGGGCGAAATTGTCAAATTGATTAATTGATGCACAGGCAATTTGCTCTGACGCACGGTAACCGCTCCTAGTTGTTTGTCACTTCAGTTTTGCATTGTTACAGCGGGTGCCTTTTATCAATGCGAGGTCTTTATAATTAAGCAGAGATTTTATTTGTTTTGGTATTTGACAGTGATAGAAGGAAGACAACCTATACGCTAGTACCTAGACCACTCCACTATCTACCGTAAAATTAAACAAGATTTTGTCATAGGCGATTTGCGAGACTGCATTAAGGTCTTAATTTCCAAGTTGATAAAAGCGTACTTTTCAACTGATTCCGTCCATTTCCGGGCATCAACACACCGGCATATTTGATACCGCAACAAAACCGGCAAACCAAATAGGTAATTTTATTTACCAGTTAGAAGCATTTTCAACAAAATTCTGTAAGACAACAAAAATCGTAACAATTAATTGTCCATGTATTGATCCAATCTGCTCATGCCATTGTGTTGCATCATACATGCAAGACTCTCAGATATCACATTTTCCTTCCTCATAATGTCTATAAAAAATTGGCGAGCGCGCAACGTACAGTAAGTGCAGCCAGCTGCATGCGCCTAATATTCATACTTTGGCATCGATCTGAGATGCTTTATTGTGGGAAAGCGGAGCTGAATTAAAATTTGTCTCCATCTTGGGCTGGTCAGCGAGTTTGTTGATTGCTGTCATTGCGTAGCTATCCCAGTTGGACTCCGTAGGAATGGTCTGCCAGTACTTCCGTCGCAGATTGTCGGCATCGGTTCCGTTGAGATTGCTCAGGTAGCCAATGTGCCAGTAGCCGACTCCTCGTAGATCGTTACTCACGGTCCACAAATATTTCATCAGCAAACTGTATTCGTTATCGTAATGCACTTGTCGTATTCCTCCAGTGGCATTCTGCATAACACATAATGTAATCGTATAGTGCGACTTTTTTAATAATACTCGTATTAAACCCAGATGCAACAACGCCTATACAATTTCGATCAGCACACTGAGCACAGTTCCGTACAGTACGTATGTTTTAAAATTAGTTAACAATGTGCTAAATCTTTGGATTAACTTACAATGTAATTAAACTGAGGCGATTGACCGGGTTGATTCCATAAATTCTTGGTCGAATTCGGCTGGAGACTACCGACGATTAAATCAATACCAACTTGTGTGCCGACTAAATCACTGCAGGGTGCACCGTGGTATGTCGCTTTGGGAAGTTCACACACATTATCCTGAAAACTTGAACGTAGTTACGGAAGTGTGCCCTTGTGTTGTGAAAACGACTAACATGCTTGTAATCTGATATCGATGTAAATCTTTTTCATTACTATACGGATACCAGATAGATACATGTTTGCTTCTGCGGGATAATAAAAAAAAACTGAAATAGGACTATTTAAAAACGTTAGCGTACTTACATCTCCCAGTTTGTCACAAGGGTAATCGTAGCCGAACAATGGCAGTCCAAGTACTAGTTTGCTGGGAGGTATACCCAGGTTGAAAAATCCTCGAATGCCTGTAAGAAATCACATTGGGGAGTTATATATTTATGTACGTACGATTAAACGATCTTAATCAGTTCGTAAAATCGCTTAAAATTATGGTTTGAATTCCACATCACAAAGGTTACAACTCGATTTCAGAGAAACTACCGCCACAATATGTAAAATGTAGTCTCACTAACAATGTAGTATTAATCTGCGCTAACGAAAATATTTCGCCACAAGATAAAATTTTATGTGTCTCTTGCCTACCGTCAATTAAGCGGAAGTATGGCGCATTGGACATTGCAATACATGGTCCCCAAACCTGTCCTTGAAGGCAGTACGCCATGACGAATAAATAATCACTAGCATCTGCTAATCCCTTATAATCATAACAACGCTCCTGAAAAACAGTGGATTCTGCGCTATTTTTTTAGCTGGGCAGAACAATGAAAAACTAATCTTTGCATATAAAAAATAAAAAACTTAATGCACGATTTCTGCAATTTGCGCCACCTACATCCACGCAATAAGTCGCCCATGCGGTATCAAAAACCACCTGCAAACACAATGATTAATGCGTTAGCAAACTGCAATACTACTCTGTATGTATGAAAAAGGCGTAATGATTCTGCTTGAGTTATGTGCTTCACATATATATATGGGTAATTCGGCACAAAATGCAGAAATATCATGAAAGGATCTGCACGCTTTGTAAATAATGTTTCGCAATAAGTATTATAAATTTGCAGTTTAGTAAAATCGATGAGAGAGCTGAGAAATGAAACTACGCACAGAACACTTAAAAAGCAACGTAAATAATCTCAAATGCCGGCAATAATAACGCTGTATTTACGAACAAGAGGATCTGGTTAAAACAGTAACGTTATATACAGTACCCTGTTTTTACGTATTGTACCTGTGCGCCAGGAAGTTCTCGATTAAAGGCCATCTTGGTTTCATTAACCAGATCCACCAAAGCCTGACGCTGCGGACTGCCGGCGGCAATGGGATACTCTGGATCGAAATTGATACCATCCAAAAAATCATGTTTCAAGCGCTTGACAATGTCACTGATCCATTGCTGGCGATATGTTACATTCAGCAACTGTTCATAAGGATATTCTCCCACAATGCTGCGAAAACAAACAATCGGTCAGTAATACATAATTTTCCGGTTAATACAGCTGAATGGGAATTTATGACTGTGGACGTACTGCAGCTTAACACCATTTTCGTGTGCCAGACATATCAGTTCGTCCGTGAAATTCCACATTGCCAACTAAAACACAGTTAGCACATCTTGTAAAAACTAGTAAATGTCTATGCAAATTTTTGCAAGCATGAAGATATCTGACTGTGCGCTAGGAAAGCAGAGTAACGCAACCGCAAAGAATGCCTTATAAATTAACGTATAAAATACGTTATTTACTCGTTTTTAAATAAACATTTACTTATGCAGCAAATACTTTGCAAACACATCATTAGAAATTTAATGAATCTAATCCGAACTATACAATACACTCCTTTATCTATGCACTCGTTCCATGCTATTCATAGAGTAATGCAGGTATAGTTCGTAACATTTTACATAACCACCGAAATCAATAGAAGTACTGCAGCGTTCCAGAATCTCCAAGTTTTCTAACTACAGTGACAAAAGCTCCAGTACCTACCGTGGTCAACACTTTCCAGTCGTACAGTTTGTAAACACTAGGATTCATCCCGGTGCTATCAGCAAATCCATAAACTTCCTTTTTGTGCTTGGATGCCGGTATTCGTTCGCACCAAGCGGTATTGTTGCATGGACAAGGGCGTGTAACATTTGCTGCATCTTTCAACAAAACAAGAGACAAACATCTTAATTTGTTTGAATGATTGCATAGAATTTGTAATGCCATGAAATCTGTTATACTCTGAATAATAATAATAACTCTGTACTCCACGTGAACCACATTTATATTAATAGACCAGGTTGGAAATGTACATCTGTTTTCGGAAAGAAACCATTAAACTCATAGGAAATAACAAGTGTTAATTTTTGATAAATCTGGTATACCGATTTTTAACAGCTGCAAATATGTAACCTTTTTTGTTACCTGAAATATCAGCACCAAATGCTATAGCGGTAAGAGAAGAAAGAACCACTGTTAATGTGATTAACAATTTCGGATGATCCATTTTATCCGCTAGCATAAAAAACAACTTCCACACTACGCAAATGTACGAGCGAATAAAAAAAAACTGCTCTGCTTTGAAAGCTTAAATACGATCTCGAAGATCGAACAAATTGCGATCACGTTGAAAGATGCAGTAGTTTTCATTTTTTACTTCCAGGACTGGCTTCGCGCTATAAATTACGCCACCAGCAGTTTGTGACACATTTGTGATCACAAATGTGCCAGCGTCAAGCGATGCCAAAGTGATGCTGTAATTATTATAAATCAGTATTGGCGGTAAACATATGAACTCGGTACCGCGAACATCCTTAAATTTCTACGAATACTTTGATTAATGGTCATTTCCGGATCTCCGTACGGCCATTATCATCAACAAATGCCAGAAGCGAGAAACTCGCAAGAAAAAACACCTGTAAAAGGAGGAAGAACTCTGCTGGATTTGGCTAAGGCCAAAATTTATGTTAATACAGACTCAAAAAAACAAAAGAACAGCTGTCAGCTACAGTTATAAAGCCACCCAGCTAAGATTCATCGCAACAGAAAACTGTCACATAACCGCTACCGCTGAAACATTATGACGCTCCATACGACGTTTGACGGACGGTGGAATCCACTGCGGATCAGCGTTTTCTTTGTCATCCGACGTCTGATCCGCCTTTTCGTGCAGCTCCTGAATTCCACTTTTCAGGCCTTGGATATCGACTGATTCCTTCTTGCCCACGGTCGCAACTTTACTGGACTGAATATCAAATAATTCGGCGCTGGGAGCAACAAAGGGCGCATAGTGCCCAGCATACTGGACCGATGGCAACTGAGTCAAAATCAGTGCGTACCCGCTCAGCTGGCCACATTCAATTCGCTCCATCAAAACCGGCAAACGGGGATTTTTCTTTTTCTCCATCGCATCAAACAATGCCGACACACAGACCGAATCGTTGCGATAATCCGAAATGGCCACATCAAACGCCGGTGGGACGGGCGTCATGCTCTTCTCGCAACCATAAAATGCCATGTCGATGCCTTTCGGGAAAGGTCCAGCCATACCTTTGTTAGAATGGAAGTGGGGTTTTGGTATAGAATTGCTGGAAGTACTTGGTAAAGGCAAGCTGCTCTTGAGTGGACTATATTTGCTACTTCCAGCCACAGAAGCGGTGTTCGCACTCGCAGTTTTCATGTTCTCAGGCAAAGGTGGGAGCTGCAGCAAGTTGCGGGCTTTTTCCGTGTCGTTCCGCATCGACAGAGCAAAACCGCTGCAGCTGATAACTTCATCCGGTTTCGGTGCTGCGACGATGTCATCAAAAACATGACAGTTATTTCCACTGGGTGCCGGTTGCTGCTGGAAGAAACGTTTGGAAGACTGCGCACCGTATTGATGTAACGGTATCCACTGGCCACTGTAAAATCGCTGCTGTTCGCTGTAGCGCTTAAACTGATAACGAGTGGTGCGCTGGAGTTCGGAAAATACGGCATAACGAGAAACAAAATTATAAACGCGGTGCTCCATGAAAGCACGGACATCTTCCACACCCATTGGACAGTGTGACAAGGTCAACTGCAGTGTACCCTATCAAATAAACAAAATAACAATAAATCTCATAAGCTGACTGAGTTCGATGCAAATCAAGTGAGATAATGCCTGACATATACTTCTATATATAGACGGACATTTTTGCCTTTTATACTAAATAACTTTTTGCCCAGTCGAGAAACCAAGAAATTATGAAGTGTGCAAAAGAAGAGATTATAACAAAACATTAAGATGGAGGAAACAATAGCATCTCCGGTAACCGCAAATTAAATTTAGAAATTCGAACATACAAAAGATTTCTCTCCCACTTACACAATCTGCCAAAAAATACGATTCAAATGGATTTAGATCCAGGTATCTTGTGTGGCCACGCTCGAACGCTCTGGCAAAGAACCTGGCAAAGGCTCCCAGAGACAAATGGGCGGTTTGTGCGTGTCCATTTCGCCAGTCCAAATCAGCAGCGCACGCAACATCAATTTCTGATCCCAGTTCCGATCTATAGCGCAAAAGGTGTACTTGTATTACAAGAATAAACGCATTTTTTTCACGATACGTTTTATTTGTACAACGGTACACTGTACACAACTGGTGCACAACAACTGCATTAATGTTAATTATAAGTTTGCAACAATATCACTGTAATGGAGTTAAAAAGGTAAACTAGAGCAGTTTGCTTTAACATGACGTCAGTACTGACCTGAACAATTCCAGATAGCGAGATGCCTCAAATGCTGACATATAGCGAGCGTAAATGCGACTGAGACGACGCTCCATCTTATCATCGCTGACATCGCTCTGTGATGCTGACTTTTGACCACAACGCGGAAGTAGTTCGAATTCTTCCTTAAAATCGCGTTTGGCCAACTGGTACATATATCCACCACTGCAAAAAAATTGATAAACTAGGAAATTCTTGAAATTACGGAAACAACTGTTTTTTAATTTTTTTAATTTCTTATACAATTAAACAGAATTAATGTTAAAATGCCTTAAGTTGGCGGTTAATCAACAGATACGGAAATTTAATCATTTTTCGGAATCAGCAGTCTCAAAATTGACATGATGGGCCTAGATCAAAATGAGACTAGATCAATAACAACCAAACCCGACTGCGTGAAACATAGTTAGCTAAGCTAAGAGACTTACTGGTGAAAATGTCCATCAAGTTTGGGAAGCTGTCGAAAGTTCTGGATCTTCGCGCAGCGCTTGGAGAACGGAAAATATTTTTTTGCTTGAACTTTTACTTCCAGCACATACGGGCTCGATGGGATCGTAACCATTTTAACCGTATCCGTAGGCTCCGCAACAGATAATTCATTCTCGGCAAAGTCGGTTTGATCTAACTTTCTTTTTCCGCTCGACAACCCATCTCCGGTGGCGTCTTTCTCTTCCGAGATACTGAAAGATGATTCCATTTCAGCATCAGCGATGCCATGCACGACATCTGTTGGCCGAACAATAAGCGAATCCAACAAACTCGCCAGTTTTGAAAAAGAGATGGGAATCCAACAGAATAAAACAAAACAAAAAGATGGCGGAAAGCCGCGAAAATCAAGAAAAGCATCCGAAAATAAGCCAACAAAATAATGGCAGTTTGAAGAAACTCGTTCTCGAGACCAAACGGAAGACCAGATCAAAAGTGACCAAAGTCACCAAACCTGCCCCTTCATATCAGACTAAGAAGGAGAAAGTCGAATCACAGTGTGACATTCTACGAGCGGCAGCTACTTGGGTTTGTAGTGAGACATTGGTGTAAAAAAATCTTTGAAAATAAAGACGGACGTTGTCTCTTGTATTAATTTTGTTTGTATTTTACTTTTCACAATTCTGCCCGGCTTGTTACTTTTCTGCAAGCCATTCTCAATACTTTAATGCAGCATACTTTCCGGTCTGTCCAGTATGAGCGCTTCGGAAGCCCGGAACGACGCACTTGCAGACACCACCGACGTTCCTCCACTGCTGGTGCAAGAAGACTGCATTTTGGAGAAACCATTCGTTGATTTGGATGGTCCCGCGCCTGCGCATACCTCGAAGCGCCGCCTGGAACTCAAGTGGAATGGCTGGGGATATCAGGATAGTAAATTCCTTGTTAATAAGAAAGGCCAAGTGGAGTTCTCTGGCGATCGGTATGGCATTGCGGGACAAACTTTGCCTTCATTCCGACCATGGATGATCAGCACATTAAATATTGATCTCAATTTTCGGACGCCTTCCCAGGTTTGCAAGCCAACTTATTTATTCTGTTGACGATTTGAATAATTAAAAAGTAATTTATCTGGTACACTCCTTTTAAAGCAGTCTAAATGCTTGATTTGGTTTTAGACGTTTTGTGAAGATGTCATGTGTCAAATTTACTTTAAAAAATGCTTTCAAACAAATTTTACTCTATTTTTGATTCAGACAATTTGGTGAGCGATTTGCATATCGTAAACCGGATGATGCAAGATATTAGATCACATTTTGTAATTTTGTGTAGCCGAAGCCCGCGCCGAAAGATTGTGCTCCTCCTGTGCGGAACGACAAATTCTTGTCTGCTCTTGTTGAAACCGGGATTGCTTGGTCTGGAGATGGAGAAGATCGGTTAATTCGTGCACATGGTCACACCTTAACGGAGATCTTTCGATTGCGGGCGGGGAAATATGATCGCATTCCAGGTTAGTAATTCGGCAACAAAGTGTGACAAATGTACTTATTATAATACCTCTACTCGTACAGTTTTGTTTAGTTTTTGCACTGCATTATGCCAATGTTTTAAGTTTGCAAGTAAAGAGAATCATGTTTTTGTCGTTTGAAGTACTTACTAGAAAATTTAAAAAAAATATACAAAGGCCTTTCTGAATAATAGAATTTTGTCCGGCTGTATATCTTTGCGCACTAAAAAAGGTTTGGTAAGTTTTTATTATAAGTTATCGTACAATGCAAGAACGTAAAAATATGGTGTTATACCATCTGAAAAGTACTTTTTGTGTACTTTCTTCTCTTAGACTTGGTGGTTTGGCCAGCTTCCCATGCTGACGTCGTCAAATTGGTAGCGCTAGCCAATGAGCATAACGTCGTCATCATTCCTTTTGGCGGAGGTACCAGTGTCTCACAGGCGCTCGAATGCCTGTCCAGTGAAGCCCGGATGATAATTTCTCTGGACACATCTCAAATGAATCACATTCTCTGGATTGATGATAAAAATTGGACGGCTTGCGTGGAAGCCGGTAAAGTCGGGCAAGATTTGGAAGCGGAATTAGCTCAAAGTGGCTTTTGTACTGGTATGTGGGGACAAAAAATGATTTTGAGGAAGTCTTAGTAGTTACTGACCGTTATGTGTATGTATTATGATTTTCAAAAACTTGTAGGACATGAACCCGATTCAATGGAATTCAGTACAGTTGGTGGATGGGTGGCCACGCGGGCGTCCGGAATGAAGAAAAACGTATACGGCAATATCGAAGATTTGGTGGTGCATGTCAAGATGGTTACTGCACGCGGTGTCATTCAAAAAAATTGCCAAGTACCGCGAATGTCTGCGGGTCCGGACATTCACCAGTTTATTCTGGGTTCCGAAGGAACTCTGGGAGTCATAACGGAAGTGGTTTTGAAGATACGGCCGCTGCCAGAGGTTAAGCGATACGGTTCCATCGTCTTTCCATGTTTCGAAGATGGTGTGGCATGCTTGCGACAAGCAGCTAAAGAACGCTGCTGGTAGGTTCTTCATTAATGGAGAAAGTTTGTAAAAGACCGTGGGTAATTTCTTTGTCGTTAACCACATGGTACTCCAATTTGTCCATTCATTCTGTAACATCTTGGTAAAGGATCTTTTTTTGTAAAGGATCTTTTAACACAGATGTATGGTAAAGATGCACTGTGCAGCTGACTTCAGCCGTTACAGATGACCAGCAACTTTTTGAATATGTTTTTCTGTTAAATGTATTCTGTGATTCTTGTTATTTAACTACCGTATTATACGAATCCTACCGTATTATATTAACTACCGTATTATAGAGGGGCATAGTCCTTAAAGTTTAAGTTACCAGCATGATGTTTTAGGCCGGCTTCTATTCGTTTGATGGATAACCAGCAGTTTCGCTTCGGGCAGGCATTGAAGCCGGAAGCGGCCTCGGTGTTCCATAGTTTTTGGGATGGTTGCAAGAAGTTTTACGTTACCCGCGTGAAGGGCTATGATCCGGAAAAGATGTGTGTATGTACCTTGCTTTTCGAAGGATCAAGCCATGATGTTATGCACCTGGAAGAGAGGCTATACAGTATCGCAGCCGCACATGGCGGCATGCCGGCCGGTGAAGAGAATGGTTTGCGGGGATATACGCTGACATTCGTCATCGCGTACCTGCGCGACCTTGGATTTGAGGTAGCAGTGCAATAGCATTGTTTTATGAACACAATATATGAATATTGTGTTAATAAATATATGAATTTATGAATAGTTTTAAAACAGACTAATATAGACTGTCGCCAATGGACACCTGTACAGTGATATGCGAGATACTAAGATATACAGTAATATACAAGTTTATTGGTTGATTTGTTCGAATATTGGAAGCTGCATTTTTCGGTTTTGCTTATCGCTTTCCGAATTTTTAATTCTATGCCAAGTGCGAGCTATAGCGCCACGCAGCACGTAGACGTTGTCCAAAATGATTGAATGGCGAACGCTCGAAAGTGGAAAGCATATGGGAAGAAACGTGTATACATAATTTTTTATGCAGTTGTGTAGTAGGCTAGTATCAGACCTTGTATTCATTTGAATATGAGCGATCTGTTGTTATTATTGTGTTGCAGTACGGTGTTGTATCCGAGAGCTTTGAGACGTCGGTGCCATGGGATTCCGTGGTGGATTTATGCCGCAATGTCAAGTTTCGCGTGAAAAAGGAATGCGATCATCATGGCGTGAAACAACCACCACTTATCACCTGCCGTGTTACGCAGTCATACGATGCCGGTGCCTGCATTTATTTCTATTTTGCCTTCAACTATCGGGGTCTCAGTGGTGATCCCGTGCATGTCTATGAGGAAATTGAGACAGCCGCTAGGGATGAAATCCTGGCTAATGGCGGCAGTATATCACATCATCACGGTAGGTGTCGAGCAGTTAACCTGAATGCTAGCGTTTAATGGATTTTTTGAACTGTTGAGAGCGTAGATGTGTAATCGTAAACGAGCTGGGACACGCTTGGAGCAAAGCAGATTGTTTGTGAGATCCAGATAATGACGAGTTCTTTAATTTACTGGACTTTGACTCGTTTGTTTGTCTGGAATTGATTTTTCAAGAATTGATTAGCGAGAACCGCTTTCAGGGATTGATTAAAGCAAAGCATTCGGATTTTGTTATCATAAGTTTCATTAACGTTTTCTTCTTATTCCTCGTGCTGTAGCGAAGATCCACTGGAAAATATTGAATGTTATTTCTCATTTTGATGGCTTTCATAATATTTTGTCTGGCCATACTGCCACAATTTCTCACACACATTCCAGTTGAATTTTGCCTTTCTCGATTTTTCGAAAAGTATTATTTATTCTTTATGGCGCATTTATAACTTTACTTATCCTGTTTCTTGAAATGGTTATGTTATAGTGTGTTGTGGTTAATTTTTGAAATAACCAATTTCATTTATGGGGATTGCGAAAACACTTTTGGTTGTGCAAATTGCATGTTGGCGTTCTCTCGAAAGCATCCCTCAACTGCGAATTATCGAATGTAAACGGAAGTCTGCGTGCACTTGCGAGTACTTTCCTAAGTAAACAATACATTATATCGTTGTCCTGTTGAATATTTCACGTTACCTTGTTAGAGGCGGCTCGAATGGGAAAAAATATCGATTGTTAAAATTCGATAATGAGGGTTTGATATTTTGTCCCGGTTAGGTGTGGGAAAATTGCGCGATCGATGGTTGAAGCAGACAATCTCTCCCGGTGGACTGGGAATACTGCAGGCTGTTAAGGCGTACATTGATCCAAAGAATATCTTTGCGGCAGGGAATCTGGCTCTTACCCAAGAGGACCTGGTTTGCAAAATTTGAGTCTCTGCGGCTTGACGCGGTGGGTGATTGTCGTGTACACGTGATAGTTGAGCGTTTGTCTTATTTACCATTGTTCTTGACTGATGGTTTTAAATTGCCAAACGCACGGCAGCTAAACATATATATCGAAAATGGAATTAAACGTGAATACTGATTACTTTGTGGTTAGTCTGTAATGTAACTGGCGTTTTTTGTAATGATACTTAATATTGTGTCGTGCTCCATAAGAGTGCGCATAATTCGCCTTTTCTTTTAATAGTATTAGCATTTTCAACACGGTAAACTATCGGGATTAGTGCGTACAATTTTTAATGCAGTAAAGGTATTTAATAAACGTTTTTGGCAAAGATCGGCAGCAAAAAGGTTACGTAGAATCTTTTCCCATATCGATTATTCTGTATGCTGCCTCAATTTAATTGGAAGTTATAACTTGAGTTTTGTATGATGCAAATCCACTGAGCGGCGCGGACTGTGATCCAGGCGGCGGATCTCTTCATGAGCTCCTGCTAACCCAAGTAAGATGTTTCGGTAGTTTCCGGAAGTTTCTTGCTGTGAAATACGAGATTATGTAACGGCGAGGTCAAACAAATTCACTGCTTTTATGGAGATCAAAAAAACATTGACACATGCATTTTTACTGTATCTTACCGCAATAACGGATCCCAGAGGCTTGTGGTAAATATCTTCGAACTTATCTTTAGTCGTCTCTAAGTCAATTTCGGAACGCGATACGAGTGTTCGGATGACACGCTTATGGTTTGTCGTTAAACCTTTGAAGGCAGAGTGCAATAACTCCGCGAAATACGTATCTTTGTGCTTCGCAAAACTCACTACAAAAGTACATAAGTCTTACCACCCGGTGTAATACGTTGATGATACATAAAACAAACATTTACCTAGGCTAGCTAATAAATGTCCAACATCTCCATGGAGATCCCTTGCAATGACCTCACCGATTTCCACATCGGCCATTTCTTCGAAGGCGGCAATAGCCAGGCGCATATGCGTGTAACTGCGCCCGGTGAAAATAGAACGGAATGCTGTATCCGTTATCCAGTGCCGCGGACCGGCATCGTACATGGCCCGCGCATCCCAGCGAGCTTGCTCCGGATTAACATCCTCCTCGGCTTCGCGAGTCTCCTGACGAGAAATAAGCTTAATGCCACGTTTTTGAGAGACAAACAACACTTTATATTTTTGTCGTGCTAGAATTACACATGCATGTATATCTAAATATGACACAGTGAAGTGATTCGGAAGAAAACAATAGAAGACCATTACGGAATACAAAAAGGCGTTGAGTACAGTAGGTTTTACGTTTTTGCAGGTATTGCGCAAGTGCTGTATATGCGAAGTACACTTCCACATTACCGCTAATATGGCAAGCAGTAGTTCTTTAAAGCCATCGGATCCGTGGAGTTTTTCAATATCCTGCATCAAGTCTTTTCCATAACCTAGAATTATAAGCAATACGATCTAAGATTAAATTTTTACAATACAACCAGATGGTATATATTTCGTGAGTGAATTTTTAAGAATACATGCATTTTCCATAATAAACTCAATGAATGCGCGCATGCTGAGGAGCTAGCACACACAATCAAAAAAATTAAAATTAAATTGTATTGGAATGTGAAAATTAGCTGCCGTTTAAAAAATCTTACCGGACTGATAAGCTTTTCTAATGGCATCTAGTTCGGCATTGTTCCGAGTGGAAAAAATATCAATAAGAACACCGTCATCCGTCGTAAATCCCTAGAGTGATATGTTAATAATGTTAATAATCTATTTAATTTAATAACGTAATTAAACTTTTGACAACATAAAGGCAGTGCATTTAGAATGTTACTAATGGTAATGATGCAACTACGAGTATAATATAACTACAGGACTTACTGAAGAAAAAGCATGGTGAATTGATTCGGCGTCATATACTTCTGGTGTTTTCAGGAGTGCAAGGATCACGTCTTCGAAGTGGCCATTGATAATAATCTTCAGTTCTCCCTTAAAAGCTTTGATGATCTCCTGAAATATTATCAATTTAAATTTCCTGGACTAAAATCACTTTTAATCACCCCCTCACCCCTTAAAATATTTTCTTTTGCAGCATCAAAACGTTCGGAAAACAGGAGTGTTTTTTGAATGTTTGACAAATACCGCTAGGAACTACTTCGTTCATACATGCAGGAATAGGTACGGAGCATGTAGTTATTATTGATCAATGCGTATTAAAACAATTTATGACGCTGCTAAATTAATAAAGTATTACTAAACTCACGCGTTTATCTACGTTATTAATAAATAAGTACTATTCGCATTCTATAATACAAGAAACAATTTTTAAGGCAAGTCGTTGTACCATGGACTTAGTGATTAATAATAATTAATCATTTAACCAATAAAAGCTATATTAGTAGTTGTTTGCGCAGCTTCCAGACCATAACAGGTCACGATAAATACGTATCTACATCAAAACTACTTTGTATGTGAGTTTTAGTGAATTAAGTACCGCACATACCTTGCCATACATCTCTTTATAACTGGCAGCGATTTCCTGGCGCTGTTTATTGGTTCGCTGGGTTAGGATGTCGATAATTGCCTTCTCATGCGTTCCTGCCAATACGTCGAATAATATAGTAATCTTTGAAAAAATTCCCAAAGTCTTCAAGCGACAAATTTCTTATGGAACACTATAACGATGTTAACGCACCTAAACCTTTCATTGAATTAAACAGCACTTCCGCATCTGCTTTAGGATCGAAAGACATGAATTCCCGGATGGTGGGCAAATCCGTGTTTTTCTCCTGTTTCTGTCGGATGTGATTTAATAGATTCTGGTAATGCTGATTCGGAGTCGATGAGTTGGAGCGCGCTCGGGACTGTCTGATGGATTTCTCGTCCGCCATAACGATTATAATAAATCCAGGTGTACCGGAATACGCGAAATGTAGCCGGCGAAAAACTGGCGTCGTCGAATGACAAGAGCAAAATCAAAGTTTCAGTTATCCCCGTCAGACAACACGCTGAGTGTGGTATACAGATACATAACAGCGCTATTTAACTTGTGAAAGTGGCAATAGTGCGTAATCCACGATTTAGATAGAGTAAGCGTGACCTTTTACGCTTCAAGATGCGGTATATAATGGCCACTCGGATCTCACTAATTAGGGACAATATTCGCACTAAATTGCAGAATGGGAAGATAAACGAGTACAACGCAACATCAGGAATGAGTAAATAGAATTTAAAAAACAACCAAGATTTGTACAGTAAGTGTGCAGAGATATTTTATACGGAATTATCTTTGTGGTTGTGGCGTTAAAATGCAGCATGCATCTGTGCACTGCATACTCAAAAAATAAAGGTACCGTTTGGCACTGACAGGATAGTGGAACAAAAATGTAGCCGGCAGTAGCGCGTTGTGTTATGTTCTCTTACTTTGTAGTTACAATACCTGTTAGGCATCATATACGATAGGGATCGATAGAAGGGAGCGCTTTAACACAGTTCCGGTGAGCCTTTGATAAGTGTCTCACTTGTGCCGGGATAGTACTTAGACTATGTATGTCTGTTTGCCCAAAATATTGAACAAATCCCAAAGAAAGACGGGGTAATTATCCGCAATTCTCTTCCGTCGGCTAAGCAGCGGTGTTAGCTCATAAGTACGACAAGGGAGGAACTGCAAACCGGGCACTTATCGTGCAAGTGCACAAGTATGTTGGACGCTTTTTAAGTACAATATTAACGGGAAGCCAATAAATCTCCACGGGAACTTATATATGCTACGCTAACATAAGCAGGTAACACTTCCGGTTGTAGGCTGGTTTTTGAAGCAGAGCATATGAATAAATCGTGGGTATGTGCAACGGCGCAAGACTGCATTGCATCGTATACGTATTTCCCGCGTTTTGACATACAGAATTTTTATTTGACGTGTGAAAATTGTTTTGCACGCTATGTCAGCAACTCGAAGGTGCGGTTTGTTTGTTCTCTTTTGAGGTTTCGCCCCGTTTGATATGGGAGATTACCTGAAATGATTTTCCTGTATATGCAAATGATTGTCTGTATGTACAAGGTTTCTTTAAGAAATTGAAGTTGATAACTAGTGCAATATAGCAGTGCTATGTAGAGCCAATATGGGTGCGCGGATTTTGGTAGCAGTAAGACAAAACACTGCACAGAAAAAACCACAGAACCTAGAGTAATGGACGTAGAACCAAAGCATACTTTGCATGTAATTCCTTTGGTTCTGGAAGTCGTCTTTATTTTTTCATCCAAATGTTGCTTTACGCTATCAGGTGTGGTAGAAACCTTGTTATGACGTTTTATCACTTATCTCATCGTTTGTTTTCTTTCGTTTCATATTATCACATTCGTGCTATCACTGGCTAATCAATGATAATACAATTCGAGGAACTGCTCCCGCTTACACCGCACACTGCTGCAGTAAATGCGTGCATTTAATAACCGGCAACATTCTTGTTAAGGACGACGCAGAATAATAATGGTAGCAGAGTCAAGGAAAATATCTGACCAGTGTTTATCTGGCAAGCGCAAGTACAGTAACCTTTGGAATTCCGGATCGCGGAAGTTTCCTTTAAGTGTACAGTATGTACAGTATAAATGATAAAGCAAAACACCGCTCATAAAGAAATTGTGCACAGGTATTTACGAAGTCAGCACATTGTATTCGGATATGTGTTCGACGGATCTGCGATGTGCATACAACCAGTAGTGGGCTGATGACTGTTTTGCATTACAGTTAATTCCTATTTTTTTGCGAATGTTAACAGCATACAGTGTTCGGTTTGCAGTTTGCTCATAAGCACTCTCAGAATTTTACCCTGTGTTCCCAGTTTTGGACATTCGTTTGGCAATAATCTGAAAATGGCGCGATTACTTAAGGATTGCTTCTGTTGTTCTTTGAAAACGGCATGTGTATACATCGCTGCATATACGATGGTAAAGTGCCGTATACAAATCTATATCATTTGCCCAGTTTACTATACCTTGTCATTATTCTAATTCTGAGTGGCGTTTTCAGATGATTGCCTTACTTCTTCTTATTTTTAATATTAACGATGTGGTATTAGCTGGCGGAGTGCTTCTGTGGGGAAGGATTACCAGTTTAGTTTTTGCAGTACTGCTGATTCTTGCCAGTGTTTGTTTACTGCGCGGAACAGTGCGGGTAAGCTACATAATCAGCATACTAAACACACTGTAGTTTGGTATAATGTGTGATACTATGTTCTGTAAATCTGATGTGATATTATGCACTGTAAAGTTTATATTATGCGGTTTGTGTATCTGACAGGATCGTGGTGACCTTTTGGCAGTATGGTTAGTGGTGTTTTTCGTCTACACAATCTTTTCGCTTGTGACATTTATTTGGAACGTGCGGTATTATTATTACGGATGGGTAAGTTTCCCAAATTACTTAATTGTCATTTAGAATCCAACAGAAGTGCTTGAACTGTTCGCATTTTCAGTTTCCCGATTACATACACACATCCGTGCTGGCTAATATGATTATTTTCGGCGTTCTATTCTTTATTGACGTAAGTTAAAATCATAGTTTACATTTATGTAGACGACTTATACACAGAATTGTGAAAGCTTCCTGTTAAATCGAAAAATTATTAATCTGCTATCAAAACCTAAAGGGTAACAGACAAGCTGAGACACCAGTAAGTCAATAACATAAAACATTTCTTCTTTACAGCTATTCTGCTTGATGGCGGTGTATAGCCATCGACATCACATGGGGTTCGATTCGCTCCCTTAAACTTATTGTCAACAATGGACAATCTTCGGCTACTCGTGCTTCGGATTCTCTCTGGACAACAAGCAGCTCTCATTTTCTAATGCTCTGTGTTTTTTGTGCTACTTCTTTCACATTCTTTAAATAAATTACTCCGAACAGTTCTTGGCTATAATTTACAATAAATACAAATACTAATGCATATACGAGTATATCTCGTGCAACGGGAATCTGCGGCATGTAATACAAAACTAATAAATTATAATAACCGTAATTTCGCACCAACAAATCGAGCAGCATGCATCAGTATAAGTAACATTCCAAACGAAACACACGGGCAATATTGGCAATAACTACATCACTCAGAATGAAAAATAAAATCACCAAAATTAATCAAAGAGATGTAGCGCATCGATCTCATCTTGGGACGGCTGGAACTGATTCCTTAAAGCCACCAAATGCGGTACTTTTTTCTCTTTTGCCTTCTTTTTGGCATCTTCTTCCGAAGCTCCATGCTTGCCCATATAGTGCTGCACCGCGCGCTGAAAGCTGACAAAATGCCCTTTACATCGATTAACTGTGCAACGAAAGCGCAAGCGATGTCGATTCCTCGGACCAAAATCACAGCGCTTATGGTGCAGGATTATCTCTGGATACGAAGTGGCTAAAAATTCGCAACCACGATTATAACACAGTGCATAATTCAGCACTTCCAAGCTCTGCTTCCATATAAAATCCAACCGCGGAAATTTAGCACTGGGAAGAAATGTTTTGGGAGGTAAGACCTCTTTCTCTTCGGGATCAACATCGCAATCCTCGGCATCCTCATTGTCATTATCAGTGCCACTGTCGTCTTCAGATTCTTCGTCACTATTGCTATCGTAATGCTGATCTTCATCGCTATCATCCAATATAAAACCAGTGGCATATTTGCGCAATTTCTTTGCAGCTCTACAAAACAAACAAATCATACAGAAAATTGAAAGATAATGCTGAGTAAGAAGACCAGCAGAAAGACGTACGCAATGGCACATAAACGTCGTGGTCGCGCTTCGATACCAGCAGAGGTAGACGGTTGATTATCCTCGGAAGGCTCGATCTTAATCGCAGATTCTTCGGTATCCTTCTGATCCTTCTGAACGAATTCGGGGTGTCTAGACAAAAACTTCTTGCGCCGGAAAATTCCAAGCTCACGATCGTGCTCCAGTTCGTGCTGACGCATGCCGGTCGTGGGAATACATTTTTCACAGCGGGGACACACTATCCTTTCCACAGTTTTCCCACACATTTGTTCATGGTACACCATCGCTGTTACGGACTGCATAACCTTCCGGCAGGTGGGAACTTGACAGCGCAGTTTTTGCTTCTTTCTGCAGACCAACAAATACCGCTGCAAAAGCAATACAAAGACGTGAGGTCATAGGAAAAATAATTATCAATAACAGTTATAACACCCGACGACATTTTTCACAGGAGACACTCCTAAGACAAACATAAAATCACGGTAAACTACTACAGCTGTATGTAGCCTAGTGAAGCACTGCACCATAAGTACTACCGGTAGCTAGTATTACTTACTAATTCAATTATCAACAATAAATTTGTTATGTCGTCACAATCCTTTACTAAGCGAAAACGACATAATATTATAAATGACAAAAACGAAGGAAAAGTCATGATGTTATATTTTACAAACAACTACAGCACATGTATCATTATTAATGATTTACTCAAACATTTTATTATTGCGCTGCAAGAAATGCGAACAATTACCCAGCTTACCAGTCTCTTAGCAGGTAAATCAAAAGTTCTCTCTTCTTCTGCCAGCATCGCATTGTGCACGCGCAGAAAATGATCCATAGTCGCCTTGATACCGCCGCAGCGCGTGCAAATTCCCGGCTCTCCGTTGATATCGTTCTCCTTTAATTTCAGAATATTATGCTTATCCAATTTGGATACCCGGCCTCTCTTCTTTTGTAGAGTGCCTTCTCCATCTTTTTGTTCATCTTCGGGGGATTTTTTCGCAGTCTTTGTATAGTTTCGTTTTGGTTTCTCAGGTTCTTCCGCCTCGGAAGATTCTTCTGGTTCAATATCCTTAGATTTTTTCGGGTTATCACAGACCGGACCACGCTTACGCACTGAACAGCGCGTAGAATACTGCTCTGCTCCATCATCAGCTGGTAATTCGTTTGCCAGTCCGGATGTGGATAGTTCCCCGACATCGTCTATTTTTAATTTTTTTCTCGGTCGTCCTGGTCGCCTTTTCGGAATTACGGGCGCGTCGTCCTTATTCGTTTCGGTCTGGATTTTTTCGGGCTCTGACGACTCCGTTTCGTTATGCTGAGACTCTTCGGCCTTGAAGACTGTCGTCCTGGGACGTCCTCGCTTCTTTGGTGGCAGGGGAACAGATCTATCTGTAGGTTCCTCTTCCTTGTCATTGCTGACAAATTCATTAGTTACGCCATCTTTTACGGTTCCTCTCAAATTATTGAGACCGGCTCTGCCTAACAATTTGCGACTGGAGCGAGTGGAATGCATGGTAGTCCTCAGAATCGCATAAAAATGATGAAACAGAACCGAAAAAGTTGAAAAACTACAAAGTAGTAAACTTTTGCATCATCTGATCATCAACAAAGAACGAAGAAATGTGCACTGCTGTGCAGTGCTGGGATAACGAAATTTCCTTTGATAAGGAAAGTATGCAAACAAAACTCAAGAATGTAGCTCTGACGACAAGCTAGGTAAAACAAAATTGCTTAAGGTTCGTTGAAGCAACTTTTAATTTTGAAAACTAAAGAAGGATTTTGCTAGACCAGCCTAAAAAAATTTGAGTGTGACAGTGCGTGAGATGGCGTCAATGGCAGCAGTGACGTCTCATTCACAATTTAACTGCAAGGATGCGCCAATCGGCTTGCCACGATTATGAGTCATCCAGACGATAGCGGAAGTCAATGCAGTGAATGCATCGCGTGAGAAACTGATCCATTCGATCCATTTTGGAGTTTTTTTATTTGGATTGTAATCTTTGATTAGTTTGCGACTTTGCGATTATTCCTTTTTATTTTTTTGAAGATTTTTAACGTTATTAATAATCTTTTACAGATTTTATCAAGTATCTCAGGGTCTGTTTATGAGATAAAGTATTAAATTTTTCCTGGTGACTATTATAGTTTCGCAATACACGGCTGCACGTGAACTGTACTCGTATAGGTAGTTTTAATTTGCATGGATTTTTCGCTTCATTGATCCCGCAATCTGGAAGCTCTGAATGATCGTGGGGATTCGGGATTTGCTTGCGCGTGTATCGCAGCATAAAAGGAATCGAGTTTCGGTAGAGTACAGCCATCCCCGTTCCCCATAGCATCGATCTGATGGCTTTACCAGCCCGTTACGGGTGAAAAATTCAGCAGTTTTGTACTTTTGTTGTTGTTTTGCAGACATCTCCGTGTTTCTGATGCCCTTTCAGATTCCGCAAACGTGAGCAAAGATGACGGGATCGACGTCCGGATCAGCGAACGCCACTTCGCCAGCGTCCTCGGCGGACGCCTGCATCAGTATCGTGCATAATCTAATGTGCCATCGTCAAGGTGGTGAGTCGGAAAGCTTCACGAAGCGCGCCATTGAGAGTCTGGTTAAGAAGCTCAAAGATAAGCCAGACGAGCTGGACGGACTGATTATGGCCATCACCAGCAGTGGGAATCATGTTACCAAATGCGCTACCATTCCTCGTACGCTGGATGGACGACTTCAGGTAAAATGAGCAATGCCTAATGAGAAACAATAATCAGAATGTGGCAGGTTTTTCAGATCGTTTCAATTTTTGATAAAGCCTTAATTGTTTGAGATCATTTGACAAAATGCGCTGCGATAAATGAAATGTTTCTGCATGATTAAATTTAGTATTCAGTACATCCTATGATTTAATCTGGAGTACAGTATGCTGGGATACTCTGTTTTAGTACAGTTACAATAATCAGATTTATACCAAGTGTCATGCGTTTCACACAAAGTTATTAAAATCGCCAGACTTAGGTGTTGATTTACGTTTTTCGAGACTTCTTTTGGTACCAATTACCATCAACTTGATAACTTTACTAAAACACTGCTTTTTCAAATTTCAGGTGGCTGGTCGGAAGGTTTTCCCGCATGTGATCTATTCAAGGTACTGAACACAAATTTGAGAGAAGCAGTCATAAAATATGAAATTATTTTACGGGAGCCCTGTAATGACCATTGACACCAGTGTTGGCCGTACTACTTGCGCTTTAAATGCCTGTGTAAACTAAAAAGGGGGATTGTATGAGCAAGTCAGAATGATACCCTACTGGTTATACAGTCTGTACACAAATGACTATATATATATAATATATAAATATTTTTGTAGAAGTACCGTTTTTGACCTTCAGTATTGTTTGTTAGCTTCCTTTAAGAAAATTTACGCGCATGTTATTAATCTTATGAAAAATACGAGGCTCGACCCTTTTGGGGGAAATTTTTCAACTGCAGAAAGCCGTTTATATTCGATAAAAAAATTCATCTCTTCAATTTTTTTTCGGTTTACATTTACTAATTCAGTGTTTATTTAGAATTCATGGATTACTCAAGTTTTAGTCACACCATCGCATGCTTCTGCAGATTTTTCAGTAGTGCAACCAAATGCGCTGATCGGGTACGGTAGAAATTGTTTTTGTTCGATGATTAATTTGAATTTATCCAAATAACCATGTACTCCATGACGAATCTATCTCATCGTCCTATCACATTAGTCTAGTTGACTTTTCGTGGTATCATTCTGGTAGCGGCAATAGATTCTGTGATTGTTTCTAGAATGAAGTGAGATTTGAAAGTGTAGTGTGCCGGTTTCTGAGTTTAGCCAAATCAGCACATTGAAACTTATAGGCAGTTTATCGACTGATTGTATATGCTATCTCAAAAAAAAACTCAGAAAATGGGTTTGTCTGCAAAGGGTTGACGTTATATTATAATACTGCAGCATCACCAACTTTGGTCTTGTTGGAGATGTTTTTCTCTCTTTTTTTCTCCTTGTCTACTACTATAGTATTATCTCTTGTTGATGCAGGCTGGGTAAGTGCAATTGGTCATCAAGGTTTCTTAAATGCTCATTAATGGTTTTACGACAATTTTGATATTTCCCGTGGAAATTATGTGCTATGATGCTCGTATTTTTACGTTGTAGAATGTTCGAGCACAGGCGTTTTACAATAAAATAGCATTAGTATCAGTAGGTACTGGGAATACAGTTTAATTGCCTGGCACAGCTATTTATTAATAAATCATTTGTCAGTAAGCTAATAAATTGTAGCGTGCGCTCTAGTCCGCGATATTGTACTTGTTCTGGTTTGAAAATCAGTCAAAATTTAGATTCAGAACGCGCCCCAATATGTACATCTGTAGAATTTAAATGAGGATGAGAACCGTTCTGTTTTAACTCGAATAGTCTAATAGTGCCGGTAATTTATGAAAATGATCTGTGATTTACAGAATACAGATAAAGTGTGAAATATACGGATAATTAACCATTACCGTTTAAGCAAGTTTAGTACAGTAACTCAAGAATAGATAGCGTGGTAATAATACTTCATTCAGTTACTTCGAAGTACGATATTCAAAATTTCAAATTGCACTTAACATGTTTGCAGAACAAATAATTTTTTCATCCTGACGAGTCAATACGGCCCATACGGGTGACACGACCATATGTGTACCGCCACAGCTCGTTTTCCGCTCTTGACATCATCGACATCTGCATGAACAAAATTATCAAAAATCAGCGGTGTGTAATTTATAACAACGTTTCGTGTTTCAAAAAACTTTATAAAGAAAATTTAGATTTATTTCAAAGACTGATCAAAACTGCGTTTGCAGCGTACAATAAAAATGTGCTAGCAACTAGAGCGATAGCTTAACAACCATTGATTCTTGTTCATCAGTAATCCCTAAAGAGACAATAAAAACACGATAAGTTTACACTTAATAATGCGGCTCTTATTACAGATGCAGCATTCGAATACGTGTAAATTATTTTATTACTTACACAGTTAAACTAGTGGTATAAAATAATCGAAATAACTATTGTGATCGAAACGAATATCGACTGAGGCTCACGAGAAAAGTACATTCCAAAAATTTTGGCATGGTGACAGCTTTAGACGCATCGGGCGTGTAGTGCATGTTTCCGCTTTCCAGGCACCTCGAATGCCACTGTTGCAGTAACGAAAATTCCAGGAGAAATGCGTTCGTTGTACCGCAGATATTTCGCTTTCTTTCACAACGGGCTGGACTTTCTGCCGCTTGTTGCCGTAACCTTTTGATGAAAGGAAGAGTTGTTAGTGCGGCTAACGTATGCATTGTGTATAATTCAACTTATGTAGAAGCTTATAACTCAACTTATGCTTCGTATTTTAGTGAATTTTTTTAAGGGGTTTTCGTTTTAACTTTTATGACTTTGTCAGTTTTTCCATTTTGTTAGGATATGGCGGTGGCCTGATGTGCACAAGAACGAACTGAAGCATGTGCAAGGTTGCCAGTTTGCCTTCGACCTGAAACTTGATAACGTCTGCGTCAATCCGTATCACTACGAACGCGTAGTGTCTCCCGGCATTGATTTATCCTTGGGTGGTTTGGGAATGCAGCAACAGGGACAGGGTGACGATGATGGCTATGAAAGCCATGAACCACCGACGTCGGCACATGCTTCCGGATCATCGGGTCTGTTCGACCTGGCGTCTCCCACGCGTCCGAGGTCAGTACTGAATGTTGGTGGTGTTTTCTGACGAATTCCAGTGTCTCTGATAATCTGCTGGCAGTGGTTACCTTTCTGTTGGCTGTGTGATGAATTCAAAAAGCAAACTTGCGTTAGCACGCATTTGGATAATTCGCGTAAGCTCGTAAGAATTTTTCTTCCTGTACCAGTCTTACAAAATGCTGAAAATGTAAGAACGTAACCTATGCTATTATATATACTGCAGCCCAGAAACGGGCGTTGCCGGACAATCTGTCCCCAAAACTATGGATAACAATCTTAATACATAAGTTGAAAGAACGCAAAAGGAGACAAACACAGATCAACAGAGCCAAAGCGTTTTAACTGGCGGCTCTTTTATTGGAGCGGCTCGAGTGCACCACGGTACATGTGATCCTTTATGTGCAGGGAGAACTCCATCCTGTCGGTGCAGTCTAGTACGTCCGAAAGTCGCAAACCAACGGCCAATTTAGCTCCACACCCTCAATGCCCCGCTACGATCACTCTCCACACGGCCAGTCCAGCCACGCCATGTCGCCGACATCCTCTGAACAACTGTTCCCACCGAGCGGCACCGGCCTTGTTGGGCCGCCGCTCTCACCGGGCTACTGGACAGTGTCAAGCCAAAACAGTGCTGTGGCCCTGGAATTGGCCGATCCCATGATTCCGCATTTGCGTGCTCAACAACAGCAGATGTGGGAAGATGCTCGCTTCCAGAACGCCATCATGACGCAGTCAATGCCTGAGTTCTGGTGCACGATTGCCTATTTTGAAATGGATCAACAGGTTGGTGTCGCAAGGTGCTCTCACTGCTGTGCTGGTTTGCTAAAACGTATGCATTTTGGTACGTTTGGCGGTGTTGTATTGTACTAGTGTATAGTGCATTAACGGTTAACTGTAGAATGATTTGAAATTGTGAACAGTTACAGCGGCAAGGACTGACCTTTGTTGAAAATTTTTGGCTCGGGCATATGCTCTATTGTGTTGATGTCCATTGATATCCCGGTGCGAGCGTTCAGCATAATTCGAATTCAACGGCTGGACTGAGACAGTTCCAGAGTTTCATTTTGAACCTAAGAATAAACAACACGTAAAATTCATTATCCGAGTAAATTACTTACTCGAATTCAAAATCTGCTGAAATGAGCTTGCGCACCTTTTTTTTACTGTTCTCAATTTCCCAAAAAAGTGATAAAAGGCATAAATAACGTGTTTATTGTTTAGTTCGAAATCTGCAAAGTACAAGGCAACAGTTTTGAATCTGATTAGCATACCTAATTGCTATGCGTAAAAGATCATAATAGTGTGACACTACGTAATAACGTTTTGCTGAATATGGACAGTTCACATTTGCGTCGTTCAGGTGGGAGAAACATTCAAAGTGCGATCGGCATACACAACCGCATACGTTGATGGATATGTTGATCCTGGCCATCAGAATCGTTTCTGTCTGGGTCCGCTGACAAACGTCCATCGGACTCCAGTGGTGGAAAAGGCTCGCCTGCATATTGGCCGGGGAATTGAGATTGCCACCAAACCTGACGGAAGTGTGTGGTTGAGCTGTTTAGGGGACTACAGCGTCTTTGTACAGAGTTACTATTTGGATCGAGAAGCTGGCCGTGCTCCTGGCGATGCTGTACATAAAATACATCCTCATGCGCCCTTACTGAAAGTGTTTGATCTGCGCCAGTGTTATCATCAAATGCTTCAACAGGTAGCTCGTATTGTTTTACCCATCACATTGTTTTCTGTAATTCTGCTATTCCTGTGTAACTAGTTCTGGCTTAACTTGTTACGGCTACTAGTAGAGAATTACAGTATAATTTTTTGCAACTGAGTACGTATATAATGAAGGAAATAGCTATTGTCACCCCCTACACGACCTTTTGACTGTTGTCACCCCCTTTTTTCAATGAAACAGACACCCCCTTTAACTGTTGTCACGCCTTTTCACACGCCCTTTTGGCTACTGCCACCACCTTTCAATTTATTGGTTATAAATTTGCAACAGCGGCTCTTTTTCAGTTCTGTTCCTGCCACTACCGGCAGAAAAAAAAGCGCCAAGCGAAGCTTATTGGCACTTAATAGATCACTAAAATGCGGCCTTATGTTTTGATACTGAGTGGCTTCTTCAAGATTACCCCTCCCTATGTTGTTGCTGCACGCGCGGAAACTAAACTCCGGTGTCCTCGCTTCCGGTTCAGTGGTGCCGACAGAACTGGTGCCGAGTTTTACCGGCAGCGCAGAGGCATAAGCAAACGGCTGCCAGTCTTTCCGCAGTAACAGCACCCAACGGCGCCGGCACACACACTATAAAGAAACTGAATTGTTTTCAAATAAAAAAAATTTTATTATTTGTCTGAAAACGCTGATCGAGTGCTCATATTTTCGAAACATTTTTCGGTAAAAAGATGATTATCGTTGTTTTGATTTAAGGTGGGATTAGCCCAGGCTGTGGTGCAGGCTCAAACTGCCGCTGTGTCGCCCAGCGATGCCGCCGGGAATCGCACAGTGGGCGGCGGGATTGGTGCCGATGATCTCCGTCGTCTGTGCATGATTCGTCTGAGCTTCGTCAAAGGCTGGGGCCCAGATTACAATCGGAAGACTATCAAGGAGACACCCTGCTGGATCGAGATCCACCTAAACCGTGCCCTGCAGTTACTGGATGAAGTACTGCGTAATGTTCCCCTACCGGAAGCGCGGAGTGGCGAACTGTTCTAACGAAGTGTAGTACCTGGAATGTTCTGTAAATACGGTAATTAGGTGACTTGGCATGGTATAGTTGTGTTGCAGTAGCATATACTGTTGGAATGTGGTCGGTAGAATTAGTATTTACTTCTGTGGTCCATTTTTCGGTAGTTCTTTATGTGTCATTGGTCGTAAAGCGTTAGTTGTTGTCGATTGTTATTTTTGTTAGTAATCGTAGCTTCTTCTGTTTGTGTGTAGTTATGCCGCATGCTTATTGTTAGTTTTTAACTTTTACAGTAAATGTTTAACTTAGTTCATTCTTTGTCTGGTTTCAGAAAGCATGTTATAAATATAAATATTATGATTATTATAAATATAGATATGTACTTACATAAGTTATGGACGTTAACAATAAACTCCTTATCAGATTTTGTGACAACTGTTTCGGTGTAATGCCCCTAGAATACCATATTCATTTAACTGATTTAAGTACTGTATAAAGTAACACCTACTAACTCGTAATAGTACTCGTACAACTTTAAGAATCCAAATATAAACGTACAGTACTTATGGGCAATGTAAAAACAATAACGATAACATCTAAATAAAAACATCATACATGTAAAAACAATAACGATAACATCATAACAGTTGAATCACTTTTTAACACTTGTACCAAAAAGTGAAAAGTCCCCAGGTCTTTTAAACTCTTTTCTTTCTTTCTAAGAGTACTAATTAAAACTGGCGTAAAAACGAAATCTGGCAAGCTGGCATGCCGCCCTTTTCCGAAAGAAAATGGGCGAAGTATGAGTGTTTTGGTTTATTGTAATAACAACATCGAAATTAATCGCTTTATAACAGAGCCGGCAAGTGAATGCCTCCGCATTCTTCAAGTGCAACTCTACAAATGTAGTGGTACAATTAATACTGTACTCAAACTGTCTGGCATTTTATTGTTAACAAGTAAGTACTTAAAAATCGGGAGCATAAGTTCGTCTAAAAAACAGAGCGTAAGTTCGTCTGGAAGGGTCTGCAAAGCCAGTGTGAAAAAAACTTCTGTAGATACAAAGGACATTCCAAAAATAATTTTCCCTGTTTTACCTCTCCGTCAGCAGAAATGATATGTTTTTTCTTGGATAAACCATTATGTAACCTATCCGAGGAAACGACAATTAAAGGTTTCGGTGAAGAATAGGGAAAACGAAAAACCGAAATCCTTGAGGTACGTTTGCAGTTTTTTCAGGTCCTTTTTTGGAAATCATTCTTTTTATTTTCAGTTTCGTCTTTGAAATTATTTCGACGATTACTTTTAAGTATCAACTGCAAATAGTGTTAGTGTTATTACGAAGTTAGCAGAACGCTTTGAAAAGCTCCGAGTTTGAGGTAAACATTTATTTTTTGTAGGACACCAAAGTTCTCGGTTTTTAGCCTTCTCGCTTCTGTGAATACATCGTTCCATGTATTAAAAGAAAACGCATTTTATGGCCACTCGTGCGCACCTAAGATACCAAAGAAGAAGAAGTTTACTTCTCACCGGCACAAATAAATTTTTTAATGAATTTTGTCACTTTTTTACCGTAAGGAAGCTAAGAAGCTTTCTGTTTTTGGTACCTACTCCCAGACACTTTCAATTTTCCCTCAAAAGCGGATGGACCACATCATTTTATTTTAAAATTTCTTTTGTTAGAAGAAAGAATTTCTAACGTTACCACATTTTGTGTTTCTCAAAAAGTTGGCGAGGCGATTGAGAAAAATTGCAAAATTAGTCCGCGGAAATCACGGGAAAAAGTGCGTAAGACCCTTCATGGTTTTCTCCGCAGTTTTTTTCTGTTTTAGTGGAGTTTAGGTGAGTTATGTTTTGTTTCGGTTCCTTAGTGAAGGACTTTTCTAACAATATGGCTAATAAAAGCTGAATGCGTTTTTGAAGGGAGATACAAAGTAGGGAAAATCATTTTTGGAATGTCCTTTGTAATAATCACAAGTGAAGTTCGCAACGCTACTGTATGGTTACTGTGCTCGGAGCCCCTTAATCATGCAGGAATTTGCATTCCGGCCTGCACTTTGCATCTCACCCTGAGCCGTGTGGACACATAAAAGCGTACAACAATGGTAAATCCCCACATGAACGGGAGGTGGAGTTGTATGACCGGATCCAATCAAAGGCGAGCGATCCGGTTTCCGATAACAATCCCGTCCATACAGAGCTAGCCATGGGGCAAGGGCCAGTGTGCAAATTATTCCGCGTCGAACTTTTACAATTTAGTAGCAATTTAATGCTGTTTCCTGTTTCCTTGAAATTTTCACTTTTGGGATTTTCATTATTACTGTAACAGTTGTGCTACGCAAAATTCAAAGTGAGATCGTTATTTTATGAACCACTAGAACTGCATTCGTGATACCCTGAAGAATAATCTCATTCTCAAACCAATCCGCAAAAATGGGTCTGATAAAATCCTGTCTGCTGTGCTCTCTGAAGACAGGCTGCTTTTTTGCAGCATTCTACACCTTCGTAAGTATACCGACTGCGCGACTTAACCAAATGATACGGTTTGGCAAATCGTTATGCAATTTAACTACTCGAACTGACTTTATTGTGTTAAAATTAATAATTATTGAAGGAGAAATATGAAATATATTCTGCATTTTCAGGCCCTGGCCATCCTTCTGTTGGTGTTCAATGTCCATGACTATTGGGTCGTTCCCACGTACATCGCCTGGTCACGCATCATCAGCTTTATTGGAGCGGTTTTCCTGTTTATCGCGGCAATCGCTCTGATAATTGGATTGTTGAAGGTGCATGTAGTTTTAGTGAAATTAAACCGTATACGGATGTCGGCAAAATTACGTATACCGTATATAGACATTGGCAAACGAGGTAATTACGATCAGTAATTTTTCTCTGCTAGTTTGCACTCAACTTTGCAGACTGCTCGTATAAAAATGATTGCTGAATTTGTATCTGCAATTTGCAAATCCCTGCGTTTTTTGAAATGCTGTAGCTTTCATGTTATTAAGTAAGTACTAACAATTACACTGAATAGTCTAACTGGTAAACGGTAACCCGTAAGTATTACCAGTGTTCGGTAATATAAATAATAATATATTAGCGCGGCGCAATTTAATTTTGTAACACTAGAGTAGTAAAGCTTTATGTTATTTTTCAATCCAAAATGTTTCCGAAGTGGAGTAAGTAGCTTTTAAATTGAATATAGGATGACAGTAGGATACGGTAGGCAGTAGCTACTAGTTCTGTTTACAATTTTGGCAAATACGTTTTCGGGTTTCTTGTGATGTTGTTTCCTGGCAACGCTAAGGCGTGTCTGTTGTGCTGTTTTCCTCGTCTTGCGGTCTGACTTGCCTATCAGTGCTGTCAGGACTTCGCGAGTGAGTACTGTATGTTCGTATCATAGAGCTAAGCTACTCAGATGCCGGCATTCCCATAGAAATAGGGATTTTTCCTTTTGCGCAGTACACTTGAACCCTAGCTCGTATCAACTTCCGGTTCAGTTTTCACATGATTGACATTTGTGACATACTAGTGTGCGTTGACTGATCACCTCTTGGTTGTGTCAACCATGATGTAAGACCGTGAATGTTGATTTAGTATTGCATTCACGGTGGTTGTGATCTTTACAGAATAACCCGGGCTGGCTGAGCGTGTGGATCATCATCTTCCTGGTGTATATCCTGTACCAGATCGCCTTCGTGTGCTGGAACATCTACTACTACACATTGACCGAGGCCAGCTCAAGTCAGGTAAACCTGTCACATCTGCAGAATCCATGCTTCTGTCGTTTGTTAATTTCTCGCGATGACAAACTAGCATTCTTATTAAGCCAGCGCCTTATCGGTCCACGCTTTCAGTAAAAACGATTTCTTGCACTTTAAGCTGTGATGCTATCTGTCGTCACGGCACTGACTTGTGAGCACACCGTTATTAACCAATAATGAATAAACAATAAAGTACATGTTTGCCTTTTTTATTAGGTTCCAGCGGATATTCGAGCTTCGTTTCTGGCGAACATCATTGTATTCGGCATACTGATCTTCTTTAACGTAAGTTGCTATGCCGGAGTGTCTTACTAGCATTTACCGTAAAGCAAGGGCGTTGTTAATTTTGAGCTTGTTGCTACCTTTCAGATTCTTGCGCTGATTGCGGTGCACAGCGAACGCGAGCATATGGGAGGCAAAGGTCTTGTTGTTATGGCTTAACCGCCGTAACTTGTTGAAGCAGTGCAGACGGAGCGGGACGATTGAATACTCGAGAAGGAAAATGCTCCAGTAACTACGAATGGTTCTTTGAAGAGCCCGCTGAATGTTTTTACTGGTATTTCGACATGTATACGTATTTAGTAAGTATATTCCGTGCTTATTGTTAGCCTTATTTTATTGCTGCGCGTTACAAAACAAAAAAATCAAACGTGAAGTATTTGTGTAGTAAATTCTTGTGACTAGTATTAATAATGTCAGCATACTCCTTTGTTTCCGTATTATTGGTCCAATGATTTTTTGTGGGATCTGTACAGAGTACGCAATCTCATTTTGTACGTTCTTGTTTCTGTTGGATATTTTGCACAATCAGAATAAACTGTATTCTTGCTTTGTGCGCGATTATGAGCAGGATATGACTTGTGATATTTAGCGACGCGTTTCTTTTGTATTACGACGAAAACTGAATCTAAAAGATATTATTATTCAAGCCAGAAAGCCATTTTTAACAGACACGTCAACACAATGCTACCTATCTCATGTAGAATTTCGTATGAAGTACGTTATTTATGTGTAATTATTTCTCTTTTATAAAGTTTTACTTACCAACTGCGCGAAATTCAATCCAGTGTAGTCCCAGTAAAGTTTATAGATAACAGAAAATCTGGGATGAGCTCATGAACGGATACCCAAAATCAGGATGCAACTTCATTCCGAGCTGCTATGACCAAGGATAACTCAATGAACAATCAATCACCATCTACCACATCAAGTAAAAAACAAAATTGTACTATAACGTAATCAGATTCAGTACTGCGCGGTAAAGTACTTACTATACTTTGAAACAAGTAAACTAAGCCAACCGCGAGCGGTCAATATGACGATCAGAATCACAACGGAATAGTGGCTAGAAGCCGAAGAACAGTGAATATCACGTACATAATTAATAGTTAATTCCGGTTTGTCCTTTGGATCATCTTTATAACATACTGGGCAAGTTGAGGTGATAAATAATTCAAAGCGAAAATGTATCATCCAGTTCTTGAAGGGAACTATCGGTTCTTCTGAACGGTGTTAAGTGCCGAGCGGTGATAAACTGCCTTAAAAACTGCAGAATTCTGCACTTGCACTAATGGCGGCAGACAGGCAAGGTGTCGTCATCGATGAGTCACTGGGGAATTCTGGCGCTGGGCCAAAGACGAGCAGACTGGCAGTCCATTGGTCAGTGACTCATATCCTCAACTCACTTCCTTCGGCTTTCGGTCTTTTCACTCACGGTGATTAGACTGGCATCCTTATTCCTATGCCTGGTTATAATTAGCCGCTTTATTGCGGAAATCTTGGAACTTTTGCAATGAATTAAATCGCCCTTTACAAAATTTAATTATTCAAGTGTGTATGCCCTGCGGTCATGCCCTGCGTTTTAAATATATCTTATGGTTAGATTGATCCAGCCGAAGAGTAATTAATCCTAAATGGAGCGTCGAGGAGAACACCAGGTTTTTTCTGCGAAGTGCCACGACAAATCCGACAGCAGCGTGGTGAATGTTTGTCTAGACTGGAGCATCGACAACTTTCCCTTTCTGCGTAGTAAAACGACTTTCTTATCATCCCGTGGTATTTCCATGGCAGAATTGGGACTGCATGGACATGATGCTCGCTGGATTCTGATGGTCAAGCCGTGCCACATTGTCAGTGAGAATTGCGAAGGGAAGACGACTGGCCGAAAGAGCAGCACTAGCGCGAGGAAATCGACGACACCGGTGCAAGACGGTTTACAATCACATCGTGCTGCCGTTTACGTATCCCTTTTGAATTCCCCTAATCCTAATGACGACTACAGCGGTGACGACGAATTTCCAGCTGAAATAACGATAATGTAAGGATTGCGTTTATCAAGTTATCTGGATAAAAATGTGCTTTTATAATTTTCTTATTATTATTATTGTTTTCTCGAGTAGTACGATACAATGTTGTAATATTGTGCCTGCTGGTTGCAAGACACAATTACTGTAATGTCATCAGATTCTTTTGATTGAAAAAAGATTCTTTTTTCACATTCGACTCTTATTTACATTTTAGTTTGTGCATTTTAACATTCTGCGTTTATTTTAATACTTATACCGTAACTACGTTTCCTTGCAAATTCATTTTTTTGTAAACAGATTTTTAGTATGTGCTATAAGTCAGATGATATGAAGCCGGAGCCGTTCTGAACTTCTCGCCTTTTAAATTAAGCAGTAGTAAGTACTTTGAGGCAGTATATTAATAGTGTTTAATTTGGTTGGCTGTTACGTTGGATCTTTAAATTTTTTTAGAGATATTTTCTGACCATTGCTCGAAAAGTGAATTAGTTATATACGTATATGCATTATGGAAAGGCTAATCATAACAAGGTAGGTTCGTTTTAATGGAAAGACTGTTTTGAAGTTCGCTTTTGGCAACTCATAAGTGCAAGTATTAAACCGTAGTGCATATGAAGGAGACAACAGTATTCATATGCACTACGATTAAACTGGATTTCCGACTATACAGTTTTGTATAATAAGGAAATTTATCAAAATTAACTAGCTGCCTTGACCTTTTAGCGTATACGTACCTGGTCCGGTTCCATGAAAGGATGGTAATGAAGCAGTTACCCTTCATTATTGCGAGTCTGTTTAAAGCTTTAGTTTGCTTGCCTTTGAAGGGTTCTGAACAAAGCCGGGGAATGTGCCTACACCGTGGGAGAAGAGCGGCTGGGACGCACGTTCGCTGCCAACAGTGCCACCTGGGGTTTCGAAGGCAGCGGTATACCGCACACTCGTCTCTTCGGGGCCGCTCGTCATTGTCTTCTGGTCAACGGCACCCTCATCCTTCGCTGCCAGATCCGTTTCCTGATCGAACGACCGTCTCGCACTATTTCCAAAGATCTGCCCGGCAGTATGGTTCCGCATCCGCTGCACGAAGCCGCGCTGCTACGCTACCGTGACCTGTATCACTCCCGGGAATTCGCCGATTTCACCCTGTTGTCCAACGATGGTCAGGCGATTCCCGTCCACCGCGGCATTCTGAGCGCCCATTCACCCATGTTCGCGCTGATCTTCGACGAGGAGGAAGCCGATGCATCCGCCACCCGCGAGATGGCTGATTTGAACGGGGAGGTTTTGGACATTTTGCTGGAGTTCATTTATTACTCTGGTGTCGAGCGGGTGGAGCCGGTCGCTGAGCCGTTGTTGGTGGCGGCAGCCAACTATGAGATTGATGATTTGAAGGATATCTGCGAGGGCATTTGGTGAACGCGGTCAATTCGAAAAGTGCTGCACGTTTGCTGGTGCTTGCAGAGGAGTATGAACTGGAGACCTTGGAAAAGGCCTGCATGGAATTTATTACGAAAGGAGAGGAGTTTGTCTTGGAAGGGGGTGACAGAGAGAAAGTGGTCAGTACGGCGCTGGTGAAAAAGATTGTGCGTCATTGCTCGGTTCAACATGCCAAGCCGGGGAAAAGTGACAAAATCAAGGAGGAGTGGGATGAATGAGAATCCATCTTTTCAGTGATCTTTTTTTGGTGAGAGTCAGTTATTCTTACCCCAAGTTTGTACAATATATTATAAAGTTTTGAATCTTTGTGATACGCAATCTTTCAAGGGTTACATATATTATTATTGCTATATTACCTTGTCTGCTCGGCAGTCCCAGAGTTTTAAATGTTTTAGATTAATGGAAGCTGCCGTGAGATGCCGTTGGCCCCTTTTACAGTATTATACTATTTGCTTCAAGTTCAGTGGCTTTCTTTAATAAATTAAAGCATGGCATTCTGAGATGAATTATATATAGCGGTTGTCAGCTGTAAAGAACTGTAGACTGTAAAGATGCACATTCCCGTAGTATGAGTAATGACAAAGCCGGACATTTTTCATTAGACGTCCGCGATCTCTACAGCTGCAGTGTTACTTTTATTGTTTAGAAAATTTCTGACTCCGCGTTTAACAAACAACGTACAATCAGCCGATAAAGGAAGATTGGTGAATGTGTGTGCAACGAGATTTAATGCCGTACTAAACAGAGATAGAATTCGTAAAACAGGATGTCGATTCAGAGAAACAGATACTGTACCTTTCTGACCATCAGTGTCGTTTTCTTATGTTGACTGTAGTACGTGTGCGTACGGCACCGTTTCACATCAATCACATGTCGAAAACTTTTATACATGTCGAGAGAAATCGTAAATCTATGTTTTTAAGCGAAATAGTTGATTTTAATTTAATGCTGCTGTAATATACAGCCTACGTGAAAGCTCTTACACTGTGGAATCTTTCGATACTTCGTATCTGTTCTCTACGTTGATGATGATCTTATAATTGGTATTACTGTCTTTCCTTCGAATTCGTAATTTCTTACAAATTGCTCTGCCGCGCTAGTTTTTAGCGGTTAATATGGGTAACGACGACAGTGCCCAGCCTCATGTACAAGTTGACCAGTGGTATTTGGAGTACATTCAAGATGCCATTTCGACTATTAAAAAACAGGAGAAGAGCCCCAGTATTTTCCGCGTTATTCAAGAACTGCAAGCCAATGCCGATTTTAATTATGATTCTGGCATCTTCGAAAAGAATCTGGAGATTTGCGTGGCGGCTGGACATCTTTATCGACTGCCTGATCATACGGCAACCACCAACAAATTCTATTCGGACATCCTTTTTGATTGCGCCGACTACAAAAAACAGCGCCGCTTCACCATCACCAGGCCGGACGATGTTCAGAATGCGGTGTTGTGCGCAGTGAATGAGCTCATCCAGTCACAGGAATCCAATGATGTTGGCGTCAGCTTCGACGAGATTCATAACTTCATTATGCAAACTTACATGTAAGATACGAGCATTACGTGAATTACGTCTGATTACTCATTTATGTACTGTAACGCATCGACCTTTTTATAAAGTTGTCGCGAATTTTTATATCTTCATAATTTTTATGATCCAGATTAACAGCATATATATAGATATAAAGATACCGTACAATTAACTTTATTTCAGTTTCGTACTTTGTTTTAGTACTGGTTTGGTAATTACACTGAGTCTACACGTACATATGTATTGTACATGTGTTAGTTGAAATAACGTACGATATTATTGCAGAAGTAAGCAGAGTATTGTTAATGCGGGTGACGGTCCAATTACCAAAATTAATTAACAAACACAGCAGTGATATATTATACGCCATGTTGATTGCATAGAACTGATGCACAGAAAGTATGGCTATTATGGTTACGTCATTGTTGTTGCATAAGTTTGGCTTTTCTTTGCATTTCTGCCACAGTTACACTAGTATGCATACAATTTATTTTGCTTTAAGATGCTTTGTTTATTTATTTTTGATGAGCTATTTTTTTTATTGTGTTTTGTTCGTGACCTTTTGTTTCAACTGGACAGAATAGCCATACCACCGGACGATCTGCGTCGCCGAATGGAAACAGCTCTGAATAAACTGGCTATGCTGCAACAAATTATTAAGCGCAATCGACGGTACCGTCTCCCGGAACCACCTTCCGCTAAGCCTAAAAACCCGGAAAGCGAAAGTGTTGATGTGCCGGCCCCGCCAATGGTATGAGACAGAATTATGCGCAGTTATGAATAAAATATCTATATTTGCAGAAGTTCTGCCTACCGAGTTTTTTCAGTCTTTGGTGTGAAAAATTATTGCAAAAATGGCTTGGTTACAGTATTTCCCGTAATCAAAAAATTTTTTCAGGAGAATGGTCGGTCTGCGTGTGTTTCGGATACATCGATGTCATCAACATCGGACAGCAGTGACGATAGCCGGTCATCTTCGCACTCTTTCTCGTCCTCGTCACGCTCCGACGACAGTATTTCCATTGGGTCGAATAAAAAGCTGTTTCGGGCGTTCGAGCGAAGAGCCAATTCGGAGCCACGGGCAGTTCTGGATATCATTGATAAAGCTGCAGCACCGGTTACGTCAGCCCCGCTGTGTGTCGTAGTGCCGGCGAAATCTCCCGATCCGCCTGCGGAGCCGTTGTGCTGCCTGCGGTGTAATAAATCTTCGACCACAATGGATCACTTTGACCAATGCCATAATGGATTGCTGCTATCGGAACAGGAAACATTTACTCTACAGGAGCGCAAGGCGGTAAATTTTTCGGCTTTGCGGGACAACTTAAGGATTTATAAAAATAGTTTTAAAAAGGACTGCGACAAAATTTAACACATAAATAATAATAATTGTAGGGGAAAAGGATTTATAACAAATATTGATGTATATTGTATGACAAATATTATTGTACTCGTATATCGAAATTCCATCAATACTAATATCTTGTATCTACCGGTATATTCAGTGCAATACACGTTTACCCATATGCAGTATTGTTTACAAGTCCAACAATATCGTGTATTGTATATGTATTGTATGTCTTTTCAATACTTCTATCTGTAAGATATGTTTCTGCATTTTAGCGCTGGTTTGCGGTAACGAAAAAAGATTACAAGGTTCGCTGCGAAAATGCCGGATGCACCAAGCAGTTCCGGAAAAGTACAGACCTTTATCGTCATCTAAAAGTTTGCCAATTTGGTAAGGAAGTCAAAGAAAACAGAGCTGCAGAAGAGATCACCGACGACTGCCACGAAAGCGGTTTTTGCCCAAGTCCCGAGATTGCACCCAGTATCGTCCAGAATGACGAATCAGAAACCCAAATTGGTAATGCCAATGCCGACGGAAAAACAAACGGTGCCTCAAGCAACAATATACAATCGAATGATTATGCTGAAGAATCCGAGAAAGTTCCCATACAAGTTGAAAATGGTGAAAAAAAGAACAGCCACGTCCAGTTTAATGGTCGGAAGGAGATCATTAATTCATTCGAGAGTGAAGAGCGCAGCAGCCAGAGTAAGCTCAGTACTAGGAAAAGAAACGGTTCGCAGAATGGTCGTGGTAAGAGACTTCGTAAAAGCGCGGAAAAACTTGCCTCGGAGAGTGAAGAAGACGAGCAGACTCGCCGAGCCCGAGCCATGATCACATGTGACCTTTGCAACCGGATAATCCATCGCGAACATTTCCTCGAGCATGGCGAAGATCATAAGACGGCGAAAGTTACACAGCCTGAGAGTGCTCAAAACAAAACGAAAACCAAGGGAGGTCGCAAGAAAAAGTATGTATGATTTGTTTTATTCACATTCTTTACTCATTTCTGCAGATCCTTTGCAAAATATTGTTTTGGTAACAAACAAACAATGAAGAGATTGTTTTCTGAATGACGTGTTTTTCAGTCGTTTTTATATTGTGGTAAAGCTTAGTTTATTCAAGAGCAGACAAAACCTCAGGCACTCGCTAGTCAGATAGTGCTAGCGCTGTGACCTTTTCTTGGTATCTGTAGAGTGTTTTTCTTTGCAGAATACCGGCAGGTGCAAAGAAAACGGCGTCCGTGGCCGGTGGCGCTGTCACTGCCGCTAAACAAATCGATTTGCTGGAGGAAGATCGAGATGAAGCACCTGGCGCTGCAAACGAAACTGAAGGGTGAGATATCAAAATAAGTTTCGTTTCTTAAAAGCGAATTATTTCGTAATTGCTCTTTAGCAGTGCAGTAGACTGATCGGTCATTTTTAAAGTAATTATTAAGGTCATACATATGATACAATACAATTAGCTTTATTTCTACATGCAGCACAGTATACATGGTGCTTGTACTTTGCATTAGGGCGCAGCCGCTGCGAACCAGCACACCGGACGTTGTGGCCATGACCAAAACGGTCAATCGGAAGAGAGTGTTGTCAGCCTCACCCATTACATCAGCAGATGAAGCTGAAGTGGCGGAAGAAATTCCAGCAGTTATTAATACAAGATCGAGTCGCGCCAAGAAGTCTGTAAATACACGGTCAGTTGCCAACAAGAAAAAAATACCGGCATCATCGTCTACCGAAGGTACAAAGGAAAAAGCGGTTGACAGCGTGCCATCCAGTAAGTAACAGTTCCATATAAAGAGATACGAGTACAGTACTTATTTTTACTTACGTATCTATATAATTATTATACTTTATCTTATTGATCTTACGGACACAGTATTAATTAAAATGGGTGTTGTTATTGAACTTTGTTGTTTCAGAAAAACAACCTCTGCTCCCGACACCGCCACCACAGATCCCAACTAAATCGAACACTGCTGAAAAACTGCGGTGTAAGTTAGTGTTCGGTTTTAAATCGGTGTTATCAGAAGCAAAACAGCAGTTCGGACTATTATAATTAAAGCGTTCAAATGCCCAAATTTATTGCAATTTGCTACAGTTTATTTCTGAATCTGCAAAACAGCGTACGACAGCAGCAGCTCGTACAGCTTGGATTGTAAACCGTTCGATTTTATATTGTTGGTGCAGTAATGTGTTTAATTTGCAAAGGTTGTGATTTGTAGGTTAAATAAAGTGCAGACGGAGATCAAGAAGGCGACCTTTTTCCAAACCCAACTGGCCAAACGACAAGCGGCCAAGTCCCTGCAGGTGGCAGAACAGGCAACTGACAGCAGTGTTAATCCGGCTGAAATCTTACAGGAAAAATCAAAGCCAAATTGTGTAAAAAAATTGGCGCTTTAGAATGCCGTTGGGAGGAGAATTTACAGAAGTGCGCACTTTAAAATCGCCAACAATTACGCTGTGTTATCAGCTCATGTTCCGATCTCATTTTTTTTCATACCGAGCAAGTGTTATGTGGGCGACATGATTGTGATTATTGATAGCATTTAATCTTTTTTTTTAATTTTATGCATTGGGAAAGGGAGCATTTTGCTGCAGATATTTGTGAGCTTGTACACCTTTAGAACACGGAGCGTGATTTGTTTGACGTACGCAACTGCCATGTTTAAGTGCGACGTACAATACTCTGTAGATGTCGTTGTTGTTATCATCCTTATTCTTGTGCTGTAATAACAGCAGTTGGTTTGTAATGGAAATTTCCATGATTTGGCATTAAAGGTTACCCTACCTGTTTATACATGCTAAATAATGCGGTACGTAATTATATCGTTATTGATTTTGTTGTTTATCTGACCGATGTGCCTAAGCAACGCAATTGCAAGACTCGCGTGCATAGTCGTCAGCGAGACATCAAGCATTATTTGAGTGTGGTGATTCGTATTCTGGTTTTGCTCCATTCCTACACCTACCTGTGAATTTTTTGGCGATTCGTGAGATTAATCTTTTTTTGAAGAAAATGGCTATTAACTGGGGAAGTATCGATAGCAATGTTGTCAACGAAATCCGATCAGAGTACGAAAAATACGGCCGCTTCGGGGATGACTCCTTCCATGGTGACAATATTACACTGAAGAATCTGGATAAATGGCTGTCGGAAGCGGGGGTTTTAGGTGACCGACTGTCGGCTACCGATACGGGGATTGCGTTTAAACGCATACTTAGGTACTCATATATTACGTATAATATGGTTTGCACAAGTTTTTGATGTTACGTTTAATCTGTTGTTAATTATCACGCACATCATAAAATTAATTTATAACTGGTTACCCCAAGTATTTATTGCTTTTCCGGGTTGTTAACGAAAGGACTTTACAATTATTAATATGTTCTATCACTTACTAAACCATGCCATACCCGTCGCAAAATTCATAACGGTTAGTAAGTGAGAAGACGTCGTGGTCAAATGTTTCGTGACAGTGTTTGATGAACAAAACGTTTTAAATTAATCCACATTGAGTTAGTTTTTTGTAATGCGCAACAGTGGTTTTAATATGCGGTGAATTAATTTATATGGCTCTTTTAGTAACGAACAAAGAACGATGCCATTCGATAAGTTTAAGGACTTCATTTCCGATCTGGCACACAGCGCCAACCCATCGAATCCCGATGCAGCCTTCAAAGACATGGTTGCCAAGTTGCATCAGCGTCGCACGCCCAGCAAAAACAGTGTCACGGTACGGTACTGAAAAATTTGAAACAATATTTTTGAAATTTCTGGAGTTGCGGTTAAACCAAATATTCTCAACTCCCGAGTATTCATTTCTCTAACAATACCGATACGCAATTTGTTTCCGCATCTGTGGAGAATATGAGTACTTCTGTGTAATTGCTACAAATTTACAATTATAAATGTCGGAACTCGGAAAATTATAGGAGCCGGTGAAATCGGATGTGGTGGATCGGTTGACGGATCCGGCCGGTTACACCGGCACGCAGCGCTTTAGTGCGGATGGGAAAACAGTGGATGGCCGGCACAATTTACCTGATCTGGAACAAGTGCGCAACGATGGATACGTGGCCGGCTATAAGAACGCAGAAACCTACGATCGTGACCATAATGTCAATGTACGGGTATAAATACCGCATGATCAGTCTAATTGATCTGCTGTGTGTAACCCGGATTGCGTTGTAGAAAATTAATTACTCCTTGAAACACCAAACAATTTTAATTTTCAACCTTTTGAGTAACGAAGAACATTTTTGAAAATTGTACGCGTTTACGTATGCACCTCTGACTGGTGAGTTCATATTGTACAACAGTAGTACAACCGGCATTGTACAGTACGCTTTCGCCATTCCTGCTGATATTACTTCAAGTTGGGCTGTTTTCCTGTGGTGTTATACATAATTTTAACTTAATTTGTTGCAGGTGCCGAAATACGACGCCGAAGAGGAACGTAAGCGACAGGACGCCGCTCATCGCTACAACACATCCAGCGATACGACCCGCAACCGGGACCAGTCTGCTGCGGCAAGCAAACCCGCCAACTTGACGGATGACTACCGGCTGCACAACCAGTCACCGCGTACCAATCCGCAGGACACTGCCACACCCAAATATGATAACGACTTGATTATCAACAACACCACGGATGCGGCGCGCACAACCAATACCCCGGATACGGCACACGCCGCGGCGGCGGCCACTGCAGCCCGGCATGACTACGGGCAACCACCGGAGACCAACAGCAGTATTCTGCGGCGGGTGGCCAATGAGACGCATTATACCGGTGCCGACGGGAGCGGTTTTCGTCCGGAGGATGCTCATCGTAATAATACGGATACCGCCAAGACGGCGGGAAATATGGGGCGTGAACAGCGTGAGTATGATACCAACCGGGATGTAAAGGTCAGTGCACTCAACTGCCGTAATGCAACGATAATTTGACAGATAATTCATTTTCTCAAAGCAGTACATGTCAACAATAGCGCCAAATTGTATTATAAAAATGAGTATTGTATGAGTATTTCTTTTAGGGAACCACACTGCGTACAGACATTGATCGCCACAATGACCGGGAAGTGCGAAGCCCGGTGACACCAGCCGGACTGAATACCACTACGAATCTGACGTCCAACCGAGCTGCTAATGTGACTGATGCCGCTCGGGCCGAGCAAACGCGAACCAAAGATTACGCCACTAGTCCAGTTCGCAACGAGACGGTGACCGCGGAGCATCACACGGTATACTCACCGGTGTATTCTTAATAGTCGCGTAATTCTAGCAGTGGCCTACATAGTAAAGTCAGAGTTACTAGTTACAATATATTATTCAAAATTATCATAAAAATTTCAAGGGCATTATGATTGTTAGAACGCTCAGCGTGTTCCATCTGCCGATCGTCTGGCGGATCGTAACGCTCCCGCATCCTATCATCGTGACAATATTTCGGGTCAACCAGCCGATTTGTCCAACAAAGACCGGGCGCGGGAACCGGCATACAATAAAAACGCCGATGCTCAACATACGCATGCCAGGACCGATTATGTTAGTCAGAAAATCTATTTCTAAATAAATAATAGTTTATAGCACTTGTATGCATTGGACAGTTTCATATTTCAGGGCCGAACGCACACCGAACGGGACGAACGCCATGTGGAACGGCCAAACATTGCGAATGTCCGTACCGATAGCAATCAGCACCGCATCGAAGCGGACGCACGGGATAAGACCGTACGCCTCAACCACAACCTGAAACAAAGAGAATTAGTAAAAACGAGTTGTTCACTACAGGGTTATGATCGAACAGCGGAAGCGGCTAAAGGTCATACCGAGGTAGAAACACGAACGCTGCCGGCCACTAATCTGGAGCATCGAAGCGAGGGTCGGGCAACATCACCCGGTGGGCGGGAGGCCTACTCGGATGTACGCGCCAATTACCGCGAAGGTCAACCGACTTACAATGTAAGAGAACCCGCCGTCAGTTCTTTGGCGATCAGCGATTTACCATCGCAAAACCATATGCCTGTGTTGTAACAACGCCTTCTCGCGATCGTACCATATGTTTAATAGGAACTTCAATAATAAATAAACTTTTTATGATGTAGCAGTACATTATTGTGCTTATGGCTTCGAATAAACTTTTTTATGTGTAAACAGGATTTTTTTGTTCATCATTAGGAGAAACATGCTGTAGATGCTCACGCACGTTCAGCTGAACATGCCCGGGTAGTTGATGACGCCAGCAAGGTTGCCGGAAGTCGCAGTGCGGATCAACATGCTCGCACTGAGAATGTGCCAAATCCCACTTCACAGAACGCCACGCGCACCGAGACCAATGTTGACAGCTACAAGGATAGCGGAAAAATTATAATACCGTAAGAAATGCTAGCAAAATGTAATACGTACCGCAGGATCACAGACTCACAGTGACATACAGCCCAAGTATATTCAGGGTACAAGTTTGACAAACCTGACAGCGACAGTAATCTTGCTTGTGTCGCTCTACACATACTCTGAACTACAGCGCTGCCAACAACAAAAATATTTATAAACAACAAATTTTCTATTGCATCTACTCGGTAGATTTTTTCGTAAGATGCATACGTGTACAAATACTTAGCTATTTACTGCGCTAACTTGTTAGCATGAGTTGTGTCAAACAGCCAAAAGATAGTGAACCAGTGTAAGTTGCATACTGATTTACAGGAAGCGGGAACACATCAAGAAACTACGACCACCACTGCATCAAATAATTATGTGTCTGGAGACAAAGAGAAAGCATAATGAGATTATGATTCTATAATATTCACGCAGTAAACCCCGATTTAATATTCTGATAATTAACGCAGCATTGCGTGACCCGCAACTGGCACACTCTTGTTTGTTGTATTTTGCCTGCAATTTTGTGGAGCACCGTAATGACCTAAACATTTGTTAGTATTTATGATACTGCAAAATTATGCGAATCAACTTTTGCCTGCTTAAAAAATCATGTTTTTTTTTCATACTTTATAGAAGTTATCATTTAAAAATTTTGTGTATAATCAGATCAAAGCGCAAAGAATGTGAGGTACGGTAGAAGTGCAGTACTGGATACCAATGGTGTCGTTTGCCGGATAATAACACTACTATTTGATAATAAAACAGCATACCATACAATTTTCTGTTCCTCGCTGTAGAACAATGCGTTCTCTCACGATCAAACTGCACGATTTTATTAATAAAGTGGCAACCATCGGGCGACTTGTTACGTGTTGATGGGAATAACACATGTTCTCTCATCGGCCTGGCTGCTACTGCACATCTATCGACATGTTGTCAAAGGTTGCAATCATAGCGATTTATTTTGCCTGCTGTATATTATGCAAGACGATCTTAAGTAAAACCATATGAAAGCCATAATAAACACCCCAGCCGAACAAACCCAACGTAGTCCTGCCGTCTCTTTGCTGGTACTGTCCGGTCAAAGTAAACTTCCGTAAATCTTTCTACAAGACGATTATAAATATTTCCCACTTGTTTCTTGAAATAACTTTTTGGGTGGCGGCTGTCTTGGTGCTGTCTTCCAAAATTTGCTTGCACGTTATCACACATGATACCATACATACACCGCTGCGCGGCAGTAATGACATTGCTTAATTGCCGCATTTTAGCGTCCACTTGTTAAAATTTCAGTGTAATGTATTATTAGGTGTTGTTAATGTTTTATGTATCCATATTCATTCCTGTGCGGCACGCACACCTCTACCTCGTATAAAACATGTTTTTATTTATACGAATTTTATACAGTTTGCTTACATTGGTAATGGTCTGGCATTGTACAAAGTGTGTAATACATTCCAAAAGGATGTCGATGCTATTGTGGAGGCGGAAATTTCGAACTGTCAGCATAAGGCGGGACTGGGAGTGGTGGTTGTATCCAGGAACAACAATGGACGAGGGATTGCCCAAAATTTATCATACACAAAAGCCTTTGGTTTCAAGAATATAGAAGAGAAGACTCTGGCTGATGAAGATACAATGTTCTGTATTGGATCGCTAACCAAACATTTTACTACAACGCTGATCCTGCATTTGCTTGAACTTATGCAAAAGAAAGGTTACCGCCAGTAAGTAACCATACTTGCATATCATTTTCGGCATGCGACAACTTGAAAAAGCAGGATTAGCAAACAAAACCTGATGCTGATAAAAAATAATTAAGACTTATTATTAAGCGTCCATGTTTAAAAGTTTTACACAGCGTTCGGTACTGTAAAAATATAGCTACTAATGGTAAGTATGTAGATTTAGGAAGATTGTCTGCACTTCTGCAGCTTGCAAACACGGATTTGTTTAGCTTGTTTTCCTCATGCATCTCGTAATAAATGTAAAGGATAGCTTCGCTATTTATTAAACTATTTAATTTTAGTAACACTAAAAAGATGCAAAGCATCTGTACTGTCATTCTTTTCGTCGAGTGGCTGATTAAAAGCTTAAAAATTATTACAAACGACGTTGCTGTGTTTACGGCCGGTATTCTAAAGATTTACATTTTGTGATAAGGTATTCGCTACAGTCTCCCATCACGGAAATTGACCCGGCGCTAAATTTCTCTGGCTCACAATTTGTCAATACAACGTTAGAGGATATCATGTCACACCGTACTGGGATAGCAGGTATTTTGTTGATTAGGCGATTCGTTTGCGGGTGTTTTATTAATTAAAATTAAATAGATACCGTATGTGCCTATGTGGAATTGCCGTGTGGTGAGGGCATCGATTGTAGTGATAAAGTTTTGAAGCTGTATTAATCGATTATATTGTTCATTAACGTAAGTATATCACCACTTATGGTTAGCGCGATTTACCATTATTTGTAACGAATTTTTGATATTTCGCTGTGTGTTTTAGAATTTGATCTTTAATAATATTATCTTAAAACAACTGTATACCAATCAGTCTGTATTTTCTCATACGCAGACCTATCGATGTGTTGTACGATTTTCACTATAAACAGATAAACAAGCAAGGCCTCTGCGCGTTGTTTTTTTTAGAAGTCTTCGGACAGTTTTGGGTTGGATATCATAAGAATGTCAGCAGGCAGAATTTGACGGTTATTGCTGCAAAACTTCCTCGCCTGGCAGATAACAGAGCGAAATACATCTATAACAATCATGTTTTCACTGTAGCAGGTAACATAAAGCAGCATCTGTCTATTCACAGTCATGTAACCTTTGTTTTGCGAAATTTAGAGTGATAGGAATCAACTACTGTATTTTTTACATGTAGGACACGTTGCGGAGATACTAGGAGAAGTTTTGTTGAACAGACCGGTTTCGTGGGAGGAATTGGTACAAAAGTTTTTGTTTGATCCGTTGCGCATTAATTCCTTGGTGAAATTTGCCGGGAATAATTTTTCATCTGGGGAAAAATTGGCGACTCCCTATCTCACGAAAAATGGAGAGTACCACAGATTGGATGACAACGTGCTTACACTAATCGAGCCAGCCGGACCAGCGGGGTGGGTTTTATGACTGCCGGCAAAAGTGTACTTCTATACATCATAAAAAACTTCCTATGTTGAAATGCCAAGTATCTGTATTCTGTAATAGGCTTGGTGAATTTTTGTTTTGCAAACCCCACCAATTTAACAAAGTTAACCGTGTGTGGTATGCATCTGTAATCAAAATGAATTTACTACCGGCATGTGTATTACAGCAGTGCATGTAAACTTGTACGTATAGACACACACGATAATATATCAGTACTTACTTAGTAGTATTATAACTGCCGCCTTTTCGTGATCTTCTTTTTTCGGCGGTTTGATTCACTACTACTATAGAACAATAAGTGCAGTACATTTTTTCACGCTTATCCTTTTGTTGTTGTTTTTATTGTTTAGCTCTTTGTGCATGTCTCCAAAAGCAATGAAAATTTGGATGGATTTCCTTATCGAAAGAGGTTACTCTAGTGCCTACTTGCCTCCGAAGCCCTTCGCAAATTATTCACTGTATAAACGAATGCCGATTGTATCGCCGTCCTCCATCACAGAAACCTGGGAACCCAGAGTATGCTTCCCTAGTCACAAAGGTTTAAAGGCGTTTCGTGTCAGCGGGAGTCGATCATTCACCATGAACGAGTACATCAGAGAACGCAGAGAACATGCCGGCTACGGGTTAGGATGGATTGCATCTAAACACAGAGGTCGCTGTTGATTACTTAATACGCTACTGCTTTTAGCTCGTACTCCCAAGTTAAGTAAAATAATATTTTACACGTGCAGAGGTTGAAAAAATTAAGGAAGTTGTCCACGGCGTCAGTGTAAGTGCTAAGTGCCTGTCGTGTTTTAATAGGTTATCGCTCATTGGATCACAGTGGAGGATTTTACAATTATCTATCGTTGCTCTCGGTTTTTCCCGATCAGAACATCAGTATATTTACGAGCTCGGCTGGTCCTTATACAACCACTACCCGCAATCTCCTTTGGCGGGTGCATTATAATATCTTCGATCATTTAATGGGACTTCCTCCAAGTATTCCTGAAAAGTGCATCAACCACAGCTTATCACCTGTAGGTGTTTCACATACCAATAAGACTCCTGTGGTGAAAGTCGATGTTAAAAATTATGCTGGAACCTACTATCATCCCGTGCACGGGCTTTTAGCGGTCGAGACGTCGGCTGAACCGGCATCGGGCTTGAATCTGATCTGGGGGCGCTATGGAAACGCCAGTATTGAGTGCCGTACATCGAAGACTGTGTGTGAACTGCGCTTCCATGGAATTCTGTGGTGGGTGTCCGATTCGGATGCATTCCGAGGCGATAAGGGACCCAACCGGACGATCGTGTTCATCACATGTAACGGCTACGTCACGCATATCATCATGCCCTTTTACTGTGACGAAGTACCGCCTGTCTTTAAACTAGTCTCGTCACACTACATGCGGAAGCTACCGATAGACAAGAACTGTACAGATGTGAGCGGTGGAATTTCCAAGTTTCTGTCCTGCCACCTTAGCGCAGCATCAACTGGATTTTGCTTATTTTACTACTGTTACATGATTTTTAAATTATTTGATTTTTTCTGATGTGCACATAGGTTTCTTATGCTGCTTTATATGTTTTGGAACAAAAATAATTTTAGGCACAGTAGCCACATAAGTGCAGTTATGGAATACTAAGGAGCTAGCTGTCACCTTTAATAAAGCAACCAAACAAAAGGCATGCAATACATGCAGTAATTCTATGTTTTCTTTCGGCTACCAGCTAAATGCAGACATCTGAAAAATACGTTTGCCACAATTAATGCCGAAAGCGGAAATATTCTCGCCTAGAAAAAACACATTTCTAATTGCAAATTTTCTGTGTAGTAATTTCACAAGCATTGTCTCTAAAAGCTGACCCACATTAATTTTTGAGTTAACCCATAATGCAGAAGGATACATCATTGTATGTTTTACATTACGAAAACAATTATTTTTTAACAGGGAACAGTACTTGCACATGCAGGCAGTTATTAAACTTGTACCGGCACGTTAATATTGAAGACCGTATTTATTTTTAAATATTCCGATCCGTACATATACCACGCAGTGCTATGCATGCGTACCGTATTTCAAACCGCATAAAACAGCTACCAGGTAAATCGTCCTCGATCGATCTGTATACGCCACAGGATCCGCATTACACGGCATAATTGCAATCATACCGTACCTGACTGCCGCACTTTTCAACTCGTGCTCCAGATTCGCAATTTCGCAGACTCACCATTGAATCGCTCCTGCCTGTCTACCGTCGCGGTTCATTTGAGTTAACAAACTAACAAGTCTACGGAGGTGTTTCGGTTTAGTTTTTGCAAGGGGCCTTTGGACAGATAAGTTTGCTTTATGTATCCGTGTAGGTTATGGAACTTTACGAGCATTTAGTCCCACCCACATAGCGGCGAAGTGATTCAAGTTTCACACCGCGATATACAATCCCATCCCACAAAATACTATAGGCCGTTATGAATGCACCGGTAGAACATGTCTTGGTGAGTCGTTGCGCACTCTACGCAGTCATCATGTTACTCACATATTTTGGTTTGTTGTAACCGGTTTATCGGTCTTTTGTTACGATGCAAAACTGAACGGTTTTCGTTTCTACAATTCCGCGTCAGACATCGACAGCGACAAAGTTCACAAATAAGCACATCAGTAATATTATGAAAATGGATTTTACGTTCACGATGGATCTTAGCACGATTCACGATGGATCTCAGCGGTGAATAGCTGCGTTGATTTTCATTGTTGTATAATCTGTACTGATGGAAAACGGTATTGAAATGTCCCCAAAAAATTCTGCGACAGTTACCCCCGGGAATGTGGCCTTAAAGGTAAACGTGTAATGACACAAATACTGTAATTCCAAATATTTTGGGGAAATTGCTGTTTTTCTTCTGTTATGTTCCTCCGTGGATTACACAAATTTAACGTTATCTGGCGAATCCATGGTTCCAGAATTCATCACTTGATAAAATTAATGAGATCTGTAAATATTCATTACCTTAGGTTGATGAAACGCCAAAAGATGCTGACACCTTGTTTTTCACGGATGGAAAACGGCGAGTAGATTTTGTGCTGGTATACCAAACTGGATCGCGATCGATCGACAGCCGTCGCGCTTTGCGTCGGACCAATTTTGAGGAGCACATGAAGAAAGAAGGACTGGAATTGGAAATTGATACTAAACCTGTAAAAAAATTTCTAAACGCAATACTCCGAAATTCCACCGGCTTTTTTGTTTCGTTTTTGACATGCATGTTTGTCTATCGTAATTATTTTCTTAGTAATCGTCGAAAATTTACCGTTTTTGTTCAGACTACGTATATGTTGCGCTCGTATAATTGTGGAATACAGATGTTTGTATTTGTTTTTTTTAGTTTAATCGCTAAAACGGCTAAACGAATAACGATACGTATTCCCGAGCGTAATTTATTCATATGTGAATTTGCAAGGAAGCTGCTGTACTTGTGGACCTTGTGGTTAATGTTTCCCTAATTGCCTGTTAATGCGTTAGTTACCCGGCCATCTTATACCCGGACTGGACACCATAAACAGCAAACTGCACATTGACCGACTGCGAGCTGGACCAGCCGCCGAGCCGAAGCTGGATGTGCCTCCAACGCTGTGTTTTATTAAAATCCACGGAACATGGGACATGATGACGAAATATGCAGATTTTTTAAAATTAAAAATGCCTCTTATTGTACGTGTAACAAACTGGCTTCCTTTACTATAATTATGTAAATTTACAGAACGTAATTTTTTTCCAGAAAGGAAACGAGAACCTGCAAGACGATGAGCTGCTACATTATTTTCCTAATCCGTTTCGAGTTGATCGCGAGCTTCTTCCGCCCATGCAGGAACAGTTTACATCGTTCTTCTCCAAAGCCAGGATGGACCAGTAAGAAACACCATTATGTTATATTCTTTGGGAAACTGTGTGAGACATTTTTGATTAAAATTACAGATTCAACATCAGCGACGAAGATAGCTTTTTCTCAGCCGGTCAACGAAGCCGGATTGTCTGGGAATGTTTGTCAAGAATACGCTACGATGAAGGCAACCCCACAAAATTTGGTAAGAAAAAAATATAAAGCTTCCTAACAATATGGAAATTTACCTCATTTTTTATATTTATTTCTGCTTTTTAATTCTAGTCACCTCAATGCGATTTATTTATAAAAGTATTTAACTCCCATGTGTCAGGTTGAACTTCTTTTTTTGCAGGAATTCAGCGTCTCTTGGCCAACAACACATTTATCGCCGCTTTCCCACTACATGATGGACCATGGGAACGGACGCCAAAACAAAAACCCACGAATATGCGAGCGGTACAAATACACCGTGCGGTTGTTACAAAATCATACGTATTAAGTCAAATTTCTATACTTTGTCGTAGATTCTGTATGATCAGTGGGGACGCTTCACTAATTGGTTTAAAATCCAGCCTATTGATTATGTAAAAGTCTATTTCGGCGAGGTAGGTTTGCAAAAAAAAGTTTTCATGGATCATCGCGCACTGAACGAATGTTTTACTACAGAGACTGGCATTCTTTTTTGCTTGGATGGAATTCTACACCGCCATGCTCATACCTCCGTCTGTTGTGGGATTGGCATGTTTCATCTACGGAGTGGCATCTCTGTCAAATGATCCCGTCTCGTAAGAATGTGCCGTGTCATGCGTGGTCAGTGAAGTATTTCCATGAATTTTTTTTTCAGGAACTCTATTTGTTATGACCCTTTCATTGGCAATACGACAATGTGTCCACTGTGTGATAAGTAAGCTATTCGGAAACAAGTTAACAGATTCTTTAATTTGTAGCAGAAATTCAAAATATTTGAATTCAGATGGTGTCCTTTCTGGAAACTCAAGGAATCGTGCGCGCTGGCTAAAGTACGGTAGCGTAGAAGATGGTCGACTGCTTGCATGAAAACAGTTAACTGCAAACACATCATTTTGCATGTTGATACATAACACTAAATAATGTGGATATATATTTGTTATATTTATCTGATTATACATAGGCGCACTTTTCAGGCTACATATTTATTCGACAATTCGGCCACCATGTTTTTTTCGGCGTTTATGGCGCTATGGGCGATGGTGTTTCTGGAATTATGGCAGCGACGTCAGTCTGTTTTAGCGTGGAATTTTGATACACTGGATGCCTTTGAACAATACGTAAGCCCGTCAGCTGTTTTAAAAACGACTGCAGTTACAGCTTAATACAGTCGCAAAAGCGTGCACATTGCGTGTGTTATAAAATTGAACTGACTAATTACTGCTTTCGCGTGGATAACTCTTCATATTTTCCTGGAATTAAAAAAGGCCCACTTAATCATTAGGAGCCGGTTCGACCGGAACTGGGAATGCGGGTCAAACAAGTACGGCTGAACCCGGTAACGAATACGGAAGAACCGTATGTGCCACGCTGGAAGCGACTGGGCAATTGTTTCGTATCCACATCGGTCATCGCCTTTATGGTACACGATGCGTCAAATTCCTGATTGCAAAACAATTATGCCTAATTTTTGACAGTATAATGTGCAATGAATGATGTGGAATTGATGTGCAGTTGTGTTGCAGATGTTTGTTGTGTTGGCCGCGGTTTTTGGTACAGTAGTGTACCGAATGCTGGTGGTCGTCGCCCTTTACGCCACCAGCAGCACACGGCAGACCTTTGCAAGCCAGTACGCCACGTATATAACCTCCATCACGTCGGCACTTCTTAACCTTATTGTTATTCTTATTCTGGAAAAGGTGAGGAAAATAACTAAGCACTGTCATTACAATTTGGATAAGAAATCGTTTATTTTAGATTTATTATCGTCTGGCCAAGTGGTTGACCGAAAATGGTAAGAACAACCCGCCTTAGATTAATGGTAGTATTACTTTCACCTGTCTTGGAAATGACTTGCATGACGATTTCCTTGTGTTTCAGAGTGTCCAAGAACGCAAACCGAATACGAAGAGAGTCTGACGTGGAAATATTACATATTTGAATTTGTCAATTGTTACAGTTCTCTGGTTTATGTGGCGTTTTTCAAAGGCCGGTAAGCACTGGTTCTTTAATTTAGAGGTAGCATCAAACGTGTACAACATTTTGATTCTACTATTGTATATCTCTTAGCGTTCCTGCTGGAACGCCGGGTTCTAAAGGATGGTTTAACATTCCCGTCGATCAAGTAAGTTTAATTGTTGCTAAAAGTTCGAGCACGTATCAGGTTGTCCATTATATCAAATAGTTTATTCCTAATAATTATCAGTCTCTAACTGCTGTATTTTCTTAGATTTGTAAACATCCGCTTACAGTTACTTTAGTTATTAGTTACGGTAATAAAAGTATAATTCTACCTTGTGGACATGCATTAATTTAAAATGCATGCCGTTGACACTTGACATGCATCAATTTAACAAATTAGTATTATGTAAGTGTACCTGTGTACTTATCGTTTTAGCGTATTTATCGTTTTTGTAGTGTGATCAAGCAGGATGTCTGATTGAATTATGCATCCAATTAGCCGTGATCCTTTTGGGTAAACAAGTATACTCCATACTACGCGAAGCAGCATTTCCGGTCATCCACAATTGGTGGTCCAATCAGGACATCATCAAGTTTTTCTCTCATGTTCGACGGTTTTATCGATGGGAAAAAGATTTTCAGTTGCGACCTTTCCCGGCTCTCATTATGTTCAAAGAGTACACTAGGATGAGTAAGACAATATCAAAATAACCAGATGGATTGTCCCTTTCGTCTGTTTGACATACGTGTTTTTTACAGTTCTGCAATTTGGATTCATGACAACATTTGGTGTGGCGTTTCCACTGGCACCGCTCTGCGTTCTACTTATGAACCTGTTTGAAATACGTTTTGATGCCTACAAAATTCTGGTTCTGTATCGCCGTCCAGTTCCACAAATCGCCAAAAATATCGGTGCGTTACAATTTTTTCGTTATGCAGAAATTATGTGCAGCTTTAAGCATACAAATAAAATCATTCTGCTCGTTATATTCTATGGTGTTTATTACACGTCGTAATTTACTTAACGGTGAGTACCAGAGTTTTTTATTGTATTTTTCTTGCAGGCGCGTGGTTGAAAATCTTGCAACATCTTGCTCAGTTCTCCGTTGTTACCAATGTAAGTTACTATGTCTCAATACTTATAAACGTGCATAAATATTTTCAGTGTCCTTGTGGCACACGATAATCTAGGAAATGATTTAAGTAACTATATTGACAGGCCTTTGTAATTGCCTTCACTTCCGAATTCGTGCCAAAAGTTGCCTACAAGCTGGCCTATTCACCGGATGGGACAATGCGCGGTTATGTGCCATGGAGTTTGTCTGTGTTTTCCGTGGCGGATTTTCCGCCGGATGTGGGACCGCAGCCGGACATTTTGCCTGCCAATTCAACATCATTTTGTAGCTATCGGGATTTTCGCAATGGACCACAGGAGGGGGATTATCGATATTTTTATAACATGACATTTTGGCATATTTTTGCCGCCAGACTGGTGCTGGTTTTAGTATTGGAGGTGGGTGAAACTGCGTAAAATATTCGCAAAAATTCGTCAAGCGACCACGAGTTACTAATACAAATATTTTTTGATTTTGAGAGTTATTTCTGCACCCAGACATGACAACTTGCTGCTTATTCCTGCGTAACTATGGATGCCATCAGTTCGGTGTTTAGTGTTACTTATAGTTTGTTTTAAAAGAAACCGGCTTCAAGTCATCAATACATCTGTAAAACAATATCAATGAAATGTTATATATGATGTAAAGAGATTAATGATAATAATTCTCAAGTGAGATTTTAATGGTTTCTCCATTTTACGCTTATTGATTGGCTCTTGTTTTGCTTGTTGCAGCATTTTATCCTCATCATTACCAGGATAATCGCCTACATGGTACCTGATCTGCCTTCCTGGCTGCATGCCAAAATTCTCAGACAAAACTTCCTTGCCAAAGAAGCATTCTGCGAGTCGGAAGCCAGAAAGAAATACTCGCAACCCGGAATGCCCCTAAAAAATGCCGCCACTCAGGATTCACTGGGATCTTTCCAGGAAGATCATTCCCTGTATCCAAAGATGAACAACTTATCTGATGGCGCTGTGTGAATGCACTGAATGGTGTGGGGTCAGCACTCCGAATTGGCAGCTTACCTAACGAAGATTTGGAAGTCAATGATCTCATTTTGTGATTCTTTTTCCCGGCGTCTGGAGGTGTATTTGATGCAAGGACTGATTACGATTGGCAGATCTGCGGCGCTCTTGCTGACCTAACTTTTTCTGTAATCCGAATCAATTTGTACATTTTGTTTTTCCGGATTTTTGAATTTTTACTGTGTGGATTTAGGTACTTGAAATATTTAAAGTATTGCTCGTCGAAATTAAAATTTACAGCATAAAAAACTTTAAACTGTTTGAGGTACGGCATTAAATCGTCTGACCACTGACCTTGAAGTGCAGTTAAACTGCGGAGGAGGAGTTACGTACAAACTTGTACCTGTTCAATGCCACACGCACGTCCCCTGCTCCACCTGGAGCCCAATGAAAGTTGCGGTTTTTTAGTACCAAGCTGAGACAACCGTACGATTTGAACTGCTCTATTGTTAATGTTGCACCTGGAAAAATCCTCCGGTAGTACTTACAAGCTAGCTACAGTATTTTAAAAGCCAGTTAACGATGGTCACTGTTCAAGTGTACGTACGTACATACACCGATCGCATCCACATCACAGAATTCTTCTACCGGCTCACGTCATGGGCCGTCTGGATTTATAAACCAGTGATCAGAAAATCTGCAGTCCTCAGTCTGCGTTTTGCTGGCTAGTTGTCGCGACTTTATCGTGTTTCACGCCACTTTAATTTAGTTTTGCCCTTTATTGCTTCAGCTAGAAGTTTTTAGTTTTCCCCGCCATAAAGGGCATCATCACCATGAGAGTACGTCTGACCTTCGGCTTCGCGAGTGTCATCTACTTGTCTTGATATCCCTTCTCCCTTGTGCGGGTGCTAATTTACCGTATTTTGCTGCAGACAACAACCTCCCTCTGGTTCTTCCTCATACTACTGCTCGGGTTCTTGTCATTTGCGGAATGTGGATTCGGCGGTGGATGGGGTAACGGTGGATGGGGCGGAGGATGGGGCGGATGGGGCGGCGGATGGGGAGGTGGATGGGGCGGATGGGGAGGGTAAGCGAAAACTTTCAGGTTTCATAAGTTTTCAGTTGACCTTTGAAATAATCAAAGTTAGAGAAACTCTCGGTTCATATCTCAATGGTACAAAACGTATCTGTATTTGAACATCTATTTATCGGTATGAACGCTTTGTCAGGTCACGCTGATTTTATACATATTTTTTTCTTGAAAATTAAGCCACAAATGTTTTCACATTGAGAATTCAGATTATCAGCAAATCAGCTCTTAAACGTAGTACTGACCTTTGATTTCAATTCTTAAAAATTAAAATTCTGCATTTCTAACTTCCTGGTTGGTATTGCAGTTGGGGCGGACCTGGTTGGGGAGGATGGGGCGGGTAAGTATTTACGGTTAACTCGAAATATGGAAATAACGTATTTCGTTAACCGGTTAACACCGTTTTTCGGGCTTCTTTGGCAGTGATGGCTGGGGCGGATGGGGTGGATCCGGATGGGGTTGGGGAGGCGGATGGAAGAAGTGATCGCCTGATTTTCCTCCAGTTTGTTGACCCCGGTTGCAGCATTTTTACGGTGTCCATTCCTCATCGCCTGGGTCTTGTCAGTCCATTCCGCATCGCGCCCTGGATCATGTGTCATTGTCATTTCTCGCTGTCCTGTGATCATATACCATTGACCTGTGCTCATATTCAACGAAGTTTAAAGACTGTACGTGTGCGACTGTTTTGTCGGTTTTTATTTGTGATATGTTTTGTATTTATTGCGAATGTTCGAATTGTGACTGAAAATTAATAAAATGACTGTGCGATAAGCAGATGTAATTGTGTTATCTACGGACTACGGTAGAACCAAATGGACAAGAGCGTTTGACACACGAATTCAGTAGTGCTGGATGACAGACACCATTTCTTCTCGACGTTCTCGTATAGAGGTAGTAAAATGTAAACCTTGAAATAAATCTTGGGGGAATTAACAATGGATATGAGAATGTAATTCGAGAATTAAACTTTAAAATGTGGAAATAACCGCGCAGAATGATAGCACAAGCGGATTTGGTGTCCGCCCAGTGGTCACTATTCTACAATCAACGTCGAATATGTTACCGCCCTTACTAAACACATTACGGATGAGTCATGCATATGTGATTCACGCAGCCGCTAAGCGGCATATATGGCGTACCAAATACCTCACCCCCGTAAACCTTAAAACTTAAAACTCAGAACACTAGAACGTAAAACACTAAAACGTAAAACAATGTAAAACACTAAAACAGTAAAACACTAAAACGTAAAAAACACGTAAAACACTAAAACCGTAAAACGTAAAACACTAAAACCGTAAAACGTAAAACACGATACCGTAAAACTCAGAACTCAGAATCGTAAACCTCAGAACTCAGAATCATAGAACTTGAAACGGTAAACCCTGAAACATGTTTTCGTGGACATAGACGATTTTAAGCAAAAATAAACGGTAGTTCCACCAACGCCAATCCAATTCCAAAATCACCGCCTAACTCCAATAATAAAGTAGAATTCCATTAATATTATTGGAACTGGCATTGTGGAATTGGAACTCTGAAAAGTGAAAAATTGTCTAAGTCCACGAAAACCACGATTTCATGTTTCAGGGTTTACAGTTTCAAGTTCTATGATTCTGAGTTCTGAGGTTTACGATTCTGAGTTCTGAGTTTACGGTATTGTGTTCTACGTTTTACGGTTTTACGTTTTAGTGTTTTACGTTTTACGTTTGTGTTTTACGTTTTGTTGTTTTAGTGTTTTACATACGTTTTACGTTTTAGTGCTTTACGTTTTAGTGTTCTGAGTTTTAAGTTCTAAGGTTTACGGGGGGTGAGGTATTTGGTACGCCATAGGCATACGGTAGCGAATGATTACGATCGGACCAGTTAGCGCTGTCCATATGACGCTGAATGAACACAAACACTTCGTTCCATTCCGAGCGAGAAAGTCTGTTAAATTTCACATCGATGAAGACTTGGTTGACTTGTTGCGAATACCTTGCGAGTCGCTGCTGGATTGTGTAATCAGTTTCTCTGGCAATGTACTCATAAATGTAGTGCGGAAGTTATAATAAAATGGTTCATAAGCATTATAACCAAACCGCAACATTAGCCACGGATGAAGAAGCTGCTGTGCCATTGCGGAATCTGAAGCCGCGCAGTTCTGTTCAATATGTGAGTGGAATACCCGAGGGAACGAAATCGATGGATAATGAGTGATGCGTTGTTGATGTGGTGTTTGTGCGTAACCAGGGTGTGACGGGAGACGATGATACACTTTTCTTCCGCGATGGGCAACGGCGAATTGACTTTGTGCTGGTGTACCGTACTGGCGGCGTGAAAGCAGTGGATCACAAACGCGAGCAGCAACGAGCCGATTTCCAGGAGGAGATTGAACTGCAGGGAATTGACTTCGAACAGGAAGTGAAATCTGTAAGAATCGAGGAAGAATTTGGGCAGATTTACGGGATATTTGTAGAATGTTGACGTTGTTGTCCATCGTTGTTCTGGATGATGTCTAGATTCCTGGTCAACCGCCAGAAGTTAAACTCTGCTTCGTCAAATTGCATGCAACATGGGACTTACTCACGAGGTAAGTACACTGTATATTTAAAACCAAAAACTGGATAGAAGGCTTCGGGTTTTTTTAAAACTAACTTACTGAGCAGTTTTGAAGTGTTGGTGCTTGTTTACGACTACTAGTGGATCGGTTAGAAGGTGCGGTTTAGACTCTAGATTGGTGTTGTACAGGTATATTGTTCGAATGCTGATATTAAATTGTGAGCTTTTTATTCAGTTTTAGAAGCATGCTATTATTTTTGGTAAATTACTGAATTTTTTGCTGCTGCTATTCGCGATAATAGTTATTTTTTATTGATAGTCAAATTATACACTTACTGCACTTCTCGATTGTATTTTGCATAATTATTTTTTAATATTAGGCGGTATGCCTTCGATCTCGAATACCATAATATTAAACCATGGCATACTTCTAGACTCTAGTTCTGTTTATGGAATGCGCAGAAGTATGTTTGATTGGCGGTCAGACATCCGATGTAGGTCAGCTGCGGTTTCGGCAATAAGGCGCTCGTTTTTTGCAGTTGAAACAAGATACTTTGTAAATATGCTTTTTCTAACTGCAATTCGCTGGTTCTTTGTTTGGCGGTACTTCAAATGCGTCGTGTGTGAGTAAGAGGAGTTATTTGGTGTGTGTTCGGTTAAGAAAAGCTAGAATTTGCCGACGCCATCAGCATCTTTCGATTTGTTGTTGCGACTGCTTACTAGTGCTTACACTTTAAATTTATATAAAATTCATGCCAACGGCAATATGCGACTATTTTACGCATCACATTCACTCGCGTTTAGTTCAAGTGGATTGTAATCAGCTGTGAATCAGAGCTAAAAATAATTTTCTAGACGGAATTAGAATGTTAAGTAGAACTTTACTGTGACATTTTGCTTGTTTCCGGTGCGGAAATACCACAATGCCGATTGACATAGTTATGTTCTGTTTTTGCAGATATGCCGATATCATGAAAATTCGCATGCCTTTGAAGGTTGGCGCTTGTTTATTGCACTTTTTGCGATTGGATCTGGTGGGATTACTCAATATGCGTTCTTGACACTTAGACCGAATTGGAAACGTTTCCCGAAGATACGTTTTCTCGTTACTGCCCGAACCTGGTGGTTGACCGGACACTTCTTCCCAAGCTTCCCCATTATGTCACTACTGGTTTTTCCAAATCCAAGGAGGCACTGTAAGTAGATTACGTACTGTATGCATCGAATACATAATTTTTGTTCCCTGCATAGTCTAAGGACAAAAGTGCAAAAAATGCTGAATGATTTAACTTTGCGTTTGCCTGTTGTTCATTTGGTTTTCCTTCAGATTTCACATCGTGGACCAAGACACATTTTTTTCACCGTCGCAGCGAAGTCGGATAATTTGGGAATGTCTATCCCGAATAACAACAACGTCTGGCAAGCATCATATGGGTATGCTATACTAGCGTTGTACTTTAGGATTGTTTGTGAAATATAACAAAATTGATTGCAGGTATACAAAAACTTCTAGGAGACGGCACATTCCAAGCAGCATATCCACTGCACGATGGTCCATATGAAGAAAAATACAAGAGACCGTCGAACTTGCGAGCAGTAATGATTTCCTGTTACAACTCACGCCTTGAAGTTAATCCAAAAATGGTTCCGCTAATTTAACGTTGTGACAACTTTTTTGTAGATCTTGTACAATCAGTGGGGTAGATTTGCCAGATTTGTCAAGTTCCAGCCAGTCACCTACATCAAAAATTACTTTGGAGAAGTATGGATGGATGGTTGCTGTTGCTCTGTAATGTTAATGTTTGCTTTGTAAATTTTACAGCGGGTTGGGTATTATTTTGCTTGGATGGAATTTTACACATTGATGTTGATACCGGCGGTTATCGTGGGATGGATCTGCTTGTTGTATGGTGCGGCTAACGTAAAAGGCGACATCCCGGCACAAGAACTCTGTACTTCGAAGGATATGGGAATGACCGTCATGTGCCCGATTTGTGAAAGGTCGGTAATCGCTTGGCCTTGAATCCGTAAATTCATGGCTTACAGCCGGATTCTGATTGTAGGCGTTGTCCGTACTGGAGATTGAAGGACAAATGTCATTTTGCTCAGGTGAAGCTTTTCGGCAGCATCTTGTATTTTTCGTTTGATCGATTAATACCATTTTCGTTTTTTTTTATTTTTGTCGTAAATTTGCTAGTTACTAACTGAAATTTTTTTAATGGAAGTCTATTTTATTGAATTTAACCAACACGCGCTTTACAGCAATGGAACAGTTATAACATGGGCAGTAATTATCACAAATTTTTTTTTATCAAATTCAGTGGAAGGCAACAGAAGAATTTTTTGCAGGCAACATATTTGATTGATAATCCGGCGACGATCTGTTTTGCTACATTTATGGCATTGTGGTCATCGTTGTTTATAATGTTGTGGAGAAGGAAGCAAAATATTTTATCGTGGAATTTTGACACGTACGATGTGTTAGAACAAGAGGAGCCAGTCCGTCCAGAATTAGAGGCGCGTTTTCAGCCTGAGAACTGGAAAATAAATCCTATAACAGGCGTTAAGGAGCCATACATTTCACCCGTCCGTCAATTCTTTCAATCGGTTCTGTCCGGCACCGTGGTATTGTTCATGGTGAGCTTTATTTCCTACAAGTTTTTAAGTTTTCATTGTTTTCTAACTTTATTCTATTTTATGTTGCAGATATTTTTGGTTTTTGCTGCTACTTTTGGTACATATACTTCGTTGTATACTTGTATTGACAAAACCTCGTTATTCTTAGTTTTGTTGATTTTGTTTGTAGCAACAATTGTGTACCGTGTGACTTTAAACATCGCCATTTATTCCGCAACCCGAGCGAGTCAGGATATAAATGAGACCGCGGGAGATTCAACTACTCTAAAGTATTCCACATATATTGTCAGTATTACCGCCGCGTTCCTCAACTTGATCGTTATTTTAATCCTTAACGGGGTACGTGAACAAGTTAAATTTCTTTGAGCCATATACGTGTAAGATGTCTTGCTAGTTGATTATGGCAGTAGTTTACCAGTGTTCGTCCTTTTTCCAGGTTTATTTTTGGATTGCTAAATGGCTGACTGAAATGGGTACGCACACGCCGCTAATTACTAATATAAATTCTCCTGCTTTTGTTTTCTCCTGCTTTTGTTTGTTTGACTTTTTTGTTTTCAGAATATCCTAGAACGCAGACAGAATATGACAACCGTCTCACTATGAAATACTACATCTTCGAATTTGTCAACACGTATACATCGTTGTTTTATGTTGCATTTTTCAAAGGACGGTAAGTTTGCACAGCATTTCCTATTGCAGCTGTGGCCATTTGAACAACTCCATTCAAAATGTTCGAAAATCAGCTGTTCATAGCGAATTGTTTATTTATCCTATTGTCTGTTGCTGAGATGTAAATGTTGGCTGTTTCTAGTTTTCCCGCTGCAATCCCTAACAACAGAATTCTTGGTGATGTTCCAGTAGATCGGGTGAGAAACGTACTCGTACTCGTATTTTGTTACGGTTGCTGTACTTGTACACGCTTTACAATTTTTGCATGAACACTCACAATCAGTCTCATACATATGTTTCAGTGCGACAAAGCCGGATGCCTGATTGAGTTGACGATCCAGTTGGGTGTCCTCTTCCTTGGCAGCAGCTTAGCCAATATTATCAGTGAGATTCTGGTGCCATGGTGTATCCGCCGCTACCGCAACATCCAAAGTCCGAAGCTGAAATCGCAGTGGGAACAGGACCATGATTTGGCCAGCTTTCCGACAATGGGAATGTTTATGGAATATAGCCGAATGGGTAGGCAAATCTTGACGATGCGTATCTTAAGCAGAATTATATTCGTTAGTTGAATCTCTCATTCGGAATTTCGGGAAAAAAGATTCACAACTTACAAGTGCGGACAATTTAGCGTGAACAGAACGTGAACAGAACGAACAGAACGCGTGTGATGCTTATTTTGCAAACTTACTCGTATAATTCCAATTTTTTCGGTGTAGCTCATTTTGATAACTGTTGCCCGTGAGTGAACTGCATGTGTACATGTATTTTTCTGATGTTTAGTGACTCAGTTTGGATTCATCACCATGTTCGTGGCGGCATTTCCAGTAGCACCGATATTTGCCTTGGTCAACAATTTAATTGAAATTCGTTTGAATGCCTATAAATACTTAACGTTTTTTCAACGCCCCGTTGCCTTATGGGTGAGAAATATTGGTAAGCCTTTTTGTTCTGGAAACGCTACTTTGGATGTGCATTTGTAATGGTCTTAGTTGAATGCTTATTCCAGGCGCCTGGGGAAAAATTCTGGAAAACGTGGCAAGATTTTCCGTTATCACAAATGTGAGAAAAAATTCTTTGCTTCAAATTTCAAACCATAGTTCGCGATCGGAAAATTTTTGTTCGTTTCCAGGCATTTATAATTGCATTTACATCCGATTTCGTTCCGCGATTGACCTATATGTTGGCTTATTCCACGGATGGAACACTTATGGGATATAACAACTGGACTTTGTCAGCGTTTAACACAGAAGACTTTGCTTTCGACAGTAAGCCTGAGTTTCCTGGTCACGATGAATTTGACCCTTTGAATCCCCCTGGACTATGCTGGTAACCTTTTTATTAACCTAGTTCACTTTCAAAGGGTTTTTATTATATGATTTGTGCGTAGGTATTACGAATTCCGCACTCCTCCATGGGATATCAATTCAAAGCGATATGCTTTCTCGATGACATATTGGAATGTCTTGGCTGCCCGAGTGATTTTGGTTCTAGTTTTTGAGGTACGGCGATGTGATGGCGCTGACTTTTCAGTTAGTCAGAATTACTACAAGTGTCCTGCTAATAGTATTCGTAACATTGTTGTTTGCAGCACTTTGTTATGGTTGTGACGAAACTGATTTCAATTTTCGTTCCGGACATGCCGCGATCGTTGAAAATTAAGAAACTGCGTGATAATTTCGTTGCAAAGGAGGCCTTTTACGAAGCGGAATACCGCAAACAAGAACCAATGCGTCGCGCTGCTACGGCTAATCGCTCAAAGACACCGCAAACACAGCGCAGAACCGAGCTGTAAACTGTCCGTTTGTTGTCCGGTGATTTTTTTAAATTTGACTTTTTCACTGTCCAGTGTCCACTCTTATGCCATATCAGAGCGTATGTGCTGGTTTTATGATTTTAGAACTACTCAGGGACCGTTCTGTTTGTATTTTTCAAAGCAATACTGAAAATACTCGGGTATCGGAATCGATCCAAAACAATATTGAAAACGTTTACAAAATGCAGTGAAGCACAGTAACAGACCCAGAAGTACACAGTAAATGTTCAGCCTGCTCTTGTCTTGCCAGCGCGACGGCCAAATACATCTTGCAGAGCTTTCCAAGAATGCCACAACAGCAGCCCTGGAATAACCACCCAGACACCATTGAAAAAGACCAAGTACAACCACATATGCACTGGGCTAGCTGTGTTCAAGTTGGGACTTCCGGTCAACCATTCGGGAGCAAATGTCATCCAGCCTGTTATAAAATATGAAGAAATACTGTATATAAAATATTAAATTTAATCTCGTACTTTGATCCGACGCAACTGGAAATAATCAGCAAAACTTATGAAACACTTGATAATATTAATAAAAATTCATTTCCCAGGCACTGAGACAAATATAATGAAATACAGACAGGAAAATAAATATGTTTGCATAAAAATATGTAATAGCGGTTAAATGTAAATATATAGATATCATATAATATATGAGTATAAAAGTCACTAAACAAACGTGACAGCTGCCAGCGCCGGTATCTATTATCTGTAAACTTACCTCCATATAGTTCGCAGACGCTGAGTACAATCTGCACAAAATGCCGATATGATCGTCGCTTGATAATAGCATATGCCAGTATCAGCGCCAACAGTCCATCCACCACTACCGTCAGTACTTCCAAGGATACCACGTTGGGATCGGAGTGCAGCCAGCGCGTATCAGCCAGCCCATATTCCTTCCCTGATAACGTATACGTATAAGTATACCGGTTAGCAACTGGCATGGCATGGCATGCTAATTTTCGTTTGGCATTTTAAATTTTATCGAACCTTTAATTTTTCCACTTACAAACAATACTGAGAGGGTTCGTGGAGGTCGCGACGGTTCCCGTCAAGGAGATCCAGAGAAAAGCGCCCTCCTGTAGAAAACGCGGATAAAATACATATCCCGACTTCCAACACAAGGAGTGTAGTAGTAATTAGCGGATCCAGACGTGACTAAACAAGCAGATGCGATTCTTTGTCTAACTAACCATGCCTAAATGCGTGAAGGCATCGTAATAGCACCAGAAGAGGATCCATTTCTCCACCACCGGCTCCCGCAGTTTCCGCCACTGTCGACTGGCGATAGCGTAGCACAGCCATAGTACTGCGGCCACCACGCCCAGACAGACAACGGATGTAACGGAGAACGCTCCTGCAGCAGCGTCCATAGTATTAACGATAAAATTGCACGGCAGATACTAAACTGGTGTACGTGGCTGAAATAATACCAAAATTAATACTGGATGCACTTATAACATCAATAGAATAATAAATACGGCGCTTTTGAAGAATTATGAATACTGTATCACAGAAAAGTGCAGGCCAATGATATCTAAATAATCAATTTAGCCATGCAGAATGCACAGCTTAATGAGCAGCTCGTTAAGCATTATGCCCATATCTTTTTTCCATTAGCCTAATAATGCAAGGAATTATGACATGTTATTGATCGAGCAGTCAGCAATGCAGCATGAACCGGAAACACGGTTCTGAACAGCTGATCGTTTTCGTCCCGCGCGTCTGCCGGTATACCGCAAATTCTACTCTACTGCTACGGTGCTACTTATTCGTTATCAATTGCAACCACAGTCTGCCTTTATTAAATGTGAAAACGTGATGCCGTACGAAACTTACGATTAAAGCGATGCGACCGTGATAATGCCGATTTTAACAATCAGACTGATAATGTCACTTATAAACTCATCTATGTATGTATATCGTACTATTATAAAAGATAATCTGTATGTACTATGTACAATACTCTTGTCAGTTGTTAATTCTGTCAGTAGTGTACCTATAATATAAGCGCACTAGCAGATAATTATCATGATATTTATATATATGTGTATATATATGTGTGTATATGCTTGTATAATGTAAAAATAGTGTTCCAAGTTGTTTGATCTAGTTATGGATGCATAGATTTTTGTTTTTCGAAATAGTTCATACTGATCTCGTCTTAGCCGCTTTTAGATTTCCGGTACACATACTGCACTGCAGGCATTTTACTTTACAATTAGCTTTTCTTGAAGACTATGGACAATATCGTTTCTGTTTTAATTAATAAAGTATAACCTGTATTCAGAAGCTGCAGTTTCTGTCCGGTGTCCGCGCAGTTTAGGTTGTGTTAGGAAATGAGGTCAACATTACCGCTTGTTGTTGTCGCAGGTTGTTTTGTGTCGACCGACTTCCGGGCGTTGTCGCCGTTGTGGAATATTACTGCATGTGTGCTCGATAGTTAAGCTGTACAAGTTTGAAGAGGGACAACTGTAATCTGGCGGAGCGTGACTGCATGGGCATGTAGTAATGTTTGTAAAATGTGGATTTCGTACACACCGGGCATTCATCCCAAACGACAAACGTACACATTCCCCTGACGGAACCGACATCGTTTATGCAAGTATAATCCACAACGTCCCGGCATGTACTATGACTGCACTGTTGTACAATACACTGCACCCAGTGCCACCCGGCCGGAACAGGCGCCCAAGAAAGTGCCTTAACGCACTGATCAAAATGATCCTCGATTACATAAGATGCCTAGCTCGGGTTTGTCGCCATGGGCGTAAAGACAAGCGACAATTTCAGTAATGATCGGCTTTTCCTACAAGCTAGACAACCAATTCTAATGACAGCCATAGCCGGCCATTTCCTTACATTTTCTCTTTGTCCCAGTAAAATGTGCACTTTCCATCGATTAAGCAATTCAATGACAATTTTAAAATTCGCTCTTCCCTAATCAATACTCGGGACTTGCGTTCTTCGCGGGCCAGCCAAGGATGGCGAACAGCGCAGCACTCTTGCCATCCATCAGATTTTAAACGACCGGAAACCGCTAAACCTTGAAATTCGTCCAACCCGTACGCAAACACATTTGAAAACCAATTTCAACCACACAACGAAATAAGTACTAGTACTGAATATGAATTAGTCTCAACGAGAAAACGTCAGAAATCTGGAACATTTCACAAAACGAAAAATACCGTTACATTGTCTATTGTACATACATGTACACTTTATTATTTCTACATCACCAGATACTTGCATCTTAAATTAATGCAAGGATTCAAGTTTAATATTACGCGAATGCTTAATTAATCAATGTGTAATTTAAGCTCGTTACTGTAATTAATCGTTTGTCTTATTTGACTGAAATACTAACGGTCAAGTATGCCGGTGTGAAATATGACGAAGCAAGTACAATATCCCAAAATTACTGGTTATAAGGGTTGCTTCTAACCCAGTTTTTGATTTACGTAGTTACAACATTGAGTACTAGTGCCATATCATGATTTTAATAATTTAATAATAAATGTAACGATTTATAGGCGATGATTTTAATGTCTGCACAATGCCGAGCTTTAAGGTGCATGCGAATTCTCGCTGGCTGCGGATAATTACAACACTATCCAAAGAGTTAGTAATGTCTGTTGCATATTAAAAGTTAGTACCACGCTGGCTACGAAGTATGCACGCTTGTCTGGAAACCGGAACCGGCGACTGTTTATCCAGGCCATATAGTCGCTATATATTTGCTTACTCCCGATCATATTTGCTGTGCAGTGCATCTCATCTGACCAGGCAGCAACGCAACAGCAACATATTTGTTATCGATAATGAGCTTTTTCTCCATAAACCAACCTGGTGGCTAGCACGACCATTATCCAGGCAGCAAAATATGCTATTGTACGAAATTGTAAATCAGCACCCCATCTAGGTAGGCATTGAAAAAGCATCCTGTTTTAGTATGGTCAGTGGTGTACATATAAAAAAATCCCAAATCCTGACTGACATCGTTAAGCCATCCAAACATTCCCTTAAATCCTAATTGGCGCCCAATATCGATGTTTCCGGTGGCAAGTCACTCGACTCGATGTCGTCACTGCATCTTCGACTCCCACTCGAGTACAAGATGCGAGCCGAGGCTGCTGGCTGCCTGCACAGTGGTGTGTACGCTCAGCCCAGAACCGAAGATGCCGTTTACACTTTGCATATTTGCTGGTGTTGTGCCAGTTGAGCGCTATATACCGTGTTATTGCAGTCTTGCCACACACTGAATGGGAATTTATTTCTCCTCTATGGCATCCTGTTTCTTGTGTTTTTACACTGTAATTTGGATTACTTTCCATGCGGAGGATATGATCCAGAAAGGATTGCTGTGATTGTGCGCGGTGCGGTTCTTCAGTGTGCGCGGAGTGTGGAAAGAGAAGTGGTGGAGAAGAGCGTTGTTTTCTATCCAGTACGAGAGCCACTGTAGACCAGCATGGATGGAGAAGAACCAGCGCTTTTTGAGGAAGTTTACGAGCTGGGTGACTGTATTGGCAAGTAAGTGATGCTTGAAGGAGTCGCCGTTAAATTCTCATTAACGTCCGACATCTCGTGATAAGCGAGAAATGCAATGCGATGCGAAACTTTGTCGACCACTGGTCAGTCGTGCGTGGAATTTTTTCGTTCAGCCAACCGTGAATTTTACATTTGTTTTTATGATTTGGAAATTTAAAAATATCTGTAATATTTTGTGGGGTGAACCATAAAGTGTGCCACTACAGGAATGTGAATTTTCGAGTGTTTTTTTATTGTCTGTTTTGTGTTTTATTGTCTTTTTTGCGCAAAATAAATCCCTATACAATTATGCAGTCATAAATGTATGAAACGGAACTTGCAGTTGTATTGATTGCTCCGCTAGCTAAAAGTAAAATGTAAAACAGTATAAAAAACATTAAATTTGTTTTGTCTGTAAAAAATTAATTTCTGCTTCATCTGCTTACCATAAGATTGTGGTGTTCAAAATTATCATTGATAAATAGAACTTCATAAGTTCATATAGAAGGGTACACCTTATGTACATAATTAGAGGAACGACCAAATGATTACGTGAAATTTTTTAAATTGTATTTTTAAAATAAAAAATGCCCAAAGTAAATGCCCAAAGTAAAAATGCCCAACTGATTTGTTTGTTGATTGCTACTGATTTTGTTATTAAGTTTTTTGTAATTTATTTACACTCGAAAGGTGTTGGCACTCGTTAGGCACGATAAGCGTTACGGTTTTCAAAAGCTTTGTTTGTGTTATCTTTTTTTATTCGGTCGTTTCATTGTGGTTATCTCTGGTATGCTAATTAGTTACAGCTTTTTGAAGTTCGAGTTTATTAATAGTTGAATTGCGCTTATTTGTACCATCGAATACATTTTCGACACTGTCATGCTTGAAAGATTTGGCAGGCTGCGGCAAGATTTGATTCAGCTTGAATGTTTGGCAGGACTGGGATTCTGGTGTAGTTTTACTGGGTCGATTTGGCATTTCAGTTGACTTCATAATTAACTGGGTTGATGCATTTGAACTGATAATCCCCTGTGCTTTCATTAACTGTCTGCTTTCCTCCCAGTTATTTTGCAGTATTTCATAGTTTGACATTTTTGCTCTGGTTTCTAATCTCGCTGACTGGTAAAGATTGTTACGTATTGTGCCATTTATTATTTTTATAACTTCGCATCAGATTTATGAAAGGGAGGCACTTTACTTAATTTGTTTACCTTAAATGGGAACAAAGTCTTTACAATGGAGCTTTTAATTATTGTTGTTATATCTGTAATAGAATTTCAAAATGGGAAATAATTGTGAAAGCATGACAATAACGACAAAATCTTTGTTTCTCGGTTCTAAAATATACCCAGTAGATATCAGGGTTTAAGAGCGTAACGGGGTTTGGCAAGCGTTTGGTTTCTACAACATTAATTTTTTCATAAATACTGGCGTAGTAATATTAATTAAAGATGGAGATGAAGATTTTGGTATTCGTGCCAGCAATCCAGTTATAATCCCAGGAAATCGTAAAATTGGGCCACTGCAGATTTTCCAACCAGCCACTGCACAGTAAAAAGGCTTCATCCGATAATAAATTGTTATTCACAATGTTATTTTTCCTGCATGCTGCGCAAAATGAATGACGGCATAGGCGGCAGCGGAGCGAGTAGATTATTTTGGCTTGATTAAATTTTCAGTGCTAATCACAAGGTTTTATGTTTTGATGTCATTGGGCGGCGGAGATTGTGGGAGATGCTTGAGAGTCTGTTTTTATGATTTTCTATGGGATTGTGTCCCCACATATGTGCGTATACGCGATGGGCATGTGGCGGCGGCATCGGCGGCGGAACTGAGAATCCTTTTGCAAATCAAAGACGGCAAAAGGAGATTGCTCCCTTAACTCGCATATGTGACGTTGCTGTCTTATCTCTCCCATACAACGTTGAACTGTGTACGTTGGCTTGCTTTGAGTTGGCTTTGCCGGTTTGTTTGGCTGGTTTTGTGGACTAGTTTCCTTTAGCGGGATACAGATATGCAGTGCGTAGTAGCGCCGACTATAAAATAAAGACAAAATCGATGATGATGGGTACCAGCGGTTGGTGTTAGGGAAGAAGAAAAAAAGACGATTCCCGGCGAATAAACCAACCGGCACTCGGCGCCATGTACACAGTCAGACACACAGTCCCGGCCACAAGATATATATCCTGCCCATAGTTTCCTGCTCGTTTTAAATTTTAATTTGATACTGCTTGTCAAGCTGCGGGGATGTATTTTATTGCCGGATAATGCAGTAAAGGATCCCCGCTACACACTGCTCTAATTTTGTCAAGAGGCTGGCTGTGGCATGCGTGGAACGTTTGTAAAGATAGATGTCCTATGCGGGATCCCCTTTACACAAGTGCAAAAACCCCCTGCCCGCATCCAGCCGTTTTTCTGTTATTTTTTTCGCGCAATACGATCTTAGCGACAGTATGCAGGCTGGCAGGCAAATTGCGCGCCTGTGAGGAAAGTTATCAGTGGTTGTTGCAGCAGCTCCTAAGTATCCTTGTCACGCCAAGCTAATTTGGTGTGCCGCCGTGAAATTGATATACTTTAGAAGTGCCGTCATTACCCAGCGCTTATTTCATCCCCAATAAGTGGGATAAGCTCTGTAACAGAAAAACCCTGTCAGTCAGTTGGATATGGTCCGGTCATCAATATTGTACAGCGATGAAAAATCGGTTTTCTACACCTAGATTGTTATTTAATGACTGCCAAAACTATCTACAATGCGACTACACATGAACACCGTTTTCAGTCATCATCCCGAGTTTAGAATTACAGTACCGGTATTATTAGTTAGTACATTAGTCTGTGGACTGTAATGCCGTCACCATCAAATGCTTACTTACGCGTTCAGAACAAATGTCTGTCAGGGCCGTGTTTTCTTCCGGAAAAATTCTTATATGATGAAAAGTTTTCCTGTGGCTGTCGTATTTATTTATTTCTCAAATGTGATTCGTAATTGCGTACTGTTTAATGCTGATAATTGTTCCAGGAATTTACGATTCTGTTCGCGAATAGCGACTACGGATATATATGTTAACTTTGTGCTATTTGGCATTATGAACTTATGAAGCGGTGTTCTCTGACAGTTTTAAAAATAAGTCGCTTACTCCAGAGAAGGAAATTGTAAAAAAGTCGAATTGCTCATGAGGCCGATGTGCTGTACAGTGTCTGTACTTGTACAATAGTTCTGCGTTGTTGTGCTATTGGTGGTTCACATTAAAGTGTCGCTTATATAAGCGACACTTTAATTGACAATAGACAGACAGGATAATATTAATAGCAATCATCAGCCGTCCAATATAGGTTGACCGCCACATAAACCGAAAACGTTTTCCGGACGGCGCTTCGTAAGAGTTCGTCTTATTATAAAGTTTAACGGTGACGACAACGATAGATGGTAAACATGGGAAGAAGGGATCACGGCGTCGGCAGTGCTTGACATGGATCGTGGACGGGAGAATTGTTTCTTTACGCTGGATTAGGCTTGGAGTAGCTGACTAAATGCTTCCGAGTGTGCCACCTGGATGCATTAAATATGTTGACATTTATTACTCTGTGGTCACCTTTGCTTGTCAAACGGATAGCATACCCACTCATCCTCAATATACACAACGCAGTCTGGAGGGAACAATTGAGCACCCGAGGTCGATATCGAGTTTATCCCGATAATCACATATTAGCGGTGGCACTGTTTAGGGATTGTTGTGCTTTGCATTCGATTGGGTGGAAACGGGATATTTGTTTTCTTATATGGGTGCACTTAATAAGTAGTTGTGCTTCCACATGTGTCCGGCGTGTGTGCATCTTCAGCAAGCGATAATTACAGCCCGATGTGGTGAATTGGTGTCAGTGCCGGAGATGTGCGTTGCCGCTGCAGTTGTTTTTATTGTTGTTGTCTTTCTGCATCCATTTTTTGCAATGGTAATGCCTTTGCGCTATTGTTTGCTGTTCTAATTACCATAATAAAATTTGACAGGCGCTAGTTTTCTCCGAGTTTATAACAGTAGCGGTGCTGTAAGTGTACTCGCACTTTTTACATCTGGTTTTCGTTGCAGACTTGCAGTGAGTAATGATGGTAATTGTGTTCTCGTCCGTTAGATTAGCCGAATAAGTTTCAAATCACATAATCTTCGCAAAGTCTTTTCTTTCTCGCTCAGCACAAAAGACAGATGAGATTTTGATTTTGTACGTTCAAATTCCCTGTGGTAACTCGGGATACGCCCAGTGAGGTCCCTCCCATGGGCTCACGCTGGTGATGGTTAATCAGTCTTTATTAGTATTAGTCCGTTAATGGAAATCAAGCGCCCGTCTCGCGCAGTCCAGTTGGGAATTATTATACGTTCCCGGAAATCGCTGCAGACAGGCGTATGAAAATTTTATGATAGTGTCTTAAAGTTTTACGACATTAAGCTGATATGGAAATGGGAAGGAGTCCGAAGGACGGCATCCTGGATAATGGCATTCAAATCTAAACTGGATGTGTGTCGCTTACCTTGTTGATATTCCGCTGCAGTTGTCGGTTGGACTGTTTAATGTTGCATTAATGACGCGACATTTATTTGAGATTTACGAGTATGAGCGGCAGCTGGTGATTATTATTTGCACAGATACCTCTAATTACATAGAATAAATATCAACAGTTTCCAGTACAGGTCGGGAAATAGAATATGATATGGAACTCAAATGTTTAGTCAATCAAACGGTTGGTGAAAATGCGAACTTAGCATACATATGCCGGTTGGTGTCAAATGCGAATGCGCCATCGCTGGACCGATTTTGTGTGGGGCACTTAAGAGCTCTTTTTGAAATTTTGACAAGAAGCTAATTGTCGTTTTGTGATCAAAATATCATCTGTCTTGTCTGAGCGCACAGAATAGGAGAATCAGTGTGAAAACTTTGGTGTGATTTTGCATCGCGTAGTTTGTGTGGTTAAATGAGACAACGTTGGCCAATTTTAAAGTTTGTAAGTTATGAGTGTTTTTGCCACTCTTGTCATTTGCAACTTTTTAACGTGAACCATGATGGAAAAACCTAATATAAAATAAAAAGCTACATTATTACGTCGTTCATTTACTCATTATGTCATGCAGTTGTTTAATCATTAAAACGCTTGCTGATTTTGCTGATAGTATTAGGCCAAAACCGTTGCAGCTTGCTGTGGGCTGACCCATGAAATGTATTCCGCTATCAAACTTGATTTACTATGTATAATACTACTGATGCCGCTACTGTGGATTTTGGATGTACTTGATACAGTAGCTGAGAAATTTTAATTTTCATGTGCATGAATCTGATTTCGCATTGAGGCTGTGACACTGAAATTTTTTCTGTCACCGATTTTCCATCAAAGTAGGATGAGTGTACTGTGTAGTGTGCATGCTTGCATTGCCGGATTCTGTGCATGAGTATATATGACCGAGTGAAAAGGCGAGATCACCCAACGAAAAAAACAAATATCTGTATAAGTAATTATATTTCCGTTATAAGCAGATTCCACTGGCATAGCTGTTGTATACGATACAGCTTGAATAAACGGACATATACGGCTTCCGGCAAGATATGAAACATTGTACTGTTGCGCGAAGCAGAGTGCGCGGGTGCTAAATGCTTACAGATTCTATCCTATGTATGGAAAAGATCCTCTTGATGCAAAAAATACAGAATCAAATGTGATTCCAGCGTAGTACTTTAAGTAACGGGATTGAAAGCTTTCCTGCGTAAATCCAGAGTGTCGTCTAGATATTTCTGTCTGCTATGAATTGCTTGGTCTGCTCGTACGCATAATATACCGTACTTTCATACTGATACTTTGACTCATACAGCGTTCCCGACAATTTTATAGAATGCATCGTTCGATTATTTCCCGTTATCCATTAATTTGTTACATTTACGTGCTTAATAATGGAAATGCGGGCTAATGGAACAGAGTGAAATGCTGTACAGAAAGGGGAAAAATCGAAACTTTTAGTTGCATTTGCTGTTTAGGCTCTGTGCAGCTGGCAATTTGTGTGAAGTCATAAACCATTTAGTTTTTTGCAGTGATGGTTGTAAATGTGATTTTTGGGTGATCTTGTATGGGTCGTTTATCGGCATTTTACAAGATTTGCTTTATAATTAAAATTCTGTTTCCTGGTGATCTTTCAGTGAAGTTCCAGTTTTGGTGTTTTGGCTCTTGTTCGCGTTAGCGTTTACATTACATCTACGTATCATCATCATACCATGTACGATTGTTATGACTGGTCATTTGATTACGGTGGAAATGGGCAGCGTTGTTATTAATGTTTGTCTTCACTCTTTAGGGGTAGCCATACGGAAGTGTACAAGTGCTCTCTACGAGAGAATGGACGTAATTTTGCCGTGAAAATTGTGGATGTAGCCTTGTACACGACAACACCCGGGCTGAGCACGGAAGGTGGGTAATTTTTGTTTTGGATGATTTTCTTGTGCAGGCTGTAAGGCGAGTGGATGTTGAGTGGCTAGAAAAAGTTGACATGAGAATGGTGGTGAGTGGAAGATTGTCTAATTTGTTCATGTGGGGTTGTGGTATTGCAGATCTGAAGAGGGAAGCATCCATTTGCATCAAGCTCAAGCATCCTCATATTGTGGAACTGTATAATACCTACGCGAGTCGCGATGGAAAGTTGTACATGGTCTTCGAATAGTAAGTTGTTTCGGAATTCGTTTGCTAAACTTAGTGTAGTTTTTGCATAATTCGCTTCTGCGTAATAACAATGACTGTACATCTTACTTCTGAGGCGGTTTCTGCAGGAGAGGCGGTTTCTGGACAAAAGAAGGAAAAATTTTTGTTTATTTTAAAGATGCAGAAGCTTTGTTTTACGCTTTTTATTGCTGAACTATTAGCTGTAGCTGAACTTGTTGGCTCTTTTTAATTTTCAGTCTTTCAGGAAAAAAGGACGGAATAAAATTTTGAAACAAAGGATTTGGTGCAGGTTATATGGGAGAGGGTTCACGATAATAGTTTCTGAGATATTTTGATGAATTTGCGTAAATGCTGCACGTAAATGTGAATAGGTAGGGTTCACCATATATGTGTGAAATTGTGACCCGGTGGAACACAGGCTTTGCTAATGTTGCGAACAATGGCTGTATTTGGTAGCCGATCAGCTGTAAATTATGGAATTATTTGTATTACGAAAATAATACTTATTCCAGTGTTATCGCTGCTATCTGTACTAAAACAAACAGAGGTAAGCATAAAAAGATCGTTAAAATGCGCCTGCTTGAATGGTTAGCTGATTATCGTCTCCGTTAAAGACATGCGCTGTAGTCTTTGGTTATCGGGAAAACGGATCGTGGCTGGTCGCTTGTTCTGTTGGATATTTCATTTTGTGATAACACTCTGGGAAAACACAATGGTTTAAAAAATAGCTGTTACAAACAAATTGTTTTCTGCTGGCTTGCACTTTGAGGGCGTTCTTTATCACTTCAAAGTGGCGAAAACATTACTGGAAACAGTTCATGACTTTCATGAAGTAAAATGATCTTTACTTTGGATAGTCACGGTCTGTGGAAGCAACTGCTTTCCGGAAGATACAAGTGATTTAAGCAAAGAAGTTACCTTTTGCTTTTATCGCATAATTGCATTTCATTTTATTTTGTGAATTAGGAAACATGAGCTGTTATGGTTGTGTTTACATCTTTTGAAAAATATTATATTTGCCTTGTAACCATTCTGATGAACCCGCAGACTAAAATTCCCATAAATTTGCAGTATGGAAGGCGCTGATCTCTGTTATGAAATTGTCAAACGCGCCAGCGCCGGATTTGTGTACAGCGAAGCGGTGGGCAGCCATTACATTCGGCAAGTGCTGGATGCCTTGCATTACTGCCATATTAACAACATTGTCCACCGTGACTTGAAGCCCCACAGTATTGTCCTGGCATCCCGGGAAAATTCGGCACCGGTGAAAGTCGGCGGGTTCGGGCATGCTGTGGAGATGGATCGCTATGATCTGGCACCCATCCGCGGGCGGATAGGGTCGGCGCATTTCATGAGCCCCGAGATGCTGCAAGGCAAACCGTACGGAACGGCCACGGATATATGGAGCTGTGGAGTTTTGTTGTTTGTTATGCTCTCGGGTAATCTGCCTTTCCAGGGGACCAAAGAGCGATTGTTTGATGCCATTTGTAACGCCAGAGTTTCGGTAAGACGATTGGCACCCGGTGATTTGGTTGCTGATGTGGTCGATATTTGCTTCGAGCTGGATTAACAATAAAGGATAGCCTATTATATTGGGTAAAATACTGTAATTAAGAACGAGCGATGTGTGTTATTTGCTTGGTTACAACTGTTACAAGAGATTTCCCGCTAGAAAAATTAATAATAGAATTGTTTGGCAGTTAATTATGTTGTATTTCAATGTGAAATACTTCATAATTTTTGAAATACCAAATACTTTACGTCAGTAAAGCAGAAGTGATAAATCAATACAAGGCTAGCATTTCCTGGTGTGGCAATGTTCTTAACTGCATTCTGATTTTTTGACAGGCTTTTGAAAATTAAAGCTGTACAGTAGATCCAAGAGGTGGTAGTTGTGTTTGGTTGTAAGTATTTTGTTTACATTATGTTTGTGAATACCTTTCTGTTTTACGACAATGATTTCTGGTGTGTTAAGCAGAAAAAAGTTGAAGAAATAAGGATAATTTTAAGTAATCACTGGTCTGCTGTTCCTTCTTGGTCTCATAATGTTCGATTTTCCGCTTTCTCGAAATGTAACATTTTGGTTTTGGATATTTATTCATAAGTATCTTGTGATAATCAACACTACATAAAACCCTTGCATTATTTGGTGCGCTTGTTTAAGTGACAATGTCTCCCTAAGCGATCCGGTTGATCGTATTCTGCTACAAACTTCTCGATAATGTATTGTAAAAAGAGTTTTTGTGAGTGTTTATGTCCAGTCATAACCGTTTTCCGCAGCACTTTTCTGAGTGTTGACCGTAAATCCTCGATGGATAATTGGCGGCATTGTCCGGGAATGTTAAGTCTAATTGGTTTTTTATGGTTTCACTTGATCCACAGTGGCCGCAATCGGAGTCAAGTAACCGATCGAATCCTTGTTGGCTGACTTTGAGTCTGCGGCACTTGTCGAGATTTGGTTAAAAGTGCACGTCCCGTTTCTCATCGATACTCTTTGGGCCACATTATTGACTATAAATCACTTGCATACATAGTAGATTTGGAATAATGTGATTTGGACGGGATAAGATAGTTTGGGTCAGAATCAGCGCCGAAATGCTGTTGGATTTTGTGTAATATTCTGCGGCAATATTCATTTCAAAGGGGCTCTCTCTCTGTATGTAGATGCCAGGGAAAACATGGGATCATATATCCGATTATGCCAAGGATCTCGTATTGAAGATGCTAACGGTGGATGCAGCGGAGCGCATCACTGCGGCTGAATGTCTGGATCATCCGTGGTTGAGGGAAAGGGAAAAATGTGTCAAGCGCGTCCATCTGCCGGAAACTGTGGAGGAAATGAGGAAGTTCAATCAGAGACGAAAATTGAGGGTATGTGTCGGGGTTTTTTCGTTATTACTTTTTTCTTCGGTCGGGCCACGACTTAGTATTAGTTGGTATGGGTCGGAGCATGTGTATGGAAAAATTGTTGTCGAGTGATCGATGCGTTTGCTTTCTTGATCGTGGTATGCAAGCTCACAGTATTGTTGAATGACAGGGTTTTTGAGTTAGAATAAATAGTTCAGTTTGTGTTGTTTTTATGTTTCGCCGTTGATCTGCAAGATTGTGGATCAGGTGAGTTATAAACTTATAGTTATAAAAAATGAAGAACGTTTTCCTCGAAGCAAAAACAATGCTTTCTTTTGTAATGCGTTTTAGTTCTACTGAACTGGCTTACTTACCGTACCGAAATGCTTTCGTAGTATCTACCGTACCAAAAGTACTTTTCAAAGTTTTTTCGTAGTTGAAAACCAGAAAATGGTTTCGGTGCCGGATTTATTGAGATTTTCACTAATAGTATTTCCATCAAGAAAATTACTTATTTTTCTGGTATTGCGATAAGTTGTTATATCTTTTTTGGATGTTTTTTTAAGGCCCTAAATGGATGAATATGATTATGCAGTATTGAGATTCTTTGTGGGTTATAAATGCGTATACATGTTTTAGCGAATCGCATCATTACAATCTTGATAGTCCGTACTGCAGGTTTTGGACGTGTAAATTTCGATTTGTAGCAGTCAGCTGTGGCTAATTTATGCGGTTTATGTTTTTCCGCTGTCAATTATCGCGCGATTTTTAAGTGTCGGTGTAACCAGTGCGCGAAGCGTGGCTAGTAATTAAAATGTGATTGACGGCTGTGTTTGCAGTTCTTGACTTGGGGTGAAAGTATGGGCAGGCGAGATTGTTTTGGCTGGGATGTGAGCATCCAAAATAGATGTTGCTGTTGCCTGTTGGGCATTCTTGTAATTACGCTCTTCGATCGTGAACTTGTGAATTTTGCGGATTAGCGCCTTTAGAAAACTTCGAATAAGCTTGCATTAAGCGCAGTGTTGTGGGCGTTCGAAAGTAACGGTTTTTTTTCGAGTAACATAATATGATAAACGTTGTTGGAAATATTAATATTTTGTTTTTTAGTTCGCTTTCGAATGAGCACAAAACGTAAATAGGGCTTTCCTGATTATACCCGCAGCTGTTTCATTCTGTAAATTATTGACGCTGGAAGCGTTGTCCTTTTAGATCGGTATATTTATGCAAACGTTGGTTTAATTCTATATGATGACGGATTTTTTGCGTATTTATGGGAGTTACTTTTATATCGTTTGCTGCTTCCGCAGATTAATGGCGACTAAGCGCTTCTGTCGTTATTAAATTAGCTATATTTTTTAAATTTGCTGCGGAGTGTGTGGATTACATATTACGTTCTCTTTCCCTTTTTTCGTGCATCGACAGAGGAATCCGAAAGCGATTTATGAACAGGAAGTGACAGGAAAACTTGCTTTCTTACGTACATACAGCTATCGTAACTGTGTACGCTCATGTCAGCATACGCGCATTTGCTTTGACGAATAGCGTCGAGTATGTGAGAAAACGCGTCAGCAGTGGGATAAAACGCCAAAGAATCCCTGTTGATATAATTCATACTTTTTCATTTTGCCGATGCACGTTTTTAAGACCGTAGTTGACACTGGAACAGGATCGGCGAGAGCGAGAGAAGGAATGCTCGTCGATTGGTGGGCGGTGCTTTCAGTGCTCGTTTAACCGCCGGAATGCGCCGATATCGTTGCAAAGAGATAGAGAAAACAGCTTGTGTATTCCAGTACCAGCCACTATGCTACAATTTTGACGTCAAATAGTACAACTAATTGGCCTGCTGTTGCTTCCCGTTGCATTGCATTAGACCGCTTACAAACTACAGCGTCATTCGTCAGATACATTACACGATCTTACCAGCAAATTGACTTTATATGTGTGTATGTTTTCCCCATATATTTTGCCGGTGATTGAACTAGGCGGGTGATTGATAGCACGGCTTCTTTTTGTATCTGGAAGCAATTTTATGTAAAGTGCCGTCACGTTGTTTGGCTGTGTGTTGGTTTGGGCGCGAGAAGCGAGGTTTGTGTCTTGTCGGCGTGTAGTTTTTCACACCCTGTCGCTGCATTATCCTTTCACCCCCGCCGCTTCATTTGGAGAGTTTGTCTATACATTTCTGGTGTTGACTTGTAGGGAGCGGTACTGGCGGCTGTGAGTAGTCCCAAATGGAATGCCTTCTATAGTGATTCCCATACGGATAGTCCCACGTCGGCCCTGACCGAGTACGGTATGGAAATGGATGATCCGGCTACTTCCTCGGCGGCTGTGAGCCTGGTGCTGGATAGCCTGGATGAAATTCAGTGTCTGACCAATTTGCGGGATATTGAGAAGGATTTCTTGCATGATATTCTGGAGGATACGACGCTCCATACTCTGCTCAACGTAAGTTTATTTTTTTTTGCGTTTAGCCTAATGGCTTACAGGTTTCAGGGAGGTTGGCGGCATATGAGCCGTGAGGGATGTGATCGTTTTGGGAGTAGGGACAGGAGAGACGGGATAGAGATGTAATTAGAGCGAATTGTTTCAAGTGGTGTGTTTTCTTTGCCGCAGGTCACGTAGGCTTTATTTGCTGTTCGGTAATCCGCTGATGTTATCGTCGTTTAAAATCAATTCGTGTTGCGTGAGCATCACCGCCATAATTTTACAAAGCTTGCGTTTATTAGGGTTTAAACGGCTGTAAGTTATTTTGCCGAAACATTCAGACATTTACATTTGTTCAACAGGTCACGGTTTTATTTGTCACAAAACTAGAGGTGGTTTTTTTAAAGCGGTTGCAATATCCAGATATTAAGATTATCACTTCGGCAAGCTCAGTTGTTTCACTAATCATTTTTGGTCTGATAATTCTTTTATAGTGCAGATATTTGGATTATCATCGTTAGGAATGCATAAAGCTATAAAAAGGGTTAATGTTGTATTAGTTAGAGTAAACCCATTGGTCCGGAAATCACTTGGTGAAAAACAGGGTTACGGAATTTTTTCAAGGGAAATAATCACCCCGGCCCTAATTAATTAATAGCTTGTTTTTCATGGGTGAACGGGTGAAGAAAAGGGGGCCAGAATAGCAATGTCCCGTCGTCTCCGAGTCCAGTGTTGATCCGAAAATGGAAATGCCGGATTTGGGAGCTAAGTTGAAGCCGTAATTAATGGTCGGGAAAGAGGGAAGAAAGGAGACTGTGTTCCTTTTCCTCTCTTATGATATTGCACTGCACATTGACCCGCAACGGAAAGAAATCATCCACATCCGCTCTTTGCACTTGGACTGATGTAGTCGTGTGGCAGTTGGATAGTGAATTATTCAACTGCCACTTCATCGTGGGGCTGCTAGTAATTTTGCTACTGGTCGATAAAATGAAATGCAATTTATTCCTCAGAGCCGCCTAGCCGCCGCTTGATGGGCTGATCATCTCGTAAATGGACTTTGTCGAAAAAATTAGTAACATTTTCGGGATATTAGGTATTGATTTAAGGATTTGTTGGGGATGGAGAATTATGTGAATTAAATATTGATATTTTCAAACAGATTATATCCACTGAGAAGCAAATTCGATCTCTGTCTTAGGGTTTTGTAAGATTGAGTGCGTAGCATTTCCATTACGCTGAATTTCGATCCGCTTCACAAAAGGGAATTTGCGTTCTCGTAGCCTATTTTGTGGATGGGGATTTGGGCATTATCCTAGTTTATGGTTTCGTCGTAATCTGTTTTATTTTACTGAACAGCATTGCGTCCGCGATTTTGGTTTCAGTTCGGTTTGTAGATATTTCCAGAGGCTGCGGTGTTATCTAATTTAAGCCGATTCGTAGAAACAGAATTTTCTTAAACCATCTTGAAATGACGGTGTAATTGTTAAAATTGACACTTGCGGTCTTTTTCCTTGTACGTTTTCTCGCTGCATAAACGAAGGTTTCGTTTTGCATTTTTTTTTATTTTCATTCAGATTTGGTAATAAAAGTGAAGTTAATACTACTTTCTGTCGGTACCGGTCAGATTTTTATTAAAAAATCTCGATATTTGCAGGAATTGCGATTCCGTTTAATATGCCTAGGCGCTCGGCTGTATTAAAGTTCGGTTTTTCGAAACACGCCATAACCATAAGGGAAATTTGTATAAAGAATTGGAAAATGTAGAGAGCTTTTAATCGATCGATGTATTTCAAAATCGCGCATTTTGGATCTTCGTTGGGTTTTTTTTATTTTGCGAAATACTTGTGTATAACAGTCGGTATATCTGCTATACTGATACATTTAGCGGTATCAATAACGGGTTTTCCCATCTTTAAATGTGTGATACGCATTTCAAAGGACGATTAGCATAGCTTTAAACATAATCACACATGTCGGCTGAACTCACAAATATGTGTTACGTCTCAGGAGAAATCATGTTTGCCGCAGAAATTAGCATGAATACTGTTATTCCCTTGAAAGATGTGTTTACTTGCTTCGTTCTGTCAATGTTATGGATCGTTTTGACCCTTACGAAAAACCGGTGTGTTGCATATGCCATTTTCCCCACAAGTGTGTTTGTCGGTATTGACGGTTTGTTCGCCGTCTTTTTCCGATCCTTTCGATTTTCGTCTTGTTGACTCCCAGGCTTCCGACGGTTAAAAGTTCTGAAAAGAGGCTATCGACCGAGCCTGCCATCCTGTATTCCATAAGATAAAACTTTTAAATCTTTCCCGGTACAATTACCGAGTGGTCATTTCAGTACTCAGATTGCGCTTTTATTTTTATCTGTATCGATTTGTCTGTTTTGAATGGACAGTGGCGGCAATAATGCAGTGGACAACCAAAAGGGACAAGCCATCCAGCTTGCAGTTAGTCTATTAAAAACAGGATGCCCGGCGGAATGGGGCCGCATGAAATATAGGGAAGATATATTTGTTGTTTCGTGACTGCAGGGTGTAGATTAAATGCAATGAGATTACCATGTCCAGTCGAGTGGACTAAACGGATTTGTGCTGGTACATGCATTGGATACTGCGTATAGTCAATAGTGCTGTCCGATATACGATCGTGATGAACTCAACTAGTCCAAACATTCGACATGCTCTGTCTTCCGGTCAGCATGGAATGTTTACTGTATGCAGTGTCAAGTTTTTCGGCGTCTTGCCGTAAGATAGTTGTTAAGGCAGAGCGGTTAAAAAAGGTGTGCATGAGGCGTATTTTCGTTCATCTTGAGGAGTTAGCGTTCGACGATTTCAGTTCTCATGTTCCACAAAAAGATTTTCACTATATGCGTACTGGATAATGTTTGGTCAGATTTTGTAGCAATGAACTGCTTGGACGTAAAGTTACTGCAGCATTTGGATTTTCTCAAAACGATATGAGGGTTTAGTTTGTCGGTATTCGTATGTACTTAGTGCGTTTCCATTATTTTACTACGGCACTTTCTCTTATGCAGCGCACAAACAAGATTCCCACAGCCAAATGCGTGCTGGGATATACAGTATGTGTGGTTCTTACTTACATGCACGTTATGTTACTTTAAAATTAAATCTGGATTCATCCATAACATGTGTCGATAGTAACCCATATCACGTACCGTACATAATTACTAGCATGAAATGTTGTCAAGTTATTAAAATTTGAGCTCAGAAATTGTGCATTCGTGTTTACCCCCTATGTTTTAACTGCATCGCAGTTGCTGTTTAAGACCCTCTAAAATACGTAGCATTAGGTTTTTTGTGTTCTTTCGTGCGCACATTTTGCTTCAACTTTACAGCACTGAATCTGCCTGGAATAGCGTGGTATTTCGTTACCCGATACCATGATTATTACTTACCAGTATCTTCCTGCATCTTGTGTGTGATAATTTCGCTGTGAATTCGACACTAATCGCATGTTAAACTGTTCAGCGCTGAAATTAATTGTAAGACGTGTAAGATACTACTTGAGGGAACGAAATAATTATACGAATATCACTTTTGAATAATCATAAGCAATTTTCTGCAAGTTATCCTGGCGCTGCCGGAAACGGCCATGGAGATCCGTCCATATGCAGGGCGAATCGAGCTTTGTGCGCATTTCTGTATTTACTCATGACATTTTTGTATCATATTTCCCTGTTTATTTTACAGTAGTTCAACTGAGTGAACGATGTACGGGGATGCTAGTTTTGTCCTTTCCGGTCGTATCCGACTTGCTCGCTATAATTACATTGTGCGTCTAGCGACGGCTCCCATTTGGCCCTGGACACTTCACATGAATTGTAGCGAATCTCAGATTTTAACCGTACCCTAAATACAGACTGACAAAGTGGAATACTTAAGGCGTAGACAGTCAGCTTAAGCGGAAAAGATGACTTGAACGCGGTGTGACATTTTCTTGTTAGCACTAGTACAAGAATCCCGGCGAATCGCTTAATAATTCATAATATTTGATTGTTCCCGTTAGTGTGGGCACTTTTCTTCCCTTAACGGGACGAACGAGACGCTCAGTTGGGTTGAGATTTGGTCGAGGGCAACTGGGATATTTTCCTCTTCTTGGGGACAGTCACATCGTTGTTTAGCATAAAATGGCGCATGTTTTATGATCGGAAGATTGGTTGGGGTGGTATGAGTATATTTTCCTGGGAGAGGAAAGTCATCGAGTTAATCTAGTGCAGACAATTCTCATACTCCCGGGATTTCCTTAGACGAGCCCCAGAACCGGTATCGAATTTATGCCAGGGATTGAGTTGTCAAATTGCAAATGTAATCGCTGCTACTTGGGTCCGGGTCAAAGAGTTTCACACACGGTTATGTTTGGGTTCGTATCATTTTTAACTGCCTGCACGCGCGGCCAATCTTGGTACAAGGGAAGAGCGCGAGTCGGTTGGGATGATATAAGAGTGTGTGTATGTTGTATGGTATAATCGCTGCTTGTTTCCTTATGTACACAACCACTCCAGTTCCGCAGGCGTCCCGAAAACTCCACCCTGTATGGGCTGATGTTTGTGCATGTGTGTACACTTGGGCTGGCAGGCCCGAGCTTGACAAAAAATCCCTTTTTACCCATCACGATCCATGCACCGTGAGGGAGCGTATTCTTTTCTTTTTGCGCTGTATCATCCCGTTGTTCTTGTGTGGCCGGCCCGCTGACAATCTGGCTGCATAAATGTCGGCGAAGATTCATTTATGGTTAGCTGGGGAGGAAATGCCGGGGCAAATCTGATTAAAAGAATGATGGATTTGCCGCGCTGTGCGTTGTGCGCTCATCATGTCGGATTTTGGTCGTGATTTGCGTAATTTATTGCAAAATCTCAATGTAGCATCGGCGGCTGCGCTGGCCCTTACCGGGCTGAATTATTCCGAGTACCATACCCTTGTACGGGGATTACGGCAGATTCTTGTATGTGGGTGTACGTTTTACTGAGTAGGGCTAATTGAATAAATATTTCCGGCACCCCACCAGATGTAAATAAATCGGTTCCAACTGAGTGGACATTTGCAGTCATTGTGCACCGCGGCAGGAGATGGAGTTAATCAAGCCTTTTTGATCGTTGCAGTTATACGACCGGATTGGCAGTCAAGGTCAGACGGGGACTGTGCGACCACGAAGTGGGGATGCGGTGGGATTGATTGTTGATGTAAGTGCTGTTATGGGTGTACGTGTATCTCTGTGAGTGTGCTGTTTCGGTGCATTTTAACCGGGCGAAGATACCACACGGGGTCCAAATGGAGAAACATTTGACGACTGTATTTTGGCTGTCCCAACATGCACGCGCATCGTGGATACAGTATAATGCCGTGATGTCGTCCGCTTGTTCCCGCTGGCCATCGATCGCAGAGGGGTGGTTACGTCAGTGTTTAATAGCTTATGGAATGTGTAACTGTATAGTTGCCATTCCCAGCCGGAACGCTCGACGGCGGGAAGCAGGCGTCTCTAAAAAAACATTAGATGCCGTAGACAGGACTGCCAGCGGATCAGCGTTACGCTGGACGCGTGCTCGATGCTTGTTATTTAATCATTTCACTATCCAGTCATAGCGCATGTCCCCAGAAAACCGATCGAGTGCCTGTGTAAGACATTTGCGAAAGAAACGGTTGCTTTTGAGTTATTCCTTTTTTACTGTGGAATTTGGTTATTTTCATTGATTTACTTCACATAAGATTTGGTATAACGCTAGCCGCAGCTTAGCTCAGTCAAACTTAAAATTTAGTCGCATAATGTGAGAACTGAGAACATGCTTTTAACACTGTAACTTTGTATAGTTTTGAGAATCGTATCGAATTGTATGCTGTCTGCTTATTCGTATAACTACAAGTACATAAAGTTCAAATTCATAAAAAATATAACTGTACTCATGTTAAAAACAGTAGCATTAAGGATTTTCCACCGAAAATACCAATTTAAATGCATCAGCAGACCGCAGACAATTCGATAATATCTACAGAATTGTAAAAAGTTACAACACAATAATTATTTTCTCGCATGATGCGACTAAATTTTGAGCTATGACCGAAGCGAGAATTATGACAATGCTGATGTTGGGTAAATTTGTGTTGATGAAATCAGTATGCGAAATGCATTTGGTCAAGTGTGTAATATTGTTATTCACTGTCAGATAATATCGGTCCCCGTTTGTGCTTTGAATTAACTACGTACTGTACTTAATAGTGGAATCACTGCTCAGTGCTCGCTGGCTTGCGAAGTTCGCTAAGAATCACTGGTATCGTAGTCACTGGTCACATACAGTCGGTAGAAGTTTCACGAGTTGTAATTTCCAAATACGGTTTTAATTGATTGTTGATTCGGTTTCAGCCAGCTTTTTGTCGGTTTCTTTCGTTGAAAATTCTTGTATTCCTATGCGCAGAAGCGGTGTTTTCTACTTTAGCGATACAACTGAAATTGCAAACAGCAGCTGAGCAGTAAGCTGTTAACGGTGTGCAGAACTCCTCATTTCCTGTTTACACCCGTTTTGTTTACCAGGCCGCTGACTGATCGTAGTCCGTAGCTAATATTGCAAGACTTCGGTTCCGGCAACTGGAGAAGCAAATTAAATGCGATTAAAAAACCTTACCATAGCACACATATTTTCCGGAAAATTTCTGTTAAGATTGCATGCAGTTTGCAAAAGAACGGCTACGTTTCTGGGAATGCATACACTTTGCATAACTTCTCCGTTAAGAATAAACATGACGACCGCATCCATGTCCATAACGGCTGACGGATCGGTAAAAGATGATTGTACTTTCTGTTCCTCTGTACACACGTCGAATGCGTTCGATTCTGTTAACATTCCGAACGCCGATCAGCTGCGTTGTTCGCGCTGGTGCTCCAGGAAGAGGATTGTGTAATTGAAATCCCGTTGACAGGGATCGGGAGGGAGAGCAAGGAGAGAAAGGAAGAGGAAGAGGCAGTAGTATTGGTGTTAAATGAGAAGGTCCTCTATGTCTGGAAAGAAACGATCGTCGTTTTCTGGGAGGAAAGGCAAATAGGGACACACAGCCGACACGAATATATATATCTGTATGCATGTGTCGTGGTGTTGCCGGCGGGTTTTGATTGGTGATTGTTGGCAGCACAGGGGATAGAAATTGATCTGCTATTGGCGTTTGATTCGGGGTAAAAAAGGACAGTCAGTGTGCGTGTGTGTGCGGCAGTTTAGGGAGTTGAATATAATTAGCATTAATACGCGGCGCACGCGGCACGCCATTTGATGGGCCGCAGTTTTTCGGGGTTTCCAGTTGGCTGGATTGTCTGCTTGATTGGCCAACTTGATCAGGTTTTTTTGTCGGGAGAAAATTGGTCTGCTTATCCGATGTTACGGTATTCTTCCGCAACGTATGTGGCTTGGTGGGGATTATAGAGAAAATTAGCCTGCTGAAGTGCACACTGAGATTTTATATAAATATTGACCTTATTGAAGCTTATTCTCTGATTATAGTGTATATTTTTCTGGTGATCCGTGTTTTTCTTGGCTGATTTGCTCTGCCCGGCTGGGTTGTTCCCATCCTAAGTGAATCGTGATTGTATGTTTGGACATGCTGTTTCTGGACATTTATGCGTTTGTTAGAGGTTTTTTGCACTGGGAAATGTTTTTGTCAGCCGGAGTGAAGTCGTGTTTAAACCCGGCTTAAATTACGGATAAGTGCTCCATAACGATACTCTTGACTGCTTCCCATTCCCGTGGATCCTGAAAGAAACGGGAATGTTTAACACTTGTTGTATGCCTTCAGTGTATACGTATGGATGTGTGTATGTTGGGAAAAAGATATCGATTTCCCTCGTGTACCGTCGCACAAAACGCTAGTGACACTTTCGCCAAATGTAACCAAACTGCACTTTTGGACGACGTTGTCCAAATGATTCCAAATGGCGCTACTTGATTGTCAAGCCCGTTAGCTGGAAATTGTGTTCCATTAGCATATACGGGAGGGGATGTTTAGTGTTTGGCGCCTGTTTAAAGTTGTCCAGTATGGCTGATTGTTTATGACGGCTGCCCCGGTGTGTGTATAATGGATGTGTTGCGCTGGTTGAATGTGTTTGGCCTTCTAAAGAAGATGTAAACGCAGAAAAGGGCATGATTTAGACATGGTCACACAGTAGCCATGGAGTACTCGTCATCGGCCAGTCGGAATGCGCTGTATATGAATGTGTTTACGTTGTTGGCTTTACGGGTAAGTTTATAGTTTATGGCCGCTGTTTGTATAGTGCGTATGTTTGGTAGGGTTTCCTTTTGAGCGGTTACAGCAGGCTTGAGTTTCCGCGATTATGGGCTTGGTAATCGTAAACCGGGTACCTTTTTGCAGCTGTTTCATTGTTAGTTCGAAGTGAGTGCGCGCATTACTCATGGGTCCCGGTATCATAGATGATAAGAGTACGTTTTCTTAAGGATTAAATTGCCGACGCTGTATTTTTATGTAGTGCGCCAAAATTTACCGATGATGAGATGCAATGCATGCGCGTAATTGGGGATTAGAAAAATTGGGTTTTTTCTTCGTTGTCATCTGTGGCTTATGGCCATTTCTTCAGATGTACGAATAACAGACAAGACTAACAGTAGAATTTCAACTTCTCCCTCTTTGGGAAATGACAGGATTGGTTCTTTATTGTGTTGTTAATCGGCATCTCATTAGTGTATGACGTTTGCAGTTTAGGTTTGTCTAGTTGTGATTGAGTTAGCATCTGATTAATCATAACAAGCCGGTAAAAGTAGCTAGATACAAAACGGACATTGTTCATTGCCAGTTGTCATCACTACTGAAGTTCGGATTTGGAAACGCTTTGTTATTTAAAAACGGTTCGTTATTTTTTAATAAAACATGTTTTGTCTAGGCATATATTTTGTTCTTAAATCGTAACCCTTCTACCGGAAACTTTATATTCTGCTCACTTGTAAGTGGACTATCTAGCTAGCCAGAAGTTACTCATTACGTATCGCTGACCACCAGAGTGTCGACTTCAAGTGTTTTGTGCAACATCGCCGAAGTGATGTAAGGTTGTGTTCTTCTGTCTAAACTGTTCTTAACCATTACCATCTTCATAGCTAATGATATCGTTAAGAGTACGTAGAAAACCAGTCATTTGATACAAAAAAATCCTCGAATTCAGAAACCCTAAATCAAGCCGACATGTCGTTAAGCATTAAAGCGTGGGATTCCATTTATGGACTACCGGGAGCGCATCCGATCCGCTGCAGTTCCGGTGTTTTGTTGTAATGATATGTGAAGAGATTTTTGTTGACTATATACGGGGGGATAGAAGAAAATCGTTTGTCGCGTGCCAATATCCGTTGCCGACATAAAGACAGTGGGATAAAAAAGGATCCCATTGAAAAACATATAGAGAGGAGAGTATTTGGCTTTTAAACAGTCCTCGCCCTAGTCTTTTTATTGGCTGGACCGTAAGAGCGAGTGAGAGTTTATTTGTATGCTGATGATGGTGATGAGAGTATGGACTGGATGGGATAGGCCCCAGTGTGATGTGTGTTGTATATATTTGTACGCTGCTCCTCCGAGAGCTTTAGGGGAATATTCTCTCAAACGGTTTCTGCACAAGTACTCCGGCCTCTTCTCCCGCAACTGTCGTCATATAAATCGTAATCCATCGAAATGATGATATATACACAACTCTGTGGCCTGCGCGTGTGGGGAGTTTGATATTGCATTGGCGCGCGGGAATTATATAGGCCATTACGTGTGTTGTGGGAGTTGTGTGATTAATGGGCAAGAAAATAAGTGGGAGAAAATTAATCATGATATGGAAATGAATATACATTTTCGCTGACTGCGACCGGCAATTGATTTTTGTGTGTGCATGAGCGCGGGCTTCGTCAGAAATTGCGTTAGGCTACTGAATTGGAGAGCGAAAAGTGCTGGCATATGTTGGGGCTATTTGCTGCGCGGACTTTTGTTACACTGCATTGGCGTAGAAAATGCAATCGACGTACTGTCTACATTGCCGACGCTTTCAGGTTCTGGAGACGCTAGATGAAACTTCGGAAGATGCTCAACCGGACGCTGAGGAATTACGCCGGCTTCTAAATCAGCCTCATTTGAGGGTAAGTTTTTTTCCTGGAATATGTAATGCAGTAGTTGGTCTCTGGTGAAATGGATACATATTCCGTATTGATTGAAATTTGCAAGTAAATCGAAGAAAAAACTGGATTACTGCCGGCGACGAGAGACGAATGGTTTTTTTTTCTGTCGCGGGATGTCGTATTGACTTTGGCTTGGATGGTGTGGTTAAATAGTGGCTGGTGTGTTGACCATGTCTTTGTCAGTAAACAGTTGTTAACAAAAGGAACGAGGCGGTAAAAGGGAAAGATAATCTGGGAATTCTTTTGAAAAAACGCGGAAATATTGGTTTGACATTGAAAGACCTTGGATTTTATGAAACATATTCTTCGTTTTAAAATCATATTCCATTAAAAAATTTTGGAAAATTCTTTTGGTTTAGCAACTTTTCGACCCTTCGGTTTGTTGCCTCACGGATAATTTGGTTGTGATGTTGAGAATAGTAAATTTAATTTTGACGATTATATGTGTATTATTATGTTTTTAAAAGTTGTGCAAGCAGTTCCTTTTTACAGCCAATCTTTTCACGCTACAGCTGTCTTTGATTCAAAACTAACATGATGAAAAATTCATTGGAAAGGCTCGTAGGGACACTGGGCTCAAAGAAAAATTATCGGGTTTTTGTATGGAAACTTTACAGTCTGCTAGACAGTAAATTTGTGTAATGTTCGTACATTGTAGTGAAGAAATTTTCGCAACAAGCGCTTATGCAAACACTGGCCGCGGAAGTTGTTCTCAAGTGGCCTGGTCAAGATGACTTCTCTCTTTATTACGCTTATGTGGAAGAAAGCCAATCTTTTTATGTTTTAATCTTAAAGATGCCAACAACGTCCTCGTACAATTTAGCATCTGGAATGTTTCTGTGAGCTATTTCATGCAGTTTTTGAATTGATTACAAAATTGATCCCTTGGTAATTATTACTGTTTAAAAAGGTGGTGTAATTGTAAGTTGTATTTATTTGTAAGTTGCAAGTTGTAATTTAGCTTGTCTGAAAATTGCTCTAATTTTTTTAATTTTTGATAACGGAGTATTGGGCTTAGTCTTATCGAAACTTATTTAAACTTATTTACTACTATCTGTAGCGTACTTATTCAAACTCCAAAAGTAAGTTTCCCTAAACAGTAAAACCTAAATTTTGTAAAACCACAATGTTTTTCGGGCTGATTGTGCAGCGGTCGAGTTTTTGGCTAAAAAAATTTCCTTTTTCATCTACTAGACACAGCAGCCGGTGGTTCACCGTTGTAACGCTATTTGAATTTCGCAGCAATGTTTTCGATGAAATGATGGAGCACACATGTGGACACACTTACGCATTTCCTCTGTAATCGAAATTTGATGAACTTGCGGCGGATAAGACAAAATCCTCTTTGTGTCTGATATCGTAATGATATGCAATAATTCATAGAGTCATTGATGCGGCTAACGGAGCTGGACATTTAGTATGCAAGAGTGGGAGTGTTTGAGAAATCATATTCCCGTCTCCCGCTGAATGCATAATTTGTTGTGGTATTTTCCGTTTTTGATGTATGATGTCTCAAACTCGTCCTTTTTGTTTACATCCTTCCGTGCAAACCCTTGTGAATTATTTACATTATCTGGAAGCCGTATTTATGCTTTCTGTAATGCTTGTCAGGAGACATGCTTGCTATTCTTTTTACTTCGAGAAACTGATTGGGAACATTGCGTTGTTTAGGCCTTAATACAAGCTCACGATGTGATTGCCCACGAAGTGTACAGCCCGGAGGCACGGGCCCGTTCCCTCTCACCCCAATCCTTCCCAGTGAGCGCTGCCGCTCCCGGCCAAGTCAATGGACCGGGCTCCGACGGCACCGGCAGTAGTGCGGCCAACGTCTCCTTCCACAATGTGCCCAACGCGGTCTCCCCGCCGCCTTACCATTCGGCCACCACCGGCTCCCCGCCACCTTCCTCCCATCCATCACGCTCGCATTCGGCGCACAATCATGTCACGCAGGCGCAGGCCAACACCCACGGGAGTGCGCGCAGTGTACGGGACATGGTCGACGCTCAAAGCCATATGGATGCCTACTCGCCGACGCCGTCGGGTGGGCAGAGTCTGACTAAGGTCCGACTGGTGCAGCTGTACAAGAACGCCAACGAACGCTTGGTAAGACGCTGTGTTTGAGCTTTAAAACGGATCTGAGCGTACAGGATGCGTCATTTATTTCTGGGTGTAAGCTTCCGCGGCGTTGACAAAGAAAGATCGCTTCTTTTGACGATCGAACGTGGTAGAGTGGCATTTTTGAAACATTTCTTTGATGGGTATTGAGTGCGATCTCTACTGCTCATATCGGTGGTAAATCAAATAACTTGAGTGTTGCGTAAGTTAACCTTTCTATTCCTGAAGCTCATTATTTTTGTAGGGATTCACACTCAAATTGGACGAAGCTGGGCGTTGCACAGTGGCACGGATATTACATGGAGGCCTTATTCATCGCACAGGTAAAGCAGACATCCCAGTATTGAATCACTGTTATTGCTAGCTAAGATATTTTTGTGCGTGATTGTAAACTGTATTATTTACAATTCCGTTATTTACAATTCCGTTGTTTTGTTGGTGTGAATACTAACTAATTAGTTTGGGAAATAATAATAGTATTTCTACGATTTTATCCTTAGAACAGCGGGAGTGGGAAAGTTAAGTGCTGACTGCATAAATTGTTCTATATATACTTCTATGTATAAATTTTCAAAAGGAGAAATAATTGAGGTTTTTGGGCGTACGAGATGTGTGGGAATTAATTATGGTGATGCTAGGAGAGAGTGCGAAAAGATTGCGTACGGTTAGTGCCTGCCGGCCAATCTAGCGGTTTTTGTTTGTTGAACCAATAAAACGCACGCGTAAAATGATTTTATGGATTCCCATGACGCTGGGCGTTGAATCTATTTTATGCTTTATCACCATCATCCTCGGCGCTCCTTCGGCGGCAGAGGCTTATTATAAGTCGTCCGATCTAAAGTTGGGGGTTTTTCTTTTTGGGCTACAGAGACACTGCGTGTTGGCGATGAGATTAAGGAAATCAATAACATCCCCGTGGCCAACCAGAGCGTGGATAAACTGCAGCGGATGCTGGTATGTGCGGGAATGTTTTGACAAGGGCTGGCTGTTTCTTCAGCCCAGCTGTTTGTGTATCCTGTCTGTCTGGGAAGCCAGAGAAAAGCGCGCGTGTATGCAGTCAAAGACGTCGGTATTATATGTGTGTATGTGTGTGTAGAAGGATGCGGCCGGAGCCATTTCCTTCAAAATCCTCCCCAGTCGTCGGCCTCCGCCGGCTGTTTGTGAAGTACACGTCCGGGCGCAGTACGACTATAATCCCAAGGAGGATCCCATGATCCCCTGCGTGGATGCCGGATTGGCCTTCACTGTGGGCGATATTCTGCAAGTAAGCTGCGCCAATTTGTTTTTGAACGGCCCCAGTGAACGTGCCTGTAACGGTTAGGTTCGGGGCAGTCTGCAGATGCAATCGTAGTCTATTGGCGTTTTCAAACTTTTCAAGGTGATTCGGTTAAAGGCTGCACTGAACTCAAAACAGTGCTAATAATGCTCCAATTGCTTCTGTCAATTTTTATAATGGACTAACGGTTGCAGTTTTTCTTGTTTTTCGTTTTTGAAAATTAGCTTATGAAATTCGCTGAGCCAAGTGGTGAAAAATTAAAACCAGTTGAACTTTGTTTGTAAGCAGATATGTGATTCTGCCATTATTTTGGTTTACTTTGCTTTGTACAGGTTATCAGCAAAGAGGATCCCAATTACTGGCAAGCTCGGCACGTGGAACAGCCCGATTTACCGGCTGGGCTCATTCCCAGTCCAGAGCTGCAGGAATACAAAATAGCTTGTTTAACGATAGAACGCTCCCAGCAGGACAATTGTAAGTTCCCATAATGTGATGCACTCAGTGCACTGTTACTAAATAGTCACATTAACATGTTTACTGACGGCTTGAACGGTTCTTTTTACTCTAGCACATTGCGCGTGGTTTGGGAAAAGGAGGAAAAACCGTGATAAATATTTTGTAAAGAATTGTGGCCTTCTTGACCAGCTGGAAGTTGTGACCTATGAGGAGGTGGTTAAACTGCCGTATTTCGAAAGGAAAACTCTCGTCCTACTAGGTACGTTTGTCGATTTAATTTTTGTTCTGGTGCGACCGATAAATAATTAAACAGCACATAGAGTTAACTGACAGCGAAATAAGCTTACACCGAAAAGACGGTGATTTTAGCGCAGCTTCGGTTCGGGATTTACGATTATAATTTTTTTAGAAACTGTGGATATATATTGCCATTAGGCGCTCAGTTATTTGACATTGATATAAATACTTTGCACTTCCTTGGTGTCTGTGCAGGTGCCCATGGCGTCGGTCGGCGGCACATCAAAAACACGTTAATCACGAATCATCCCGACAAATATGCCTATCCTATTCCGCACACGACACGGTCGCCCAGGAAAGATGAAATTAATGGGCGAAATTATTTGTTTGTCAGTCAAAAAGAGATGTTGGCCGATATCGCCAACAACGAATATCTGGAGTACGGTACACACGAGGAAGCGATGTATGGGACCAAACTGGAGACAATCCGGCAGATTCATCGCTCCGGCAAAGTGGCCATTCTCGATGTGGAACCGCAAGCGCTCAAAGTGCTCAGAACCTCGGAATTTGCTCCCTACGTGGTATTCATTGCCGCGCCCTCGCTCAGCAACTTTCAAGATGTAAGAGCATATATTCGCGGCTGTTTTATTTTTTAAACGCAGTAAATTAAAACCGTTCAAATTTCGACTGACTTTGTATAAATTTTTATCCTCCTTTTTTGGTAATTCATAGTTTCTTTGTTGGCTGTTGTTGAATAAATTTTACACTAAGTTTTACATTTCAGACTGACGGTAGTCTGCAACGACTAGCCAACGAATCGGTGGTATTGGAAGCGACATTTGGGCATTATTTCGACCTTGTCTTGGTTAATAATGACATCGATATGACCATTCAGCGACTGGAAACGACTATGGAGGATATTCACAGTCAAGCACAATGGGTGCCCGTCAGTTGGGTATATTAATATGGAGAGAAAGAATGGGTCGCTCCTTCCGCTAAATCTCACAGTTGGGAACATTCAGCCCGTTGCAAATCCAAGTGCCATTTGTTCTTCTTTTCGTTGCGATGGATTTCAAAAATTCGTTGTTTTTCTACTACATTAACGATTTTACTGCACAGCTACAGTTGCAAAGTTTGCCGCGGTTTGGTTTTGATGCGTAAAATATGGTGGTTTCGCTGCGTGCAAAGTGGGAAATCACGCTCAAGCAGATGTTCAGTCTCCGATTCGAAAGAAATAAATTAACGAGAATAACGTTGTAGGTTTTATATACTTAGTATAGTTTTATAATAATCAGGTACGGAACACTGTTATTCCAGACTACAATGTAAGAAAATCGCAGACAGAAAAATTTCAGGTTTGATCATCAGCGCACAACTACTGCACAACTCCTTGGAATATAATATTGTAGTAAAGGCAAGCATGCAATACCACACAATATTCCTCTTTACATTTACTCATTAAACACCAGAAAACCGTAACCAATACCAATCAACATCAGAATGAAAAACATGAAGGAAGCACATTGGTAATACCAACAGAATAAGAAATTAAAATTATTATAAAAAACGACTGTCACAAAGCCAGTGCAATTTTTTCCGGATCCTTGTCGTGCTGAACCGCGATGCGTGCTTGCAGCAGAGCAATGATCATCGGTGGATGATATTCAGTGACAGTTATAAATTTATCCGACTTGGCGGATGCGCTGATCAGCTGTTCAAATATAGCATTCCAGTTTCGGTTTCCCGAATCCACCGCTTTGTCCAATGCCTCATTTCTCGTTTCACGATCATCACTGCATGGCACTGCAAGAGACTACAATTCTCCATAAACAGCTAGGTATATCACTGTATCAAGCCACAGATACAATACGTGAAAATCAAATTAAAATAATAACATTATAAACGAGATTCGAAAGGATTTGCATTTACAGTACAATGGGCACTGGATTGAAATCCCAGTCTGATTCAACAAATTTTCAAAAAAATCCGCATCCTTTTTCTATCCTTTTCTATATTTCTGTGTTTCCGAAACCAATCCTAATACGACCATCGGATATCGGACTAAATTTTTAGCATAATATCCGATTCGATACCAAACTCGACTTTTACAATAATAAAACTCATCCTCTACAACTTACGTAACTCACTTTAAGCAGCTTTATGATTTATCTATAGTAGACTTAGAGACTACATCTTCTTAACCCTACTCAAACTGTAATTAAGCTCACTCAAAGTTTACTTGAACATCCAAAAAACCACAGCCCAACGGAGAAATACAAACATTTTGCAATGGGAAGGCTATGAAACAATAACGATTTATAATCCAACGTCACAACAAGTCACAAGTGACAACAGTCACAACATGCTTACGCTGCTCGGGTTCTTCAACACTCTGTAGACAATGATTAATGGCGTGCGAGGCAGTCTCCTTCAGCTTTTGAATGTCCAGAATCTTGTTTCCAATCTGCTCCAAAACGGCCTCGAAGCCTTGTTGGTTTGTGAACTCATCGTCTGATACCGCTCGAGTTTTGTACTCCTGATCAAAAACAGGACGCAAAAATTCATACTGTTTCTCCAGAGCAGAAATCCGATGTCGCAGCAGCGCATTATCCGCACGCTGTTGATCGCGGACGGCAATCAATCCCTCCACATCTTCCTGTTTATTAGCAAGGTATTCACGAATATCATCCATAGTGAAAATGTCAAAAACTACTTTACAAGTTTAAGAACAAGATGATTAATTTTTACAAAACAAAAAGAACTTTGTCGAGACGTCAAACAACAGAAACGTTTTCGAAGTAACTGCCAACCTTCGGTGCTGGTAATACGGACGATTAGCCTAGCCCGCCTTTTGTTTGTATGTACTCGAGTCACTCGAGTGGCGCCGTTGCCTGCCAAAGAAACTTCCGCAACAAAAATGTTCCGTTACGAACTTACGGTCACGGAAGCCTCGCAAGCCGAGAAAAAGAAATCCAGACTGTATCTCGGTTTGAATGGCCGCTACATGTTGTCCCAGTCGCTTTTGAGACACTTGGACCGTGGGGCCCATCGGCCATCGTTGTCGTTACGGAACTGGGAAAAAGGCTGCAGGTGCGCACCTGAGGGTGAGAAGCACGTTGGCACGAGATTCTGTGACAGTGTTTCCCGTAGTATAATGGGAAAACACAACGTCATGGTGCTGGACACCATGGAAGGAGCGAATAAAACTGAGCGAGATTTGTTTCTGTACTGCGTGCGCAGTTTATCGGGTGTAATCAAATATAGATGCAAGTAACTACTTACTAGTGGTACTGTGTACAAGAGTACAAGAAGCTACTTATTAGCCAACTTCCGCCTCGCTAAATTGCGAGAGTCTGCTTACTTAATTAAGTTGTAACACTAATTTTCTTGCACTTTCTGTACTTTTCTTTGCATGATTTTATCGGTACCCAGTGACCTACGTGTCCAGAAGATCAGAATTTACGGTAACAAAAACTCTACAATTCTACGGTATACAGATATGGTTAGACATTTAGAGCGCATATTAATAAAGAAAGTCACAAAATTATCTTTGTCTGGGAATAAATGCATTCTCAAACGGCTTTGGCGAAAGAACAATGGAAGTGCAGTAATCCGTGTGAGAAACTGTGTTGCCGGGGAGCAGTGTAATGTCGAAGCGTTGCATTAACCGAGCAAACATCAAGAATAACTCCATTCTGGCCAGTAGTTCTCCAGGGCAAGCGCGCCTTCCTGGAGAATACAGAATACTTTCTCAATTAATACAAGTATGTAAAATTGCCGACAGTACAGAAAGTGCCGTTCAGGTGCCTAATGCATAATTTGTCTGTACCTATTCCGAATACGACAAATGTGTGCGCCTTGTCGATCACACCGTCCTTATCAAGAAACCGGTATGGGTTAAACTCTTCTGGGCTCTCCCAGTGTTTTGGATCGTGGTGAACGGAATACAAGTTGGGCAGGATCCAGGTATCTTCCGGTACAAAATACCCATCGATCAGCATATCACGCTTCGCGCGGTGCGGTACCGCTAATGCTGCAATGGTGGTCATTCGTTGTACCTCCAGAATTGTCGCTTCGGTAAGCGGAAGCACCCCTGGAAGAACCTCGTATTCAGACATTCAGACTTGATGCAAAGCATCATAAACCACATGTGCATTACCACAAAACGTAAAAAGTCATCGTGATAGTACACAAACGCTATCTTTATTTCGAGAAGCAAAATTTCTGCAGTAATGTATTAATTAATACTTATACAGTTTCCAGTGGTTAGTCAGCTGCCACTAAAGACCTCATAACCAAGACCATTTGCTGACCTTTATCACCGAAGCGAACCTCGCGCTTTTTCTCGTCCGTAAAAAGATCGATTTCTTCCTGCACTTTCTTCTTGATATTCGGATATTCCAGCATAAATAATAGACACCATACGATCGTTGTTGACGTTGTCTCCGTACCAGTAATAAAAAGATCATACATTGCCACTTCCAGTTGTTTATCTGTACGTAGAATAAGAAGGCAGTCAGAGGATTATTATGTCTTGCAGAATCATTTAAAGTATAAATTATGAAATAACTACGTAAATATGATTTTTTTATAACATATTACACACTACATACAGACGCTGTGCTCGTAGGTCAGTGATTATACACTGACCTTTAAACATCTGCTATTTAATTGTTACTGAATAATAATTTAATGGTTATTATCCATGTACTTGTGCGCGTTATAGTACAGTTACCTTACCGGAATAAAATTCCTTTCTTTCATTGTCAAGCGAACCAGCTTTCAACAAATAAGCATCGATATAATCCCGCGCTTCATGTTGTGCAACTGTCTGTCTGTGACGCTTCACAAAGTTTTCCGTAAACTTTGCAATATTTCTATAATTCTCTTGCGCTTTTCTGCAGCGGTTGCGGAAACGGCCAGGAATATATTGCAAATAAGGACAGACAAGAAATAAGAAATCATCCGATGCTTGCTCCACTTGATCGGCAACGGTTGTGGCTAACCGGGTAAAACCTTCATCATCGTGATCAAAACGTTTGCCAAAAAGCAGAGCACAAATGATATTAGCGGCACAGTGATAGATGTGCTTGGCTGGATCCATGGCCCGGGATCCGTATGATTCTAGCACGCAGCATAGGTCATCGATTTCCTCGATGATGGCATCTTCCAGCCATGTTTTGCCCATTCCAAAGTCTTTCAAGGTGGACAGCGTGAAACGGCGGTGTTCTTGCCATAATTCCCCTTCACTGTTTACCACACCTGGTGGATTGCATCGGAAATAAAATTGATACATAGCAAGTATTCTGTGTGCAATACATCTCAAATTAAATAAACAAGATACGAGTACAGTAATGTGTGAATCAATTAGGGTATTACTGTTTCATTCTAGCTGTTAAATGCTTTTGTCGACATCACCTAGCTGTGTATATTCCTGCTCGAACACCAGTGTTTTTAAAACAGAATATCCAGTTGTAGTATTTCAAATACACCAGTGGATGTTTACAGTTTAGCGTAGTAACACATTACGGCGATGTTTTACAAAATTCGGTTCTTTATTATTAGAAACATTTACAACATCCTACCATAATGCACACCATCCTGGCTTTCTAGATCTTTTGTTCCAAAAGTGATATGCGTCCGCCCGGTAGAATCTTCATCGGCGAGCGTTTTCCTGATGGTGACCAGATCGTGCAGAATGACAATATTCTGTGAGCCAAGCCGGCAACCTACGGTATCAGATCCGTATTTTCGCCTCCATTTGTCGAAGGTTACATGTGGGTTGTTGCCGAATGACGCCAGACTTCCGATAACTGGCAGCCCTGTAGTATTGATAGTATTTAGCCATTTACAGCTTATTTTAATTAGTAATTATTATGCCATAAAAAATGTATCTAATGATAAGGCAGTTTTTGTCCTCATTAACTTGCCAATAGGTCCAGGTGGGAAATGCAGCCGCCGCCTTTTGTAATCATGATAGAAAAAGTAACCTATGCCGAACAAAAAAAAGCTTAAGACAGTTTGCAGAATCAGAATCATATCCTCAAGACCCAGGTCATATAATAATTATTATATATATGGTACTCGCAATATAGATTAATCCTTATAAGTGAACATGTACAACACATTTCTAGTTAAGTTGAGCTAAAAGCCACGACGTATGTTTGAGTCTTTCTGTGTTCTCTTTGTTTACCCTGCAAGTGACGAATTTCGTCAATACATTTTGTTTCTGGTAAGAGAATGGAAACTTCCGGTGTAACTTTTTTACTACTAGAACGATGTTAATGTAGTGCAACTTTTGTTGACTCAATTTAGCCGGTGCCCGAGGCCAAGAAAGGTCTATGCTGGTCAAACCCATCACATAAAGTATGACTTACAACTACTGTACAGCCGGTTATCAAAATGCCAACTTGTATAACTACTGAGGACTGAAGAATGACGAAAAGTTTATTTTCAATCTACTAAGCTACGTAGATACACTTTAGCTAAATTTGCAAATGAATTTATTTTAGGTCGAAGTCGTTTGCCCACTTTTGTGCTAACCAGCATCCAAAACATTCAGCCACAACAATATATAACGTATCTACAGCTTGTGATGTGGTTTCGCTGATACAACACGAGAAATACTTTTAACTGTAAGAGAAATAATTTTAACTCGTATATTAACACATTTGATTTGTGAAATAATTCGAGTCTGGAAAAAAACAATTCTGCCGCAGCAAATTGTTTTATTACGTAGTATATTTGCTAGGTCTGCTCAAGATAACAAAAACCATCCATTACGTTTGATGAACCGTACACAAGTTGGCAAGTATAATTAAAATGTTTTAAAATAGTTAAAATGTAATCAAATTTAAAAGTATAGCTGAAATATACAAATTTTTTTGGCATGACACAGACTTCAGTGAATCACTGACCCCAAAATTCTTATAGAATATCGGTGTATGTACATTTCTATTTTAGCCTTTTAGGAATGTTACTCATCGATACAACTAGCTTACTTGATTTTTGTGATTTATATCGCTAGTCTATTATTATTTTGCCAAATCAGATATGCTTTAAAGAGAAATTTACAGCATTCTGAGAACGTTCAATGTGAACCATATATATTCGGTTTTGTAAACAGCTCACATAAATCGTTCTGTTTATTTCGTTTTTGTGGTCGTTGTGCAGCTGATTTCCATACTGCAGAATTCCATTATGGCGCTAAACGGCACCATAGCCTGCATTGCTTTGGCTTGTCTTGTTGTGTTCCAGTTAGCTGGTAAAACATTTTGCAGTTGAAAAGATAATATTCCTTAACATTTACACATTGTTATAGCTGTCGGTTACGGAAAGGGAGGCGGAAGGGGAAGTGGAAGCCGCCGACCACGGGCTTTTAGCTGCGACTACTATTCTGACGGAACGCGAACGTGCCGGTACGATGATGATACGTCGGGTTCCAGTATAGACGGCGTATGGGAGAACGAAGATGGTAAAATTATTAATACTGTAACACTGTAAAAATATTTCGAGTATTCTGCTCTCATTTAATACTAATGCAATAGAAATATTATACAACATATTATACTCATTTTTCTGGGCTCTGAAACACATTTGATAACGAATTTACGATACCTTATAACAGAGAGAAAACCTTGATTTATTTTAAACGGTTACAGGAATATTTACTGGATACCTCAACAAAAATATGCCAAAGATCAAGATCGGTAGCTGCAATTTTGGGGTGGAAGGTTCAGCTGGCTGCCAAGGCATGCCAACCACAACGATCGACTCCCTAGGACGAATGAGCGGAAAGGGTGGCGGCGTGTTCGTTATTTCCCATTACACCGGAAGTATCAGAGGTACAAGCGCCAAAGCTTCGCGTTAATGTATATCTATTATGCATTAATAATACAGAAAAATCGCAATCAGCTGCATAAACCCGATTCCCTCAATGTTATAAATGTTTCTTACATTATGGAGCAATAAAGTTGTTAAGATTCTTGAACTATTTAATCGGCGTTAAGTGAATTCATAGTGTCACACCTTCCTTAACGGGAAAATCCGAGAATAATTATTGACGGGGCAGGCACCTTTTACTGTGTTTCTGAAACAACCCGAATATTTGTCAGTTATTAATTAATAACTAATAAAGACGTAGGAGTAGTATTCCTTTAAAAAGGGAATACTAATTCTACATTTAGCGTCATTCCTACCTGTAGGGTAAATATTCTGTTCTCAATTGCAGGTCGGATTCGCGTTGGCGCTAAAGTCGGCGGCCCTGCAAAGGATGAGTGAACTTCCTCTGACGGAAGTCTGAAAACTAACATTAAAAACAAACAACCTCTACACAATCTATTCTATACAGAATATTATTATTGACCTCTTAATATGCAAAAACCCGTGTACAAGCTTGCAGTTTTGTACACAGGGAAAATATCGGCACTGTGCTTCCGTGGCGCTAACTATTCACTGACTATTATGTGAAAACGCGTTCTGGAGCATCGTTTCTTCGTTGTTTGATTGTTAACAACACATCCTGAATTTTAAAATGCAAAAAATTGAAAATTCAAATTCAAAATGCAATTTGAATTTTAATAAGCTTATTAAATTCCACACGGGCACAAACCGACTTCACTGCGTTTGTAGTTAAATATCTGTACGTACAGTATGTGTTACTGTTGCACATACTTTCCGCTGCGAATTGGGCATTGCATCTATTACGTTGTTTATTCGAAGTAATTTATTTGCAAATTTATGTTCATTGTAATTGGAAGTATTGTTACTGAAATGCAAAATTAATAACGTTGATGGTGTAAAACGCTTGCATAGTATACTGACGGCGGTTTTGCTGTTTAATACACATTTTATTTTCACATTCATTCTAATATTTAATATCTATCCTAACATGCATTCCCATTGCATGTATACATATTCATACATATTTTTATGCACTGTAAATGTACGCGTGCATACGGTCGGTCATTTCGATGTCGTTTTTGGTGTTAGTTCTATGCATTCCGATGCACTGCATTCCTACAGCTACCGGTATTTTCTGTTTTTTTTTTCGGATAATCAAATTAACACTTTTATTATCTCTAACTTTCAGGATAATGTTTAATTGGTGTTAATATGAAATACTGTCCGCATTAACAGACTATTCAATGTCGCTTGCAGCGTCCATGCATGTTTTGGAAACACTCCGCAAAAACAACAAACATTAGCCAAAACTATACAATTCACAGAAAACAAAGCAGTATTTGTTTCGGCCTCGCAAGGCAGTGGAGCGCCTACAATAATTATAAGCGTACCTCTAATCAGTCTGCTGTTAGCCCTTTGACCGTTCGAAGTTTTCCCTTCTGATTAATTTTATATTATGTTTTAACTAATTTTGTATGTTTGCTTAACGATCTATGTATGGTAGCGATTTAACGCGCTGGTGTTTTACATATGCCATGCTGCAGATTGATCGAAGCATTCACTGATAACTTTAATAACAGGAAATTATCACAAAACATGCAAGAAGATTGTAGATCGGATTATGGCATTTCAATTTACCGTCGGTGAAATTATCTTCTTGATACATCTTTTTGGAAAAAGATTGTAAATCGGATTATGTCTCAATAATTCCTGTACAGTTTACGGTTGGTAGTATTTAAGCATATTTGGATGATCGAAGATTCTTTAATGTGGTATCTAGATACACCTTTGCTAATCAATCTGTATAATCACTCTCGTCGATTAGCTGCGAATCCGGCACCTCCTATTTCAAAATTAATATCATTAGCCATGACGCAAACCTGATCGGAATAAGTTGCCCATCTTTAATTTACCCGGGATAATCGTCATAAATTAAACCATATTTCTGCTGAAGTTGGATATACAGCATATATAATTATAATGGTGTCGATACTGGATATCGCAATCACATTGCTCTTTCTGATCTTGGGGCAATTTGTATATGACATATACAAGCGCAAAAGACTACAATTTCCACCAGGACCGATTGGTAAGAGTTGAATATCCAAAAAAGCGTAGACATACTGCCGCGCATTACAAGCCTGAAAAGCAATAATAATAGGATCTTACTCTACTTTGTCAGGTTTACCAATCATCGGAAGCTTAGCTTCGTTCGGCAGTTATCCCCATCTCGTCTTTGATTATTGGAGAAAAAAGTATGCATCGGATACTATCTGTTACCGGCTTGGCTTCCGGAATATAGTTGTTTTGCACAATTTTGATACTATAAAAAAAACGTTAAATGATGATGCTTCAACTGGACGGGAACATATCACGTTTGGCACAACCGACTTACAGACAAACAATGGCATTCGTTACGGTGAGCTATACGCATTTCAAAACGGTGTTACGCATTTCAAAACTGACTGATTAGACACAGTTAATCAATTATTAACAAAATAAATATCGAGAGAAATCGTAAGAGGCTACAGATAGCTTATGAAAATAATACGTAATAAAATCCAAAGCAAAATATAAAGGATATCATGAAATGTGAACTAATAAACCAGGAAATGGTAATAACTTTTAAAAATAATTTATTTAACAGTCACGTTAACTACGCTGGGTCAAGAGTACAAAGTAGATGATTGTATTGCACTCCATCCATGCTCTCTAGATCTGCACTACAATATGTAGAGGTAAGTGCGTAACTATTAAAGCGTTTATTATACCTTTTTTATGGTGTGACCGTTTCTGCGTTTTTTTCTTGAAAATCCATGCATACTGCAGATAGTTGATGATTTATGTTGATGCTATGTGATTATGTATGTATACGAGTAGTTGTAGTAAACGCATTTGTTTTACACTGTTTTTGAGACAGGTGACTTTAATTACTTACAGGTTTTACCTTTTAATTAGGATTGTTAGCAAGCGAAGGAGAACTGTGGCAAGAACATCGGCGCTTTGCGATGTCAACCTTGAAGCACTTTGGCATGGGAAAGACATGGCTGGAAGATGCCATCATTGCTGAGACGGATGACCTTTGTAAACTATTCCATAAGCATCAAGGGCGACCTTTGAACCCAGCCGAGCCTATTTACCATTGTGTTTCTAATATGATGTGCAGTTTAGCTTTTGGGAAGCGGTTTGATTATAGCGACAAAAATTTTACCAATTTGGCCGTATCCATCGCAGATCAAGTTGTGCAGACAACGGACGATCTATTATTTTCCATGTGCCCGTATTTGAAATACATTCCGGGACGCTTTCGCAATCGCTATAAAAAGGGACAAGAAAATTATAAGCGTGTGGTAGCTTTTACACAGGATATTGCCAAAGAGCATAATAAAAGCGTGGCGGAAGACGAGGCACATGATTACATCGATGCATTTACCGCAAAAGCCAATTCCTCGCAAAATGGCAGCAAAGGATTTTATAACGGTAAAATTTGATATTCATTCCATTATGTCATTACTGTTAATACCACCATAATAATTTTGTGTTTATCACACTTCTCGCTAATTTTGTGCTCATTTTACTGGATGATCTTTTCTCCTAGAAAAGCAGCTGGAAGTCATGCTGTATGACCTTTTTGCTGCCGGTACGGAAACAACGTCAACAACAAATTTATGGTGCTTAGTGTTTATGTTGGAGTATCCGGATATTATGGCAAAGGTGCAGGAGGAAATTGATCATCATGTGGGCAACCAACGTCCTGTGCGCTTTAGTGATAAAGGTGCCCATTATTATTAAAACACACATATTCGTAAAGAACTATGACACAATACTGCATACATAATTGTGACACAATACTGCATACATTTTTTAACGTTAAATTTTGCAATACTTATTTGTCGATGTCAGCTGTGCTGCCGTTTACGGAAGCGACTGTCTTGGAGATGCAGCGTCTCGCCTCTATTGCACCATTTGGGATACCACACGTAACGCAAAAGGATATGTATATTGATGGCTATTTTGTACCAGAAAATTCCATACTTTTGCCAAATTTGTATTCCGTTCAACGTGATCCGAAATACTGGGATAAGCCGGATACCTTTGATCCAACCCGATTTCTCAGCCAAAACGGCACAGTCGACAAACCGGAAACGTTTAGTGTTTTTGGAATAGGTATGAAAATATCTAATTTACCATGAACATGATAACGTTATTCTTTATAGCATTAAATCGTAATACACGTATTCTATTTAAGTTTTGTGGTAAACGTAGTTTTCACTATAGTTAATAATTTTTGAAAAGCTTCGATTAATTCGTATACTACTTTTACTGGACAGATAATTTCGGTATTTCGTTTAACGCTATTTATCCGGTGTTAATACAGGAAAGCGTGCGTGTATGGGAGAATTACTGGCTAGAATGGAGGTGTTTATCATCATAGCGAACATCGTCCAACGGTTTAATCTCACCTTGCCGCCCGGATGCACTATATCTCACAAGGATTACATGGTTTCAATTGTTCTTCATCCCAAACCGTTTGATGTCATCTTCACTCCTAGAACGGAATATTCCGATATGTTAAACAAATCCGATTATCAGTGTTTATAACTTCGCTGTACTTTGAGTCTAATGGTCATACTAACTATTCCTCGCCATCTTGATCAGGATTTTAAATAGTACGAGTATGCTGTACGTATACTCGTACTAAATTTTAGTTCTTACAGTTTCAGTATGCGTCTCACACTCTGGAGAAAAAAGTGTTCATCATGATGCTGCATTCTTTAGTTTTACTGAAGCGCGTAAATGATCTAAACAAAGGAACGGTGCATCTGCAGAAAGTTTTTTTCAGTTTGCCGCGAATTATTACAGTAATTATTATTTATTGCTGACCATCACACCACGAGACAAGTTACGGTGACTGGAGATCACAGATTGAGAAAAGCCTGTATTTTGTACTTACGCCCTTGCGTATTTAATTATGGCCCGTCACTTCATATATTCTAATACAATAACTGTACAATCGCCGTATGCTACGACACTGAATGAATAATCCTTATTACAAAGTACATACAAATGAAAATTATTGCTATCATCTGTGTGTTGGTATCAGCTGTTTACTTTTCAGTCGGCGACCGGTTTAGCCGGTTCCGGTGTACGAAGTTACGAGTACACATACAAACAAGTTGAAATAACATTTTCCAAATCGATACGTCATAGCACCTGGGCACAGTACAAATACACATGGTATTGCTGTATTTGCTACAGCTTGCGGTTTGTTGTTTGTCGGAATTTCCGATCCATTTTTATCAACAGCTCTGCCAGTTTTTGCGTTGAGCTAATTGTGTAAGTTCCCGGACTGCCATAATTTGTACTTATAATTTAGTGTTACCTCCGCCATTAACAAGAATGGGGTTCGCGGGATATGTTGCCTGGTTTGTCATTTCCGGGATCGCTTTCATAGCGATCTTGCTTTTATTATTTGTGGCATTTGCTTACTGGTATGAATCGGTACAAAAGATCATTTCACCCATCAGCAAACGAAAAAAGCGCCTTCCATATCAAGAGAAGAAATGGGTGAACTCGTCTGAGATTTCATCAACTGAAGTAAAAAATTTCAAGCTTAACGTTCCTGAGGAAGTTCTGGAAGATCTTCGTTCGCGGCTGCGGAACACGCGTTATGGGCCACCCATGGAGGGTGTTAATTTCCATTTTGGCTTTCCTGCACATTATCTCAAGAAGGTAAGCGAGAAAACGCACATGCAGACTATGCGCAAGATAAAGCAGGAGCATTACAGTTTACCGCACAGTTTTTTTTGCGACAGGATTTTTAAATTGATTTTACAATTTGCATATGCTTGATAGTTGATATCACCGCATGTCGATAAAAGTGTATCAGTATTATGTAATGCAGGTGGTATCGTACTGGTTGAACAATTATGACTGGAGAAAGCAAGAAGCCTACATCAACAGTTTTCCGCAATACACCACCAATATCGAGGGTCTGACTATTCATTTTGTGCGCGCTGTCCCACCGGAAGCGGCAGGTGGCCGCGTGAAGGTCGTTCCGATTCTGGCTGTGCATGGGTGGCCCGGATCGTTCTTTGAACTGCTGAAACTGGTGCCGCTACTCAACAAGCCTAGGGAGATTTCGCATAATACATTCGTTGCCTTCGAAGTTATTATCCCATCCATTCCCGGATACGGATTTTCCGACGCCGCTGAGAAACCGGGTTCGGGAATACATACAATTTTTTATTTGCTGTATTTATTGTAAAAAGCCAGTCGGCAGTATTTTCTTGATCTGAAATATATAAAAGTATCCTAAACCCTTTTTGTACTTTGAGTTGTAATCATTCACGCAAGAAAGGACTGTCCAAGCGTTCCATAGAAGTTGTAGATATTTATATATTGTATTGTATAAAATTTTTAGTGTTCTAACCTTGTAAATGTATGCGCGCGTGATTAACAGTGATTGTAATGCTTAGCTTAATACAGTAATAGTACGTAGTCACAAACAGTTTCCTACATGCAGGTCTGGAAACCGGTAATACCGCTCGCATATTCAATACACTGATGAATCGGCTGGGCCATGAACAATACTTCATCCATGGAGGCGATTGGGGAAGTTCAGTATGTAGTTTCCTTGCAGCGATGTATCCCGAAAGGTACAAAACATTTTTAGAAAACGCGTTCCCTTAGCCGGCTTTACATAATTATGACACTAGCGAATATTGTTGCTTCTTAGTTGTGTATGATAAGTTCTTAATTAATAAGCAACAAGCACCTTTTGGTCGCATATACAGAATTGCATGCATCATATGGCCACAGGCAGTTTATCTGGCTTCTAATTGCACCTGTGTAGAATATTTTTCTCATAGATTCTTCATTTTTTTACCAAATGAACAAAATAAACGAAATTTTCACAAAATCAACGAAATTTAGGATCCTGGGAATGAACATTACAATGTACAATATCCCAATGCCTGCCAGCGGAATGAAAGGCCTACTGGCTAAGTTCTTCCCTTCACTGATGAAAATTAGTCCGGGAGATGAGAAGAAGCTGTTCTGGAACAATTTCGGCTTCACTATGCGAGAATCAGGCTATTTCCACATCAACGCTACCAAACCGGACACAGTCGGTAAATCGAAAAGTTTTATCTCGCTGTCACTATGCATGATAGCTCATACCTGAGATTTGGAATTCGAAACAGATGTTTTCCGACGTTTGCTTCATTTTCATTAACACAGTATGCGAAATAATAATTAAATTATCATAAGTAAAATGAAGGATATTTCCTGGTGATCGGCAAATATTAGTAAATTAAAGTATTATCACATATCATTTGCTATAATACATCGGGAAACATTTAATAATGCATAGGTTAAGTGAAGTAATGATGCGGGAGCAATACCAATGGGCTAGATCTTCGACCTTAAGCGTTGTAAATTAATTACAAATGGCGGTCTATGTTTTGTCCGTTTTGAAGGATATCTGTATCTCTCTTTGTCTTTGACCTAATACAGGAAGTGCGCTGACGGACTCGCCCGCGGGACTTGCGGCCTATATTCTGGAAAAATACTCCACTTGGACTAACCCTGCCAACATTGATTATCCTGAAGGAAACATCACAAAGTACTTTACACTGGACGAACTGCTGACCAACGTGATGATCTACTGGGTATCGAACTCAATAACCTCCTCCTGCCGACTATACAAGGAAGCATTTTATTCCGGTCCTGAGATTGATCTTCCGAGGTGCGCACAGCTGTGTGCAGCAATAGTAGTACTGCTCACACAAAATAATCGAATGAAGATAAATCTTACGATTAGATGCCAAGTACTCTCAATTTTGTTCCACCTGAATGAATTACGCATCTGTATTTTTTTGCTTCGGCAGATCGATACCGGCGGAGATGCCGACTGTTTTATCCGATTTCCAGAGCGAAATTGGAGGGGCTAATCCACCGGATGCGTTTGCTAAACTTTACTTCCCTAAACTGATTACGGTGTCCAAGCATGTGACCGGAGGTCACTTTCCCTCCATGGAACGACCTGACGATGTGGCTAGTGATATTTGGCTTTTGGTTTCATCCGTATTGAAGTAGCGGATTTTTGTGCCCTTGCGTAGCGTTTTTCATCTGCGTGCAATTTTCTGGTTACTGAAATACAAAAGTCCACATAGGTTTGCAGAGGTTTTTAACAATACAATATTGTACTAAACTAACAGATTTTGCCAATAATTTTAGATAATGTACTGTGAGATGTGCAGCTTCCGATGCATTATGCTGGTGGGTAGAAAATTTTTCGTGAATGCAGTATTCTTAGCATTTTTTTGCAACACCAGGAATATTCTGCAATAAATCACTTTTTACAGCTTTTTTATGGTTAGATACGGTTACATATTCACGGATGAGTAACACAATCGGTTACCGTAAAAACGAATCTGAAAGAAATTGTTATGCAGATAATACGTTATGTTTCCCTTTCGGCTAGTTGAACCATTTAATATTGCACGCTTTGGCACAGGAAATAACTGCAGATCATGGCGAAAACTCTACAGGTTTAAAGGTTTAATCAAGCCGACACTCAACAAGCTAATTGGCTATCATTCTTTAAAAATTTATACCACTGCATTTTTACCACTAAACAACCACTGTTTGTGGAAAGTGTCTGGGCGCCTGCGGTGATTAGCAGAGAGGTTTACAAGGCCCGGCAGTACGTACTTACGTACACTTTATTAAAGCCGGTATGCAAGACAGACAGTCAGGAACCGCTTTGCAGTTTGAAAACTGATTGTAACCATTTATCTGCAGTACTACTTATTGTACAAGTTACAAGTACACGTTAAAACGTAAATAAGTTTTTGAGTTGCTCTTCAGTTTGATATATTATCGAAGCCCTTTATTCCTCGTCTAATTTTATTCTTAAGAGTTCATATTGGAATGCACTAAAACTATGGGTTTCGGATGTGTTTTATCATTTTTGTTCAGCGGGATCGTATTTGTAGCGGTATTGCTGGGTGTTTTTGTCGCTTATGTATATTTTTACGAAGTGATTAAAAAGTTTACTTTATCGCCACATAAAGTGAAAGAACGTTTCCCTTATCAAGAGAAGAAATGGGTGGATTCCTCTGAGATTCCCTCCGATGAGATTAAGTCATTCAAGTTGGATGTTCCGGAGGAAGTGCTGGACGATCTGCGCTCACGTTTGAGAAATGCTCGATATGGACCGCCCATGGACGACGTGAATTTCCACTTTGGATTCCCGTCTCACTATTTGAAAAAGGTACAGCAACCGAAAAAACGTACTTTTATTTTAATTTCCATATTTGTTTTTATCGGATGTCTGCATCGAGTAATTGTATTTATTTGTAACGCTGATAAGGAGGGAGATACCATACTGCAGTAAAGTGCAGTTACAGCCTTCTGATTATAACGAAGTTGCACTTTGATACGCGTTGAGATTCCAAAATTCATTTAATCCGTGCACTCAATGCAATGCGATACTGGACGTCTTATTAACAGTAATTAATATCGAAATATTAATTACGAAGCTTCGGTTACTGTAGCTTCTGTTTCGGTATGTTGTACAGTATCCGAAGTGTTCACGTGCAGCAGAATTTTGAAACGAATACTGATAAATGATAATGATATGTCGCGTAATCCATCGCAATAATATGAGGCACAGTTTTCGTGCAGGGTATGTTCACAGCACCCAATGGTCCTCGTATTAAAAGTATTTATTGCGGCTTCAGGTTGTATCGTATTGGTTGAACGATTACGACTGGAGAAAGCAAGAGGCCTTTATCAACAGTTTTCCGCAATACACCACCAATATTGAGGGCCTGAATATTCATTTTGTGCGCGCTGTCCCTCCGGAAGCGGCAGGTGGCCGCGTGAAGGTCGTTCCGATTCTGGCTCTGCATGGGTGGCCCGGATCGTTCTTTGAACTGCTGAAACTGGTGCCGCTGCTTCACAAACCGAGGGAGATTTCACACAACACATTCGTTGCTTTCGAAGTAATTATCCCCTCCATCCCTGGATACGGATTTTCCGATACTTCCCAAAAACCAGGTTTGTAAAAGCAGGTTTCTGTGCGGCATTCCCAAAAAACGTTACTGATGCAGTCGGTATTCGACTGCTGTATTTTTCGCTGTTGTGGTGAGTAAGTATGTGAAACTTCAAAAACCGGGAATGCCGGGTGCCACGAAATTTGAGCCCACAGAATCGTTTCTATAAAGATTTGTTGCAGGATTGGAAACTGGCAACATGGCACGTATATTCAACACGCTGATGTCACGTCTTGGTCATGAGCAGTATTTTATTCACGGAGGAGATTGGGGCAGCTCCGTGTGCCGATTCCTCTCTGTGATGTATCCCGAAAGGTAGAAGTATAATATTAGCAAATAATCAAAGTCGAGATATTGCCGTTGAATTGCGTAAGGATTAGGCGTTTTTCTGCTCTGCATGAAATCTGTAGAGTCGTGCACTTTTCAGAATCCTGGGAATGAACATTACAATGTACAATATCCCTATGTCTGCCTACTGGATGAAGAGTCTACTGGGAAAATTCTTCCCTTCCCTAATGAAACTTAGTCCAGGGGACGAAAGGAAATTGTACTGGCCAAATTTTTTCTTTATTTTACGAGAATCTGGTTATTTCCATATCAACGCCACGAAGCCGGACACAGTCGGTATTTATGCACTGTACAAGAACTTACTGTACTTGTTGTGTAGTATGGGATTGGTTGAAAACCTAAAAACATTGCGTTGGATTCTTGAACGTACTAAAAAACTGTTTTATGCATAGTTGTATAATATTTACTGTTATGTTTTTGCAATAATGACTACGAAGATCTCCTTGGTGGAACAGATATGCCGATGACCTTTGCACAGGCAGCATTATTATTACTGTATAGGCAGCATAACAAAACGTAGATTTTAATGCCATCAGAATAAAATGTTAGAGTTGCCCTCTTCATTTGCAGGGAGCAGTTTGTCGGATTCGCCAGCCGGCCTTGCGGCGTATATTCTGGAAAAGTTTTCAACCTGGACTAACAAAGCCAACATAGAGTATCCCGATGGAAATATTACAAAATACTTTACTCTGGATGATCTGCTGACCAACGTTATGATCTACTGGGTATCAAATTCTATTACATCCTCGTGCCGACTGTACAAAGAGACATTTTATTCGGCTTCCGGTGTGGATCTTGCTCGGTCAGTTTCCGGATAGCAAACGAAACAGTTAACGTTTTAGACAACCGTATTTTTATGTAGCTGTATTCGGTTTTTCAATTCTCATTAATACACTGAATATGCTTCTTTGGGTTTTTTACACCAATATCCTTCCGTTCGTTTTCCGCGGCCCTACCGTGCATTCCTATTTCCTATATATGTTTATCTATATACGTATGTATAGATATTCCTATATAGTATATGGTACTTACCGTACTTTTCATTTTTTCAGTATACTCCCCGTGGAAGTCCCGTGCGTGCTATCCGATTTTCAGAACGAGATTGGAGGAACTAATCCACCGGAAGCTTTTGTCAGGCCTTATTTCCCCCAACTCATCAAGATGACCAAGCATACGACCGGAGGTCACTTTCCTGCGTTGGAACGACCCGACGATGTGGCCAACGATATATGGCTTTTGGCATCGTCTGCATTGAAATAAAACGTTTTTTAAGCAAGTTGCGCAGCTGGCGCCTATTTTTGCGATTTAACGTCTTTCTTTCAGTTCGAAAACATTTGATTGCCGATTTTTCCCTTCGCTTTCTTTGTGCATCTAGCGACATGGCGAACGGTAGCAGAGTAGTAATTATTGGCCCATGTTTTTGGTTATCATGGTTAATTAATATTCATACTCCTGTTACTTCTAATGCGCATAATTACACTGATGGTGGTTTATAACTTTATCATTTATGGTTAGGTGTGTCGAAAGTTTTAATTTATGTGTTTTAAAATTAGATGTGTCGAAAATTTTAAAAACATTAAAAAATGCATATGGCTATACGGCTGCGAGTGGGAGTGGACGCCGTGGGCCTAGATGTTCTGCTTAATTTTTCGCCCTTTTTGCTGCTTTGAATGTTTGAAACCTCTATGAATGGTAAAACAAAACATAAAAGCGCCTGCACATCTTTGCCATTTTTTAAAATCCGTTTGATGAAGTAAACATTATTAAGGAAAAGTAGGTACCGGTATGCACGAAAGCAGTGATTATAATTCACTTGGCATAGCGCGTACGGCGTACATCACAGATGTGCACAGTACGTTTGTACGAGTATGTACGTACGCATTACACTTCACCATCGTCTGTTGTAAGTTTACTGGCTGTAGCGATTACCTTCCCAGTTCTCCAGTTGTAAATGCCGTCAGTTTGCAATCTGCATTCCGATGTGCAGTTGCAGCCCGTCCACTATCAGCTTCGACAACCACAATTTTCTCAGGGCTGCGGACTTTTATGTTTGCGATTTTGTAATCGTTCTCAATTCCAAATAAGGGCAGTAAGTTTTCTTTTATGAGACATTAAAGGAAGAAAAACCAAGATGGGTTCCAGTCCATGATTCCATCATCCGCCATACGAAACTGATGTGTGCGTATGTTGCTGAAAATCTTCATGGATTTTTATTTCTCTTTGCCAGCCTGTGATTGCCTGGCCGATCCAGAATCCCGAGCTTTATCTTGATCTCTCAAAGTTTATAAAAGCAGCTATTCATGTTGCTCTGATTTTATCAGATTAATATGGCTATGGATCTTCAGGATTTGGAATTACCACCAGCGCGTAAAAAGCGGAAAATAAGCCGTTATTTTCCAGCTTTTCTCGCATGGTTCCTGATTATTGGAGCCACCGTTGTATATTTTGTCTTTCCGTATGTGAAAACATAAAACCATTTGATTTTTTCGTTAAGTTAGCTGATTTCCCTGTGTGCTACTTATATATTATGGAAGGCGTATTTGATAGGAATGTGGTCTTGTACTGTATACACAGTGGAAATGGGTTGTGTTTCAGGGGAAGTGGGTTCGCGCACCGCTATGCGCTCATTGCGCCCTACATCCTATCCGTACACGCTGTGATTGTTGTCATTCTCATTGCTAATCTGGCCATCGCTACCTACATGGATCCTGGTTTTCTGCCAAAAGGTTCGTCCAATCGTCCATTAAAATTTTCACTTTTCTTTGTAAATATTTTAAAATCCTGTAAAAATTACTTACAGACAGATTTGAAATTTTTCAACATATTAAAAAAGCAGAAGCAATATATTTTTAAATTTACTTGTAAGAATGTTTCTTTTAAAGTTTACTTAATAGAATGTTGTTGGTTTGGATTTTGGAATACGCAGTAAATTATTCATAAGAAATTTTTTTGTTTGGAGCATATTCTGATCACTTCTTAATTTTTCTTGGCAGTGAACTTATTAAGGTAACTTAATTTCGATGTCTTGCACTATTTCTAAGTTTAAACTTACTACTGTACCATAAAAAAGAGAACCCGGGCAGATTGCAGATTTTTTTGATTAAATCACTTATGTGTTGTGTGCAGGCTTACTGGTGAAAATTTTATTTATCCGCTTTTTTCTGACGCCTCATGAAAAGGCAGGACCTGTTATGAATGAATGTTTTTATGTCGAATATAAATGCCCATTTTGTTTACTTTCCGTTAGCCGGAATGGTAATGCACTCCCGCTGCGCTGTGTTCTTTTGGAATGCAAGAATAGCTCACGTCATTCGGTGTTTAAAATGATTAGACAGTCAGTTCGAGCTTGTCATACGTTTAAAGCCCGGCTTTTAATCGTCATGTTAGTAGTCGGATGCCCGTTTCAGTTTTGAAGCAAGGTTTATGATAATTTAAGTAATACTCGAGGCGGTTTAATACATTCTTATCAGCGGTTTTCAGCGACTTCGTGATTTTTGGGAGCTGACAACGAGAACAGAACAGTAAAGTTCAAGTGTACAAGCATGCCAGCGCAGTTATAAGAAATTAACAAATTTAAATCTAAATTTTTGCAATACATATTTTGTATGTCTGAATCGATGGTGTAATCCGCGGTAACTCTTTGTTGGTAAGCAGAACCGCAATGCAAAACATCAAAAAAGTTTTATGAGAAAATGCAACGTACAGACTATTGTTTTAACTTTTAAGTGATTTTATTCGTGACTACTAGTAGAATAGTAAGTAATCTTGAGTTTATTCAGGATACCTTGTGTTGATAGATTATTATGTTGCCCGCCATTTGAAAATGTTTTAATAACCCGCGAATTTCTGTTTTTGACTATTCGTACAGCACAGTTTATCAGCACAGTGCCGCAGTAGTACACAAAGTTATCGCTGATGATCCTGCAGTGAACTGTTACCATGTTTGCTGAAGTTGTTTGTGCTGTGCACTTATGTATTTACCAATTCGTTTGTTTTGGTTAATGCGCTCTAATTTTCAGCTCTTCACGACGAAGTTCCTGCGGACGACTTTCGCTCACCGTTATATAAAACGGTGGACATCAAGGGTGTCCAGATTCGGTTGAAATGGTGCGTTACCTGCAATTTATACCGGCCACCCCGGACCTCGCACTGCAGCACCTGTAATCGGTGTATTGAGGTACTGGTATCTGGGTGTTCACCGCTTGTTTTCTTTTTGTAACACGACATTTTTGTTCCAGGTGTTTGACCATCACTGTAAGTGCCACTATCGTATTACACCTTGGCGGTTTTTTTCAAGTGGTACTTGCTGTTGTATAGTAGTATTGCCACCTCTTTAAATTAATCGTGTACATCACTCTCGCATTGACAGTGCAGTTTTGTTCGGATTATTTTAAATCAGCGGGACAATTGTCGACATCGCTGATAAGTGATAACCGTGATGTGGGATCATGTGTCGAAGACGCGATAATTTCTTTACTTGGTTTGGGTTGTTCTTCGTCCTGGTAAATTTCGGAACAAAATTTGTTTCGTAAAAGCAAAAGATATTTTGTAACCTATAGAAGCATAAGAAGCATATAGCATTTTATAGCATATTCCAGAAGCATTTTATAGCATATTGCAGAAGTATTTTATAGCATATTCCTGTTTCTTCTTCAGTGTTTTAGTTGATTTTTTGACCAATTTACGAATCGATTCATTGATGCATTTCTGTTGTCCGTGTTTCGCCTTCGACATTTATCTTGTTAAGCAGATTTACTGGTTTTTATGATAATTTATTGATTGGATTTACGGTTGTGATATCTTAGTACAAAAGGATTTTAATTCGAATGGCATCATCTCCGTTTTTCTAATGCGTGGCGTATATTGATTTACCTAACTTATTGAGTCAGGGTCATGTCTTTTCTCCAGGTCCTTGGGTGGCTAATTGTGTGGGTCGACGGAACTATCGGTACTTTTTGTATTTTCTGATCTCCTTGTGCTTGCACATGATGGCCGTCTTCGGTGTGAGTCTGCATCAAGTTATACGGGAAAGCGGGAATCTTGATCATCCAACACAAATCGCCTCGTACGTATCGTTTGTTCACCTTGCATGTACATGCCTGTGAGATTGAAGAGTTACAGCGAGAAAGATAGTTTCCAAGCCGCTTGGTTGTTTGATCGATTTTTGTGGTTATTTTTACAGGATAGTGCTCATGGTACTGATTGGATTGTTAATATTCCCCATTGGTGGATTAACGTGCTTTCATTTCCATCTCGTATCCAAGGCCAACACCACTAATGAACAGGTGCGGTTTGTATTTACGGCTTGAGGAAATCAGCGGTACATGTCAGGCGTAATTAAGGGCATTATCGGCATGTGTCAGCGATCAAAATGTATTCACTGTGGATCTTATTGATTCATCTGTATCTTTAGGTGACGGCAAAATTTAAGAATTCTTTGAATCCGTACGACAGGGGATGCCCAAAGAATTGTCTTTTCACATTTTGTGGTCCGCTTTACGGAAAGTATGTATTAAATCTCCTTATGAAAATGGCTCGAACCCCCAATGAGGGAGACATTGATTTGCACTAATTTTGTCCATTCTCCAGATACACGCCTGCAGCGGATCTGAATAACGTGACTGTTCAGCGGCCCAAAGAGCGTGTGCCGTTTTCGCCTTCAGCCTCACCTACACAAATACGTGTGGAGATACCGAAATTCCCAGAACCGGAAAAGACTGATAACGTCACCGTGAAGTATAAGGTATATTTAGGCTTGATGCACAGTGGGTTTGCCAGTTATCCTTTTGGGCTGTTCTGCTTGTGACCTTGCGATGCTTGCGTATTTTGCTTCCGATAACAGACTTCAGCTTTTTCACGCTCTTGACCTTAGGTGCCGGCAGCAGCTAGACCCTCGGGTGGGGCTTATGCACTAAAACCCAGTACTGCCGATTACGATAACATTCCGCCGCGCTCACCTGATGTTCCCACGGCTGTCCCGGCGGTTAGTCCACCGCTGCCGGTGGTGGATAATGCTTTTGCTAACCATAAACCGCCCGTGACCGGCACCGGCGCTCCTCCCAGTTACGCTCAATCCAGTATTAAATCGAAGATGCAGCCTGTGATTGCAGAGCTTATCGCGCGAGCGCCCTCTTCGTCTGTCAGTAGCGCAGAGGGTTACGGCAGCATCGAGGAGCCCCTCACCGCCACGCCTTCGTTCAATAGCCACACCAGTAAAGAGTCCCATATTACCCCGTCTAGCGGCGATTCCACCGCCACCAAAATGAACCATGGAATATTGCGGGCTACGTCAAGGCAGGACTCGGTGCTGACATCTAGCGCCGCTAGTACCGTCAGTACGTTGGATCGAACATCGGCGGAACTGCAGCAGAGGATCTTTCGCGCGGTCGACGGACGGCAGATAAACAGTCCCCGACATTCCACTCGCAAGAGTAAAGCGTACGGGAATATGCTGAAGGAGGATGTGGGCGGGACGATGCGCGCGGCACGGGGCGAGGACGGGATGGGGTCGTACGAACGCGGGAAAGCCGCGCTGTCTTCCAGGGCGGTTAGCACGTCCAATTTAGTCTCGCAGGAGTTGCCGCTTGTGTCGTACAAGAAGAATCCAGCACTGACGTCACAGCCGTCGTTAGTGCACATGGAGAAACCCCGAATGCAGCCGCGTCCACCGTCTTTCGTACAGGCGCTGGAAACAACAGACTCAATTGAGCAGCTGGCGTTGTTGGGGCAGGGACCCGTTAATTTTCGGGAAAGGGATGAACTGCGGAAACAGAAATTAAAGCCAAATAGCGAACATTATGGGGAAATTTCAGTATAATTTATTCTTTAACTTAAACAGTTATTTGTTGTTGAGTTGTGCATTTTTATCACTTGGCAGCTTCTCGGCTTGAGTGAGTGAGTTGACCTAATCCTGTGTTGCGATCTCCCAGTTTAGTAACGGCTGGATTTGCAGATGATGTTGCTTTTCACCTTCGAGATTTGTACCCGAATGTGGAGTTTGTGGTGGTTTTATTTTTTTATGGATTTTAAGCTTTGTGCATATGGTGATTGTGCTAACATTAACCATTTTAAATGAAGATTGAATCTGTCCATTGGTAATTCCGTAATTTGGAATACGTTTTTGTACCGAACTTGTACGCTTATTACGGTAACTCTCGCTTTTTGTTTTCCTGGACTACGTAAATATTATACAGAAAGAAACTCGTTAAGAAAATAATAGCATACCATTTAACTGCATTAATTAATGCAGTTAAATGGTATGCTATTATTTTCTTAACGAGTTTCTTTCTGTATAATATAGTCACAGATTCAAATAGTCCTCCCATTAGTGCAAATGGTCAAAACTTCTCGTTTTGTTTTCACCCGAAGGTATACTTCTATCGAAAGGTTCTGAAGGTGTTAGAATTTAGGCTATTGATAAATCCTTATAAATGATTTCTGCGGTGTACGGTGTACGCGCGAATAACTTGCAGTTCATGTCTGTTTCGAGTCTCGACAGTCGCAAGGTTCGAAACATTCATGTACACGGAAATTCATCGTCAGATCGGCGCTACAGGCTTTCGGCACACAGCGCGTCACAGCGGACAGAAGAGTGGCAAACCGCACAGAGTGGCGGTTCAACTTGTGACTTGGGTGTTGTGACTGTTGTCTGAGCCGAAGTTTGAGCTCGTATTTTGTCTACAATAATCAAGTTTAGTTCCAAGAACTTCGTGCAATTGTTGATATTTCATACCTCCGTGGCTCCGTTAGACTGTTAATAGCACATTCTGATCATTCAACCGAATTAATTTTACGATTTAATAAGAAGAGCAATACAAGATTACTGTGCCTTCGTTTTGTAATTTTTCATACCTTACTCTAGTTTTTACATACTTATGTGACAGTCGTCGACCTGCTTTCATCGCCATCTTTGGTTAGTGGAACTCGCGTAAGATGGTGCTAAGTGCTAACGTTGTAAAAAGTAAAAACGGCGCGAAACTCATAGCAGCACGTCTGAGTCTGGCGCTTTCAGAGCAGCATTGTTAAAAAGTTATATGGTTACAAAATGATCGGTTGCTTTCGGTTCGATTTGTGAACAGTCATAATAGATCATGAATTCGTGTGTGCGCTAGGGAGCGGAATCTTAAGTAGTGTTATCCCGGAATTTGATGTGAAAACATAAAAAGATCCTACAAGTTCAATAATATGGAAAACAACAACAGCAACCTCACTGATTACGATACATCTACGATCAGTTCAAGAAATTCTCCACCACCAAGCCGAAGAAGTAAGTTATGCATTTGCATCACTTGGGAAAGATACTTACTAAATTTTAAAGATACTGCTTAACGACAACATCATCAGTCTGACGGCTCTCGAATCTCGATGCTAAGTAGTACATATATGTTACGCGCAATGCGTGTATTCGGACCAGATGTTGTTCTACAGTAGTTTTTTTAAGAAATAATTTTTGTTTGGTTGGTTTTTTATCTATCTGACATTGCCGATAGGCGATAGCGATTCAAATTACAGCATAAAGTTTGTCGACTGTAACTTCTCAATGAATTTCGCACTTCCGGTCTGACGAGTCTGTGGTCTAGCGGGTGTGCGAAGCCGTGATTGGAGGGTGGGACTGTCTGGCCCAGCCTCTTTTAGTATTGTTTACATTGTTAAAAAATTTTAATAATAATGCCTGATAATTTTCTCGTTTTCTACATTGCGGCTTGAACTTTAAAGGCACTACACTTTCTTTCTAAATATTTTTGTAAACCCACTGTGACATTGTGATGGGCATTTTTCCGCTGATTTCAGCAGAATTTTCCCTTGAAACTTTCTGATCTTGATCCACGTGTACATGTATCTAATGATGGTTAGACTACTGTTGTGTGTGGGAAAACGATAACACAGCAGGATGCATCCAAAACAGCAGCAGCGTGCTCCCTGACGTTGTGCTGGCTTTTATGCTTACGCCAGACAGAAAAAAGACACCTGTTTGCTCTTGTACATGTGCTCCAAACATCCGTAGCCGAATAAAGAACATTTTCACCGTAAATCCAGTCGGCTGGTATGACTGGAGTCACCGGACAGAGATCGATTTAATTTCGGCTGATGGCTGAATGACGACTGAGCGTCAGGCATATTCGGCGCTGGCTGTGCCAAGATCACTTTTTTGTGCTGCGTCGCTCTGATTTTGCGCTACTTACCTTCACCTCCCGCAGCGTGATTACAACTGGATGGATCCGTGTCTCTGCTGTTTATAAACGTTTTCGGTGTTGAAGTTAATCGGGTTTATCCAACGCGTCAGCCTGCATTTTTCATCTATCTGCATGCCGCTGCGATTATTGTTTTTGTGGATACCTGTCGATCAGTCATCGATATCAGCTGGTTCGGCCTTTGGAGATTCTTGTGAACAGGAACGTGGTAAACGTTGCCTGGATTTAATCGTATTCTCTGGATTAATGAGTGGCGCCGGTAAGGATTCATCGTGTCTAATTTGCCATCATAATATTTTACCACATTTTTTTTTTGTTTTGCATTTCGTAAGCCGCGAAGGTTTTCAAAACGTTTGTGATTTTATTATAGTGCTTGAATATGTGATATTTTCGAAATGCTTTTTTGAAGAGATTTATTTGAGCTAGAGCTGCATTTAGGCGATTGAAATAGTTTGTTGATTATCCTGTGTTGGCTTTTCTATGCAAGTTTTTTAATTTATTGTTTGTTCATTTTTTTGTCAACTGCCATTAATAAATAGTTTTAAGCATTACAAAAACTATTAAGTAGTTGATAATTGTTTTATGTCTATGCTGGCGCTTATGATGTTTCGGACCGTCCTACTACTCGTACAACTTTCTCTTGAGAGTGTTTGAATTTTGCCAGTCAGCCAGTTCAATTTTAACTGTGACCTTGAGTCGGGACATTGCGCTGTCGATAAAACGCTGTCGATAACACACTGACAGTACAGTTTACAGTTAGTGCGCTAACTATCAGTCTTTGTTTGCGTTTTGTCTAGCCGGAAATTAGTTACAGCAGTACTTTGAGGAATATTTTGACAACTGACGGAATAACAAAGAGCGTCCCATTCCCATGTATTGATACAGTGTAGTTAGACAGCTTTAAAGCTGGACTCGTTAATAGCTCGGTATATAAATTGTGCAAATATATCGATAATCGATGCACCTTCCGTGCAGTGCGATTACACGATTTACATCGTTCCTTAATGCTTGTCAATTTGATCAGGTTGCCGGTCCCGTATAATACGATGGATTTAGGCCCTTTGGATCCGGTTTCTGGGTCAACCTCCTCGTCGGAGCTGAAGAGTCCTACTTCCAGCGATTCAGCATCCAAACTTCCGGGTGCTGCTCCCTCTTCGCAGTATTCTTCGGCGGCTAATGACAATAAAGCCGGAAGTGCCACGTTGATCGCGCGCGGGAAACGCGGTAATCTGTCGCATCTCAGTGAATCGGATCGCCGCTCAGAAGTGTCATACCGCAGTGAGCCCAGTCTGGCCATTTCCGATGCAGCACGCAGTTCTAAGTTTAAAGTGGTCAAGTTGGGCGACAAGACACCGTATGTGCGAGGACGGTTTACCTGCTTCGACTTCCATGATTTACCGGTGAAGGATCTGATTAGATCAGACTCATCGCACACTCCGCGGATACAGACGCCGACGATTGCCACAGAAGGGCCCAGTGGGACGTTGACCGCCAGTGCGTCTTTTACGTCGAGTGGTAATAACACAGCCGACAGTTCTGCATCTGTCAGTGTTCAAGGTAAAAATAAAAATTAATGCGTATGATTTCACTGCATAAAGTTTTTAAATAAAAAACTGGGTAATTTTCGAATAAAAACTAGATGCTTTTTGGATATTGTTATTTGTTACGTGTTTACAGACAAAGGTACACAACGTTGTGACAGCAACATTGTCGTCCTTTTCGTTAGTTTTAACCCGCTGTACGTGCATTATCTACTTTGAAATACTGTTTATTAAAGCGTTATTTTTCGTACTTAAAATATTGTTGGTTGTTACTAGTTACTTATTACATTGTCGTCCTTTTCGTTAGTTTTAACCCGCTGTACGTGCATTATCTACTTTTAAATACTTACTGTTTATTAAAGCGTTATTTTTCGTACTTAAAATATTGTTGGTTGTTACTAATTTGACACTTTTGGGTAAATTTCCTGTATTACTAATCATACGATTACTTTAATAGATATTCTCGTTTTAAATCAACATCTAATTGTACAGGAAGGTCGACAATCATATTCGCATCTTTGGTCAAATTCACGAAATTGTTTATTAGATGCGCAGTGGTTGATTTGGAAGTTGAATTGTAAAATGAAATGCTACCGGGGAACTTGACAGTTAGATTTCGGATTACATAACATACCCATTCAAGTGTCGTGTTCTCCGTTTATGACATTTGCCGGTCGTTCTCTTAATTGACTCGATATATTGATTTTACTCGGCGAAAACATATAATTTTGTCATGAAAAATATTGACACTGTTCTTTTGCAGTCGATGCCGGCAGTCAGGCTCCCGCTTCAACTAGTGCCTCAGCATCCAGCAGCCGAACTGGTACGCTGATCCGTTCTCCTCTCTCCGTCCAAACGCTCCATCACAAATCTCCCTCGTCTCGCTCACCTGTTCCGCCCAATACCCCGACATCCCCGAACGTGGATTTCTCCGCTTCACTGGACGGCGCTAGCACTCCGGACCGATTTATCCCCTCTCCGGCGCCGACCACGCCCATCCCGGGCCACGCAGCTCCTGACCAGCTCATCCAGGACAGCTTAGCGAAGAAGAACCCTACCCCTTACTCGGAAAGTGTGTCCCGTGTCGCCTCGATGCCGCCGTCCGGCACCATGACGCCGGGGCGGAAAATCTCCGGCGCTACTGGTCCGGATCCCTCGAAACTCCTCCGTTTAAAAGGGGAGTCGTTTTTCGCCGAAATGATCGATCGTGTCTGGGAGGTGTCGCCCGGAAAACCGGTGGGCGGGGGATTTGACCGAATAGAGGCGAAAATCCAGCAGTGTATGTCGCTGGTCACCGAGCACGTGCTGTTAGCGGTACGGTCGGACTTGGAGGACCTGAACAAACAAGTGAAAGTACTACGGGAGCGCGCGGCATCGCTGGAGTGTGAGAATCAGGTGTTGAAGATGGAGAATACACTGCTGCGGAATGTAGTTAATAACTCGACGCAGCCGGATATCACGCCCAGTCGAAGCCGAATGAAATAAGAATCTGACAGATTCTGACACGAATTTTACCATGACAGATCATTAGAATTTAAATGTTAGATTGCGTTTTTGATCGTTTTGTGTGCCTTTTGTTTCCGGAAAATGTTGTAAAACAGCAAATCAAAATTCGATGCTGATGAATACGCAGCAAAAGAAGCGAATAAATGGCTGAATATACTTGTAAGACATTTTTCATCAACTTGGTAAAGTTAGTGCAGGGTTGTAAAGAATCGAAACGTGATGCTGTACCTCATCGACGATCCAGCTTTTACCAGTGCATTTTGGCTTCGAATTTAAGTATACGAAACTTGTTAGCTGTTGTAATTTCAGCTTCTGGAGAAAAGCCGTTGTGCACCGTTTGTGGAGATGTCGCGACCGGCTACCATTATGGGTGCATGTCTTGCGAAGGATGCAAAGTACGCACCGCTTTATTCTTACGACAAATGCACTGGTTGACGTATTTTGACTTGTTTGGGTTACCAGGGATTTTTTCGACGTTCTACGCAAAAGGACCTCCAGTACACATGCCGAGGATCGAGCGACTGTGTTATTGATAAGAAAACGCGCAATCGGTGTCCACAGTGCCGTTACGCGAAATGTGTTCAACAGGGAATGACCACTGAAAGTGAATATACTTTTCTATGCTTTTGTTGCCTCTATTGTGAGATAATTAGGTTATATATGCGCTAGTGCGGTATGCGCTGTACATTTATCTTTTGAATAGAACGTTGGTTTTGCGACTGCATTTGTCTTTGTAGTAATTATACAGTTTTTCGGTTTCTTTGTGTTAATCTATGTCTTCCCTTTTTAGTGGTCCGCAACGACCACCCGCGCACCGTCGTGCGTCAACTATCCTCCGACGAGAACCGCGAACAACGACAAAGAGAAATCATGCATCATCGGACGATCTTGGAAGCGGTGGAAAGCAAGCTAAATGACCAGGAACGCCAGCTGGTTGGTAACATCGTCGAAGCGGCTCGGCAATTTCTCAGTCCAAGCTCGTCTCCAAACGGACAAGTGGTTCGTAATATACAATATTGCTTACAAATTAAATAGCGGTATTATTGTCATAGTAGTTGCATTTGTAAATGTTTTGTCCCATTCAGTACCATTTCCTGATTTTCTTTTCGCATTTACTGAAACATTAATTTGGGCTAAACCGAGGTTTTTTATTAGAGCGTTCAAGAGTATATTCATCAGATTAAAACAGAAAAGGGTGGAATGATGCACGTTAACCAAATGGGAAAAGTGGTGCAGTTTTTGGACCTGATGGCGCCGGCCATTGCCAAGCTGACGCATTTCGCCAGAAAATTGCCGGGCTTCAACGAGGTTCGTATTATCTGTAATTCAGTAACTGATAGAGAAATTTTTTTTGCTACTGTCCTGTACAGTGACCTTTACTGCAGTTAATGCCGGGTGATCATGGTGTATTGCTGAAAGCCTCCTGCGTGGAAATTATGTTGTTTCGTACCGCTCTGCGCTACGACCGGGCCAGCGGCACGTTGGTTCTCAATAACGGCTTCCGTCTGTCCATGGCCCAATTGTCTAATGCAGCGTATCTGGAATCGGAAAGTCTTTTGCGTCCGATTTTGAATTTGTCAGCCAGCTTGGCTAATCTTACGCTGGATGATGTGGAAGTTGCGCTGTTTCTAGCTGTGCTGGTATTAAGCGGTACGAAAGGTCACCGGTGCTGAACGTCTCTAAAAAGCTTTAAACGAAAGATTTTGACTTGTAGCTTCATTCTGATGGCATTTCACAATATTTTAGCCGATCTGTTTGTCTTGTGCGTTGTTCTGGTTTTTCTTGTTTTGACGTGGTTTGTGAATTTCCAGAGCGCCCTGGAACGATCGCGAGTGTCGACATGGAAGTAAAAGAAGAGCTGTTGTGGAGCTGCTTGCGCAAACACATTGCTGAGCAACATCCATTCGACGCTAACCGTTTTGCGCAGATGATGATGCGGGCGCTGGAACTGCGCACCATTTGCTCGCAGAACGCCGAAAAGATCCTCTACATCAAGCTGGACGGAAGCAGTGGCTTGCTGGAAATGCTCGTGGCTACCATGTTCGATAACTGCACTGTCCAGATTGTTAACAATTAAACTGCACCTACCGATTATTTGCTAGCAGTTTTTTTATTCGTTGTTCTCATTGTTTTAATTGAATTTTAAAACAGATTATTCGCACATGGATAAATAAGTTGATAACTCACTTGTCAATGACTGCAAGATTTATAATCTGGCGAATTCTGCCGGGTTTATTGTTAGGGAATCGCAGTTTTCTTTAGTTTATGCCGATGCTGATCGTATTGTTGTGTTACAAGTGTTTGTTTTTATCACGCTGTGGATTAGTATGATCTGAATCTGATACTATGTAAGTATTTCAAGCAATAAATCTGAAATTTCTGGTCTTGTTGGACAGTTGGAGAAAGTGCTAAAGCCAAGCTGAGTCAGTAGAATAAACAATTCACACTATTTTTCATGACAGTAGTAATCTGACCGCCACTTTAAAAAATGGTTTTAAGCCCGTAATTAAATTAAACTTCGTAGGTAGAGATAGACCGTAAGCGAAACGAACCGAAGATTTTAGACATTTGGATGAAATAATATGGGAAGTGAACTGCACAGTGCACAGTGGTTTTGACTTTGCCGGTCCGGTAGAGGAATCAATGCAGACTACATCCCGCCATAACATTTTTTTAGGCAATATGAATACTTCGTAAACATATTTTAATAATATTATTATAAGGGATCGTTAACTGAATCAGGATCGTGTTCTATGAATATCAACGGTCATATTCAGCCAGTTAAGGTCATCAGCTCGAGTCTGCAGTCGCCAAAATACCTGTTGAGTCACTCATTGGTTCGGAAAATTCACTGACCGGGTGGAAGCGTTTAATCAGATGTGCCAATCTGCATATCATTGGCGTACGGGCCAATTGTTCTGGCTCAGTTCTGTTGTTTTCGTCTGGCTCTCTGGGTGGATTCGTACGCAACGCGTACGTACGAAATCCCTCCGAAATCTCAGCCAAGTATCGGCCTTAAGAGGCTGATCTGTTGCCTGATAATAAAAAGAACCCGGATTCTTTCGCTCCGCACTCAGCGTGCACTGCTAGTTGCCACTGGCATGAAAAGGCAAATGTTTCAGGTGAAGTCCTGTTGGCTGTTACTATGCCAGTCTGGCAACTGTCCTCAACAGATTGTGCGGCTGGCGTTGTTCTTAATTTATCTTATAACATTATTATCGTAATTTATTATACCGAAAGTGATAATTAATTTAAATGCCCATCCGTCCCGTCGCCTGTTCGAATCTGATCCATGCCAGAAAATGAGCAGTTCGTCACTGAAGAAAAAACGAAGTAAGTCCGCTATGAAAAACTAAAAATGTATCCCAAAAGCTTAAATTCTGAAAGTGGCGAAAAGATATAGTTAATTTTACGCTATTACTAATGCCGGTGAGTCAAGAAAATGCAGATTGTGTTTTGACACTTTAGGCTGTCACTTCGCAGAAATTGCATATTTTTGTCTGTGTCCCTATGCTATCAGTTGCGCTGTCTGCTAGTGCAGTTCTGCCCTGCGGCCAGCGAAATTAGGACACTGTCCAGAAGAATCAAATGGCTCAGACGTCGTTTAAGCAGCCAGAGGGTGATCTTCACTTGGTGGTAAACACTTTTGTTCCGAGTCTTTGGCGCTGCGCTCAGAGCGCCTTGTCTGTTCCTTCGGTTTCTCGGAGGTGTTTTACAGCCATGCTGGGTGAGCAAATAGTATACCTTTTCATATAAGCGATGAGTTTAAGAAATCGCAGTTGGATTTCGTGCATAATTCGCCAGAATGTGCGGTAGTGATTTGCTAAATTTTATTCTTCCAGAATTGCGTCATAGCATTTTAAGAAGGTTGCGTAATCAGTGGGGCAGGCTGCAGAAAACGGATGCGAAACGTTGCTTTACGGATCAGGACTTTGTTTTAACATAAAAGATGATAAAAAAGTGTATGTTGCTTGACCTTTACAATAACCTGTTGATTCCGCTTGTGGCGATCAGTAACAATTCTGCAGTTTTGAAAATGGTATTGGCTGAATAACGTAAATAACTGCTGAGAAGCTACTGTCGGCAATAGCATTGCATTGTTTTTGAATATTCCCATTTTGAGCGTTTTATTTTTAATTGTTCGTTATTTTATATAGAAGTATATTTAGTTCGTAATCTTTGTAAGAATATTTATATCCATTTTTCCAACTGGACGTTCCAGGGTTTCTCATCGACATATGCTCGATAATGCATAGGACATCTGTAAACAAAGTTGAATTCTGACGAATAAGATAACTGATTGTATATAAATATGACGGAAACTTCTAGTAAACATTTCTGTTTCTGATGATGTAAAGAATAGAATTAGGGCTATTTAAAGTTATTGTTATTTCTATTACTGATGGGAGTTAAAGACTAATAAGATCGCACTGCGCAGACGAGATAAGGCACGTCGTGCTCTGCGCGATTAACAGCGGATCCGTTGATTGTTGGATCTCTGCTTTGTGGGTGCAGCAGCGTTTCTGCTGTCGTTGTTCTGACAGCGAGTTCGCAGGAACTTTTTGTAAATGTTGTTCATCCGCCTAAAATCTGACAGAAGCGCAGCACTTCTAAAAAAAGAATACGTATTTTTCTCCAATGCCGGCGTAATGTTGTAATTATCTGATTCTTAATATTTAAATTGTTATGATAAGATACTTCGTATTTTTGTGATTAATTTTAGCATTCCCCGTGGGCGATTTTTTATGGCCTGGCAGACTGTTGTCTAATAAACCGCTTACCGAATTGTTAGCACATTTTTGGTTATCCGCAGGTGGACCGTATATTCCCAGCTACATGGATCTGAGCAATGGGCCGGAACCGTGCGCCGTTTGCGGAGATGCTGCCACCGGATATCATTACCGCTGCATGACATGTGAAGGCTGCAAAGTAAAAATTCGGCGATACTGCCATATCTGGCACGTTCATTCACATCGTCGATAAGCTGGACATTGGTCTCTTTTAGGGCTTCTTTCGTCGTACGACCCAAAAGAACCTGAAATACATGTGTAAGGACAGTGGCCAGTGCCCCGTTGATAAGCAATCACGCAATCAGTGTCCTCAGTGCCGCTATCAGAAGTGCCTGCAACAAGGCATGGCTATCGATTGTACGTATTGTACAATGTCCTGAGCGACTCCTAGTACACACTTGAACTACAGTTTCTTTGACTTTCGGAAATTTGGTTGATTCCTGTTGTGTTCCGGTCAAAATAGAAAATTTTCCATATTAATTCAGTTTTTTTTCAAATTCAGCTTGCCTTTGGACTTTTAGTTTAATAAAATTCTGTTTTTCTGTTCTGTTAAATTTTTGCTTTAAGTAAGTATTTGTAAATTTTTCGGTACTACTGTTGTTTCGGTTGGCACACTGCAACGTACCGTACATCGTAATGGCGATATTAATGTGATTTTTCGAAATCTTGTTAGTGGTTTTAAGCGAAAATCAGCGAGTTGCCAAACGCCAGTTGATTGAAGAAAACCGGGAACGACGCGAATTGGAGTTGTTGCGCAGTAAACTTGTACAGGAAGCCACTGAGAAGATTCTCACCGATGCAGATCGTGCTCTGATTCGGGAAATCACGGAAGCGTATCGTCAAGCCCTGATGCCGCATTATGTGACTCAAATAACGGTACGAGTTCTTACAATCTTACTGTGATGAAAATTTCAAATTAATCGACCAATTCCATTTTAATCCAACCAGAACTCTGTTTGAACTGTGCTGCTTATGCAGTGTATTAAATAGTTTAAATCTGCTCGTAGTTTGCAAACACAAATTGCAACGACATGTACAATCTGAAATTTGATGAATTCTGCGACTTGTGTTTTGAAAATCTCCCTTTTCGCTGCTGCAACTGTTTAATTGTTTAACGTTGCTAAAAACTATTGCTTGCGAATAATTATCTATTTTTGTTTCGACATTACAGCATCCTTATGGACATTTGGAGTCGTTATATGGAAACGGGAAGGTTACGGTAGCGCAAAATGGTATGCCGCTGGGCATGGTGAACGGATACCCACGCAACGGAAATGTAGTGCCGGGAAAGAGCGGTCAGTTATTAGACTTGATGGCACCGGCTATTCGACGCTTGGAATCATTTTCTTTAAAAATTCCTGGATTTTCGGAGGTAAATTGCAGACACGTGTGGTGGTGCATCAGTAAATTGTGCGGCTGTGAAGGGTTTTTTTATAACGTTTGAGGCTTTGTAGTTGACGCCAGCTGATCGACAGACACTTTTGAAATCATCCTGTGTGGAGATGATGCTGTTTCGTACTGCGCTGCGTTTTGACCGCAACTGTGGGTCAATTATTCTGAATAACGGATTTCAACTGAATTCGTACTGGCTCGCCAGTAATCACGGTACTTACGATGCGCTCCTGCGTCCTCTGTATAATTTGGGACTGAGTTTGGCGGTGTTGTTCTTGGACGAAGTTGAAGTGGCTCTACTTTTGGGATTGTTGCTGTTAAGCGGTAAGTATCGATCGCTATATTAGAACTGCATTTAAAAATAATTCTAAGTATAATTATTTCGATGGATTTGACTAATTTTGTGATATGTGATGATGTTTATTCTATAGTTGTACTAGTACTCTGTAGCGTGCATAAATTTACGATGTCAACATGATTTGATGAATATGTATTATTCAGTATAACTCTTTGGCATTATTGGCGTCTTCACTATAAAGAGATTTTTTACTGTTTTGCCCATTAGGACGTCCAGGAGTGCATGCCGCTGCCGATTTGGAGCGTCAGGAAGAGATTATGTTGACCGCTTTGCGGCGCTACCTTGCTGAGAAATCTCCCAAAGACATGGAACGCTTCACTCGCCTTCTGATGAAAGTGTTGGAGCTCAGGACGATAAGCGCACAAAATGCTGACAAGATTATGTTTGCCAAATTGGAATCCCTAACGGATGTGCCGGCCATGCTGTTCGCCACAATGTTTGAAGACACTGAAACCGAGCCGAAAATCGCCGTGGCTCCATACCCGCACACGGCTGTTTATCATGGTATCATGCCGCATCCGTCCTATCCCAGCAGTGGATTGCCGCCGTTCGCTACCTTATTCTAACTGGTCGCACAATGATAGTTGAAATGAAGTTGTTGTGGTTTAAACCTTTTAGCTCTTTTAATTCGTTTGTTTGAATGTTTTCTGGGATTGGATCTGTGACTGAAGTTGCCGAGGGTTCTTTCTAAATAATGGTTGTGATGTTTTACATTCTGGGGTTTTTATTTATTTGTTTCGGTCATTAATAATTAAAACGTTACGTAAATTGACCTGATTAAAACTGTAAAATGTATAAAAATATGTTATAAACAAATAATAAATAAACCTGCTCGTGCATCATTTTGCATTTTGCTACCGGTTTTATTCCAAAGCCGTTTTCACAGTTCATTATGTACTTATCGTTAATACAAGTAAAAAGCATAGTTCGATAGTTATTCATTCAGTTTCCACTGCAGGAACTTGTATCCATACGAAAAAACTGAGTTCCGTAGACATATTCAGAGAAGCAAAATAAATTTCTTAACATGAAGCGCCCACATGACCTCCCTAAATAATTTCAGAAAGCCCGAATTTAAAATCTTTGTCTGGCCACAGCTAACAGGTCATTTTGCTACCTTGGCGGAGTAATCTTGTAAAATATCAGCAATGTGCTCGTTGTGCTTAGGAACGAATTTTCCAGTTCTGCCCCCTTGTCGACCACGCTTTTTGGCAATCATCTAAAGCAAAAAAGCCGTTAGACTGCGGTTGAATGCCGGCTGGATTTAATTTGTGCATTACAAAAAAACTGTCAAAAATTAGTACCGGCCGCTTTTGTTCGCTCTTGATGAAAGAAAAGTTATGTTGTGCCAAGTAATCCGCGATTTTCTTTTCATCCATTCCTTCCACATTGACGGAACGCCATAACTTCACAACGTCCTCCGGAATATCAATGGAAACGGCCGGATCTTTGTAGAATACCACGAATTTCTTGTCAGCTGGCCTTTTGATCACAATGATCTGATCCTTGACTTCCTGTGATGCCAGATAAAAAAACGATGGACTATGTAATGTAAAAAATCGCGATTCTAATGCAGCACACTTTTTATGTTGAGATCTAACACCCTCTGCAGAGCCCCACAGGAAGAGCTGTATGATCTATGATACTTGAAGTATATTTCTAGATACAAAAATCCCAGTAGAGAGGTGAAAAAAACAAAGCTTTCGAAAAAACTGAAAACTATACAAAAAAATTAAAAATGTTACCAATTTAAATTTAATTACAAAATTTACGCTGTTGTACAAAGGTTAACAAAACCCACTTGCTTAGAAACAACACTACAAAACACCACCGTACATACTTCTAAAACTTCCTTGGCGTTAGCCAGAGATTCTTCGATATCATCCATATAAATTCCACCCATGCCATCTTCACTGTAACGCTGCAGTAGCTGGATAAAAGACTTCTTATCGCGAATATTGAATGACGGACGGTAACGATATTTTTCATCGGCATCGATAATTATCTTTGGATTAACCGGTAAAGCCTGGCAACAATAAGTTAATAACAGTTTAATTCAAAAATAAATGTGCAGGGATATTCCGTCATGTTCAACTTCCGTGCCACTACTACCGCCATACTTCGTTTCGCAGCCAGGCGATGATTTTTGCCGGAACATCATACTGTTTCGTTTCATCCAGAATCTCATTCAAAGCCAATCCGTAATCATCACCTTGTTGATGGCGAGTCTGTGAGGAACAGCATAAAAATTCAAACCAAAATGCTGAATCAAATCGTATGTTATTACGCAAATTATGCCATTTTGCAGGTCTATCGGAAATTCGCCCGGAATCACAACCCTCATGTATCTGTAGTCGAAAACGAAACAATTCGAAATAAGAGTGCATCTACTTCTTGTCACTGGTAGCAACTTATGGTTTTTGAATATCCTTTTTATCTTCTACTTTTCATCAACGCTATAATGCTTGATAGCATAAAAAACTTAGGCCGAACATTTACTGGTTAACGTTTAATATAAGTTCAGAATTGACGATAAACAAGCAAGAAGCAAACTCACCCTCATATACTTGACGATGTTGGTTAAAACTTTAAATTTCACGCTGGAAGCTGCCGAAGCAGTCTTATAATCGAATTTCTGTCCGCCAGGTTCTGAAAGAAATAAAAGTTATGGACACCACCGCTGTCATCACAGCGCTGACTTGTTAGAAATACTCGCACTGCATACGAAAATGATGATAAGAAATTATTTCTGACAGGATCGTCACAAAACAACTACAATCAATTGGACCAAGCTAGATCGAGGACGAGCACCTACCACTCCGTTGCGGTGCAGTTTTCTGCTTCTTGGGAGGCTCTTCCGTATATGGAGAATCCGTGGGCTTTTGTTTTCGCTTCTCCACAACAGGAAGAGCCATCGCCCGCTTTTTGAAGGCATCTCGTTCGCGTAAGAGACTTGGATCCATGGTACTGGTAGCTTGCGGTCTGCGGAGATCGTCACCCAACACCGTTTAACAAAACCAAGCACGACCAGTGTGAGTCCACACCACCTGCCCAAGCTAGGTTTGACGATAAAAAAAAGGGAACGACAAGAGTCGGCTGGGATCCACCATCTGCAGGAATTTACAATTTACAATATCGTCTGATGATCCACATCAATGACATCATTCTTAGAAGGGCGGACGCCTGCGACAGGAGAACACTGCTGATTCTATAAATGAAATTTAAATATGAATTTCTGAATTTACTGAAGATACTGAAGAAATAAAAATCTGCCGATGACGGGACTCGAACCCGTGCCAGCTGCGTCTGTAGCCGTCCGTCTTACCACTGATCTACACCGGCTGCATTATTAAATCTTCTTAAGATTTTAGCGCACTGTGCGACTGCCTATCATCCCCGCTGCAAGACAGCGAAGCCCCTTGAGCGTAGTCTGATAACAACAGTGCAACAGTGCGTGATACGTACTCCTTCGTACAAGCGCCCCCTTCTCTCCCGATAACATTGCTGTTGTACTGCAGGCTGTCCACGTATTGTCCGTTTTCTTACACGGTGCTACTGCTATCCGTTTTCTTACACGGTGCGTGTGGAGCCAAGCCTATTGCTGTACTTTAAATACACCCGGAGGGGTGAACCACGCTCTGCTACCATCTTAGAAGGGCGGACGCCTGCGACAGGAGAACACTGCTGATTCTATAAATGAAATTTAAATATGAATTTCTGAATTTACTGAAGATACTGAAGAAATAAAAATCTGCCGATGACGGGACTCGAACCCGTGCCAGCTGCGTCTGTAGCCGTCCGTCTTACCACTGATCTACACCGGCTGCATTATTAAATCTTCTTAAGATTTTAGCGCACTGTGCGACTGCCTATCATCATCACAGTTTACAATCCACGGAGTAGTGATAGACGAAGTGGAGTCTCATTCATGGTCTAATCACAAACGTCCCTACAGCGTCGAATGATTGTTTCCCAGCAGCCGTTATCAACACAATAATTTGGTCATTATTGATTTTATTAATTTAAGGCAACAAATAAACAAACTGGATCCAAGCCTCGACAATTCCCTCAATATTCCATAAACTGATAAACAATCGTTTTTGCTGGCCCAAGCAACATAAGCCAGCTGCTTCCATGAGCTGGGCTCGCAACAAATGCACGATGTAAACTGCACCCGCCCTGGGATGCCGCTGTATATTTCATTTTCATTGCGCCAGTGTCCCTGCCCCATTCATGGGGTTTGTCCAAAAAAGCTGAGATTCTAAAATTTAGAAAATGTAGGCACTCGTACATTTTTGTACAATATAATAATATTTTCAAATATTTCAGAAATTACACAGAAGAGAGATTATATTTCAGAAATTAAATGCGAAACGCGAAACTCATACTGTACTTTCCCTGGCTCTTAATACAGCAGGGGACAAGTACGGTCGGTCTAGTCCTACATTACTTTTGGGAGTCACGTCATCGCAGTCACTTAACAACTCCAACTGACCCGAATTTTGTGAAAGCTGATGTTTGAGACTTTGAGTTCGTCGAAACATAAACGAACCGCGTGCATAAGGTTAAAGACCGTTTAATTTCATAATTAACAAATATATAGATTTTTATCAGGGTACATTATCCATGTGCTCTGATTCCTAAGGAATACGTTATTATCGATCATCGCATTCGCCGATTATCCGAAGAGGTAAGTCCGAGCCCTGGCATTCCCGCAAATGCGACGTGTGCTTGCTGATTTACGTTCAGTTCGTAACTATTTTTCATCCATGGCCCATGGGATCTCGGATGTGCACACCCACTGGACCTTTCATTTATGATTTATGATAACTAGATTATTTTCGTTTTTTTTTGGAATCCGAATACGAAGGATTAGTAGTTCAACTCATGGCACGTTAATTCTTTCTTCCTATTACCTTTAGGTGCTTACAGCTTACAAAATCGAACACTCGTTTTGACTGGCTTTCTGTGGGCTTTCTCCTTACTTGTTAAACTTTGACTGGGTTTTGGATTTAAGGAAACATTTGCGAAAGCATTCTTTGGCTTGAACACAATAATCATGACGACACCGAGCGATACCCAGGACGGCAAGCAGTCCCGTCGGGAAGAGGCCCACGACGGCGCGACGAGCGGAGCGCCCTCTGTCGCCGCGGCCACCGCCACGAACGGCAGCAGCGGCGGCAGTGGTGCCGTCAAGGAAAAGGAGCCGAGCAAAGCCCCACCCGAATGGGCTAAGGAGCGCGAAGATGCCGTCAATAACAGCTCCATTACCAATAGCGAAGACAGTAAACTGCTTAGGGCCCGAATCTTTGTTGGCAATCTGCCGGCTGATCTGCGTACGGAGCGGGGCGAGCTTTTTGACAAATTTCGCAAATATGGACGCATTCTCGGTCAGTCTTATCTCTTGTCTTGCCACTCTACGTACACTTACTACCTTGTCTTAGAGCTTGTTTCTTGTTTGCCGCTTTTTCTTTGTCGGTGTATTGATTCTTGTGCGGTGTTAATAACACGGGCGTCAGAGTATTTTGCTTGTGGAACGCGATGCCACGTTGGGTGGCAAAGAGGCTTTCTTAGCGGCAGAAAGGGTTTTCTTATATCCATTTTCCAGTGAGGCTTTTGCTGTTTTGCAGGATCCTTTGCATTTAATCTTTTTGCTGTGATCCATTTTTCCCGGCTGTTTACAGATTATTTTAAGGTCTTTTGGAGGTTGTGAAGAGTGCTTTTTGGCTATTTTTTCGAGTGTTTATATTTGTGGATATTTTGGTAATTTCCAGAGAAAGGATTCAGTGAGCGGAAGGCATTGAATTGATAGCTTTGACAGGTTGCGCTTTTAAAACAATTGCTTGCATCAGATTTAGGAGAGCAGTCCTTGGCCTTGCAGTTTACAACTGAGTTCGATTTTCAAGGGATTTTGATGCATGCTTTTGCTGCAGTTTTTGCATGAGCTGATTGATCTCGTACCACTTTGCGCCTCGAATACTTTTCTGGCACTTTCAGGATTGCGCTAACAAAGTCATCTTCTTCTCGGTGAAGTAATGCGCTGTAATTGCAGGTGTTTCGATCCACAATCGATTCGCATTTGTTCAGTACGAACGGGAAGACGACGCCAAAAACGCGGTTAAAGAAGAGCATCGGACCGAACTTCGGTCCGCGCGACTTGGTAAGTTAACATGTTTCGGAACGCGGATCGTCGTGTGAAATCTTTGCATTGGCTAGATGTGAAAATGTCGATGGAGGGACGCGTAAATAACCGCGACCGGGATAGAGATCGAGACCGTGAACGTGACCGGGATCGCGATCGTGACCGCCGCCGTAGCCGAAGCCGGTCGCCCATCGATCGCCGGAGAAGTCGCAGCCGCAGTCCTCCACGTAGGAGCCGCGATCGCGATTATCGGTAATTATCATCAACTGTTGTGTGTTAGATTTTGGTGTTTACCGGCATTTGCTTAGTAACTGGCTGAACTTCGTTCAGCGGTTGCAACTATGTATAGTCAAAATAGCGAATAAATAGACAATTCTTGCAGTCGCTACTCTGCTGATCGCTACCGTGAGTCCAGAGAACGTACTCCGCCTCCCTACGTACCGATTCCCGTGGAGGAACGATTCTGTCATCCTCGCACGTATGGACCGAATGACGTGGAAATGGTTATTATTCGCAAACAGCAAGGGTATGGATGTTTTGGGATTGTTAGCATCTTGGATAAATTGCTTATGGGAGCTGTGTTTTAGGCAATACGCTGATTCGATTTTGCGTCGACTGTACGATCGACGTATTGCCGCCAATATGTTGTTCCTTGCGGAACATGCTTCTCTGGAAGGTGCGGTGACCGAATTTGGCCGGACAGGATCACATTACGTGATCATCATCATGCCCAAGCACGAAGACACCCGAGCAATCACGGTCAATATCTTCGAGACAAACGAAAAGCCGCGAGGTAAGAAAAAAGTTTCTGGTCATTTTTTTGTTAATGCTGTTTGAAGTTGCAGCAACAATCCGGTCTTTTACAACACGTGTTTTCTTCGTTTGCTGTTCAAGTAATAATAGTGGTCCTGCACCTTTGTTCGGGAGTCATTTGATTAGATTTACTCGTACATGTCTGAGGTCGACTGCAGATCTAGTCCTCGTGATGGCGTCAAGGAAGGCAGTTGCGGTTGGCGTTATGGTCGTAAGCTGTCAGGTTACGGAACTGTAGGGCTTAGCGAGTATGATTCGAATAGTGGATCCTCGGTCTGTCTTGTTCTCTACTCTGCGATTTGAGTCATTTTCCTTCTTTTAAATGGATTTATGATCGATGTAAAAGTACATGATGATGATCGATGTAAAATTTGATGATGATTGAGAGGGAATGTAGAGGAATTTCTGAGCTACAATTCGGAGATGCGCTTGCCGGCATTACTATCATTCTCAAGAAGGCTTTGAAATTTTGCCGCGGTAGAGTTAATTTCTGTATTAAGACAGATCGGAGATGTTTTCGGATTTCTTTCTCACTATCTGCACCAAGCAAATGGCAGATCTGACCGTGTTTTGTACTTCAGCTTAATTTTGGTTGCGAAGGCGACATAAAATTTCTACAGCAGTCTGTTCACCAACGGTTCCTCTCTCAGCTGATACTTGCTGGATGATGCAGTCTTTTCTCTGTTTTCCTGTGAATAAGTTGGGTATTCAATATTGCATTAAGATGAACGATCATTTCTCAACAGAATATCGCAACATCAATGTGGAAGAAGGTGTCAGTCTGATCCATCGCCATTTCCGTGATCATTATCCAGCGCTGGCTCGTGAGTTGTCAAAAAGGCCCACCCTACCATACCCAGTTGAATCGCAGTTTCGAAACATCTAATCCCTACTTATAGGTCTCCGTGAGATGGAATACCAAGGAGCCGGCTTTTATCCGACAGGTCCCAGTGAGGTGATGCGCTGTTTGGCCCGTATGGTCGAAACGTGCGCAGTGCCCACGAGCAGTCTGGATCAGACCATTCGATACTTGCAAGATATGCGTGATCGTACGGCGATCGCTGAGGGCATTCCGGTTAACACTGCAGCGGCTGCACCGCCGAGCGCCGCGCTCGTGGTGCCACAGTCGGCCGCGGCGGCAGCCGCCTATCGTGCTCCAGCTGTTGACAACGGCATAGGTAAGGAAAATCATTACTTTTGCGTTGTGGGCCAAAGAGACTGACAGACAAAACGGGCAACCATTTGGCAGGCAAACTCTTGGGGCAGCTCGACGGCCGTGGTGGTGCACCGGCCGAGGAAAGTGTCCGGGAGTCGCTGCTGGGTTTGCTGAAAGCCACGGGTCTGGTGGGGAATCTAGGAGGACAAGTACAAGCCCAGCCGCCACAGCATGCAGGGTACGCTCCGGCAACAGCAGCCACCACGGAGTACTATAATCAGCCGGCGGGGTATGCCGCCTCCAGCACGTCGTCAAGCGCACCGTATTCTGCTAATCCACAATCAGGCGGGCCAGGCACGACTTACGGACAGGCAAGCGGCGGGCAGTATAGTTCCAGTACACCTGCGGCGCCGTTTTCGTCAGGTGCAGCTGCATCGCAGTACGGTGGCGGCGGCCAAGGGGATCGTACAGCCGATGGAGCCATGCATAAGATGTACGACAACCTGGTCAGTACAGGAACGCTGCGTGCCGGGTCGGCGATGAGCGCGCATACGGCGTCGAACCCCGTGTCCACCACACAGGGACAGGGCAATCGGTTGGATCGGGGTGATGAGCGGGAACGTCAGCCGCCGCAGCAGCAGCAGCAGCCGACCACGTACCGCACGACGAAAGACACGGAAAACGGGATGGATTACGGCGGGATGCATGGCGGTGGAATGCGGTATGAACCGATGTCGCAGCAGCCGACAACCGGGCAGTATGCGCCGCAGACCGGGCGAAATGGACCTGCAGGCGGCGGGCAGGATCGTGGGGGTCCAGCAGCAGGTGGAGGGGCCAGTGCGGCCGGACAGGCAGGGGGATACGCCACAGGAGCTGGGGCGTATATGCAACGGCAGCAGCAGCCTGTTGGACAGCCGGCCATGGCGCCACAAGGACAGTACGCTACCGGACGTCGTTAGGATCTGGATCTTGGTATTTGTTATTATGCAATTAGGACCGTTATATTCGGATCTAGGTATTTATTTATTTGGGCGATTTATTTACGGGAACAGCGCGGCTGTAGGCTGAAAGCTTGTGGGTATCGTTATGGATTTTGGTGCGAACCATCATCATTTCCTCCTTATCCATCATTTTCTCCTTATTCCTTGATAATGGATACCTCGACATGAAAGAAAGGACTTCCCTTCGTTTTCTGTCTGAGATTCTCTTTTTTCAGTGGCCGTATTTCCCTGCACTTTGGCTTGGTAATCATTGCGTATCATATCAGGTTTATTAGTTGGTTTTGAGTATCTGGTGTGTTTTTTCTGAGTACTTTAGTTCTGAAATTGTTCATCTTTAGTATCGTTTCAAACTGTGTGAGGTATGTTGTTGTTATGGCTTCGCTGGTGCGTGAGGTTGTAAATATCCAAACGTTTAGTTGCGAAGTTATTCTGAATTCTGAAGAACAGTTGTTACTTGTTGCGCTGGTTGGTGCTGCTTTGTCGGAAATTGTGGAATGCGGTCATAGTCGTGCATGTGCGATTAAGGCTTGTAATTAGCAGAGCGGATGTCAGCATTGAGGCTTTAATTTCGTGCCGAATCTTGATTGCAGTAACCATGGTGGCAAAATTACGATGCGTAATTTAATGGGTTACGTCAAGTGGATGGCATTAACTTAGCAATCAGAGAAGAGATCAGGAAAAATGAAATTATCGGTTTCTTGGGCGGTCGGTGCAGTGCGACTGGTTATACTTTCAGTTCGGATTTGATAGCATATAACAGAGGATACTTCACTCCACAGTTGCCGAAAAAATCGTCAAAAGTGATATCCCATACGAAAATGCCGCCGTAGCCTTTTCCGGTAACCCATCGCACCTAATGCACGAAGCGAAAGTGACCTTTTTCTCCATAAATCCGAAGGCTGCATGGTGTACTTACTTTTGTGCGAAGACTGTTCTCGTCTTCGTAACTGATCCACCATTTGCCGTTGGCGGAATGGGCGTAGGGTGTCTGGATATCGGGCGGGGTTATGGCCAAGAGCTCTCCTGAACGGATTTTTTCGCAGATTTCGTAGTAGGCCAGATAACCGGGGCTGCGCGTGTAAAAGCCCAACGGTCCATGACCGGCAGCCGGCGCTCCCAGTCCAAATGAACCGGGCGAGGTGAGGTTCCATGTGTCGCCGTACGTGGCCAGGCCCACGACGATTTTGCTCTTTGGAGCACCGGCTTTCTCCCATCCCTCCACCACATCTTTCTGCAGAAGTGCACATTGTTATATAGTCTAATTTAGAATATATAGAATTAATTTTATATATAGAATTAATTTTATCTTATGGTTATGTAGTCTAACTGTGTGTTATCGCAATTACAGTACCTAGATGCGAAAACAGTATTTTTTACGTGTTGTATGTATGCACTATTAGCACCATCTAAGCAAACCTTGCCAAAAATTGAAGTACTATTAATTTTGCAAGTTTTTACTAACAACGTTTGTGGAGGATGTATTGGATAAAGGCGGAAACAGTTGGCTGTGATGTCCGGTTTCTGTGGGTTCCATTAATGGGTTATGCAGATCATACGCCATAATGTTGATCAGATCCAGATTTCTGTGAAAGTCAATTTTTATGCACTATATTGATTTAAAAGTTTGCGGAAATACCTACTTACTTAATCATTTCTGCTACGTTGTATCCTTCTATGCTGGTGTTTGTAACAGCCGCTGTGAAAATCAGTCGCGGCTTCCCGCTGTTCTGTGCTTCGATGTTTAACTGTTCGCGGATCTCCTGCAGTGCAAAATCGTTTCAGAAATTGCAGAATTAAAATCATCCTAAAAACAGTCTTGTTGAAATACCTAGTTTTTTCCTTCACAAGACTCGGAAGTCGGAATACAACAAATCACAACGTTAAAATGATGAATCTGCATTACACGGTTTGAACTACTGGTCGTTTTAGTTTTATTAAGAATAAATGCAGTACTTACCGAAAATAACAGCGTAGCGTATTGGAGATCCTTTTTGGCTGGATATTCCCAGCTTATATCCAGTCCGTCATAACCGATCTGTCGTACGACAGAAATCATGGATGATATGAAAAATTTACGTAATTCCGAGGAAGCCGCAATGGCATTAAAAGAATTGACAGTGCCCCAGCCGCCAACGCTCAAAACGAGTTTGATATTGGGATAGCTTCGCCTAACATAACGGATCTCCATAGCGCTATCCATCACCGATAGAGATGCATTGAAATACGGCGACGCGCCGGCTTTGGTCAGGAAACCGAAAGTTGGTTTGGGAGTAGTTTGGACTAAACACCACACATAATAGCATAATTATATTATAGCACTGTACATGCGAAAAAGCAGAACTGCTTAAAATGACAGTCAAAGAACAAAAATACCTTTAAAACAGCCAAATAACCAAAACAATTTAGAAACAAGATAACCAGAACAATATAGAAACAATAATACAAATTAACAAATGGTATCATTAATGACAATACCGCTAGGAATGGCATTTGCACTTCCGACTGTGTCCAAATGAATATCACCGAATGCGTAATAGATAATTGTGCATAACGATGCATCAATATGTCGAGGAAGAAATCGGGCTTTCCCAACACGATACGTTGACCATGCCGCATAATAACAGCCGCGATGTGGTAGCGTGAATGTAGGTTCTATGTAAAAAGGTCAATATTTAAGTTCCTCTTTTACGTATGTCTTATATATTATGCCTCACCGGCTCTTATCTGGCTAGCTAGTTTTAAATTTTAGCTAGAAAAAATGCTTAAAATTTCTATCATAATTCCGTCCTTTTTACCTGTGACGCTTTGCACTCCTGATAAGCACAGGAACATTAAAAACAAGCAAATGGCATTAACCACCACAGCAGGTGCGAAATGTTTGGGGAAATGAGTTTGGTCACTTTTGTGTAGCATCATGGAAAGTGGGAAGTGGAGTTTTTGAATAATTTCAGAAACTGCGCTATACAAAAACGCAAAATGAGTGGCCAAAACAGTGCTCGTAATCGAAATGATGGTACGGCACGTTTTGCCGGTATGTCTCATGCTCCGGTAATTAAGGCGGTCATTAGCAAAATGTTATACAACTAGGAATCGGTTACATCTTGGCTCTGAAAGGTGCTTCAAGCATTTTGGCGCCAAATATAGGTTTCTTGGCTTATTCATAACCGGCGCATTTTACACGGATTACCAGCGTAAAAAACTGGAATTTTTTCCCCGGAAATTTCTACGGTATCTGCATTGGCAATATTCGGTATGTGTTAATCACATTTAATTCGTGTATGGCGGACTACTACTGCAGACGGTCTGTTAATAACAACGTATTATTTTTATTTACATAACGGCACAATTTAAATCGGTTAACGATGGAGACAACTGGCAAACGATCAAAACTTACCAACGTTTACATAAATGTAAAACTGATACTATAATTAAATAACCGCAAACAAATGATCCGTCAATAAACGGCAAGCGGTAAAGGGGAAAAAGGGTCAAACGACCCAAAAATTAATACATAATATACATTAGGGTTTAAAAGGCTAAAAACAAACAAGACCGGTATGGAAAAGTGAGAATAACATACAAACAGAGGTAACAAACGATTGAAAACCAGTGACAACACGCTGCTGACTACGTCACTGCCGCATAGGGGCGTGGGGATGCTGGGCACCAGGAGCATAATAGGCATAACCCGGATACATGGACTGGGCTTGGTTGGGACCCACCGGTCGGTATTGGCCGGGCGGCATCTGCACTTGACCGGGCATGGGCACGCCTTGTCCATGGAAGAACGACTGCGGATACGCTGCAACGGCCAGAAGCAATCGGGCTTAGTTTACAACTGACAGAAACGCTTGCAGTTTATAGTTATTTGTAATTAACTGCAGAATCCAAGTCTAGTCGAGAAAAATTTGCATTCAAAAAATTTAAGGTAGCAATGTCCTGTTAAACCAGAAACAAAATTAGATAAACAAATGAAGAACTAAAAACGAATAAAATCATAATACCTGCACCACTACTAAACAGCACAATAAATACACAAGGAATTAAATATCATCAAGGTTCAAAAAGAATATTATTTACCCACATTCAACAGATTTATGGCAAACGAATCTTGTCAGATTACCAGTAAAAGCAATACATGTATTATACAACAATGATGAAATAAACTTAAACACTGCTGATACCACACTAAACTTAAAACAGCGCGATGCATAAACATCATCAAATTACCAATGTATCATAAGACTATACTCATATTCCGGATTTTGCGTGATAGTAATACCGCGAATACAATAAAATTTTCTGACCACAAAGCGAAACTTTTATTACTGCATCTCGTAAGTAACTCAACTTACATGCCGTCATAACTGGCTGCTGGCCCGGATAGGTCTGCATGGTCTTCTGCAGATACGAATGATACTGCATGGCAGGGGCGCCGGGCATCTGCATGGGCCCAGCCGGTGCCGGCATCTGGTGTTGGGGATGCTGTGACTGGCGCGACGCCTGACTGCTCTGACCACGCTGATTGGATCCCGCCGCCATGGCAGCCGCCCCGACATTGTACGAGTGGATGCCCATGTGGGGATGCTGGGCGGCGGACAAGCCATGGGTCAGCTGGGCCAGCTTGGCGATGCTGGGCGTATCGGCCGGCGGCTGCATGCCCATACTGTAACCGGAATACTGGTCTTGCATGCCGGGAAACGGCATCATCATGCCGGACGCCGGATGCCCGTATACTGACGACGAGGGGTGGAACATGATGGGCGACTGAGGCACTTGCTGATGGTTGACCTGCAAATGATCGAATTCAAAGATATAAAAAAACTGAATCAAAAAAATATAAAAAAAATTAAACTGAAAAGTATGATAAAAAATTATCAAATTTTATTCGCTTAAATATGTAAAGGCGAAATTCGCTCAGCACCTTAACTCAAAATAAATATTTTTAATATATAAAATATAAAATAATTTCATTATATACAAATAGTAGAATACTCGTGCAAGATAAAAACATTCACTATTATTTCAGTATCGACAAGTGCGCGATCATTTTATCAACATTTAATAATAAACGTAATTTTTGTTCAACGTACCTGAGGATAATTCGTTGAAGGAGCGGGTTGTTCATTGGCTCGTTGCTTTGTTTTCCGCGACGGCTGATGGTGCGTGGTTTGCTGGCGTTGTTGTTGTTGTTGCTGCTGCTGCTGTTGTGAATGCATATGGTGCTGCATCGGCGGCTGTTGTTGCTGCTGCTGCTGCATGACCTTCTGATTATACACAGGGAACGATTCCTGCGCCTGTGCGCAATCCGGATACGCCTGTTGCTGCACCCGCCCATGTCCACTCCCGTGTACAGCGCGTGTTTGCTGCTCAAATCCCACAACCGACGCGACCGGTGTGCCGTACGGGTCCTGGTACGGCATCGGTGTCTGCAGCATGCGCGGCGGTGCATGCGGACTGCTGACGTTCTCCGTGAAGGCCACGGTGGGCCGCGGCGATGGATTCATGTACACGGACGCCGCGGCGGCGGCCACCGGGGTGGTGGGGGTGTGGGGCGGCCGCAGGATATCATGATAGGGGGTGGGCGGCTGCTGGGAGCGCGGGGATTCCTGGTAGGTGGAGACGTAGGAGGCCGGTGGCTGGGCGGCCACCGGGGAGGCCTGCTGGTGCTGATGCTGGAAGCCCTGTGGGGAAGTGGCCGACAAGCCCGGCGTGTGCTGGGGAGTGGCGTACTGGTCGTATGGGGGCTCATATTGCGGTTGACTCATGATCATTTCTGCAAAACAGTTTTTTTACGGTGACTATGCAGTATCAGTTTGCGAATAACTGTGACGCTGCGTTTACAAGACTTAAATAATTTTTCCTAAATTGTTTAATATCTGCATTTATTTTAAACTTCTTCACGAGATTTATTTTTCGTAAATTATTTTAAACCTGCATTTATCAACCTACCTTTTTGAATTTACTAATCGGATATTTTAATTAACAATGAAATTTTGTTATTACACATTTCAATAGATTTAAGGCGTATGAAGAACACTGTATTGAGTCTAACGGCAGAGTTTTGGATTCGTTTATACGAGCGTACCGGTATCTTGCATCTGGTCGTGCATACTCAGCACACTGGCCGGCTTGTTAACAGACGGTATGGATCCGACCATTGGACTGGCTTGTTGATGACGGTACGGTGTATGCGGCTGCTGCAAATGCATAGAGGGACTGAGTGGCATACTCTGTCCCATGGCCACGGTTTGTGACGCTTGTGGCATGTCTCCCGTCGGCATATGCCCCATCACCTGGCTGTTTAAGGCCTCCGACTGGATCTCCGCCACCCGGGAATATTCTGGATGGAGATGGCTTGGCGTCTCCGGGACAGTCTCCACCGGCACCGACAGGACAGGCGCCGGCATCGGAGTCAGCTCCACGGGTTCCGTCTGGATGCAGATCTCGGCGACACGGTGCTGGGGCGCCGCCGACGCTGCCGAAGCCGACAGCGGATGATGCCGGGTTGGTGGTTCAATCGCCAACGGGGGGCTATCGGTGGAGATGCCCTGGTCCATGGTGTCGACCGGCTCCGGGGGATGGGGGGCCCGGGGCGGTTGATCGAGATGCGATAGTGAACGGGATGATGATACCTCCGAAGCGGAGGATGACGATTCGTGACCTGCAACGGGACAGTGGTGGATAATGTCATGCGTACGGGAATAATGCTGGGACTGACCGGTATCTTTATGGACAAACTGCTTGGAGCCCCTCGAGAATGTACGAGTAGGTTCACTAGCCAGAGATTCATCAGCAGATGACTCGCTCGACATGCTGGAACGACGAAAGTGAGCGCCGGTATAACAGCTGGATATATCCGACTCCTGACAAAACACCAATATTTCAAAAGCACTCACACCGGTCTAATGCGGATCATAAACGAAACTGCATACAAATCAACTACTAATAATGTAAATTAGAGTGATCAATTATTATTTACAAATTATTATCGCAAAACAGGAAGTTGAATAGTAACTAACACTGACCTCTCCTGAATCATCGTGATCAGCCGGACGCCCGTGGTGTTGTTTGCGCCGCTTATCACTGCCAGCCCTCAACTCCTCCCTCCTCCCTTTATAGTTTTTTGGCTGGCTAGATGTTGCAGTGGATGATGTTGGCTAAATTAGAGAGCAAATCTCAATAAACACATGAACAGCGGAGCTACGCTACCTATAAAACTTTACCTCTCCACTTACTCTAGATCTGAATTTTCCGCGCCGTTTCCTCCGCCGTCCCCCAAAGACATCCCGCGTACGACCTCGCCGGCGTGGATAAGTGGAAGCCGCGCTAGATTTACGCCGTGTGGGACTGAGTGCACTCGGCGGAGGACTGGGTGTGGGTCGGGGTGAGCGTTCCCGGCTGGAGCTTTTGTGGGAACTCTGCTGCCGTCCGGCACGGGGAGTACGACTGCGCTGCGCCGGTTTTGGGGGTGTTTTACTCTTGCTTTTTTGTTTTGAATGTGGAGGTGGCGATGTATGTTTCGCCTGCAGCAATTGTTTGCCATTTATAAGAGTCCTTTAAATTCTCGTATTCATCTTAAATCTCTGGCTGCCTCTACCAGACTGCGTTATAATGCTCCACGTTATTTTGTTCTAACTGCAAGAACATCGTCGCTATTTGAATCCAGTCATCAGTTGCGCAGGCGCAATTACAGCCACAGATTAAAAATATATACTCAATTCTAAAGACACAATGTACTTATACGGCACCCGCGGCCGGTAGTATCTGTATTTCCTCTATTTCTCTCTTGTTTATTTTTATTCCATCTACTGGTAAAAAATGTCTCTGGAGACAACGTACGAGTATGTTGATAAAATTGCTGTGAACCGAAATTATGCACAGATAGCTAATAAATAAGCTCAAATAAACTGATCAAAAGTACAGTACGAGTGTACCATCCATCCGATTCTTTATCGTTGTTGTATTGTTTCGAAATTCAACTAACTCTCTAGTCCCTCAATAACTGACATCAGATTGACTCAATTTGGTGTAAAACGATTTTTATTGTGTATATTTAACAGCGCTCGGCAGCTCATGCAGAAGATGACGACTCACAAATTTCAGCACAAACAACAAAAGAATATGCACTTTATTTCCCTATTTCCATCAGAGTTTTGAACGGAAAAATCATAAATATCACATGCTCTGAGAGGTAAAAAGATAAAAACCAAGCATCACAGAAAGCGAGAAACCCTCAACAATATGCTGATTAAAAAAGTCACAGATAAAATTTTTTTTTAAAAAAGCCCATACTCGATCCGTAACAAACAACAACGATAAAGAACCGAACAAATCAAAAAGTTATCATACTTTCAAAAACACCACATTATCGTCAAGACCAACCTGGTCAGTTTCCTCCGACTCCGACGACGCACTGGTACGTTTATCCGCCTAAAAATCCATCCATAAATTACGAGAGTGTTTAAAATTCTTGCATTAATAAAAATTTAGTGTCAAAAAGGACAAAGTAATACGATTATATTTTAGTGCCACACGCATAAATTCTGAGTTCTTCAAAATACGAGCAACCATACGATGGACAGCAAAATTGCTTTCCATATTTTAGCTACTCAGTAGCCGAAGGAGCATCAAACTATGCTTACGAGTACTTATAGATATGTAAAAATATACTGACCTTTTGATCATCGCCGGTATCCACTAGCTGGTCAGCGTGATGACTGCCACTATGATCGCTTTCCGTGGTTGTCACGCCAGGCACGTCCCCTTTCCAGGGATCCCAACGCAACTTATCGGCATGCAGTGGAATACGCTTTTTGCCACCTGTTTTCTTCTCCTGATACGAATCCAGGACGTCTTGTACTAAATTAAACTCCCATGCTAGCGTATCTTCGTTCTTTGTGATAAAATTCAAGCCTTGCAGCGTATCGGCTACATCCTGCGGCCACATGCCCGTTGCGTCGCAAATGGCTAAAACAAGAGTAAAAGATGATTATGGAGAGCACTTCCAAGGCAAAACCATCACCACTATGGAAAAAAATGGAATGCATTGACTATACAGTTAAAATATTTTCATCAGGCGACAGACAGTCTACAGGACAACAAAATAGCAGCCGCGATAATTTTACAGAAAAAAAATATACAATAGTACTAAAATTATTCCTGAAAGAAGGAATTGTATAGCACTGTAAAACTGAATCCCTATTCGCGGACCGCAGTCATTACCTTTGCCTATTATTAGTACGTTGTACGTGCGACGAATTAAATATCTCTAACAATGTGGGAGTTGATTTTTAAAAAATCTTAAGTAAACAAAATTATGAACCAGTTAAATGCAACAAATTTGTCGGAATGCATCTATTTGTCCGCTGAGGGATCCAACAACAAAAAAAAACAGCGGAACCGACCTTTAATAGAGGTTGTCGCTGACGATTTATTGCGCTGTTCCAGAAAGAAATCCAACACAGCACTCCGCCAATAAGCATTATAACTCCACTGTCCCATTTCTGACAAAGGCTTTTCAGGTGTACCGTGCTGCGCTTCCACCCGCGACAATAAATAACCTAAGTAAAATAAATGAAATCTTTGAGGGAGCCAGAATTCGAGTTACTAAACGGATGTATACTTACTGAAATCAATTAGAAAACGTCCATAACCATCGCCTTGAAAGGGTGGAAGCACCATAATACAGCTGACGTTGTAACGTTGGGGACTGTTTTTTTCCTGCAGTAAATGTTATTTTTAGATAAAGACGATAAAGACAAACAACCAGGTGCAAATACTGCAATTACCACAACTCGTATTCAATATACCGCAAAGTTATACAGACAGCAAATTAGCAGTACTGTTCGAAAGCAGTACCAATTGTACAGATCACGGCACAAGAAAAGTACGAGACTCTTTGTACAAATTATGGAGTACCTTGGAAAAATAGCCAATAAGATGGTCTCCCAATTTATCTCGACGACACAAGACATAAAACAGGAACGGTTCGACATCATAGTACAATGTCTTATGGTCCAAGTACAATTTCGCCAACAGGCAAATATTCTGACAGTATTCTTTCCAATCATTGCCATCTGTTTCGTAGATAACCAATTCCTGGGCCGTTTCCGTGCTGCTGACATCCACCGTATCATGATAAATCTCCGCACCCGGCGGTCGATGCCAGGGACATTTCTCCTACAATTTGTACGTCTAAACACTGCGTTCCATAATGCACGAAATGTCATCTTCTTACATAGTGGCTTTTCAGCACTCCCAAGGTTTTCATGTATTGCAAACAAAATTCGCACATGTACAGACATTTACATCTGAAATGGACAATTCAAAGTCAGAAATAATGTATTCCTACGGTTTCTCCGAATGCACTCAATGAAAACGTTTCACTTTATTACCGGATATATTCTTCCGGAAACGGAGAAGTATACCATGTCTTGATTTTCTTATCACCCAGCTGAATTCGCGGTGGCAACGGTCCATCGTAGCCCTCAGCAACCGTAGGAATCTTCTACGAAATAATTCAAACATGGGAGATAAATAAATGCACTTTAAATACGTACTTCCCTATAATGGAGTGCAAGTCAAAACAATTTGGTCTCCAAATAAGTCGCCATTAATATTACTTTTAAAGCCCGATCCCGAGCTTTTCGAAAGAGTTCTTCCAAATTGGTGGGAATCACGTCTGGCACTTTAAACTTGGATGTAGTAGATCCAGTCGGCGAAATGACATCTGCAAAGAAACTCGTTTGAACAATGCACGAAGTACTACAGAAGGCAATCATACGGCAGCATACTGCATAAATGTATGAACGCGCAATACCTTCAGAACGCTGCTTCGAACGTGGCTTGCTTGGCGGACCTTTACTACTATCCGAGTGGCTTCTTTCCGATGCACCCTTACTATCAACCGCTTCCCGTCGACGTCGATACACCGGCCCCACGTAACTAGGCGGCGGACGGCGCTTCCGATCACCCGTTACCGTGAAGAATTTCGTTAACCCATCCTGAAGACTCTTCAGTTGTGTGCTACCGCATTTTTTGCCCCGCTTCTTCTCCGGTTTCATCTGAGCGGCAGATGAAGATGAGGCACGACGCGGCTTTTCCACCGGCTCTTCACTCTCCCAATCTGACGATTCTTCCACTTTCACAATTTTTTTCTCTTTTGGTCGGCTCGTAGTGGCGGTTTTCTTACTGAGTGCCGGTGGTCTGCGTGCATCGTCTTCGGTTGTTTCGCTGTCCGTTGTCTTTTTCGAACTGCGGGATCGTGCCTTGGGTGTGGTCGTACCCGCAGTACTGCTTAGAAGGGTATTGATGGCCACGCGTGATTTCCGCTTGAGACTCGGAGTGAAATATTTCGTCAAACCGTCGCGTAGTTCTTTGGGAATGGACTCTTCGAAACCGGGATCCAGAATACCGTCGGGAACTTCTTCATCACTGGATTTAATGGCCCGGCTTGATGATCGGCTTCCGCTTTTCTTGCGCGGCTCCTCTAGTGGTTTTCTGGAATTCAGAAGTACAGCCGATTCAGCATAGATACTTTTAAAAGTACCGCTAACGCTTCCCCAAATGCGCATCGAACGCTCTTCAGTTATGTAATGTAACATTATATGTATCGATTTTATATTAACACCGATCCAATTTCAGTAATTAGCGCAATGGCTATGCGTGCGTGTGTTCCGAGTCAACTTCCGACTCATACAGTTGTTATACAGACTACAGTCAGAGCTTTTATCACTGCAGGAAAAGCTTAAACCAGTGACTACCTAACACTTGTCAACACCGTTGACAACGACTTGAACAGCAACACGACAGCAGATTTGAGATTCTGAGATTCCGTACTAATGCAGTGTACCACATATCAGCGAAGACACTCAAAGCAGGTCACTAATTATTTGAATTCATTGCGCTCATGGCTTTGTGACTTTTTAACTTTTAAGCTAAAAAAACGTAAACGCAAGTGTAGAAAACGCAAAACCAAGAAATCACCTCACTTAAACGAATAGAAGTACTTAAATTTGATCGGCTGTATACCAGTATTAAACTTACTTCTTAAATGGTCGTCCGCGTTTTTTCTTTGGTGGATCATCCACCTTCTTCGCTTCCTCTTCCGTTTTCTGCACCCCCATTCCACTCGATGTTGAGGGCATAGGCTCGTCGCGGTCCATACTCAGGTTAAGCGGCTTCTGCCGAATGAGCTCGTTCAACTTCGTCGCCTTCTGGAAGCTCTTCTTTGTTCTGCTGTTTGAATTAATGGTCGATGGCGGGCCCATTGTTTTCTCTATCTTTTCCATTTCTCTGAATTCACGCTGCAAACTCAGGTCTTTGGCTTTTTCATCGGAAATACTCCGCTTCCTTATAGGACTTCTCAGTAGAACATCCGGAGAGCGAACTGCTGAACGTCGATCTTCCAGCAAAGCCACAAGTTTAGGCGTTCTTTCATCCGATCCAAACCGTAACTTTGGCGATGGTGATATCGACGTCTGTTTATCCTTTTCGCTCTTCTCAGTGGAACTTTTCTTACTCCATTTGTCATCGGAAACATTCTTCTTCGGGGTTGCACTGCGTGCGTCGACTGGTTCATCCTTGATCGGGGTTTTCATTTCCTGAACAGCTGAACCAGCCTTGGAAGAGGATTTTTTCTCGGGAGACTTCGAAGTGGAAAGTCGTCTTTCCGGTGTTTTATCGCGAACCTTCTCAGTGGAGTTCGGCTGTATTTTGGATTTCTTTTCTTTCTTTTCCTTCTTTTTCTCCACTGGTTTTACCTTGGATGTTGAGGGGAGCAGGATATCTTCCGAATTAATTGACGGGGATCCGTCGTGGACATCCATCTTTTTCTTTTTCTTCTTCTTCTTCGTTACTACGACCTCGCTAACAGATGCATCATCAGAGTTCATACTGGATCGTGCTCGAGCGTTCTGCAAATAAGCACAGATCCAGATTCACTATTCCTGCTACGCAAAGGCAGACAGAGTAATTAAACGCGCGTGCATTCATCCCCTTTACTTTCGGTGGAGCTTCCCACAGGTCAATAAAGCAGTGAATTTCTGCACCGACGCCACAAAACCAACGCATGCGCACTAATAATCGAGCACACCTTCCTCGTTAGTCCCTACGGTAATTCCAGAGCGTACAGTAAAGGCACTACCATTCAACTGAGCCATGCCAGGCGGGCATTCCGCAAGCCTCACCGTCTAATCAATTTACCAGGTCAATCAAGATGCTGCACAAAATTACTTAATGTCCTAGTGCATTTTCATTCACTCGAATGTGTGCCGTAAGCTGTCAGATGCCCGGCTTCGACAGGAGTAACCCGATGATTATCCCGTTATTGAACCGGCACAAAATACTGTATCATCAACACTGACTGTGCGGCTGCTGCAGATACTCCGTATTAACTGCTCCGCTGGCCATTAAAGATACGCGCACTCGCAGGCAATGGGGCACCTATGTATGATATTGTCGCATAAAATCTCCTACAATTTTGCCGTTGCTTCTCAGTTCTCACTACCCAGTTCTGGCTATTTTATTTAACGGGAATTTGAAGATATCGAACAATGGTCAATAAGGAAATGGATCGATTATCTCTCAGGCACGCACGCCCAGTGTTATTAAGTAATAATGTATTCAAAACAAGAAATCCAGGTACAGTATGTATTCAGAGCAGGAAGTCAAGTCATATAACCAAATGGACTATTATTAATGGACTGTAAGTCGATCAACAGTAGCCGTAAATAATACAAAAGGATTTAAGGTGCCTAGCAGCTGATAGGGGTTTGCACATTGTATTGTCTGCAAATAACTGGACAAAAATGCCAGAAACCAAATGCCGAGCGTTGCAGATGCTTATTTCAGCTGAGAACTTAACAACCGAAGGCAGTCCATACGCACTACAAGGTCCACAAATACACTGCGAGAGTACGAGTACACATAAGCTAGGAATTTCCTAATAATTTCAAGTCTGACTTCAAATATTTCGCGCAAAGGTAACAGATTCTCATCACCTGATAGCACAAATCGGACAAATGATATGCCCAACCATGTACCCACCATCGAGGGGTCACACACAATTCCTTTATCTGCTATCTCTCTACCGAAGCCAGCACAATACTCCAACGTTTTACAACATCAAGTATTCATGAAAGGAACGCTTGATAAAGCACGATGTTGCTGTTTGTTTTCTCTTCAAATGCGCCATAAATATCAACAGATGCATTTAATACTACGGCCAGCACATACTCGAGTTTGGTCGCGCTTTTCTACCCTGTCGGGAGAGATACGACGTTGTGTTTCTACTTTCTAGTCGAGATCTGACAGTTAAAGTTATGTATCCAGCACAACGAATAAACGCCTGCCCAGTGCTTGCTGGCATCAGAGCAAATGCTTATATGGAGCCATTTTTAAAACTGAGTATTCAGATGTGGCGATTTTCAAGGTTTCACTTCGACTGGAATTGGTTGCAACTTGTAAGCAATCAAATGTACTTGTCCCCATTTTAATCCAGAGAGTTGGGAATAGAGTCCCTTATTACCATTCCCGAAGCCCTGCTGCTAAATACAGCATCACGGCATCACCGGAAACTTATTCTAGGGATATACGTACCTTTTCTTTCTCATCTACCAACTCCTTTGCGAGAATATAACGGTTATTTTTCTTCTCCAGATCACTTTTGGCTAGAAGATGGTTGATAGCTTTGGTGACAGCAGCTGGAAGACCCTCGGGATTCTCAACTCTACAAATAAATTTGGGAATATAGATTACAGAGTCGAAAAGAGCTATGCCAGTAGCAGCACAAAGTACGTAGTAAACGAACGTAAATTGCATTTTATGGATAAATGCTCACAACTGAATACGCACTCCTAACGCTGAGCGACCGTATGATCCAAGCTAACCACGAATTAATTATCACGATGCTATTACTTTAAGTTTAAATTGCTTTTTAACTCTCGAAGAATTTCTTGTAAAAGATACACCGTTAATTTATGCAGTTATTTGTTGAATCTACCAAAAATGAGCAATACACAGTACTCGTGTCAAGTCAAATAACAGTCATTATGTCTTACGGTTACATTTACAGGTATTACAGAACTCACTTGAACGTGCACTCGATGTATCGTGTAATGAGTTCCTCCGTGATACCAGCTTCATTTGGAGCATCTCCCACTTCCCTGATGGCAAACTTCACCGCTCGACGCACTTCAGAATCGCTCTTAACCGTGAATTTACGCAGCTTACGGAGATTCTCCGTATCTTTGTAGGACTCTTTACCGTTACTGTACACCATGAACATGTGTCCATCCCGGATGGCATACTGCAGCTGCTGTTGGACGAAGCCAGATCTGGTCCCCTTCCGGACATGTTTGAGTGCCTGGCAGAGACGGTCGAAACTGGGCCGTTGTTTCTGGCCTTTAATCTTGCCAATGGCTTCTTTGAAGAGCGCCAGGAACTCGTGATCGACATGTCCGTCGCCTATGCCCTCCTCCGATATGACAATGGAGCTCCCCGATGCAGCTGCTGATGCAGGTGACGGAATAGGCGAGGGGGATGGTGAACGGGATGAGGATGATTCGGAAGAAGTCATCGCATTGTTCACCACATACGCGAGCAGCGCTGTGGAGCAGTCCGTATCGACATTGCCCCCGCGGATAGCTGTCTGCGCTGTCCTCACGGATTACTTTCAAGTTCACCAAAGGGATAACTACTTATTGAGTGTCTATGAAGTTTCCTCTTTTAGGGCAATCACAACATAATCAACAATCTCACGTTCAGCAGTTCGTGATTATCCTCAGTTATGTGCAAAAGAAAGACCCATCATCAAGTTGTATCTTGAATAAAGGCAAAGGCCCCGAAATAGGAATACTTCACTTTACAAATTCAACCCATTTCTATAAACGTAGAGAAACAGTTTTTTAAAAGAAAGAATCGATAATCTGTTTAAAAAACTTAAGATTCTAATAAATTTATTTAAACAAAAGTTACTAAACAAAGAATAAACTGTCTTTCAGACTCTTTCTCCATGAATTCTGGACGCCAAGTATAGCAAATTTTAGGCTTGCTGCGTCAGCGTTTCTGATTCGTGAGTTGTGAGACTCATGACGAAGTAATTTCAGAGGTGTACATAAAGAGTACTCAGTCCAGAAGCATGAGCAGCATCATGAGATCTAGAGCCAAAGGGTGTGAAAGCTTGGGTTTTGGCGTAATAACGCGAGGCGATGTCTTCACCGTCGCAAATGGAGAATTGCATCTTGAAACTGACCATCAAGTGGACGGAACGAATAATAAAATTCTTGTTATGGTTGCTTATCTTAATTTGTAATGTCCAAAAAAATTATGCGTTGCCTGTAGCTTACGCCTTACGGGCCGGGTATTCATGCTTTTCTCATTTCTTTAGCCAGAAGTAAGTGACTGACGATGAATGCTTGATGTAGTACTACATATAGAGTACCTTTATTTCTCATAGTCAAAATATGTACAAGGCGAGCTTCGCTCAACAAATATCTACTATATATGATCAAATGAAAAATTTTTCCCAGTTAAAATGGGAAGGGACTGTGGACAATACGATATCAATCATATAATTACCGTATGTGAAAGGATACAGTTACGTGGTGGTATTAATATCGATTATCAAAGAACAAGCAGTATTACTTCTGCTCTGACTAACAATAAGTTTTGTATTTTAGCTATGCCGACTAAATTCGGCTATCTGTATGTTATAACGAATGATTTGTATACAACGGCTTGCTCTGTATAACGGCGACGACTTTATAACGATCGCGACTTGCTCTGTATAATTATACAGAGCCAGTCAAACCCGGCGGAAATTCAGAGCAAACTATAGATATTTTACTTTGTGAATTGTGATAAATTTTTTGGCAGAGGCAAAGGAGAACCAAAAGCACGAATTTTTATGTGACTACTCTGCTCTGGCTTTTGAAACAATGGGCTTTTTCGGTTAATACCTTAACCGGATAGTGTAAGATCACTGCTCTCGGTAATATGCATTTTGAGAGGACCCAGGAGAAACGGTCCACTTAGTTTCTGACGGAGAGAATCAACGTTGTTGTAAATGCAGCGTACTGCTGCTTCCGGAAGCGTTCTGGCGCTTGAATAACTCAATATAATCATTCTTTTGCGTTTCATATTTTTTTGGTGGCTTATTAAACAGCAGAATTTAACGCATAGTACTTGACTTTGGTTTTCTTCGCCAACAAGAAGTTCTGAAAGGACAACAGGTCTTGCAACGAACGATGGGATATGTAGAATACCAGTAACAATGGCACTCCTAGTACTGAAGTACACCAAGCGTTGAAGCCTACTCGTATACAGTATAAACCACGCAAAATAGGTAAATACAGAGTTGATGCTATACATTAACAAACCAAATACAGCAAGATATAAAAAATTAAAACCGTTCAGTGGTTTTTGACATTAATTTTGAGTTTGACCAGCGCATGTGCCATTATCACCAGGACGCTGAACATACGCGTATCGTATATTTATACAGTGGATGCGACACCGGTGAGTAAGTAATTAAATCTGCCATTGCTGTCTAACTGCTACTTATGCACTGCCAAAATCACAACTAACAGCATTTGGCTTTATTTTCTTCACTTTCAAAATAATGCGCTTTTTTGTTGCGTCGTGTTGTGGAGCGTATAATGGAGTGGTTGGTTTTGGCAAGTTTATACTGGAATACTGTCCGTGACCAGGGGGAAGCTCGGGCGCACTTTTTTCGCTCTCTGTGACCGACGAATTCGAAGCAGGAGCGGGGCTTACAGAATCGACATGGTCGTTTATAGTCAGCCCACACGATTTATAAAACTGTAAATATATAAGCAAGTTCCGTTAAATTTGTGTTTGTTTTGCGTTTGCGCCTTGGAGAATTAACAAAGTTTTAAGCTGTATATAAATACACATAATAAAGTAGAGCGCAAATAAAGCATTAATTTTTGTTTTCTTGTAAAGTTACGTTTAGCGTACCGGCATCTCATCCGATAAATCGTCAGTTTCTGCATCTGTCTCTTTTATACTGGCTTGCTGCTTCAGTAGACGCGATGGATCCTCACCGTCGAATTGGTGATCAATTTCCAGAGGGGTTGCAGCTTGTTTCTCTAGGTTTATCCGTAAATCAGTAGCCAAAGGCAGACAACCAGCGCGTCCATTTTCGTGTTGTGTGTGAGACTGGTATTGATTCGGGAATGCGGTCGCTAATTTCTGCGAAGCTGCCGGATCAAAAAAATTCTGATAACCAGGCGCAAACAGATCAAGAAACGGACTAAAGGATGTTTCCGGAACAGGAGCTTTGCGACTGAATGACGCGGGTGGCGCTAGATAATTGCGGGTGTTGTTTCGAGGGTAATTATCGTGATTAACGGGAAAAGGCTTTTTTGGTCGTGCAGACATCGACGTCATCCTACAAAATTCGCACACTGGGGTACCACATAAGCAAATACCTACAGGCTGCACTATTTTATATAGATATCTATAATAGTATACACACCACATATATTTTCAGTAAAATCAAGTATAACTTTCTAGTAATTTTTTTCCACAGTGAAACAAGATTACTAGGGTAGCTTTGCTCTAATTCTACAAGTAAAGGTACGAGAATAGTCTGCAGGTACGGGAATAGTCTGCACAACCTCTGTTAATGCGTGAAAATTGATACTTCTATAGCAAAATATTCATCATTCACCACTATGCAATACCATTTAATATTCACCATTATGCAATAAATTTTTCGTGTGTTTTCGAGTCTAGCACCTGATTCGGTCACACTCACAGATCAGTAGACATTCCTTTACTCCAGTTTCTAGCATACTCACATTGCTCTTGCAACAGCACGTTTCTGAGCAAGAATATTTGAAAACGGTGTCGGAAATCTGAGCATTTCCGAGCTGCGACTGATTTTGGATTTGTTGGCCGGTGCACCACTAACATTGCCGATATGCTGCTGTATTCCCGAATGGTTTGTTGTAGCAGTGTTAGCAAAATATGCATTGCCGGCATTCTTTCGAATTACATCATTTACAGCAGGTATACTGAAGTAATTCTTTAGACCATCACTTCCGAGTGGGTTTTCAGGCAGGTTACGGCTCACATTTCCCATCTGTATGGGTACCGGTACTCTCTGCAACGGTGAGCCAGATGATGTTGGCCCAGTTGGCACAAACGTCGGACGTATCCCACAACTAGATGCTTCCCCTGTTCGCTTATAACCGTTAGACTGCATTGCGGATGCCGCGAATAAAGCGCTGTTGTTACCAGGAGAACTCTCATAATTTTGGGCACTTCCGTTGGCTGGTAGAGATTGTAGGCCGCCATTAAACTGTGGCACCAAATTTGTGTAGTTGTGAGAAGGAACATGTTTGGCTTTGACTGTCACTTTCTCCACCTGACGCATAAAAGCAAAAAAAGACACTAAAAATAAGTAACAACACAACTTGACTGTTACTTTAACGTTATCCTGTTAATTCAACTTAATTGTCAGAAGTTTGAAAAGATTTTACTTGGTTGACAAATTTTACAGTCAATCGAGAAACTTTGTATGCTAATGTACAACAGCATGTACCAATATGCATGCATATTGCAATCATAATAATAATAACACCTGTTAACGTAACAGTTATTAATTTCCCCGTTCGATTTTCTTATGCAGGCATGCGATCGATTTAGAGTCACCAGTTTTACTGTTACCGGCAATTCCGTATATTTTTGTGGTTTGGTAAAGGCGGTCGCAGGGGCATTACCACAGGGAACAGCAAGTGTGTACAGTCCTTCAGGTGTTGTGCGAGCGATTCCAGTCGTAACAAATTCCTCTAAAACTCTCCCAACGGAATTGAGTAAGCCGGCGGTAGTAGTTTCCAGAAATCTGCATACGGGATATGTTAGCTTAAAATGGCAATATTATAAAGAAACTTCCTGATAAAACGCTGGCTCTTAATACGGCCTTATTCCGGTAAGTACTTTCAAAACTAGTAACACTACTGCTCTTCATGATCGGCATCGTTAATTTTAACTGCCTAAAAGTATTGCCATTTTTCCATAAACGCATAAAAAATGTACGTACACTTAAGAATTACTTAAAAATGTACATGTATAACATTTACGAGTATTTTGCACTGGATACAACAATGTATAATTTAATGGTAGAACAAGACCGGAACCGAGTTATGATGGATTAGCTTTTGAATCCACTAAAACTTAATCAGCCGAATATTGTCAGCTCGCCGTCCACAGGCTTTGCGCTGTTGTTCACGATTGGCATCCGTACTCGTATTTTATATTATTTCAGTTTATATTATCAATTATGCAACGCAGCCAATGATATTAACTTAATATCTCTATCAAAAAGCAATCGTGGCCGCATGATTTGCGATTTACGTAGTTGTCATGCATATGTACGCCGCTTCATGCATA